>NW_028301600.1:10000000-11250000 GCF_987345545.1 Pholcus phalangioides
ACTTTGCTACATTCTTCTTTTAACCGTTCGATCCCGTTTTCCGAGTCAACGAATTATAAATTATGGAAGTTAACAAAATTGTCTTCTTTCACACCCTACAAGTAGAATCGATGCATAAATACGGGTAGAAATCTCAAAAAAAGATATTCTGAGAAAAGATGAGGTATTTTTCTAAAATTTCTAAGACGCTAAAATCCACAAACATTTCTTGATGGTGACAACCAATCCAATCGGAGAAACGTTCGAGTTAACCCTTGTAGTCCAAAAAACTTTTATTCGTCAGCTGTTTTACTTGTTAAAGGTTTCCAATTTCTCTTCTAGACTAAATTAAGTTTAATATCACATTGTTCGTTTGTCTCACATAATATGCAAATATGACTTTTTTACGGTACCGCTATTCAAAACATTTTTGGTCACCAAACCACACTTTGTTAAGTACCTTCCGTGTTATACTGTGTCCCTTTTACCACTCTTTCGTACTGTATTTCTCGAAGAGCGTGGAGATCACACGCGTCCAAACGACATCTAATAAGCCTCCAGAGATTTACACCTTAGTAACTTTTCCGCGAGGCCGCATAAAAATACCGAAAAAAAAAACCAAAAAAACAGAAGTATAAAAAGGCACGAAAAGGTTACAACGAAATACAGGCCATTTAACTTTGTTATATTCTGCTTTCATCCGTTCGACCCCGTTTTTCGTTGGTAAAAGGAACCCTGATGAAAAGGCATTAAGTATCTCCAACGGCTCGTATGGGTTTGGCTTTTCCGAACTTTCAGAGGCAACTGCTCAAACAGTGCGAAAGATATTTCTAGTCACGGACTTACGCCATAACTTCGGTCGTGGCCTCGCAGATTAAAAACACTTGCGGAATATCTTTTATTTTTAGTATTTTTCTCTCTCCCTTGTATTTTTGTTCACTGGCCGAGAAAAGGGACATGCACTGAAAAAGAATAATGGAACCAAAAATAATAATAAAAAAACATTCTTTAGCACTGTAGTTCGATATTTTCCTTTTATATGTCTTGGGTTGCCAATGACATTAATAAAGTATGACAGTATTTTTGTTTCTTGTTTTTGTTTTGTTTAAAAATGTGGACACCGTAAAGTATTTTTATTTATTTATTTTTTTCAAATTCTTGGTGATACACACAAATAAATTTTTTCGATAAATATTTTTTTTTTTTGGATAAAAATAAAATTCAGCATTAATACCTGAAAATATTTTTATATTCGTCATCTATAGAAACTCAGTGACGAATTTTTTGTTTTTTAAACTTTGGGGTCATTCAAGTATTACGTCAGCATCGAGAGGGGAGGGGGGTTCCGGATTTTCTGACTTTTGCTGACGGGGGTGGGGGGGGGGGTTTGAAGGTTGCTTACGTCATCAACCACCCCTTCTTGAAGATATGAAATATTCTAAGCTGCTGACGAAATTTTGCTGACGGGGGGAGGGGGGGTCAGTGTTTTTCTGACAAGGAGGGGAGGTCAAAAATGGCTGAAAATCTGCTTACGTAATACTTGAATAGCCCCTTTCACTGGCTGAATTAGGATTTGAATTGTCTTCAGAGAATTTCTTTATTAAATTTTAATTTAAATTCTTTTAATCTAAATTGAATTTTATTTTTTTTAACACTATAACTGGCGTTGACGAGATATCTCGCCTTCTTGAACCTCGAATATGTAGCTTTGCATTCGTGTTGAAAATTCTTTAAACATTCACTACTGCAGCTAGTTTGAAGATAAAAATTCAGAACTGCTTTTGTACTCAAGGAGGAGTCATATCCTTTCCAATTTATCTTTTGCTGGTAGGTGTTCGTTCTGTTCCAATTAACGACAATAGCTCTTTGCTTGTTGTAGAGCACGTTCGGCTGTGATTTCGCTTATTTGTTAAAATGTTTTGTGTTTGCATTTCCTCTTTTTTACCTTGACGTTCGTAATCTGAATATTTTTCTTATTGTAGTTTGAATCACAAAAAAGTAGTTATATATTTGCTAACTTTTATTACATTTATTTTATGTGTGATTTTTGAGGCTTTGCACGTCTTCAATAAGGCCCTGTGTAAGCATTACAATTCGAAATAGACTTTTTTAAACGACTTTCCGGCACTCAATACATGTCGTTAATCACGAAAAAAGTTATCAGCTCAAAATAAAAATTTTGAGCATTTAATTGTTAAAACATTTTTATTTTAACATGATATTTTGCCTTTTATTTTAGTCCAGACACTTTGTAAAGCTGATTTCTTTTGGTGAAACATATTTCTTCTATTTCATTCACTTTACTCCGGCTGAAAATTGTAAGAGATTCCTACTTCATAAAATAAGATATGACAGTTTAAGAGATTTCTACTATGCCGGGTAAAGTGTTAAAAATAAGTAGTTAAAAAAAATTAAATTTATGACATGAAAGCCGAAATGAATGAAATTTTTGCTTTTTTAAACTGAGTTTGGAATCTCACATCTTAAAGGAAAAGCAAATGTTTACATGAACTAAGTTTTTTTTATAATTTATAAATCCGATGTTCCTAATTACGAAGATTGGCGTAAGAAGATTCACAGCTACACCTAGTTGAGCCAATGAATTGTTATGATTGTCGAATACTCGATTCGTGCATTGCATTATAAATAAATAATAAATTTAATAACAAACAAAAAAATTTAAAACTTAATTTTTTTGTCGTTTTAAAACTCACGTATTATAAACTGGGGATTTGTAAGAGATATCAACGCAAAGAGAGTACACTTTATAAATTATTATTACATTGTGTAGAGAGAGTAATATTCTATCGGCGATTGCATTTCCAGCAATCGCCTCAAATAATCCTCTAAAATCCGCATCTGTTCGGAATCAGTTGCAAACTTTAAGGCATGATGATTTGATCTGAACTTCGTAGGGGACTTTAACAAGCTCGTGTTTCCACTCGAATATCAGCAAACAGGCTGTGGAGCAAACCCTTCGCACATGAGTGCTCATATTGTTGCCTGGAATACATAGGGCAGAGTAATGAACCATCAGATCACTGTGTAAATGACATGTAGCGAGAACAAGCGATCCGTTTACACATGGTGCGTGTTAAAAGCGACTAACGCCGATCGTGCCTCAACAAGAAGGATTATCTTCAGACGGTCGTTGTCACCTCACGGAATTCCATCTCCCCATTTGAGACCAGCAAAGGTCTAGCCTGATTAAATCCTGATTAGAGCGGCCTCTACTTGCTACTAGGTGTGATTTTCGTGAAACTTGCTTTCCCTTCAACTGGAATCATTGTTTCAGTCCAGTGAGAGACATCGCTTCATAAATTGCTAACTACAAGATAGTAAAAATTACTCAGCCTTAGACAACACAATTGTAAATTTGAGATATTTCGAATAAAGTATACGCTATATATTTAAGAATACATCGAACTGATATTAGAACTAACCTTGAAAACTTCTACTGAATATATAGAAAACTCTTAAAAATTCCACTTTAGTAGCAGCTTGTTGAGCTTTTCGGTGCTCATGTGAATGGTCATCGTGAATTTTTTGAATGGTTTTATGAACGCTTTTTCATCAGTTTCAAATCTATTTTGCTACTCTTAGACCCATTGACACACGGATTCCTAACTTTTTTCAGCCACGGCCCAAAACTAACAACAAGAACAACTTCGAGGCCCATCGGTCAATATTTTATTTGAAAATTCTTATTCAATATATCTGATTAGCAAAATTTTTAGTTTTCGAAATTAGTGAAATCGGTCCATGACTTCTTAGCAGTTGAGGCTCCCCCACCAATAGAACATTCTATAAAATGTTTTTTGAGATGTCCACTTCTTCCGAAAAATACTATATACTGTATAAATTTATGGTTCTCTAGAAGGCCGCCAAAAATGTCTGAGTCCTAGCCCAGGTCACCGAAATCGTCCCTGATACCAGTAACGCAACAAATGGAATAACAAGTATAACCGAATTGTAAAGTGTATTTATACGGCCTATCACTGGAGCCCCTGAGACCCAGGTTTGGCTCAAGGCCCATGGGTTAAGAACCCTCTGCATTAACATAATAATTATAAGCCTCAAAATAGTCAGATCATTGAAAATATTATTTAACAACAGTTTTATTTCAAATATGCAATACATATTTTTGGATCTTATATGCTATGCTATATTACCATAGATAACTACGCATGTCTTCAGTATTCATTTTTTTTTTAAATTTTCAAAGATTAAGAAAGAATGTATTGTTCACTATTACGTCAACATCTTGCACTCATGATAAAACAGCATGAAATCAAAATAGTTCAATAGAAATTTATTGCTAACAAATTAAACTGTTCAATTCATCGAGTGAAGAAAAAGATCAAATTTCATTGACTCAATCTTATTTAAATCAAATTTTAAATTCAAATTTAAAAAAAAATGAAAAATGATTTGATATTTATTGTAAATAAAGTGATTGATTCACCTCAATTGAGTAGATCTGCAATATTTTGCTTCAGTTGATGTGTGTGAACTCAGTTTTCTTTATTTTTATCTATTTACATTGATGCTCTGCAACTGCGTTTTATCATGCGGGTAAGGTTTTGATGTGATATTGAACAATACATTTTTTCTTAATGTTTCAAAATTTGCAAGAAAATAAATATTGGAAAGATATGTAAGATATATTTTGTTGCTATATCGTGCAATACACAATCAAAAATGTGCACATCAAATCACAAATTTGAAATAAATCATCACAGATTTGAAAGGTCAAATAATATTTTTAATTATATTTCAACTAGGGCATAGTTTTTAAGGCTTTTTGACCATGTTAAGGGGTGTCACGATCTCTAAAGTTGATTTATAAGGAATGACTTAGAAAAATATTTCATTCAAATCGCGCGCCAAAAAATTTCATGTCGATCGGTTAATTTTTTCTTTCAAAATAAAAAAAATAAGCATAGAATCATAGTGTAAATATACGCAAAAAAACCACTCGGAACACGATTTTCGCAGATTGAAGTTTTTGAGTTCATCCGTAAGGTATAAAAAAAAACTACAGCACCAAAAATTATGAAAAATTTTGTCGAAATGTTCATTAAAATGAACATTACTTAGTTAAAATGAACTATAGATGTAGCAATTAACCAATGAAGTTTTTTTATTAATGTTGAATTCACTTTTTTAAAATATATAACTTTTAAAAATTCAGAAAATTCTAATGGATGATCAGACATTCAAATCAAGTCCGTAGTTTGTTTTAGTAACACACGTTGAATAAATATTTCTGCAAAATTTTAGAATTTTTGGTGCAGTAGATTTTTCTTAATCATACGAATGAACTCAAAAACTTCAATCTTCGAAAATCGCGTTCAAAGTGCACACCTATGTGCACTATATAATTCATTACTTCTTTCTTTTATTTTGAAACAACAAAGTAAGTGATCGACACGAATTTTTTCCATTTGATTTGCAATTGAATAAAATGTATTTAAAGACTTGAGAGGCTGTGACACACCCCTTAAAAGGTACGAGACTACCTTTAAATACATCAACTTATGAATTCTCATGAATCTAAATACCATCTTTTTCTTCCTCTCGCTCTTGTCGTTGAGCTCAAGAGAAATGAAAGAATGAAACAAAAATCTGAGAAAATGATTCAACTTCCAATTATTTACTAGATCTTTTCTGAATATTTTCAAGAATATCATCCAGAATATGTGTATATCATTTCTATGAGAATTGTTAAATTGCTCGAACTTGATAAAACAAACATCTTTAATGATAAATCCTTAGGGATATCAAGAAAAATCTTCTTTTTTTTTAACATACTATATGAAATCACAAAATGCAACGCCCTTGAGGGCAAACATCACTATACAGATGAATGATTTTTATTCTATTTTATTTTTTATTGGGACTGTTACGCTCTTTCTGTATTTCTCCCAAAGACTTTGTAATTTCCGTCCTTTCCATCTTCACAACGAGCTCGTTTTTGTAAGCCCTGAAGTGCAATGCAATAACTTCTATTACCTTCTTCTTATACGTTGGAATTAAAACGGAATGAAGGATGCAAAAACAAAACATTAAAAAAAAATATATCTTTTTGCTCATGCCCATCCGAGTGAGTGGAATCTTCTCGCTCATATGCCCAAAAAATGGCCTGTCAAGACCTGAACCATTTCTTTCGGAAGCTAAAACAGGAAATTGAAAATGCATTCCCTGCTATGCGCTTATGCTAAAGTCGAAATTTGCCGAGGGAAATGAGAAGTGCCAAGTGAATATGTCAACGACAAGCAACGCAGAAGAGAAAAAAATTAGTAATAAATGCAAAAAAATAACTGCATTCTTTTTTTCACATCCTACTTTTTTCTTTCTTTCTTTTAAGGTTCAAGTAACAGAAAGAAGTGAGAGAAGTAAGAGAGAGAGAAAACGTCAGTGATCAATATTAGAAAACTATCGCCTGCCGGGATTCACCTCAATTTTTCAGACATTTTTCTTGCTTTTATCAGATTTTTTCGCTGTTTTCTTTATTCTTCCCCCTTTTTTTTTTACACCATTAAATCTTACTCTTTTTTACATAATTCTGGTGATTATGAAATCGACTCGAGACCGATTTGTCTTTATATTGCTATTCAAAGATAATCGGCAAAGAAATACATCATTCTCAGTTTAGAAACTTGTGAAGAGATACAAGAAAATATCCGAGGATGATGTCGCTCTCCGCTACGGCCATACGAAATCTTTTAACAGCTGGCTGATGCGAAGACATATTTTTGGAAAGAGAGAAAATTCAACCGCCCCTGCGGGGAATCGACTCTACGTCCTTTCACTTTCCGCGAAAGGGCGTTCACACGGAAAGTGAAAGGAGGTGGGTTCGATTCCCCGCAGGGCAGTTGAATTTTCTCTCTTTCCAAAAATATATCTTCACATCAGCCAACTGTTAAAAACCTTCGTATTAGAAAATATGTCAGAGGTTCTCCATCAGAAAATCATGAAATCTGAAAAATATATGTATGTTATATGTTACGGTAAATGTGATAAATGCGGTTATTATGCATACTTACAGCATTTTGGTAAGTTCGTGTACAAAATAAAGTGCAATGGTAAATACAAAAAAGTAAAATAAGTGCAAAAACCATTTACTTGACAGCATGATTACAATATAGCCTGTGAACCACAGTTCAATGTCAGAAAGTAGACGAAGAGAAATGATTACAGGATTTGTTGACACACAAGGCTGCGTTGTATAATAAAGCTGTCAAATAAATGTTTTTCTACTTATTATTGGTCTTTTTTGTTCCACTCGACGTTACACCCTTCATAAGTATTTTTTGCGATATTCACCGACCAAACGTGGTTTGCGATACCCTGTTCTATGGCAACTTTTGTTCCTCTTGATGCCTATCACCCCTCTGAGTTTGCCACCACTTCAAGGCAACACCCTGTATAAATAGATAACCGATTTATCACATTTACCGTAACATAATATATATAATTTTTTTTTTCAGAAAGCAGATATAAACTTTCCATTTCTTAGAAAACGAATTAAAATGATTTAAAGTTTTGTTTTCAAATATACTCACCAGATAATACAAAAAAAAATTCAACTCTTGGCCACTTCAATACTGACTTTCCTGTCTATTTTCGGAAAAATTTCTAGGAAACAGCACGTATAGAGTTACTGATACTATTTCTAGTTTTGTGCTTTAACGTGATCTATCGAGAAAAAAACACACAGCAGTCTTTTTCAGTTAGAATTGATACATCGTCATAATAGAAAACTATTTTTATCAGAAATTGATCAAAAGAAATTCTTCGGAACTTGATAGTAAATGATCATAAAATTGAGTTAATCTTGAACCAGATGCGATTGAGAACAATCGCTCAAAAGAATGATTTCTGAGATCTTGAAAATAATAACTTTGCGTGACAAAATACTACGAACTAAATTATACGATTCTCGGAGAGAGAGAGATTTTAATAAACTATAAATTGCGCCATTTACGGTAGAATGAAATAAATGTGTTCGGATTCAGACAAATGCATTTTCTAAACGATGGAAATTTTTCAGCACCAGAAAGAGTTATTAGCTTCCTAACAGACATTAACGTATTTCTGCCTTGAGAAGATCACCGGTGTTTCCACTGATGTCACCAAGAAAAATCCATGAAACTTTTAAAGCACTCGCTATAAATTTCGAACAAACAAACGATAACTTAGGCAGCTAATTTAATTCCCGCACAATGGCTACACTGAATATATGTACTAGCATACGTTTTTTTCTCCTTTCTTTAGTTCCTATTTTACATACGGATCTTCAGCAAAATCCATAAAATTAACATCGGCCACCCACGAATCATATGCCGCAAATTCTTTGAACATTATTCGCTTGATGACATGGAATGTTCGTTCTTCCAAGCTGTATACTGAGGATAGTTTCCTGGCGTATTTGAAGGGAGTGCCTTCAGGACTATCCTCGTCTCCGACTTCCACATTCGTCTAGGAAAAAAAAAGACTAGCAGATAGATATAAGTGAAACTGGAAGGGTGAGAGAAAATGGATATCTCTTCTCGTCGAATCTGGAACCGATAAATAAAGCTCAGAACACCAATAAATTGTGAAGCAGGGAGACCGCATGAAGACTGCTGAAGGAAGCCATTGATTTCACGCTATTTTGCACTCCATTTAATGCTGGAATGGGAAAAAAGGAGGACATTTCCAGGAAAATACTTTTCTTCAAGGCTGGTATTCGAATAATCTTCCCGATGTCGTTTGGCAGTGAGGAATAATGACTAAGGTTTTGGTTTGTTAATGGAAAACTTGGAATAACTCCTCGTGAGTTCCGATGAAATTTCCTGCGGCTATTACGAGCAAAAAGAACACAAAAATCTGCGTATTTATTTTATTTATTTTTTTGTACTTTTATCTGCATTGATACTGATTCCAGTAGCTGTTACAAACCCTCCAGGGTGATCCACTTTTTGTATGTCTCTAGAAGTGCCGATAGCAATAAGTCTATTGTTGAGAAGAAGGGGATCTTTTATCTCTGACAGTTAGTTCTCAGTTCCGTTTTCTTACGTGAACATTATGCTTGCGAAGTTTGGCCTGAGGCAGGCTCTTCCACGCGAAATCTTTTAACTCTTTCACAGTGTGTGTGTGGCAACTTTAATACTTTTTCCATACTTTTTTCTCGTTCTTTATTTTTGATAGAAACACACAGAATGTGTTATCTTGTTTATATAAGAGTTTTTATGATAAATGCACCTGTTATAACATTGGTGTTTGTCATGCGCAAATTTTTTTTCCCCATCAAAACAAAAGTAATGTTATCTACTCTTACAGATTCATATTATCTTGTCAGTTCTACCATTTCCTTTCAAAAACTGTATTTATCATGCTCTCATGCATTTTCTCTGTTTTTCTAATATAATACTAAAAAAACATAACGTAAAGTGATTGGAGTAAAATGGAATAGAGAATAAAATGGGCATACTTCGAAGAATGTGAACAAAAAAATGCCTTGCAATTTTGCTTATACCGTAGCCTATGTGGTGGGTTTTTTTTTTCACTCTCTTCACTCCTTAATGTTTCATTGAAAAATGTTTCAGTATAGCTCCGCGAGAATTTTTCAAATATACACATACCGTATATATTTTTTCCTGGCCTTTTCGCCGCATGGGCAGTGTAGCCTCACCTTGAAAAAAATTATATTTTCAGGTAATTACTGTTTTTGGTGGATTGTATAAAAATATATTTTTTTGAGAAATGGTTGCTACAGAGAGAGAGTTCTCTGAACGATTTCTGAATAGTTGAAAACTATTTAATTTGTTAATATTTGAATGTTATGCGCAAATTATTAATTATTAAATTGGTCAATTTCTGGAATATTGTGCTTTTAAAACAAAAATGAAATGTACAGGGTTGGACAAAATAATGTAAACACCTTTGCAAAAAGCAACACTCGAGGGAACCTGTCGTATACTCCCGCCCTCTAGTGTGAAAGAGTGCCACTTAGTGGGCGATAATGTGCACACATCAGTCTAGTCGTAGCAGTGATAGCGTTCGGATGCGATGTATATTGGGGCGGTAAAACTTCGTTATGGCTGACCTCACAGATTTCGAAAGAGGCATGATTGTTGGAGCCCGTCTTGCCGGGGCCACATTAATGAAAACGGCCACCCTTGTTGCTGTCGGGAGAAGTACTGTGTCGATGGGAATGACATCTTATAACAAACAGGGAAAGACATCATCTACCAAGCATAACAGTAGCCGAAAGTCGAAGATCACTGAGAGACAGAAGGCTTTTGAAGCGGATTGTGGCCAGCAAGCACAAGACAACAGCGTCCCAGATAACATCTGAGATGAACACACATCTACAGGAAGGTGTATCGACAAAAACTATCCGCCGTGAACTGTATGCAGCAAACATACAAGGCAGAGAGACTATTCCAAAATCATTGGTGACACCATGCGATGCCTTGAAACGACAAACATGATGTCACGAACATAAGAATTGGACACAACAATGGTAGAATGTCATCTGGTCAGACGAATCGTCGTTCACATTATTCCAGATTAACGGACGTGTTTACGTTTGAGAACGCCAGCACAAGCCTATGACGTTGACTGTCTCCTTCCTACTGTTAAGCATTGAGAGGGATCAGTGATGCTGTGGTGCGCGATGTCTCACCGTGGTCTCGTCTCGGCACACTTGTTGTTCTGGATGGGCGGGTTAATACATCGGTTTATATCAGTATTCTGGCCGACCATCTTCATCCAATCGTGCAATATTTGTTCCCTGATTCTCGACCTGTGTTCCAAGAAGATAATTCGCCCGTTCACACTGCTGGAATTGTCGGAGACTGGCTTGATGAACGCGATGATGAACTGTAACACTTCGTGTGGCTCGCTCAGTCTCCTGATTTTAATATAATTGAACCTTTGTGGGGTATTTGGCAGGCCAAAATGTGCAGTAGGTTTCCACCTCCAAAGACACGTTCTGAATTAGTGGCCTTTTTGCAGGAGGAGTGGCTACGTATCCCTGTGACTGTTGTGCGTGACTTGTATTTGTCCATCCCACGACGGATACACGCTGTATTTAATGAAAAAGGAGGGCCAACAGCCTATTAATAAAGATTTCACAGGTGGTCATATTATTTTGTTCAACCCCTGTAGATGGTGCAAGCTTTCAAAATTGTGTTTTTAAAGAGTCGCGACAAATAGGCCAAGAATCACGGTGCATGTAATTCTCATGTTCTCTCTCTAACGTTTGTTCAGCAAGTCTTGCAGATCTGTAGTGATTAGCTTTAATTTTCAGTATTCCTGTTGAGCATCAATTAGATGAGTTCTGCATCAACATGATTTTTTGAGAAAAGTAGTTCGATAGAATAGTACTCCGAAAACTGCGAAGCTAACTCATAAAATAATTCTAATGATTTCCTTACTCATAAACCCCACAATGTTGATACATGTTTTTTTTATAGAAACGGTCCTCATCTTTTGTGCACTTGGCCCAACATGTCTGTGGTTCTTAGAAGATGTGCCAAAATTAATTGTGCAGAAAGCTACAACAGCGACGAATGATATAATGGATATGATACAAGAAAGATTATTACTGCAGTAAATACTTATAAAATGTATTTAAATATTAGTGAATTTACATTCCATTTTGTGTGCATATCACAGATGATATTAACGTTATAAATCATAATTCATGAGCATCCTGTGTGTACATTTAATGCGGTTCTTGTAAGTTAATACTATTCTTGAACTCTCTGTTTAAAAGTACATCGCATGAAGCTTAAAAGATTGAATGTTCGTTTATGGCTTTCATTCAAACACGAACAGAAATTGGCTCAGTTGATTTTGGTATAAACTAAAATAAATTATAGGAATTTATTCTTTCAATTCATCCCTCATACAGTAAATTGGGCTTATGAAGAGAACAGCTTGAATGTAACACACATGTAGCATACAAACCTGCATCCAAGTTGCCTAATGTTCGGCCACTTTTGAGATCATATCTCATTTTGGTATTTTCATTTTCTCCGTTAACCAAAGCTTTACTTGTATTCGAGCCACTGGGAGCATCAACTTTTCGAACAGCAGAAAAATTTTGCTACGATTGATGAATTTATCTGAACTTGAACTTCTTTTAAAAGAAAAAAAAGGAAAGAGAAAAAAAGC
Organism: Pholcus phalangioides; assembly: GCF_987345545.1. Taxonomy (NCBI): domain Eukaryota; kingdom Metazoa; phylum Arthropoda; class Arachnida; order Araneae; family Pholcidae; genus Pholcus; species Pholcus phalangioides. The sequence goes on from NW_028301600.1 coordinate 10,012,151, forward strand.
TAATGATGTAAGTGTTGTTTCAAATTTACTAGGTTAGCATTTTTCGTCGGCTTAATCGAAAAGTTTGCATGATTAATTAATGTGCGTCTTCCTAAAACACTTTACGTTCAAGAACTGCTGTATGCTCTGTTGGAATTCCTCTTATTTTTAGTGCATTCCATTTAACTTCTTTTTATTATTTCTGTCACTTTCTTTGTCATATTAATGATGACACAAAATAGTGCCGTGTTGCCGCTTCTCGTTTTTTTCAAAAGGATCTAAGCATGCTCTTCAATTATTTAACGAGAGAAAGATGTGACCACGGAAATACAAAATACAGAATTCTTATGCCTAAAAAAACAACTTTTTCCTGACGAGACCGCATAATTTTCCTCAAACTAACAACTCTGTAATTATTCTTCCATGTTTTTCTCAAACTATGAACAAATTTTAGACTATTGTTCATGAAGTACACAAAATATATAAGGTCAAACTATATATGCAGAAGTTGAATCAAATGTAAATAAATTTATATAGTAAATTTTTTCACACGCAATCCATTGTAATATTACGTATAACATAAATATTTTAACCACTCAACAGTTCAATTATTTCCAAAAGAATCGACTAACGAATGTATTATATATGAATGTATTATATATTACTCATAATAATATATTCGCATATAATTCATAATATTTTATCATGTATAGACTATATTTCAGTATAGACTATTTTATCATGTATATAAATTTTGTAATTTCATCTTTAATTGGAACGCTGTGTTTTTGAAATATGACATCCATATTTATTGTGGGCATCTTTATGTCAGTCACCTCCTCGTTAGGCATTTTGCCTGTTGTGGCGTTGTTTTTGTAATTGTATTTATTTTTTTTTCAGAAATTAGGAAAAAGGGGTTGTTATATCAAAATATGTGTAACAAAATTATTTAACTTCTGAATTATTAATTCTGAAGAAAGAGGGTGATGGAACAAAAAGTTTGGGAAACTACTCGTAGCTTCTATCGTCCCCAACAACTATTCCATCACCCACCAGAGGGCGATGTTTTCCACTTTGGGAAACACTGATCTAGAAAAACGGAAACAAACCCGAGACCACGAAACTTCCTCCTGAGCATTGCACAGTGGTTGCACAGTAAAACTGTTGGGGATTTTTTTTACCAGGCATTTCACTACATTTTATTTCATTCAATTTTTACGATATTTTAGCACTACAATCATGAGGAATCAAAGCAAAAAAAAACATGAATACATACATTAATGTCAGAAAAATGTAATATACCGTACGAAATGTCTCAAAAAATAATACAGGGAAAGTGGGGCTAATATAACAAATTTCAGCATTTGATTTTTTGTAGTGAAAATAAACAAGTTTATTTTTATTTTCTATTTTTTGGTTTATTGATAAACATACACATTTTTTATACGATAAAAATATTCAAAACAAATAATTTCAGTTGCTTTTACAGTGCTGATCAATTTTATAAACTCTTTCATCCCATTAGCCCTTTCAGACCCAGTGTCCATCTCAATGGGCATAACCTTCAAATGCCCACAGCAAATTTATTTCTCGTGTGATAAAATTCATTATTGACTTTTTGGTATTGACATCAATTCCTTTATAGAATCAGACTTATATTTCTACGTTGGTAACACTACGGTGGCAACGTTACCACAATTTACGCCAATCATCGATGCTTCTTTACTTATACAATAAAGTTTGGTTCAAAAAATTATTTTACGGTGGAATTTTCTTCATTATTTTTCTACACAGCGTCCCTATACCTTATACTTATTATACCGTAGAAGATTTTTTTTTTTCATTTGCACTCGAATTTAAGTAATTGCATGAAGATAATATGATGTCCATTGAGATGGACACTGAGTCTGAAAGGTATAAAAAAATATTCCTTCCCAGCATTGTGTTGTCGTTGTTATGTTTAAAATTTTAATTATATTTTCATTACAAACTGTTTCTATGCCAAATAATTTTCAGAAAAGCATGATTGAAAAGATCAGCAAGATATTTCAGGGTTTATGTGGAATGTACAGGATGCGCCAAAAGACCATGACTTATTTTTTTAAAAAGCAAATATAAAATTAACAATTAATAATATCTTACAGTGATGTTTGCAATGTCATGGCTGAGCATTATTTCTGGGGTATTAAAAGAAAGAGTGTGCGAAATTTCATGCACTGCTTGTATTGTACCTTAAAACATGTAAACAAAAAAAAAAACAAAATTTTGACATAAACAGTAGCAGTACACATTTGAGTTTTGACCCGTTTTTCATCAAACACCGTTACAATTTGATGGATATACCGTTTACCATTTGTAAGCGAAGAGTAAGTCGTATCTTAAATTTATTTCAATTCATGCATTCGCTAACATCATCTGCAGTATCGATTATACGTAATAAAGTATCGATTTTTTGCATGATTCGTCTCGAAGTGCTCAATTAAAACCAATTGTAAATGGTAGAATGCAACCTGTGCATGAAATTTTGAACTTTTTTCATTTTCCAGAAACAAATCGGTAGCAATATGTATATTTCACTGCCACTGCCCTCTCATAAGCTCATTGATTTTATAAAAATATATAAATTATGAAATGTGTCACTGACTTTGGCCCACCCTGTATAACCGAATCGGATGTATCAGATATTGACATGTTAGAAAGTGATGCCACCGAACAGAAATCTCAAATCAATAAACCATGGCCGCTCTATGGTGGGGCCCAGTCCAGGATTTCCCACGATCCCTCCAATTATAAATTTACTGGTTTTATTTTCTCACACTGACGTACAAGATTCGCAACGGGCTCCCAAGCCGGGGGGCCTGTTAGCCTCCACCCCTACCATATGGGCAGAGCTATATTGACAACATTATGCCCCCCCCCGGCTCAGCAATCCAATGGACCCCATTCAGTTATCTTACAATTGATGTTAATTGCTATGAACAGTCAGAAGAGGCTCCTCAGGCACCAAGAGGCCATGCCTTCAGACCATATCCTAGTGCACCCATGCACTGACCGGGCTCCTATAAGTGGGACCATGAGTAAGCCGCATTAAGACACGACTATTTTTGAATCTACTTTTCAGAATACATTATTTCAGACTATGACATCGAAAACAAGATTTCAGGAGTTTTTCAACCATTGAGACCCAATGTCCATCTCAATGGATATGGCTGTAATTTCTTTAAAAATGAAATTTTCATAATTTTTCCTACATATCGTTAATATAGGTCTATATAAATATATTTTTCCTATAGGTGAATTTGATGCGGGTCTGAAAAGGTAAGAGCCCGAGATCCGGGGCTAATGGGACAAGAAAAATGGACTCACGAAAAAATTGATAAATACTATGAAATATTATTTTAGAACAATTTTTTCAAGTTTCTATGCCTAAGTTAAAGTGTAATGAAATGAAAGCTTTCTAGTTTCAATTGTTGTTAAGCCATAACATAGCTTTAATGCCACCATAGAATGTTCAAATTTTTCTTTTTGCGCGAGAGAAAACACTTTGCTAGGCACTCTCTATGCTTGTCTCATTAGACCTCAAGAGCTAAAAGTATATATTTTTGAAATTTGAACAGTTTATCACGAGGAAATTTGACTGAGATTTATGAAAAATTAAATATTCAAAGTATACTTAATAGCAGTATCTTCACCAATGTAAAGAAATTTAATATTTCAAAACCATTCACCAAAAAAAAATCAACCTCTCTGTGTTTTAAATTTCTAGGTTAAAAACTAATTTTCGTCTTTCTTGTACTGTAATAATCAGGAATGGTTCTGGTGATTAATGTGAAAGTTATATTTGAAAAATTCACGAAACAAATACGGAAATTGTCCCATCAGCCCCTACTGTAACAGTAATAGTAACTAAATCTTCCTTGCAGCTATTGTAGATTTCTACAGACTTTTGTCGATAGATAATGAATCATTATGTATGGTTACAGGAACGATGAGTACAAACTCACTTTGAATTGAATTACATATAGTGATTATATATATATATGTATTATCAATTCCCGATATTTTTAGGCAGCAAAGTACATTTTATACTGCGAATTCAGGATCAAATATCCCGTCGTATAATATGTTCTCGCGCTCATAACTGCAGATGTGCCTGACACACACACACATTTCTTCCAATATCTAAACGATTGCGAATTTTCAGGAAATAAAGCTACTTTATTTCCGATTCCTACGAGCTTAACGAAACTGTCCAACGCGTTTGTTTCTGGAGATCGGAATCCTTCAGTCAGAGATTTCTCTTAATATTTTTATATATACATATATAAAAATATTTCTTACTTTCTTCGGGGAGAAAAACATGTTTCCGATCTCTGCGTGCTTTTTCAGCGCGTATGCTTTCACAACGTTTGAATATAAAAAAACAAAATATTTCCTCGAGATTTTACCTTTCTTTCTTTACGTTCTGAATTTTTATTCGATGGATTCTACTTCAATTGTATTTTTGTTACATGTAGGCGAACGTATGTGAATTTCCGACACCTCCAGTATAAAAACTCGATATGGAATCCAGTTTCGGATATGGAAAAATATTGATGAATAATTTTCATTGTAAAAAAGATTTGATTAATCCTCAAATATATACTGAGATGATCTGTGTTTTATGTTTTTTCCCACTTACAATCATTAGCTTTTCTTGACAGGAATTATCAAATTTATGGGCCATTTGTGTCCTCTTTAAAGCTATAGTGGAACCTCACTACAACGATACTCGATATAACGATAAATCCTTCTACAACGATATTTTTTTGAAATCTTAGAATGATGAAAAATTAGAATTGGCTATAGAACTAATGTTAAACACCTCTTGGTACAACGCACGCGCGCGCGATATACTCTATTACAATCCCTCTCTTATAACGATATTTTTGTGATTTTGAAACCACTACAAAACGACATTTTTTAATATTTCTTTCAAAATTGTCTTGGAATTAGTTTTAACTACGTGACTTGTTTTCATTCTTCCAAGAGCATATAATAACATCGATGTTTTGCACCATATGATCACCGAAAATATTGATAAAGTTGTTGATACCATTTTTTTCTGAAAGTCAAACGAAATTGCAGAACGGTAAATCTTTTTACAGGGGCAGTGCATCTGAATGAGTTTCATTAATCAACTAATTAATTACAGGTTTTTTCGCGCCGGATAAATACTTTAAAGCGCGTTTTCTGACGTTGCTAACAACGCAGATTTCAAAAAAAGATGCCAACAACGCAGATTTCAAAAAAAGATGCCAACAACAGCATAAATTTGGTGGCACGTGACGGCAATATTGTCCCTCGATATAACGATAATCCCTCTACAACGATATTTTTCCCTGGCTCACAGAATATCGTTGTATCGAAGTTTTACGCTATTTTAATTTTTCAAGTTTTTATCCTCACGTGATCTTAACATATTTATAAAACTTGAAATGACATTATTGTATACGTGTTTACAATTTATATCAGCTTATACTCCAAAATTTAGGATAATCCAAATACTAGGCAAAACTAGAAGGTTTAATACCAACGGAATGTATAAGAAACTATGGAGCTTATAACAAGCTGTGTTCCATTTGTTTAGAAAAAGAGAGAGCTTTATTTATATACTGCAGTATATACGTTATTACAACAAAACAGTTTTGTTCTAATTATCTACGTTTCGTTACATTCAGCGGATCAGTGAGAATCTTTTTAGAATCGTAGAAAAGAAAAAACAAGTCGATATCAATATCGGCAGAACTATCTCCTTAACATTATCAATGTGGATTCCAACAACTGAAAAGGGTTTTTCCTGCTGAATGAGATTTTCAGAAGATTCCGAATATTTACGAAATTTGTTATACGAAAAAAAAAACATGTTTTCAATGGAATTGATACCGTATAACAAGCTATAAACAAAAATGTCCCTGGAAGCAAACAACCTACGTAGAGATTACATTTGAAGCTTAGGTTCCACAATCTGGAGGCTAACAATCTTTCGCCTCAATGCTTTTCTAGTACACATCATTATCTTTATACCGTCTTCTACGTTTGTTTAGCAGCCAGACTTGGAAGTTCTATCATTCTTCCGCAAAACATTTTAAGCCTGCAATATCTAGTCCGGAATTTAGACGCGTTTACTAATGCATAAATTAACAGGTGGAAATATCGAGAGAATAACTTCTGTGTTATTATTATTTGGTTCTGTTTACTCATTATTGGAGACAGAATAAATCATAGTTTTATACGGAATCACATCATCTCCTGCCTGAAAAGTAGACCCATATATAAATATGAATCTAAAACATTGGAACACTAATTTTCAAAAGCTTACCACATTATTTATCAGACTGTGTGTGTACTGATATATAAAAATGCATATATATATACTCAAAGTCTGAATTAAATATTTACGCAAGAATACGTTCTCTCTAAATTTTTGAATAAATATGTTTTAGAAGCGTATTTCTCAATACCGCCGACAAAATTCATTAGCATTTGTGACCGTACTTCACGGTTTGAATAGAATCATGCTGCGGTTAAAAGAAATTTTGAAATTTGATGAACGTGTCAAAAAAAAAATTCTTGCGCATCAAAAGAAAATCTTATATGTTCATTAGTTTTTTCCCCTCTGATAAAATACACCATCTAAACTCACTAAACCTAAGAATACAGGGAATGATTCATTTCAGGTGATTTCTGTCGGCTTCATGAGATACTGTCTCGAAATGTGTCATCGCGTTTTTTGCGACAATATCTAAATCCAGATTTTCTATGTAGCAAAAAACATTTAGATTATAATGTTCTATGCCTTATCAAATGTTGTTATGTACTGTATTTTTGCATTTAATGCGTGTTACTAAAAATTTAAGGATGAAATAAATTTTTTGAATTTCCAATTAATGTGTGTGTTTTTGACGACTTTGAGATACCTTTACAAATGCATCAGACTGAGGCCAACTCCACATAGACACGTTAACGCAAAGCATTTCTAAAACTTTAATGAGGTGCATTTTTGCTAAAAAATACGCATTTTCCAATACGCAATTGACAGATGGTACAAAATGAGTAAATCGCGTACATTTTAGAAAATAATTCTAATACGTTTTAGAGTGATGAAAATTTCATTTCTAACATTTGTTTGCCAGACATTTATGATAGAAAAATGCTGCATAAAATATTTTTGATATATATTACTATGACATTTATTAACGAATTGAACAAAATGTATCAATAATGTATAAGCATAACTGATTGAAATATTGACGATACTTTTTCAAGTAAATCTGTTAAATGATGAGCTTTGAACATGTATTTTTGTTCTTAATAATACTACTCTTTAAGGTTTTTGATGCATTTTATTTTCATTTTCATTTATTAGATCTTAATCTGAATTGCACAATATATATCATCTCCCAATCTCCGAATTGCCAATACTGGGGGTTAAACTATTAGGACTTAAAAAAAACTGTTACATACATTTAATGAAAAAAAAATTAAGAAAAAAAAAATAAAAACCCAAAATCGCAATATAAATTCGAGTTGAATTAGTGGAACAAAAAAATGAACACGTCACGAAGATTTCAAAAATATTTATGATATGTCTATTATGTTTTAAAATATATGCATGGTGGCTGGCTATCGGAGTGCTACTTAAATTAGATATTGAAATATATTGAAATGCAGGTTAGTGGGTAATACAGTTACGATATATATATATACAGGGTGATTCAGAAAAAAAAGGGAAACATTTTAAGAGGTGAGAGTACAAACAAAAACAAACAATAAATAAATAATAAATAAAATAAAAATTAAAATTAAAAAAAATATTTGTTTTTGTGTGTACTACCACCTCTATTTTTCCCCATCTTTTCTGAATCACCTTGTATATATATATATATTATACGCGGGGAAGCATAACAAGTAGTGCATAAAACACAGTGGAAACATTTCATTTCATAAAGGCGATGTATCTTGAGTGTTTGACAAATCTATATCCACCCAAAATAAAATTTTAAAAAAAATATTATTTTGTTTATTCAACTAAATTTGTTACTTCTGGTTTGAAAATTGACAAAAACTTCACTCTCTGGTTTATACAAAAGGAAAACAATTTTGGAGTTTCAAATTGCGATGCTTTGCGAAATTTGTAATCAGTTGATTTTTACTACGCTTTTTTTTTTTTTCGCAAAAGGCGATTTTCATCAGCCAAAACAACTGATAATTTTGTGAGATTTTTTCCTGAGTTTGTCTATCATTTTTTATTTATGAATATTCTAAAACAAACTTTGTTTTAACAATACAGATGAGCGGTAAAGAGTACAATTTTTTAATATACAATTTTTAAAATACAATATTTTTTTAAGTCACCAATTCGGTTTGACATTCAGCATGACGTTCCAGCCATAATTGAGACAGAATTTCAAAACAACATAAATTGGAAACTTTCGAATAAGATCTCACTTTAAATTTCAGTAATAGTACGAATCATGTATATCAACCAACTTATGACCATTACAAATTGATGGATTTAAACTAAAGGCATATGTACTGAATATCCCATACCTATAGACATAGTAAGACCAAACATATATAGTCTTTCTTATACGGAACCAACAGAAGGATATGGTCATAGTCTATGGCCACGAGAAATGACAGGTATAAAAAACGGAAGTAAAGTAGAAAAATAAAATCTTGTACGAATGAAGAAGACAGTGAAAGACTCAAAAAAAAAAAAAACCAGAAAATACAAGAAAAAAAAAGTAAGCATTTCTACAAAACGGGACCAATTTCGTTCAGCCATGAAACAGGCCGATAAACCTATGGCCAATCGTAAAGAAGATTACATTCTTCGGAATAAAACAAAAAAGGAAACGCAATAGAATGGACGCATGTGCTGAAAAGAAAGAAATCTTGCAGAAATGGCAATTGAAAATAAAGCAGTTTTATCTGCGCTAAGATTATCATGTCCATGTAAGAATTTTTTGCCATACCGTGTATGGATCGTATTGCTTTTTTTTTTCTTTTATGACGAAGCATTTTCGTTTCAATAATGTTCGTTGTTCTTCAAACAAGATATATTGGTTGATATCTTATTGCTGTGTGGTACATGAGATTTCTTAGCTTTACTTGAAACTGGACATTCATAACTGAACAAACTTTAAAGATCCCCATATCCATCTCAGATATAAAGTAGTTGGATATCAAAATAAATATATTTATTTATAGCTCTCTCTCTCTCTCTCTCGCTCTCTCTTTCTTGGGTTTTCATAATAATTTTAGTTCTACACTCACAAATCTCTACTATTCATAACATATATTTGCATATTAACCTTTTAACCGGCATAGCAGAAGTCATTATCATATTTTTTAGGAAGTAGGGTTTCTTCCAATTTTCAGCAGGTGCAAAGTAAAGTGGATTGAAAAATGTGTGCCATTGAGAAATCGGCTTTACAAAATATCTGGGCTCTCTTGCCATTGCTAACATAAAAAGCCTTTAAGCAGGAGAGATATCTCTTCATTGCCGGTGAGAGGGTTAATAAATTTTTATGCATTTTCGAAATCGGGGATTTCGAAATCGTTTTAATTTGTATACAACATGTATTACGGTTTATGTGACAAATTAGTAATTATCTGTAACCGCCGGTGATTATGCATAATCAATCGTCCCGATAAGTTTGGTAAATTTCACTACATTTATCACTTTAACCGACAATTATGAATATGGAATGACGTTTGTAGTTAAAAAGATTTTTCAACTCTCTCTTCTCTTCATTTATAATCAGTTAATTAGTTTTTCTCGTACGTAATACGTAAATCACACTATTTTGCCATAAAAATAAATTTAAAATACGTGTGAAAATAAAAAAGACGTAAAATTTATTAATCCGTTTTGTAATGTTGACTCTTTCTTCACGTGTATCAACATATGAAGTAAAGCCAATATTACTGGTTGAAGGCATCACCCTCGACTCTAATACACGCAAAGTTCCGTTAGATTTGGATTGACAGAGCCTGGGCCATGTTTAACAGGTAAATTTGGGTAATTTCATTGACGATTTAAGATAAATTCACAACACATATATGAACAAAATTGACCAAAATTACTAAAAGGGTCAGTGATTATGCATAACCACCTGATTTAATACATTTACCGTTCCATATAAAATCAAACTCGGTTACAACATCAAAGATTCTGTAAAATTTTGGTAGTTATATCCAAGGAGTAATTAAAACCTTTCAAATATGAAAAATACGAGTATAATAAAATGCAAATACTATAGAGGGTGGTTCAGAAAAAAATGGGAAAAACTTACTTTATGAGGTGATAGTACACACCAATACAAACAATTGTCAGCAAAGACTGCATGGTCCAGCATGAAACGCAAACGCGCTAGAGCGTTTCGAAATGGCATTCCTGTTGAAATTTATCGGGAGAAAAAGAGCACTGTGCATGCAAATGTAACCTGGAGAAGAAGAAACCGTATTCAAATCTGCGTCACAGTGAATAAAATGCGCGGACGCCAGCCCTGTGAAGTTATTGCAGCACGTGCAACACCGTTCTAACAGTTGTGATGTACGGAATAATGGCGCACTTTAGTAATACTGAAAAAGCAGACGGAAGTATTCATCATTCACCCATTATTTGCATGAATGGTGTTCTTTTTCTTCCGATAAATTTCAACAGGAATTGGTGTGTACTATCACTTCTTGAGGATTTCCCCATCTTTTCTGAATCACCCTGTATATGAAGTTATAATTAAATACATGAAATTGAAATGTTACAAACAGAGAGAGAGTGATCATATTTCATCGAAAAATACAATAAATTAGGATCATTAACACACTGGACATCGCCAATTCTCACCAAAGATGTTGCCAATGGCCAACAAAACTGCTAATATTGTTTATAAACTGCTCTTGTTAGCAAATAAAATGATCCTACAAGTCTGTATTATTCAAACATATTCACGAAAAAACAAAATGTTGAACGTGACTCATATGTGGGATGAGAATTTATATCTTACGTAATCGCATGCATTTTATAATATAATTTCTAAATTACACAAATCATCTTCGTCCCCGATTTTGGTGAAGATTATAAATTAAGGGGACACGGGACTGTTGAACGCTCAAAAAAATCGATTTTTTTTATTATTTTAAAAACTTTACAGATCTTCCTGAACATTTTGATACCTCACTTTTTGTTCTACGAGCAGTAGAAATCGAGATAGATGGGAATATGTTTGTGTGACACGAAATTCAAATTTCACAAGTTTAAAGAGACTTCTAGCCACGTGGTTGCATGTTCACGTCATGTTTTGCGTCCACATACATTTGTTATGGGCTTTTTTCTACCCCATCTACATTCAAATTCACTCTTTTTTTCCCTCTTTCTTCATTTTGAGTTGAAGAAAAAAAAATGTTACTCAACTTTTTTTGTTTGTTTACTAATGCATTTACGGCCGTATTCACCAACACAGGTTTCAACTGCAATCGCAGGTTAAACGATCAGCGATCGACACGGATTGGTTAAAATCCTTAATCCGTTTCGATCTTCAATCCTTCCACCTGCGATTTCAGTTGAAACTGTGTTGGTGAATACGGCCGTTAGTGCACGTTCCTCAGCGAGTCTATCATGTTCTTTTGTGTTACATTACAATTTAGTTGATAATCATTTCACAATTATTTTTCATGAGTGGTTATTTGTTAGTGCAGTTATTGTTCAGTGAAATCACCCTTTTTAATTAATCGTATTAGAAACATATAAGTTACATGAACCTAGATTGCGTGGTGGTAAAGGTAAATTTTATCAAAGATGTGAATGTATTGAATATATTAAATATTCAAAGGTATGTGCATGCAACAGCTCATATCTTCAGTGAATATTATCAGTGTCATTACAATGCCGACAATGAATATAAAACCAATTTCATGAAATGGGGGGAAATTTTCCTTTGAAATATCCCTGAAAATATTAGAGGCAATGCAAAATTCATATTTTCGTTTAATGTTGTTGTATGTGATTTGTTGTGAATTAAATGAAGAACACATTAAATGCACAGGGTATTTCAAAAAGAATCACCCGATTTGAAATGTGTATATTATGAAAAATATTGAACACACATAGACACTTAAGATTAATTGTATATTACATGGCTAATGAGAGTGAGTTTTTTTACAAACCAAATTAAAGGAGCTCAATATGCCCCCCTTGGAATGCACGGCATATGTCTATACGGTAGTCAAATTCGTCCCAAACTTTTCGGAGCATGTTTGTTTCCACGACTGCTGTTATGCAGTTCGGCCAATGTTGCTGGAAGGCGAGGCACATAGACGTAGTCTTTTATAAACCCCCACAAGAAGAAATTACACACTGTGAGGTCCGGCGATCTTGGAGGTCAGTGATGTTCAGCTGAATTGTCAGGTCTCGTACGGCCGATCCATCGTTTTGGAATGCGATTGTTCAAAAATTCTCGAACGTCCAAGCTCCAGTGTGGTGGTGCCCCGTCCTGCTGGAAAATAAAGTCATCCGAATTAATTTCTAACTGTGGGAAAAGTCAATCTTGACAAACACTGACGTGGCGGTGGAGTATGAAAACACGATGGCAATGTTAAAAACCTGTATTATTCAACATTGAGGCTTTTCTCATGAATATGAATGTGGTATTAGGTTTCAGAAAAAAATAATTTCATCAAAATTCATACTTCACAATCTTTAAACGCGTTTTTCAAAACATCAATTTTTGTCGCTGCTTGCATGATATCTCATGAACTATTTCGTATTCTCATGAGATTTTTCTGGTAGGTGTCCCTTGCCTAGACGCATAAAATTAACTAGAATGGCAGGCATCCATTGAAATTTATAATTTTTATAAAAATCTAAATTTTGAAAAATTTCATAAAATTTAAAATTTTTAAGTTTCTGAATTTTTAAAAATACTTTCACTTAAAATATCTAAAAGAGGCTAGTTCGTTGTATTAAACAAACATTTTATAATAGAAAAAAATATTTTATGCAGAAATTCATGTTTGGGCAGATGAAATTGCGCGTGCAGTGGTGATGTGTATGATCATTTTTTAAAAATAATTTTACCTTTTTGTTTGTTTTTGGTTACAAGTAAAAAACACATCAAAATTTTGCAAATTTGATGGATGCACACCAAATTACACATGCTTTAAATATGACCATCAAAAATTTGAAAAAATTGGGTAAATCAGGAATTTTTAACGAATTTTCAAACATTTGCTATATTTTTCTGCATTTCTCGACTCTCGCGGGTCCCGTGTCCCTTAAAATACAAATACAACAGGCAAAATGTCCAACGAGGTAGTTGAGAAAAAAGATGGCCATAACAAATACTAATGTCATATTTTAAAAATACAGCAAACCAATTCAAAATGCAATTATAAACAAACAATATATACATACAAATGAGCTTTGTTAAAACAAAAGAAGTTGCTTCTGTATATGAAACCCTCTCATGAAACAACTAAAGATTGGTGACACTGGATGTGTTACAGAAGAAACCACCATGGGAGAAGTGAGTGCCGTAGTTATACCACCATTCAACACTCGTGGTTATTGTGCATAAGGGACCGTTCAAGTATCACGTCAGCAATTTTTGAACCATTTCAATTTTTGACCCCTACCCCACCGTTGTCAGAAAAAATCAGCAAAACTCTGAATACCCCCCCCCCTTGTCATGGGATCAGAGACTGTACGCGGGGGAGGGGGACATAGGCTCACACGTGAGAAGTTTCAAGCCGCGTAGAAGAGGATTCACTGCAACGTGTGACTAGTTCACGCTTTAGTTTAGGAGGCACATAAACGTAGTTTTTTATAAACTCCCCACAAGAAGAAATTGCACACTGTGAGGTCCGGAGATCTTGGAGGCCAGTGATGTTTAACTGAATCATCAGGTCCCGTACGGCCGATCCATCGTTTAAGTGGGATTTTGGTCGTTTGCCAAAACGATGAAAAAAAACATTTTTTAAACGCAAAAAATATTTTTTTTAATCAAAATTTCGAAAGAAAATACCTTTATACATTATTATAATCAATTTCTGTTCATTTCAATGGTATTCGAATGCTAAGAACTCAAAATTTATTTTTTAAAAATTCATTGTGACTCGTCCTGATTCCGTTAGAGGACGAGTCACAAAGCCATATAATGATAAATTCTTAGCCCGTAGACCAAATGTGGCCGGGGGTTATCTGATGTGGCCTGCCCCCCCCCTCAAACTTTATTTTGTAAAAATGAGCTAAGTGGCACATTTACAGATCACTTAGGTGACCATGGTATATTCCAGAGCATTTAGGTGGCACGTGGCACATTTTTCAGATCACACAAGTAGGCCTGTGGCACATTCGCAGATCACTTAGGTGACCCACTACACAGTTCCAGAACACTTGAGCGATCCGTGGCGCATTTAGAAATCCCTTGAGTGACAGTTGGCACACTTTTAGAGCACTTAAGCGACCCCCCAATGCGGCTTTACATCACGCAAGTTACCCCCGACACATTCCCAGATCACTTAAGTGATCCGCGGCATAATTACGGATCACTTAAAAGATGCGTGGCATAGTTCGAGAGTACTTAACAGGCCAAAAACACATTTCTAGATCTACGAAACATTTAGAGATCACTAAAGGGACTCTCTAGGAGCCTTATCAATAGGGAGATTGTTAGTTCAGGTGCCCACAAACCAAAGTTCAGGATACCATTAAGAATATTCCATATTTTTTGAAGGGTGGGTTATGATGTAAGCATTATCCAAACTATACCTCTCCCCTTGTCATCAAAAGTCAGCAAATCGGAAACCACCCTCTCCATCCCCCCATCGATGCTGACGTAATACTTGTATGACCCCTAATGTGTGAAAGCACTTTCGAGTTGGTAGCTCCGAAACCGATAACGGAATCAAAAATAAAATATAATCACATCGTTGCAAATCGACCACCCGATAACGCATGTCTAGTACGGGACATTCTCATGACATGAATCCTCCAACTTCGGAGCCATACAGGAAACCAAAGCGTGAACTAGTCACACGTCGCAATGAATCCTCGTCTACACGACGTAGGAAGCTTCTCGCGTGTGAGCTATTAGGAGACAGGAAAACACCTGACACTCTAAAACGAAGAGCGGAATCTCACAGTGTTTCGGATGAACTATTAATTGAACTTTAATGCAACAACTGCCCAGATTTACTCAATCTATACTTGCTGCCATCAGTCCGCTAACCCTTGAAAAAACGGCAGAGCTGGCCGGCAGGATACAAAGAGCAGGCCCAAAGCATGTAGACGCCGGGAAAAATATCAACAAACGGACATGATTGCACAACTGCAAGAAGAGGCTGAGCAACTACCCCACGAACTGAAAACAGTTTTGCTTGTGCGTTGTCGAGTGTTTCGCGCTCGCGTTTCTCCCATTCAAGAAGATCCACACCACCTCTACGTCACCTACCAGTTTTGCTGGTAACATAAGACGTTTGGCAATTAAGCCACAAGGTAAACTTCGCTATGCAGGTTTACAAAAACCACGAAAGTGGAGAGTAGTAGCGACATGCTCTCTGCCTTATTTGTAGTCGATCGAACCACCACGCATTTGACTCTGCTGTCAATGGAAAAAGTGGCTCCAAAAAATCTTTTCCTCGTTGGTTCCACACTAATATAATCAAGGCAATATGCAAGAAAAACTCAATTAGAAATAAATTTCTATCTAGTAATGGACAATTATATCTTAACACTATTCATGACCAACGTAGACTCGTTAAATCCCTGATCCGAAGTGCCCGGGACTCGTACAATTGCCGCATTGAAGATGATATTAATACGGACCCTTCTACATTTAGAAACCTTATGCAATCCCAACGACGAAAACACACCGAGAAACTTCAATTATGAAGGAATGAGTTTCTCTGAGGATGATGAAATTGCAAATCTATTCGCCGAGCACTTCCAGTCTGTATTTTCTTCTCAGATTCAGAGTACATCTTGGGAATACTACAGAAGTGAATATCAGATAGCTAATACACTTGATATTTTGACATTGGTGAAATAACTGAAAGTGATGTTATTGCCGCTATAAGACATGGAATCTGTCAAATCTATAGGCCCAGATGGTATTCCAGCCTACAGCTTCAAAGCAAGTGGAAATATTTTTTCTGAAACTCTCGTAATTCTCTAATCTCTCCTTGCGTAAAAATGTTTTCCCATCTTCTTGGAAGCTCGCAAATGTCATTCCGATTTTAAAAGAGGTCAAGTATCCAAAGTCACCAACTATAGACTCATTTCTATTTTATCCTCTGTCTCTAAACTCCTCGAGCACATCGTATATTGCAAATTGTACAACCATATCCGTCTGTAATTATCTCCGTCTCAACATGGGTTTTTGCCGAATCGCTTTACTTAAACAAATCTTGTTCATCTCGCTCACGATCTTGCTAAATCAATCGACGCCAACAAGCAGACAGATGGCACTTATATGGATTTTACTAAGGCTTTCGACAAAATAAATCACCAGACGCTACTTTATAAACTCCGTTTTCTCAAGGACTCTATCATATGGTTCACCAGCTACTTGAATTTGAGATTACCCAAAGTTGTATTTCATAACGTAATTTCAGCAAAGTATGTCAGTAGATCAGGTGTTCCCCAGGGTTCGAATCTCGGACCGTTGCTTTTCTTAATATTTGTAAATGACTTTCCTCTGTGCTTCAGTGCATCTAAGTATCTGATGTATGCTGATGACGTGGGAATTTATTGCGAGGTTAAGAGTCTGGAAGATTGCATGGCTCTACAAAGAGACCTAGAGTCTCTCCATGATCAGTGTGGGGCTAATTTCTTCCAGCTCAATACCGACTGAATTTGACTACACCATTGATGCAATCTCAATCAGTCTTGTTTCTGTAACCAAAGATCTTGGTGTCTTCTTTGACTCCAAGCTTTCATTCACCGATGATATATATGATATCACCAATAAAAGCTTAAAACTGCTAGGATTTGTAGTGAGGAGCAGCAACAATTTTTAGTTAATTACAAAAACTTTTCAGGACTTATGTGCTCCCGAGACTGAAGTATTGCACTATTATATGGAGTCCTCACAACAATCTAGACTCACTGATTCTAGAAAGAGTTCAGAACAGATTTCTACGTTACATGTTTTACGTCATTAATGCCGTCTGCATTAACGACGTAAGTACAACTGAACTGCGATGTTTTTTTTTTTAATTTTCAATCTTTAGAATACCGTAGATAGAAGAAGTTGCCTTCGCTTTCTCTATAAAATTGTAAATAATGTAATCGATGACTACGATCTTCTTCAACTTGGAGATTTTTCTCTGCCAATCGGAAATTGGCGGACTTTTCACCTGCCTCAACCCCGAACACATATTTTGCAACGGTCCCCTATTTTTGAGATGTGCAATATATATAATATGTGATGTGAAATCCGATACAGTGCGATGTGAAATCCGATATGTTCAATTCATCTATATAAGAGAGTTTCTTAAAAGTTATATGTGAGTTTATTGAATGTCATGTTATTAAGTTTTTCTGTATGTATTTCTGAGTATCGTATTTTTTTTAATCATTGTTCCACTCATTTTTGTTTTTTGTTGTGTTTTTTTTATATTTTGTTGTATTCCCCTTCTGTATTTGTATTTTTTATTTCTCTTCTCTTGTCCATCTCTATAATTGGGCAATGTTTGCCTGTTGAGATGTGAATAAACAAATAAATAAATAAACATCCCATTCCTTGTGGACACTGAATCGCACTTTTCAATACTCTCAGCAAGCAACTATGACAAGCGTCAACCAATTCTGAAACTTTCCGCTGCAAAGTCGTCTCCAATAAACGTCTATGTTGAGCGGATAGTCCCTTAAGATTTTCAACTCAGAGTCATCCGATGGACTTTGATCTTGGCTGGTGCACTAAAACCGATTCTTGGAGCCACTTTTTGTACAACTTCAATTAACAAAACTCGCTACACACTGTCAACTACAGAAGTCAGAAGTGCACTGATTTAAATTTTTCGTCGGTGACGCAACTTATGAAAGCCTGCTCAACAAATATTCGCAGAACACCAAACCACTGTCAACATATCATCGAGGCAACAGGTAGGTAAATTTTCGCTAAAGCTTACCATCTCTCTCCAAAAAAGTTATCTTGCGTCAAAAATCAATTTCTGGACATGCAAAAACAAGGATTATGTCGACCATCTAACAGTGCATGGACCAGTCCAATTCATATGGTCAAGAAACCTAACGGCGTGTGGCATATCTGCGGTGACCACCGTCAGCTAAATAAGATCATACACACCAGACAGATATCCCATCTCTCATATCCATGACCTAACTCACATGCTTCATGGGACTGCGATCTACTCGACTATCGACTTCATCTCGGCGTATCAATAAATTCCAGCGGCAGAATCTGTCATGCCCAAGACTCGTCATCACACCGTTCGGACTTGCAATGCCCCCCAAGCATATCAGAGGTACACCGACCAAGTGTTAGCTGGTCTGAATTTTTCAGCGGGGTACGTACTTGACATCCTCATCACATCAGAAAACTCTAAACACAGCACAAACAGAACTTGGACATGGCCTAAAGATAAACTCTCCCTGAAGTGCAAATTCTTCCAGGCTGAAGTCACATTTCTTGGACACAGGATATCATGAAAAGGAATTTCTCCACTTCATGACAAAGTGAAGGCGATAGAAAATTTCCCAAGACCAGCCACCATCCAGGGACTTCGACGTTTTTTAGGAATGTTGAATTTTTATGGAAGATTCCTTCCTGGGTTAGCACAAACGCAAGCTCCACTGTATTCATATCTTCAAATCAAAGTCAAAAGCACGCGACGATCGAGTGGACTGAAACATCAAATCAAGCTTTCGTAAAATGCAAGCAATAATTCTGCAGCTTTTCTTGCTTTTCCACATCCATCAGCCGAACACAGCAATCGGTGCTTGACTACAACAACTTGCCAACTCACACTGGAAGCCTCTCGCTTTCTACTCGAGGAAGCTTACCAAAGCGTACATAAATTATATTGCTTACGATGATTACGAAGAGTTATTAGCAGCCTACGCTTCAGTAAAGCAGTTTCAACAAATGATCGAAGGAAAACGTTTCATCCTCTACACTGATCATAGGTCCCTGGCATTTGCATGTCGTCAGAAACCTCACAAGACATTTCCAGGACAAACATGACACCTTCATTTCATCGAACAACATACCATCGACATACGATACGCATCAGGCGTATTTGAAGATCATCAAAGTGCGGGCATAAACGGCCTAATGCTGTGAACAGCGTGATTCCTCGTCTGCTATCTGTATCGCTGAATGACGGAAGGCACATTGAACCATTCCCAGAGTTAATCTGACATACTATCGTATTAGAGAGATATAGATGGCTTTTTTCTCAGCCAGAGATATCAAGGAAACAGTTATTTTCCGGATATTATGCTGAGGTGAGCTCGGAAAGAAAAGTCATCACGTCTCCGCCGGGACTCGAACCCAGGCCCTCTTGCATACCGGGCATGCATGCATACTATCGTATGTAATGCATAGCTAGACCAATTACGTCATCTATTAGCTAAAAAAACGAGCTAATCTCACATCATTTGTATTTTTATTTTTTGACAATAAATCCGGCTTCTCTCTCATAACTACCCTTTCTTTGCAACCCGAATCTTTATAGCTTCAACGGTTCGCGAATTATGGAATTTTATAGTTTTTCTGACTTTTGGATGACCTAGTATATGTTGGAGATTATCTGAAAAGCAAATTCATCATGCTGGAATGCTTCGATGCTATTATATGAAACGAATCGCACGATAGTGTTTAAAGGCAAGGTACTGACACATTTTATATTAACATTCAAAAATTTTGTTCATAACTAAATAGAAATTAATTAAAAACTTGAAATAATTCGTTTTAATACTAATGTTCTCATAACTATATAAAGAACTTCATTCATAAGCACGAGATTTGAATCAGAAATGAAAACAACTTGAACGGTCTAATTAATGAACACAGATCAATTTCATTTCTAATATTCTTGTACGTCATATCCTATCAAGTATTAATTTATTTAAAACAAGCAGATTTTGAAGTAGCGATTTGCAAAAAAATAATAATTATTAAAACTCTTTTCCCGAGCTCTCTTTATTTGTTTAATGAATTCATTAGTAGAAAACGATATTAATTCCAGTTTGAATTAAATATTCTTTTGTTTAGAGTTTGTTGTCATTATTTTCGAGGAATGTAAATTCTTAATTAGTTTTTTTTTCTTCAAAAACTTCATTTTTTCCGTAATTCATCATTAATAACATTGAGGGGGGTATTGCTTTGTAGTTTATATATATTTTCGTTCAATCACGGTTAATATTCGGATTGGTGGTTAGCCAACCTCACTATACTATGCATGTTGGTAAACAAATCCGAAAAACATTGAAACATCACAGTATAAATATTTTAAAAAATATTCCGGTTTTTTTTTTACCACACACCGTAAACGTGGGCTACTTTTGCCCTTGGGTGTTACTTTGTCCCAAAACAAAAAAATGTTTGAAACATGCGGGCTACAAGCCGATTACTGCAGGTACGCATAGTAGCTGGCAATTCTGCCAAGCCGTAACACTAGTTAGCCAAGCCTACCTTCAATAGTGTTCAAATATGTGCTGCTAAATTGCGGCAGTGCAGTTTTCATAACAATGTTAAACACACGTGTTTTTTTGTTGTCAAACTTTCGTTTGTGTTAGAAATAACGTGCATGTTTTAGTTTAGGTAAGCACCATGTTTTAAAGCCAATATCATCCTGATTAGGAATAAGTTATATAAAATGCTTTACCTTCATAGATCAAAAAATAGTACTAGTAACTACAAAAAAGGTTACTTTTTCCCAAAAAAATGTGAGACAAAGTAGCGGAAAATGTTTGATCCAACACCGAGAACTGGTAGTGGTAACAAGTCTGTTGAAGAAAAGGAGCCATTGGAATCGGCTCTGCCAAAAGCTGTGGACACCCAATCTCTAAATGCTACTTTGGAAGAAGGAAATATTGTAGTAATTGCTTGTAGAAGAAAATAAAAATATTTATTGGGACTTGGATATGAGTATAGCAAAAACTGACACTATTGTGGATTGCATGGAGCCTACAAAAAAGGCTTGGATGTGGCCAACAGAAAACTGTCTAATATCGCACAAGTGATCGAGACTTCAAAATTGTTGAAAAAAGGACTTTTTTCTGTGAATATTGTATAGCCAAGAATTGGAAGTTGTTTTCAACTTATAGAGACTCACAACACACACAAAGATTATACGTAGGTACCTAAGTACCGTAGTTATGTAAGTCTTCTAATGAGACTGATAAAGTTTACTCTTTTCTCTTTATTGATTTGTAAACATTTCTATTAACTAAAGTGCATTTATGTATTCATATATGAGGGTACATTTTCTTCAAAATCAATGTGTTCCATTGTTTCAAGCATGTTTTACAGAGTTTTATAAAATAGGAATATTTGATGTGAGACAAAGTTACCCTAATGTAAGGGCTACTTTGGCCCAAAATAAAAATAAATTTTATAAAATCTTTACAGAAAGAGGATTTGTTATATCACAGTCTTTTATAGAAAGGTTTGAACTATTTAAAAATTACTTTAAATCTCAGTAATTTTTAATTGCTATTTTCTAGCATAGGATTAAATAATTTTTTTTATAAAAGTTGGTCAAAGTAACCCGTGTATTTGCGGTATATTCGATGTCATACGTTAGCATACAGAGCAAATATGTCGTAGGTCTTTAAATATCTGAGCAAATAGAAACTTCTACATTTTTTTAAAAGCGTAGCGTGATTCCTGTGGTGCAAAGCGAAGCTGAAATGGACTCGATGCATCGTCGGAGCTAGATCTATCCCTCCGACTGACCAGTTAATTTACTAGATTAATGAGAATCGAACTCACACACCCACACATTACCGTGAACCACATTACGAGCACAGAATGTATTGCTTTGCAACGAATTCCCCGGTCTCCAGTAAAATATGGGGTTGGGTTAAATTTCTCTGGGGTAAACATCAAGCACATTGTTTTTCAACTATTCCGAGCTTCAACGTGTTTTGGTGCTCCGTAAGTTTCCGGTACTTAGCGAAAGCGCGTGGAAACTCAAGTTCAACAAGAGAAAATCACTGCGATAAATCGCTGAGGAAGGCACTTAGTGTACTTTTGGAAGCCTTTTAATCGGGGGAAAAAATAAGAATAAATCTTGACGCGGGAGAAAAAAAATTGTTTTTTATTCTTAATTACGTTCAAACAAAATAGTATAAAAATGCAAATACAAATATGGAAAGAGCACAACTGCAAAATTTCATGATACGGCTGGATCGATACGAATGAATGAATTTACGATATGGTTGGATACTAAATTTTCTAAAAAAAATGCAGATGTCATAAAACTATTCAAATTTAAGAAGGATAGAAAATAAGCTATAGAACTTTTCAAAAAAAGAAAATGTAGAGTTCCGATATATATATGTTTGCAATCAAAGCAGGTATATGACGTGTCCAGAAAGCATTTGCCCATGCCCTTCCTCTTCTCACTAATTAGTTGAAGACAAAGACGTCAATTGCAAAAATGTTTTAAATGAGGTACATTCATAGTAAGACACTATGAATAACATAAGACACTAATGAGATTATTCATAGTAAGACACTTTTACGTAAACGAAATAAGCACTTTACGTTTGTAAAAATAATAAAAATTGCAAGAATCAAATTTTTTTAGAGCCCTATAGTTATACAAATTTTAGTTTCCGTAAATATGTAAAACAAATTTTACTCTCATACCACAAATACTGAAAGAAACATTCAACTTTAAATTTTGAAAGGAAATTCAGAAATCGTTCACAAATTTACCAGCAAAATAGTTAATTATTAGACATATCGGTTTCAATCAAGTCTCTGATGTAAAAAAAATATTATAATACAAATTCCACTTAAATATTACATTATCATAGAAATAATAACAATATATATTATATATTATTAATAATATTAATATTATAATATTGAATTATAATAGAAATTCGCTTAAATGAATTATCAATTAAAAATCACTTGTTTGCAGACACGTAATTAATTATTTTCACTTGATTATATTAAAAAACAAATGAATAACAATGAATGGCATTATACAACTACAAATACAAATGCCACAACAGGAAAATTGTCAATCCAGGTTGCTGAAAAACTATGGCCATGAAAAATATGGATGCCAAATAACCAAAGTACAGCAAACAAATATAAAAGCATGTCACCAAAAAAAAAACATAATATATAATATACTGCCCATGAAAAAGATTGATTATTTTATCTAAATATGGACAGCTTCTCGATTTATCCCACTATGTCTATCGTACTTCTTTTTAAACGTATCAATTGTGTTAGAATTCACAACCCTCGGTGGTAAGCTATTCGCTGTATTGACAACCCTATTAGAGAAAAACTCCCTGTGACACCACAACCTGGAATTGTCTCTTTCTAAACGATACTGGTGACCACTTGTCGAAGCAGTTGATCGATGGTGTACAAATAAATCATGGTCGATCCTATCCATCCCGTTGAAAATTTTGAATACTTCGATTATATCCCCCCCCCCACCCCGATACCTTTATTCCTCTAGTGTAAAAATATTCAAGAAAGCAAGTCTTTCTTCATAGCTCAAGCATTGTATGCCAACAAGAGCACGCGTATCTTTTTCTGCACCCACTCAACCAAGTTTATGTCCCTCTGCAGGTATGGTCTCCAAACCCTTACAGCATACTCCAGTCCAGGACGAACTAAGCCTCGGAAAAGAGGAAGAATGAGTTTAGGACAACGTGAAGAGACCTTTTAATTCGCTTTTTTGACCACCACTGAACAATGTTCAGAAAACCGAAGCCGCTCGTCGATGAGAATTTCCAAATCGGTGACCCTAGTTGCATCCGGGATAGTAATACCATTCAACTCGTAAGTGAAACGTGGATTTTTCGAACCAAAATGAGCGGCCATGCACTAATCAACACTAAAGGTCATGTTCCATTCATTATGCAATTATATTCAAGTTTCTCTGGAGCATCTCCTTATCATTTGGATTCCCGACTACCCGAATTAGCTTCCCGTCATCTGCGAATTTGCTTACAATCCCATCGATACCCTGATCGAGTTTCTCGATGAAAAGCGAAAAAAGAATTGGACCAAGGATATTTTCTTGAGAAACTCTACTTTTGACACCTGTCTAATCCGAAAATTTTTGATTATTTATGGAAAATCACCATAACCCTTTGTGACCTATCTTTCACCTACGATTCTATGCAATTCAACAAGTTACTGCGAGTCCGAATCTCATGAGTCTACCATGTTGGACCCGATCGAATGCCTTCTGGAAATCAAGCTCAACAACATCTACATTTTTGCCCTTACCCAAAGCCTTAGTCACGTGATCATAGAAACAAACAGTTAGTTACACATGACTTCCCTTTCCTGAGCCCATGCTGGTTTTCAGATAATATGTTATTCTCCCTTCTATCCACTTTACCAATTGCCTTTTGATAATAATTTCCGAAATTTTCGAGAGGGAGCTCGTCAAACTCACTGGATGATAATTGGACACAGCTTCTCTACTACCCTCCTTAAATATCGGAACCACAGTAGCAAGCTTCCAATCCCCTGGGATGATACCCTCAGCAATACCACTTCTGTAAATATGTGCAACTGGCCCCAACATTAACTCATTAGCACATTCCCTAAGGACCATGGGATAAATATCATCTGGTTCCGGTGTTTTGTTTGCACATGCATTTTTTAGAAGTTTCACGACTTTCAATCTCTCACTTGAATATTGTTGAGAAGTTTTACCACGTTGAGGGGATTAAAAAAGAGAGAAATCAAATTCCATAATCATTAAAAAAAATTTCACCGACCCCTCATTTAACAATTGAAAATATGGCTCCCAAACACACAATGAATGAATGAACGCCAGAACTTTTCCACTGGACTTATCCCGTTGCCGAGATCTCTTCCAGCCCAGCTTCGTGGCAGAGTCTGGAACACTTTATTTTGCGTCAGAAAAAAAGAAAAAAAAGAAACATACAAACTTTTACAACATATTTTCCCCGGACAATTGGGTACTGTCGTGATTAACAAATTTTGTGGTGATTACAGACGAGATGGGATTGGGAGTTGGAGAAGTTACGGGATTTAGTTAAGATGAAGGTACACATATTAGGATGGAGGTACGTTTTAAAAGCAATTGAGCGCCCCCCCCCCCATGCCATGTCATCTGTTATCTTACACTTGCAATATTATATACACAGGATACAAAAAGAAAAAGAAATGAGAATCGTATTGTGAAATAATATATATATATATATCCATCGGAGCGAGTCATCTCGCTTAACACCTTATTGGTGAGCAAATGGGTTTGATAACTTGCGACTGGAAGCCAGCATCAGTTTTATTGGATTGAGTTCACTCGCTCCGGTGGATTTAATGAAAATATACAAAATAGAAGTATTGTGTGGGGGAATATATACAATTAGGGAGCACCCGTGGCATCTCGCTTAGCACCTTATTCGGTGAGCAACATGAATCCGACAATATGAGTACGCACGTGTGTTGTGGACATGAAATGCATGAAGAACTTGAATAGAGGAAAAAGAAATACACATATACACACATTTATATACATATATATAACTGCCAGGTCGCGTCTAAACCTATTTTGGTGAGCAATGTGGGCTTGGTTTAAATGGGGGATTGTCTGGAGAGAGCTTTAGCTAAGGATCAGCTTCGGTCTTGGTGTTTTGGTTGACTCGATCTGGCTGGTTATATTTATATTTTAAAAAAATGAATATATATAAAATATAAACTACATGTAATGGGGGGGGGGGGGGTTATTATGTAACCATTTATGTCGTCCCGCCTAGCACCCTAGCTAGAATAGCGGCATGAAGGACACTTGTGGTTATCACATTTGCATCATTGTAACGGGAATGTCATAAAAACTCTTGTTCGGGTTCCGTTAGTACATGCAATATCTTGTACGTGTAATGGTTATGTATTAGTAGTGGCAGTCATGTGGTCTCCCAAACACACAGAAAAAATCAAAAAAAAAATCGCAAACTTTAAAATTAAATAGTTCGACTAATTATTTTGAAGGTTATGAAATTTGTTTTATATTTGTGATATTACCGCAAGGACAGTTTTTATATTGCTACAGGTCTTTGGAGAATGTAAAGAGCTGACGTTTGTAATTATTTCAAAAATATTAGTCCATTTACGTAAAAAAGTACCAATATGAATATTTACTTCATTTAAAACATTTCGTCAATTGCCAATTTTTTTCTACGACCAATAGTTGAGAAGAAAATGCCCATTAAGGGGTCTCATACCTTTTAACATGGTGAAAAACTATGCTCTAGTATTAACGTCATTAAAAATACTATATAACCACTTATTTAATTCAAACTTTTTCCACATATTTTTGATTGTATATATATACTATCCTATGCTCGTATAAAATTTTACTTGTCTCTAATACTTAATTGTTTGCAAATTTTCGAAAAAAATCCACTGAAAAGAGATTGTACACATAATAAAATATCATGACACGAATATAATTGAATAAAAATTGATTCACAATATAAAAGAATGGAAGGTTCAGTTCATGAAATGAAACAAAAGATTGAGATCGATCTTATTTAAAATTAAATTTTAATTTTTTTGAAATCTAATATTTAAATTTTGAAATTTAATTTTAAATAACATTGAGCCAATGAAATCTCAATCTTTCGCTTCATTTCATGAGCTGAACAGTTTAATTTATATATATTTTGAATCAATTTCTATTCAACTGTCATGCTATTTTATCATGCGCAGGCTTTCTTTGGTGCATTTTTTTTTAATTTGCAAAACATTTAAGAATTAGAGATTTTTAAAATTTTATACTGGCAGATATATAAATAAAAATATGTATAATTTTTTTAAAATAAACCACAATGGTTAAATAGTATTTTTTTAATGTTTCATTACTAGAGCATAGTTTTTTTTCCCCACCATGTTCAAAAGTATGAAAACCCTTAAAATATGTTTATGAATCTGACTCTATTTAAAATTATTTATCGATACTTCAGATGAAAATTTGTCTTTAAGATTTTTTTTTTTTTGGAAATACGCTAGTATCAAAAAAATTGAGATAAATGTATGTAGCCGTATATACATAAACCCAATTTTCGTAGATTGAATAACAATGTCATTCGCTGTTGGTAAAGAAAATAGGAAATTCTAAATATTGTTAGTTACCTTCCCCACTCAAAAGCTATTCTCTTTGATGGAAATTTTGCTTCATCATTTATTGAATATAAATGATTTTTTTTTCTTTATTCTAAACGTAAGAAAACGAAATTAATTTCACCACGTAGCTATATCTCGAGAGTTCTTTGATGATGAGCCACTAAAATGAACCTTTACGGAAGGTTAAGCGGTTACTTTGATTTTCGCTGAATTCATTTTTTCCCATCCGGCTAAATTGAGATTTTAAAGCCATTTTGTATTTCATACCCAGCTTTTCACTGCAAAATTTTTTGGTATAACTCCACAATATTCCTTTTTTTTTTCTTAGCGGATGGAGAGAAGAGAACGAGGTTTGTTGGAAACTCTTTTCCAAGAAACCTTTTAGGTATCTTTTCTTTCTTTACTTTCTAATGCTTCCAGCCCATTACCAAGAGCCTCTTCTCTTTACTGTAAGGTTCATGTACATGAATTTTTTTTCTGGGAATTCAGCATCTGCCAAGCAGTTTCTCGCGGCATTTTTGAGCCCCTTTTTTTTTTCGTTGGACTGCTTTATGCATCACCCCCTTTCAAATACTGCAGCTGTTACTGCAAGAATGCATAGCTTAATGCATTCTTCCATTCAATCGATAGCTTTAAATTTACATTTCATGATCAAGCTGCAACAAATACCATTGAATTTGTTCCCCAATATTTACATTGCATTTTTTTTTCCTTTTTGATACCTCACATGACGATCAGTACATATTTATAAGTGATATAACCAAAGTATAAGGTCTTAGAATTCGTGTATAGTATTTGTGAACAACTTGGTAAATGTTTAAGAAAATGCCCGTTTAGTACTAAATTTACTAATACAGTATTTGACATTAACATATAAGGTTCGGTATCAATAGAGAAAATGGCATTCTTTATTGCTGAGACCACTCGATAAAAATACGATTCGTAGGTTATTTTTCTATAGCTTATTCCTTTAGGCCTGCTGGAAGAACTTTTCAGTCCCTTGAGGCTACAAAATGTTTGTTTGTAATATGTATGCATCTATTTATTTATTTTTTTTTTTTTTTTGTGTATTATATATTTGTATTTGTGTAACACTTGTCTAGATTCGTGTAAGGTATGCTTGTATTCATGTAACACATGTTTGTGTAATACATGTCTGAATTTGTGTATACATCTTATGGTATACACCTGTAATTACTAATACAATCCATACATAAGACTAATTTATAATGCACTTGAAGGTATAGTCAAACTCGGTTGTAACGCCAACTTGGCTGCAATGTCAATAATTAGCGTTTCCAGCTGATTTCCGTGATGAAAATCTATTTTTAATGTCGATAAAAATGCAAGGACCTCGGATATAACCACACTCACTTTTTTTTTATAAGACAACCATAAATATTTTTATGGGCATTGTATTATATATTTCATCATGTATATAATATATTCTTTAGTTTTTATGATCGCATTTTTGATTGGGTTGCTGTAATTTAGAAATATATGACATATATATTTGTTATGGGCATCTTTTTCTCAGCCACCTCATTGGGCATTTTGCCTGTTGGGGACTTGTATTTGTATTTCTCACTTTTGTTTCAATTTTTAGTTTTCCTAGAAATCCCTAGATTAGAGCTCGCCACATTGGTTCAATGTTTATTTTTGTTCTATCGATATCTAAAGTACGAAAAAAAGTTTATTACATGTTTGATGGTCCGATTTCTCATTGATTAGGATTATACTATAAAAGTTTCATAAAAGTTATTTTATAAAACTTGAAAAATGCAATCAATAAGCGTGTCTCGAATGTAACTAATAGGCTTATTGGTTATTTTTCAAGTTTTGTAAAAGAGCTTTTATAGTGTAATATAAATAATTTTATAATATGCTAATATTATATGTAATTTATAATACACTAATTTTATATAGTGTAATATAATAATATTATCACTTACAGAACACCCCGTATAAATATTTATTTTGTTTTTCGATGTAGTTAGTGTTCCCTCTTGCAAGATGGATGAATAACGAGGTCATGTTCTTCGATTTTGATATACAGGGCGATTCAGAAAGAATCATCCGATTTCCAAATGATCTTTCTCTTCAAATCCACCATCATTGTTGTTCATAAAATGTAGAAATTAATCTTTATATTCACATATCATTATCATTCTGTGTTTTATATTTATATATATATATATATATATATATATACTTGTATATATATATTACATTAATATATTGTATTATATTAATGTTTTATATTAATATATATATAATTTAGAAGTCGGATTATTCCCTTTAAGTCACCAAGATAATACTTTATTAGGTAGTATATTGATCATTGTATAAGTAGGATTCGATAACATAATATATTCTTTGATACAGGGCAAGTAGCTTATATAGATGAATAAAGAAATTTTTTAGTTCTGACGTATATTTTTATTTACTTTGAAAAATAAAAATAAATTTCTTTCTTGGACGTTTTTATTTTAGAGAAACTCTAACAACCCTTCCCGGGGGGACGTGACCGCCACTTTGGGAACCACTAGTCTAGTGAACTTGCCCGGAATGCGAACGAACGGTTCTTCGATTTCCCGCAGTCTCACGTTACTGCACATGTTTGTATTAAGGCACCTGAGAAGCTTTCTGTGTATACAAATACAAATACAACGCCACAACAGGCAAATTGCCCAACGAGGTGGCTGACTTGAAAACATCATGGATCCCCGAGCCATTTTTTGGAGGCCCTACCTACTACTGCTACACCACACATGCACCCCGCCCACACCCCCTTCCCGCGGAACCCCCAACGAATCGGTATATGCGAGAATGTGCATGTACGTGTAGTGAAACCTGACGTGAAGTTTTTTTTTGTTTCTCTGTAATGCTTGTTATGTGTAGTGCTGCCATCTGCCACCAGTTTTTCTAACTATGAGTGAAGTGTTATGATTGAATGATTTATCGTTGTAGGACTGTTGCTCTGTGTGGCGAGACTTTTTAACGGGGAGATCGGCTCGCATTTGCACCTTGAAGTTGGGAACCACAGAAAACCAACTTCAGCCGACCACCATCTTGTGCCATCTGGTGCCTATTACGGCCAGGAGCTATCAGTTGAGTTAGGAATCTGCCCATTGTGCAGTTCCATTCAGCGTACGTAACTTTTAAGGGAAAAAACGTGCTTCTGTGTTACGTATTGGATTACTGTATTTTGGTACAATTTCTGAAGAGCCAACACTGAAGAGCCAAAAAAACTGGCACACCTGCCTAATATCGTGTAGGGCCCCCGCGAGCCCGCAGAAGTGCCGCAACACGACGTGACATGGACTCGACTAATGTCTGTAGTAGTGCTGGAGGTAATTGACACTATGAATCCTGCAGGGCTGTCCATAAATCCGTAGGAGTAAGAGGGGGTGGAGATCTCTTCTGAACAGCACGTTGCAAGGCATCCCAGATATGGTCAATAATGTTCATGTCTGGGGATTTTGGTGGCCAGCGGAAGTGTCTAAAGTCAGAAGAGTGTTCCTGGAGCCACTTTGTAGCGATTCTGGACGAATGGGGTGTCACATTGTCCTGCTGAAATTGTCCAAGTCCGTCGGAATGCACAATGGACATGAATGGGTGCAGGTGATCAGACAGGATGCTTACGTACCTGTCACCTGTCAGAGTCGTATCTAGACGTATCAGGGGTCCCATATCACGCCAACTGCACACGCCCAATAACATCACAGAGCTTCCACCAGCTTGAACAGTCCCCTGTTGACATGTAGGGTCCATGGATTCATGAGGTTGTCTCCATACCCGTACACGTCCATCAGCTCGAAACAATTGGAACCGAGACTCGTCAGACCAGGCAACGTGTTTCCAGTCCTCAACAGTCCAATGTCGGTGTTGTCGGGCCCAGGCGAGGCGTAAAGCTTTGTGTCGTGCAGTCATCAAGGGTACACGAGTGGGCCCCTACTCCGAAAGCCCATATCGATGATGTTTCGCTGAATGGTTCGCACGCTGACATTTGTTGATGGCCCAGCATTGAAATCTGCAGCAATTTGCGGAAGGGTTGCACGTCTGTCACGTTTAATGATTCTCGTCAGTCGTCGTTGGTCGCGTTCTTGCATGATCTTTTTCCAGCCACAGCGATGTCGTAGATTTAATTTTTTACCCGATTTCCGATATTCACGGTACACTCCTGAAATGGTCGTACGTGAAAATCCAAATTTCATCGCTACCTCGGAGATGCTATGTCCCATCTCTCGTGCGCCGACTATAACACCACGTTCAAACTCACTTAAATCTCGATAACCTGCCGTTGCAGCAGCAGTAACCGATCTAACAGTTAAGCCAGACACTTGTGTTATATAGGCGTTGCCGACCGCCGCAGCGTCGTACTCTGATTGGTTCCATATCTCTTTATTTGCATACGCATGCCTGTACCAGTTTTTTTGGCTCTTCAGTTTATATGGCATCTAAAATAATATTCTTTAGGGGCATTCTTTTTCAGCCGCCTCGTTAAGCATTTTGCCTGTTGTGGCCTTTGTGATTGTGCTTGTATAATCCCGGTCTAAGGCACATTCCTGTGTTTTGCCTTAATATTCTGCTCTCCCTAACTATATTTTTTTCCAAAAATGTCTCGTTTTTTTCCACGAAGCTTACTTGCGGGAATGAAAATAATTTGGATAACTTATATATAAATTGTGTTACAATGAATATGACTAAAAATACAGTATTCATCTTTATTTTTAATACGCAACGGGAGCAGAAGAGCGAGTTTTAATAATAACTCTGATAGCCGCTCCTCCCTTCAAGCACTTCTAGATCCAACAAATAGAAACACAATAGTACGTGTATTGAGGCGGCGTCTATTAAATAACCCAAAAATTTTCCTAGGTTGGACCAAAGCCCATGTAGGTAATCTTGGAAACGAGAGAGCAGACTCTCTAGCCAAAGCTGCAATCAACTGTGACAATAAACTTGATAACCCTTTCCCACTAACGCTCCTGAAGCGACAACTTAAACAAGCAACCCTTCAGAAATGGCAGCAAATTTGGGACCAAGGAGCAACAGCTAGGAAAGTGCACGAAATTGTCCTTCGAGTCACATACAACACACTAAACTGGAATAGGGAGGTGACTATCTTCATAACAGGACACGGCCCATTCCCTATATATCTACACGAACGGAAACGCCGCCGAACAGACAAATGTGCCTGCGGTATGGTGGGTACTCCTGTTCACTATGCAACAGAGTGCAAATTTACAAAACATCTACACATGTACAAATATTCCGAAAACAATAGAAAACAATGGTTCACTCAAATAATCAAAAACAAAAACACAGCAGCAAGGATAACAAGCCTTGTCAGATATATACACGCCAACGAAAAACAAGAAATCTGTCCACCAGATTTATAAAATAATGTTTTAAATATTACAAAAATAAGTGGGAGAAAAAACAGAAATGGATAAAAACAACAACAAAAATCATATCCACATGACTGCCACTACTAATACATGATATAGCATGTACTAACGGGACCGGAACAAGAATTTTTATGACATTCCCGTTACAATGATGTAAATGTGATAGCCACAAGTGTCCTTCATGCCGCTATTCTAGCTAGGGTGCTAGGCGGGACGACACGAATGGTTTCATAATAACCATTACATGTAGTTTATATTACATATATATATATATATATATACACTGCTGGCCACGGTAAATGCAACACCCTGAAGGAAGCATGCAAATAATATGAAATTTACAACATGCATTAGCGGAGGTGAGATATGCAAATGATTAGAATTTCAGCGCAGACGCACATCACGCGCGCCTGTGGCGCCACTTCAAAGCGCTATTTAAGGCTTGGAGATTTCGACGATTTGAAGTACGGCAATTGTGTTTTTCTTGTGGTTTTTTCAAAAAAACGATCAATTATGCCTCAACGATTGACCCAGATTACATCCCCAGCTGCCACACCAGATCAACTTTGGCAACGCGTGGAAGCTGCTTGGTCTGCTGTACCCCAAGAACACATCTAAAGTCTCTTTGAATCAATGCCGAGGCGTGTGGCAGCGGTGATCTCCAACAATAGCGGCTACTCTGGCTACTGATTTTGGCAGGAACCACACTTCACAGAAGTCTATAAATTTAATCATTTGATGCTTGGTCAACATGTTATCTACAAAATAAATATTGTTGCGATATCTCTTGTCTTTCTTGGTGTTGCAATTTGGGTGGCCAGCAGTGTATATTCATTTTTTTAAATATAAATATAACCAGCCAGATCGAGTCAACCGAAACACCAAAACCGAAGCTGATCCTTAGCTAAGGCTCTCTCCAGACAATCCCCCATTTAAATCAAGCCCACATTGCTCACCAAAATAGGTTTAGACGCGACCTGGCAGTTATATATATGTATATAAATGTGTGTGTATATGTGTATTTCTTTTTCCTCTATTCAAGTTCTTCATGCATTTCATGTCCACAACACACGTGCGTACTCATATTGTCGGATTCATGTTGCTCACCGAATAAGGTGCTAAGCGAGATGCCACGGGTGCTCCCTAATTGTATATATTCCCCCACACAATACTTCTATTTTGTATATCTTCATTAAATCCACCGGAGCGAATGAACTCAACCCAATAAAACTGATGCTGGCTTCTAGTCGCAACTTATCAAACCCATTTGCTCACCAATAAGGTGTAAAGCGAGATGACTCGCTCCGATGGATATAGATATATATATTATTTCACAATAAGATTCTCATTTCTTTTTCTTTTTGTATCCTGTGTATATAATATGGCAAGTGTAAGATAACAGATGAGATGGCATGGGGGAGGGGCGCTCAATCGCTTTTAAAACATACCTCCATCCTAATATGTGTACATTCATCTTAACTAAACCCCGAAACTTCTCCAACTCCTAATCCCATCTCGTCTGTAATCACCACAAAATTTGTTAATCGCGACAGTACCCAATTGTGCGGGGAAAATATGTTGTAAAAAAGTCTGTATGTTTTTTTGTTTTTTTTTTACACTAAATAAAGTGTTCCAGACTCTGCCACGAAGCTGGGCTGGAAGAGATCTCGGCAACGGGATAAGTCCAGTGGCAAAGTTCTGGCGTTCATTCATTCATTCAGTATTCATCTCTCATACCTACCGTGTTTCAATTTGTTTTTCTTTCGTGATATACATTAAAAGTCACTGTAAACTCGTCAGTTTCGCCAGTGGTTATTTATAAACAATGATTGTAAATATCGCCGACAATTGGCACCACTTCTGGCAAGAAATGACGATGTGTTCGGTATTTATAATTCTAATTTATATAGTATTTTTCTCTCTCTGTTATGGTCACCCTAATCATTTTGAAACAAATTCTTGAATATTATTTCATTGCATCTGATTATATCTCAGAAAAAAAGGTCTTTCTTGGCAATATTTTGTAGAACAGTTACAGTAAAACTCGGTTACAACCGAGTTACTGTAGTTCATTCTTTTCAATAATTTGTTTCACTAAAGATATATATATATATAGGCCTACTCTTATTCAAACACATTCAGAACATTTCATCCTACAGGAAAACAGAACAAAGCTTGACCCGAACAAAAGAAAGTGCTTGGAATTCAATACCTCATACCCTGAAAGCTTGTTTATTCTACGTCAAAATATTGGTAGTGGATATATTTTCCGCCCCTATACGCCTTCACTAAAATGATCAAGTAATAATACTTCGCTTAAATAACTAATATCGATACACCATCATATCTATATCTATATATATATACTTTCATATCTGCATTTACTGTATATTTTCAATTTGCTTGTCTCCGCCTACATACACATCACGCACACAATTCCGTTAACTTGCCATGGGCTCAATTTACATTTGCTTACCCGTGCGTGAGCTCATTAATTCCAACCCTTTCAGGTTGGACTCGGCGTTTGGCTCGCGTTAGTCTCTCACGCAGGTAAAGAAAGTAAAATTATGCTCTTTCACCAAGAATCTACAATAAAAATAGCTTCCGCCGTATTACGCTTGACCGATACCCCGTCATGTTGATCAGCATATCTATTCTTTCTGCAGGTGTTGATACCTTTCTGATAAGAATGCATGGCGTCAACCGGTGATATATTACATACAAACGCAGGACAAGTTGCAAAGCAATATTTCGTGTACTTTTAATGCTTATTGTGGTCGGGCTTCATGTTTTAAGCTTCTATTAATCCATGGGCGTGTCAGACGGTTCGGAAAATTTTATTTTAGTATTACAGATGAGTTTGAGCATTATTGTAAAGAAAACATAAACATGTGCGAATACTGCTTTGGTAGTTTCTATAAATAGTTACGTTTTCATAAAATGCAGAAGCGAAATAATTTCGCCTGTGAATTTTCACTAATTGCTTTATTTCTGGTGACTTCGTTCGCTGGATAAATTTGTAAACTCAAAACAAAAATTAAATTTTTTCTAGCAGAATAAGAGTACATATGGATCAATGTAAAAATGTTTCTATTCAAGAGGCATACATTAAAAACATATTTTTTTATTAACTAATTGATGTTTCCCAAACATATTTTACTTATTATACAACTACAAATACAGAGGCCACAACAGACAAAATGCTCAACGAGGTGGCTGAAAAAAGATGCCCATAAAAATATGGTTGTCAAACATACAGGGTGCATAACAAATAGGGGTAATGGAATTTTACTGGTGAACCTTTGATCCTAGAGGTATACTTCCAATTAGGAAAAGTTTTCAAATAACGTGTAGTACTCAGATATGTCATCACGTTTCAAGGGGTTTTGTACAGTTACAAAAATAAAAGAATTAAATTTTTTATACAGTCCCCGTGTACCCCAAAACCCAATTAAAACTTGTTGCCCGGTCTCTCCTGATGCCAACAAAAAACATTCCACATTTCCAAGTTCAATATTCAGTGAGATATTCGAATTCGAAAAACGGAGGAAATTTGGGGAAAAATATTTGTGACCCCGCGCGCGTCGTGAGATAGGTTAGTTTTATCCGAACAAATCCATACAAATATTTGTATGGAAAGCGAAGAGTGACATCATCCTCGGATAAGTCGTCATGTAGTGGCTTTGTCAGAAATTGTGAGCTTTGGCCTGAGTTAGGTCCGACCGTCCATGTACGGTTCAGTTCAGTGCACACGAGCTCCAAGAAAAGATTGCGATATTCATTGCCTCTGTAGTCTAGTGCGTTCATCCGGAAAGTGAAAGGACGTGGGTTCGATTCCCCGCAGGGGCAGTTAAGTTTTCTCTCTTTCCAAAATATATCTTCGCATCAGCCAACTGTTAAAAAACCTTTATAAGGTTAGTTTTAGCTTTATTGTAGACAAAAAAAGGCTGGGCTTTCCGAGTCGATACAGTGGGGTGAAGCTTCAGCTTGGTGCAGGTCACACTAAGCCCTGGGGTCAACGGCTATAGCTAAAAATCACACGACGGACAATAAGAGGGGTGGCACCCCCCTCCCTCGAATATGGCTCCGCTATTCGGGAATTATTCCGATTTTTTATTTATGGCGGCGTCTGAATAACAAGTAACATGAATCTCCTTCGGGGTGGGACAGAGGTGCCTCATTGAGATACCCCCCCCCCCCCAAGACCCTTGCGCTCTTGTAATGTAAACATTTTCAATAAATCAAGTCTCTCTAGCACGTGTGGTCCTTCTCTGTCACACTCATAAGTACGTCATCTATCCATTGTCAGTTTTGTGTTTAGAAGATAGATATGGTACCGTTTAAATACATATACTTACGAAGCCACCCCTTTTCTCAGCCACCTCGTTGGGCATTTTGCCTGTTGTGGCGTTGTATTTGTATTTGTATTTGAAACTTGCATAGATGCTCAGTTAGGTTCCACTATAATTAATTTCGCACAGTCAACCCTTTAGAGGTCAAATGGTAATAAATTTCTCTGTGGCTATAGACCAGGGCTGCCCACGACCAATGCGTGAATCTGATTTTAGAGAAAACTTTCATTTACCAAAAAG
Source organism: Pholcus phalangioides (assembly GCF_987345545.1). Lineage (NCBI taxonomy): Eukaryota > Metazoa > Arthropoda > Arachnida > Araneae > Pholcidae > Pholcus > Pholcus phalangioides. The sequence continues at coordinate 10,049,507 of NW_028301600.1, forward strand.
TGCTTCAAATGTTGCCATCTACATCCTGCAAGCCGTTTAAGTTGAAAAAAAAATTTCTTCAAAGTTAAGCAATGCAATTTTTTTTATTAACCCTTTAAGTGGCATCGAAGAGATCGTCTCCTTGATAGCATTTTACTTTAGCATTGACAAGCCAAGACATTTTGTAAAGTCGATTTCTTAATGGAACACTTTTACCTAGACCACTTGGCTCATATAGTGTTTACGCATTTTTGTATGTATCAATCACACACATCAGCTTCGGCTCAGGACTTAATCCACGCAGAATACAACAGGCAACATAATCTGTCATGTTGATTCTTCCAAATCCGGGAGACAGATGGTAACGCTTCTTTAGACCAATAACAGGCATTCTTCAGAAACAAACTTCACGTTAAGTTCACAAAACACACATAACACAAACCGACACGGCACCAATTTGTGAAAGTTCCTCAGAGAAACTTTTACGAGGTACATGTGTGGTTTAGTAGTAATATTCGTCCGTGAACCACCGAGGAGATCCATTCGGTGCCTTTTAGGCTGGTCGTTCATTAGAAGCAACAACGTGCCGCAAGATTCGCGATCGGCAACAGCTGACATTGAGTCCGACAACAAAGGGTATCTGACGTCGTCCATTGCAAGCAACCTTTACACGCTACTAAGTTCACGGCTGCACTCCATGCACACTAGTGTGTTCGTTAAATAATCTTGAGGAAATATTGAAAAAAAACTAAACTTTTTGAGGAAAATTATCAAGTCCATACTTAATGCGACACCTAACACAAACTCGGAAAAGGCGTACTTGTTGTAAATAAGTAAATACATAATTATACTCAATCGATAATTACTTACCATCACAACCCATGCAATTATCAAATTTTCAGCATCCATATTTACGTGGGAAAAAGGAGGAGTGAGAGACAGAGATAGACCGAGGAGAAAGAAAGGAAAGAAACGGGGTGAATTGCGCAAAAAAAGTAAGCAACCGTACTGTTCCTACGCAGATACGGCAAGAGGCGTGAGATTCCAGTTGATTCGGAAATTTTTGTCGTCTGCTGTTGAGCCGGAAATCACAAGCTCAAGATAGCTGTTAATGGACAAAGTTTTCGTCCTTTCTGTGAAATGGAATAAGTCTTGTGAATACAGACATTTGCATGCGACTTGTTTATGGCTTCAATTCTCTTCCAGTGGACGTCTAGCCTTAGGATAATATCGTAGATATAGCTGAAATATTTCCTTCAATCTCTTTCCTGTAGAACAAAACTGCAGCACAAAAATTCTTATGACGAAGGTGGCAAAAGCATCATTCCGCTAGGCAGCATTCCTTCATTTAACGTATCTCATTTTTCAAAACGTACATACTATAATTTCTGTTACAGAAATTTAATAGAATGCATCCTTTCACGTCTACGGCATTTATACGTTATTGGCCGTAATGTAATGTAGTACACATAAATGCATGCATACATACATAAATACATAATATAATTAACGTAACTAATATGGAAAATGTTGAATGGTGTTATTATTCCGGATGCAATTAGGATTACCGATCTGGGTACTGTTATTGAGGAGCGGCTTAGAATTTCTGAACATTGTTCAGCGGTGTTCGAAAAATCGAACAGAATGCTCGGTTTCATTCTCAAAAAGGTCTCTCCTCGATCTCCAGAAGTCCCACTTTTCCGGAGATAAGTTCGTCCTGGATTGGAGTATGTCGTCAGGTTTTAGAGATCATATCTACAGTGGGGCATTTACTTGGTTGAGGGGGTACAGAGAAGAGCCACGCGTGCTCTTGATGGCACACGGGACTTAAGCTATGAAGAGAGACTTTATTTTTTTGCAAATATTTCCATTGGAAGAGCACAGATGTCGGGAGGATATGATTGAAGTGTTTAATGTTTTCAACGGGTTGGATAAAATGGACCATTAGTTATTAATACATCGTCAATCAACTGCTTTGACAAGGGGGTACCAGTATCGATTGGTAAAAGACAATTCTAGGGTGTGGTGTCGCAGGGAGTTTTTCTCTATAGTTTGTTTCAGGTTAACTTTGCAGTGTAGAGAAAGGTAGAGAGTGTATTCCTTCGCCGCAAAATATAGTTCCCATACATCGGAGGTTTATGATGATCATTTATATAGAATATTTCAAATTTTTTTATGATTTTGAAAAAGATACTGAAAAAATACCGTTTCGAACCCATGTATATTCGTTTACAATTTTTAAATTAGAAAAATATTGGTTACCATTACCAAAAATCCATGGCGAGCTCAAGAACATTTTGGCGCGATTTCCAAGAAATTTTCCCCGCCAATATTACTATCGTGCTTTTTTTTTGATTGCACATTTATATAATATATATATTATATCGTCATTTTGTTGAATTTTTTCCGATACAATTTTTCATTCAGTTTTGCATGTAGTTATAGGCCTACACACCCAGACGAATATTCAATTAGTTTTTTTTTTCTCCCGAAAATAACCTCCAACGAATTCAGATATTCACTCATAGATTACAGGAAGTGTCCCTCTTTCTCGACAGCGCCGATACCGTTGTGAGAGGCTCTCTTTATGGGCGTAGGTTACGGTTCCAGACACCCCCCCCCTTTTTTTTATATCTATTTCTTGCCGTGTTCGTAGGAAAGGGGTGGTTTCTGAATTCCAATAGCCGATAGCGGAATGTGTTGACATAAGTAATGTCTCTTTTTCACCCACACCAACGCCATCTTCCCCACAGTAGAGGCTGTTCCTCCAGATGCCCCTTCAGTGTCTCTCCAGATAAATATAAATAAGCAAGAGAGAGAGAGAGAGACCCACAATGGTTTAGGCTTGCAGTGCATTTTTTTCTTCTGTGACAGTTGTATCTTTTTGGCAATAATTGAAAAAGAAGAAGAATTTTGTATTGCAGATGGCCTCATGGAACACATGTTGGAGCAACAATTAATAAGTAATAGAGAATCCGATAGTTCTACAACTTCAAATGAGGATTCCATAGAATGGGAATCCGTAAAAAATGACTAAAACTGTAGTGATAACAAGTGGCATCAACGTATATGCGTTCGGGTGGGTGAGCGATGGAAATTTCGGCAAGAAAAGTGAGTAAAAGAATTCTAAATTTTTCCTTATCATTTTTATTATTATTATTTGGGGCTATTCCCAAATTCAAACGTCAAAACCGGTTAATAAGAGTTACTAAGATACTTTTCAATAAAAAAAAATGATTTCAAAAACCGCAACTTTGATTTCTGAAAGTATCCACAATGATTTTTTATTTCATTAGCTAATTTTTTGTTACTAACTGACTGAAATGTTTTCGACAAGCATTACGTTACACGTAAAAAATATTTTTTTCTTCGAGATTGGCGAGAATCGGCCATACCTTACCGAGGCCGCGCATCGATACATACGTTAAGAAGCTATCGTTGTCATAGCAACGAGTGATGCGGTTCCCTCGTAGCTTCCTCTTCACTGCAAAGTTAACCTGAAACGGACTATAATAGGGTTGTGAATAAAGGAATAGCTTACCTCCAGGGGTGGCGAATTCTAACACAATTGACACGTTTAAAAAGAAATATGATAAACATATTGGGGTAAATCGAGAAACTATCCATATTTAGATGAGACAACCTAATTATTGGCTTTTTATTGCTCTCATTGGGTTGTTGTATATTTGATATATTTTAGATATGTATTCGACATCCATATTTTTTATGGGAATCTTTTTTCAGCCACCTCGTTGGAAATTTTGTCTGTTGCGGACTTTGTATAGATAATTTTTTTAAGAGCAGATGAAAATCGTACTACTATACTCAGTGATCGAAAATACATTAATAAGTAGGCTAGAATGCCCTAGGCTTCCAAATTGTAATCACTTCATTCACATAGAACCTTGAAACTACAGCCCTGATTCCCCTCCCCCTGTGAGGCATGGATCCCGGTGAGGGAGGGGAGGAAATTTTACTTTTAAGGGAACAATTTTATTTTTAATGGGAGTAATTCTACAATTACACTTCTTATAGTTCTTACTTTTAACCCTCTCACTCCCACCGGGATATACGTCCCATACAGGTTCAGAAATTGGTAGTAAATAGGCTATATCTCTTTTTTTTTCAATGTTTATGCAATTTGAGATTTTTACTATGTGTTTTGAAACTTCATTTGTTGGTTTTTTTTTTTGGCGGATCAGTTTGAACAAATAACTTAAAAAATAAAATTCTCTCTTCACATATCTTTTCATTCTTTTATTTGTCTTTCTTTCATACATACCACGTTCTTCGCAGCTTTGAACACGGGAACCTTCAACGCAAGGCCGGCTGGTCACATGCTGCCTTCGAAGCTTTAGCACTGACCTGCCGAAGAGAAAGGTTACATAGTTGCAAAATCCATAGAAATGATTTAAAAAAAATAAACCTCCAATGAAGAAATGTATTTTGGAATGAAAGGAGTAATTTCAAAATTACTTTTAGAAATAATTTGAGAACTAATGAGAGTGATAATTTCAAAATTGATGGAAGAATGCTTTCTCAATTTATGATAATTCATAATTAATAAAAATATTTCCAGAGTTATTGAGGATTGATATTTCATAATTGATAGAAATTCATGTTTGATAAAAGAAAATAATTTCTCAGTATTAATGAAATCTCGTACCAAATGAAAACATAATTAAGGAATAAATGAAAATTCATATTTAATTTTTTTTTAAAATAATCTTAGAATAAATAATATTCTCCAATAATATATGGCTCCTTGTATGTAATGAATACCTTGAATTAAGATATACCACAGGAAGACTTGTTATACACTGGACTTCATGGAAATTTTTTTTTGGCCCACAATATTGAAAAAAATCCTACTTCAGACTAAGTAAATGGTCTTTTCTGCTTCTTCCACGTGAATAGGAGTTCTAACTTTTAAATAATAAGAACTATATACCACGAAAAGTAGACAAGAGGGCGTATACAGGATCTACTTTCATAGGAGGAAGGGCGCACCGATCAATTTGAGGTTTGAGAGGTGGGGGGGTCAGTGTGAAACTCTCTAAAACCTTCAAAAGGCACCTTAAATTCACAGAATTGATTTAAACAGCATTTATAAAAGACTTTTTTCAGTATTCCTTTTTTACATTTTTTATCATCTTGAGAGGGGGGACTGCAAAAGAGACCTAAGTGCCCCCCATCAAATGTGCCCCTCAGAAGGAGAATCATCAAGATTTTTACAAGATCTTAGGTGGGACATGGCGAAAGAAGGCTGTGAACCACTGAACTAAAGCATATTTTCGAAAAATTAAGATGTGTAAAATTATTTATCATTTTATAAGAGAGAGAGGTTAATGTAATCTCAGCCACCTCGTTGGGCATTTTGCCTGTTGTGGCGTTGTATTTGTATTTGTATAATAATTATTTTTTCCTTCATATTTTTATAAATGTGAAAGAAGTTAATTAAGAGGAAGAAAATTATTTTTCTTCATATTCAGTGTTTCAAACTGAGAAAGATTGTTATTCACACTATAGCATGTCAAAATAAAGTTTCTCGTGTTTAAAGCGGATTCAATTACTTGGGAAATGAAAATGTTGTCGATCTCTCTCCATCCCAATGCAATCATCTTGCCGCGCCTCCAGGTAATCAGCAATTATCCTCGCTACCATATCCTAGGATTATAGTTGTCGTCTAATGGATTCGTGTTGTGTAATCTCGCGTTTCCCACTGAACGTTCAAATGAGATTAAACAAGCGACCCTGCGCGCAATATGGATGTCTGGAATCGGGAGACTTTCCTGTGCCTCATAACATCAAACACTGGATTCTGGTGAAACAAATTGCTTACAAGTATCTGATCTGTATTATTCGATTAACCTCGACTAGGGTGAATAAATTTCTGCTAAGAGAATAGTACATACCAGATGTCGATGATACCAGAAACGCTAAGACCACGCTACTGCCACGTCACAGTAGCGCGTGGTTTACGGATTTAGTGACCTTTTTCCGAACGCAAATGGAGTGAGAAACGTCAGCTCTCTAGAGGAAATAAGATCCAGATACTTGGTGAACGGCTACAGTATTTTTACGTGTTTTCCTGTGGCAAAGTCTTCGGCGTTATTGCTCTCAGAGGACTATCGAGTTATCGTATTTTTGGCTACTCGGCTCATCGAAGTCGAAGGTCAGTCGTGACTGTAGTGCTAAATCTCCACAACTGCAGCAGAATTTTATGACAACGCGAGAACCATTGGTTGGAAAGAGAACTTCATCGTTTCCGGCTGACGTCGATATCACATGGTATTGAAGCAAACAAAAAACATAATACCCCGGTGTTCTTCCGAAAACTGTTTCGATGCTTCTTTATCGGGTGAAACCTCCAATAGAAAAAAAACCATGAACCAGCAAATTGATTCAAAATGTTTTTTTAAAAGAAAATATTTGACATTCGAAGCCAAGAAAAAGTGTAATGAACAGTTCCTGATAAAAAAAATGAAACAATTATCAAACAATGTAACAAATCGGTTATAACGCGACATTGAAGATTCCACAAAATTTCATCTTTATAACAGAGGTGTCGTTACAACCGAGGTGGAAGTTTTCAAGACCTTTTTCTCTCGACGAAAAGTATAATCAAAGGCAATCAAATACCTTGCGTGAAAATTCTATTTCTTTATGATTAGGGTGACGAATTTGATCGATAAAATACGGGAAAATTCGAATAATTAATATTGGACGTCGCTAATTCTGCCAAATATCGAACATATTACCAAATACACACAGTAATGTTTATAAATAAACCTTGGTGAGAAAAAAAATTCCTTAACAAGTCTACTAAAATGTATTTTAAGGGGAAAAAATGAAACTGCAAAAATAAGGTGAAATGAATATTTATAGTCATATTCATCATAACGCAATTTATAAATTATTCATATCATTTTCACTCCTGATTCCAGTAAAAATTGGGAATTAAAGCATGCTTCGGTGAAAAATAACAGGACATTTTTATAAAAAATTATTGGGAAGAGAAACATACGGAAATGTTTCGTATAATGGTCATGTCAATGAGCAAGTCAGAACGTAAAGCATGCAATCTCTTTTTTCCAACATTAGTTATAAATAAAACAACAGACGAATTTGATGTGATCAGCTCTAATCTTGGAAATTTTTTCGGGAAACGTCAGTGAAACGAAAACATAAGTGACGAAAAGTTTTTCGTTAAGTTCGAAGTGGTTGATTTTCACCGACGTTAGTGTTGATTGACATTGTTCTCTATGGGAATCACATATTCTGGACCACCAATTAAACTAGACAGCAATGACTACGTCCGACATGAAAATATGCAATTCCGAATGATTTTTACTTGCTGAACACGAATATTACCATGAAAAAATTTTATTGGCTGATGTTTTTGAGACATTACCATGTAATTAAAGAAAAATGCTTTATGCGTGGTATCAATGAAAGTGCATCCAACGTGAAAATACATGATTATGAATTGTTTTGAACGGCTGAGCACGAAATATCACCATGAAACAGTTTTATCGGTCTTTTTTTTGGAAATATTACCAGACAAAGTGCTAAAAAAGTGCTTTACGAGCGGTGTTAGCGGACAACAATGTAATTGCCGACATGAAAGTCCAACTATGAACATCCGACATGAAAATTCACAATTCCCAATGGTTTTGATCATTAAATACGAATATCACCACGAAAAAGTTCCATTGACCTTTCTTTCGGAGATACTAACGGACGTAGGTCTCCGCGACAAATGAAGCCTTTCTCGCTTGTCGCGGAGACCTACGTCCGTTTAACCTCAGAAGATGCCTGCCACATATGTGGGCGAAACGTTAGGAAGCAAATGTCCTAGACCAGTGTTTCTCAACCGCCGGGCACTGATATCATTCATACCGGGCCGCGAGTAATTAGTCGTTTCATCTTTCCTCATTCATTTTCCGTTGGTCGTGTGTTTGACCGGGCCTTCGACTCATAAAAATGAATGAAACCGGGCCGCGGGCTTGAAAACGTTGTGAAGCACTGTCCTAGACCATGGCCTAATAGCCCGGAAACCCCTTGCAAGTCATAATAGCCAAAACCTTTAATTTCTTCACTTGGATCTTGTCATTTTAAAATAGAAATCTCGTTATTTCTGGTTATTATTGATTGATTTAAAACTATGTAGGCTTACTTTCGTTTATACCGTTGTTGTTTTAGTAAAAACTCTCGAATGGTACTTGTGAGGAGATGAGTTGATTCTTCCAAAAATACTAAAACTACTACTCATAGTGGAGACAATACATTTTGGTCGTCTTCTAAAAATCCCCATCAAATTCAATTTGAAACTGAAGTCATCAGTTTCCGTTGAATCTTATTTGATCAAAATATTGATTCAAATACTTTAGATATGGTTACTTATCCAAAATGATTTGTATAGAACATGATTTATAAGACATATCTAATCGGTTTTTTGCAAAAAAATCCAGTTAATTCACAAACTTTTAACGAAAATTTTAATCAAATTTCAATCGAATTGATCGAGTCGATTAACTCAACTAAACTTTTTCACTGCGATTAATAATTGATTGATTAACCGACCCGATTAATCGATTATCGGACCAGCCCTATTAAAAATGAATGAGTTATAGTGCTGGGGTACGATTGTGTTTATATGTATTTTTGTTGTGTCTCTACAAACTTTGCGAGGTTTCTATTTATTTATGTTTTTTTTTGTATAATTTTTTATTATGTTTCAATATATTTGTATTGCACAACTACATATGAATTAAATGCACAATTATACAAATGAGAACCAGAGCCAATCCAGCTATTTTATGTCTAGATTCGTGTACAGGACACAAATAGGAATTAACTGTTTCTATTCAGGACACAGAATTATTTAAATAATTTTGTCTAGTGTTATTGACACTCTAGCTGAGGCGTCGCTGCAATCGAGGTCGTTATGACCGAGTTTGGTTGTATAAATTATTTAGATAGAAAAACGCTAGTCAGTATTATCGAAATTATTGCGAAAATATCTCAGATTACATAAAAATTCTATACTTTGTTGTGAAATTTAGCAACTTCTAGTCTTTTCTCAAGATCAAAAATTATATCCTGTCGTAGCATATTTTATAATCTTCTAATTTCATGTTGCGATTTTTAAACGTTTTTTTCTTACATATAAACGGTCTATTACACTGGTAATTTTTTATTTTATTTTATATCCTCCGTTATAAGATCACCGGAACCAGGCAAGACAATGAATGCCTTTGCATCAGCTAGGGCTTTTTCCTTTCTTATCTTCTGATGCTCCATGGACATCGATCTACAGAATTTATGGTGATCGTCTTTTAAGAAGAATGTCTTTGTATGGTCGCTTATAAAGAAGCTCTCATTTTTGGTCTTATAAGATTGATGATGTTAATCGCACACCATATGCGCAATATGCTTCTTCCTTTTTTTAATCCTCTCCATATGTCCTCCACCATATTTTTATGTTTATGTATATGTATCTTCCCGTTTCTTGATGAAAGTATGCTAAAAAAACGACTCTCTCTCGATTTCCTTAGAGAATATCCAAGTCTTTAGTTCTGGGTTTTTCTAACAGCAAAGATATTTTTCTCTACGATGTTGATTCTGCATATTAAATGATAAAAATGTATGAACACATGAAATATATGGAAAAATATGTTGTATTTATTACTCTTAGACGCTTGAAGGATATAATGTTGTCGTACTAAGTTTTAATGATTTCTCCTAAAGCTAGTTTGAGATATTGTTAAAATCAGTTATACCAGTAAAAAATACATTGTAATGTTATCAACCGTGTTATTTAGTCGTGTTGCTCTCAAGCACAACATAGTTTTCTTATATTTTTCAGGTGTAAGCATTGTTTATTTTGACTTCCTTTCAGCGTCGATGCTTCTAAGCACCTCCTAAACATTCAATTTTTACTTGTGAGCTGTTTATGAAGTTTCTATAATCATCAGCAGAATGGCTCAAAGGTATCAGTGTCCTATTTGTTGACAAGCCAAGCAACAACGATTTTTGACTCGTGCAATTTTGAGGTAAATAAATACCATGTGGGGAGGAGACGTATTGTTGTGCATTCTTTAACAATGGTAGAAAAGTAAATTCGCAAACAATGCATGACATTGTTAAACTATTCAAATCTACGTGAATACAGTGCTTTCCCTGAAGAGCAACATCCCATATATTTTTTTAATTAATGACAATAATTTTTTTTGTCTTGTAATATCATTCAGTTAAAGGGTTGAAAGAGGAAGAATAACCTCCAAAGTATATCTGTCTCATCGCAAAATATGAGAAAAGACATTTTTCCAATCGTCTGCATTTTGGCCATATTTGCAAACTGCGATGGTAGTATGGGAAATCATATTATGGGTATCAGAATCAAACTATGGGAAATCATATTTTTTACCTTAGAAATAAACAGATTTTTTTTTTTACGAAAATTTTATTTTAAAAAAGTGATTTTGATGATTGCAAAATTTAAATGGAAAATACGTTGCCAAAATATAATTTAAAAACCAGAGTTTTGGAGCACTAAGAAAATAATTCATCGTTTTAGAAACAAAAATGCGTAAATTGAAAAATTGTTCAATGCGTTTAGAAACAAAAAACGAGTAAAAAAAAATATCCTGATAATTGAATGAATAGAAAACATGAATAGAAAAGAAAAAAATAAGAAAATTTGTTACACGTGAAGTTGCAATGAAAAAGAAATAGTTGATGTTGTCCGGTTTAATGGCATTAAACCTAACCAGTTAAAAATCATCCGCTTAATAATGTACGGAAAAATAAATTACAGTCGTCTCTTATAACAAGGGAAAATGCAATGAGAGAGAGAGAGAGAGAGAGAGAGAGAGAGAGAACGCAGTGGATAAAGCAGAAAAAACCACCACATGCAGTAATTAAGCTGTCCAGATCGGATAATAACACAAGTTGCGAAAGAATTAGAGCAAACACTTAAGAAAATAACAACCAAATCAGCGACGGAATGCCAAAATATTATACCACAATGAATTGTGATTGAATTATACCACGCAAAGCTGCACAGAATATGAGCATTACTATATCCCATTCGAAATAAGAAAATTCAAGAAAATTGGTCATATATATGACGAACCTTACACGAACACCATCAAACACCTCATTTGATAATTTTGATCATGTTTGTCGCACCATGGTTATTTTGTGCATGTTGGTTTACCTAAAACAAGCATCTTTATTTCTTTCATATTCTTGCATATTTGATTCTTTCATAAAATATCCAACCTAAAAAGTAACTAGTTTAAATTTAATTTTAAGTATAATATTCACATGATTACGTGCTGTCGCAACTTCAGGTATTTCCTTCGTGAAAACTTTGCAACAAAGAATGCTTCCTAAATAACAGAGGAGCTTCTTGAAGGAGATATCGTAATAATCTTTAATTCACCACCTTAACTAACCTTCATACTTTAAGGCTTGGATTCGATATCGCGTTTGCTTTCGTGCCTGCCAATATCCCAACAGAGATAATGAAGAATACCTATTCTCAGCAGGTACTACTTTTCGTTGGAATAGCTTCATCACGAGAGATACTAGGTTTACATAATCATTTTTCCTCATTCTCGTTAGACATCCGCCCGCCATTGGGACCAAAAGCAGCGTCGACAAGGCGCTCTGTTTGTGTGAGTCCCTCCTTGTTTAGAAAAGCTTGTAGGCTATCTCTGTCCTGTCAACCCTAATACTCACCCAACCCTACTCTGTTGTTGTGTGCTGCTCGCAGTACCAGCGATGATAAAGTGGTTTAGAACGATATCAGGCGATGAATAACGGTGTTCTATACTGTATAATTATCGCGATAATTCAAGTCTCGCGGCAACGCAGAGACAGCGCAGATCGATACATTGGTATGACTTCATTCGCGAACTGGTCTCATTTTCTACCACCCTCTTGTAATGTTTTGAGAAAATTTCAAGCGATGTCATCGAGAGACTGAAAACTATGTTCTCTTCTAGGTTTAGAAAGTTATAAATTAGAACACATATACCGTTCTAGTGCTGTAATCAAAATTTCAAGAACATTCGTGGAAATGCTTGTGGATAGCCTCAATAACGAAAATCTTATAGATGATCGTGTATCGTTGTCTTTCCAAAAACAGAATTTCGTGAGAAATTTTATAAGTTTGAGATTGGTTTCAGTTATTTAATTTTTTTTTTATCAAATTGAAAAAAAATGAAAACAAAATTTTTCATTATAATATTCACTTATTTCATTTAAAAAAATGTGTTTTTCAATGTTTTTAAGAGAAACTTGATACAGCGTGACCATATAAAATCTTCACCCAAGCCTTTTTCTTCTCAAACGTTGGACGTAGACGAAAGTTTTTACATACAAAAATGTTTTAAATGATCAAGATATTCATATAATAGCACTTTTACGTAAACAAATATATTTTTGAAAAAACACTACAAAATCAAACTTTTAAGTTTCCCCAGTTCCTATAGCTATGATGTCTTGATGTTTTTTTTTTTCAAAAATATGTAAAGCCAAACAAGTTTCATTGCCATATGACAAATATTGGCCAAGATATGAAAATTTAAAGTATTTGACGGGGATTTCCGAAATCATCCATCTAAAAGCAAAATGGTTAGATTTGTACTTGACCAAGTAATAATATGTCGGTTTCAAACAGGTCTCCGATGTTGATACATTGAATGATTATGTATGACATATTACACCGTTTTGAAAAAAATTTATTTAGTCAATACAATTCGATAAATGACTAATTTGCAAATATGGAATTACTGAATTTGATTCGTCAATTCAATGAAGTATTGAAAAAAATTGTCGGATTTCATTTACTAGTAAATCCCAAACCAGTAATACATGAGAGACATTAAAGGGGAGAAAAGCAACCTCTAATTATTTAAATTTGTTTTTTCATCGACCCCTAAAAAGATGGGTCGCAACCACCAAAGTATCAGAAATGAAACATAATTTTTTTAAAATCAAATATCCCACTAAATTTCTGACTAACGGTAATGAAACTTGTTTTGTTTGTCATCTTTACTGTCAGGATAAACTTTTTCTAAGTACGACTAATAAGTGCATGGGGAAAATATAAAAACTTAAATTTTGCAATTTTTTCATAAATTACTTTGTTCATGTAAAAGTATTAAAATATGAATATTTTATTTCATTTGAAACATTGTGATTGGAAGATTTTTTCCACAACCAGCAGTTGGGAAGAAAATGGCCTGGCTGAGGGCTTTCTGGACACGCTGTGTATAGCTAAAAAACTAAAGTTTATAGCACGAGTAATAAATGTATCAAGGCTTCAACCAATCAGATGCCGATATCAGCCAGATAAAGCCAAGGCCACACTCGTGACAAGGCTGGCCCAATACGTTCCAAGGTTGGCCATGGGCAAGCAGTGTGGCCGGTCCACCATTGGCAAAGATCGTCAAATGTTGGAGGTAGGAGGGTATTGGAAGGCTGGTCGAAAAGACAACGACTAGGACCTTCCAGCCCCCACCCTTAGTCAACGGAGCCACCTTCCTACCCGAACTTCTAATCCATCTAGTCACGCATTGGTCGAAGAACGCCAGCAGTCGCAACATAGAGAGTGTTCTGGAAGCAAATATTCGCCAAGAAAGATGGGGGAAAGCTGAGCCAGTGTGTAGCCAGCCTATGCCGCTGCTGCTTGTTTGCATCAGGGGAAGGCAAATATTGGAAGCAAATATCTACGAATCACTGTTGGGCCACGCTTGACACGACTGTGGCTCTGGCTTATAACCAAATGAAACATTTCTATCCAGAGTGTTGAACTTCCTCACGAGTCAACTCCTAGTTATTTCACAATACAGCCCACCATGAAACGAAACATCATTCAATATCTCTATGATAATTTTTCGAGCATCATAAATCAACTCAATTTGTACAAAGCTGTTTATTTAGAGGAATTTATTACTAAGCAAAGCAACTTGACATTGAATACTGAAACAAGAACTAGTTTTTTTTCCCCCCCGAACTTCAGCATGTTTCATAGCGCATGGGTCGTTAAATCCATCTAACTTTCCTGCTTGGTAATTCAATTGAACTCTGTCGCAATTCTTCTGCTCAACTTAACTAGGTTATTTCAAGTTGTATCGAATCATTGCCTTCTTTTTTTTCCGATTCTGACGTATGTGAAATCAGTTGGATAAAACGAGAAATGTCAAACACGAAAATGGTGAAATATATATTTGCTGGAAATGAGTACCATTTATTTCATTCAGATGTCGGCTATAAGTAACTTCTAAGCTCAGGAAACAGACGTTTTGACATTATACTCCAGATATTTAATGTCTGCTTATTTTTTGTGTTTTCTTTTTTTTTCCTTTACCATGGACGCTCCCTGCGCTGCACTTAGAACAGAAGAAAAATCGCGTTTGTTTCTCATCTTTTTTTTAAGTATTTACTCAATTTATTTACTACGTAAGCCGATAAAGTTAAACCCATTCTTAAAGAAAATAAATTATATACAGTTTTTAATAATTCGAAACGCCCGTGAAAAAAAAAGTGAAGCACAATAAAAATACTACGTATTTAATAAATGTAGGCAATAAAATGGAGATCGATTTAATTAAAGCATTAACAGGATAATACATTAGCAAAGTATAAAGTATAACATCGTAATTCGAAAAATAAATTTAAAAATACAAGTTTCATTTTTAGCATTGAAATTGGAACCGTTCAAACTGAAGAATTCATTCGTTTTTATTAGTTTTTTTGTTAGAATTAAACATGAATAAATTTAACAGAAAATTGCCAAAGAATTAATTACCTGTTGTGGTAAACAATTTGATTTAACTCAAAGCATTTATTTTTTTAAATAATAATTCGAAATATATGTTGCTGCCAAAGCCCGAAATTGGCATATTCACGTGATCCATTCCGGCCATATTGCGAATTGGCCAATTTCGTTAAATTGGACCCGACTAGTTCGTGAAGTGGCCGGTGAACCCTGTCCAAAGTCCGATAGTGAAAGATACGATTCGGGATCATCGTCAAGTTGGCGTGTTTTTTGAGATGAATTACGTCCACGTTAGTTATGGAAACCCATCAAACCACAGTCACGCGTTGCAGTGATCTTTTTTTTTCTCCAAAATTTGGCAGAAAAACTATATGGTTATACATAAGAGCATTCAGAAAAGAGCATTCAGAGAGTATAAAAGTGGACGAGGTGACCTATCATTGTTTACTGATAAAAGAAGACTGTTGAAGAAAGCGATAAGGGATAGTAAAAAGCAAGTTGAATCTAGGTTGGCAGATAACATTGGCTCTGACCCAAAATCATTTTTTCGATACGTCAATAATGGATGTAAGGGGACAGTTGGCCCCCTCTCGATAGGAGGCTCAAAAGTAGAGAGCAATGTAGGCATGTGTAGTGCTTTCAATGACTTTTTCGCGTCGGTTTTTAATGGAGATAATGATATTCGATATACGGGTGTTGCATGGGGTAATAAAACGCTCAACGATATTCAAGTGGAAGACGTGGAGGTCCTAAATCTTCTAAGAAATGTATGTGCAAGCAAAGCACCAGGACCAGATGATATCTATCCCAGGGTTCTCAGGGAAGGTGCTAATAAATTGTTGGGGCCAGTCGCACAGATATACAGGAGTAGTGTTGCTGAGGGTATCGTCCCGAGAGATTGGAAACTGGCTAACGTTGTTCCGATATTTAAGAAGGGTAGTAGAGAAGTGGTGTCTAATTATCGTCCAGTGAGTTTGACGAGCTCCCTCTCGAAAATTTTGGAAATTATCATCAAAAGGCAGTTTGTGAAGTGGATAGACGAGAATAATGTATTGTCGGATAATCAGCATGGGTTCAGGAAGGGGAAGTCATGTGTAACTAACCTCCTTTGCTTCTATGATTACGTGACTAAGGCTTTGGGTAAGAGCAAAAATGTCGACGTTGTTTACCTTGATTTCCAGAAGGCATTCGATCGGGTCCAACATGGCAAACTCTTGAAGCGTTTACACGAGATTGGAATAGGGGGCAACTTGCTGAATTGGATAGAATCGTGGTTAAGAGATAGGTCGCAACGAGTTATGGTGAACGGGGAATTCTGTGGTTGGACAGACGTCACAAGTGGAGTTCCTCAGGGAAGTGTCCTTGGCCCCATACTTTTTTCACTTTTTATCGACAAACTCGATCAGGGTATCGATGGAATTACTAGCAAATTCGCAGATGATGTGAAGCTAATGGGGGTAATCGGAAATGAAAGCGATAGGGAGTTGCTCCAGACCAACTTAAACAAGATTGCAGCATGGGCAAATGAATGAAGCATGACGTTTAGCGTAGATAAGTGCATGGTCGCTCATTTTGGTTCGAACAACCCACGGTTCTCTTACGAGTTGAATGGTGTCACTATCCCGGATGCAACTAGAGTCACCGATTTGGGAATTCTCATTGACGAGCGACTTAAGTTTTCTGAACATTGTTCAGCGGTTGTCAAAAAAGCGAATAGAATGCTTGGTCTCATTTTCAAAAAGGTCTCTTCGCGTTCTCCTAAAGTCATTCTTCCGCTTTTTCGAGGCTTAGTTCGTCCTGGACTGGAGTATGCTGTAAGGTTTTGGAGACCATACCTACAGAGGGACATAGACTTGGTTGAAGGGGTGCAGAGAAGAGCTACGCGTGTCCTTATTGGCACACAGGGCTTGAGTTATGAAGAAAGACTTCATTTTTTGAATATGTTTACATTGGATGAACGCAGGTGTCGAGGAGATATGATCGAAGTGTTCAAAATTTTCAATGGGATGGATAGGATGGACCATGAACTTTTAGTACACCGCCAATCGACTGCTTTTACAAGGGGACACCAGTATCGATTGGTGAGGGACAATGCAAGGTTATGGTGTCGCAGGGAATTTTTCTCCAATAGGGTTGTTAATAAATGGAATAGCTTACCCCCGGAGGTAGTAAATTGTAACACAATTGACACGTTTAAAAAGAAATACGATAAACATGTTGGGGTAAATCGAGAAGCTATCCATTCTTAGAATAAGACAACCATAAGTATTCTTTATGGGCATTGTATAATATTTCATCATGTGTATATATTGTTTGTAATTTGTGTTAATTGCATTTTTAATTGGGTTGCTGTATTTTTGAAACATATGACAACCATATTTTTATGGGCATCTTTTTATCAGCCACCTCGTGGGCATTTTGCCTGTTGTGGCGTTGTATTTGTATTTGTACAATTATTTTTACAGTTTTTCTCTCGTCACATGGAGCTAATCCAATACAGCTGCTTTTTTATAAACACAAAGTATGGTTTAATTAAATATAACTTACCATATATCAAAGGCACGAAATGAGCTAACCATAAGTTTGTGTGATACCAAAAAAAAAAAGTACCGAATTCAAGAATTCATCAAACCAATCCGATCGTATACAACTTACTTCAAAATCATCAATCATAACAAGCTACATTAATTACAAATCGTCATCAGAGAGCCATACCATCTTTTACATATAACTAAAAACCATTTCCCAGTCGATTTATTCCTCATCAAAAAGGTTTTCCTCGCATTTATTTTTCCCTTTGAGAAAATTAGAATCAAAAAAGGAAAAAAAATTAACAACGGAATCGGTAGGAACGAACGATTTGAAAAATTGCTAGAAAATGGCAAAAATTTACTGATTCCATTCACCGAACAGATTAATTGCGAAAATTCCCGACGCTGAAGTAATTTACTAGGATAATAATACTCATTGAGAACAGATTTAGAGATTCATGGAGGGGAAGAAGAGGATAAAAGCGCTAATAAATAGCTGCGAGGAATTGATTTGTCCACGAACTTACGATGATGTTTCTCAGCGAACATTATTCGTTTCCTACCAATCGAGGTGTATTCGGCGACTTATCTTGCTTCTGAACACTTCATTAGTCACGTTTCCGATACCTTTTTCCTAAACTATGGTATGAGAGCAAAAACAAATAAGAATATAAAAAGTGGTGATGAAAAAGGACAAAAAATAAAAAAAGTAATAAATATCTACATCGTCTACACTGTTAGAACCATCAGCTAATATTACGAACAACGGCCAATTGCAGTCTGGACAGCAGACAGACAGTTTGAAAGTGACACAATATAGCCGGGTCTACATCCGCAGCGCTACGCCTCTCTGGCTTACGGGAAAACAGATTTTGAGGTGCTGCTAGCATACAGTACGGGTGATCTTAATGGTAGGTTTTGCATGGCCACACCCCAAAACTGGTTGTTGATCAGCTGGAAATCCCGTAGCGCGGTGGCCGTGGACCCAATTAATATGCTGGAATGTCGTCACAGGTATCTAATATGAATCAAAGTGTACTGCATTATGCAACTGTTGGAAAGTTCGCGCTGGAAGATTTTTGGAGTGAATGCAATTTTCATTTGTGTAAATGTATTTTTTTTATTACAAGAATAAATATGAAATTGAAATGATTCATAAAAATGCGTGAAAATCTCGCGCGATAAAAGGGAAACTTTTAGGTTGTTTAGTCGAACTGGCATGATATGACCAGATTTACACCGCCTCACATCTATCTTCGTCAAGATATTGAAGTCTAACGGATATTGGACCCCCAAGATCACTTATCCGCCATTTTTGTGCAAAGCGTGACATCAATATTATTCCTACAGCCAATGGATGTTTCCTATGCTATCCTTTTTTAACGATTGCACGTCACTGACCAGAAAACTGGTTTTGTCACTTTTGTAACATGGATGGCAAGGAGTCCATTCGATATATTCAAGCCATCTTAGCGCTAGCCGACTTCCCCTCCCCTCTTATTAAACATAGGGTATGTTGGCACACTCATGCCAGAAATTAATTTGTCAAGAAAATTTCTACATAGGTAAATGGCTAGCCTAATCGAAAGATTTTTAATAATGTACTATATACGAGAGAGAGACGTGATAATAGAATATATTTTTTTTATTCCAGAGGGTATTTCATTATTGATTCATGGTCTAAGCACGAATGAGAGAGACAAAGTTGATTTGTGCTAGCTGATATGAAATATAAAAAAACTTTTTATCCAAACATTATATAAAAGCGCGTAATTCTTATAAATATCGCGTGAAAATGGTTGAACAGACATTTGAAGAGCTTGGAAATATCACAAACTCGCTCGTCTCAGCGTATACCTTCGATCCCCCTTGACCCCACTGGAAATCAGATGGCTCCCGAATTCTGCCCGTGTTATGGTTTTTGAGTTGTAAAATGACGCCACGAATCAGATCAAATTAATTGGTTTCATATGTCAGATATGGGGCTCTTAAATAATTGAAAGGTTTTTTTTCGCTGTTTCCAAAATTATGTCTTGCATAAATTCTTTCATTAATTCTAAAGCTACTTCTCTCATTAATTTTCGATTATTTTATTCAATATATATAAAACAAATAATTGCGTTTTCAATAAATTATATTAAACTAATTTATTCATTAATTTTGGACTTCAGAATATACGTAAATTCAAATTTGATGAAAGAATTGACAATTTCGGTATTATTACTTCCAAAATCGTTCAAAATTTGTATTAATTTTAAAGTTATTTCTTGAACTAATTTCAAATTTTCATTAATTTTTGATTTGTTCGTTCATTTTTTGTGTGGATAAGTATTTTGCATATCGTGCCTGCGACGATAAATAGAACTTTCAAGATCAACCACAATTTATTTTCCTTCCAAACCGTTCACAACTCCAGCACCATACACAAATGTTCTTGCTCCTCATCACCACCAACCTAAGTCCGTCAGCAGAACCACTTTTTGAGGGAAGGGAAAAAAAAGCTTACATTATTTATGTTTCACGTTTTGTGGCGGATTTGAAGGAATTGGCTCCCCTCGCTAAAGACGTTTCACTTCAAAATCACAGCATATTTATATGTTTCCAAATTGACATTAAAAATAATTTTCAAGAAAAAAAGTTGGGAAGGAAAAATAGTTTCGGTAAGCCTTTTCATATATTCTTCCACCCATTTTCAGACATTTCTGTCATACTGCATGTGTCATTTTCATGCTAGAAAATTTTATACGTAACAGCAAAAACAATCAATATTTATAGGTGCGCATTATTTTTAAGAATGAGTTCATAAACTTATCAATTAATTAAAATGTGTTGATATCAGTGAATCCAATAATGTTGAAAAGTATTTCTCAGCTTATATACTCCTATAACTGCTTTTTTGGACACTCACAAGCAAGACGATACAAAGGCTACAGACAACACAAAAGAGCATGGAAAGATGTATGTTAGGCATCACAAGAAAAGACAGAAAACGAATCACTTAGATAAGAAGCCACACAAAGGTATATAATATCATGGAAAGAATTAAACGTTTAAAATGGAAATTTGCTTGACGTATTGCAAGAAGAAGACAGGACAACAGATGGACAGCAAGTATTCTGGGTTGGTACCACCGTGGTGTTGAACGTCCGAGAAGGCGTCGCGTCCCCACACAAGATGGATCAATAAGATCAGAAAAGTGGGTGTAGTCAATTGGATGGCTAAAGCATCAGACCAAATAACATGGAAAAATTTAGAGCAGTCCTTCATCCAGCAATGGATTGAAATTGGTTGATGATGATGATAATAATAACTGTTTTGATAAGATTTTTTGTGTATGATGCTACAGCATACATTCATTCAGCTAATGATGAACTTTGACTTATCAAGGATAAAAAAAAAACCTTTCCTAGTCTAAAGGCGCGTATACACTAGCGCGCTAATCTTGCAACGCACGAACCCCTGCAGTGGTTCTAATCCGCTCGTGGGTACACAAACTTTCTTTGTGTTCTTTCTTTCCTTTGTGTTCGTTGAAAATACCGATTCCAGGTGGGTCCAGTGAAAACAACTCAAAAATCGTTCACAACACCATACAAATTACTGAACAATCAACTGCGAATGCTTTCATTGCATGATCCGCGTATACGCGCCTTAAAGAGGTTCGGTACTGCCATGCAAATTGATGTCGCTTCTTACAAAGCGATATTCTGTTACATAGCTATAGTGACCATTCATCTCTTTTGGAGCCCTATAAACAAGTTTTCGATACAGTCTGGCAGCTCCCTAATATAAATGAACAGGAGTTAGTGCAAGGGTCGGCAATACATCTCAGCATTTCGTTCTTCTTATATAAATTATTTCAAATGATGCTTTTATTTAACCAATCACAATACACTTTGACCCCAACACGAACCATTTGGTACGGGGAAGTTTTGCAGTAGCCCATATGCAATTCAGTCATTTTGGCGCCATCTCTTTTCCTCAAGTATAATTGTGTTGCTTCTAGTCAGGGGAGATTCTGACAAACACTGAACTGGCTTCGAACACACGAACTGCCGAAACGTCCTTTATTACATTAGCCCATTCAGACCTAGATAGCACAAACGTGGGGGGGGGGGGTTCTCTCGCTGTGGATATTTTTTTTTTTTTTAATCTTAGTGAATTCAGCCCGACTTCAAGAATTCGGGGTGTTTTATCGGGGCTGAACTCCCTGTGGTTGAAAAAGCAATATATCTACATCGAGAAAAATCAACCCACACGTTGGTGCATACCAGATCGGAAAGGTGTAAGCGGGTGATAACCACTTCCCTATATATGATAATTTTCAAAATACTTTCCGAGAGAAACTCATATAACATATTTTAAACACGCCATATTAACATCAGATACATTTTTACTGAACTTTCACTACGAATCCTATGAGCATTTAATTCAATAAACTATTTAATTGAAAACGTTTGATTAATTTCTAACTAATACCTAACACGAGACATCATGTAACGAAGACTATCCCTGGAGCGTTGAGCGCTAAATATATCTGTACAAATTTTAATTAATTTCGTCATTTATCGATCGCCTGCGCATAATCATTGAGAACATTTCAGCGTTATAAATGTCACTGTATTAAATACTGCTTTGAGCTCCCGCAAATTTATACATATTCCTTAGACATTTCGGTGATTCCTATATATGTATAGTGTATATGATTATTATTTTTCACAAAATCGGATGGTCTGTACAATACCAGTGCAGAAAATCAACATTTATTACTTCAAGGCTATGCATATACTGCTGTAACCGGATAGCAAAATCCCAGAAGAGGTTTTCTATACGCATTTATAGCAGGGCCGCTACCTAGAGTATATTTATCAACTTTTGTTGGTGTTTCTGTCATTTTCTATCGCAAGAAGTGTATGGGATGAATGTCTTGAGATAAAAGTAAGAATCCTTGTGTGAAGCCTGACAGAAACTTTCTTCACGGTTAAGCATCTTCTGTGATATATCACGTCGTGATTCTTTATTTGTTTTTATGTTTTAATGTTTTTTTTTCTTTTTTCTAATAGTTTCTTTTATGTCTTTTCCCGTCCCTGGGGGTGATTCACAATCCCGAATTACATTTCAAAAATACATACCATAATAACATTTTTATTTATACTTTTAGACTCTGAACCCCTGGAGGACTTACGTAATGAGTAGATGGATCTAAGAGGAAAAGAGGTTTATAATTCGTTGAAAAATCAGCTGTACGTGTAAAACTTTTGATAGAAGGATTGGTTACGGTACTGAGCACTTGGATTATGAAATTTTGAGAGTAATCCATTTCATTCATATGATTGAACAAAATACATATGAACAAAATAAGTGGATTAAAAGGTATAATACAATGTATAAAGAAGCAATACTGCGCATGTGCCCCAGTTGGAAGACATCACCATGACAGGATGGAAGAGTAGATCAACTTTGCCCACGAATAAGAAGTCACCAACGAATAAGACAAATACATAAGAAATACAACAACTCCAAATGCATTTTGACCCACCACAATATAGGTGTCGTCTTCAGAGAAAAAATATTTAATCACTAATCCCCCCCCCAACGCTGGCAGAGGATCCCACTTGGGTTGGATACCAAATCTTAACTCTTGGTTGCTCAGCGAAATAAAGTGCATCTGTTCAAACATCGTGGTCAGAATGAACCTGAGAGCCTGCGCGTAAGACTAATGCAGTGCCCTGATTGAACACTTATGAAATGGAGTTACCCGATTCGTCTATTCAAATTTTCTTAGAATTCCTGCTCGTAATGAAACTAAGCCATGGTGTTACGATCGGTGGTGTTGATTTATAGTCGTTTACTACTATATTTTTGAAGGCCCGAATATATGTGCCTTCGTATAAATCTACGAAGTTTACGAAGATCTTTTAATTTTTAATTGGGTTGCTGTATTTTTGAAATATATGACAACCATATTTTTATGGGCATCTTTTTATCAGCCACCTCGTTGGGCATTTTGTCTGTTGTGGCGTTGTATTTGTATTTGTATAAATCAGCTGTGGACTTTACTTTGTGAAGAACTCTAACTTCCTTAAATTTAAATTTATGGCCCTCTTACCAACAGTGAACAGTGATGGTCGATTTTGCACATTCCTGATTCTTAACACAGCAAGGGTGTTCATTTAATCTTGCTTTCACGGGTCTCTTTGTCTGTCCTATATAACCAAGAGGACAACTACCACATGGTATGTAATAAAGGTCCCATTGTTTATTCTGTAGTATACCATCTTTAGGGGGCTTGAAACTAAGTGTTTAGTATAGTTTATGGTTAAACTTTTTGAGAAAATCGGCTTGATCTTTAGTGCGATTATTGGATCGTAGGGTATGACTAAACTAGACTAAACGAACGGAGCACGACCAAGCTCTGTCAAGCCTATAGAGTATGGCTACACTTTCTTTGAGTGGCCTCTCTGTAATGTTTAATAAAGTGGTTCCTCGTGCCAGTTTCAAGAATTTTCTACTTATTTCGTCAACGATCTTAGTGTTGAACCCCGTCTTTCGCAATTGCTCTGATGGTTTCAAGTTCCCGGTCTAATGTGTTCCAATCTGAACAGATGTTAAATGCTTGATCTACATAAGTACGTAGTGCCGAGAGTTCCAGTTGCATGGAATAACAAGATCTAAAATGAGGTGGTAGTGAGACCGAGAAAGACTTACGATAGACAGAGGTCTGGGGAAATGCGATTTCTGTTTAGTTATAAATAATACGTTCAAGAAAGAAAGTTCGTTGTTTGTTTCAAATTTGGCTGTGAACTGAACGTGAGGGTCTGTGTCATTCATAACGAGTAACAATTGTTCTGAGTCATCTTTGGAACCATCCCAAAGCATGAAAGTATCATCAATACGTCTCCGATAAAATGAGAAGGGCTCGGCGTTCAATAGCTTGTCATTAAAACTGAAAGCTATTTGTGAGGCACATGTGAATGTGAGATTCAATATTTCTTCTACTTCAAGGCTGTGAAAAATTGTGTGTTCAAGTCGTCTTTCTAGATAACTAATACTACAAGTTTATGGGAATGTTAGTAAACATCGAAACTACGTCAAAAGACACCATGTTAAGCTGCTCGGGTTCAACTACAAGTATTATTTGAGCGAAGCTTGTGTGACGAATTTCCAACTGTATTATTATTTGATTTAGCGAGTGGGGAGAGAATCGGAACGAGGAATTTTAGCGAAGTAGTATGAAGCTGTTCCAATGTTAGAAACTACGGGACGGAGAAATAATGTTGGTTTGTGCACTTTGGGTAGGCCATCGATACGTGACGAAATGGCGTTTGATGGAATTACGCTCTTTTTTTGCATGCTCGGGAAGGGAGAGACACTTGTTTTTACAACTTCTTTCAATTTTCTCAAGTGGGAGAGAGTCGGATGGATCTTCCTTTAATTCTCTTTATAAGGGCCACTCGAAATATGTGATGTCATTAACTCCGAATATTGCTGTTTGAGCATTATCACAATTTGTACCCCTTTATCTGTTCTAGAAATCACGATATTTTTGTTATTTTGTAGTTATTTGATTCTTCAACGTTTGTTTAATAGCCACTTAGATCTATTTATTGTTCTTCCTCTCATTATCTACCAAACTGTTGGATATATAAGATGTCTCAGGGTGTCTTTCTGTTCAGGTAGAATCTTACTTCATGAAACTGGCTTCTCTATAGGGGCAATGACATTATATAGAATGGTATCTTGATACTGTGACAGTATTCTGCCACTGAACTTATTCTGTTGTCAAAATCTCTTCAAGCCTGGCATTGTGACAGGCTCTTAACAGTAGACATGAGACAGTAGCCATTCAGACATGCATTCCACTGCTAAAGGAAAAATGAATAAGGAGCTTGATCAGTCTGCTAAAACAATGCTGAAACATTAGGAAAGCTGCATAAGTCGCGGCATATGATGCCAAATCGGGACTATAGGGTGGTTGCTGTGAAACGTTCCACCTTTTTCGTGATGTACATGCATAATCTTTTGAACAGGAGGAAGAGAGCATTGTCATATTAACAAATCGCACTATGAGAAATCATGCTGGGTTGCTTTTTATTGATGACTTTATGATTTTTTATTGATACATAGACCAATCAGTCATTGTCGTGTGGTGGACTGACCAAAGAAAAGACGGTATTTATATTCTCTCGAAGCAGTGGAATTCGTATCTGAATGCCTACAGTGACTTTTTTTCTGATGAACAGAAGTACATTCTAGCTTTCTTGTTGCACACGTTGTCCCAGAATTCTTCTCCAAAATGAGAAGGGTCATAGAAAACGTCAAGATTTACAGTTTTTGCAATGGAACGTAGGGTCGCAAATTATTTTCATGTTCATCGCATGTTAACATTGATTTTAAGGCATGGGTGACAAAAAAGAGAAGGATCCTGAGGAAAATCCTGGCAGTGAGAAGAAAAAAATGTTTATTTTTTACTCAATCGAAATCGAAAAAACTGACAATAACCTTTACCTCCGTATAACTCACTGCCACTGTAGTACCCGAGTGGCGTGGCGGTAAGATGCTCGTCTACCACCGTGAAGGTTACTGTCGCGGTCCTGGGTGCGAACCCGAAAGAGGATATAAGTACGATATTTTCCCTAACGAACTTGAGGTGACCAGCAATAGACAGTGTCTTCATTTCCAACCCATCTCATTAATGGCAGTACGGCCAGAGTTGGTATTTGGTGAAGTAAAGTGCCTGTCACTGGAAGGGAGAAATTCGCTCTTCATGATGAGAGCGAGGTTGAAATGTTTTGCCTTCTGAAATGAGTTGATGCACGTATTCCCCGAAAGAGTACATTGTGACCTTGGGCTGCCTTTGAAAAATTGTTTGCCTTGACGTGTGCTATTGCCCCTCTCATTGTGGTAGTAGAGCTATGGTAAACTCAGTATACTGCTTTGTTTAATTCGGTCACACCACTGCTTTCCGTTCATAATTTTCAAATACAAATACAAATACAACGCCACAACAGGCAAAATGCCCAACGAGGTGGCTGAGAAAAAGATGCCCATAAAAATATGTCTCATTTGATCGAACATTATATACGGTCATAGATAATGTGTTAATTTTTTTGTTCAAGAGGTCACTTTTACAGGCTCTGCTGAGAAGCACGTCACCATTTGTTGAATTTTAGATAATCGGTATTCGGTGGTTTGTCCATGATTTCCGGTACCATTTAAATAAATAGAAATACTGTTATGCAGGGTGTATAGGTAACAGGGCCTATGGCATTTTACTTACAAATCGTTGATCGTAGAGGTATACTTCCAATTATAAAAAGTACCCAAATAACGTGTTGTGCTCAGATATGTCATTCATGCTGCAAGGGGTTGTACAGTTATTAAAATAAAAAAATCAACTTTTTATACAGTTCCCGAGTGATCAAAAACTCAATTAGAAAGTTTTTGCCCTGTCTCTAATGATGCCAACAAAAAATTCCATGTTTCTAAGTGCAATATTCTCTGAATTATTCGAATTAGAAAAACGGGGGAAAGTTGGGGAAAAAGCTCTAAATGCGGAAAACCCGTTTTACCCACATAGGGAAATTCCTTAAGAAACGTGTTTCTTTTTTTTCCCTGTCTGTGAACAGTTCGTAAATAAACCGTATTCTTTCTAGATAATGTGTTATTGGTTTTAATCAATGGCCCACACACACACAACATGTTTATTATCACTGTCTTTGTGATACGAATTATCATCCGTTGTGTGAACGGAATATAGTGAGCCTATAATTAACTTTTATAGCATCTTCATAGTTAGAGAAACTGGTGACACATGGCAGCACTACACATAACAAGCATTACATGGAAACAAACTTCACGTTAGGTTTCACTACACGTACACGCACATTCCCGCATGTACTAATTCGTTAGAGGTTCCGCAGAGGAATATGGACGAGGTGCATGTGTGGTTTAGTAGTAGTAGTAGCATCTTCATTGTGTTACTTCTTTCGAATATACTTGCATGTACTGCCATCGTATACAAACTTATTTCACCGTAAGGAAACTACTACTTGACATCGTATGGAAACTACTGAATTTTTTTTGTTTTCATATGGAGAGACAGGGCAACAACTGTGTAATTGAGTTTTTGAGGACGTGGGGAAGGTATAAAAAGCTTTTTAATAACTGTACAACCCCTTGCAGCATGAACGATATATCTGAGTACTACACGTTATTTGGATACTTTTTCTAATTGGAAATATGTCTCTACGATCAACAGTTCACCACTAAACTGCCGTACGCCTTGTTACCCATTCATCTTGAATATATTCCTAAAATACCTAGCGTTACTGTTTCAGAAGATGGCAGTTCTATATGAATATTTCCATTCAAATTGCATGAAGGGGTTCATAACAAGTGGTTAATCGAACGAATTTTGTCTGTACCTAAGTCTTTTCTATACTGTCTTTTTTTAAAATGTTTCAACTTTTTTTGACATTAACCAAGACTGGGCTTTGTCAGAAAATAATTAAAATCGTAGATAGATTATTTCAATGAATACAGTTACTATGTCATATGTTTTCCGAGATTTCCAGTATAAACTTGCTAACATTTAGAAATAGCGCCCGAAACATTCAATACCATATCGCTTACGCCTGCATAATATTCAGTTTCAAAAGATTGAAAGAGTCATACTGAGCATAAGTATATTCCGCTGTTAGCATGAAAATCGATGATACATCTTACGCGATACCATTCAAAGTGCGTGTTCATTCAACTTCGGAACTGAAATTACGAGTTGCTGCTCTCTGTCTTCCGTGTTCCATATTTTGTATAAGTGGGATCACCATTCTACCAAAAAATCTTCAACACTGATGCTAATATGAAAGGAAGGCTTGAAAATGAACGATACATATCTAGTATAAAACTTACTGCGATCTAGCTTAAGCCGTTTGCAAAATAAGCGCGAGGGACGACAGAAAGCAATTTATATGATGATTAGAGATCTCTTTGTTACTCGTGTATTAAGCAAGGGATATGAGTAGTAGTTTCCTTACGATGAAATAAGTTTGTATGCGATGGCAGTACATGCAAGTATATTCGAAAGAAGTAGCATAGCTGGCACAATGGAAATGCTATAGAAGTTAATTATAGCCTCACTATATTCCGTTCATACAACGGATGATAATTCGTGTCACAAAGGCAGTGATAATAAGCATGTTACTACTGATTAAAACCGCTATCACATTATCTAGAAATAATACGGTTTATTTACGAACTGTTCAAAGACAGGAGAAATAGTCATTTCTTTAGATTAATGAAAAATTATATATATTCATTGATATAAAAGAAATTCATTGTTTTCATTTGACAAAGTCTTAAATACTGATTACGCTTTGCTGCTTGAAATTCTATAAATATATAGTTTTAGTCGCTTTCTACTGATCTATAATACATAGTCAATTTATGACAATTCCCTCATACACTGGAATCCACAACTTTTTGAAGAACAGAATTTCTTACTGTTTCTCGGCCCATTCAGTTAACTACTAGTAGTAGTAATAGATGCGTCTAGTAATAGATGCAATCTCGTCATGTTCACCTCTTTTATTCACCAATGCAAATATCACAACATGCAAAATGTTCAACGAGGTGGCTGAAAAAAGATGCTCATAATTTTTTTATCAAAAATTAAATCAAAATAATTATTAAAATTAATTAATTAAATTTTAATTTAATGCTACTGACATTTTTCAATACGAAGGGCAATCGTCATGATCGCCGCACTTATTAAAAATATATTGATAGCGAAAGGGTGAAAAGTGTTACAAAATAATCGAATGAAAATAAATCAGTGTTTTGGATAAAAAATAAAATATATCTATCGTTGTTATAAATTCCATCACAACAGTGAAAGGAAAACATATTGAAAGTCTAGCGATATGCATCAAAAATGTTTGGAAATTTTGATACATATCTGTAAATTTTGAAGAAAAAAATAAAGTTTGACAAAATATCATGAAATATATTAAGCCAAAGATAAACAGGATTCGTCTCTTTACTTGCAATATTTTCAAGAGAAATATTTTGAAAGCTTATTCTCTATTCATATTCTACCGCTTACATAGTGTATAACCTGTGACACCACAGAATTTTAAATTTTATATTAAGAGAAACGCATACATACACATCCGATGTTGGTCTTGAGAAATCAAAGACGTAACACAATAAATAATGCAGCGGATTTCGGACTATTGTGAAAGAGAATAAAATTCTGAACGTAAAAAAATATATATGAAATGAAATCGAACTTTATACTTGGAAAAATAGACATGATGAAGAAGGATACATATGTAACACTTTCTTTCACTGTATCGATCGTAAAAATACTCAGCGACGATTTCGAATGTGTTGAGCGGAGATAAAACAGATTGTTCTAAAATACGGGGATGAAGTAAAAATAAAACAGAAAAAAAATGCATCCGATGTTCACGTCTCATTAGAGAAAACTCGAGACCGTAGAATAACACAAGTGAAAAACGCTAAAGCTTAAAGCGCAAAACATATGCGGCAAACGAAACACGTGTCCAATGTATTTTTACTAAAATTTAAGATGACATTTCAAGCAGCCATGAAAATCTTTTCAAGAAGTGAGTTAAAAACGAAGAAAACGGGGGGTCTTTCGATTCGTAACTGCATACGTCGTTTGGGAATTCAACAAAATCTCGCTCTTACATTTTTTCTTATTACTATTATTATTTTTTGAGGCACTGAATATGTCTCGTACAATTTTGAAAACAGAGATCAAATTTTCGTGCGTGTGTGCGTGCACGTGTGTGTGCACATTCAAGTACTATTCAAATACATTTGAATTTTCTTACGGTCTTACGGCCGATAGAGATATATCGGCTTTCTGTTGTTTATGCAACGTACCTATGTTAACAAACAATGACAAATAATAATCAAATTCCCCCTGAATGCATAAAAAGTAAATAATTGATTGTGTGAGGAAGAGTGGCTAAAATGATTTTGTATTTGGTTTTTATAAGCAAACAAATTATTGTTTAATAGGTTTTAATGACTCCACACTTTAAGATGTTACATCAGCAGAACTATTTTGTAATAGCGCTTTTTCACTAATATCAGGTAATAAATTTTTCATTACATCTTTATCATTTTCAACATCTACAACATAAATATTACTCTAATAATAGTTTCGAGGAAGCTATTATTGAAGTATATGTATGAAAACTATCGAGCATCTATAAGGTTACATTACATTGGCAATGGACAGCAGGAAAATGGGGACTGCGCATTCCTAAAGAATATTGTGTAAGATTATCATTGGAGCAGAACATGTCACTGACAGTGAATGCAACGATGCCAGGACTGATGAGCATCATTGAGGTGAGCTTATTTGGGCAATCTATGTATGATATTATTAACACTCAAACGCTCAATTTTTTTTCGAGATGATAATTTTTTTCATAGGTAATGACACGTATAGAAAGCCTGAAAAATAATTTTAAAAAAATCTATCTCGAATCATACTGCTTATACAGAGCCTTAAAAAGGTCATATAGAGCTCAAAAATTGACCATAAAATGAATGTATTGATATTAATTTTCAAAGATGTAACCACCTTCTTTGTGATTCAAACTATAGTAAGAAAAACAATTCGCGGGTTGCAAAATTCGAGAAAAAAAATCAAATGCAAACAAAACATTTTAATAAATTAGGGAAATCAAACACACATTTTCTGCAGCAAAGAGTATTCGTTAATTGGGACATCTACCAACAAATTCAAGATATAAAATGGAAAGAAAATGACCATAGCTTATGTAAAAAGTTGATTCTGAATTTTCATCTTCAAATTGGCTGCAGTAATGGACGGTTAATTCCCAACCTTTTTTGTCCATCACCCTCTTCTTCAGAATATTTCGCCCATATCCCCCAACGCAATCTAATCTTACAAGCATGCATTGTCAAAATCTTTTGATAGCTATTGTATATGCTGAAAATTAAATGACTAACATTCTGATCTCTCTTTTGAATAAATTATCTAGTTGTTCTCAAATTTCCAAGTCAAAATTTTATATTTTCTGTATGTACCAAATTCAGTCTCAATCAAATGAAGTCTTCCTGTGTGTGTGTGTGATTCACCGTTTTTTTCCCAAGAAAGTTTTAATATTTTAACATCCATTAGATATTTACAAAAATGTTTAAATGTTCCAGAAATATAAGATATCTGTATATATAGTGGAGTGTGTAGTCAGAAATTTTTCCTATCAGAAGTTTATAGAATTTAACTCTCCACGCATATGATCTATTACATCAGTGTTTCCCAAAGTGGGCAATATCGCCCCCTGTGGCCGATGGAAGTTTTCAAGGGAGCGGTAGAAGCTTTGGGTTTAGTATAGAATCCTACGGGTTTGATTGATTTGGGGGAAGGACGATTAGGAGAGAATTTGTTTTGAAGAAGTGGGTGATGGAACAAAAAAGTTTGGGAAACTACGTATTAGATGAAGCACGAACTATATTTTTCTCGGATATTTTTCGACTCCAATATTTTTTTCAAAAATCCCCAGCGGCTTATCCAGTTTCATGGCTTCGACTATCACAGTATATTATCTAATACAAAACTGGAACGAGTTCAAATGTTTTAGTTCATTTTTAACCCAATAAGAACAAAATTTTTGTCTTAATCTGAAGGATTAGTTGCACCTGATAGAGCGTTACGATTCATACATTGCGCAAAATTCATACGGGAGAAGCATTAATTGTAACACCATCAAGTACAACTGATCTCTCAGATTAACTGAGAGTTATGTCCAATTCTGAGAAAAAAACACGGACCGAAAAACTTTATAAACTACAATAATAGTTTGCGCTTCGTTCCACGAGCAAAATGTGACGGATGCAAGATCAATAATATTTCTCATATAATCTAATCATTAACATTGAAAATTAATAACTATTCGTAGTTTCAGAACGCGCGAAGCTAATCGTATACACGGATTGCTTATTAAAACGTTATATAATAAAAATTTAGGTCATGTGAAGGGTTACACACGCGCTCACCAAAGAAGAGACATCTCATACCCTCGTGTTATAAAAAACTACGGATATTTGCCACATAACCTTTTCTTTCATCCTTCGTAACATACGCGCAAACTGAAGTAAAGCATCCATATTGTATAAGCAATAGCACTATATATTATAGAGTGAAGAAATTGGAGCTTTGTGTTCCCTTCATAGTGGGTGGGTTTTATCTTCGCATCGCCCATTCCGAAAGAGTGGAAAAATTGGTCGTATCCGCAATTCTTGAGGCCCTTTCCCTCCACTATTTTCTGGATATATATATATATATATAACATATATATATTTTATCATTTTTCTCCTTTTCCAAAAGCAGAGAAAGCCATTAAAATAAACGACACTCGCACACGCCATAAAATACAACTGAGGACATGACAGAGGAAAATTTACAATCCGAACTTCCATGCAGGTTTTCTTGCCTAGTTTCAGAAAGCGGCGGGCACAGGATTGCTCCTCAATCAAAGATCTCCTGAAGACGGTGCAGTTATATGTTTACAGCTGGCGCGTATTTCCATAAAGAATGAAATATGAAAAAAAATAATAATAATAATAAACAAAAAAATATATACACACACATATATATAAAATAAGAACATGAAAATCGGATGCAGAAGCTCCTGAGCTAGAGATGAAAAAAAAAAAAGGAATGAATGAGAGAGCGAGAGAGAAGACTCTTCTTATATTAGATCGTCAATTCCTGAATTTTCCTCAGTATTCGAAGATGATGCTCGGCACCCATGCATATCAATCGGTGATTTCGCTCCAAAAACAAATTCTTTTTTATTTTCGTATGGGAACAAAGGAATAAGGAAACAAAAAAAAACAACATACAGGAGACAGAAGGGCGTTCACTATTCGTCTTTCAGATTGTTTGATCTGAGTTCCGGATCTGCCCCAATACTTTGCGTTTCAAAATCTAGAGAACTGCGAAAATGAATGCGGAGGAAAAAGATTTTTTTTGGCTCTTTCTCTCTCTCTCTTTTTCTCAAAGCATCTTGCATTCAAAAGTCTTACATCTCTAGAGAATGAGACAGAAGAGGAAAAGAGGATGGCATAACAAAACAACAACGAAGCAAGGATTATATCCCCTTTGTTCTTTAGGAAAATATATATACATATATACAGAGTGAGTGAACTTTTTATTTTTAAGACCTCATCAGACGATGTCGATTTCGTACTCGTTTGTCTCGTGTTTGCAAGAGAAATAACAAAGAAAAAAAAAATCATAAAATAAAGAATAAAATATACTGGCACATTTTCAAAACAAAACTCAAATAATCATCTTGCAATTTAAAATGAAATAACATAAAAAACGAATGCGAAATTGGGCGTAAGGTTTATTTGTTTTGTTTTTTTTCTAACAATGCTTAATGAGCGAGCGCTCTGGTGTTTGTGCTTTTGTGAATAGATTTTCGTGGCTCAAAAATTGGAATAATAATTATATCTTCTTTGTGTGAATTTATTCCCTTTTTTTTCCTTTTCTTTACGCATATTTCTCCCTATTGCAATATCCTTTGTATTTCGAAATTAACGTTAATTATTGAAGATATTTTCGAAATAAATTTATGACTATAGTTGCGCGAAAATGAAATAAAAATTATTAAAGATTATATATATATACACACACACACACACACATATATTCACACACACACAGGGTGTTTCAAAAAGAATCGTCCGATTTAAAAAATCATAACTGTTCAGCTTTAATCCGTTTTGATCGAATAATATATAGGTAGAAAGAGGAAAATCTCGAGTTGCACGCAGTTGCCGACAGGTAGCGCTAACGCTCTTCCTCCGGCCGCCATTTCAGTGTTTATTTATTTATTTATTTATTCACGTCTCAACAGGCAAGGATTGCCCAATTACAGAGATGGACAAGAGAAGAAAAATATAAAAACGCAAATACAAACTACAAAAAAAACAAAAATGAGTGGAACAATAGAAATACATGCGGAAAAGCATAATAACATGAATATTCAATACTCACGCATAACTTTTAAGAAATTCTCTTATAGTTGAATTGAACAAGAGTGTTTGTCAAGATTGGCTCTTCCACAGTTAGAAATTAATTCGGATGACTTCATTTTCTAGCAGGACGGGACTAACTCCACACTGGAGCTTCGACGTTCGAAAATTTTTGAACAATCGCATTCCTAAACGATGGATCGGCCGTACGAGACCTGACAATTCAGCTAAACATCACTGGCCTCCAAGATCGCCGGGCCTCACAGTATGCGATTTCTTTTTTTGGGGTTTTATGGAAGACCACGTTTATGTGTCTCCCTTCCAGCTATATTAGCCGAACTGAAAATACGCATAACAGCAGCAGTGGATGCAAACATGCTCGCAAAAATTTGGGATGAATTTGACTACCGTATATATATATGCCGTGTATCCCAAGGTGGACATATTGAGCACCTATAATTTGGTTTGTAAAAAACTTTATGACTAGCCATGCAATATAAAACTAATCTTAAGTGTCTATGTTCAATATTTTTTGTAATATACGCATTTTTCAAATCAGGTGATTCTTTTTGAAACACCCGTACATAAAATACATAGTAAAATCCTCATTATGTAATATAAAATGTCCATTATGTGCTGAATATTGTTCTGCAAAAGGTACTGTGGCCTTCATCCTATCAACACAAGAAGTATCTGATCTTCATCCTATCGTCCTATCGGCATAGGAGGTCTCTGGTCTTCATCTGATTGGCACAAAGATATATATACATATATATATATATATCTTTGTCCTATATAATAAGGATACTGATATATGTCCTATATACTAAGATATATATATATATATATATATATATATTATTTATTTATTTATTTACTAGTATTTTTTGTTACAGTTTCATGTACTGTACGTGTGTGAAATTTTTTGTCAACGTTGCAAGTGAACTTGTGACCAGGGGAATAAAATGGAATTGAAATACTGTACTGTTCCGTATTTTTAGCCTATTCCTGACAACACTTGCTCGCTCCGATGCGTAGCTTTATGTTAATTTCTATTTCTTAAAATACAATCTCCCTGTATTCACTGTAAAGTTCACTGTATAAACATAATTTGTATAACATTTAAATATCTATTCAGAATCTTTTTCCAACAAGCTTATTGTATCATCTATTTATAGAATACGTTGAAAACGCAACTACGGAACCGAATTTCATTCTAAACAGGTGCGATTGACTAAATTTTTCCCATGTTTAATTTTTTTTTTTCATTTCGGAGAGACTGCGACGTTTACACCAAAAATTATAATGCCCTGATTTTTAAGCAAGTGCCTTGAGAGATACTGATATATATTTTTTTTTTACAGGGTGAAAACTTATGTCCGGTTCATCTCAAATAACTTTTAAAGCTCAAATAACTATAGAAACATACTTTCAACTAGAAAAAGTATTTAAATATCGTTTATCTTAGATGTATTGCTTATTACACTAAGGGGTGTTCATGTATTCCGAAATGAAAAAATTATTTTTTTTTTACGATCCCCCCTATCAGCTAATATCCAATCAAAAAACTGTTGCCCTGTTTCTTCTGAGCCCAACAAAAACACTCAGTATTTTTAAGCGCAATATTCGCTGAAATATTCGAATTAAAAATCGCTGAAAGTTAGAGGAATAACAGCGTGGGCATCGTAAAATGAGCTTGTCCGTTCGTTCATGTGGTTCTTTTTCTCATTTTCAGCAATTTTTTAATTCAAATATCTCAACGAATATTTCACTTAGAAACATGGGTTTTTTTTTCAGGAAAAACAGGGCAACAACAACTTTGTAATTGAAAGTTAGAGTGCAGGAGGATCTTATCGAGAATTAAATTTTATATCTCTGTAATATGTACGGTCGTTAGTAAAATAAATGGCACACATCTATATAATATGTACCCATTACTTGAATACTTTTTCTAATTAAAAGTATGTTTCTATAGCCAACGATATTTACGAGTTATTTGAGGTGAAACGGACATAAGTTTTCACCCTGTATATGACGAGTAATGTAATAACGCTTTCAGGCCCTGGTGCAACAAATGTGTGGGTTGCTTTTTCTCACTGAGGCATTTTTTATTTTGAACTCAGGGAGTTAAGCGGAGTAACTGGTTAAGCCTTGACTTGACGGATTATGTAAGTTTTGAGTTAGAAATACTATATAGTGAATATGAGCTCTGGGGGCTTTCTTCAGAGGGCAGCACTTGAAGTTGAACTTTCAGGAGGTTTTTAAGATGGCTTCCAAAAGAGTCTCCGGGAAAAGTGTGATTTACTACATAAAATTTAGCAATAAAATTCTGGAAAAAATTGTATGTGAAGATGAATATATCTTGCATCATCTTGGATGCACCATTTAAACGAGATGAATTATTTCTTCACCAAAAATAAAAATAAAAAATTGAACATTTTAAAAAATAAAGATTTGCTGACATTTATGTTTTAATGCATTTTTTGAGCATCAAAAATGCAAAAACGTTTTAAAAATTCCAGAAATGAGTGCTGGGGTGTGTAAGAAAAATGGCATTAATCATATTCAAAAATACAGCTTATCAACACAATCAGAATAAATAATCTGATTCATTTTGGCTGTTGAATTTCCACTGTGAAATCCACCGATGTTCTCCAAAATCCTGTTCATCCAGCTTTTGTACCCCTTTTTCCGAAATCTCAAGATGGAAAAGGAACGAAATCGCAAAATAACGCATAGAACACTCTCATATCCAAAAAGGAGGAAAGAAAAATGGAGGAATGTCTATAGCTTTTAGAAATCGCCACTTCCCAAGTCGAAAGGATTTAAAGCCGAACTTGCAGCAAATCAGGGCATCAAAGAATGACTTACGCTTGAGGAGCAGCCACTTTGAAGAGACATCGAGAACTATTGTATTTTTCAAAGAGCTATTTTACAACCGTGGTCCTCTTGGGCATGCATTTAAAATCGATGGATCGATTCCGGTGGCGTAAAATCCATTTTGATATACAGCTCAGAAGAGAATTTGATCTGTCAAGTCTTTTTATTCTAAAAAATAAAAAATAAAAATGAAAAAATAAAAAAAGACTGGATATAGCAGACCAAATCTCTCCATTATGAAAGCCTGGAATAAAAACAGAAGTCGCGAATATATATATAGACAACGTCTGGAAAATAAATCCTGTCGAGCTCATAGCGCAAATATTTCTTACGGTTTCTCCATCAGAGAACAAAAAAAAAATGGTTTCGGTGGAAACAGGAAATTTATTCATTGGAATAATTTCAGAGCATTAGGACATATATGATATCAACACAGAGAAAAGGGGGAAAAAATCTAATCTAAAATTTGTTGAACGTTTTCCCTCAGAGAAATATGTGATATGATCATGTTTTGAATAATAAAACTAAATTAGAAAATCTGCGAACTAAAATGATTTCATTATGAATCATACGTGAAAAAAAAATCACTTTTCATTTCACTGATGTCATATTTAAAATGCTTTCAGAGAAAATAAGAATATTTTCGGGAAGGAAGTAATAAGAGAAAATATATAGAGTATAAAATATTCATCATTTTGACTTTTATATTCCATCAGAATATCCGGGTGTGGGGGAAGTCAGTTCAATGGGATAGTTACTATATAAAATAATTATAATTTTGGGTTACTATGTCTGTTTGAAAAAGAAAGATGGCTCCAAAACCGATCGCGAAACTCGCGAAAACTTTTAAAATCAACCTTAAGGAGTCGTTATACATTTTAGCATGGTCAAAAAGTGTAAACTAAGATCTAGTACAAATATCATTGAAAATATTATTTATATATAATCTGTGATTTATTAAAAATTTGCTATACATATTTTAGATTTATATATCACCTGTGATGTACTACCATATTTATTTACATATCTGCAGTATATATGTTTTTGCAAATTTCCAAGTATTAAGAAACAAATTATTCTTCAAAATATTACAGAAGTGCCTTGCACGCATTATAAGGCAGGGCTCACACTGGCGCGGTACTGCATGCTGCATCGCTTGCCGTATCACGCCAGTGTGAACCCAGCCTAACGTGAAGTCAATATAATTGAATATAAATCGCTCAAACTTAAGAAAAACTGTTTAGTTCATCAATTTGGGGCAAAATATTGAAATTCAATCGACTATATCTCATTTATATAAAATTGAATTTAAAATTTAGATTCAAAAATTTTTTAAATTTTTTTCATAAATCTAAGACAAATACAAACGCCACAACAGACAGATGCCCTTAACAAATGTGGATGTCGGATATATACCTAAACTATATCGAAAATACAGCAACCCAATAAGAGCAATAAAAAACCAATAATTATGATAAGATAAAATATAAATATACATACTGCCCATAAAAAAGATTATGGTTGTCTTATCTAAGTATGGATAGCTTCGCGATTTATCTCAATATCGTGTTTCATTTAACGTGTCAATCGTGTTAGAAATCAGGACTCCTGGAGGAAATATTTAGGAATGGATCTTAAATATATTCTTTTATTTGGTGGACCAAATATTTTCGGTATTTTGAACAAATTTTTATTCAAGTGCATCGATGTCATGCTATCTTTTCATACGTGCAATGTGTTGATGCAACATTGAACAATACATTTTGTGTTAATGTTTGAAAATTTTCAACTGATATATATATATATAAATAATATTTCCGGTGATAATTTGTAATAGAGCATATGACGTGAGACAGTTTGACTGTTCTAAAAGACATAAGGCTACTTAAACTACATGCCCCGGTCAAATAATGACCATAGTGTGGCAAAAAAAGTATCAAAATGAAATCTTCAAAAATGATAGACAATGAAATATTCCCAAAATAACATGGATTTTGTATTAGAGATATTACAAAATGAATTATTCCAAGAATAAACCTCAAAATTCGACGAATCAATAAAAGCCGTCGACATTTTTCTACTTGTATAATAGATCTAATTTTCTGCTAGTTATGCCAACCATTACTTGAATATTTGCATAATCACTTACGAAGCTTTCCACCATCAATCATCGATTGGAAGGATGTCCCCAATTTTTCCCGCTTCTTAAAATTTGAGCGGAAGACTATAAATCATCTATTTTTGGAAATTACTCCCTTCTCTCCGAAATTCCATTAAATACAAAAGACCACATTTTATAGAATAGGAGAGCCTTCTTTTCAAATTCTTTAACGAGATGTCTAACAACTATCAAATTCCAAGCGGTAATAAAATAATTTGCTTTACTTTTATCAGGTCTTAAAAAGGGTTT
This sequence comes from Pholcus phalangioides, assembly GCF_987345545.1. NCBI lineage: Eukaryota > Metazoa > Arthropoda > Arachnida > Araneae > Pholcidae > Pholcus > Pholcus phalangioides. Next base: position 10,089,150 of record NW_028301600.1, read on the forward strand.
CTTCTATATATATAAGAGGCCTAATTAATTAAATACATACTATTCAATAAGTCATAGGTCATTCTAAGTGGTTGTAAACATCATTAGCTAATGCAAACACGTGCCTGATGAACATGTTTTGTTTTTGCCCTACATTTATGTTCGGTCATGTTTACTGTTTCTCGTTTCAGTACACGTGTTTGTTAGGGCATGAGAAAGAGCGAGAAAAAAGTCATTGTAACATGGCAATGCTTTCACTGCAACAAAAAAACACATCAATGCTGAATCACGCGTGAGTACAAGAATGTTAGGCTTGAATGGTGTTCTAACACTCGATTCCAACCAATCCATTAAGTATAAGAATTGGAAACGCAGTGTTTCCTCACCGACAACACACATCACGAGAATCAGTTGCGTGACTCGTAGCCAAATTAAAAGAGTACAAATGGTTTCCATCTTGAAGGCGATAAAGCTAAAGAAACGAATAGATAAGAATGATTAAAAGGACGAATCATTGATCGAACCATCAGTTATTACGTTCTGATATTTTACTTTTAAATATTATGTATTTCAAAAAATTCACCATAACACGGGAGCTACTTTGCACCGTTTTCGATAGTTTATTAGGAAAAACGCATGCTAGGCATAGCAAATATATAAAATAATTTTTTGGAAATGATGATATATTCTAAGACATTCTAAGAAAAGGTCTGTGGCCATAAAAAAGCCGTCACAATTTTTTTTACTTTTCATGAATTTTTTTAAAATTGATGCAAAGTAACCCCTGAAAGTGGCTCATTTTGCACCACCGCGAATATAATGATTATTTCTAAGACATTATTTTGTAGCACTGTCGACCAACTTCAAAGATATTGTGTTAACACATAGTACTACGGAAATGGATTTCTTTTTCTTGAATAGAAAAACTATCAAAATTCACATATCTGCAACTGATAACATTTATTAGATGGAAGAGCTAATCAACTTTTCCCTAGAATATTAAGAAGACACCAACGAATAAGGCAAATACATGAAAATACAAAAATCTTAACGCTGCGGAATGCGAGAAAATTTGCCGAGCTCTGCCCTCAGGGATATTTTTGAACTGCTTACGAAAGGCCTGGCAGGCTGATGTAAATCTTAACGCTCGGTTGCTCAGCGGAAAAAAGTAATTCTGTTCACTTCAAACGTCGTGGTCAGAATGAAGCTGTGAGCCTGCGTGATATACTAATGCAGCGTCCTCATTGGACGCTTGCGAAATAGTGCTACCTGAATGGTCTATTAGAATTTTCTTAAAATTCCCGCTCGAAATGAATTTAAGCCATGGTGTTGCGATCCAGGGTGTAGATTTATTACTTTACAATAACTACTCGTTTCTACTTTACAATAATATGCTAGTAAACGATAACAAATCTACACCCCCGATCGCAATACCATGGCTTAAATTAATTTCGAGCGGGAATTTTAAAAAAATTCGAATAGACCAATCAGATAGCACTATTCCGCAATCGTCCAATCAGGGTGCTGCATTAGTATCTCACGAAGGATTACAGCTTCATTCTGACCACGACGTTTGAAGTGTACAGCCGTACTTTTTTTCCGCTGAGCGACCGAGCGTTAAGATTTGGTATTCAGCCCAAGTGGGAAACTCGGTCAGCGTGACTAGTGATTAAATATTTTGTTCCTCTGAAGACGACACCCATTGGTGTCGAAATGCATTAGGATTTTTGTATTTTCGTGTATTTTCCTTATTCGTTGGTGTCATCTTAATAATGATGTCATTTAGCCTGTAAAAAAAGCAACTAATGTGAATGAAATCTAGTATTATTTTGTGAACAATCACAAGAAACACTAATTCCTTCATTAATATCAATTGTGCGAGCTCAATTAAAAAGGCCTAAACGAAGTAAAAAAGCTGAAAAAAAGAGTTGCTTCACACGATTTGTTTTAGGTGGTGCTTCAGTTATGCTCAGAGAACGTAACTATAAAATTACTATCGATCATATATTGATAAATAATCAGTTTTTTACGACTTTATGAGTATGATTTAAACGGCAACCAGTTTCTACATGCAGCACTGATCATTTTTGCCGCACCACAGTCATTTTCTGCACACGAGGGCTAATTAGACCGGGACCTACAATTTATTGCCGATTCCGAACGGCAGGCTTGTTTTTTATACTCATTCAGGGGTTGGTGTGCTAACCCCTCGATGGGGGACTCCTTGCGGTAGCAATTTTTCCTGCGGTCTTGTCGCCGTTTTCGTTGTACCCCTGTGTTAGGAAATTTTTCTGACAAGGACGGACCGGGTATCGAACTCGCGACACCTCTAAACATCCTTTGGTACTTTAGACGAGTATCTTATCGACCTGGGCTACCGCACCCATGCAGCACAGATATGTTTAGCAAACAATATTCAAAATGGCAGATGCATGAGTTGACTGATAAGGTCTTCGGTTAGGGGAAATGAAAAATGTTTGGAAATTTTTATTAGAACAGCCACTAGGCAACGTTAAATCTTCTTTTCAGGATTGGTGTAAAGTAACTCCTGTATTTGCAAAGTGACACCGGATAACGGTATCAATTTCTTTGCAGAAATAAATATTTTATTATTTTTTCTTATATTCTATCATATAAAATAATCTTAACTCATTGAACAAAATATCAAGTTCTGTTAAACGAGAATTATTGAATCATCCTGAGAAACGTTCCAAAAAAGAAATATATAACAGCAATAAAGTGAATTAGAATTTTGTATGTTTAAAACAGGATGTCAGTGAATACTAAAATTTAGATAATGGATTTTAGAAAAATGGGGGATTGTCTAAAAATATCAACAATATCTTCAAAAGAGTCTAGTTTTATGTCCTATTGCGTTTGATCCACGATTGCGAAGCTAAAAACGTGTCATCTGACCCATTAGAAAGAAAATACTTAGCCCTGTGTAGCTTCCGTCGATTTTAGGAGCAATTTTTCGTCTTTGGGGATCATTCCCTAGACAATAATACCGATAGTATCTCCTAGTAGATGTCGATGGATAAGATGTAATGGAAAAGACTTCAAGTAACATGAGAAATAAGAACTCCAAACACCATTAACAGCGATTTTACGCAAGATAAGGGGGAAAAAAACTTTTCCGAAATACGCAATTCCTAGACCATGTTTAAATGCTCTTTCACTCAGCACCTATACCTTATATGCATAGCCATTTGTGTTTGAAAATATATGTTCAAGGGTGTTAATTCATTCGCCTCTTTAACTAAATTTCACGAAAGGTTTCTTCACGTTCTTGTATTATGGATTCAAAAGCAATATTTCGTAACTTAAGAATCCCTATCGTGCTAAAACGGCATCCGTATGGTCTAATTACTTTTTCTGATTCTTTGATGAGAAGATATGGGTTTTCATACATTATATGTTATAGGGTATCTGAGTTTAGCAGTTATGTCTGTAATAAATTAATTAGATTTAGCTCGTAGAAAAAGCTTTAATATGGTTCCACGATGAAAAAAATGTAAATATGCACACTACACTGGTGCAGTCGGTGACAAAACCTATTCGAAAAGTCATTTCTGTTAGAACATTTCACTTCTTTTTTGTATTAATTTCATTGTTATTTACATAAAAACGTAGATACTCTCACATAAAATAGCGAAACTAAAATTATTTTTAAAAACTTCTATATTGTCAAAAATTGTTCGTTTTCGTTCGCACACTTATCATTGTGTCTCACAAAATGGCTTCCACTAACTACTTGCGGGAGAATTATATTTATTATATCACAAAGAAAAAGCTTGTGAGCATTTACTGCTGTTTCCGGGTACAAAAAAAATTGAAACCCTTCAATGGGCGAGGCCGCATATATCCGGTCCAGAGAAAAACTTTTTATTTTATCAATGGCAAGCCCAAATATATTACGTAAATATGATTTTTCAATAGAGCCCTCATTTTTTTCTATAGGGGAGAGTATTTTCTCATCCCCCCTTTAGTTTGCACCTGCTAAATATCTGAAGAAAGCCTACTTCATTAAAAAATGTGTGGCATTTTACCGGGGGTTTAGGGATTTCCACTATGCCGGTTAAAGAGTCAATTTACATATTCATTGATTACTATCAAGTACTGCTTCAATATCATTTAAACGAAATTTTACTTGGAAGTACGGTCAGTAGAGTCGGTCAGTAGAGAACAAAGCAGAGAAAAATTTTATAAAATATTCAATCAATGAAATACACGAGCATCAATCATTCCTAAAAATCAATAAATTTGTTAAGGGGACAAAAAGCATGTTAATAATTTCAGACCGATTTCTCTACTTTCTGTCTTCTCAAAGGTCATTAAAAAAATATTAAATCTAGATTAATTAAGTTTCTTGACAGCACTGATTTTTTTTTAGCGAGAACCAGTTTGTAATTCATAATGGCGAAAGATACAGAAGACACGCTCTGGTTATGTTTCTTTCAAATATGTATATAGCAGATAATTGTAAAGTTGCATAATTTTTTTTAGATATCAGCAAAGCTTTTGGTACTGTAAATCATAGTATTCTTTTACCTAAACTTGTTATTGAAATCATCTTATCTTAATATTTAGAGACTACACGTAGTAGCATGAATAAACGGGAAACTTTTCATTGATTACGAAATCCAGGAAACACCTCCATCAGATTTCCAAGAACTGTTCAGAAAAGTACAAGTGATTGTCTTCTTCAATATTTTCTTCAAAATTTTCTTCTTCACTTAGTAACAATATCTTTGAAAATATCAAAATTGGAACAAAAATATTCACGAATAGAAGTTAATTGAGAAAATAACTGCTTATTAGGAGTACGTGTATGTTTTCATGACCTTTTGTTGTGAATTCAGTCATTTTTATTCAATTTCAACAGAACTTTCTCCTATACTGTATTACTAAATATTTTTACCTCGAACAATGATGGTATTGTTATTATGTCTAGTTTGGTGTTACTTTCTTAAATCTAATAAGGATTAAAACAATTGGAAATCTTGAAAAAGCCTCGCAATACATACACACAGCCACTAAAGTCTTTCTAGTTGGATATCTACCGTTTCTCTTTTGTAATAAAACTTTGCCGTCGTAGAATCGAAACGCGAGTTTCTACATTGCCGAGGGATTGCACAAAATCCTCTAAAATGAGAAAGGCGGGAAAGCGAAGTTGCCAGGAATGTAAGACAGACTTTCGATGACTCTTAATTGGCAGAGAAGCAAGTGCTGTCTCAGCTAATTAACAAAGTCTCTCAGATGTCTTCCAGAAAATTAGAGCTACAGAAGTTTGCTCGCTCGTTTATTAATCTAGCAGACCGAAATCAAACCTCCTGTCTTACTGCAGATTTCTACGTTGAGCAGATTTCTTGGAAAATGAGCTCCCTCCGGAATAAGTGGGATTTGCAAATCGATAAGAGATTCCTCTTCCAAAAGTTCAGTTAAAATCGCATAAAGAATCATATCCTACGTATCGTTCTTTGGAAAATGTTTAAACTAAAACGATGATAGCCTAAAATAACTATTGCTCCATTTTTTAAATGTTCACAACCCTCATAAATACTCTTACGTAAGTTATTAAGTCTACTTTATATCACATTATATAAAATGTCTTTCAAATTTGAATTAACGTATTTTCTGGTGTCACTTAGTTATTATCTTCCTGTAATTTCATTTATCAAGTCAAATGAAATTTACGTTGATAATCAGATCTAAAATAACGAGATGGGTTTTCGACCCACAATTTTATCTTAAAGATATTCTACTAAATTAATAATCATATGAATGAACTGCTCTGTTTTTATATATTTGTGCATATGCTGTAGTACCTATTTATCATTTAAGTGACGCAATAGAAATCACTAAACCCCCTTCAAAATGTTTTTTCTTTCAAATCTTTTTTTCAGTAAACTCGTTGGGAATTTTGTTTGCTGTGGGCTTTGTATTTGGATTTGTTTAATGATGATCTTGCTCTGTTCCGATTTTTAGCAGGTTTAAACTAATGGGTATAGAGAAAAAAATGTTGCATTCAGAAATCTAATTTATAAAATATCTGGGTTGTCAATGGTAAAATAAGAGGCTTTTAAGCTGGCGAGATATTTCATCGATGCGCTTATAAATGATTAAGTGAAAAGATACCGACCCCATGTTGGCTCTCAAACAATCTAACAGTGTATACACACAACATATATTCCCAACCACTTTGTTGGGAGTTGGATGTTGTATTTATATTAGATGCACGAAGCTCACTGAGCCAACATAAATCACTTTTATTACGAGTTAAGGAAATTAAAATGAATAATTCTTCTACTATGAAAACAAAAATTATTTTTTTATTGACGAAATCCAATATTTCAATTTAATATTACTAGGAAACGAATTCTATTTATTTTTTACCTCATTTTTCACTTAAAGTACTTTGAGGTCATGAAATCTGCAGTCAAGTCGAGTCGTTAACTCGATGTTGATTGATTGATGATATAAACAAGTCTAGAAGTTCAATTCCGTTCCTTTGAAAAACTCACATCTCAGTAGTATGTTCTTACCCTGAAAAAATATTGCAAAATGTAACTAATTTACCAAGTATTTGCTCATTTACTGTATGTAGTGGGTCAACTAAGAAACTATATAAGCAAAACTATGAATGTTTAATTAGAAAATGGTTTACATTTGTGTTCCAGAATGGATTAAGTTATAAATAGCCCAAGTTGTATTGCCACAACCTTTCTCTCAATGCACGATATTAGCCTAACATGCGTTAAGGTTATTTGTTTCGCAGATTGTACATAAAAATCATCAATGAATGTTCAAATGTAAAAATGACACAATGTTTATGATCATATGCCAGATTTCAACTCTTTTGCTTCGGAGATTTCTAATCCGAATGAACTTAGACATAATGTATCCATCATCGAAAGTATAGGATGGAGACGAGAAGTCTTAGACACATTTAAAAAAATTAATAACAAATCAACCAATTGACATAAAAAGTGCAGTTTGCACTAAAGAATTTAACATTACCTGTAGTTCTTTTTTAATTAAAAAAAAGTTCAAATTTTTCACTCATAGGTGACGCTGTAAAACGAAAAAGTCGGCATAACGCAGAATGCAACACAACAGTACATAATTAATGTTTATGAAAATATGCGTTGCGTATAACTATCACATTTCAATATGAACGCTCTTTTTAGCTTAGGCTACATCTAAACGGGTTTTAAAGAGTGTTCATGTTTAAATATGATATTTTTATGTTTTCATAACTTAGAGCAAATTTTCATAAACATCAATCATGCGCTGTTTGTGATGTATTTTATTTGTTATGTCGAGTTTTTCGTATTACAGCACGACCTGTGAGTGAGATTCGAACTTTTTTTAAATTTATCAAGAAAAACTACAGGCCATGATAAATATTTTAGTACAAAACTTTGTCAATTTGTTTTGTTATTAATTTTTAACGTGTGTTAATTTTTTATCTGTCCAGGACTTTGCAGCCCGACCACACCCTCCAGAGCAATGAGCTAAAATCGCGTAAGCGACGGGGCCTGGTCATGATCGGTCTGTTCTGTTCTGCCCAGGACGTCTCATCTACCCTGTATTTTGAAATACTAATAATGTAAAGTCGATGAAATAGAATGCAGTCTAATACAAAGTTATACACAAAGGCCACAACAGTCAAGTTGCTGAGTGAGGGGGTGAAATAAGATGCCTATAAGAAATATGTATGCATGATGACTAAACGCGGGTTATGATATACATAGGGAAACAACGTTATGATATATACATAGGGAAACAACGTTATGATATATACATAGGGAAACAACGTTATGATATATACATAGGGAAACAACGTTATGATATATACATAGGGAAACAACGTTATGATATATACATAGGGAAACAACGTTATGATATATACATAGGGAAACAACGTTATGATATATACATAGGGAAACAACGTTATGATATATACATAGGGAAACAACGTTATGATATATACATAGGGTTACTGACGTTTTTCCCCCATATACACTGAAGTGCCAAAAGTCATGGGATACCTCTTAATATATCGCTGCACTTCGCCGGGTAAAAAGAGGTCCCACACGATATTAAGAGGTATCCCATGACTTTTGCCACTTCAGCACCGAAGTTTTTTACCCGGTGAAGTGCAGCAATATTAATACGTATCCCATGACTTTCGGCACTTCAGTCTATATCATCTCACCCAAAAGGTAATTTATTTATATGGGTTATGAATTGGGAGCTTCATAACTTAAACAGAATTCAATAATTTTCAACGCTATATACATACGTAACACCTAATTGGTAGTAATTGGCCCGAAATTGTTCTAAAACATTTCCGTAAATCTAATTGAAACAATCACAACCAATACTATCAAAGGCTTGTAGAAATTCTTGAAATTTCGACGACGAAGAGAGTGGATACCGGATAATATTTTTGCAACTTGGAAGTTTTCTTCGGCACATCTATTTGAGATACTTTATCAATACAGAAATTCTTTCTATTAAGTAAAAGATATGATGGATTTCGTGAGATCTCGTCCTTCCTTGTGATACCTTTTAATCTTCATCTGACGAAAGTAAGCTTTTGTCACTACTTAATGATCAACGAACTAAATGCCGAACGTTGCGACAGACTCTTTCTTCATTTATGAAGAGAGAAGATAACGATCTTCCGATTTTCGGAAAAATCAGAAATTAATAGCAGGGTAGCAACCTTTAGACAGCAGATATATATCGAGAAGCGTGTATTCTACTTCCAGATAAAAGGAAATCATTAATTCCCGATATGTTATAATAAATGAAGAATATGAAGGTGGTCTGTCACTGACATTACTGTCGCCAAGTTCAAGAGGAAGCAATAGTATTTTTTCCTTATGAAAATCTTAAATCACCTAAATGCTTATCAAATTCAACTGCCTTATTTGATGGAAATGGTTGCAAAGATCATTTCTTGTAAGAATTCAAACCTTATTCTAACTGCTCAATAGTAGCCTGAAACGTGATATAATTAACTCTATTTTTCTGATTAATAATATAACATAATAATTAATGATGGAATGTGTACATGTAAAACACTTGAATATTTAATTTTTGATCATCTTGATATTGAAATATACGGTATCCATAATTAAAGCACCCTATTTCAAAGCTGCTACACACAGTGGTAACCAGTCATGAGTTTAAAGTCAGTCATAAGTTTTGAAATTTTGTGGATGGCAAATAATAAATAAATAATCTGTAATAAACAGATGGGAAAATTTATTTCAGCGAAAAAATATTATTTCTGAATACCGACACCAGAGGGCGATATTATATATATCAATAAATTACACATTCAGCTACACTTTTTACTTTTACAGTTTTTATTACAGCAAGATATGTTCCACATGATGGCCATTATTTTCAGCTACCATCTGAAATCACAAGATGGCACGTTCTATAGTTGAGCAAAGTGTGTGATTAAGAAAACTTAAGGTCATTTAGAGTAACAAGCACATTGAAAATATGAATGTTTCTAGGCTTTATAACAGCTGCTGCATGACGTCGAAAAAAATTTACATGCATACTACAGGTTTACAAAGTCATACATACGCCCTCTGGTGGAAATATTTGGAACTACTTTTTTTTCTCGTTGAAAAATCTTCCCATTCCTTTATTAAATCATCCACAAAATTTCATAATTTAGTGATAACTGGTTTCAGCTGTAGGCAGCTTTGAAATAGGGTTCTTTAATTATGGATACCCTGTACCTATGCGGTCGGTGAATCTAGTACCAAGATCATAACCACTGCATATCTTAGTCCGATATGTGCTTCTTATCGACATCATTCTAAAGTGGTCCAAAGCATATTCGATTTAAGTATAAAAATTACTATATCATTGGGTAGATAATTAAAATTTTCCATCTTACGTATACAACGTGTTTCACGAAGAGTAAGTGTTTTGAAAAGGGTGTGTTTCTAAAAAAATACATATTCTATTGTTGATTCTGAATCTTTAAAATAAAATATGAAAAACCATCAGCAAAAAAATGAAATGTTGTGATAATATCAACCTATAAAATAATAATTATAAAAATTCGAAAATCAAGATTTCATGCTTCCTCAAAGCAAAAAATGTCAATAAATATAATTTTTGGCTCTTTCTATTGTACTAGAAAAATTTACACCATGGGATTTGGATGAAAATGTTCGAGATATAAGTGATAGAAAAGCATGAATTCCCAACTTTTTAAATTCCAAAATAACTGTGTCTGTTATTTTGAAGACTTGAAAAGTGCCCATAATATCTCGGTGGATTTTTCTTCAAATGTTACGGGTTAAATTTTTACGCAATCGAGAGTCAAAATATTAAAATGGAATTTCTAGCTATGGTGCTCATTACGTAAATGCTAGATATACATGCACTGGATCTGAACCTCCAGTGCACATATCCAAATAAGATAAAAAAATAAATTATACAAGATATAATAGATATTTTTTTTTTTCAAATCGTACAGTATGTATAAAATTTGAACGCTCATAAAATTTTATGTTGTATAATATTTATAAAAATGCATTCACGCATGGTTTTGACACGTATTGGAATGACTTTGATTCAAATTCTTTTAAAAACCAAAGTTGAATCGAAAAATGTAACATCGTCTGCTACTGAAAATGTAGTCTGTGCTGTGAAATATCGTCCGAAAAATAATGTCGTGAATTTTTAATCTTTCTGAGAACAAATATTCATATTCTATTGCTAAAAAGCGTCACGAGAAGGTTGTTTTCCTAGCTTCGAGTCAAAGAAGAAGAAATATGGCTTATTTATAAATAAAAATCATCAGATTTTAATCTTAAGTAGAAAAACACCAAAATAAATACCTCAAACGTACGCAATTTTCTTCCATTTCTACAGTGCAGTTACCACATGTTCTCATTTTACAAAAAAATATAAAATATAAAACAACTATTGCGAAAGCTTTGCATACATGTGTATCAACTTTGAATAAAATACCTAATAAAAATTTGAATTTAGTAATAGTAAAAATTTTACCGAGCATCGTCTGGTTCCTCGTTATGTTGGTGAGCAGACGATTAGCCGCAGGCTGTTTTATGAAAATTATTTATAAGGAAGAGAGCAGAGAAAAATTGCCAGAAGAATTGAAATATTGTCGATTGTAGAAGTGTGAATTTGGGGTTTATCTAAATGATGGTAAGCTTGAAGTGAACTTGATCCATCCCTTAGGATATACGACTATGTCTGTTCCAGCCCAGCAGGGAAGGAGCCGGCAAGGATGCCATCGCATCATTATTCAAAATTTCACGGGTATCAGACCATCGCACTCCTCGACACGGTACCGGTCCGTGTGCACCTGCAGTCATCCGGAAACCCACCAGGCGACTACCCCCTAACAAAGGATCGCATGAGAGTCACAGTCCCGACTGGAATTGGGACAGAACAAAATACAATAAGGCTTACAGGGCTATATGCCTTATGGTTAGTAACACATTATGCTGGGGTTAGTAATTCCTAATTACAAAATTCTATGTACATTATGTACATCATGTACAACCGCTAACCGTCCTGCCAGACAGCCGCCTATGGCTCGCCATAGTTTAGATTTGCCCTAAGTCTTCGCACCTCTCTTGCCAGTACATCGCAAACTGACGAGTTGTACTTGTGCATTGTCAGCAGTTTGGTGCCCCTCCACTGGTTCACCTCCCTGCAGTTGGCTTCTCCTGTGCAGCCTTTCTCTTTGTGGTTCTTCTCGCTGCACTTCCTACAGGCCTCCCTGTGTGTTCAGTTTTTCGCTAAGTAGCCATACCGCCAGCACCGCAAGCACTGCAGAGGCCGGACATACTCTTTCACAGCGCTGCGGTGCCAGCCCATATGCACAACTCCTCTTGCCATGAGGATCTGGTACGTCTCTGGGTCAGTTTCGACTACCTAGTTTCTACCACTGACACGTCGTGTCACATATTTCATGACGACTCGAGGAGCTGGTACTTCGCTAGTTGACACCTCTTTGAGATGGTCCAACACCTCTTCCACCTCACCTATCACGTCATACACGATGGCCCGTGGGTTGTTACGCTTAGGCCCCGTCACCTGAAACTTGCTGCTCAGTTCTGGGTCTAGCATAAAGTCTTGTTTCTGCTTAGTTGCGTCAGCTCTGGTTGCCACTTCAGCCAGTGCAATCCCCTTTTTGGTTTCCCAGAAATCGAGAACTTCGATTCCCGCTCCAACCGGATAGTAGGCACGTTTCAACTCTTCGGATATTTTGCCACTGGCCTGCCCCTTGAGGCTAAATGTCACAATGTTCCGTGAGCCTTTGTGACGCTTCTTAGTCTTTGCTTTTTCACAACTCGTAGCTGCCACCTCAGAACATGGAGCAGAAGCCTTTTCCTCTTGACCTCGACGCATCTGGTTTCTCTTTCGTTAGTAGTCTGCTATAGGCATCCAAAGTGCAGTTATACACTGCCTCTTCTGCCACTCTGATGACCTCGGCCTTCTTCTCATCTTCCGTTCGGTCGGTTGAGTGTTTAATCTCTTCTACCATCCTTAGGATGGCGTTGTGGTAATGTTGAACCTTTACAAGTTGAATATCCACAGATCGTGCTTGTGTTTCCACGAGGTCCGCCACCTCCTCGTGAAAGGACTGATTGAAAGACCGCCCCGTGACATTGGTTGTATGTCTTCTCATTTCCAGTTCTTTGAGATATATCTCAACCTCGTTGGTCTTACATTCCAACTCGAATTGACTCTTTTCCTCTGATCCTGCAATTTCTTTATCTCATTCTCCGATCTTTGTTGGAGTTCTGACTTGTGCTGCTCAAGTTCCGTCCTTTGTCTTCTAAGCTTCACGATAGTAACGTTCCTGTCTCTTGCCTCCTACTGCTTCTCCTCAAGACGTCTCTTAAGATCCGTCAACTGTTGTTGTAACAGTTTATCACTTTCTGTGGAGTAGGCTGTGCTGCCTCTCCTGCTTCTAGCTTCTTGCAGCTGTTTGGTAAAGTACGTCTTGTCACCTTTTAGTGTCGTCAGTTCCTCAGCTTATGTTTCTGAGACCTTGGCAACTTTTTTCAACTCTTCAAAGACTTCCTTGAGCTTGGCGTACAAGTCATCTTTTTTTCTTCGACACATGTCCCATCATGGTAACTTCTCTCTCGAGCTTTTGAGCTCGCTTTACGGCACTCATGTCATGTCTAAGTGGTTGGACAGAACCACTGGCAACGCTACTCGCCATTGTCAATCAAGTTTTGTCAGACGAACGGCTGTTATGACTAGAGCCACCCACTTTCGTTGACTGGCCCTAGGGCCACCCGGCACCGAACCGCGGGGAGGTGAAGGTGGGTTCCCTACTCGTGAAACAGACTATGGAGCGTCCAAGATACAAAAGATACCACTTGTAATAATTTCTCCAATTTAAATTTCCAATTCTACATTTGACTCGCTATGTCTGTTTCACTGTGGCTCTCGGCGCCTGATGGTAACAACAAAACATTGATTTATTACCAAATAATGAAACCAGAAATACGAAAATTCGATTCGAGATGAGTGCAAAGAAACTTTTGGATCGTCATCGAGAGCATTTGAATCAAATTGACTTTTTTTATAACGGACAATTAAAGGTATTAAAAGATTTAAAAAATGCAAAAATCAACTTTATCCAGGGTGAACGGCACCAAATCTTACCAAATGAAAGGTGATAGATGAGCCCAAGTGGAGCATAAAACATCATAGCAACCGTGTCCTGTAACCATTTTAGAGTTATGATGGATAATTGATTATTGGAAGGGAAAAATGCGCAAGTCCAAAAAAAAATTCTTAAATTTCTGAGAAACCTACAAGCAAACTACGCACACATTTGGAAAGAACAAAAAACATCCCATGAGGTGTCATCATTTTTATCAGAATATCTGGATTTAATGGCAAGCTACAAGCGCTGAAAGATTGGTGCAGAATCGAATTGCCACCATAGTCTGCAATCGCCAATTCCGCAAGCACCCTTCTAGTCAAACAGTCAAATTTGCCATAAACCCATTTCACCAGCTTTCGAAAAAGCCTGAAACAAACCATATCGATGTTCTAGTTCAGGAAAAATTCAGCCCTTTGTTCGCAATTCATCACTGAAATCAGCGTTTGTCGAAGTAGACATTTTAGTAGATTTTGATGATAATTCGATTTCGCCCTTCACCAATTTCTCAAGACTTATATCTCACAATCAAATCCGGGTATCCTGGTAGATGTGGTGTCATCTTATACGATGGTTTTTTTTATGCAAAATCAAATTGTCACCGAAATCTGTAACCGGCAGTTCCGAATTTTCGTCGCGTATCTACTTCGATGAACGCAGATTTCAGTAATGTATTACGAACAAAAGACGAAATTGAGCTAGAACACTGCTGTGGTTTATTAAGGGCCCTTCCGAAGCTGGTAGAATCGGTACGTTTTTGATAAATTTGACTGATTGTAGATAGAAGGGTGTTTGCGGAATTGGTGATTACATATTTTGGCAAAAATTCGATTTTGCACTTCGCCAATCTTTCAACGCTTTTAGCTCGCCATAAATTCTAATAAAATAAATCCATATATTGTAATAAAAAATGAAGTCATTTTATGGGATTTTTCTGTGCTCTTTCCAAATAGGTGCTTAACTTGTATATAGGACTTCCGAAACTTAAAAAATTTGGGTTTTTATCTGACTTGACGCATTTCTCTTCTATAATCGATTATTCACCATAATTCGAAATTGGTTAGAGATAGTACAAGGTTGTTATGGTGTTTTATGTTTCACTTAGGCTGGTCTATCGCCCCCTTTCGTTTGGCAGATTAGGTGCAGTTTACCTTGCATACCACAACATTCAAAAAATTCCGGAACTTCGAAAAAAAAAAGCAGTTAGTACAGATAATCCCAGTTTTTGCGGTGTCCACTCCGAAGTAGTTACCATGTGCAACAATGCATTTCTAATACATGATAGTTGCACACTGATTAGCCATATGATCCGGTTTATCGCAAAAACCGGTGTTAAAAATAACGTTTGGACTCCTTTTATTGTTAAAGAAAATGTTCTAAAAAAGTTTATGTTAAAAAACATTATGAAGTATGAAGTTCCCACTAAATTTCATAGTGTTAAGATCTATCACGACAAAATGAATAGCCACACTGCCTGGAAACTAATCGCGTTTCTGGTACAAATGAGACAAGAAACACCGAAATCAAGTCCCATTTCGTCATATTCCTACCAGTTTGAAAGTTCATCACCTACCCTCCACCACAATTGATTACTTTTGAAACACGTCTTTTCAATGAAACACCAACCGACTTTCTTGGATGGATTTTGGAGAACTGTGCAAAAGGGATGGAAGGAAATTTGAAGGATTTGTAATTTTACAAAAACGAACATCATCCCTGAAATGCAGCTGTAATATAATGGCCAGAAAAGACGAAGCTATCAAATAGAACATGGCAAATTTTAATAAGTTCAATGAATTATATCAATTCAATAATTATAATCCACGCAGTCACCTGATGAATTATACCAAATACTCAATCTTGACAAACACTGTGATCAAAGTTATTAATATTTTTCACAAATGGTAAAACATCGTGCATCTTGCAACCAAAAAAGATCGTGTACCTTGGAACAGTATAAAATCTGAAATTTATTTAAAATACCTTGAAATACTCAACTTTTACTAATTTTTAACTGTTAGTTTTTCTTTTTTCTAGTACATTTCATATTTTAATTTCTTTAGTTTCATCTTCTTCGCTCCGCAGGTACACATGTTTCTACCTTCATGTAGAAACATGAAGGTTTTACGGTTTTTAATGACAACAGTACTGACGGGGAATTACCCACCTCTGACTTGGATGGCTTCTCGATTGACAACAAACCACCGGGCAAATTAAAATGTGTGTTAATAAATGCCAGGAGCTTGGGTAATAAGAAAGATTTTTTAGAAACTATGATAGTTGTGGAGGGCTTGGATCTTATAGCCATTACAGAATCTTGGGCAAACGATGGGGATGAATCTTTCTTACACATCTCCGGATACGATACTTTTTTGAGAAATAGATCTGATAGGAAAGGGGGTGGAGTGTTGATATACGTGA
This sequence comes from Pholcus phalangioides, assembly GCF_987345545.1. Taxonomy (NCBI): domain Eukaryota; kingdom Metazoa; phylum Arthropoda; class Arachnida; order Araneae; family Pholcidae; genus Pholcus; species Pholcus phalangioides. Next base: position 10,105,249 of record NW_028301600.1, read on the forward strand.
AATCATGTTTGAAGGCTAGAGAGTGTAACGTGCAGAGAAGTGATATTGAAACCATATGGGTTGAACTTGAGAACAAAAGACGTCATAAGCTTATTGTTGGGGTTTGTTACAATCCACCGAATAGGGATCAAAACTATATCGCCAAAATGCATGATGAAATTTCCTACATGTGTAAGCGAAAGAGGGTTCTCATACTAGGGGATTTCAATTACCCGGGTATTGATTGGGAGAACCTTTCATCTGGAAATCAGTATGAAAGAGACTTTCTTAAGTTGGTGCTCGAAAATTTTTTGTATCAGCATGTATCAGAAGCCACTAGGGGTACTGCTATTTTGGATTTAGTTCTTACTAGTTCTGAGGATCTAGTTGAACATGTTTCGGTGGGGGAAGAGTTTTCTTCCAGTGATCATCGTATCGTCAGATTTCACTGTAACTTTTCCTCGGGTAAGGTTGATAACAAAAGACTGGTTCCTTGTTTTCGGAGAACTAACTTTGATGTTTTGCGAAGAAGGTTAGCGGATGTTTTCAAAGACCGGTTGGAATCAGTAGGGGTGGTAAGTCAATGGGAAGAATTTAGTACGAAGCTGTCCTCTGTTTTGCACGACGTCATACCCTTTGTTCGAAAAAAGCGTGTTTGTACATCACACCCTCTATGGTTCACGGATAGCGTGCGGAACCTTTATCTTGAAAAGAAAAGAGCATTCAGAGAGTATAAAAGTGGACGAGGTGACCTATCATTGTTTACTGATAAAAGAAGACTGTTGAAGAAAGCGATAAGGGATAGTAAAAAGCAAGTTGAATCTAGGTTGGCAGATAACATTGGCTCTGACCCAAAATCATTTTTTCGATACGTCAATAATGGATGTAAGGGGACAGTTGGCCCCCTCTCGATAGGAGGCTCAAAAGTAGAGAGCAATGTAGGCATGTGTAGTGCTTTCAATGACTTTTTCGCGTCGGTTTTTAATGGAGATAATGATATTCGATATACGGGTGTTGCATGGGGTAATAAAACGCTCAACGATATTCAAGTGGAAGACGTGGAGGTCCTAAATCTTCTAAGAAATGTATGTGCAAGCAAAGCACCAGGACCAGATGATATCTATCCCAGGGTTCTCAGGGAAGGTGCTAATGAATTGTTGGGGCCAGTCGCACAGATATACAGGAGTAGTGTTGCTGAGGGTATCGTCCCGAGAGATTGGAAACTGGCTAACGTTGTTCCGATATTTAAGAAGGGTAGTAGAGAAGTGGTGTCTAATTATCGTCCAGTGAGTTTGACGAGCTCCCTCTCGAAAATTTTGGAAATTATCATCAAAAAGAAGTTTGTGAAGTGAATAGACGAGAATAATGTATTGTCGGATAATCAGCATGGGTTCAGGAAGGGGAAGTCATGTGTAACTAACCTCCTTTGCTTCTATGATTACGTGACTAAGGCTTTGGGTAAGAGCAAAAATGTCGACGTTGTTTACCTTGATTTCCAGAAGGCATTCGATCGGGTCCAACATGGCAAACTCTTGAAGCGTTTACACGAGATTGGAATAGGGGGCAACTTGCTGAATTGGATAGAATCGTGGTTAAGAGATAGGTCGCAACGAGTTATGGTGAACGGGGAATTCTCTGGTTGGACAGACGTCACAAGTGGAGTTCCTCAGGGAAGTGTCCTTGGCCCCATACTTTTTTCACTTTTTATCGACAAACTCGATCAGGGTATCGGTGGAATTACTAGCAAATTCGCAGATGATGTGAAGCTAATGGGGGTAATCGGAAATGAAAGCGATAGGGAGTTGCTCCAGACCAACTTAAACAAGATTGCAGCATGGGCAAATGAATGGAGCATGACGTTTAGCGTAGATAAGTGCATGGTCGCTCATTTTGGTTCGAACAACCCACGGTTCTCTTACGAGTTGAATGGTGTCACTATCCCGGATGCAACTAGAGTCACCGATTTGGGAATTCTCATTGACGAGCGACTTAAGTTTTCTGAACATTGTTCAGCGGTTGTCAAAAAATCGAATAGAATGCTTGGTCTCATTTTCAAAAAGGTCTCTTCGCGTTCTCCTAAAGTCATTCTTCCGCTTTTTCGAGGCTTAGTTCGTCCTGGACTGGAGTATGCTGTAAGGTTTTGGAGACCATACCTACAGAGGGACATAGACTTGGTTGAAGGGGTGCAGAGAAGAGCTACGCGTGTCCTTATTGGCACACAGGGCTTGAGTTATGAAGAAAGACTTCATTTTTTGAATATGTTTACATTGGATGAACGCAGGTGTCGAGGAGATATGATCGAAGTGTTCAAAATTTTCAATGGGATGGATAGGATGGACCATGAACTTTTAGTACACCGCCAATCGACTGCTTTTACAAGGGGACACCAGTATCGATTGGTGAGGGACAATGCAAGGTTATGGTGTCGCAGGGAATTTTTCTCCAATAGGGTTGTTAATAAATGGAATAGCTTACCCCCGGAGGTAGTAAATTGTAACACAATTGACACGTTTAAAAAGAAATGCGATAAACATGTTGGGGTAAATCGAGAAGCTATCCATTCTTAGAATAAGACAACCATAAGTATTCTTTATGGGCATTGTATAATATTTTATCATGTGTATATATTGTTTGTAATTTGTGTTAATTGCATTTTTAATTGGGTTGCTGTATTTTTGAAACATATGACAACCATATTTTTATGGGCATCTTTTTATCAGCCACCTCGTTGGGCATTTTGCCTGTTGTGGCGTTGTATTTGTATTTGTATTTGTATTTGTATTTAATGTTTTCAAAGGGATTTATAATACTTTTTTCAAGTTAAGACTTGAGGTATATGCGTAAGGGCACCTAACTCAAATGATCCTAGTAAAATATCGAACCAAATTTATTCATCTTTTTTTTGAAATTTTTTGTCTCTTTTTGAAGGGCATTTTTACGTACAATAAGCACAAATTAATCGAAAAAAATTTTAATGGTTAGGTTGCCCTCAAATTTGAAGCGGTTGAACTTTTCCTCCTACAAAAACTTCAGCTACCCCATTTCGTCTTTTCCACCCATTTTTGGTTATTTCCTAGACAAATTTGTTGGAAAAAATAAAATTTACAATGTGGGATGCATTCAACAAACACTTTTACCAAGTTAATTTCCTTAGGTGAGCAATTATTTCATTGTTCATCATTGCCAGATAAAGCAAATGTTCACATCACGAATGTTGTATCTCTTAGCCTGTTTTCCGAGGATTAGTTCGTCCTGTACTGGTATGCCGTATGCTTTTGGAGACCATACCTACAGAGGGGCATAGACTTGGTTGAGCTTGTGCAGAAAAGAGCTACGCGTGCTCTAGTTGACCCACAAGGCTTGAAAAAAGACTTGATTTCTTGAATACGTTTACACTGGAAGAACGCAGGGTGTCGGAGGATATGATCTAAGTGTTCAAAATTTCAACGGAATGGAGAGAATGGACCACGAGTGATTTATACACCATCAATCAACTGCTTCGACAAGGAAACATCAGTACCGTTTAGTAAGGGACAATTCCAGGTTGTGGTGTGTCGCACGGAGTTTTTCTCTGATAGGGTTGCCAATAAACGGAATACCTCACCACTGAGGGTAGTGAATTCAAACACAATTGATATGTTTAAAAAGAAGTACGATAGACATAGTGGGATAAATCGAAAAGCTACCCATATTTAGATAAGATAACCATAATATTTTTTATGGGCAGGGGACTATATATCATTAATTATTTTTGGTGATATGCTTTTATATATTGGGTATTTTAATTATATTTGCATCCATGTTTTTTATGGGCATAATTTTTTCAGCAACATCGTTGGGCAATTTGCCTGTAGTGGCATTTGTATTTGTAATGAAATCACCTATCATCAAAGGAACTGACAGAACTAACGATTTAAAAAACATTCCGTTTTCCTTCCTACAAATATAATGTAGAATAATTATGCATCCCGAATTTGTACCTTGGAATATTTTAGCCCAGTCTTAAATTCATATTTCAAAAAACAGAAATATAATTAAAATATCACCCGATGTCTCAGATAATAAAATTTATTTAGTAAAATTTTACGATAAAAACTGACTTTGAAAAAAAATTTTAAAAATGTCTCAACATATAACAGATTATCCCCTATGTCAGATTATTACATATTTGCTGTTGTAGGTAATAGTATACAATACGATATTTCGTTTTCTCTGTGGAAATAATACAGAATGATATTTGAATTTGAGTCGTATTATTGAAGTTTCTCTACCAATATGCACATTATGAAACTAAAAAATTTCATGTGTTAAAAATAACAAAAATTTACAACACTTCCATCTAGCGAAGTACAAAAAAAACCTACAATATTCTTCATTAGTTAAAGAGAATTATTTCTGCAGATATAAATCTGTTCTGATGCAGAATCTCGAGGTAAGTTAGATATTAGCAAACATACTACTTTCATTCTGCAAAAGGTCACCGCCTCTTGCATTCATACGCTATATTCAGTTGTTGCAGTTCCGATCACTTAAAGTAATTAAGAAATACAACTGAGTGTTTCGCCTTCGTCTTGGTGCGTTACCCCGACAGAAAGAGCAATAAAAACTTAGGATATATCCCCCCAGCTTTAAAAGTAAAGAGCGAATGCACACACACAAACTTTTAGGAATACTACCTCACCAGGCGGTGCCGTTACGACCGCGAATAAAGCTCTGCTAATAAAGTAAAACACCTGGGCGAATATCGTTAAAACTCGCATGCCAGTTTTAATGACTTCAAGAGAAATACATCTTCAGATTTGTGATCATGTAGATACGTTGCTTTGGCTTCGAAGTATCGTGGAATCGGAGGGAAATGCCCGCCAATAAAATATAGCATTAATTTTGGAAGAAGCTTCAAGTGTGACAGATAAACATTTTATCTAAGAAAAGAAATAGAAATATGAAATGTTATATATTGTTTAAGACTTCAATAAAGTATTTTCACAGAATACATGTGTGAGGAGAGAAAACTGCTTTTTTTTCTAAATCTATCTTCTGATTATGTTAACCCTCTTTGGTTCACCCACACAAGAAGTATTAGATTTTTTTTTTTACAAAAATGGCTGTAAATTGGGGCTATTAGCATATTTTTAATTTAAATAATCGCATGGCAATTCAATTAATTAGAGTAGATTTTTAATTAACTGGAATGGTTAATTAAGGGCGAAGTATACAGTTTGCCTTGATTTTCTTGTTTTATACAAGCAGATCAAATCTTGCTTAGCTAAATTGAATAGATTTTACTTTGATTTTTAGTTCCACAATCCTTTCAATTTGGTGAGATTTTATAAATCTCTGAACAAGTAAAATTTCAGCAGCTCTCAAAAAATGACACTGACAAGGAATCAACTAATTCTAGATTTAAAAAAAAGTAATGTAATTATATAGCCGTATTTTGTACTGAAATGTTGCTTAAAAGATTTATTTTCTAAAATACCAAAAAAAAAATTGAGATAAGAAATTGTTATTATATACAATGGGTTTTTTTTTTACTATATATTCTGAACACTGGACCAAGAGGGTTACTATAATCACAAACGCTAATGGTTTGGTTTCTTTTTGTTTTTCAGTTGTTTCTTTATTTGTACAGACAAAATTGTCTGCACAATGAACAATAAAAATACAAGAATATATTGATATTCTGGCTGGCAAAATACAATTTAAAAAATCAGTCTTTTTCGATTACACGAGAGATTCAAAGGAATTTTATTTCCGAATTCCTCAATTTGGTGCGATTTTATAAACCGCTTAACACGTAAAATTTCAGCAGCTCTCAAAAAATGAACTCTTTCTAGATTAGAAAGTATTTCACTTATTTGGCCGTATATGTTGAAGATAAAAAGTATTTTAAGGGGGGGCACATTTCGTTCAAATAAAAATTTCTTATTACAATATATTTCTGGTTAAAATGCTTCAATGACATTTCAGCATCAATATAATAACAATTTTAGGTGTCTTAGTTAAAAAAATATGTGTTCCGACAAGCTTGGCATCTTATTTAGACACCAAAAGCATCAAATTGAAACGTCATGTTTTGTTCCCTGCGTCTCAGAATTTTATTGAAAAGCCTCAGGTATTTTTCTAAATTTTGCTCTGTAGGCATATATCAATGATTTGTAGCATCCAATTTTTTTCGAGCCACAGTGGTGATCGGCTGAAGTTGGTTCTCTGTGGTTCCCAACTTCGAAGCGCAATTGCGAGCCGATCTCCCCTTTAAAAAGTCTTGCCACAGAGAGCAACAGGCCTACAAACAGTACAAATATTCAATCATTACACTTCACTTCCGAAATATAGATGACAGCACTGAAAAATCAGACACAACACTAGACACGCAAGCAGACTGTTAGCTACATACACTTACACTTCCAGCACAACTCACTCGATAGTAAATTGCCCATGGCGATAGACCTAAGTTTTGCTCGGTTTAAAAGAAAGCATCCATTTTACTGTGTGATTTTATTTGCATGATAATTAAAAATTGAAAATTATGAAAAATTTGCAAATTTATGCCATAAAAATAGATTTATACTTTTTTTTATTCATATGGTTTCTCATAATACAAAATGCATGCTACAAATCATTGATATATGCCTGCAGAGCTAAATAAAAAATTGATGCTTTCAAATGAAATTTGAAACGCAGGAGACAAAAAAATTACAAAAGGATGATCGTTCCAGTTGGACGTCTTTTGGTGTCCAAATAAGGTGCTCTTGTTGGAACACATACAATTTAAACTCAGACACCTGAAATTGTTATTACATTGATACTTAAATGTCATTAAAGCATTTTTAGCAAGAAATATACAGTAATAAGGAATTTTCACTTGAACGTCACGTGCCCCCTTAATACTTCCAAATGTAAAGTTTTACTTCATATACAAATACAGACACACAAAAGCCACAACAGGCAAATTACCCAAGTTTTTGTATCTAAAAAGTTTGGAAAAGAAATTGGTATAATAGGTTTTTTTTACCATGTAAATTTTCCAGTGTATAGGCTTATATGTTACCGCGAAAGCTCGAAAGCCGTTAATGTGCACATTACCTAGCTAATCTGCAGATTAACTGATTTGATACCTAGATAATCTGTAGAATAACTGATTTATGTACTTTTTAGCGGTAACATATATACAAGTATACGAGACCATAGAGGGTTAAATTTTATGATAATTTTTTTAATAGTACCATTATGACAATAATTTATTTTTTTCATTCTGATCAGAACTGGTATTATCTGTGAGCATCCAAAATTGTATTGATTAATATCAATATTTCATGACTAGATGTAGAATGACAAACGCTATTATGAAATTTTTCGTGTTTTCTAAACGAAGAAATCATTGTGTTAGAAGATAATGTTACTGATTTCGATCACTAAGAGAGAAAAGACTTGAATATCACTCTCAGAAAAGCTATTTCGACGTCCCGAAAAGTTATCTTTTGTCTCTTTCGCGAAGGCTTACTAGGGCCTACTTTGGAATTTGTGGTACAGTTTTGGAGGTCTTATCTGCAAAGGAACATTCCCTGAAGGGGTGCGGAGAATGATCACAAGTCATTAACTGGAATAAGAGGAAAGAGCTACAGAGTGTTTGGGTTGATTGAATACGTTTTCGTTAGAGAATGGCAAAATGTAGGAGCAGGAACTATTTGATCGAGACGTTAGGTATTTCAAAGTATTGATAGTGAGAAGCTGGTGAGACTGAAAGAGTATATAAAATGTGCTTATGTACCCCTCAGATTATCTTAATGCTACTATATTATAACATTTTAACTAAAAGGATGAATTTTTCATAGATTGTGATTTCTGGCTGGTCTTCTAGGTCCTTGTGAAGTCTTATCAAATCACGAACCCAGCTTTATAATAAGATAAAACAGTTTATTATAGTCACTGCATTTAACGGCGTTATTTCCGGAAATATATCACAGATGAAATTTTTATATACGTATATATTTATGTATAAATATATATATTATTTAATTCATTTATGAATTTTCTAATCAAATCTCGAAATAAGAATAAAATTGTTTTCAATTTCATTTTATTTCCCAAATGAGTTACTATCAATCGTTTCTGTTACTAGGTGCGGTCTTTTATTAAAGGGTGGCAATAAAGTAATAATTTGGTTACAGATGAATTCTAACAGAAACGTAATCTCTATAATATTTCTGGTAAAGAGGCTACGTCTGAATTAGAGTTTATATCGTTTCGTGTTTTTATAAAATCGCTGTTTTTTTAAAGTCTAATATTTTTTGCAAGTAGTTTTCAAAAAGCGTTGTTAATATGAGCATTTTAGGAGCTTATTTTCGAAACCGAACGTTCCCGTTTTTTTTTTTTTTTTCGAAACTCATTTTTGAACGATTTCTAAATCCTTGGGTATGAACTCTATTGGATTATGCGACAGGGTTTATTTCAATGGAAATATTTTTGGTAAACATTTATACAATATAAAGTTAGTCGTTTCTACCAAAAGAGAGAACATATCCGTCTTGTTCATTCACTAAAGTATTTTTGGTAGAACTTCTCGATAAAATCGTCACTCGGATTTCCACCTTTTTTTTAAAATAAAAATCTTGATTTATATTTCCTCTCGGAAGAATATATGAATGGTAACTACAGTCTCATTTACATCAAAAATATGCTGCATGCACGTTGTAACTCCATAAAGGGAATCAATAGATTCCGCCTTACCTGCCGATTCTGCAACCAAGAATGTGCCCCCTTGATTTTTTTCATGTGTTTTGTTCATGTGTAGCGCTAGAGGGAATCAGATATTCACTGTCACAGTTACAATTCTTCTCATTGTTTGATCTGGTTAAATTCTTGATGACAGATACTGTTTTAGAGAATGATTTTTTATATCTTTTAAATTGTTATTGCAAGGAAAAAATTCGATTTGTTTCTGAGCTGATGTTGTTGTGTTTTTTTTTCTCCGTCTTTTTTTTGTATTGCATTGTGATATTTCTGTGTAACTGCTATGATCTAATTTTATAATTCTGTACGCCACCTATTTGCCGTTCTTTTTGCTTTTTCATTGTAATATAAGGGCTCCGGCATATAATGATAATAAACTCATTCTTCTTGATAACCGTCATTAACCGGACCTAAAATTTTGTCCGCAAACGAGGAGTGTCCGTTAAGAGACAGTAAAATACATTGAGTTTCGTCGACGTAATTGAAAAAGTGTCCGTTATGGAAAAATTTTCAAGGATGAATGATCGTGTTTCTCATGGTAGTGACGGAAAGGGAGTTAGGGTACCTTCCTGGGCTAGTTAAAACGTTCTGGAGTACACAAGTGACGTAGAAATTTTCGTTTTTTCAGACATGACCAGCTTCAATTTTAATCATTTTCACTAATTTTCTTTCAATACGGAACATTTCTAAAATTGAAATGTAGATAACTCCCTTGAATGCTGATCAAGAAACAAGGAATATAAGTATTCTTCTACCATTCCTACATGCTACCTGTTGGGCTATTTTCTTCTTCTATTTTTTTACTTCTACTGTACATTTAGCAAAAGTGGAAATGTTCACTTTTGAAAATAAGCTCTTCATTTAATCTTTCTCATGTTATTCACTAAGAGATTTTCCGCCCCATTGCACGTGTTTAGACCGTCGTTGGTAATACTTGAACCAATCGCACTAATCACTTTATACTCAAAATTGCATTTTTCTGCAGATAAAGTTTGTCCTATTTTTTCAATAATATTTGTCTCCATTCTCCATTTCGCTAGCAGCCAATCAGGTTGTTGCAAAAGACTTACACGCAGGCGATTCGCTTAATTCTTGCCACGACGTTTGACTTGAACAGACGTATTGTTTTTTTCGTTCCGCAGAGATTGAAGATTGTACTCAATCCAAGTGGGAAACTCGGTCAGCGTGATACTCTTATCCTCTGAAGACGACACCCATAGTATGTCGAAATGCATTAAGAATTTTTTTAGTATTTCCTGGTATTTGCCTTAGTATTTGAGTAATATTTATCTCCTCTTCCTTTAGCATCTTAAGGTTTTTCACTTTTCATGGATACCTGTTCTACGTAGCTTCCTGATTTTTTTAAAAGCCGTTTCCCTTACAAGGGTGAGGTATCTCGTCCTAGAATATATGGAGGAAATACGTTAGAGAAAATTCTCTTTCTCTCCACCCTTATCATCACGACGCCGTTCCATTGGCAATCCACTTAATGGAAGTTGAGCGACATTTTTTTTAGTTCTTTTCATAGTGTTTTTTTTTCTTCTCTAGCATTAACAATATGCAAATTATTATTTTTTTTTTGAAGCGATGATTATGGGAGAAGAGAGAAGGTACGGTTTGAGAGGTGAGAAAGAATATATACATGATGACGGAAATGTGACGGGTGTGGTTGAAGACGAGAGGGAAAACCAACTCCAGTAATCATTTTTTCGCCTTATTTCCTGAATTTTAACAAATATACCAGTTTCGGAGATTCATTGCTTGTTTTTCTCCATGGGAACTTCTACGACCCACAAACGCACATTTCACTACTACTATCATCGAAAGCAGTTGTCAAAAAACCCATGAGTAAAGGAATTAAAGTTTGAATCTGAATTTATTATTTTCCTGTAATCAAATTTATTTATCACATGAAATATCGTCAATACATTGCATCAGCTAGATCTTCTCACAGAATAATGAAGAAATTGACTTGGACTTTGGTTGCTGCACGTGCGTAAAATTTTCTTGCTAAGTAAAAAATTCTGTTCTTCAGAAACTTATACATCAACTCTATTCAACACAAGATGAAATAAATACCCAATGGAGGTGGAGAAAGTTTTAGTTTATTGCGCAAAAAGATGGACGGGCACTAAATTGTTGACTATTTATATATTTTACACTTTGATCTAGTTGTCCACAATCTAGCTTTCCAACCCAAATGTCGTTGTTATAATGTACTTTATTCCGCTTCGAACTTCAATTTTCGGTTTCAAAATTTGTAGAAAATCTCCTATCATGCATTAATAACTTTCATAATAATCAGTTGACTCTCCTGTTACCAAAGTAGAAGAAAATCCTCTGTTAATGAGAATTCAAACTTTTTTCAAGATAATCCCTGATGGATATCTACTGCCTAATTAGTTCCGAAATCCAAATTTCAGGAAGGTTAAATGTGCATAACATGTTAAAGAATGTGCATCACCATCACTAAATTATAATTAGTTTCTGATGTTCCTTTTTCATTTCAAAGCCCAAGTCAGCCCATCCTCTAAGCATCATTTTGTTGAGAACTAAAGCGGCCGTTATAAATTTTCGTGAAGTATTCAATACATATGCATGATCAAGTCAGTAGTATACGCAGCGGTATACCGCGCTTTTTTGGCACGCTCCATCTCCGGGGACCCTCCGTCTCTAGGTATTTACTGAGATATAGTATGATATGGACTCCGAGGACCCTCCGTCTCTGTGTTTATCCCCACTTTCGGTATCTCGAGCTTTTGTCTATTCATAGTTATTTTATTATTTATGTTTCAACTATTACTTTTTATTTCATTCACTTGAAATTTTTTATACATTTCTATTAAAAGTTTTTAAAAGTTTAAAAAGTTTTAAAAATATGTTTTAACGTACTTAATTTTTTATACATTTATTTTTGTTATATTAGATTCAAGATTATTTTTACCGACTTTTTTTATGTTTTTTTATTTGAAATTTTTCACTTTAATACATTTTTCAATTTCTATACAAAGTTTTTCAATTCAACTCTTTAAACAAATACTTTTAAACTGATTCTTTTTTCTATATATTTGTAATATATTAATTCAATATTGTTATTTACTTAATGTTTTCTTCATTTCTTTAATACTTCTTATATTACTTTTATGAAATTATATGATACATATAAAAAATAAGAGAATGCATGCAAAAAACCCACAAGACAGGAAACAAATCTATAGCAAAAATAATTTATTCATGAAATAGGAGCGTATATACATATGGGAGATAGGGGATTTTCCCCTATTGTGGAAACATTATCAATATCCGTAGGGTAACGTGGAGAAGTCATCCTTCAATATTCTTTTGTCGTAGACAAGGCCATACTTCTTCTCTTCAACTCTAGTGAGAATTCGTCTTCTTTTAACCTCTCTGGTTATCTTATATTCGTCTCGAATGACGACTTTTGCGGTGAAGTCCAGGGATTGAACCAGGGCATTCATCGTGTCGTAATTGAGGATTTTTGAATTCCTATAGTTCAGTGTGAAACCGCGAATCTTACAAAACACTCGTCCATCCGACCTTCTATATGCATAGTTTTTTGCTCCACCTATAAAATTTACGAAAATAGAATAAAAACGTTGACAAATATCAGTTTTCCCTATGGAAAAAAATATTAATGACACTTCATTCAAATGAGAACCTTTTTTTTTATGGATTAAATATTAATTTTTTTAAAAAGGGTATTACCTGATACAAAGTCAGTAATCGTATGTCCATCAAGTTCATCTGTGAACTGTCCAAGAAAATCACCAAGTGGCGGGTCGTTGGCCCCGTTACTGGCATAGATTATTCTGAAATTTAAAAAATAAAAATCAATAAGTAAATGATTGCTAATGAAATTAAACAGTTTCATCAAAATTTTTATAATATGTTAGCAACTTACGAGTCTGTATCAAAATACAACAAGGCATCTCCTAGCTTCTCCATCTCCGAGTATAACTTTAGCCGAGCCCACGCTGTTGTGAATGTAGCGAGAAAAATATTTGTCCTATCTGTTTGGGGTGTGCAATCAGTCTTGTACTGCCAATGAACAGCTGCTATGTTTTCGGTTGGTAGATACAAGTCCTTAACCTGCAAAAGTTTTTGGTTTAATGAATGAGTATTTGAATTTTTTAACTAGTTAAAATTATAACTCTGAATGTTTTATAAAACTATGAAGAATAATCTAAAAAACATATTTACCTCTATCGCAGTATCATTCATCATCTTATAAAAATCGGATGTTTTGGTTACATACGACAATTGGGTCTTGTTTTCTTGCATTCCCCAGCGACCCCAGAAGCTAAGAAAAAAAACGTTAGTTTACCAGTGATTCTATATGATCATGAAAAAAAAGAGAAAAACATCGTGACTTTTATCAAACCATGTATGATAAAGTTAAAAGTTACCTATTTAGACATAACTTTGCCACCTGGCGTCGACCTGGATTAACCTGGATGTTTTTGGGATCTAGTTCTATGTCCTCGACTTGCTTATACTGGTTAATGTATGCGGTTTTCTCCTCGTTTGTCACACAGTTAGTCGGCCAACCAGAGGATTCCTGTTTGATCTTGAGGAAAGCATTGATGTAGGGGGCGAATAGACCCTCCTGCGATTGCTCAAAATGGTAAACCTGGAAAAAACAATTTACGGATTGAAAACAATATCACATTATATGGATTAACGTTAAAAACTACAAAAAAAAAAGTGATGAATAAAACAATTACCTCGTATATCTTCTTCACAATGTAGCCTTTTTCAATGGCCTTTTTGATCTCTTCAGAAACCCATGTACCTGTGAGACTCCTCTCTTCATCATTGTGCTGACATTCTTTAGATAATGTTTCAACACACGAACGACATAGGGGAAAAGTCAGTTTTCCATTAGACCTAGAAAAAAAAACATTTTTTAATAAATGAGTAAATAAATATTTAGAAAAAACACTCAAATAATAATAATTTAGAGGGGAAAAAACACGCTCTATTTACCTGTATGGGAGAACGGGTAGGTATAAACCTCTGGGTGCTAAAACCTTGCACTTTACTATACCGAAATATGATGATAGGTCATCGAAATCTTCTGTGACAATCCGTGGATGTCCGACCGGATATCTGGAATGGAAAAAACCATCGATAATCTTTTTTTTTAATCAATACATTAAAATTTATTTATAAAAAAATAATTAAAGTACTCACTTGCAGTACTTATTGACCCACGGGTACAAAGACGTGAAGTCAATATATTTTGCAGTGCCTTGATAGAAGAGCTTGGTAGCATTGGTCCTTCCACCATAGAATGCGTCTCTGGGTTCTAACCTACCAACAAAGTTGAAGTCCGTCAAGAAATTTTTCAAATCTGTGTCCGTTTTTTTCTGGGCACTGAAATCGTGCTCCCATATAATTTCAAGATTGAAACCCCCTTGTCGTAACTTTTTTTCTTTCTCTATGGTCTTTTTGTGGAGTTCCCACATATAATTTTGTGTGGTAGGATTCATCATGTCTTTCTCGAAACATTGAGGACACCCATGCCAATAGCAACCTTAAAAGATATAAAAAAACAATAATTAGTGAAAATAGTTCAGAAAATAAACTAAGAAATGTAGTAAAACAAAAAGTAACTTAAATGTCGCTTACCATGAAACAAAAATATAGTGTTTGTTTCGACACAGAATCCGTCCACGCTGAGTCCGAGAATTCGTTTTTCTCCTGCTCCGTTTCTTGAATGATTTATTTTCATGCCATTTTTGTGATTGAGATATGATAACCATTCAACGCCTAGTCTGCTGCTGTTCGTTTGGTTGACATAGCCTGATACAGGCACCATTCCAATTGACCCCTCATCAATGTATTTAGACCTATAGGTCGCCATACAGGCCGAGGCAATGGTCAGATATTGGAAGGGGTCAACACCCGTTAATTCCAAGAACTCATCTCGAAACTTCAAACAACATCGTCGAAGAATATCAACGTCTGACCTAAAAGAAATTAGAAAAATAAAAATATTCATTATAGCTTTGGAAAACGATAAAGAAATAAATCATATGCAGCACAAAAAAAACTTACTTGCAGTATTCGTACATTTCGTCTCGGAAGACGAATTTTTCACATTTTCTCTTTTCATACCAGACGTCAAATTTTGCTTTGATGTCGACAGCGTAACCTTCAGGATTATAGAACCTTTTGTCGGGAAGCGCTTCATCATAGTCCTGATTTTCTGGTCGGTTGAAGAGATGGGGGAAGAACCCTTTCTTCAACTCTTCAAAACCAAAAGTCTTTGGAAATTTGGATAAGGCCATGGGGAGAAAGTTGAGACTGTCTATAATTCGAATATTTAGACTGTCCAGACGCAAAGCCATGATCTTGGAGCCGCAAGGTACAACAGATGGCTTGATTCCTTGCTCCAAGAGATATCTATAAAAAAAAGCATGTAAAAAAAAATTTAACATTAAAAAAACCACATAAAATGCATGCATGTATATAAACATTGAACTAAATATACATATATATATGAGAATGATATATCTAAAAATTAGAGGTTTGACAAAAAAACTTACTTGAGCAAAAATTGACCATCGAACCCCTTCATGTTGTGTGCGATGGCTGTAAATCCCTTATGTTCCTTGCAAAAGAGCCAGATGCAGAAATCAACGATGGCGTTGTAGCCACGAAAAACGAACTCCGTTCCATCTGAATATTGTGCCATAGCAAAGTTGATAATATGTTCGCCGGAAGATTGGTCTGTTTCAAAATCGAAGAAGATGAGTTTTTTCGATGGAGACTTTGGATTCTTCTTCTTGAGGGAGCACAGATGACTTTCATCGAGATAGAAAACTTGACAATTATTGCAATATTTTTCCCCACAGACGTGCTCACCACGGGGTCGCTCTTGTTCTACGAGAAATTTTTTGCAAGATTGACATTCATAAAATTGCTGACAGTAACTGGCATTCTTGCCCCCAAAGTTCTTATGCCTAGCAAAACAACCATCTGATCTACAAATTCTATGGCAGTCTTTGCAGTGTTGAGCGTGAGTGGTGATGCAAGACTCGTCGAAGCAGGTGTTACATCTCGTAGCACATTTATGGTACTGGACATGGTCGTAGGCCTTATCGCAATCCGGACAGTAGAAATTAGTGCCGTGGAAACCCTTGGGAGATGTAATCAGATCATAATGTCCATTGTGAAGCAACAAAAATATTTTTTTGTCCTTCCTGGATGTCTTGAATACAACCTGTAAAAATATATAATAGTATCGATATATTAGCTTTACGTAGTTTTGGCTTAAACATAAGTAAAAAAAAAAATTATAGTCATTCGATAGTTAAAACCAATACCTTATAAAATTCCTCCAAGGACTTGACAATTATCTGAACGTCTAGAACTGTGGCAAACTTTTCGATTGCATCAAACCCACAGGGACCTATAGGAACATCGGCTTTTTGATACAGGTCCAGGGCCATCTTTTTCTGTATGTTTCTTCTTGCGTCTTTTATGCTAGAAAGTTTAGGATGTTTCTCAACTATGGCGTTTCCTACGATGATCGCGCGTGCGCAGCACAACCCGTCTTCAGGAATACATATAACTGATTTCTTTGCTAATCTATCTGTTGTGATGTTAGTGATCTTTCTTCTTGGAATTCCACCTCCTCGCGGTAGTCGGACTGTGATGACGTCAAATCTCAGGGAAGGATCGTTTAGTGGGATGGAATTCTTGCTTTGCAACACTTTCATTATAACTGCCAGAAATGATTCTATCGTGAGCGAGGCCTTAGGAACAAGACCTGTTGATATAGGCTTTTCAAAATTATCGGAAAGCATTATAATTCTGGAAAAAAAATATATTCAAATCAAAAATAATCAATTTTTCAAAAGTAAAATCAACTATTCAAATAAAAAATAATTCCTCAAATTATTCTGAATACTTTAATAAATATTTACCGAATTCTGTCATCTGAATGTAGTCCACGTGTTGTTTCGTCTATCAACTGCGATAATAAGGCTCGCAAAAAATCCACTGCTACTATTATCAGGGTTGATGGGTCTGTCAAATGTTCGGTCTTTATTCGAGCAGTAAACGTAACCTGGTCCGCGTTGAACCGAAGGTTTTTCTTACGGGACTGTTCATGTAATTCGTATGGTTTTTTGACCTACAGAACAAAGCGAAAATATGATATCAAAGCAACAAATAGAATAAAATCACAACACACAACATACAAGAAAATACAATAATTCAAAAAAAAAAAAATCTTATGTAATCATCTTTGAATGTCCCTTCTAATCCAATCTGATTTATAGCTTCCTATAACACAGATACAAATATTAAATAAATGGCTTTTTTTTTTAAACAATATTATCGAAAACAACAGCATTGAATTTTTAAAAATAATATTGTACTGCCATACCTTTTCTACATGCTCCATATCGATATCATCAGGAAATGGATCAATCACAGATTCAATATCAAAATTGTCCTGTAGGAAGAAAAATACAAATTTAAAATGGATGTCCCCCTTAAGGCATTTTTTTAAAAAAAAATACCTTTTCATCGACAGACTAGCTAAAAGCATAGATATGAACTTACATATTGATCTTCCATCGTAGTCAGAGTCTAAAGATTTCGAGAGATGTTGTTACTCCGAATGAAGAAAAACGAATACGATCTTCTAATCGCGCAGTTTATTATATTGGGTCCGATAACTGAATTGCAGCCTCTGGCGATCGACAACACCGATAATTACACAAATTTAACGCGCCAAACAGCAATCACAACTGATTGACTGAAGTCATTGTACTGCGCGTTAGGAACCAAAGAGCTATACATACATTACTACTGTTAGTAACAATCAACTGACGAGCTGGGATGAACAATTCTTTCTTTTCCAATTTATTATTCATTTTTTAATAAAAAGTCTTCTATATATCAGAAATCCTTTCAGAAATATGCGTATTTAAAGTAAGAAACGGCGATTTAGAGTTTTTCAGTATCTTCAACATATGTCAATAAAATAATATAGATGGCAGTTTAGGGGACACTATCATGGCAAGAGTGACCCCCCCCCTTCTTCCCTCCCTGTTGTTGGTCGGAAGTTTTGTTCGCCGCTAGGGGCGCTGATTGAAACAACAGGGAGGGAAGAAGGGGGGGGGGGTCACTCTTGCCATGATAGTGTCCCTTAAACTGCCATCTATATTATTTTATTGACATATGTTGAAGATACTGAAAAACTCTAAATCGCCGTTTCTTACTTTAAATACGCATATTTCTGAAAGGATTTCTGATATATAGAAGACTTTTTATTAAAAAATGAATAATAAATTGGAAAAGAAAGAATTGTTCATCCCAGCTCGTCAGTTGATTGTTACTAACAGTAGTAATGTATGTATAGCTCTTTGGTTCCTAACGCGCAGTACAATGACTTCAGTCAATCAGTTGTGATTGCTGTTTGGCGCGTTAAATTTGTGTAATTATCGGTGTTGTCGATCGCCAGAGGCTGCAATTCAGTTATCGGACCCAATATAATAAACTGCGCGATTAGAAGATCTATTCGTTTTTCTTCATTCGGAGTAACAACATCTCTCGAAATCTTTAGACTCTGACTACGATGGAAGATCAATATGTAAGTTCATATCTATGCTTTTAGCTAGTCTGTCGATGAAAAGGTATTTTTTTTAAAAAAAATGCCTTAAGGGGGACATCCATTTTAAATTTGTATTTTTCTTCCTACAGGACAATTTTGATATTGAATCTGTGATTGATCCATTTCCTGATGATATCGATATGGAGCATGTAGAAAAGGTATGGCAGTACAATATTATTTTTAAAAATTCAATGCTGTTGTTTTCGATAATATTGTTTAAAAAAAAAAGCCATTTATTTAATATTTGTATCTGTGTTATAGGAAGCTATAAATCAGATTGGATTAGAAGGGACATTCAAAGATGATTACATAAGATTTTTTTTTTTTTTGAATTATTGTATTTTCTTGTATGTTGTGTGTTGTGATTTTATTCTATTTGTTGCTTTGATATCATATTTTCGCTTTGTTCTGTAGGTCAAAAAACCATACGAATTACATGAACAGTCCCGTAAGAAAAACCTTCGGTTCAACGCGGACCAGGTTACGTTTACTGCTCGAATAAAGACCGAACATTTGACAGACCCATCAACCCTGATAATAGTAGCAGTGGATTTTTTGCGAGCCTTATTATCGCAGTTGATAGACGAAACAACACGTGGACTACATTCAGATGACAGAATTCGGTAAATATTTATTAAAGTATTCAGAATAATTTGAGGAATTATTTTTTATTTGAATAGTTGATTTTACTTTTGAAAAATTGATTATTTTTGATTTGAATATATTTTTTTTCCAGAATTATAATGCTTTCCGATAATTTTGAAAAGCCTATATCAACAGGTCTTGTTCCTAAGGCCTCGCTCACGATAGAATCATTTCTGGCAGTTATAATGAAAGTGTTGCAAAGCAAGAATTCCATCCCACTAAACGATCCTTCCCTGAGATTTGACGTCATCACAGTCCGACTACCGCGAGGAGGTGGAATTCCAAGAAGAAAGATCACTAACATCACAACAGATAGATTAGCAAAGAAATCAGTTATATGTATTCCTGAAGACGGGTTGTGCTGCGCACGCGCGATCATCGTAGGAAACGCCATAGTTGAGAAACATCCTAAACTTTCTAGCATAAAAGACGCAAGAAGAAACATACAGAAAAAGATGGCCCTGGACCTGTATCAAAAAGCCGATGTTCCTATAGGTCCCTGTGGGTTTGATGCAATCGAAAAGTTTGCCACAGTTCTAGACGTTCAGATAATTGTCAAGTCCTTGGAGGAATTTTATAAGGTATTGGTTTTAACTATCGAATGACTATAATTTTTTTTTTTTTACTTATGTTTAAGCCAAAACTACGTAAAGCTAATATATCGATACTATTATATATTTTTACAGGTTGTATTCAAGACATCCAGGAAGGACAAAAAAATATTTTTGTTGCTTCACAATGGACATTATGATCTGATTACATCTCCCAAGGGTTTCCACGGCACTAATTTCTACTGTCCGGATTGCGATAAGGCCTACGACCATGTCCAGTACCATAAATGTGCTACGAGATGTAACACCTGCTTCGACGAGTCTTGCATCACCACTCACGCTCAACACTGCAAAGACTGCCATAGAATTTGTAGATCAGATGGTTGTTTTGCTAGGCATAAGAACTTTGGGGGCAAGAATGCCAGTTACTGTCAGCAATTTTATGAATGTCAATCTTGCAAAAAATTTCTCGTAGAACAAGAGCGACCCCGTGGTGAGCACGTCTGTGGGGAAAAATATTGCAATAATTGTCAAGTTTTCTATCTCGATGAAAGTCATCTGTGCTCCCTCAAGAAGAAGAATCCAAAGTCTCCATCGAAAAAACTCATCTTCTTCGATTTTGAAACAGACCAATCTTCCGGCGAACATATTATCAACTTTGCTATGGCACAATATTCAGATGGAACGGAGTTCGTTTTTCGTGGCTACAACGCCATCGTTGATTTCTGCATCTGGCTCTTTTGCAAGGAACATAAGGGATTTACAGCCATCGCACACAACATGAAGGGGTTCGATGGTCAATTTTTGCTCAAGTAAGTTTTTTTGTCAAACCTCTAATTTTTAGATATATCATTCTCATATATATATGTATATTTAGTTCAATGTTTATATACATGCATGCATTTTATGTGGTTTTTTTAATGTTAAATTTTTTTTACATGCTTTTTTTTATAGATATCTCTTGGAGCAAGGAATCAAGCCATCTGTTGTACCTTGCGGCTCCAAGATCATGGCTTTGCGTCTGGACAGTCTAAATATTCGAATTATAGACAGTCTCAACTTTCTCCCCATGGCCTTATCCAAATTTCCAAAGACTTTTGGTTTTGAAGAGTTGAAGAAAGGGTTCTTCCCCCATCTCTTCAACCGACCAGAAAATCAGGACTATGATGAAGCGCTTCCCGACAAAAGGTTCTATAATCCTGAAGGTTACGCTGTCGACATCAAAGCAAAATTTGACGTCTGGTATGAAAAGAGAAAATGTGAAAAATTCGTCTTCCGAGACGAAATGTACAAATACTGCAAGTAAGGTTTTTTTTTCTTTTTGTGCTGTATATGATTTATTTCTTTATCGTTTTCCAACGCTATAATGAATATTTTTATTTTTCTAATTTCTTTTAGGTCAGACGTTGATATTCTTCGACGATGTTGTTTGAAGTTTCGAGATGAGTTCTTGGAATTAACGGGTGTTGACCCCTTCCAATATCTGACCATTGCCTCGGCCTATATGGCGACCTATAGGTCTAAATACATCGATGAGGGGTGAATTGGAATGGTGCCTGTATCAGGCTATGTCAACCAAACGAACAGCAGCAGACTAGGCGTTGAATGGTTATCATATCTCAATCACAAAAATGGCATGAAAATAAATCATTCAAGAAACGGAGCAGGAGAAAAACGAATTCTCGGACTCAGCGTGGACGGATTCTGTGTCGAAACAAACACTATATTTTTGTTTCATGGTAAGCGACATTTAAGTTACTTTTTGTTTTACTACATTTCTTAGTTTATTTTCTGAACTATTTTCACTAATTATTGTTTTTTATATCTTTTAAGGTTGCTATTGGCATGGGTGTCCTCAATGTTTCGAGAAAGACATGATGAATCCTACCACACAAAATTATATGTGGGAACTCCACAAAAAGACCATAGAGAAAGAAAAAAAGTTACGACAAGGGGGTTTCAATCTTGAAATTATATGGGAGCACGATTTCAGTGCCCAGAAAAAAACGGACACAGATTTGAAAAATTTCTTGACGGACTTCAACTTTGTTGGTAGGTTAGAACCCAGAGACGCATTCTATGGTGGAAGGACCAATGCTACCAAGCTCTTCTATCAAGGCACTGCAAAATATATTGACTTCACGTCTTTGTACCCGTGGGTCAATAAGTACTGCAAGTGAGTACTTTAATTATTTTTTTATAAATAAATTTTAATGTATTGATTAAAAAAAAAGATTATCGATGGTTTTTTCCATTCCAGATATCCGGTCGGACATCCACGGATTGTCACAGAAGATTTCGATGACCTATCATCATATTTCGGTATAGTAAAGTGCAAGGTTTTAGCACCCAGAGGTTTATACCTACCCGTTCTCCCATACAGGTAAATAGAGCGTGTTTTTTCCCCTCTAAATTATTATTATTTGAGTGTTTTTTCTAAATATTTATTTACTCATTTATTAAAAAATGTTTTTTTTTCTAGGTCTAATGGAAAACTGACTTTTCCCCTATGTCGTTCGTGTGTTGAAACATTATCTAAAGAATGTCAGCACAATGATGAAGAGAGGAGTCTCACAGGTACATGGGTTTCTGAAGAGATCAAAAAGGCCATTGAAAAAGGCTACATTGTGAAGAAGATATACGAGGTAATTGTTTTATTCATCACTTTTTTTTTTGTAGTTTTTAACGTTAATCCATATAATGTGATATTGTTTTCAATCCGTAAATTGTTTTTTCCAGGTTTACCATTTTGAGCAATCGCAGGAGGGTCTATTCGCCCCCTACATCAATGCTTTCCTCAAGATCAAACAGGAATCCTCTGGTTGGCCGACTAACTGTGTGACAAACGAGGAGAAAACCGCATACATTAACCAGTATAAGCAAGTCGAGGACATAGAACTAGATCCCAAAAACATCCAGGTTAATCCAGGTCGACGCCAGGTGGCAAAGTTATGTCTAAATAGGTAACTTTTAACTTTATCATACATGGTTTGATAAAAGTCACGATGTTTTTCTCTTTTTTTTCATGATCATATAGAATCACTGGTAAACTAACGTTTTTTTTCTTAGCTTCTGGGGTCGCTGGGGAATGCAAGAAAACAAGACCCAATTGTCGTATGTAACCAAAACATCCGATTTTTATAAGATGATGAATGATACTGCGATAGAGGTAAATATGTTTTTTAGATTATTCTTCATAGTTTTATAAAACATTCAGAGTTATAATTTTAACTAGTTAAAAAATTCAAATACTCATTCATTAAACCAAAAACTTTTGCAGGTTAAGGACTTGTATCTACCAACCGAAAACATAGCAGCTGTTCATTGGCAGTACAAGACTGATTGCACACCCCAAACAGATAGGACAAATATTTTTCTCGCTACATTCACAACAGCGTGGGCTCGGCTAAAGTTATACTCGGAGATGGAGAAGCTAGGAGATGCCTTGTTGTATTTTGATACAGACTCGTAAGTTGCTAACATATTATAAAAATTTTGATGAAACTGTTTAATTTCATTAGCAATCATTTACTTATTGATTTTTATTTTTTAAATTTCAGAATAATCTATGCCAGTAACGGGGCCAACGACCCGCCACTTGGTGATTTTCTTGGACAGTTCACAGATGAACTTGATGGACATACGATTACTGACTTTGTATCAGGTAATACCCTTTTTAAAAAAATTAATATTTAATCCATAAAAAAAAAGGTTCTCATTTGAATGAAGTGTCATTAATATTTTTTTCCATAGGGAAAACTGATATTTGTCAACGTTTTTATTCTATTTTCGTAAATTTTATAGGTGGAGCAAAAAACTATGCATATAGAAGGTCGGATGGACGAGTGTTTTGTAAGATTCGCGGTTTCACACTGAACTATAGGAATTCAAAAATCCTCAATTACGACACGATGAATGCCCTGGTTCAATCCCTGGACTTCACCGCAAAAGTCGTCATTCGAGACGAATATAAGATAACCAGAGAGGTTAAAAGAAGACGAATTCTCACTAGAGTTGAAGAGAAGAAGTATGGCCTTGTCTACGACAAAAGAATATTGAAGGATGACTTCTCCACGTTACCCTACGGATATTGATAATGTTTCCACAATAGGGGAAAATCCCCTATCTCCCATATGTATATACGCTCCTATTTCATGAATAAATTATTTTTGCTATAGATTTGTTTCCTGTCTTGTGGGTTTTTTGCATGCATTCTCTTATTTTTTATATGTATCATATAATTTCATAAAAGTAATATAAGAAGTATTAAAGAAATGAAGAAAACATTAAGTAAATAACAATATTGAATTAATATATTACAAATATATAGAAAAAAGAATCAGTTTAAAAGTATTTGTTTAAAGAGTTGAATTGAAAAACTTTGTATAGAAATTGAAAAATGTATTAAAGTGAAAAATTTCAAATAAAAAAACATAAAAAAAGTCGGTAAAAATAATCTTGAATCTAATATAACAAAAATAAATGTATAAAAAATTAAGTACGTTAAAACATATTTTTAAAACTTTTTAAACTTTTAAAAACTTTTAATAGAAATGTATAAAAAATTTCAAGTGAATGAAATAAAAAGTAATAGTTGAAACATAAATAATAAAATAACTATGAATAGACAAAAGCTCGAGATACCGAAAGTGGGGATAAACACAGAGACGGAGGGTCCTCGGAGTCCATATCATACTATATCTCAGTAAATACCTAGAGACGGAGGGTCCCCGGAGATGGAGCGTGCCAAAAAAGCGCGGTATACCGCTGCGTATACTACTCAAGTCACATCACATTCAGACAAGGTTCTACATTTAACATGAACAATGTACAGCTGATGAAATAAAGCACGTGGTGTGAGCTGTTCTTTGTGTGGATATAATTTACGATATAACATTCTTAAAATATATTGGTCAGTACTGTAATAGGTGGAACAAGCGGTTTTTCGGATATTTATAGAAGGGATGATTGACGGCTTTCTAGACAAGGCTTTCTAGAGTGCCATACATAGACATATGACACCACTACAAATAACAGAAACGAAAATAGCCGAAAACCAAGTGCTATTGATGTGAAAGTTGAATATCGGCTTTGGTGAGACTCCAGTGACAACCGAAGCACTATAACGTTAGTAACTCATTCTCCAAATATGCCAGAATCCACACTTTTGCTTCAAATATCAGTGCAGCGATTTTTTTTTAATGTGGATTGAGAGGATGGGTTATCTTTGTACACATGTTAACAACGTTTCATCGGTATAAATAACTTCAATTTGCATGGCAATATCAAAATTGAATTACTTCTCAAACACGAACACAAAGGCCATAACAACGAGGTGGCTGAAAAAAGATGCCCATAAAAAATATGGATAAAAATATATCATCTTATCTCTACGACCTTCTATCTCATTGATAGAGGTCATCTTCTTGGAATCGCATCTTAGGTGTTGTTAAATAGATAATGTCGTATCTGATAACTAGCTGCCACGAACAAACACTCGGAAACAACTGCTTGAGAAACACTAGGTGGTTATGGCCATATTATTTTCAAGACAATTTTACGCTGGCATTGTCCAGATTCAATGATATTTTTGGAACGGACCCCTCACCTATATGACTGTTGAATATATTCTTGCAAATCATGTACATTCGTCATCTCTGAAGCTGTATAAAAGGCGATGTGTCATATGGCTGAAGAAGATTCAGCGATAGGTAAATAAATATGACCAACAATTTCAGGTACAGTGGAACTTCGGTTAACGAGCTTAATTCTTTCCACCAACGTGCTCGTTATCCGAATCACTTCGTTCCCATGGCTAATAAAAATGGCATTCAATCAATAATACCACACAATAATAATGTAATAAATAATACAATAAAATATATATAATATAATAACGCCGTAAATAAACATGCAATACGGTAATGTATACAAATTAACTTTTCTAAACGACGAGAGAGAGGAGGACTATGGTATTGGACTATTTACGGACTCACTGTTGTTTGCAAACTCATTCTTTTTGAGAGATTTTTATAAAAACGGATATAATGATACTTGCTTTTGCCTCCGTTATAGGATTTCAAATGGAGAAACTGTATTTTGGTTGGACAGATTCATTGCTCGCTTTGCTGTAGCTTTACTTGATTCGTTCTTTTCTACAGAATTTTGCACAGATTCCCACATTTTACGCATCTCTCTAATCTGACTTGAAAAATTAGAAACTTCTCACTTCTCTCTTCCTCAAAAAAGATACCCTCCATGAGCTCTTGCTGTTGCGTGAAATGGAGATCCATTCAGTTCGTCTACGGTCAACTCCTGGCAAGAAGAATTTATAAAAAAAACTTCAAGCACACATACGCGTGGTTATAATGCAACATCTAGTTTCGAGTTGTGAACAGTCACTCTCGTACGGGTATTCATTTTTCGAGTGAGGCACGCTGACCAGAGACTGTAGAAGAGAATATTGCTTACAATTCCACAGTACGTGTGTGCGTGAAAATGACAAACCATCAGCTCAGTTGTGATAACGTGTCATAAAAAAAGAGCAAACTTTTTGCTCGTAACGCGAATCATCGCTAGTTAATCGAATCAAAGGTATTTCAAACTTTTTGCTCGTTAACAGAAGTTCCACTGGCCACCTGATTTCTCTGATAACAATACAATCCTGTGCGTTTGGGTTCCACTCGACCGCCATTTTTGTATACATCATCCACCACATGCTTCCCAGCAGATGTCGAATACATTGCAATCTGAACCGGCCTAGATATTTAATCTAGGTGAATGTATGTTAAATGATTGCCAAATCATTTAACGTGTCTAGGTGTAGTCTAGCGCGCAAAAGAGCACCATTCTGAATATCAGCTGGTGGTCACAACTCACGTTAATATGACTCATAATAAGATTCATGCGTATATAATGTTATCATACATTATGTACGGCACATAACATGTCTAAATTAGATGTTACCCGCGGCTTCGTTCGCGCGGATTTGGTAACCTGAAAATTACTCGGCGATGATTCCCCATATAACATTCGAACCCCTCATGACCCCCATTGGGGGGATGAATTTTCAGAAATCATCGTCTTAGTGGGTATTTACATTATCAAGTATAATACTGCCTAAATTTCATATTTATATGAAATATATTCTATATAACGTTTGCCCCCCCCCCCCCCCCCAGGGAGTTAAATTTTGAAAAATTCCGTCTCACAATGAGTCTCTACATTACAAAAATACTGACAAAATTTCATATTTACAGCTTCAGCGGTTTCGGTTGGGCGTGATTTCTCCATATAATTCCCCCCATTGAACCCCCTTATGAACCCCTTAGGGGGTCAGAATTCCGAAAAATCCCTTGTTAGTTAGTCTCTACGCATGAAACACATGAACAAAACTAAATGAACTAACCAAATTTCGTGAATGCTAACTTTCAACTTAGGGGTCGAATTTCGAAAAACCGCTTCTTAGTTAGTTCGTACGTCATGAAATAAAACTTTTGATAAATTTCATGAATATTAGCTGCAGTGGTATCTGCTCAGCGTGATTTATTTGTTACCTTTGAACACACTTATGCCCCCCTCGGGGGTCAAATTCTGGAAAAAAAACCTTCTTAGTTGATCTTTACGTCATGAAATAAACCTTCTGATAAAATTTCATCGGTTTCGGTTAGGCGTGATTTTTATATCACTTTTGGCTTAAGGGTCGAATGTAATTCAAAATTTTCGAAAAAAAAATCTGTAGTATTTACATCGTGAAATAAAATTTCTTACCAAATTTCATTAATTCAGCGGTTTCTCGCGGTCATTCTGCTACGCAAATCTCGCGATAGATAGATTGTGGTTGCTGTGGTCTTTCTCTTGCATACATTTCGCGATAGATACAGTGTGGTTCCGTGGTCCTTCTGCTTGAATCTCCTTGATATCGAATATGGTTCTCTTGGTCATTCTGTTTTGTACATCTTGCGATAGAGTACTGTTCTCATGCTTTTTCTATATTTAAATCTCGCGATATAGAATATGGTTCCCGTGGTCAGCCTGCTTTTTTGCTTTTTCGCGATAGAGTATTGTTCTCATTCCCCTCCTATTTACATCTCGTGACAGAGTGTGGTTCTGCTGCTATGCAAATCTCGCGATAGATAGGGTATGGTTCCCATAGTCCTTCATGTAAATCTCGCAATAGAGTGTGGTTCTCGTGGTCCTTCTGCTTTGCACATCTCGCGATAGAGTAGGCTACTGTTCTCGTGCACTTTTTGCTCGATTTACATCTCACGATAGATAGAATATGGTTCCCGTGTTTCTTCTACTATGTACATCTCGCGAAAGAGTATAGTTCCTGTGATCCTATTTGCCGTTCAGTATTCGCCCTGAACTTCATTCAATCGTATGGAGGTTTAAAAGGAAACATTCTTGCATTTAATCACCGATCTCTTCGCGGAGTACCAAGAAATCCTTGATCACTTGGTGATCCACGGAGAACAGATTGGGAACCCCGACACTAGACTGAAAAACCAATGAATCCTCTTTCCTTAAAGCTCGTGCGCGCTGAACGGGCCCAATTAAGGGCAAAGCGCACAATTTCGAAATTGTCTGGCTGGCAATGTAAGCCTCCGTTCAGTGCACACGAGCTCTAAGAAAAGAGGATTCATTGGCTTTTATCTAGTGGTCTAGGGCAACTAGAGAGAACCTGAGTTCGATTCCCAGCAAGGCTAGTTCGAATTTTCTTTCCTGGATTTATCTTCGCATCAGCTAGCTTTCGAACCTTCTTAGTAATAGCAGAGAGTGGCATCATTTTTCTTCGGAAAAATCATATTCATTCACTTTACAGAAACCATAATATTCATTATTTAACATTCGAAATGTATTTGTTAACATGTTGGGGTAAATCGAGAAGCTATCCATACTTAGAATAAGACAACCATAAATACATTTAATGGGCATTGTATAATATTTTATCATGTATATACTATATTGTTTATAATTTTTGTGAGTGCATTTTTATTTGGGTTGCTGTATTTTAGTAATATATGACATCCATACTTGTGGGCTTCTTTTTCTCAGCCACCTCGTTGGGCATTTTGCCTGTTGCGGCCTGGTATTTGTATTTGTATTTAGCATCATGAAAACTGGTGTAAATAGAATCAATCAATTTGACCATTCGGGAGAATGGATTCCTCATTGATTCAGTTTTTCTTGTTTAAAATGCTGTACCCATAAAATGCTATATCGCTCATCAAAAAAGATTGGTAAACTAGTGCTTTGTGTGCTGCGCCTCTATTTTTATAGATTTATATCAACCTTATCCTATCCTATACGTTTTTTTTTTTTTTCATTTGAGTAAAGCTATTTGTCATAAAAGTATAAAAAGAATCCTGTATTTTCAGGTGAATAAAATGTTCAAGAAATATTATTGTTGTTAGAAGATAGAGCCCAAATCTTAGTTGCGTAAAAATTTTATAGCCAGAAAACAAACGATAATATCCTTCTTAGAAAAGAGCGACCACGAAAAGAATGAAACCATGTAGCGCTCGCTCAACGTAAGCGTCAATCAAGGAGGAGGTATTATGTTCACGAAAGAACAGAACACAACAGACCATTCGGGATAATCCCTTGAACTGATGACATTCCATCGGGGAAATTTGGTTCCCATTTATACGAAAGCGACAGTTTTCCTATTTGGCAGCAAAACCGATAGCTGCGTGGAGAGTGCCGAGTCACGTCTTCCTAAAAAGGGGCACAACTAAATCCCCCAGTGACTCCTAAAAGTTAGTCTTCGTTTTCTTCTCATTCTCTATGGCAAAGTTTAGGTTCCTTGTGTGCCTGCTAGAAATCTATAAACTTTGCGGATATCTTTCCGGAACGTCTTGAATTTTTGTTTTGTTTTGAGGGGGACGTGAGATATATATTTTGTTGTCTTTCTCTAAACATATTTCACACGTGAAACAATTACCAAGTTTCCATAAAGTACTTTATGAAAACTTTTGAACTTGAATATAAAATTTTCATGATTTATACCTTTTAAGGTTATTCGGCTTCAAACATGTGCGTGGTGTACTATCATTTACATGTCTTTATGTCCTGGTGATTGCAAGAACGAGATAATTTTGAATGTTCGAGCCCTGTATAAGTGGTAACTAAATGAATTAGAGAATTAGTAAAGTATTTTGCAAACTTCAGTGAGTGATGACCTGTTATGATTTACTGTAATTTTGAGTAATCGTGCATGCGCACGAAAACATCCTTTTACGTTCACCTTTCATTCAAAGTTGCATCTTTTGCTGATGTTATCATACAAAATAACTTTTATCTAGCTAAGACGTAGATGCCAAAAATGCCGGTAGAGTATGGAATACTGTAATTTTGTTGCGCAACTGTATAGCGTTGCTTTTCAAGCAGATGATGCACGAATATACAATTATGTGGTTTCTATAACTTTAAACTTCATGAAGCTCACTTGGTGAAGCAGTATGTGCTAGAGTTGCAACGGGCAGATTCATTAGAAATGGTCATCAAGTGTTTTTGAATCACATATGGGGCAACATGCTGAATTGGATAGAATCGTGGTTAAGAGATAGGTAACAACGGGATATGGTGAACAGGGAATTCTCTGATAGAACACGATCAATGTATCGATGAGATTGTTAGTGAATTCGCAGATGACGTGAAGCTAATAGGGGTAGTTGGGAATCAAAGTGATAGGAAGTTACTCCAGACCAACTTAAACAGAATTGGAGCATGTGCAAATGAATGGAGCATCACGGTTAACGTCGACAAGTGCATGGTAGCTCATTTTGGTTCGAACAACCCACATTTCTTTTACGAGTTGAATGGTGTCACTATCCCGAATGCAATTATGATCACCGATTTGGGAATGCTCATTAATAAGCGGCTTAGGTTTCCTGAACATTGTTCAGCGGTGGTCAAAAAAGTGAATAGAATGCTCAGTATCATTTTCAAAAAGGTCTATTCGCATTCTCCTAAAGTCATTCTTCTACTTTTCCGAGGCTCAGTTCGTCCTGGACTGGAGTACGCTGTAATGTTTTGAAGACCATACCTACAGACAGACATAGACTCTCTTGAAGGGGTGCAGAGAAAAGCCATGCGTGTCTTTGTTCGCACACGGGGCTTAAATTATGAAGAATGACTTCATTTTTTTGAAGATTTTTACATTGGAAGAATGCTGGTATCGGAGGGCATATGATTGAACTGTCCAAAATTTTCAACGGGATGGATAGGATGGACTATTGATCGTCAATTTATGAATCGTCAATCGACTGCTTTGACAAGAGGACACCAGTATCGATATATAGTACGCTAGAGACAATTCTAGGTTGTGGTGTTGGAGGGAATTTTTCTCTAATAGGGTTGTTAATAAATGGAATAGCTTACCCCCGGAGGTAGTAAATTGTAGCACAATTGACACGTTTAAAAAGAAATACAACAAACATGTTAGGGTAAATCGAGAAGCTATCCATACTTAGAATAAGACAACCATAAATATTTTTTATGGGCATTGTATAATATTTTATCATGTATATATAGTTTTTAGATTTTGTAATTGCATTTTTAAATGGCTTGTTGTATTTTAGAAATATAGGCCATCCATATTTGCTCTATGGGCATCTTTTTCCCACCACCTCGTTGGTTGGGCATTTTGCCTGTTGCGGCGTTGTATTTGTATATAACATACATAGTACATGCTTGCCAGCGCCCGAGTGGTGTATCGGTAAGGTACCTGTCTACCACTGTGGGGATTACCGTCAAGTTCCCGGTTCGAATCGAGAAGGATATTTATATAACAGGATATTTTTCCTAGCGACCATATAGAGGTGGCACCTTTTCATTCCCAACCCAACTCGTTAACGGCAATGAATGAATGAACGCCAGAACTTTGCCACTGGACTTATCCCGTTGCCGAGATCTCTTCCAGCCCAGCTTCGTGGCAGAGTCTGGAAAAACTCGTTAACGGCAGTAAATTGCAGTATAGCGATATGGCCAGGGTTGGTGTGTGTGTTGAAGTATAGTACATGCTTTGCCTCGTTAATTTGGTGAGCTGTGATTATGTCTCATTTGTGATTAGGCCGGTTCCACAAAGTGCTGTTGTTAATATTATTAAAGTCATGAATTCGACAATTTTTGTCAGACTTTTTCTGCGTTTTCAGAGAAATGTCCAAGATGGCGACTGCACAGCAGAAATCGTTTTGTGTTCTAAGCTTCGCGAAATGTGAGTTCGTAACAACTGTTCAGCGTGCTTTTCGTTGGCAATACCTTGGTGTTGAACTTCCTACCGCTCAAAGCATTAGGCGATGGTATAAACAATTCCGAGACACGGGTTGTCTGTGTAAAGGGAAATCTCCTGGGCGGGGCGAGCGCATCCGACGGAGTTTCGCACGTAGTCCACAGATATCCACTCGCAGTGGATGCAAACATGCTCGCAAATGTTTGGGACGAATTTGACTACCATAAAGACATATGCCGTGCATCCCAAGGTGGACAAATTGAGCACCTTTAATGTGGTTTGTAGAAAAACTTTATGATTAGCCATGTAATATAAAATTAATCTTAAGTGTCTACGTTCAATATTTTTCATAATACACGCATTTCGAATCGGGTGATTCTTTTTGAAACACCCTGTATTACTGTGTTGCAACAGCATTTTTTCCGAATTTTCGGGGATTTTTCTTGGGATTTCGGGAACACGAAATCGTAAAAAAAATTAATAATTTTTTTTACCTATTTTGTATCACAAAATTTTCTTCTAGTTGATTAACAATGCTTGAAATGGCATCCGCATCTCACGTTGTCAATTGGTAGAAATTAATTTCAGTCGAGTTCTTCACCAAACAGAAATATATGTAAATATAAATGAAACATACTCAACAATATAAAATATAAATGCAGTTGAAAGCAATAAAGTAACAGAAAATCTATTAATATGAGATTGATTTTTCACTTCGAAGAGAGTGTATGGTCCATCAGACTGATCTCTTCGCTTCTTAGACTTCATTAACTCATTGACATTTTAATCATTTTTCAGGCGCTAATATCAATTTCAACGTAATACATCACACATTATTTTTTTTTAATCTATTTGACAAAATAGAAGAGACCAAAAAACATGTTTGCATGTAATTTCTACTGGAAACTATATAATCATTATCTCACTCACAGTTTAAATACATCCAGGTGCTTGTTCAAATATCAATTAAATTAATGAGTTCCAACTTATCTATCCATAAGATTTCGTTGCAAGAATTTGACACCCCATTAAAAGTCCCAGCAGTCCGAAATTACAATTAAATTATTTTCTTAGAGAACAATGTTAATATATTCATTCATCATGTCTGTTTATGTGAAATCATCAATATTTAATTTGCGCTCTCTTTTTCTTCATGTGTCATTTCAATCTATCATCACTCAACTTTCTCTGGTGGTTTTCCCACGGCAAATATTTACCGAATCAGGTGTATTTTGGGAGAACCATCGAATAGCATAATTTCTATTCTCTGCCAATTTCTTTAATGGATCACAGTCAACTATCCATCTTATTTAATCGATCGATGGCTATAATCGAGCAAGAATAGATAGATAGATAGATCTCTTTTCAATTCAGTAAAGAGTAGAACGGAGAACACAGGAGAATAAAAAAGGCTAACAGGAAAAAAATATATATATATAAAAATAAAGGAAGGCACATGGTTCGGTAGTCGAATAGCAGCAAGCCTTTTGATCCACGGCTGTAAATTATACCTAGCAGCATCTGGCAGATGGGATTCGTTATCTGTGATGGAAAACCTGCCATTCGCTTTTATGGCTGAAGCCAACCAAACCTCAACTAAGGTGTCCCTATTGTTACGACACGTGTTTATCAAGTCGTTTTGACACTTTCAAGACTTCCTAGAGCAGTAAAAAAAAATGAAAAAGAGTGTCATGCATCGAAGTCTTTATTTTTCCGCGTTTCCCCCTCTAATCTTAATTATTTCGATACCAAAGCGAAGAAAAAAGAATAGCTTAAAAACGCTTTTAAGAGATTACCATCGAAAGCGAAAGCCATTTAGATTGTTCTCAAACCCTTTTATTTCTAGTAAGCCAGCAGGATGTTTTAATAGCCCACAACTCTTTTAAGTAGAAATTGAACATGTCAGAGTCAATATATTTTCGCTCATTTTGTGTTTTTTATTCGTGTTATTTTTTGTGTTTTTGTTTTTTTTTAAAGAAAAATAGGAAGAAATTCGTATTTAAGATCTTAAATGTTCAATAATGTGTTCCGTTATCGCATAAAATCCTTCCATATTTTCTGTTAAATTCTTTAAGTATACATTTCTTTTTTGGTTAATGCTAATTTCTTTAAGAAATACTTGAATTGATCCAAGATACTTTCGAAATAACTATGAAGTGGTAGATTACCAGTCGTTAAAAAACACATCGAAGTGTTCATCTAACTACTTTCGCAGCAGAAATGGCATCGTATCACATTATTAACCCTTTCCGCGCCGTAGTAAAAATCACTAAACCCTACGTAAAACTATTTCTTTTTAATGAAAATAGGATTTCTTCCGATTTTCAGCAAGTGCAAAGTAAGGGGTATGGGGGAAATTGTACCACTGAGAAATCAACTTTACAAAATATCTGGGCTTGTCAATGCTAAAATAAAAGGCAAGTGAAATATCTCGTCAACGTCACTGAGAGAGTTAAATAAAGAGCTTGGGGACCTACATCAATACAAAAATATATTAAAACTGCAAAGTTGAAAATTAGATGCCAGGAGGCCGGTGGGAAAATATTTTTCCACGGTCCATCTTCTGTTACAAATTTTTAGTTCGAATAAAATTAAGTCAAGATATTGTGTTCGAGTTTAATGCCACTAGAGTTGTTTAAAAAACGTCGACGACGTCAACAGCGGTTTAAGTACGAAGTACGAAAGCCTGGATAACCAAGCGGAGATCGAGATATTGTTCGGAAAGAAAATTCACATTCCTAAGGGCTATTAGCTGAGCTTGGAGGCTGTCCATGCGCAGTCCCGTTCATCATTCATACATATGCTCTAAGGATTGAAAACGTCTGTCCTCTGTAGTTCAATCGTTAGAACACTCGCCCGGACAGTGAGAGATTGGTGGTTCAATTCCCCACAGTGGAATGTGAATTTTCTTTCCGAACAAAATCTCGATCTCCGCTTGGTTATCCAGGCTTTCGTACTTCGTATGAAAAGCGGAGAGTGACATCGTTTCTCTCTAGCGGTTTAAGTGTTCACGAAAACGTTTCGACGAAATAAACAAATCGTGAACAATGATATGTGTAACATTTTGTACACATATTACAAATACAAGCCCCTCCCTCATCTCAAATACAAACATAAATACTCCTTCACCAATAGCGTAATTAAAGACACCTTTGAATACGATATAACTCATGGATCACCTTCATGGACCTCCTTCAACTAATAAAATAAGCGGCTTTTAAGTAGGTGATATATCTCATCAATGACGGTGAGAGGGTCAAATAATGAACTAGACCTACAAAATAAAATATGCATTCAAACTGCCAAATTGAAAATTAGATGGCAGGATTCACTAAGATTTACAAATTCTGTGGATTTATCCAACAAAATAATCCGCCGCAAATCTTGCTTTCAGGGAGAAAGCGAACTAAATGAAAGTAATTTCTCTCACTTTTGTCCAAGTTAATTTACCTTTTTTCTTAAAAAGCACGTTTGTTCAACGCATCCCCTCTGATTCACGGATAACGTGCGTAATCTTCATCTTGAAAAGAAAAGGTTATTTAGAGAATTAAAAAAAGAATGGAAACTATATATATAAGAAAAGATTAGAGATCTCAAGAAAGAAGTGAAATCTAGACTAGCAGATAATATTGGTACTGACCCGAAAATCATTTTTAGGTATGTCAATGCATGCAAGGTAGGTATGCAAGGTTGGTCCACTAACCATCGGAGGGTCTAGGGGTAGAGGACGACAAAAAAACGTGTAGGATATTCAACGATTTTTCGCGTCAGTTTTCAACAAAGACACCGATGTTTCAAGTAGGGATGCACTTCGGACTGATAAGGAACCCAATGGAATTCAAGTTGATGAGAGGGGAAGTCGTCCAGCTTCTTAGGAATCTATCTGCTAGCACAAGACACCAGGACCAGATGACATTTACTGCGTCCTTAGGGAATGCGATAATGAGCACTTTTTACCAACAGGGATGTAAATGTATGAAATAGCTCATGTTCCGATGCCGTAAATTCATATATATTAATATCATACTGAAAAAAAAAAGTTTTTACCATATTTAAAGAATGGCAACCAGTTTTCTATGAGCAGATGTTTTAGTTGTTTAGTTACTTTTTCTGGCTTATTATTTTCGGGCAGCTGTGTTTACGCTATGACAACCATATTTTTTTATGGCCTTTTTCTAATATTATTTATTTTTTTATATTTATTATTTCTTCTTTTTCTAGCCAACTTGTTGGGGGTTACGCCGATTATGGTTTCTGATTTTGTATTTGTATTTCTTTCACGGTAATAAACTGTATTAAATTCCCTGCGTTGTGGACAACCAGGAAAGAAAAATCGAGAATCTATCCATACTTAGAATAAGACAACCATAAATTGTTTTCATGGGCATTATATAACATTTTATCATGTATATATAGGTGTTAGTTTTTATAATTGAATTTTTAATTGGGGGTTGCTGTATTTTAGACATGTATGACATCCATATTTGTTATGGGCATCTTTTTCTCAGCCACCTCGTTATTTTGCCTGTTATCGCCTCGCATTTGTATAAAGTATTAAATTATACGCATCGTAGTGTCTAATTATTTGATAAAAAAAAACTTCCGTTAGGTCGATATTACACTATAAAAGTTTGATAAAATCCCTTTTATAAAACTTGAAAAATCCCTTTTATAAAACTTGAAAAATCTAACTAATAATGTTATTGGCTACATTCTAGAAAATGCAAGCTGTGACTTTATTGGCTGCATTTCTCAAGTTTTATAAAAGGACTTTTATCAAACTTTTATAGTGTAATACCGGCCTTAGTCCAATTTCTGTTATTAATATATTTAGTTTAATTATAATAAAGTCAAGATATATTCTGTACTCAAGTTTAACGCCACTAGTGTTGTTTAAAAAAAGGGCGTCATCAATGGTTCAAGTGTTGACGAAAATGTTTCAACGAAAGAAACAAATCGTAAACATTGAGATAACTAACATTTCTACACACATTTCAAATAAATGAACCCCATACTTCCAAACACAAAGATAGATACTCATACAACCATGGTATAATTGAAGACACCTTTGAATACGTTATAAATCATGGATCAGAGACCACCTTCACCAAACATGTTAATCAAGTCCTAGGCTTCCTTGAATACAACCACGTTACAGAATATGCCCGCAATGATGAAATATATGCATGCAAATGCGTCGGAACATCAAGTTTGTATAATTCCATTTATTTAAATTCGATTATTTATGCTATTCACATACAACGAGAAATTCTTATTAAAGCAATAACTCTCTTCTGAGAAAATGTGGCGTTAGGATCTGGGTCGGGATATGCATATACTTGGGGCGACTCCTTCGTTTTATTTTTAGGAACTTCTCCTTCGAACCGAATTCTGTTCAATCTATTCAGTTTATCGCTTCTTTCACACATATCTCGCTTATGTTCAAGTTTTATCTTACGAGCATACGGGGAAAGAGAGAGAACCAAATCTTTACCGAAGGATCCAGAGAATTTTGAATATCTAAATTAAGTCTGTCCTCGACTCGTTTTGTATTCTTACGCCACGCAACATTTCGGGCATTATTCTGCGTGTCTTTCAGAAAATCCTGCGAAAATTGGACTCCCTCAATCATCCTTCTTTGACGTTGTTCTTCTAGTTGCTCTGTCGTTATTTTGTCACTCTGCTCCGAAATTTTACATCAAACTTTAGATTGCAAAAATGGAAGAAAGTTTTTCGAAGAACTTTTCGTTTCTTTCTTGAAAGAAGTTGTTAGTTTGCGTGTTTTGTAAATCACTGGTTATGCAGCTTTTAGTGATAAATTTCATTAATACCTGCTGTTTATTTTTGTTACGTACCTAACGTTTAAGGTGTCTCCTACTTTTTAACGTGCTGGAAAACTATGCTCCAGCAAAAGTATTATTAAAAATATTATTTAACAATTGATTTATTACAAATTCGGTATAGATATTTTTGATTGTATATGCTACCCTATGCAGAAAGGTTGTTTTATATATCTTTGTTTCTTATTTTTTTTCAAATTTAAAAAAAAAATTACAATTAACACATTGAGCGCATGATAAAATATCATGACATCCATGTAACTGAATAAAAGTTGATTCAAAATAAGAAAAAATTGTTCAGTTTATTAAATGCCGAAATAGATTTGAGACCCATTCATAAATACTGGAGTTATGAAAAGAAAAATAAATTTCAGTTTTAAAATTTAATTTTAAATAAAATTGAGTCTTAGTTTTCTTCATTTTATGAACTAAACTGTTTTCCTTATTTTGAATTAGATTTTATTCAGTTATATTGATGTAATGTTATTTTATCATAACATTATTAGCATAATGTGTTAATAATGCATTTTTTTTAAATTGCAAAAACTGAAATATTAGGGATATGGAAACTTTTTTTCACAAGCATAGAATAGCATATACAATCAATTATATGCGTATTAAATGTGAAGTAAATCCATGGTTAAATGATATTTTCATGATATAGTTTGCACAATGTAAAAAAGGTTGAAGACCTCAAGAAGAAACGGTATATTGCCTATAAATTTTGAGAATTATTTATTGTGCTTTTAGAGCTAAAATACCAGAATATTTTTAAAAATATATTTCCTTACGGTAATTTAAATCCGATGTAAAAGACATTCGATTATTTCTTCGCAACTGGTAATTTTTTGCACATGAAGGCTAATTATATCAGAATGGAAGTTATAGCCAAATATGAATAGCTTTTTATTTTAATTTTTTTCGGAGTGTCATAAAAAACTCTGAGCAGGACTGAGAACATCATTCTCTGAAAAATCATTCTGAAATCTTATAGATCGAACTATTGGGTCCTTGTAAAACTTGTTCTAGTGCAATATAATATACAATAACGGAGGTTCTTTACAACAGCTAATGATGCGAAGAGGAATTCAGGAAAGAAAAAAATTCAACTGCTTTGCGGGGAATCGAACCCACGTGTCGAGTGGGCACTAGACTACAAAGACAACGAATTTCAACCTTTCCTTAGAGCGAGTGTGCGCTGAAGGGGACCGTACATGGACGGTCGGACCTAACTCAGGCCAGATCCCACAATACTCTAATGAAGAAAAACCAATAGTAAATTAAAATTCGTATTTTAAAATAATGTATATCCGTACTTTACAAATAATAATTGTAGTTGACAATTTTTGTTCAGGTACAATATATATATCTGCTTGTTACGATGCATATTTGAGTTATTCCTTGGAATTTTTCCCTTTTTCAAACGGATTTGAAATAAACTTAACAAGCTCTATTAAAAAAAATAATACTCTAATTTTTCCTTTGAAATGTTATTTGGAATAAAACTTCTTTGACATTTTTAAAGAATTAAAATATGAATATAATTAATTGATAGACACCCTAAAAACTCGATAATCCTCCG
Organism: Pholcus phalangioides; assembly: GCF_987345545.1. Lineage (NCBI taxonomy): Eukaryota > Metazoa > Arthropoda > Arachnida > Araneae > Pholcidae > Pholcus > Pholcus phalangioides. The sequence goes on from NW_028301600.1 coordinate 10,144,466, forward strand.
GGATATCCTCATAAAACAAATCTTAATGGCATTCTTGGTTTTAAACGAGAATTTTCTGAATCATTTAAATATGCACATCTCGTTTAACCTGAATTTTTATATGGAAAGGTTTAGAATATATTTTAATTTTATTTTAATTGCTTTAAAAATTTAAACACTTCCACCCACATGTCAAGTGAAACCTCATTGATTTATTCAAACCATTATGTATGTCGAAAAACTGTCGAAAAGCCTCAAATCTGTAATGTAAATTATTTTCTCGAATCTAAATTACTTTAAGGAGTTTTTTCTTAAATGATAATACAGATTATTTGAATCTTATTGAAGTCTTTTTGAAATGACGTAAGGCTGTAATTTATTCCGTTCGCGTTAGTTTGAAATAAAAGCTAACAAATAACGAGAAAGAAATCGCTTATTTTTCCATCTGCGTGTGTATATAAGTTAATAAGTAACTATTTTGTAAAAATCTCGGTATCGTTGTAATTCCCACAGGCTAAAAATATTTTATAACCTACTTAATATTCTCCCAAAACACCTTCGAGAGTGAGGATATAGTTTTTGTTCATTATTTCTTCGATTTGAAAAATTAATCTGCTTTAATTTGCACAATGTGAGTTATATATATTTTTACTATTTCTTCAAACTTGTACTATACTATAGCTCTGCATTCTGTATTTATTTCTAATTTGAAGGAGAACCAAAGCCAAAGTTAAATGAATTTTTCAATGTCATGAATATTTTTTTTCTCGTATTACTGGAAAAAAAATAGGTATAAATTTATTATTGCAATAATTATTTTCAATTTATACCAAGTACAAATACGAAATCCGAAGCCACAACAGTCAAATTGTCCCAATTGACTGGGAAATAAAAAGTTTTTATGCGCAAATTTTTTCAGCCACCTCGTTGGGCAATTTGCCTGTTGTGGTCCTTGTATTGTATTTTTATTTGTATTTAAAAAATCAAGAAACAGATGAGAAAAAATGTGAATGTAATACTTTTAATAAAGAAATAACATTGGAAAAAAAGCTAAAAAAAATGATTGTCAGCCTAAATTAAGAATAATTAAAAAAAACTAAAATAACTAAAAGTGCAATGAAAATATCCTTGTCAGCAATTAAAGTATAAATTCATTTTATTAATTATATTTTGTAATTATATAATTTATATTTTGAAAAAATTGTATAATTAAAATCAATTCCCGAATCGGGGCTGAGTAAAAAATGTGTTAAAAAATCAAGAAAGATAAAAAAAAATGTAAATATAATATTCCGGGTGTTTCACGAAGGACCCCTAACTTTGAAAATAAAAAACTCGGAAACGGTGATAGATGGAAGCATGAAACAAATGGTATGTTTATTTAAAAAAACCCATAAGAATCTGATACAGAAACCTCAACATTTTAGTTAGGAATTGCGCCGACGGATGGCACCACAGGCGGAATTACCATAAGTAGGCTGTACATAGTGGATAATGCAAGCAGCCCTCGTTGTATTCACATCAAAAGCGATTCAAAATGTACACCTTTCCCACAACACACACGTCGCAAACGAAGAATGAAGTTGTCAGTGACTCTCTGTAGTGGTCACCGGAAATCGACACACAAGCCTGGCAAATAGCCTCCTCCAGCTCGTCGAGTGTTAAAGGATTTTTGCGGTAAACAATGTCCTTCAGTGTGCACCGCCGAAAGTAGTCGCAGGGGGTGACGCCGGATGAACGCAGAGGCTACTTATGGTAATTCCGCCAGTGGTGCCATCCGTCGGCGCAATTCCTAACTAAAATGTTGAGGTTTCTGTATCAGATTCTTATGGTTTTTTTAATAAACATACCATTGGTTTCATGCTTCTATCTATCACTGTTTCCGAGTTATTTATTTTCAAAGTTAGAGGTCCTTCGTGAAACACCCGGTACGTATAAGAAAGAAATAACATTGGAAAAAATGCTTCAAAAATGGTATGGTTGTCATAGATTAAATTAAAAATAATTCAGAAAACAAAATAAGCTACAAAAATAACAAAAAGTATAATATAGTGTGTCCCATGAAAATATATCACCCATTTAGGTGTACAAAATCGTTTTAGTATAATGATTTTTTTAATTATACAATTTATTTTCAGAAATCTTTTCAATTCGTTACTGTACCCAAGGGATGATCTCACCCTCCGTACGAAGGTTTTTAATATCTTCGTGGAGAAGATCAGTTTAGGAAAGAAAGAAGATTTAACTGCCCTTGCGAGGAATCAAACCTACGTCTTCTCATGTGCCGGGCGAGCTCCCTATACCACTAGATTACTAAGGCAATGAATTTCAATCTTTTCTTAGAGCTCGTGTGCGCTGCAAGAATGATGAACTCATCTTCGCATCAGCCAGCTGTTTAAAACCTGGCAATATCAATATTGCGAGATCTGGCCTGAGTTAGGTCCGACCGTCCATGTACATTATATTGCACTAGAACAAGTTTTACAAGGACCCAATAGTTCGGTCTATAAGATTTCAGACTGATTTTTCAGAGAATGATGTTCTCAGTCCTGCTCAGAGTTTTTCATGACACTCCGAAAACCATTAAAATAAAAAGTTATTCATATTTGGCTATAACTTCCATTCTGATATAATTAGCCTTCATGTGCAAATAATTACCAGTTGCGAAGAAATAATCGTACGTCTTTTACATGGGATTTAAATTACCGTAAGAAACTATATTTTTTAAAAAAAATTCTGTCATTTAGCTCTAAAAACACAATAAATAACTCTCAAAATTTATAGGCAATATACCGTTTTTTTTCTCAATGTTACCCTTAAATTTTCAAAACATTATTCTCTATTTATTCATTAAAAGTTATACACAGGAAAATTTATAACAGTCGTTATAAAAGTAAGTATTAGGCAAGTGAATAATACGTTACCGTATAGGAATCTAGCTATAAAAAATGATTACGAATATTTCCTTCCGTTTTTTCGGAAAACAAGGAAAAAAAATTGAATCTTTTTTTTCGTTTTCTTGATATGTATTTGCGCTAACAAAGCTCGGAATAGGAAATAAAAGTTAAAAGGGAGAAAAATTCCGGAATTTCCTACTTTTTTAGCGTTCTTTTCCGGAGAGTATATTGCGTCAGCTGCAGCAGCAGCACGAGCATGTACAGTTGATCTCAGTACACTCACACAAAGCTCAGAATGTACGCCAAACCACCTGGTGCTTCTCTATAGCAGCGTTTTTGCCTCACTGTTTTGAACTTTTCTCATAGTTGGCTGACAGCAGCTGTTCTGATAATAATAATAATAATAATAATAGAACCTTGGTGGGTAAAAACTGGTGACAGTAAAAGTCGATAAAATAAAAGATTTCTTCCGCTTAATAAGTCCCGAGGAAAATAACTCACGCTCTTCACGCTGTCGCGAATACTGGGAAGAGCAGTACATCCACAGTATCTGGCGACGAATAATGATGAGGGGGTTTTTTTTCCTCACCCCTCTTCTTATTCTTATTCTTGGGATCACTTTTATTTATTTCTTTTAGCCTTGCATGTTAGTTTTCCTTTTGTTTAGGCTCGATTCCTGGCTTTTCTAACGCTACTTGGTGGTCCATCGAAGTGAAAGCTGCAAACTTTCCGAAGTAAAAAGACAAGCAAGAACGAAACAAAAAAACGAGACTTTTCCTCTCTCGTGATATATTTATATATTTTTTTTTATATACTATACACATGCACTTATATGTGTATATATACAGTGGATTTCATTTGTGTCATCTTAATTCCCCGTACGACGGAGCCTGAAAGCTAATGCTCATCGCCGCCGTGCGACGACGGAAAGTAGAAATAAATTACGAAAATGAAAGTAAAATATTATTTTTTCACAAAAATGAAAAATATGATATTTTTCGGCGTCGTCGAATAAAGAAAAATGATACGCACAAAAAAATATATGATAAAGCAGATGGCGGAAACACGTCTTTAGTTTGACAGCAAATGATAAATTTTTCGCGTCTTTTACCTCTATGATTAGCATTTTTTGCAGTTTTTCTTTCATTATATTTCTCCTGCAAATATGTCTTCTAAAATATTCTCTTAATACTTTTGTGCTCACTATTTAATTGAATCCTTTGTGAATTGTTTTTAGCATTATTTAAAAAAAAACAGCTGAAACTCGTGGAATTTTATTTTTGGAGTTTAATCTACTATCATCGTTCAAATTAATTTTGTTGTTCGTCATATATACGTGCACTAAAAATTGTTTCAATAAATTTTTAGTTTCCATGTTGTAAATAAATGAAAGACTGGGTTCCTTTTACGATATAGCAATCGAATGCTTCGTACACGATGACAAAATATGCTTCATGTATATTGAATATTTTTACACAAAAACAGTTTTAGGAAATTAGTGCCGATTTCAGAAAAAGTGATACATTTTTAATGATTGAAGAATAATTATTTTCTAAAACTTTTGAGGGGATTGGTACACAAGAATTGTCAAAACACGCATTTTTCAATTTTTAAAAACCGTGAATGTTTTTGCACCTATCTGCACCAAAAGTATTTATACAAATATATACAAATACAAATACAACGCCACAACAGGCAAAATGCCCAACGAGGTGGCTGATAAAAAGATGCCCATAAAAATATGGTTGTCATATGTTTCAAAAATACAGCAACCCAATTAAAAATGCAATTAACACAAATTACAAACAATATATACACATGATAAAATATTATACAATGCCCATAAAGAATACTTATGGTTGTCTTATTCTAAGTAGAATGGATAGCTTCTCGATTTACCCCAACATGTTTATCGTATTTCTTTTTAAACGTGTCAATTGTGTTACAATTTACTACCTCCGGGGGTAAGCTATTCCATTTATTAACAACCCTATTGGAGAAAAATTCCCTGCGACACCATAACCTTGCATTGTCCCTCACCAATCGATACTGGTGTCCCCTTGTAAAAGCAGTCGATTGGCGGTGTACTAAAAGTTCATGGTCCATCCTATCCATCCCATTGAAAATTTTGAACACTTCGATCATATCTCCTCGACACCTGCGTTCATCCAATGTAAACATATTCAAAAAATGAAGTCTTTCTTCATAACTCAAGCCCTGTGTGCCAATAAGGACACGCGTAGCTCTTCTCTGCACCCCTTCAACCAAGTCTATGTCCCTCTGTAGGTATGGTCTCCAAAACCTTACACCATACTCCAGTCCAGAACGAACTAAGCCTCGAAAAAGCGGAAGAATGACTTTAGGAGAACGCGAAGAGACCTTTTTGAAAATGAGACCAAGCATTCTATTCGATTTTTTGACAACCGCTGAACAATGTTCAGAAAACTTAAGTCGCTCGTCAATGAGAATTCCCAAATCGGTGACTCTAGTTGCATCCGGGATAGTGACACCATTCAACTCGTAAGAGAACCGTGGGTTGTTCGAACCAAAATGAGCGACCATGCACTTATCTACGCTAAACGTCATGCTCCATTCATTTGCCCATGCTGCAATCTTGTTTAAGTTGGTCTGGAGCAACTCCCTATCGCTTTCATTTCCGATTACCCCCATTAGCTTCACATCATCTGCGAATTTGCTAGTAATTCCATCGATACCCTGATCGAGTTTGTCGATAAAAAGTGAAAAAAGTATGGGGCCAAGGACACTTCCCTGAGGAACTCCACTTGTGACGTCTGTCCAACCAGAGAATTCCCCGTTCACCATAACTCGTTGCGACCTATCTCTTAACCACGATTCTATCCAATTCAGCAAGTTGCCCCCTATTCCAATCTCGTGTAAACGCTTCAAGAGTTTGCCATGTTGGACCCGATCGAATGCCTTCTGGAAATCAAGGTAAACAACGTCGACATTTTTGCTCTTACCCAAAGCCTTAGTCACGTAATCATAGAAGCAAAGGAGGTTAGTTACACATGACTTCCCCTTCCTGAACCCATGCTGATTATCCGACAATACATTATTCTCGTCTATCCACTTCACAAACTGCCTTTTGATGATAATTTCCAAAATTTTCGAGAGGGAGCTCGTCAAACTCACTGGACGATAATTAGACACCACTTCTCTACTACCCTTCTTAAATATCGGAACAACGTTAGCCAGTTTCCAATCTCTCGGGACGATACCCTCAGCAACACTACTCCTGTATATCTGTGCGACTGGCCCCAACAATTCATTAGCACCTTCCCTGAGAACCCTGGGATAGATATCATCTGGTCCTGGTGCTTTGCTTGCACATACATTTCTTAGAAGATTTAGGACCTCCACGTCTTCAACTTGAATATCGTTGAGCGTTTTATTACCCCATGCAACACCCATATATCGAATATCATTATCTCCATTAAAAACCGACGCGAAAAAGTCATTGAAAGCACTACACATGCCTACATTGCTCTCTACTTTTGAGCCTCCTATCGAGAGGGGGCCAACTGTCCCCTTACATCCATTATTGACGTATCGAAAAAATGATTTTGGGTCAGAGCCAATGTTATCTGCCAACCTAGATTCAACTTGCTTTTTACTATCCCTTATCGCTTTCTTCAACAGTCTTCTTTTATCAGTAAACAATGATAGGTCACCTCGTCCACTTTTATACTCTCTGAATGCTCTTTTCTTTTCAAGATAAAGGTTCCGCACGCTATCCGTGAACCATAGAGGGTGTGATGTACAAACACGCTTTTTTCGAACAAAGGGTATGACGTCGTGCAAAACAGAGGACAGCTTCGTACTAAATTCTTCCCATTGACTTACCACCCCTACTGATTCCAACCGGTCTTTGAAAACTTCCGCTAACCTTCTTCGCAAAACATCAAAGTTAGTTCTCCGAAAACAAGGAACCAGTCTTTTGTTATCAACCTTACCCGAGGAAAAGTTACAGTGAAATCTGACGATACGATGATCACTGGAAGAAAACTCTTCCCCCACCGAAACATGTTCAACTAGATCCTCAGAACTAGTAAGAACTAAATCCAAAATAGCAGTACCCCTAGTGGCTTCTGATACATGCTGATACAAAAAATTTTCGAGCACCAACTTAAGAAAGTCTCTTTCATACTGATTTCCAGATGAAAGGTTCTCCCAATCAATACCCGGGTAATTGAAATCCCCTAGTATGAGAACCCTCTTTCGCTTACACATGTAGGAAATTTCATCATGCATTTTGGCGATATAGTTTTGATCCCTATTCGGTGGATTGTAACAAACCCCAACAATAAGCTTATGACGTCTTTTGTTCTCAAGTTCAACCCATATGGTTTCAATATCACTTCTCTGCACGTTACACTCTCTAGCCTTCAAACATGATTTCACGTATATCAACACTCCAGCCCCTTTCCTATCAGATCTATTTCTCAAAAAAGTATCGTATCCGGAGATGTGTAAGAAAGATTCATCCCCATCGTTTGCCCAAGATTCTGTAATGGCTATAAGATCCAAGCCCTCCACAACTATCATAGTTTCTAAAAAATCTTTCTTATTACCCAAGCTCCTGGCATTTATTAACACACATTTTAATTTGCCCGGTGGTTTGTTGTCAATCGAGAAGCCATCCAAGTCAGAGGTGGGTAATTCCCCGTCAGTACTGTTGTGATTATCATTAACTAACCCGCATTCCCGACTACGTGGTCTGGGAGTAAAAAACCTGACCTAAGACTATCGTAAACCTCCCAGACCCCTCTCTTATTTAGATGGATCCCATCCGAACGAAGCCACCTATCGGTAAATGCGGGAAGCTCCAAGAACGTGACCCCAAGTGAGGAGCAAATGTCCTTCAGGCCTATATTGAATTGGTGGATCCTACTCCTATATCCCCTACTACCCCTTGTAACCTATATTTGTAACCTATTCTAATGTAAGGTACTCGCAAGCATTATTTATGCTAAGATCTTCTGTTAAAATGCACTTTTTTCAAAACTGTTTTTTGCCATAAACATTTTCTTAAACAAAGCTTTTTCAAATGCCTTGAAACTTTGTATGCCTCTTGGTACATGATATAGTGTTACATGATTTATATATAACAAAAGGATAAAAATGATTGCAACAAATTCTAAGCATAAAATAATATTAAATTTTGGTTATTTTTGAAAAGTTTCAATATTGTTGAAGTTAATATTCGGAAGAAAAAATAATAATCGGAAAGAGAGGGAATAAAGCAACCTAATGAATAAAAAAAATTGATCCTCAAAGCTTCCATTAAATTGTATAAAAGTATTCACGGTATGTGAGAAAAAAATTCAGTGCCTCAAAGTGAACGAAACATTTTCAAATCTTCTTGAAAGACAAGTGGTTTCCCGGCAGAAACGCATAGAAAACCTGCATCAACACCCTTTAATTAATCAAAGTGATAACTAATATTTTACAATCAACCAAGCCAATCATTGGGCCAATATTCAGACATTAATTTTAATACGGAGGTTTTTAACAACTGGCTGTTGCGGAGATGAATTTTTGGAAAGAGAAAATTCAACTTCCTTTGCGGGGAATCGAACCCACGTTCTTTCACTTACCGGGTGAAGGTCCTAGACTACAAAGGCAGCTAACGTCTCGCTCTTTCCTTGGATCTCGTGTGCACTTAACGGGACCGTACATGGACGGCAGGACCTGACTCAGCCAAACTTACAACTGCTGACGCTGCCACCAGATGGCGACTTATACAAGGATGAGATCACTCTCCGCTGCCATACGCTTATATAAGTCGCCATCTGGTGGCAACTTCAGCAATTGTGAGCTTGGCCTTTAGTCAGGTTCGGCCGCCCATGATGTACGGTCCCGTTCAGTGCACACGAGATCCAAAGAAAGATTAAGCGATTCGTAGCCTGTGTTGTCTACTGGTCTAGAGCGTTCACCCGCAAAGTGAAAGGACGTTTGTTCGATTCCCCGCAAAGGCAGTTCAATAATGAATTATAGTGTAAACGTATACAAGAAAAAACATTTTGAACGCGATTTTCTCAGATTGCAGTTTTTGAGCTCATCCGTAAGATTTAAAAAAACTTTAAAAAAAAAACTGCCCTAAAAAAAAGTTCTGAAATTTTCCACAAGTGTTTATTCGATATATGTTAGTAAAATGGACCTCGAACTTGAATATCTCATCATTCGTTAGAATTTTATGAATTTTTAAAGTTTGAAAAAATATGTAAATTTAAAAAATCGAAATTCAACATTTTTCTAAAAAATACTTCCCATTAGTCAATTGCTAAATCCGAGGTTCATTTTACTTAAACATGTCGAGTAAACATTTCTGCAAAATTTCAGAATTTTTGAGGCTGTTGTTATTTTTTTTTTTAATCTCACGGATGAGCTCAAAAACTGCAATCTGAGAAAATCGCGTTCAAAATGTTCTTTCTGGTATACGTTTACACTATAATTCATTATTTCTTTCTTTTATTATGAAAAAACAAATTAACCGATTAACATGAAATTGTTTTTCATTTTATTTGCAATTGAATGAAATATTTTTTTGAAGTCATTTTTGAAAATTAGACTTCAGGGGTCGTGACACCCCTTCAATGCCTGCTGATATTTTTATATTTTAATCCTTATCCATATTATTTATCCCTTGCTGAACTTATTAGATTTTTACCCTCATTTAAATGATTTTTGGTTACGCTAAATTCAATAAAAAAAATAGCTAATGAAATGAAGAGTCCGAGTAAAAAAAGCGATCTAAAACATGTAACTAATACAAGTTCGAGAATGAAATTTGAAAGGGCTTGGATAGGAAAAAACTTAATTTTTGCTCTACGTTAGTATATCATTCCTTTAGGGTCAAGAAAACAAATATACACAAACTGACATAAAACTATACAAACGAATGATTATTATAAAACATAGTAGACTGCCCATAAAAACGTAAGGTTGTCTTATCTAGGTAAGAAGGATAGGTTCTCGATTTATCCCAATATGTTTGAACGAATTACTAATGAAACCAACTATGTTTTATAAAAACCATATTTTAAAAAAGTACTCAGTTGTCTCCTATAAAAGAGTTAATTCAATTCAAATTTTAATTTCAATCATATTACGTTAATTTTTGTGTATTTTGAGATTAGCATTTTCCAGAAACACGGGTAGTTTTTCCAACAGAAAAGCCTGCATCATCACCCTTTAATTCATCAAAATAATAATAATTAATAAATACAACTTATATATATATATATAATTATTTTACAATAAAACTTACATTGTACAATCAATCAAGTCTTCATTGTACCAATATTCAGACATCAATTTTATCCCCAACTGATATCTTTATACTGTAGTTTAATCCTCATTCGTATTGTTGATTTCTTATTGAACTTTTTAGATGTTTAACCTCATTCAAATGATTTTTGGTTGCACTGAATTCTATAAAAAAAAAGCTAATGAATGAATAGCCGGAGTATAAAAAAGGCGATCTAAAAGCTGTAATTAATACAAGTTCGAGAATAAAATTTGAAAGGGCTTGGATAGAAAAAAACATAATTTTTGCTTTACACGTTAATACACTATTCCGTAGATTCAAGAACGTGTGCTTATACAATGGGGTAAATGCAGTAGTTTTTAATCCCCAAAGCGCCAATAAACGCCCATCGCTTCGTCTCCCTCGGAACTCTCTAAACTCGAAATCTGATTAAATTTCTTTCTTCGGGACTAAAGACTCCTTTTGAACAGTTTTAATAATTTCTTGCTTCATTCCAAAGAACCGCCATCGCTCTTTGCTTCACTCTCCATGTATAAGAGAGTTTGTTTCACAAACAACTTTAAATTTCTTGTAATTTGCGTGCCACTCCCTCTACGTACGTTCCCACTTACCCCTTACCGTTTTCCTTAAAACTTCATTTCCAATTTTATGTCCCGGAAATTTAACGTGAGCGTGATATTTAAAAATGCCTAGCAGATGAAGTTATTGCACTTAATATACTATCAGACACCGCCTGTCCCTGATGGGATTACGAAAGATTTGTTTTAAATCTTCTTAGATAGAAAAGCAGTTATTTAAAATTTTAAATGAAATATCCATAAAAAAAATTGTCCTATAAATTTGAACGTGTCTCTAATCAGTAAAGTCAGGCCTTAAATTTCATTTTAGAAATTCGTAACATTTTACGACGGGAAAACAGTAAAAATTTATATGATGGGGTGAAAAAAAAGTGTATATATATGTATATAATCTTTTTCGATCCATATATACTTCACACAGTATGAAATTTTGTTTTTTTAATCTATTATTTAAAAGTTTTAATTAAAAAAATAGATCATTACAAAAAGACAAAACAGAAAACTTCATCTAGATTAAATAATTTATATCAAGTGCCGAAAATAAACAACACGTTAAACCAAGAGATACACTTCTCCAAAAGTCATGAGTCTATATTATGTAATTAATCATATAAATAATAAGATCCAATCATATCATCTTCATATTCTCAATGAACATCACTCTAGAATTTATGTTAAAACAATAGTAAATCATAAAACAACACAAATACAACAATTAGTTCTAAAATATTCAAGATTATAATTATTCCTGTTGACATCAAATGAAAAATATACCGTAGGGTAGGATGACTTTGCCCAGTTTGGAAAAATTGTTTTCTGGAGGCGTAAAAAACTTACTTGGGTAATCGTTTGTGGTGCTGCAGTCGTCAAGGCCTTCGTTTTACATGTAAATGAGACGACCTGAGGTTTGGGAGCGTTTCCTGATAAGTGATATCGCCAATACGACGGTTTTTCGACGGGATTTAATATCAAGGAAAAATTGAAGACCTCAAACTTTCATTTGTGCAGCTTTTTTGATTACCAGGTGAGTCCCATCAGTTATTATTATTAGTATTAGATGTAATGAAAATTGTAAAGCGATCAGAGTTTTGGTTTGGCACCTTACCGGAAGATTTTTATTTTAGTGGTCAATGTGTCACTCTCCAGGTTCCACAGAAAATTCGGGGTCACTTTGCCCACTTTCTAATTGTCATTTTGTCTCAGAATACCAACTTAAAAGGTATTAAAGGATAGAATCGTATAACGTAAATATGAATTGAAACTATTCAACAGTTTGAAAAAACAGAAGTTCATTTTAAACACGAGATTCACTCTTATAGAAAGAACCAATATACACAGAAAATAGCTTGGCTTTATACATGATTTGTTCTAGTTTGGACTCATGAAATTTCTGTGGGAATCATTCAACCTGTAACTTTTGATGCCTTAACTCGTTTGTTTTCGTTTCGATTCCGGATTTTTTTTCCGACTCTTTCAATATTATAATAATAAGATAATACGCATACTTGTAGCATTCACCTATGTTAAGTTTTTTCTGTGTATGTTAACTGATATTGCAGTGAAACCATCAGTTCGGTCTATCTATACGTACTCCTCCTTCGTTCCCTTCGAAATTCGAATTTGTTTAACAAGTGAATTTTTAATGTATGTAATTAGCCTAATTTCAACTTTAACGTGTACTTTTATAATTTATAGTAATGTTTCGTGGACCCGCTTCGAGTAAGAGTCATAATTAAGTGATATGCTTTAAAATAAAATTTCATTGCATTTTTCGTGTTGCGTTATCTTTGTTGTCATTGCAGTTCTTTTGACACCCCGTGTTGGTCACATTACCCTAAATTCACTCACATCTTTGTTACATACACAAATCATGAGGTGGCAAAGTCATCCCATTACTCCGGGTGACCACCCTGTTTTTATTGATATACCCTGATATTTCTGTGGTTCCCAACTTCAAGGCGCAAATGCGAGCCGATCTCCCCGTTAAAAAGTCTCGCCACAGAGAGCAACAGTCCTACAACGGTAAATCATTCAACCATAACACTTCACTCATAGTTAGTAAAACTGGGGGCAGATGACAGCACTACACATAACAAGCATTACACAGAAACAAACTTTACGTCAGGTTGCACTACACGTACACGCACATTCCCGCATGTACCGATTCGTTGGGGGGTTCCGCGGAAGGGGGGGGGGTTCATGTGTGGTGTAGCAGTAGTAGGTAGGGGCTCGGGGATCCATGATGTTCTTAAGTCAGCCACCTCGTTGGGCAATTTGCCTGTTGTGGCGTTGTATTTGTATTTGTATAGAAAGGAGGGATGACCCCATTAAATTAAAAGCTACATAAATTATATCTACTAACCATGAGCCAAACATAAAAAATTTTATTTTCGACTTTTAATCAACGGATTGAATGAAAATTTTTTAATTTAAATTTTGAGACTGGGCAAAGTCACCCCAGTTGACGGTATATGAAAATATGATTGTACGCGAATTTCCTGTATGTAACCCAATAGAAGCAATAAAAACCAATATTTATCATAAAATATCAATATACTGCCCATAAAAAATTATGGTTGTCTCATCTAAGTATGGGTAGATTCTCAATTTATCCCAATATCTTTATCGTATTTCTTTTTGAACGAATGAATCGTGTTAGAATTCACGACCCCGGAAGGTAAGCTATTCCATTCATTCCCAGCCCTATTAGAGAAAAACTCCCTGCGCCACCACAACCTAGAACTATCCCTTACCAATCTATGCTAGTGGCCACTTGTCAAAGCATTTGATTGATGGTGCACAAAATGCTGTTTTTAACAGTTTATTTGAATTTGAAACATGATTTCTAAAATTCTATCAGTTGTATGATTACAAAGTTTAAATATGATATTTTGCCATATTATTAAGGTTATGAACCGAAATCTAAAGTACATCGCATGTATTCGTCTAATTACAGTGTTTCATATATGATATGTTGAATGAAATTTCAAAACATTCACACGTACGTACATCAACAGATTTTGGTGTAACTTATGAGCATACTATACAGTCCTTTATTTTTTAGTTCATACTCTGCATCATTTCTACCTAAATATACTGTGAAAATAACAAAATATTTCATTCATAGAATTTTCTGCAATCGTGTTTCGAATATTAAATGAGTTTTGCTTAAAATTTGACGTAAACATGACTTTGTTCATAGAAAATGACAAAGGTAATCCAAAATTTATTACTGTTTTCACCATTTTGAGACACTTTCTATCGAAAAATGTCATCAAAATTCACTCCCGAACCATTTTATAGAAAAGTTCTAAAATGGGTAGTCGGATACCTTAACAAATTTAACCGTGGAATTAATTGATATTGACCCATTGTTCAGTCCTCGGGGTTCCAAAGTGCCTGTTTCGTCGTCATGTGTGACATTTTGTGCTTTCTGTTTCTATTTAATTTTGTCTTTTCTTTTTGATGTTTATCTCGATTGCTTTGGATGATCTATTTGTTGTGTTCTGTCTAATTTATATGAAGCGGCAACCTATCAAGGCGTCACTAAGAAAAGTCAATATCTCTGTAATCTGTATATAGAAAATTTGTACGTATCTTTGTAATCTGTATATAGAAAATTTGTACGTATCTTTGTAATAGAAAATTATATCTTTTTTTTATTATCATTATTTCCTTTTTTTTTCCTTTTAGAACCGAATTCTGACAAACATTATTCAAAGCACCAAAGTTCATTTTTCATTAAGACCTCCGATATCCTTTTCCCAGGCAAAACATGTTAATTTTTAGCGTAAACTGGGGCCATTTACAATTTTGAACAAGACCATTTTTCAATACGGCAGGCAATTTCTCATTGCGAACAACTAGGTTTCTGCTTCTGATGTGGATCCTGTTACAAAAGGAGAAATATTCTCGGCCAACACTTACACACTTTTCTAGCTCTCTCTTTCTCTCTCTTTCAGAAAAGTCATTGGAATCAAGGATATACTTTCATTTAAAAGGCGGTATATTCGCTTTCCCAGAAATCCTTTTTCCGCATTACCTCTTCTGATTTCTTTTTGCGAGGCATTAAACTTCTCCCATTCCTCAAACAAATCAATTACATTTCCAAGCATGAACGATTTTCCTCCTACTACTAATTATCAAACGGCTTTCCAATTGATTACTCATTCTGATTGTCAATAATCTTATTTTTCTTTCATTTACATTATCTTTTCTCTTCCCCTCTGTTCCTTTTATGGAAGGTAATGTATACCCGCTATTACTTTACTTTTATAAGATAATTTTTATTACAATGGAAGAGAATTCAGTCAAATTTATCTCTTCTTCCAGAATGGTAGGTAAGTGCTTTTCCGGTAGAAACTGCGTTTCCAATAAAAACCGAGTCGGTGCTACTTCGATGTATTATGTACTCTCTCTCTCTCTCTCTCTTTTTTGTTTTAAGGATTGATTGAGAATTCAATTTGTTACCGTCATTTTCTATTATTTAGTAGAAGTATTTTTGTTATATACGTATTTGACAGCTCAAATAATAAATCATTTCAGTTGACCTAGAATAATTTCTTTACACCTCGCCATGCTTGTAATAATTGCTGATGCCTCTCGTCAATTCAAACCTCTATGGTTCTACCCCCATAAAAACGTGTTGAATTTTTATTTTTGTAAACCGAATGTAAATTGGTGGTTAGCATATTTTTAGTTGAAACAATACATAAAAACACAGCAATTTAATTAACTATAGTTCTGATTTAATCAGCTGAAATTGTTAATTATGGGTAAAATATACGGTTTGTTTTGATTTTAATGTTATCTATAAACAAATAAAATTTTGCTTGGTAAAGTGAAATAGTTTTACCTTGAAATAAATTTTGTTTATGATTCCCTCAATTTGGTGTGATTTTATAAATCTCTGAACATGTAAAATCTCAGATAACACAGACAGGGAATCATCACTTTCTAATAAAAAAAGTTTTGTACGCATTTTGTACGAAAAGATGTACACTTGTACTTTCTAAAATACCAAAAAAATTGAAGAAATACATTGGTATAATGGGTTTTTCATCATGCATTTGCCATTTTGGCAAAAACTGTGTACGTCTGAAGAGTCACATGCCATTATGCCTGAAAAGAAAAGTGTTTGACCAGTGTGTGTTACCAGCACTGACTTATGGAGATGAAACATGGACACTCACAAGCAAGACGATACAAAGGCTACAGACAACACAAAGGAGCATGGAAAGATGTATTCTAGGCATCACACAGAGAGACAGAAAACGAATCACTTGGATAAGGAACCACACAAAGGTATATGATATCATGGAAGGAATTAAACGTTTAAAATAGAAATGGGCTGGGCATATTGCAAGAAAACAGGACAACAGGTATTCTAGATTGGTACCCCCGTGGTGTTAAACATCCAAGAAGGCGTCCCCACGCAAGATGGATCGACGAGATCAGAAAAGTGGCTGGACTAAAACATCAGACAGAGCAAAATGGAAAAATTTAGAGGATACCTTCATCCAGCAGTGGATTGAAAATGGTTGTTGTTGTTGTTGATGATGATGACGCTGACGACGACGACGATGATGATGATTATCATAATGATCATGATGATATAGACATTTATAAACGTGGTGTATTGGTGGATTAAATGCCAACTACAGTTTTAGCAGGGCTAAGAGACATCCTACTAATTAATAAATACGGTAACAATCATAAAATATGTTAAAATTACTATAGATTTACTTTATATGAGCATATATAACATTTATCTCATAGTTTTATTTGTATATCGAATTTGTATTTTTTCCTTCAGCCACCTCGTTAGGCACTTTGCCTGTTGAATTTGTATTTGTATCATAGTTCAAACTCAAAGCTCTCGTTGGTCTATTTTACTATACACACGAATTAACCTGAAGAATATATACGACTTATCTCATCATAGACTATATGTTATCATCCTCACTATTAATATCATTCTCAAATACCTTTGATTCAACTTTCCTTCTACACAGAGCTCTCCTTGAGGCCAGTGCAACTATTTATTAGAGTCAATATCTGAAAAAAAATTTATAAAATTAGTTTTAAGATTGTTCCACATTTTAGTATACGATACACTTCTTCATAACATTGATAATTTTTTATTTTTACTGATATTTCTTTTGTTACGTGGTTTACTCTAGTTCACTTCCATTTGTGGTATTTTTGGTCTTACATCTCACTGGAGCACAGTAAACCAATTACTATCTTCTTCTTTCCTATAACGTAGCTTTAACGAGAAATTGATAGCAGAAACTATCAATAGAAGAAAGAGAGAAGAAAAATAACAATATAAAAAAAACTAAGAGGCGATTCTCGATGGTAGAACCGTCTACTCCAAATCAATATATGGATCCAACAAATTTCCTTCATTAATAACATTTTAACGCAACATTTCTTGCATCCCGCACATTCTATACCTTTCTTTTCTTTTATTTTTATCGCACTCATTCTATATAAAGCTCGTAATAATAAGAAGAGGATACTTTCCTTATTCCTCAACAGAATTCTTGTGTATGTATATTTTTTTTTTCGATTTTATTATTTACCAAAGGAAACAGTTGGAGACTAACCAGTAAAAGAAAAAACTACTGTTCGCATACGTGCATCAAATGAATTAAACATGACGCGAAAAAAAAAAAAGACAAGAAACTGTCTTTCATCCTATCACGAAAAACGCAAAATTCAACATGAAACAAATATCCGGTATCCATCTTTATGGAATAAGTCTTTTGTTGTATATGAAATCCAGTGTGAAAACATACCATTTCCAACAAGAAATGGAAGAAGGTAACTTTTTTCCTTCGGGCTATTATATATGTAGATATATATACATATATACACAAATACAAACACATTCATATACGAAGAACTTCACTTCAATCCTCTCGTTTCCCCTTGAGCTATTCAAATCATTTTTGTAAATACTCAGCACGCAAAACTCCAGAAAATACATACAAAACAATCGCCGTTGAAAATATTTTCCATTTTTTCTCAAAGTGATTCTATCTTTAAAACGAAAAATTTCAAGATATAAAATCCCTTATGAAAATTAGAACAAAAATGCATTAAAATTTTACGAACAGTAAATATTAAGAGAATTGTATTATAAAAAATAAATTCATATATATGTGTATAGTGTAGGATATATTAAAAATTCATATCAGACTTATTATTATTAATCATTGCAGATATACAGATAATATTAATTGCCACAAGAAAAATTTAGTTCGCAAATATTTGTTCGTTGAATAACTCACGTAACTTGAGCGATCAAGAAACCAGATGAAATGTTAGACTTGATTTTTCGTAAGGGAATCGTAAGATTCAATTCGTATGGGAAATTTTGTTTTATACTAGCATTGTATGTTTGATATCTGACTTACGGTATTAGAAATTATGTTAGTAAATAGAAATACAAATACATAGGCCACAACAGGCAAATTCCCAGCGAGGTGGCTAAAAAAAATTGATATAATGTGGCCCATAAAAATATGAATATAACTAAAATACAGCAACCCAATACAAGAGCATAGATCACGAAAATCACTAATAATTAATAATATATAATCCACTGTCCATAAAAAAGATTTGACGGTTGTCTAAAAGAAAGACGGTTGTCTTATTTAAGTATAGATAACGTCTCGATTTATCCCAATATGTTCATCGTATTTCGTAGGTTATCTTAATATACCGTCAATAGTATATTTATGTAATGACAATAATTGAATATCGTTGAGTTTTGTGTAAATTGTGGCAAAGGCATCTGACTACCTTCAAATAATGAATTTTTTGAAAATTGTCGAAAATTGTTTCATAAATTTATTCGAAAGAATTTCTTACACAGAATCCACAACTGTTTTATTCTTATATATGCAACAAGTAAAAACATGCTTACGGCTGATTTGAATCATCTGAGAAAAACAATGGTTTCAAAAACAACAAAAAATTTTCGAACGCGTTTTTTAAAGATTGATTTTTTTGTTACTTTATTTATTCTATGCAAAACTAAATTTCTCAAAAATTATGCAAGATATTTTCATGAAATTTTTCAACAGCATTTCAAACAAAATTAGCTCTGCAATGAATTATAATCTGGGCCCTATGCGTAGAATTTATTATTTTACAGCTTTTGTAATATAAAATATTGAATTTTACACTTTGCGCACATAACCATCATAGCAATATACGGTACTAAAACTATTTAATTATAGTATATATATAGTTTATATAGTATAAACTATATATATATAGTTTTTTTAATGTCAGACATAGTTTATAAAAAATTGTATGTATAATGTCTGACGTAAGTACTGAAATAAGCTAATTTTGAGAACAAAATATAAAATATCTCAAAAGGCAATAGTAATAGATATATTTCAGAAACTTCACTGTGGATTTCCTTATTTTATTCGGTATTATCACTACAAATACAAATGCAAATGCCACAACAGGCAAAAAGCCCAATGAGGTGGCTGAAAAGGGATGCCCATAAAAAATACGGATGTCAGATATAACTAAAATACAGCAACCCAAAATAAGAGCAATTATCACGTGAAAACAAATGCACACTGAAAAAAAACTAGTACAAACAAATAATTATGGTAAAACTTAATACACTGCCCACGAAAACTTATGGTTGTCTTATCTAAGTATGGATAGATTCTTTATTCCAATATGTTTGAATGAAGTATGGATAAAACCACCCTCATTCTTTAAAAAAGCCCATAAAAAATATGAATGTCAAAAATATTAATAGCATATAAATACACCGCCCATAAAGAAGATTATGGTTGTCTTATTTTAAGTATGGATATCTTCTCGATTTATCATACTATGTTTATCTTTCTTTTGAACTACTTTTTTATTTACGTTCTTATGTTTATCTACGTTCTTTTGAAACGTGTCAATTATGTTAGCATTCATGACCCCTGGAAATAAGCTATTCCATTTATTAACAGCCCTTGGGAGAAAAACTCCCTGCCACACCACAATCTGAAGTTGTCCTTTACTAAACAATACTACTTCACCAAACACCAACTCCGGGGCCATATCGCTATAATGCAATTTACTGTCATCAACGAGTTGGGTTGGAAATGAAGGTGCCATCTGTTGGTGGTTGCCGCAAGATCGTTAGGGAAAATATCTTGTTATCTATGTTCTCTTGATATAGGACCTGACGGCAATCTTCACGGTGGTAGACGATCATCTTACCACCACCCGTTCGGGCGCTGTCTAAACAGCACTATTGTTCCCTTGTCGAAGCAGTTTGATTGATTGACAGTATATTAATAACTCGTGGTCCATCCTATCCATTTCATTGAAAATTTTAAACACTTCGTTCGTTCTTTGGTCATGGAAGTTTCGTCATTGATGTAATCTTGCATGGATTTATCTGTCTTAAAATACAACAAATGCCTATACTGACTCTTGTACTTTTTCCCTTAAGTCAATATTCACAGTATATTTTTCGGGGGTCTCAGGTTGGAAAAAACTGCTTTTATCAGGAACAACAATAACTTCAGCAATAGAGAGAAACGATGTCACACTCCGCTGTTCATACGAAGTACGAAAGCCTGGATAACCAAGCGGAGATCAAGATGTAGTTCGGAAAGAATATTCACATTCCTCTGTGGGGAATCGAACCACCAATCCCTCACTGTCCGGGCGAGTGTTCTAACCATTGAACTACAGAGGAAAGATATTTTTATTCCTTAGAGCAGCGGTTCTCAACAGGTGCTCCGCGGAGCCCTTGGGGCTCCTTGTGCACTCTCCAGGGGCTCCGCGACCACTTGAGGAAAATAAAAAAAACGGTAAAATTAAAAAAATTATAATTATAAATATTTTGAAACAGTAAAAATAAATCAGTAACTTTGATAAATAATTAAGAAATGGGCCTACGGGGCTCCGCCATAGAAATTTTTAACTAAAAATTGCTCCGCGAGTCAAAAATGTTGAGAACCGCTGCCTTAGAGCATATGTATGAATGCTGAACGGGACTGCGCATGGACAGCCTAGTTCCTCTTTCATTCCTCTCTAAGGAATGAAAATATCTGTCCCCTGTAGTTCAATGGTTATATAGAACACTCGCCCGGATAGTGAGAGATTGGTGGTTCGATTCCCCACAGAGAAATTGAATTTTCTTTCCGAACGACATCTCGATCTCCGCTTGTTTATCCAGGCTTTCGTACTTCGTAACTTCAGCAATGTTTCGTAGCTCAATTTCATCTGATGTTCTGAAATACAACTAAAGAGTAAACTATATCGTCTGCATTTTCAATAGACCAGAGTGTTTTCTTATTCGTTTTATTCATAAAATTTGATTCACAATAAACATGCCTTTTTTGGATTACATAGTTACTACGTGCATTTATATTCTTACGAATTCGTGAATACATTTTAAAATGGAAATTTTTATTTGTTGAAGTATTTTAAATACTACTATATTTTTTAGCTTTCTGACGTTTTCAATTCTAGGTTTAAATTATTTTGAAAAATACTGTTTCAGTGAAATAAAGTGTATTTGACACATCAAGCATCTGATTTTCTTTATTAAACGTCTTACGAAAAAAAAGTTTTTCAATCTCTATATTTGTGAGCACAAATGCAAATAAGTCCTAAAAGTAAATTTATTTGGTCTACCGTTCGTCTTTTGTCACGGCATGAAAGTAAAATTCATATTTAATTCATGTGGCAATCACAATCACATCATCGAAAAATACGTCAGTAAGCTGCTTTTATCCAGCAAAATATTCAAGAAATGAAACTTTAAATTTTATTGAGAAAAAATTTTTGTATTTCACTTAAAAAAGTAATTGAAAATTTCACAACAAATATCTTCCAAATCAGTTATTTTCATTCGAAAATAATGGAATTTCTTCTTTCTTAAACACTTTCTTAATTCGTTGCACCCCTTGAATCTTATATAATATTTCTAGCATTCGTTGTAAGGAAAAAAAGAAAGAAAATGAAAATAAAGGAAGTGAATGGGAAATTTCTTTCCTGGACAAAGTTGTCGACACGGTCTTAAAAAGAATTTATAAAAATAGATGCTTTACTATTCATTTTTAAATACGAGAAATGTGTGTTAGGAAGCACTTGGACGTGAAAGTGTCGAGGATCTGTGGGACGCAGGTGGAAATACGGAATGCGAAAGCGTTTAGTATAATCTTTTTCAGCCTCTACAAGAGACCCACCCTTATATAAGCCCTTTTACACAAGTAGAATGGGCGTGGAAGTCCACAGAGCTTGCTGTTGTTCTCCCTCCGCAGTTATATATCTATCAGGCACGTAAGACTTAATGGCAATTTGTCTTCTCTCTTTACCTTCCTTAGTATTGTCTCACAACGTGTATACGCGTTGAAAAGAAATAATTCTTTATTTCCAATTCAAAACCTTTCTTTTTCTTGTAAAGTGAAATTATTTGTTTGTATGTAGGGATTCTGTTCTTTCTCGTCCCTTTAAGAAACAAAATGTGTTGTGTGCAAAAAATGCGCTAAATACCCGAGATATATACACTATAGCTATAATTATAAAGCTTGAATTTTTTTTCATTTTTGTTACAAGACTTGTTGAATCCAGAACTTGGCAATGAATTTCTTACGAAAGAGTATATACTACAAAAATGGAGTGATAAAAATTCCATTAAAATTTGATCAAAAACTGATAAAATATATATATATATATTTTAAATCAGATTAAATAATTTTTTAAAACAAAAACATACAAATATTAGCGCCTAAGGCATCCCGAATATATAGTGTGCTAAAATAAATAATGAAGATGAATTTTGAAAGCAAATAGCTCAGTGCAAAAACGAAATCAGAAAGTAATTGTTTTTGGTTTTGTTTGCTAACTTTTAATTTTTATTAACATGCATTTTTTTGTTAGAGAGTTTGCCTGTTATGGCCTTTGCATTTGTATTGGTAAAGTCATCGTTTTTTTTACAGATTTGGCTTTTCAACAAAACAAAAATAAGCTGAATATTTGGATTCAATTTTTGTGCTTTAATAATGTTAACAAACTATTGTGTACTCTGAAACAAAATGATCTGTGTGTGTTTATTAAGCCTTTCTAAAGCCTGCATCATTGAAGTTAATTGAAACATTAAAAACAGTCGACAGCAGAAATAAAAAAAAATGTATTTAAATATTACAGAGACTTGTGAGTTCGAGTTAAAAACATTATCCACCAATCAATAAACAAATTCAAATGTACCCGTACTCATGTCACAGTGATAGCGCAGGGTGGACATCAGTAAAAATTATGAACAAACATCGAACGTAAGCTTTTATGATGCGGATCCATCACCATGCTCACACAACTGCACAGTGGCAATAAGAGTTGCTGTAGGTACTAAAATTCAATTCATTCAGGCTCTGAAAGCACAAAACGTGCCCAGTGTGAGCTGTATTATCAGGTGGCCGCTTGTATTTAGAGGTGTCGCGAGTTCGATACCCGGTTCGTCCTTGTCGGAATCTTTCTTTACACACGGGTACAACAGAAACGGCGACATGGCAATAGAAAAAGTTTGTAACCGCAGGGAGTCCCACATCGAGTGGTTAGCACACCAACCACTCGATGAGTATAAAAAAGGCTGCCGTTCGGAATCGGCAATAAATTGTAGGCTGCTGTATAAATAGCCCTCGTGTGCAGAAAATGACCATGACGCAACAAAAATGATCATATGAGCTCATATGATCATATATCACAGCAACAGCGCAAGGTGGACATCAGTAAATATGACGAACAAACATTGAACGTAAGCTTTAACGATGCGTATTCATCACCATGCTCACACGACTGCATAGTGGCAATAAGAGTTGTTGTAAGTACTAAAATTCGATTTATTCAGGCTCTGAAAGCACAAAACGTGTCCAGCGTGAGCTATATCATCAGGTGGCCGCTTGGGAAACGATGCTATACTCTAATGTGCTGTGCCAAGTCCGTTATTTTATCAGCGCTGCATACACTAAATTTATCTCACAATTTTGCGCTACGAATTGTACTCTATTCTTTCCATGAAAAAAATTCCTTAGTCCAATGGTAAGCAAATTTGTTTCATTTCCTAAAAATCGTCACTATTGTTTCCTCTTTTTTGACGTTGAAACGTCTTTAAAATCGATGCCGGGTGTGGAGAAACAATCGCACCCAAATGACCGGCAGCTTGTATCGAAGTAATTTCAAACTTCAATAACTCAATTAAAAATGCACATAGCTCAGCTATCTTGGTCTCGTTTTAAACAAGCAAGGTGAAGTTTTTGCCAGTATAACTGACATTCGTTGTAACCGAACATCGTGAGCTGTGCTCTCACAAACTGAACTCACGATTTTCAACTTTTCGAATTCGACATGTCAACAAACGGGACCATATCTCAGAGACTAATTGTTTGATTCGAGTGAACTAAGTGTTGTTTTGTATGAAAAGAGATGGTAAAAATACATTTGACGTTTTTCATAGAAAAACGTCAACTGGGGCGAAAATTGCTGTAGTTAAGGGTGGCTGCTGTCTCCGCTCAGCGCTTCACGCTACTAATGCGTACTATAAGGAGTTGAAAAGTGTGTCTCTGGTGTATTGGTTAGCGCACTCTTGCCCGGTATGCAAGGGGACCCCGGGTTCGATTCCCGGAGGAGACAAATAACTTTTCTTTCCAAACATCAGTTTCGGGATAACATCCAGAAAGTTCAATTTCTCAGTATATTTCAGGCCGAAAATATACCATCTCTTCATAAATCCGTGATTATTCTATACTCTTTGTAAATGAACATACTACACAGCGAGTCTAATTTGAAAAGCACTGAATTGCAAATGTCAGAAGAAAGTGAATCAGAAGATGCATGACCTTCACAACTGTACAGACCTGAATTATGATCTCACCTCATAGAAAAAAAAGAACCCGAATGATTTAGTCCGCAACATAAACCATTCTCAATTGAAGTAAGCTGAAATTTTGAGTTCTAGGGTAAAAAAAAAAGAATGGAACCTTCTGCTAGCTAAAGAAAAAATATTTAGAGTTTTAGATCAAGAATGGCCGTTTTTCCATGTGTGTCAGGAGGTGGTGGTCTGGGACGTTTACGATAGGCTTAGGGTCAGGTGTTTTACTCCCAGACCACGTAGGCGGGAATGGGGGGTTAGCCAATGATAATAATAACAGTATTAACGGGGATTTACCCACCTCTGACTTGGATGGTTTCTTGATTAACACTAAATCACTGGGCCAATTAAAATGTGTTCTTATAAATGCCAGGAGCTTGGGTAATAAGAAAGATGTTTTAGAAACTATGATAGCTGTGGAGGGCTATGATGTCACAAATAAAAAAAATTAATTTTTAAATTTGAATATTCTTTCATAAACCACAAATCCTACCAATTCTATGATCTGCATTTCGATCAAATATCGATGATGTTGGCTACATTGATGCATCATCTCATAAAAATATGCAATAGCACACATTTATTTTTTGTTTTTAATGTGGAAAGCAAATTTTAGGTTTTTAATGTATTTTGTTTACCTCACGTAAACTTTCATATTCAAACGTTTTTCTTTGCTATATAAATGTCGAGCATTTTTTTTTTATTCTTTTGGTATGGCCAAACAGATCGAAATTTTTCTCTTGGATAGCAAAGCAAGCACACACACTCCCATTGAAGCATGACTTTCCACTACATTTGGAACATGAGAAAATTTCTTGTAGTAGTCATGTGGAATCCATTATAGATAGTACCCTCTAGCAAACGTTAAGGCTTCCTTTATGCACTATCTTTTCTTAATAAGGAAATGGGTTTCGTTTGCTTGCGCGGATTTTCCCTTAGCATCGTGATATTTATTCCAACGACCATTATTCTTTGAAGTTAGCTTTTTGATGCAAATTCTTCGTTCGGAAACCAAAACTTTTCTTGAAAATCCTGAACACTGCACATAAAGTTTTCAGAAAAAGTTTCTATGGAGCTGTGTATATATAAACAGGGAAAACTCTCTGACTATTTCTAAAAAAATGTTTCAAAAATACAGGATCGGGCCTTTTACTGTTAAGAAGACATCAGGAATCTTCCCATCCTTAAATCTAATATATTAATGTTGAATGAGCTTTTAACTCTTATTGAGGAAATCAACAGAATTTTATTATTATCACAAGAAGTTTTTGCCCGTCATAAATAACGTCAATATAACATATTGACAAACATTCTAAATTCTTATTCATAGATTATTTTTGAAGAACTGTTGTTCCGCTACGATCATTTTTATTCGTGTGAGGCTAGTAGGACCGTGATTTTTAGTTTTCAAGTGAAATCTAAGGGTTTACCTTTTTTCAACGTCTATAATGAAGAGATTGATGCGCCTACTGCTGGGTGCAAAAACTTTCTATGGTAGCCATTTCCTTGCGTGGTTTACTCCTCCACAAGTGGAAGTTGAATATATTTTTTTTTTTCGGAAAGATTTTGACTGAAGCAGAGTCAGTTTCATACTCATAAAAAATTAAAGCATCTTCAGATACAGGTTTCGATAAAGTGAAATACGTTCGGTATTCCAAAACGTACATGGGATTGTGCAGTAGAGTCAAACAAAGCTGTTTTAAAAGAACCCAAAATGCAATTGTTTTTCTCATAAGAAGTTACCCCGTAGGCATTTATACAAATACAAATACAACGCCACAACAGGCAAAATGCCCAACGAGGTGGCTGAGAAAAAGATGCCCATAAAAATATGGATGTCATATATTTCCAAAATACAGCAACCCAATTAAAAATGCAATTAATGATAGTTTCTCGATTTACCCCAACATGTTTATCGTATTTCTTTTTAAACGTGTCAATTGTGTTACAATTTACTACCTCCGGGGGTAAGCTATTCCATTTATTAACAACCCTATTAGAGAAAAATTCCCTGCGACACCATAACCTTACATTGTCCCTCACCAATCGATACTGGTGTCCCCTTGTAAAAGCAATCGATTGGCGGTGTACTAAAAGTTCATGGTCCATCCTATCCATCCCATTGAAAATTTTGAACACTTCGATCATATCTCTTCGACACCTGCGTTCATCCAATGTAAACATATTGAAGAAATGAAGTCTCTCTTCATAACTCAAGCCCTGTGTGCCAATAAGGACACGCGTAGCTCTTCTCTGCACTCCTTCAACCAAGTCTATGTCCCTCTGTAGGTATGGTCTCCAAAACCTTACAGCATACTCCAGTCCAGCACGAACCAAGCCTCGGAAAAGCGGAAGAATGACTTTACGAGAACGCGAAGAGACTTTTTTGAAAATGAGACCAAGCATTCTATTCGTTTTTTGACCACCGCTGAACAAAGTTCAGAAAACCTAAGCTGCTCGTCAATGAGAATTCCCAAATCGGTGACCCTAGTTGCATCCGGGATAGTGAAACCATTCAACTCGTAAGAGAACCGTGGGTTGTTCGAACCAAAATGAGCGACCATGCACTTATCAACGCTAAACATCATGCTCCGTTCATTTGCCCATGCTGCAATTCTGTTTAGACTGGTCTGGAGCGACTCCCTATCGCTTTGATTCCCGATTACCCCCATTTTTCAGATATGCATTTAATTTCTTCGAGGAAGACTCGGAACGTCCGTGAAGAACGATTTTTGTCGGTGCGCTAAAACGACACATAGTGCAAGTTGGACCAATAATAAGTGACCCGGCATGCTTTCAGGTAGTATGGTTTCACTACGCAATAATGCTCGCTGACGTGTTGGAAATCTCATGCAGGATGCTTTAGTAAGGAAAGAGTAGGAAGTTTTGCACCGCTCATCTTTTAGCCCCTGTATGACGCCATGCGACTTTCATTTTTTGAGACCTATGAAAGAAAGATATGAACTGACGTGAGGTACTGCATGCTTCATAATGCAATAAAATCGTATTGTGCAAGACTATTTTAGTTCACGTATTATTGATAGCTTTATGCAGCTGGCCGAAAGTGTAACTGTAAATCAACTGAAGTCCTTCTTCATGGACAGTATCATTTCTCTGTAAAAGTTACATACGTATCTAATGTCTTCCCGCACAAGGGTGAGATATCTCAAACTAGAATGGATGGAAGAAATACATTTGAGTTCTCTCACCTTTCTTACCCTAATTTAGACGCTTCATTGGTAGCTATATAAACATAAATTTATTTCTTTTGCTTTACATCATCATTATTTTTCGCATTATTATTCTATCTTGTCTCGCTTTGCTGTGGTTTGACAAATAAAAAAATAGCATCGCATATATAGGGACGGATAGAAGGGAAGAAGGGGGAAACCTGTTCCACTAATCTTTTCTACCTCTATATCCTAAATATTAATAAAGATACCATTTTCTCAGATATATCGCTGAAACTTCAACTATACATCGTTCATATTTGTTGCCAAGATACTGTATGTAAAAGAGTTGAATGCGTACGGTGAATTCTTTTAACAAATACAATTGCATTCCGGTTTCCCTTTAGATTGCTTGTCCAATTCTACCACACTAATCATTATAGTACCTTTCATCCGTATTATTGAATTCATTCAACGGGTTTAATCTTGTCTACTCTAACACATTAAGCCGCTATCTTATCGACCCGAACTGCTACTCCCTCTTATCACTAGATTGATCATTCTTATGCAAATTGCTGAGGAATGACGATAAATCCATCCAAACAGAAGTAATGTAACTATAGAGTGAGGAATTACCGTAATTTTCATCACGTTATGGTCATAACTTTCCTTCGAATAAATTCCACATAACAAAAAAATCGGTTTCGGAAAGCAATAAAAGTGATGGAGATACAAAAAGATTTCTTTGCAGCAAACAAAAAATGAAGAAAAAAAAAATCGCCCGTTTTCATCATCGTGATGTTGGAACGTTTAGATTTCTGTTCTTCTCCTAAATGCTACGAAATAACTAGCATCTTTCGATCATCACATTCGAAAAGTGTTTATAGTAGAGGAATCCTGAATAAATATATAAGAGACTATGCATGAAGAGCGAATACCTTAAGCAAAAGTTTTATGTATTATTCATATGTTTGACATCACCTTCATTCACCCTTTCACCTTCGTGGGGCAAGGAAAGGAACACAAGAAACCCAATTGAATCTCATAACGGAAGAGCAATTTGCTGTGTTTTTTCTTCTGCTGCTTCTGAGCAATATTAGGCATTCCTCCTTCTTTCGTGCTACAACTACATCAATATCTTCTTATACGATTTCTTGTACGTTATATTAAATACTTTTGTCCACCCAAACATCTTTCCTTTTTTTCTTGTGTTCTCCCTTCCCCCCCCCCCCCCGGCATCAGGAATGATTTATGAAATACCGCCTTCGTCCTAATAACGCTCTTCAACAAGACTCATTCAAAGACTGGAAATATTCTGCGACATGCCTCTTTCATAACAGCAAAAAAAATGTCTGTTGCACGGAAGAAAAATCAAATTGTGCTGTTATGTATCTATATGATCTTTATGTAACGAAATTGTTTACTCAAAAACAAATTTATAAGTGAAAAACGCATCTGAGACGAAAATCTGTATACATTTTTTTCAATAAAAAACGCAAGTGAATCGTGTATCAAATGATCAGCATCAATGTTTTCTTATTGAAAGACATTTTCAATAAAAGTGTTTTACTTCATCATTTACATGTTAAAAATTCCACTTTTTTTGTTTCAGCTATCATTAAGAAGGATGTAGATTTTCTCATTGTGCAGAAGTTATATTATTTACTATTTCAGTTTCACCAACATATTAGATTAAAGCTGTTAGAAAATACTAGCTCTTCCAAGATTTTTCAGAATTTTAACTCTGTCAAAATCTTTTACAGTATCGATACATATTACACAGGCCCGTCATTTCGGGAGTTCGGGGGGCCGTTGCCTCCACTCCCGGCTTTAGAAAATAGTCTAGACAGGATATATATATATATATATGCACAAATGTATATATATATATGCACAAATGTATATATATATATGCACAAATGTATATATATATATGCACAAATGTATATATATATATGCACAAATGTATATATATATATGCACAAATGTATATATATATATGCACAAATGTATATATATATATATATGCATACCCTAAGTACACGTTCTTTGCCCCCCCCCCCGGAAAAAGTGAAATGACGGCCCTGATATTACAGATATTGACGCTTTCGTGGCTTTGCTTATATTAATAATTACTAATTTAATTGCTTAATAGTTTGTGACTGGTTTCTCCATTTCAATCAATCAAAAGGGAAATCTTTTGTGCTTCCAAAACCATAGGTGTTACAACTTCACACCAAATTAAGATGAATATCATTGCAATATTGAGAATCTTACCAGACATTTCATTTTGTTCTACGTCACCAATATTTTATACATGGCGTAAATAGCAAAACCAACGTTCCTTCTGCAACTTTCTGTATTCTTAAAGTTCGATAAAGTTTCGTTCACGAAAATTCGCCTGATAATTTTCACCGATTTCATTGATAGCTAGGGGAAAAAATGAAGAAAAAATATCGTCTTTTTTGATATTTATAAATGAAAGATGTTGGATTGCAAAGTTCTAAACATGAACTCGTGTAAAAATCGCAATAAAAACTACAAAAAACATCGTTGTAAAAAATTTCTATTTCGTAACTTTCGATTGCTTTTTCATCGTGAGGTTTCAAAGATTCAAACGCCAAAGTTTCAAACAAAAGGTGTGATACGTAATACTCGCTCTCTCGATCATTTAAATGTTTTATCGCGAAAGCGTACATTTTATGTGAACCTCTTTGAAGATCTTGTATGTCTATGTATAGAAGAACTTTTCGGAAGCCGAGATGAAAAAATTGACTCCAAATCAATCTCTACACCCCATAAAAACATATAAACCAAAGTTTCACATAAAAAAAATCAATGCGTCATCTAATGATCTTATTCGGATAATCCCTTGACGTCACTGACATGAATTCACTTTCCATCTTCCATTTTTTGTATAATCTAAAAAAAAAATTCGTAACTATGAAATCTCTTGACATAAACATGCAAAATTTTTAGATATTAAGTATGCAACAATTTCTTTTACGTCGAAACTCAATACATAATCATTAAGGTTTCGAGCTATTATTTCTCATCTATAGCCCGAGGGGAAATTTTTCTCGTATATATTCTTACGATCATTCTCATGAAAAATCTAATAAATTGTGAAATACCAAGGGGATACGCAACCCACAAATGAATACAAAAAAAATATTTGTAAATAAATTAAGCGGAAACATGAAATATAAGTGAATCAACTATTCGAGATGAATAAACATACAGATCACGAAGTAGAAAAAAACCGAAAAAAATCATATGCATATGTATGAATTAGTAATTGAGTTGAAAATCGAACTCCAACATCCACAAAAGACTCAATTTCTGTTTCAGATCTCGATAAGATGCGATATTTTTTTTCATTGCTTCTCTTCTCTACGTAATTAGATTCTCATTTCTTCATGAAATTTACTTGTTTATTTTCCTTTTTTTGTAATTCAAATTTTAATAACTTCTGTAATCATCTAATGGGATCTTTTATCGCTGCATTTTAAACAGCTTTTCGGCGATAAAATTCTGTTCTCTGCTTTTCGATATCGACCAAGTTTCGTTTCTACATTAGAAGTATTTTGCTCTTGTTGAATTCCTCTAGACATAAAACTAGCGCTTTACATATCGTCCATGTATTGATTATAATCTTTTTAAACCCTTCATCTCCGTTTAATTGTCGGGCCGTAAATATACGCATCGTATTATGCCAAAATTTCATTGTAATACTCATTATCACGCACAACCGTGGACTACCGTCCAAAATATACAGAATTTTCAAACATACATAATGATTACAGATCAAGACAAAAAAAGCTTGAGAAGCTTGAGGTATTTCAACAATAAATTTAGTGCATATTTTAGACTTGCTGTTATCCGCGTCTTTGCTCGCGGGGATTTGGTAATCTGAAAATTAGTCTACGATGATTTCCCCATAGAACATCGGAACCCTTCATGACACCCATGGGAGTTGAATTTTCAGAAATCCCGTCTCTTAGTCTTTACTAATTTATAATATTGACCAAACTTCATATTTATAGCTTCAGCGGTTTCGGCTCAGTCATGGCCCCATATAGTCACCTTATGCCCCATTTAGAGGTTCAGTCCTTCCTAAGCGAGTCTTTAGACCATAAAACAAAACTACTGACTAAATTTCATATTATGGCGTCAGCGATTTCGGCTTAGAGATGATTGTTTCATATAACCTTCGAATTGTTATGAAATAAAACTTTTGGAAAATTTTCATGGATTCAGCTGTTTTGGCTCCGCATGATTTCCTTATGTTACCTTTGAACTTCCCTTGTGACTACTTAGGGATCGAATTTCGAGAAGAACCCCTTCTTAGTTGGTCTTTACGTTATGAAATAAAACTTCTGAAAAAATTTCTTAAATATAGCTTCAGCTATTTCAGCTAGGCGGGATTTCTCTATCTATATTTCAGAAAATCCCCTTCTTAGTGAGTCTTTACGTCATGAAATGAAATTACTTACTAAATTTCATATTTATAGTTTTCAGCTTTGCATTATTTCTCTATATAACATTTGAACTCTCTTATGACCCCTTTATAGATGTTAAATTTCGAAAAAAAACCTTCTCAGTGACTCTTTGCATTATAAAATAAAACTACTATCCAAATTTCATATTTATAGCTTTAGCGGTTTCTATTCGGCGATGATGAATCTGGCAGTCAGTAAATCAGTCAGTCAGGGCATGTTATTTTATATGTATAGATGACCGTAATAATCAGACGAAACCAAAAATTTTGCTCGTTTTATTTACAGATTCATTATAAACCAGGTTCACTATAGAGGGGTTTGATTGTACTTTATTTATAGTATTTATACTTGTAGTATATAATATGACCTCTCAGTTATCCGATTTTTTCACCGGGGGTCTACTGAAATAATAATAATAAAAACATGATAAATTTGTGAACTCAAGTTATAAAGTTACGTAAATTATTAAAATACACGATTTTTTTAATTTGGCTTTTTGAAAATACGGGACAAAACGTAACATTTTTATCGAAACGGTGGAAGTGTCTGAAGTATTTAAAAATACAGGAAAGATGACAAAGAAATTATGGTCACTCTATGTTTAGAGTATTTTCAGAGAATTATTCTAATATTGGGAAGAAAATCGCTTTCATGAGTCATGAGTTGCTGTATATTTGACATCCATATTACATGGACATTAGTGTTATTACTTTATTATCATTATCTATTATCATTATCTTTTTCTTTCTCTCTCAGCCACCTCGTAAGTCATTTTTTTTGTTGTAGCTTTTCAATTTGTATCTGCATATTTGTATTTACATTCTAATTCCCAAACGTTAACATGAGTATCGCGTGATTGTTTTAAAAAGTTTGAAATTAATTATCAGCTGTCAGAATAGTTAAATTATGTTTGTGGGGAATATTGCAATAAAACTATAGCACGGAAATTATTAGTATAAAAACAAATGTAAAGTGGATGGTACAAAATCGGATGAGCTTTATTCTTACACCTGCTGTGGCAACAACGGCTAAACAAACTGTTTACAAATTATAAGCAGCATTTTGTTATTGTGCATGCGAAGGAATTTGCAGCATGCGAAGAATTTTTTTCGACAGATCAATAAACCAATACTATGGTATTTTTATTTTATAATGAAACTATCATGCAATTGAAGAACTTGTTTTTATTTCAAGTTTCATTGCAATCGATAAAGCATTGTTTTTTAAAGGGGGATGTCGTTTTCGAAGTTGTACCGTAGATGTCATTTTTGTGTTGACGGCTTTTATACAGTTTGGAACATGTACTTTTCTCTGCCGACTTTTCACCAGATTGGTTTGAAAAGAACATAAATGTACAAGAAAGGAGCACAGCAAAGAGAGGCGTGATTTGCGTTGAGTGGCTGACACGCAGATTTCGCCTTAATGTTCTCCAGCGGAGCATACATTCTCTTTCTCTAGCCTAAACGACACTGCGACAAAGACCATCTGAATGCCTTTGCGTGTCTTACTCGTATAGGAAGAAGAGAATGAGGTGGGCCCCCGTCTTTTAAATAACAACGACCACCGGACGGTGCCACCATCACCGCAACCACTCTGCACACACACACACACGTATATGAACACCTTCGCTACAATTAGGGTACGCGTTGGAATGTTTGCAAAAGTGGCAACTTCACCGTAGAAAACGTGTTCCCTCTTTCACTCTTTTGATGGCCGACCATGTAACATCGAATCTTAATAGTTGAGAGGCCGTGTTGCTATGTGAATAAAATATGAAGCTTGCGTTATGCTCCCCTTCAAAATGCCTGGTCCAAACGATCATCTTTTATATCGTGTGTCATACGTAGAGTTTGAACTGGTATGTGTTGTCTGGAAGCTGTCGCGAAAATAATGCGGGATTTAAAATATATTTGTCTCCCCTTCAACAACAAAAAATTATTTTATCATTTTATAAATTTTATCACGATTTATTTAAAAACGTGGAAAAAAGAAAATATACGTCGTCGTGTTATCACTAATATTGTATAATATATCATCCCGTGCTCATGCTTGATAATGAATACGCTAAAATAGTCGACTCGTAGTTGTCGACTAAGGTAGCTTAAAGATGATGAAAAATTTAATATGTGATATTCAATTAACTTTAATTTATCATTCATTTGGTAGCATTAACATTGAAAATATACTGAGCTACACGCGTGTTCACTTCGACTAACGTGATAAGTAGGAAATTACCATAACTGGGCTCTTGCCTCCTTCTGAAGAGTAATCTTTCAAAATGTTTTAGTCCTTTCTGAAAATATAAACATAATATCAATGAAATTACATTTGATCTTACGCTAAACAGTCTTATATAAGGCCTCGTACAAGAAATATAATCTGTCCCAAAATGTTGTCTCTGCAATCGATGACTTTAGAAACATACTTCTTATTTAAAAAACTTTTCAAATGACGTGCAGTAACTTGAAATGTCATAAATTTTCTGAGGGGTTTTACACATAAAAAATAACAAACAATAACAAAATAACAAATAACAATAAAAATTAACAAATTTTTATTCACACTCTGTGTGCGAAAACTTCTAATTAGAGAAATAAAGAACCTTCTACAAAAAGTCATTTGCAGAAAATTTCATATTTTTAAAAGCAGTATTTATCATAATATTAAAGATGTGAAATTACTATGTTTTGGCGACTAACCGCTGTGGTGACAAGTTTTTAATCACTCGAAAATATCATTTTCAATGGTTGTAGATAAATTCACTTATTCGTTTTTATTTTGTTTAGGTTATTTTATTATGTATTTAACACTTTTTCATCTAGCATATTGTGAAAAAAATTAAATAATTATTATGTAAATTTGAAGGTTGTTTTAGTTCTAATTAATGTCTAAAAAGAAAAATATAATTTTTTTATCAAAAAATTATTTAGTACACAACGATTTAATTAACATGGTACTTGAAAGTTTCGTCTTAGCACTATACGTTTGCAATAAAAAGTGCAATTCAAATATGTTGAATAATGCCTAATATATATATATATATATATATATATATATGAATATATTTATAGATCTTACCACCAAAAAAAAGAAAGCCATAATTTGTTTTATTTACGTCGTCGCTGTTATCACTAATAATGTATAATAACTCATCCAGTGTTCATGCTAGATAATGAGTAAGCTAAAATAGTCGACTCGTTGTTGTAATGGTAGTGAAAAATTTAATATGTGATATTCAATTAACGTTGATTTATCATTCATTTTGTAACAATTGCATTGAAAATATAAATTGGGAACTTTTGTAAAAGTAATGTTTTACTGCATTCACTTTTTTGTGATGCAGTAAACACACTTTATAGGTGTGAAGCATCAAACTGAATTTTATTAATTATTATGTTTTAAAAATTAGTTGTCCCGCACTTGGTGCTGGTATATGGTAATCGTAAAGTATTATACAGCCTTTATACTTCAAAATACCAACACCCAACAACGTAGTACTTAAGGGATGTCACAGGGGTTATAAAGTTGGTGGTACTTTAAAGTACCTTCAGTAGATAAAAGGTTAAAAGATAAATGCTTCTTATTACTCACGGTATCAGATACTTCTCATCTTCCTTGGATGAAATTACACTGCTGGCCACCCAAATTGCAACACCAAGAAAGACAAGAGATATCGCAACAATATTTATTTTGTAGATAACATGTTGACCAAGCATCAAATGATTAAATTTATAGACGTCTGTGAAGTGTGGTTCCTGCCAAAATCAGTAGCCAGAGTAGCCGCCATTGTTGGAGATCACCGCTGCCACACGCCTCGGCATTGATTCAAAGAGACTTTGGATGTGTTCTTGGGGTACAGCAGACCAAGCAGCTTCCACGCGTTGCCAAAGTTGATCTGGTGTGGCAGCTGGGGATGCAATCTGGGTCAATCGTTTAGCAACCATGGACCACACGTTTTCTATAGGCGAAAGATCCGGAGAGCGAGCTGGCCAGGGAAGCAATTCAATCTGGCGATTGACGAAGAACCTTTGGACAATGCGTGCCACGTGTGGTCGCGCATTATCCTGTTGAAATATGGCTGTGGGCAAGCCCTGAAGGGAAGGAAGGACAACTGGCTCCAACACCTCGGAGATGTAGCGCTGGCTTTTTAAAGTACCGGCAATGCGTACTAGAGGAGTGCGAGAGTGATATCCAATACCGCCCCATACCATAATACCCGGTGCAGGACCAGTGTGGCGGTGCATAACGCAGCTGTTCAGCATCCTCTCTCCACGGTGTCTCCAGACTCGAATCCGACCATCGTGGTGTTGCAGACAGAAGCGTGACTCGTCAGTAAAGACAATTTCATTCCATTGTGCCGTCCACATCCTTCTTTCATCGCACCATTGGCGGCTGAGACGTCTGTGGTTCTGCGTCAAAGTCTACCCTTGACGCCTAAACTACGCCGTTTACAAGAGTGGTCTGTCCGCAAGACGTCCATTGCTTCAATGGACGTCTTGCGGACAGACCACTCTGCTGTAAACGGCGTCGAATGGTACGCGCAGACACTGGATGATGCGGTACAGACTGAATGTGCTGTGCTATGGTTCGTGATGTGGCTGAGCGATCCGTCACTGCCATACGCACAATACGCCTGTCATCACGTGAAGTGGTGCACTGAGGTGGATGCGATCGAACACGTCGGTCCGTCGTACCCTCCTGCATCCAACGATCACATATCCGCATTACAGTTGTTTGGTTTCGTCCAACACGACTACCGATTTCCCTGAAAGATAATCCACAATCTCGGTAGGCCACTACCCTTCCTCTGTCGAACTCGGATACTTGATCAAAAGATGATCGCTGTTTTCTACGAGGCATAATTGATCGTTTTTTTGAAAAAACCACAAGGAAAACACAATTGCCGTACTTCAAATAGTAGAAATCTTCAAGCCTTAAATAGCGCTTTGAAGTGTCGCCACAGGCGCGCGTGATGTGCGTCTGCGCTGAAATTCTAATCATTTGCATATCTCACCTCCGCTAATGCATGTTGTAAATTTCATATTATTTGCATGCTTCCTTCGGGGTGTTGCATTTACGGTGGCCAGCAGTGTATTTAACTATATTATTATATAAACAATAAAAAAAGTAACTGTTCAACCTTATGAAGATCAAGAAGTGAAATTTAAAAAAATACTTGTAAATCTCTTCGGCAGATAGAAGCAGACGGAGGAAACGTTGGTGGTTTGACCTTCAAAACACTGGTCGCATCAGAAACGCAAATGTGAAGGTGGTTCGTTCGTTGCGAAATAACTTGTTTTTGGAAGAGCTATTATTAAAGTGAAAATTAATTTTATTTTTTAAATCACAATGACGATTACGTTTTTCAACTACACCCTCAATCACTGGTTAGAGATTATAACTCAAGGTTATAACATCCCCCGCTCCAAACGGAGAGAAAAAGTGTCAATCGTGAAAGAAAGCCGAACTTGGCTTGTAACGGGATTTAGTACAATATTTCACTTCCTTTTCAAAGAGCTGCAGCCCTCTGCTGGGATAGAAATTTACTTTCATTGGATGTTTGACGCGTAACTGATCGTTACAAATCTCTGACACGTCACTAAAATTCAATACGTTATGACTCCCAAATTATTCGTCTGATCCTAAAACGGAAAACACTTTTCAAAAATTAATTTTCCACAAGGAATCGCATGTGTAATTAATGGGCGGTCGATAGTATTCACCCTGTCTAAGATGAATATTTGCCTCCAAAATGTCCAATGATGCCAATTGCAATCGTTTAGGATATTTAATAATGCAATGCTT
The DNA here is from genome assembly GCF_987345545.1 of Pholcus phalangioides. Classification (NCBI taxonomy): domain Eukaryota; kingdom Metazoa; phylum Arthropoda; class Arachnida; order Araneae; family Pholcidae; genus Pholcus; species Pholcus phalangioides. The sequence goes on from NW_028301600.1 coordinate 10,182,600, forward strand.
TATTAGTGAAAAATACATGGAATTCAGAGAAAAAAAATGATCAAGGAGCCAAATGGCCTTTACTGGCAATCACAATTTGGTATGAATTATGTAAGCATATCAATAAATAAAAAGATAAAATAAATTAACACAACAACAAGTGTGAACATAAAGTAAAAAAAAAAAAACTAAACACAATATAACTTGATAGGTCATGGTGGCCGCTGGCATGTGGTGATACTATTCCGATTGTAGAAAAAAAAAGGAAAGTAAATTTGTATAATACAAAGTAGGTCCAAATGTAGTAAGAGAAAAGAAGGAAGTTATAAAGAGGGAAATATATCCAAAAAAAAACTCTTCAATATTATTTATTGAAAACAGGTAGCGTTTTAATTTTTTTAAGGCTAATAATGAGGTAATATTGTTAAGGATTTGATTAGACAAAGAGTTATAGAATTTAGAGATAAGATATGAAAAATGTTTCTCACCAATCGGCCTATAGATTCTAGGAAGTAAATAGGTGGCGTTGATTCTTGCAGAAGAACGAAAAGTGTTCAGAGGTAAAAAGAATGTTTTTTTTTGTTTTTTTTTCAGATAAAATAACTATCGATTTGAGGAAATAGAGATGTTGAAGTGGGGCAATATATTTAGAGAATGAAAAAGTTGTAGTGAGGGAGCACTGTGTGATCATTAGTTACCTGTGTGATCATTAGTTACCAGTGTAATTATTCTTTTGTGCAAAGTGATCGAAGGATATAAGTTATTAATGTAATCACTGCCCCAGGCGGATAGATCATAGAGTAGTTGAGCGTGAAAAAATGAGTAGTACAAACTAAAAGAAAAGAGGAATTGACATAAAATTTGAGGTAAAAAAATTTGTACAACAAGTAAAGAAGTTTGCTGTGAAGTTTTGTGATGTGAGAATTCCAATTAAGATTAGAGTCAACATAAACACCAAGACATTTTATTGAATGTACTTGTTCAAGAGGATTACAATGACAATCGTTAAGGGAGCACTTAGAATCATGGAAAACAATATTAATATATATTATGTAGAGGGTTTTTAAGTAATGAACAGATAAATTTAGTTTTGGATACATTAATAGTCAATTTCTTAGCTGAGAACCAGTTGCGCACTTTAATTAAGTCTTGATTAATCGTGTTAATCAAAGTTGAAATGTATTTTTCAACACTGAAATGCATTTTTCGTAAAAATGTTTAATATTCATGTTTCGTTGGACCTGAAGACGAAATAAACTGATAGAAAAAAAATTTCAACTGTCCAAAAAAGTTCAGATCAAAAACGGTTAGAAATATATAATTTTTTGTAAATGACATTTTAGAGTGGGTTCTATATTTTACTAATTGAAAGTTTTGGCACTAGTAAACTGTATGAAAACTATTTCTTATAATAACATATATAACCCCTCAGAAAATTTATGGCATTTTAAGCAGCTGCACAATATTTAAAAAAAATTATATTTGGAAGTATGTTCCTAAAGTCAAAGGTTTGGTAAACAATTTGGGTCAGCCTGTATATCAAGATGGAGTTCAAAAATTAAAAAATGGTTTTGTCTCACGCATGAAACAAACATACAAGGTTTTTTGGTGCTCAAGAAGTGTGAGAGATTAGAACTTGAGTGTGAACAAAATTACTCCTACCAAGTAATCTCATACCTCAAGGGAAATACCCGGTAGTATATACTGACAAATCTTTCCTATCAAACTATCATCTTCAGCTATTGTAGTATCTGCCATTATCGGAAAAGCATATGTCTACAGAAACATGGGATCAACTAGTCTAAGATATCCAATCGAAACACTCGAAAACACTCTATTGTTTCTTGCCTATAATGTAGAACCTATGTAACATTCCCTTTGCAACATATGATACGTACACCTTATAGCACCTATTTCATGTGATACGTTTATTCATTTACAGGGTGTCGAAACAGTTGACACCCCGTCAATTTTTTTCTTTGCGGGTGAATAATTGAAAAACAGTTGGTACTACACAGAAATGTACCACCTGCTGTATTTTTATTAAAAACAATAAATTTTGAACCATATGGAATTTCAGAATTAGTTACAAATTCCTCGAAGCGATGGCGCTCCAGAATAAAAAAAATTAAACGTAATATCATTGGTAAATACTATATTATTTACACATTCGATTTATAACTATCTCATTAATAGTTTGTATTTTTTTTACGTGAAATTGCCTTCAAAATCGACGCCGGGTGTGGTGAGGCGATTGCGTCCAAATGAGCGACAGTTTTTTGTCGAACCAATTTCAAACTTTAATAACTCCATCAAAAATAGATATAGCGCTGCCATCTTAGTGTTATTTTAAAGACGAAAGACGAAAATTTTTTCTAGTATCATTTTTATATTTGTGGCAGCCTGACCTCAGCAACTGCTCACGTGCAAAATGCACCAATGATTTTCGAGCTTTTGGATTCCACACGTCATCTATATAAACAGTATCATATCTCAGAAACTACTTATCCAATCCCTAATTGTTGAAGAAGAGTATATGTGCTATAACTCATTTTGAAGATTGAGTTTGTATCTTGAATAGTTAAAAAGATACAAGGCTGTAAATTTAAAAAAAAAAGTGTGAGCATTCCCGGATTCTTTAAAAATATCGCGATATATGAGTGCAAAATACAAACAAAATGAAAAAATTGGGCATTAATTCGTAGAACACAAAATGACAAAGATAATGACATCAACGACGCCGGACCCGAACCCAAAATCAACGCGAAGTACTGCCGCGAATATAGGCAAGCAAGTGCTCTCGGGCAACTCTGGCGGCATTGGATCAAGTATGGCTGTGAACCCATTGGACTCACTTGGCATTCCCGATGCGAGGGCGGGGGCCCCCGAAACTGGATTTGCACTATGGCCGACAACTACTTTAAAAAAAGTTGGAGAAGGTCCCATAAATTCCACAAGAAACCGATCCCCAGGAAAACCAATAAAATGTAGCCAACTTAAAAATTAGGAAGTCGAGCTCCAATAAAACGTTTTCATTCGCATCTCTCGTCCTACTTTGTACAGTCATGCTTTCTCATGCTCCCATTCTCGTTTGCATACCTGGATGGCCATTTTCGTTCTCGGGCCTTTATTAAAGTTTGAGGGCATAGACGACCACTCTTGTGGGCCTGTGACAAAATCGACATTCGTTCCGATTCTTAGATGTGATGGGCTCGCTCTTCAACTTAGTGTGCACTTTGTTAGCACAACGGCTACTGGCTTACTGTCGCAACACCGAAAATTAGAAAGCGGTTAGCGCTCTATTTCATGCGCTTTTTACACTTCTTTTTAAATACATTCCACCCCATCACTAGTTTCAAAGTTTGTATCCTCACCCATTCCTATTCTCTGTCTCTCCCCCACCATTCTCCCCTCCTTAGTATCCGAGAAGCCAATTTCATATCGATCTTCATTTTGATAGATTCCGAAACTTCACTTGTGTGAAATTCTGTTCCCATGATCCCCATCATAGCATTTTAGTACGAAAGATTAATTTCAATTTATTATACACGATTGTCGTTTTTACGAAAATTTAGTAAAATAGATAATATTATGATAAATAAAATAAATAATAAAATTTTACGAAATCACACTGAAAATAACCGCGGCCAGTTTCCGACACTGCCTAACCTTTTCAGTGAAGTTCACATTGTTTTACTCAATATTTTAACAGAAATTAATCGGAATTGCATGAGAAATTATATATACTTGAGTTATATTTTTGCCATACAGAATTATCCCCATTTTCATCTATCATTATTTCGTGAAATATTTTTCCAAAACCATAATTGTGTTTCAATATTTGATCCATATTGGACACGTAACAGTTTAAATTCCATCAATGTTTTCATCAACCATCTTTCACTCAACATTACCGAAATTTCTGTAGCTTCAACTAAGTTTGTGAATGAACCTCAGAACGAATAGAGCCCAGATTTTCCTTTGCCTTCGTCATTATTACGGGAGCTGATTTATGATCCAGTTATTGATTCCTTATAGCTCAAGAAACTTCAGTAAGATGTGTATTGCCCAATGCTATGTGAAGAATTCTTTTCCGGTCCCTTTATCGCCACCAAAACAATTTCGAACGTTTCCTATTATTGACGTACACGTCGCAGTTAATGAAAACAATATTGCCTATACTATAGTGGGTTCCGGAAGACTTATAAACGAATTACAAAGGAATGAAAATATCAAAAATAACTGAAATTATTGACCAATGAAAATAAATACGTACGGCGAATAGTTTATGGGATTTACGAATCTATTAATGTGATGAATGACTTTTTAGGCTTAAGAGCCATCGTATGTTTGGGTACTCGTTTGGTTTTTCTCCAGTTCAAGTGGATTGCATCTTTTGATAAGATTTTTCCTGGTTTCGGGACTGTGACTAAATTTCTTCAGCCCGTATGTATGGATCGACTGGACTAGAATTGAACTGTCACGCTGGAATTTCGTACTTAGGCTGTTGAGTTTCCGAACTCCCTAACTGCCAAAATAAGAGACAGAAAGCCATTAACCTAAGTTAGACTTGAATGCAAATACAAGGCCACAGCAGGCAAAATTCCCAACGAGGTAGCTGAAAAAAAGGATGTCCATAACGAATATTGATGTCATATACAATCAGTAGCCAAAAAATTAGAAACACCCCTCACTCAAACTTCGACGGATCTGTGTGGCACGTGCGCTGACTTAATAAACCGGATTTGCGGATAAAAAGATTCCTCTGGTCAGAAGCACCAGTTAACGTTGTACTTTGAATGTTCATGTGGAAAACAAGAGATTTGAGTGATTTTGCACGCGGCATGATTGTGAGTCCCAGAAGGGGCGGTTCCCGTATCTCCGAAGCCGCTAACCGTCTTGGCTTTTCTCTTACAATAATATCTCGAATCTTACAAGAATGCAGCTAAGCCAAATAATTATGACAATAACTTCCTGCGGAAAGCGTAATAGTGGGTAGTAAAAGTTGTGAATTGCGTTAGAAGTAACGACCCCGAAGGTAAGCTATGTCATTTATATTCACAACCACATTAGAGAAAAATTCCCTGCTGCACCACAACCTGGAACTGTCCCTTACCAATCGATACTGATGGCCCCTTGTCGAAGCAGTAGATTTATGGCGTATTAATAACTCAGGTCCGTCCTATCCATCACGTTGAAAATTCTAACACTTCGATCATGTCTCCCCGACACCTGCGTTCTTCCAATGTAAACATGTTCAAAAAGTCAAGTCTCTCTTCATAGCTCGAGCCTTATGTACCAACAAGATCACGCATAGCTCTTCTCTGCGCCCTCTCAACCAAGTCTATATCTCTCTGTAGGTAAAGTTTGCAACCACTTACGGCATACTCCAGTCTAGAACGAACTAAGCCCCGGAAAAGTGGATGGATCACTTTAGGAGAACGAGAAGGCACCTTCTTAAGAATGAAACGAACATTCTGCTCTCTTTTTTTGACCACCGCCGCTGAACAGTGTTCAGAAAACCTAAGCCGCTCGTCAATAAGAATGCCCAGATCGATGATCCTAGTTCCATCTGAGTTGCTCGAACCAAAATGAGTGACCATGCACTTGTCTCCGCTATACGTAATGCTCCATTCATTTGCCCATGCTGTAATCCTGTTTAAGTTGGTCTGGAGCAACTTCCTTCGCTTTGATTCCCTTAGTTTCACTTCATCTGCGAATTTGCTAACAATCCCATCGATACCCTGATCGAGTTTATCTATAAAAAGTGAAAAAAGTACGGAGCCAAGGACACATGCTTGATGGACTCCACGTGTGACACCTGTCCAACTGTCCAATCAGAGAATTCCCTGTTCACCATAACCCGTTGTGACCTCTCTTAACCATGAGATAGGTCAGAATGGGTTATGATGATAGATCCTTGAAAGTGCGACACATTCTTCGTTACTTGTATTATTACTTCGTGTGACTGAATGAATGTCTCAGTGTTCAATGACCAATCCAGCACGATACTTTCACTCAAGTCGAGTGGATCGATACTGATGAGCTGAAATCTATAAAAAATAATTTCCACAAAATTTCAAAAAAAAAATTCTTGATGATGAGTAAGAGACATACAGTATATAGGAATTGTAGAAACACTGATTTTTTGAATACATACAAATACAGAAACAAGGCCACAACAGGCAATTAGTCCAAGGTGGCTGAAAAAAAATTATAAATGAAAAAGTGATTTTAAAAATTAAAAGTAAAACATATTTATCTATACATATACAGAGCATCCATAATTAAAAGACCCTATTTTAAAGTATCCTACGGGCGAAACCAGTCACACAAAAGTGTGAAAATTTGTGGAGGACTTCATGAGGTGATGGGAATTTGTTTAAGGGGGAAAAAGTCAGTTGCACGTGTCGCCACCAGAGGGCGTTTCACTTTGGGTACCTGTACTAAACATGTAAATTTATGTGATGTCACGCAGCAGCTGTTACAAAAACCTAGAAACATTTGCGCAGATCTTGTTTCTCAATGTGTTTGCTGCTCGCAATGGCGATGAGTTTACAAGATCGCGATTCCTTTAAATCGTTTTACCAAAACAGCAATTGCGCAGTAACTGCTCTACGGAAATACTGGACTTGGAATAGGATTTGAAAAGGTCCAATGAATGTTAAAAACTTCGGAGTGTGATAACAAAATTTGAAACCACAGGATCGTTGGCTGTTCGTCCTGGAAGAGGAAGAAAACCCATTTCTACAGACGCAGTACATGAGGTTTCGCTTCGGGTGCAAGAGGAAAGAGCTTCAAATTCTGGTGGTAGCACTAGTGTCAGGAGTGTAGCACAGGCGTTGGATAGACGACGTTCAACTGTCCATAAGATCATGCGGGATATCCTCCGATATTATCCGTACAAACTTTCGCTTGTGCAGTGGTTGCTTGCACATGATTATGACGCTCGACTCCAGTTCTCACTGCAGTTTTTAGCTCGCGTTGAGGTCGATTCAGAATGGCCTTGGAATATCCTCTGGACAGACGAAGCGCATTTTCACTTGGATGGTGCAGTAAATACCCACAACTGCCGAATTTAATAACCAGAAAATCCGCAAGCTATCTTAGACGTCCTGTTGCATTCACCAAAAGTGATGGTGTGTTGTGAATTTACTGCATCATTTATTCTCGGTCCCTACTTCTACGAGGAGTTGCGATCTACAGGTCCAGTGACATGATCGATCACCGGGAAGCGATATACTATGCAAGCAGGTCACTGCCTTGCAGACAACTTTTATGCAAGACGGATCTCCTCCACACATTGCAGTGTGTGTTAAAAATGTTCTTAAAACACATTTTACAGAAGAACTTGTCATCAGCCGGCACTTCCCTAATCTACGGCCTTTCCGAGATCTCCGGACATTAATCCATGAGATTTTTAGCTTTGGGGACATTTGAAACGTCTGCTAAGTCGCGACCATCCAAGAATTTCACCTGACATTAAAGGCAGCATTTCACGCCACGTGCTGAACATTTCCCCGCACACACTTCGGTCAGTTGTGGAACATGCCATCTTGCGATTTCACATGGTAGTCTGAAAATGATGGCCATCATGCAGAGCATGTTTCGTTGCAATATCATTTGTAAAAGTGTTTAACAATTGTTAAAATTGTAAACGTTTGCCTAAGTGTGTCATTTCTTAATAAAACGCCCTCTGATTTCGACATGTGCAACTGATTTTTTCTTCCTGCAACAAAATCCCATCACTTCATGAAGTCCTCCACAAATTTTCACAATTTTCTGATGAGTGGTTTCGCCTGTAGGCTACTTTAAAACAGGGTCTTTTAATTATGGACGACCAGTATAATAACAAGTCCTGACTGACTGAATGATTCATCATCACCGAGCCGGAACCACTCAAGCGATAAATATCGAATATGGGGTCAATAGTTTTCTTTCATGACATAATGGCTCACTAAAAAAGAGTTTTTTGAAATTCGACCGCTAAGGGGGGGGGTCAAAAGGGGTTTCAAAGGTATTGGAATCATCCCGGGCCAAAACCACTGAAGCTATAACCATTATCACAAAAAAATGAGTAACTTTGCCTGGTTTTAATTTACACAAAAATTGCCACGTTTTTAAGACAAATAAATCACACTGGTCGAATGGTCGACGCGTTTCGGCTCTTCAATGGAGAGCCGTCATCAGGACCTCGTGGTCAGAACTCACACGAATGAAGAGTGATGTTTACGTCTGGTCGTCCGAAGAGTTCGCCTTTGTATTTGCTGCGTCCGAGTGGTCTTTGGATGCGAATTGGGGAGCCATCTGTTGTAAAGTGTTGAAAGTTTTTTCACGACTGAGGTTAATAAAGCCTGTCCAAGCTGACGAAATAGGTGGTGTGTTTCTTCCATCATTAACGAGGAAATTCTGGCATGTTCTGATGAAATATCCCTCGAGAAAATTCAATTCCGAATTGTGTGTTGCTTTTTTAAAAACAAATGCTTTGTCAAAATCAAAATGATGTGAATGTTGCCAGCAGTGTTGGGCAATAGCCGAATTATCCGTCCGTCCCTTCTCAACATGCTTTCGGTGTTCGAGAACTCGAATATTTAGATTTCTTCTAGTTTGGCCAATATATCCATTTTCACAATTCTTGCATGGGATGAAGTAGATACCAGATTCTTTGGAGGGTGGGATAGGATCTTTCAGATGGGAAAAGGTGAGTATATTTGTTGGCTGGAATATTGTATGGAAGTCAAATTTCTTGAAGATAGAAGAGATCATGAAACTTGAAGAAACGAATGGAAGAACAACGGTATTAGAAAACTGTTTTGAGTCAGCTGGGAGCAGGTTCGTGGTGCATATCTGGGTCATTTTTCTGAGGACCTTGTCGATGATAAAAGGTGAAAAACCCCGATTAGAAGCGATGTCACGAAGGATATTGAGTTCATTCTGGAGGGAGGCTGAATCACTGCAAAGTTTTTTTGCTCGATGAACAAAAGAAGAAAATGCCGAAAGTTTCTGATTGGGAGGATGAAAGGATTTTTGCATGAGGTGGCAACCTCATTTTTCTGAGGACCTTGTCGATGATAAAAGGTGAAAAACCCCGATTAGAAGCGATGTCACAAAAAAACTTTGCAGTGATTCAGCCTCCCTCCAGAATGAACTCAATATCCTTCGTGACATCGCTTCTAATCGGGGTTTTTCACCTTTTATCATCGACAAGGTCCTCAGAAAAATGACCCAGATATGCACCACGAACCTGCTCCCAGCTGACTCAAAACAGTTTTCTAATACCGTTGTTCTTCCATTCGTTTCTTCAAGTTTCATGATCTCTTCTATCTTCAAGAAATTTGACTTCCATACAATATTCCAGCCAACAAATATACTCACCTTTTCCCATCTGAAAGATCCTATCCCACCCTCCAAAGAATCTGGTATCTACTTCATCCCATGCAAGAATTGTGAAAATGGATATATTGGCCAAACTAGAAGAAATCTAAATATTCGAGTTCTCGAACACCGAAAGCATGTTGAGAAGGGACGGACGGATAATTCGGCTATTGCCCAACACTGCTGGCAACATTCACATCATTTTGATTTTGACAAAGCATTTGTTTTTAAAAAAGCAACACACAATTCGGAATTGAATTTTCTCGAGGGATATTTCATCAGAACATGCCAGAATTTCCTCGTTAATGATGGAAGAAACACACCACCTATTTCGTCAGCTTGGACAGGCTTTATTAACCTCAGTCGTGAAAAAACTTTCAACACTTTACAACAGATGGCTCCCCAATTCGCATCCAAAGACCACTCGGACGCAGCAAATACAAAGGCGAACTCTTCGGACGACCAGACGTAAACATCACTCTTCATTCGTGTGAGTTCTGACCACGAGGTCCTGATGACGGCTCTCCATTGAAGAGCCGAAACGCGTCGACCATTCGACCAGTGTGATTTATTTGTCTTAAAAACGTGGCAATTTTTGTGTAAACTATAACCATTTGTTCAGAAGTGCTATTTCGTGATATAAAAAAAGCAAAAAGAAGGGGTTTTTCGAAAGGGGGTCAAAAGGATGTTCGAAGCTAACATGTAGAAATCATGCCGAACAAAAACTACTGAAGCTATAGTCATGAAATTTGTCATGACGTAAAGACAAACCAAGAAGTGGTTTTTCGAAATTCGGCGCCCCGGGTGTCGAAAGGAGGTTCAAAGGTAACAGAGAGAAATCACGCCAAGCTGAAATTGCTGAAGATGTATTCATGAAATTTGGTTTTCTTAGTTTTATTTCATGAAGTAAAGACCCACTAAGAAATTGTTTTTCGAAATTTGACCCCTAAGGGGGTGAAAAGGAGGTTCAAATGTTACAAAGAGAAATAATGCCAAGCCGAAAATGCTGGAAAATGCTTATAAAATTTGGTCAGTAGTTTTATTTTATGACGTAGACTCTCACTAAGAAAGGGTTTTTTCAAAATTCGACCGTTTTCAAATTTCGTAATAAAGGGGTTCAAAGGTTATACAGAGAAATCATGCCGAGCCGAAACCACGGAAGCTATTCATAGAATCAAATCAGAAATTTAGTCAGTATTATATTTAATAATGTAGAACCTCTGATGGGATTTCTGAAAATCCATCCCCCAAGGGGGAATGGGGAATTCAAATGTTATATGGGGGAATCATCACCGAATAATTTCAAATTACCAAGTCCACACGAGCGAAGCCGCGGGTAACAGCTAGTAAAGAATATAAAACCTAAATAGACCATTCTAAAATTAATGAATAATATCAAAGGAATCAACAAAAAAAAAAAAAAAATTGAGAAAGGATATTAAACTGCCCATAAAAATATGATTGTCATCATGTAAGTACGTATTACTCAAACACATACGACATATTTTTAACCCAAGGACTATTCATCACTAAATTACGGCCGCGAAAATCTGATAAGTTACTTATGTGATAGAATAGAATAGGTAATTAGTATTTGTGAAAAAAATGTACCGTGATTGCAGAAATATCAACAAAAAATTACCTGAATCAAAACAGTCTCATGTAAATCAGACACATACATGAAAATTAATAATTACTAAATGTTGACGCTAACCGTGACAGATTCTCCAATGTAACCGACCACCGGTGAAAATTTTCTGTAAATAATTGCAATATGGTCAGATAATTAAATATGGCATACATTGACAAACAAACGCATGTTATGCTATAACCTCTCGGATATTCGGCCAAATTAATGAATATTCCATTAACACACACTAACTAGGTAGATCGAACGAATGCGAAAAGAAGCTGTGCAGTGAAATCTATAAAATGAACAATGATATTTACGGCATATAATATGACACATTTCCCAGTTTATGAGAAAAGTAATGAAGAATCAGTGTGAAAATATAAAATAACAATGTTTTATAAGCATCAAAACAATAGCTTGATATTAAATTCTTAAATTGCAGATTTATTGATAATGAAAATAAACTAACAATATTTTAATTAATGTAGACATACTTAATTTAACTTATGGCAAAAAATTAAACCTGTAAATTCTCCAAAATAAAGATCGATAAAATACAGAATTCCCTTGTCATCGATCTACTACCAGCTCTCTTGCAACAATATAAAATACCTGCAAGATACTGAGAGTAGATACCAAAAAAGATTACTGGAGAAATTCTCAAAGAATCACATCGTCATAAACGTAGACTTCAACGCCAAGACCAGTGTCTGGAGCTAGAAAAACATTGACCCAAGAGATGAAGAGGTGCTGAACTCTGCAGACAGATGGGACCTAGCGATTATTAGCGAACCACAAAGCAATCCCTCGTTCAACTGCTCAAAAGCTGTCACTGGAATAGATTTCTTGATAACTGGCAATCTCTCACTGAAAAGAAAATAAAGAATTCCGCACAATATCTAACAAAGTATCGCTTACTATCACATAATAATGACAAGAAAAAACTATTCCAAAAGACAACTAACTTTCTAGAAAGAAAGACATTCTTTTATGTGGTTTAGAAAAATTAGTAAATACTAGTGCAGTTTTATATCAAAGGAACAAAATCAAGGAATTTCAATAAAATTAGAAGCATCCTAAAAATGTCCGCACAAAAAAAAAATCACGTGAATTTCACAACTTCGTATACGTAGCACATAAATACACAGGACGGTCCGAAACTCCACCGACACACTTCTAGGGCTGATCGCGCACGTCAAGACAAATGACTTTTGCAATGGAAACTTGGGTCAAAATACGATTATTTACTCAGAAACGACGTTGGTAACGGGAGAACCACCAAGCACGAGCGTATCTAGGCAACACCCACTATAGAAGAAGGCCACCGCATGAAGCTCGTGATGTCACTGAAGAAGGTCATTTCACCTATTGCCATTGAGTATAGCAGGCCGACGTATGAGATATCTTTACCTTTTTTTGCATTATATCCAATGGCAATAGGAGAAATGGTCTTCTTCATTGACGTCACAAGCTTCGTGTGGAGGCCTTCTTCTATATGTGTTGTTGATCCAGGCCAGTACTTTAATCGTAGTAGCTATGGCATGGGCGGCACGCTTCCCTGACAAGAATCCACTGGACTACTTCTTTTGAGGCGACCTGAAATCATTAGTCTACGACACACCATTGGAATCAATAGAAGAACTTGTTGACGGGATTCCTGTTGCTGCTGACAAGATTAACTCGACACCAGACCTGTGCGAGCGGGTATGACATTCCTTCATTCGTCGGTGTCAGTTGCAGAGGCGCTGACATGAGGAAAACATTAGGGGGAGAGGCTGAAAGTTGCTGGTCGTCCCGTATATACGGGACTCGAGCACGTACGCATGAGAGGGAAAGTTCATTGCATTGTTTTTTGAAATTATTGGGGTCTTAGGCACATTACTAAAATTTATTGGGGGGGGGGGGGGGGCTCAAATGCCTTCAGCCCCTATGTTCCGGTTTCTATGGTCAGTTGCGCAACAGTAACCTCGAATGGTACTTTGAGCAGCTGCAGTAAGTGCTTGCATATAATGTTATATTGGTACGTTTTATTTTCTCTAACATCCACGACCTACGCCTGTTTCTGAACTTAGTATTCCGAATAAATAAATGTATTTAGACCCATGGTTTCATTGGCAGTTAATTCGTCCCTTTCGAAACACGCCGTTTAAGGTAATTCGAAGACAGAGTATTGAAGCTTCAAACACTTTCAAAAATAGCATTAAATACAACAGAAAACGAATCCTAAAATTCTGATTCATCTTTTTTTTTGTTACTAAAAGAATCCGAATTCATGATCCGTCAATACCAGTGCATACCCCCACATCGTTGCTGACAACGTGCACCCGTTTATGACCATAATGTTTCGTGGTGATGATGGCTATTTCCAGCAGGATAATGCACCCTCCCACGAGGGTGGAATTATCTCAGATTAGTTTGAGGAACATGATTCAGAATTTCAATTGCTTCAATGACCCACTCAGTCACCCGATCTTAACCCAATTGAGTATTTGTTTGACGTGGTTGAAAGGTCTGTTAAAAGTTCCGAAACACCACCTCCTACTCTTAAGGAATTAACAGCCGCCATTTCGTTAGCATGGGCTAATACTCCTCCTCAACGGTTTCAGCAACTTGTAGACTCCATGCCTAGAAGAATATTTGCTGTCATCAAAGCCAGAGAAAGTCCCACACGATATTAGTGGTTAGTAGCAGGGCGTTCCTAATTTTTTGGCCACTGGGTGTCTTTCTAAAATACAGCAACCTTATTAAAAGTATAATTACAAAAACTAAAATCTATATATACAATGATAAAATATAATATACTGCCCATTTAAATACAAACCACACTCTCACCACAGTTTGTTGCATTTTTATGAATTGATTGAAAGTATAGTGACTCTCTCTCTCTCTCTTTTGGTTCACCGTGTATATTTTCGTAACTCCTTGCACGTTAAAATGATACTCTCTTGGTGTAATTGAAGTGATAGTAACTTCATGCGCCTGCAGGTAATGTTGAACGAAAAAGACTGCGGTATTACCAAACGGGCATTCATAAAATTGAAACAATGCATATTGATGGTCTCGTTAACGTTGTATATCGGAAGAACGGGGGAGGCTATAAGTGCTAATCTGGCCTATATCTCGTCAACCGTTTGTCATAAAGATATAGTTTCCATTTAAAAAAATGCTGAAAATGTGTTAAAAAATTACTTTGTATCACTTTTGAGAGTGAAAATACAGTGTGTCATAAAAGAAAAAAATCTAAATTTTTATACGATCCCCTTATCCTCTAACCTCCAATTAGAAAATCGTTGCCCTGTATTTCCTGAGTCCAACAGAAAGCATTGCATATATTTCCACGTGCAATATTCGCTAAGATATTTCAATTCAAAAACTCGGGAAAACGTTGGGAATGGACAGCATAAATAAGGAAAAGGAGCGTTTGTTGTCCTTTAATTATTTCTCAATTTTTCTCCGATTTTTGAATTAAAATATCTCCATGAATATTCCAATTAAAAACATGGAATTCTTTTTGTTGGGCTCTGAAAAGACAGGACAACAAATTTCTTATGGAAAGTTAGAGGACAGCGGGGAACGTACAAAAATTTTGATTTCTATTTTTATTTTGTGACGCACTTTATTCTCACTCTTAAAACTGATACAAGTTAATTTTTCAAAGCCTTTTGAACAATTTTTAAATCGGAACCATACCTCTACGACAAGCGGTTGATGAAATAAAGGCCGCATTAGTACTTACAGGTCACCCTGTATAAACAAATAGATACAAAACAGATGTCACAGAGTGGCGAAAAAGGAATTATCACAATTTCATATGTCATACAGGTGTATCACACATCCTATAATACAAGTGCTAACGCAAAAATCCGAGTCTCGTTAGCTTTGTGAACAAATAGGTAAAATGTTTATGCCACTGAGGGGCAAAAAAAAGTTTGCTTATCTCGCCTACATATCAAATTATAACTTTGAAATGGCTTCATGTATGTACATACAACCTATGATTTTTTTTCCACTCTTGGTATTATAAACACATTTCTGAGAGCATTCTAGATACCGAATTTCATTTAAGAAATTTAATTGCAGCCGCGATTCAGTGAATTGAATTTCTTGAAAGAACTTCAAAGATTTTAGTGGCACAATACGCTCCGTTTCTCCTCTATTCAGAACTGGTAACCATAAAAAAAATAAAATAAAAGCGAGAGAAAGATTCGGAATAATAAAAGCGTGATTAAGTAGAGAAAACGAAGAGGTAAATTGCTTCTATTGTTAGATACTAAGACAATTTCTATCGAGTTTTGCTAGAAGTTGTTTGCTTTTAAGAGATGTCTTGCGTCAGGTGTTCATGACATTTGCGCCATTTTCCTCTAGAAACTGTAGATCCTGCATATAAAAGCGGAATAATGAAGTCCGTTTCCCAAAAATGCTTTTCTCTCCCCTGAACTTGTCAATAGTACTAGCAAGAGGTGAAATAATTTCCTGGAATAGGTTGGTTTTTTTTTTTGGCTCAAAAAGGGCAAGTAATTAACAACCTTAGGCTCAGAATATTTCGAGATATTGTACAATAATCGCGTATTATTTTAGTATTTCTGTTCTCAGATGGTTGATGCTAGTCAGGGCAGCATGGATTTTTAGTTAACATAAATTATAACAGTCATGACTTCATTAACTGCTGGAAACGACGGTTTTTAATTTAGCTTCTGAAGAATGGAAGTATTCATGTGTTTCTTTTTCCCCCCTTTCACTTAATATATCACTTTCTTCCCCGTGCTGTCAAAAATGATATATTTCATGGAATTTGTTTTTAGGTATGAAATTAATTTTTATTCATATTAGAACAAATCGTTCACAATTGCATTAAATGGATTAATTTTATTCTCATAGAACAAAACCTTGCTCTCTTACTAATATTTGCGAAATTTTTTCGAGCCCATTATTATGAACGTGAATTATGCATTTCTGATGAAAGAAGTTGATCCATATATGGCTTATATGGATGAGGGAACGTTTAGTTAAAAACATGGAGACGATTACGGATGAAGAGAGAATGACAACAAAATCATTTATTAAAAGACTCTACAAAACATATTAGTAAAAAAAACGTTTAACAATAACTAAACAATAACGAACGAAAAAAGAAAAAAACAACAAAAAGCAACATGAGCTGTGCAGCACTTGTTTTTACATCTTTGTGGCGCATGAACACACAACACACGCAAGCATTCTGTTACGGTTTCCATGTTAATCGGTTAAGAACAAAATGTGCAACAATATCACAGCAAACATTGCGATTTCTCTCCCCTGAACTTGTCAATAGTAGTAGCAAGAGATGAAAAAATTTCCTAGAATAAGTTTGTTTGTTCTTTTTTCGCTCAAAAAGGGCAAGTAATTAGCAACCTTAGGTTCAGAATATTTCGAGATATTGTACAATAATCGTGCATTATTTTAGTATTTGAGGTTTCAGTTGGTTGATGCTAGAAAGGCAGATTGTATGTGTATTTCTAGTAACATAAATTATAACAAAGTCATGACTTCATTAACTGCAGGAAACGATGGTTTTTAGTTTAGCGTCTGAAGAATGAAGTATAGATGTGTTTCTTTTTCCCTTTAATTAATATACAGGGTGTTTCAAAAAGAATCACCCGATTTGAAATGCGTGTATTACGAAAAATATTGAACGTAGACACTTAAGATTAATTTTATACTACATGACTAATCATAAAATGTTTTTACAAAGTAAACTAAATGTGTGCAATATGTCCACCTTGGGATGCACGGCATATGTCTATACGGTAGTCAAATTCATCCCAAACTTTTGCGAGCATGTTTGCATCCACTGCGAGTGGAAATCTGTGGACTACGTGCGAAACTGTCGGATGCGCTCCACATTTTCGTCTGACATGCGGGGACGGCCAGGGGATTTCCCTTTACACAGACAACCCGTGTCTCGGAATTGTTTATACCATCGCCTAATGCTCTGAGCGGTAGGAAGTTCAACACCAAGGTATTGTCAACGAAAAGCACGCCGAACAGTTGTTACGAACTCACATTTCGCGAAGCTTAGAACACAAAACGATTTCTGCTGTGCAGTCGCCATCTTGACAAACACCAAAGTGACGGCCAAAGGAAGAGCGTTAGCGCTATCTGTCGGCAACTGCGTGAAACTCGAGGTTTTCCCTCTTTCTACTTACACATTATTTGATCAAAACGGATTGAAAGCTGAATAGTTATGATTTTTTTAAATCGGATGATTCTTTTTGAAACACCCTGTATTACTTTCTTCCCCGTACTGTCAAAAATGGTATATTTCATAGAATTTTTTTTTAGGTATAAAATTAATTTTTATTCATATTAGAACAAACTGTTCACAATCGTATTCAAACGATTAATTTGATTCTCATGAAACAAAATGTTGCTCTCTTATGAGAATTACTTTCCGAAATATTTTTAAGCCTATTATTACGAACTTACGAACGCAAATTATGCATTTCTGCTGGAGAAAGTTGATACATATTTCATTTATAAAATTAGTTATCAGGCATCGGAAAAGAATCCGTATATAAAAACGGTTAATAATAGGCTTTGGATAATACTCTCGTAATCAATTAAAGGTTTCAAGCAGCGCCTTATTGAAGACCAACAATATTATCATATTTACTATTTGGTTATATATTTTAGAATGAACTTTTTATGCATTTTTTCAATCAATTTTTCTGTAATCACTCGTTATAAATATCCACGTCTTACGTAATTAGGGGATTTATTAGTTGCAAAACGATTTTAAAGGTTTTTTTGTACGATTAGAATTTATATGTTTTGCACACTTTAGTTGAATATACCATTTCTCGAAATCCTCTGTAATGTCTGGATTCTTAATTTGACGTCAGAAAATGAGTAATTTATTCAGAAGTGACACTAATTATTCATTGAGTTCTGATTGCCAAAGTCGATTTTCTGGCGTCATTACTCTGTGCAAAACATCTCTCTCTCTCTCCGAGTGAATGAGTGAGTGAGTGTGTGTGCGCGTGTGTTTATTTCAAAGAGAAACAGGCAGTTTTTTTCAATAATATCAACATCCATTAAGTTCTACTGGAATAATCTTTAGCTGGTACCTCAAATAATTTTAGCAATCACTAGCTATAATTCCTGGCTTTTCCCGGGTTTTTCTCAATATACTTGAAAGCATCGAAGAAGTGACAAACCATTGTAAAGGAATAACCATGTCTGAGACGCATTGTTCGGGAACCGCGATAACTAAAGTAAACATCCCAAAAGTCATTGTTGAGGCCTACAATCCACTATTGCCTGACAGTTTTCTGCCCATTTTGGGCATTTGCCCTGCTCTGACGAACTTTGAAAGTAGTCTATCGTTAAATCCGTGTCCTGTTTCGTATATACGCGACTGAAAATCTTATGATGAATGCCATAACAAATAATCGCGTTATGATAAATTCACAAAAAATGAAAATAAACACATAATGATAAACGTTTAAAGCCATCAATTTCGATTTTCATAATTTACACCTTTACTTTTTTTATGAAGTTTTAGTTGGTGGGTAAAATGATTATTTTTTGCACTTGATTTATAATGTTTGATAGACATCTATTGGTTAGAAGAAACGGCTTGAATGTTGCAAATCAAATTTGGTATTGCAGACAACCTCTTTTCTTTGTTTTAAAATTTTACCATAAAATTCTGGAGCGTTATTGCGATTAATTATTCTACAGGATGTCCCATAAATTCGCAAATAGTTTAAAAATTGGAGGGATTGATATATTTGAATGCGGTTTGTGAAAAAGTTATTCTCACGAAGGGGAAAGGCGTTGGTACAGAAAAAAAATTAGTTCAAGTTTTTGTCGATAGAGGGTGCTGCAAAAAAGCTAATTACTGAAAATATGCAAATCAGAGCCCAACAAGATGCAGAGTGTACGATTAATGCAGTTCATTTGTAAATTTTCCTGTTGCAGGCACTTACACAAGGTTTTCATTGTGATGTTGACATTTGTGCATAAAACACTATTGGTGAAGTACCCCCTTCTAATCTCCCTTCGTGAGAATAACGTTTTCTCAAACAGTATTCAAATATACCATTTCCTTCAATTAATTTTTCTAAATTTCTATGATGCAACTGCATATGTACTAAATCTGCTGAATGATAATGTTTTGGAAAAGCTCGTAATTATCAACAGCTGTGGCATTCGAGTAATTTGAATACTTTATAGTTAATCTTGGATACTGAATAAAGAGCGGAAAATATATTTCGAAAGAAAAGGAAACGGCAAAAAATAAGATGGTGGAGTAAAAAAATTCCTTTGTAATTGGACAAATTCACCTCCTTAGACAAGCATTAAATGTTGACCTCTCTGGGATAACGTAAACTAATTTCCCGGAATCTTCCTCTTGTGTTGGTTGAGATCACAGTAACCCTACAACATAACAATTAATGAAATCTCTCCGTATGTGTTTCTATTCACATGGCGGAAACACCGGTACAAAAGCCCAACGCATTGAATAGTCTCGAAAATCTAGGAAAAGGTACTGGATGAAGGCGTAGGGGGGGGGGTACTCTTCGAGAACTTTGTTACCCGTTTCTAGTTAGTAATCGTGGTGCTGGAAGTAATTGGAAGCTGCAGAATACGATCTAAACAGACTGGAAGAGCCGCTTATCTCCAACTCGCACTCGGAGAAATTGCACTCAAACAAGCAGACTGCTACGGACTTTCAAGCCTGGAGCTGTTCTAGTCCAACAGGGTTGTAAACACTTCTCCGACCACAACGAAATACGAACCAGCAAACGCAAGAGTAGAAATAACACAAAATTATACGCTGGACCACTCATGTAGCTATTATGTTGCCGACTCACGTTCAAGGCTGAGCAATTTTGTGGCTGTTGTGTAAGCAGAGTTCATTTTTCGTCGTAAAGTATTGACCAATTGCTTTGCTTAAAAAATATATATACTTATATAAAGGGAACGAGATGAGAACAGAGAATAAAAAAATGCATACCCCTGAGATTTTTCAATGGTTATTTTGATAGCATATTAATATTTCACATTGATCAACATCCGTTTATTGTCATACAATTACGTAAAAACCAAAATTTCTGGCCTTGATTCGGCTAAAGCAATATTAACTTCACCCTTTCCGACCCAAGCATTCCTTTTTTGATATTTTAAGAATGTTTATGTATTTTTGATTCTCAAAAAATCCTATAAAAATATAAAAATGTCAGCAAATCTTTTTTTTTTAATTTTAAATTTTCTTTGTGAAGAAATAATTCACTTCTCGTTCAAATGTCTTCAGCCAAGATGATGCAAAGTGTGTATTCATGTGCACATATAATTTTTCCATGATTTTATTGATAAATTTTATGTAGTGAATCACACTTTTCCCTCTGAGGCACTCTCTTCTGCAAGCAATGTTCGAAAACCCCTGAAAGTTCAACTTTTAAGTGCTGCCCTCTCTGATGAAAGCCCCAAAGTTCATATTCAACATGTTTCTAACTCAAAACTTACACAATCCTTTTATCCAGAGCTCAACTCCCTGAGGTCGAAAGAAAAATTCTACCGTGAGAAAAAGCAACCCACACACGTTTGTGGCGCCAGGATCTGAAAGGGTCAAGGGGGGTCTCATGTCTTTTAACATGGTCAAAAGCCACAAAAACTGTGTTCCAGTAAAATTACGATTAAAAATATTATTTAATTACTGATTTAATTCATATTTAATACACATATTTTCGATCGTATATACTATGCCAGCACAAAGAGTTTACACATCTCTAATATTTATTTTCCTGCAAATTTTCAAACATTAAGAAAAAATATATAATGTTAACACCCATTTCGTGCATAGTAAAATAATATAAAATAAAATGTAATTAATAAAAAATTGATTAATAAAAAATCTAATATATAATATTTATTCAAAATAAAGAAAACTGTTCATTTCATTAAATGATACAAAAGATTGGAATTTCATTGGCTCAATCTTATTTGAAATTCGAAATTTAAAAAAATTAAATAACTTTTTAGGAATCAATTATCTAATTTAATTAATGGATTAGTAAGATGTCGATCTCAAATATTTTGCCACATTTGCTGAACAAAATAGTTGTCTTTATTTTGAATCATTTTTTTTAATTACATTGATGGTATGCTATTTTATCATGCATGCAAGTTGTTAACATTATATATTTTTTTTCCTTAATGTGTGAAAATTTCAAAAATATTTAAAACATTGTGTTAGCATAGCATAGTATGTACAATTTAAAATGTGTTCGAAACTTGGAATAAATGAGTGGTTAACGTGTATCTACTGACGGTTACTTTAAAGTAACAGGTTAGATAATGTATGTACCGTACTAACTGTTAGCAAAAGAGTATTTGTTTCATTTTTTGTCTTTAATTAGAACTGAAATGATCTACTGAATAATTTCCAATGATAATTGATTATTATTATTATTATTATTATTGTTGTTGTTGTTGTTGTTGTTGTTGTTGTTGTTATTATTATTATTATTATACACTCTTGCGCAAAAATAAGAGAATTAGCACGTTATGTCGAATTTCTGAAAAACTAGTGACTGAAACTTTAATGAAATTTGGTACGAATACACAGTTTTAACAGAGAAAGAGATGTACCATACAAAAGTCATTGTACGCACGCATGATTGTCAGTAAATTTCATCATTGCAGGAATGTCCAAAATCCACGTTGCGCGATCGAACAGAAAATGAGTCAAATATGGGGTATGGTCCCCTCTCACAGTCAGACAAGTCGCACAGCGCGGCGGCATACTGGACACGAGGCAGTTGAGGAGTCCCAGAGGCAATCGATCCCACTCCTGCAGCAACTCAAGTTTTTAGCTCCGGGATGGTTCTCGGAGGGGATGGCGAAATGCAATTGGTCTCAAGAGCGTCCCAGACATGTTCTGTAGCAGTGGTTCTCAACCTTTTCAAACCCGCGGCCCGGTTTCATTCATTTTTGTGAATCGAAGGCCCGGTCAAACACGACCAACGGAAAATGAATGAGGAAAAATGAAACAGCTAATCACTCGCGGCCAGGTATGAATGATGTCAGGGCCCGGCGGTTGAGAAACACTGTAGAATTCCTATAGGGTTTAGGTCAGTAGGTCTGGCTGACCAATCCATACGCCGAATGTTCTCACTTTCCAGATAATCGTTGACCAGGTGAGCCCGATGTGGACGAGCGTTGCCCTCCATGGGCCAACTGCGCCCCTGAAAATTCGAACATAGGCTATAAGATCTCTTCTCTGTACCTCGTAGCAGTCAGGGACCCTCTGTCAAACACATAGAGGGGTGCGCGGCCGTCCAGCATGATGCCTCAAATAGACACAATGTGCGAATTCTCTTAATTTTGCTCACGAGTGTATCTATATTTATATACATTATCATTTTCTTCCTAGTTTACTTTTAATAATCTGGTAGATAAAAGGTTAAATAATCTATTTAATATTATTTCCACTGGAACACAGTTTATGAATAGTTTTTCACCACGTTGAAAAGTATGAAACTGTTAAACAAAACTCTTAGTTCACACAAACACATTTTACGGCATAACGAATGACTTCATATTTAACTTATTCAAATTTTTCTTATCGATATAATAATATTTCGCTTGAAATTCAAATAATTCTAAATAAGGTAAAACAAAGCAGTCAATATACAATCTCGTGGGGTAAAGTTAACGAAGGATTGCCTTAATCAAAATTTCTTTGGCTGTTTTTTCTTGTTACAAAAATGAAGAATTTCCTTTACTTTGTGTTTTCTATTTGCTTATTATTATTATAGAAATTCCAATTGTGTTATTTGCTCTTTATTGCCTGTTGCCGGCGTCTGCCTTTTTTCTTTTCTATTTTATGTCTGTAAATTCAAAATAGATTTCACCAAATTCAAGATAAAATTTAAAGGTTGAAAGGAAATCATTTTATGCAAATTGATCATGTTCGTTAGGGATAATGAAGTTAAAACAAAAAAAAACTATAAAGTCTAGTCTTTTTTGTGTTATTTTTAGCATTTGGTTCTCCGCTTTGGTGCCATCTTTCCAAATAATGTAATTATTCAAGTCGATGATTTGAATGATTTTTTTTCTTCGTGTTTCGTTCGTTATTGTGTTGTATCCAATTTGGAAATTTTCTTTGGTCCTAAAGAAGAGGTTGTGTTATTTCTTCTCTTTTTTTTTACATATGTTGGCAAAGAAATCTATGTCTAGTGAAGTAAACATCCGCATATGTAACTCACTGATTCATTTTTTTATGAATTTTAATGTATTTCGTGTCATATAAAAAAAACATTTAGGAGTATATGTCTCGAGATTACTATGTTAAAGTAACTTTAACCTCTTCAAACCTGAGACAAAACTAACCATTACATTTTTTTTTCGATTGATTTGTGTTTATTATATGTCAAAATACCCCTTAAAAAGAAAATAAAAAATGTTGAAAGAAATTAATTAATTAATTGATTTGTGTCGATATCTTTACTATTACCATTTGAGTTGAGTACCCTTAAGCACACCTTAAGTCTTAACTTGAAAAAAGAATCATTAAAACCATTTAAAAACCATTAAAAACCGTTAAAAATGAAGGTACACATATGTGTACCTCTGGAATGAAGAGGATAGCTAGATATAATGAACTCCCGTTGTTGGCAACCATTGCACTGTTAGCACACTAGCATTCCTGGATTGTTTTAATTATTATGCTGTTGTCCCTTTGAGGAACCCCCACTGAACAAAAAAAAAATGCCATACCATGAAGCTGGATGTAAGAAACGTAACTGAATTTGAAATTTAAGATCTAAATTATCTGAAATTGGTTTCTTATTTTGAATCTTGCAATCATAGTGTGGATGAAAATATTGTACGATCAGTAAATATTGAGGTCATAATAATATTCTATACATTCGGCCAGGACGGGACATATCCCAGGCACCAGGTCAGCATGGCAACTAAAAAATTTATCATTTTAAAAAAATTGGTGCCTAATTCCTTTTTTGTTAAGTTACTAAATTGTTGTCTCACAAAATGTTTGAAATTTATAGCAGCATATCTGCCAACATATGAAACAAGGTCCCTATGCTCTGAAAAGGTCAAAAGAAGCATTATTTTGGACCTTTTTCTACGGGTAAAAATTATTTTGGGGCTTAAAACGTTTTCTGATGCCTAGATTTTTTTGCGATTTGTTCAGCCATGCATTCAGCTAGTTTACGTGGCATTGATTCGGTGGGCGTTTGAATGTAATTTTGAAGTGTTGCTAACCTTATGGTGTTCAGATTTCCCTTTTTGCTGGAATAGAAGAACATCTATTCGACGTATAATCATATCGTTCCCCTCATGCCAGAAGCATGAATGTGCAAATTTCCAAAACTTGGGAATTACGTTTGAATATTTACTCTACCCATGTTACACATTATGAGTGTCGTTTCCCTAAAATGCTTTGTAACATGCTTTTAAATAGAGTGAAACATTTGTGTGGCAAAAACTTGGGCAACTGGCAAAACTTAGATAGCAAAATACCCTACCAGCTGATGTACCCAAAAAATGAAAATTCGCGCATTCATGCTTTTGTCATGAGGGGGACGATATTTCACAAATTTTCCACTGGCGTGAGGAATATAGATCACGCAGGTCAAGAAACGTCCCGGATACTTCCGACACTGCAATCTTCCTTGTGGGAACTGAGTGGATTCTAGCAATACTGTAGAATATCATACACTTCATCAAAGTGGCATGGTTTTCAATAACATCGGATCGGCATTTTATCAATTCAGTAGAGCACGTGGTACAGCAAAATGCCAATATTTTTTTAAGCATCAACACTGGTATATTTCTAAGTGAGATTTATCGTGCCATGGTCAATCTATGTAATTCGGTATGCTAATAGGACTGATGCCTACCTGCAGTTTAAAGCCAATTCGTATCGGTTACATATTCATGTCCAGTTCAGAATTCGAACTTGAGCCAGAGATTCATGGCACTTATTCGTTAGCCATTGTACATAGCACCTGCTATTTCGGCCAGAATCGGAGTCATTTTTAATAGTTATTTCTGAGAAATAATTTTATTATAAAAATTACGAAAATATAAAATTATAAGGATATTTGTAGCTTTTCAGTAGGGTTAGTTGTTGGCCCCTGTATTAAACAATCAGGTAAAACTAAATTTCTTTTAAGCACCATTCACTAGACTATCGGTTCCAAATCACTACTACGAGTTCGAGTTACTATATTCATTTCCCAAACAATTTTTAGATTACAGCCATTTGTATCAATGTCTTTATTTGTAATTTTTGGAATTTTTATGAATGTTTGATTTATAACGTTTTTCATTTACTACTGTTAAAAGAAATCATGAAAAAATTCAATGTATCCGCATTGTACTGTTAAATTTTTCAGAAGTGTATAAAATATTGAAACTTCTCGTACATAAACGGTAAATGATCAGTGCATATGTTACGTAAATATATGATAAATCCGGTTATTATATATGGTGTATAGGTATCAGGGCATATGTCATTTTACTCTCAAACCGTTGATCCTGGAGGCATACTTCCAATTAGAAAAATGATCCAAATAACGTGTAGTACTCAGATATGACATTCATGTTGCAAGGGGTTGTGTGGTTATCAGAAAAAATTAACTTTTTATGCGGTCCCCGTGTGCCCAAAAACCCAATCAGAAAGTTGTTGCCCTGGGCAATAGTCACTGAGATATTCGAATTCGAAAAACGGAGGAAAGTTAGGAAAAAATGACATTAAAACTACGGGTAAAACGGTTTTCCCACATTTAATATAATTTTTCCCAACTTTCCTCCGTTCTTCGAATTTAAATATCTCAGTGAATATTGCACTTAGAGATGTGGATTTTTTTTTTTTGCATCAGTAGGGACAGGGCAACAACTTTCTAATTGAGTTTGTTTTTGAGCACACGGAGACTGTATAAAAAGTTATTTTTTTTATTTTAACAACTGTACAACCCTCTGCAACATAAATGACGTATCTAGTGGGCCTACTACAAGTTATTTGAATAATTTTTCTAATTGGAAGTATGCCTCTAGGATCAACGGTTTTCTAGTAAAATGGCATATGCTCTGTTACCTATGCACCCGATATACAATAATCGGTTATTATGCATAACCGCAAAGCATTTTGGTAAGTTTCATAAATTTCTCTAAATTTATCACTTTTACCGGCAATTATGTATAATACCCACGCGTCGTTGGCAAATATGATAAATCGTACTAAATTCCTCACATTTGCCAGTTATCATGTATAATCGCCATTTCTTATGGAAAAATATGATAAATTGGTTGCATATTACCATGATACAATTTATTATTTAGATTACAGTACTTGTGTGAAAAAAAGTCTGAGATGTATATAATGAACTCTGATTGAACGAATTTTTCCGAACACCCCGAAATAACTCCAACAATTTACTTCTATTTGGCGAATTTTGAAATTGGACCTGAATTTAACAAATTTTAGGATCAGACCCCGATATAATGAACTCCTATTTAACAAATTTCACGTTCGTATCCCGATATTACTTATTATTTCATCAAATTACCATTACATATAATTTCCTAAGTATTAATCAAATTTACCAATGGCGCTTGGAAATTCATAATCGATTGTGAAATTGATAAATTTATTAAACTTACCGAAACGATTGGCGATTATGCATAATAACCGATATATCACATTTACCGTAACATATATACCGTGATGATTCCAAATAATATATAAAAATACAAAACAAATATTCTCATAAAAACTTGAAGGAAGTAAGGCTGTAAAAAAAAAAGCAAACGCGAGAATGTAATGTTTCTTTGCCTGTCCAATAACAAAGAAATACTTTCTTCTATTGCACCCGAAGAAAGAGAACAACAACTTTTAGCCCCGCCAATAAAAACCCCTCCTTGGTGATAATTTATTGTTCTGGTGCTCACAATTTCTGTTTTAATAACTTCGTCAATAGAGGGCGACGGCCTATAACTAACTCCTCCCTAGGGAGGATAGACTGCAATCTTTCTGTTCTAGACCTATCCCAACTCCAGTCTATCTTTCCACGTAAGTTTCATTTCTGCACATGCACACATACCGTACCGTTATCGCAGCTGGGTATCTCTTCTTCAAGAGAATGGCGAAAGATGCCTTTTCCCAGCCGATGATTGCCTCAAACAATCTGAGAGTAACAGCGGGGCTTCATGCAAATTAAAGTAATAAATTTGGGCGAATCTCTTCGAGCATACAATTAAAACTAAGCAATGAAATATATGTTTCATTTAAGGTGCGAATTTAGATAAGCACTTCCGAATAATGTGTGAAAGTGAAGAAAGGATGAAGTGTGTGGAGGAGTTTTCAAAATAGCTATTCACATTCCCTTCCGTACCTTATGCTTTTAATGCTGTTATTCCTAGCGGCCATCATTACCGATGACACTAAAGATCGTTATAACTTAATCAAACCTTTGCTGAAAATATATGAGTTTGTCTTCGATTTCTCTCTTTGAATCGGGAATACATAAGTCCCAAATAAAACCCTTTTTCCGAGGAAATTACGTTACATTAAAATCATCAGAAAATTAAACGAAGTCCCTGATATTTTAAGGTTTTGTATGTTGTGCGGTATCTAATAGACGTCGATGGCAGTAAATACCACGAAATGTCATCTGAGCCTCTCCCCCTTAAATATTTTTATTATGCTGTTTGCATTCCGTAGTAAGTTACCGCTGTTTAATCCATTTGAGATTATTATTTAGCTCATCAATTTTTCGATGTGAGCAGAAATGCATAAATTTTCAATTAATTTTTTTTCCACTATGAACTTATTTAGTGAAATCAGCCTGCCTTTAGTCTTCAAATTTTTAATCCAGAATTTCCAGTTTATAAAAAAATTTTTATTGAAAGCTTCCTGTGCCTGAAGAAAAAGACAAAACGAAAAAAAAAAATCTCAAATGGAATAAACATAATAATTTACAACAATTAATTAAAAAATCACAATTCGAACATTAGTAGCCTTTGATGGAATTTTGTAGTATCTAATTTCATCGATGTTTGATTGATGGCGGAATAAACAAAAATTCAAAGGCAAAATATTCAATCAGATATTCGGAAAATTTCAAACAGATATATATATATACTCTGAAAACCTTAAACAAGCATATTGTTTAAGTTTCAAGCAGATATATATATATATATTCTGAAAATTTCAATCAGCTCCATTCGGAAAATTCCAATCAGAACATCAGAACTTTTGTATTATAAGAAGAAACATTTTTCACACAAAAACATAATTCATTATTCCATTTTATTTTCATCATTAGATTACAAAGATTTCATATAACAAAAAATATATTATACAAATACAACGCCACAACAGGCAAATTGCCCAACGAGGTGGCTGACTTAAGATCATCATGGATCCCCGAGCCCCTACCTACTACTGCTAGACCACACATGCATCCCCCCCGCGGAACCCCCCAACGAATCGGTACATGCGGGAATGTGCGTGTACGTGTAGTGCAACCTGACGTAAAGTTTGTTTCTGTGCAATGCTTGTTATGTGTAGTGCTGTCATCTGCCCCCAGTTTTACTAACTATGAGTGAAGTGTTATGGTTGAATGATTTACCGTTGTAGGACTGTTGCTCTCTGTGGCGAGACTTTTTAACGGGGAGATCGGCTCGCATTTGCGCCTTGAAGTTGGGAACCACAGAAAACCAACTTCAGCCGACCACCACTGTGGGGTTCGAACCCGGATTCTCGCATCACGAGTCCGGCATTATAACCACTCGACCACCACAGCGGCAAATTATTAATTTATGAAATTTTGACACGTTATACATCACACAAAATGAAAAATAAACGAAAAATTCCGGGTAATTTCTCTTAAGTGTAAATTGTCACGTGTTTCTAAACTCATTAGATAGATGTTCCAAGGTGTTTTTATTATTTTTTTATGATTTTTTTGGAGAGAGCGCTCATAATATTTATGCAATATTTTTTCAGTCCAACATTGGGAAAACAATGATCTAGCTTACTCATCGATATAAATGATGAGGCGAAAGAAAACATAAATAAAACTCGCCCAAGAGAATCCAAAAAAAAAAAAAAACAAGAAAACCAAATAAGACAAAAAACTAAAATTTTCAATCAGAATTGTTCAAATTTTCAATCCAGAATTTCTAGTATACGAAAAAAACTTGCTGACAGCTTCCTCTACCTGAGAAAAGTGACTGAAAAAATAACAAGTCAAAAATTTCAAATGGAATATACGGCAATAAAACTTATAAAAATTAATTTAAAAAAACGCGCACACACAATGCGAGCATTAGTGAGCTTATATGACATTTTCTAGTATCTAGTGCAATTGATGTTTGATAGATGGCGCTGTAAACAAAAGCACAAAATATCAAATCCAAGAAATATTCTGTCAATCAGATACATTCGGAAAATTTCAATCCGATACATCAGGCTCTTGCATTATAAGAAGACACACATACTGCATATAATTGTATTTTATTTCCATCATTAGACCACAGAGATTTCATATACCAAAAAATATATCAATTTCAAAAATTTTGACACATTATACATCACACAAAACGAAAAACTCCCGGTAATTTCTCCTAGGTGTAAATTGTCAAGTGTTTCTAAACTCATTAGATAGATGTTTCAAGGGGGGGGGGGGGTTATCATTTATTTTTTTTTTTAAATTTTTGGAAAGCGCTCGTAATATTTATACAATTTTTTTCCATCCCAACATTGGGAAAAACAATGATCTAGCTTACTCATCAATACAAATGATAAGGCGAAAAGAAAATAAATAAATAAATAAGTAAAACTCGTCCAAGAGGATCCAAAAAAACAAATAAGACAAAAAAAAGGTCGAATGTAGTTTCCTTTATTAAAAAAGAAAAAAGAAATGTTTTTATTTTTGAGCGACGAACATTGTTTTTTTCCCATTCCCGTAACGAATTGTTCAAAGTTACCCAAAGGAGTGGAGATATTGAAAGGGAAAAAAAAAATTAGATGAGGTCGTCGTAGGATTAAAAAAAAAAATATGTCTATATATATATATAACGGAGAGCGAGAGTTTTTCTCGTAAAAAAGAAAAAAAAGGAACAAGAAGAAGAGCCGAGCTATCTAATTATTGCTTATGTTGCAAGTAGCAAATGGTGATGACGCAGCTGCTAGAAAACAATTTACGACTAATCCACCGAATAGAGTCCCACTATGCAACATCGCTCCATCCTAGTAAGAGACAGTACAATTAATGAGCAGCAATTAGGGAAGAAGAAAACAAGCGAGGATTAACTGCTGGTTCTGATTGCTTCATATTTCAAGCTTGCTGAAAAATAAATAAATAATTCCCTAGATATCTCATACACTATACATTTATCTTTTCTCTCTCTCTCTATGTCGTTGTTTTTTTTTTTTTTTGTTCTTCTCCTACGGCAAAAAATTGTCTGAAAAACATCAAACCGTACCTTCGAATATTTTATTTATTTATTTATCTATTTATTTACGAGTTATTACTTACCTTGTTGGAATTGAAATTCGAGTATGTATCAGTACCTATTATCAGTATCTACAGGGTGTTCCTGTAAGTCCTAATTCGGCCTTTATATCGTCAACTGTTAGTCATAGAGGTAGGGTTTCAATTGAGAAAATGCTCAATATGTATTTAGAAATCACCCTGTACCAGTTTAGAGAGTGAAAATATTGTGTGTCGTTTTATAAAAAAATTTAAATTTTTACATGGACTCCTTGTCGTGAAAAAAATTAAACTGTAAGTTGTTGCCCTGTCTCTTCTGAGATCAACAAAAAACTATTACGTTCCCAAGTGCAATATTCACTGAGATATATTATTTCAAAAAACCGCTGAAAATCCAGGAAATAACTTTATAAACTAACGGACAAGCTTATTTTTTACGTTTCATATGATGTTCTTTCCCTTATTTTGAAAGATTTTTCGATTTCAAATATCTCAGTGAATATCGCACTCAAACGCATGGACCTTTTTGGCTTCAGGATAGCCAGGGCAATACCTTTGTTATTGCTTTTTTAGGACAGCGTGGAAAATTAAAAAGTTATTTTTTTTTATTTAAACAACCCTTTGAAATATGAATGACTATCTGGTGTCTCTCTCTCTCTCTACACGTTAATTGGATAGCCCTTTTTCCACAATTGGAAGTATATGTCTAGGATAAACGGTTCGCGAGTTATTCCAGGATAAACGCCCTTCCTTTGCACCCTGTATATTATTTAATTAGCAATATTGACGAACACTCACTCTAATAAAACAGTCTATAGTTTTTATCTCATTAATGAAAAAAAGAATTTTCAAAACTTGAAGAAGTTAAATGATCATAATAATTTCTGAACTCATCATATATAAACAGAACAATTTTCCTGATTATTGTATGGTGATATCAATGGGTTTCGTCAATAATAATTAATACGACTCCCTGGTTGCCTCTGTGAAATCCCGCATCAACTATTGGCCATGGTGATTAAGGAATATGTACGGTATCGACGTTTAATCAATGTAGTTTCATTAATCTTATAACAACTATACAGACAGCAAGCGCTTCAAACAGGCAATATCTGAATTTGCCGCGAGTAACTATCGGGGTTCGGGCGAATATCATTAGGCCAAAACACGGAACAAGGTGATTGACAAATCTGCAATACATTAGTGAAAATAAATCTAATAAAATCATATTTTAGTTTTCAATAAAATTTTACAGAAATTCCACAACATTATCTCTCAATTGTTGTATGAATATAAACCCTTGTGTGTGTTTTGACAACACATATCAAACAAACTTCGTCTACCTCGCGAAACACCCATATTATTTGTAACAAATCATATTTTATATACGATAAGGTAACTGCGAAACATATATAGCTATTTCCAACTGTATAAAATAAACATGCCTGAACAAACAACAACAACTAAGATAAAAATAAAATTGTATGATAAAAATTTGTGAAAATTCTGTATTGAGTCAACAAATGATTTTTTAGTTGTTATTAATGTTTTCACTCTATTCGTATTGGGTTGTCTAAATTCAAGATTCAAATATTTTTATCATTAAAATTGTTTTTGAAATTTTCAATATTATGAAGGAATAATAATAATGTAGAATTAGTTATACGACAATAGTAGATCTTCAATGGATGTGGTAATTTTTATACATGAAAATACATTTTGAAAGTGCCTGAGATTAGACAAAAATTTTAAAAAAATATCATAAAATACGTTACTTTACATTCACACTGTTTATGCTAAAGAACATCGACAGCGAGGGACTATTAATAAATCGTTATGTTATGATTAAAAACACATTTATCTCGTGAATATGGTGACACAAATAGTACTCAGGTTTTTGGAACGCACATCTCTTGACAATTTCTTTGACCAGGAATGATTTTTCACGTTATTCATACAAAAATAACGTTCTTCAC
Organism: Pholcus phalangioides; assembly: GCF_987345545.1. Classification (NCBI taxonomy): domain Eukaryota; kingdom Metazoa; phylum Arthropoda; class Arachnida; order Araneae; family Pholcidae; genus Pholcus; species Pholcus phalangioides. The sequence goes on from NW_028301600.1 coordinate 10,215,074, forward strand.
AAAAATTGCAATAAAAAAAACACATGTATTTTTTTTTAATTCAAATCGAATGAAAATGGAAAATCATATGGTTGAAAATTATTTTTTTTCAAAACGATAATTCCCTCTCGAATGTTGAATAAAGTTATACCAACAAGTATTGAATCATTGTTACTGGCTTCTCCCCATAAAAGATGATTTTTCAGTGAAAAAGGTTTTACAGGCTCGATGCTTTCGTTCTCAATTTTTTCTACTGTTACAAAAATATTTATTTTATCAAAAATATGGAACATTATATCATGTGTAACGCATTTTATCTCAGCCGTGGAAGCCCAGTCAATTTTCACATTTTATATCAAGACGAAAATTAAAGTAAACTTACTTATAGATAGATAGATAGAACCGCTCACAACCCCGAACTGATGCAAAGCACCTTACTTCCGTTAAACTTACTTATAGCATGGGTCAGTTTATGCATGAAAATACCGATCCACAAAATCTATAGCGAGAGAGAAACATTACTCCTTTCGTAAAATTCAAACCTACCTATAGCCTCAGGGTACTGAAAACATTAATAAATCATATATGAATTAATGCAGACATTTAAATGCGTAACTTTTCATTTATGCAAAGGGTTCCTTAAACGCTTATTACTGCAACCAGTTTGAAGATAAAAATTCAGAATTGCCTTCGCACAAAGATGAGATCATGTTCTTTCCATTTTATATTTTGATATTCGTGGTAAATATCCCAATGAACCACAAAAGCTCTTTGCTTGTTGCAAAGCATGTATGGATGTGATTTCGCTAATTTGTTGAAATATATTTTGTTGGAATTTCTTTTTTTCACTTTAAAGTTAGTCCGAATTTTTTTCTTACTATAGTTTGAATCACAAAGAAAATAATTATATGTTTGGAAAGTAATACTACTTTAATACATTAATTTTATGTGTGATTTTTGAGAATTTGCACGTCTTCAATAAGGCTTTGTATAAGCACTAAAATTTGAAATGGATATTTTAACGATTTTTCCGGCTTTCAATACGTTCCAGCAACTATGAAAGGAATTATCATCTCGGAAAAAATGAGTATTTAACGCATAAACCTCCAAAACTGTCTTAGTAAAGTATCCATGTACAAGCATGTAGTTTTCCAAAGATAAAAGCAATGCATAAACTTCTTAAATCCTGCATAATATCTTGGGAATCATCCCAGTAAAATTCAGAACTTTGAAGTTTACCTTAGTATTATAGAAGTGCGTATCACACACAACCATATCAGCGCTGCCAAAAATAAAAACCTTCAAGTCAACTTAAATGACGCGTATATATTTAAAAGATGAAGGGCATAAGTTTTAAAAAGAACTTTGGAACAAACTCGCGCCTATTCAAGAATCCTTTAGAAAAACACACCCAGTAGTAATCTTAACCTCTCGTCCAACTCTAAAGGTACACTCATAAAAACATTTCACCCTCTGGCAGAAATGGCGGTGGAAGTAAATAAAATAAACGGTGAAATAACGACTACATCTGCAGCAATTGCGATACGAATGGTATGGATATCTTTTCCGAAAGAAACAACACAATCCCGAAAAAGAAAGTAAGTTGCTTCATAGACCTGTGCGTATTCGTGAAGCTCACTTTTTCTCTCTTCATACCACTCTCATCTCTAAATTCAAGCACTAAGTTACAGTAAGAAAGTTGGAGGTAGAGTTGGGGGCACAAAACAAATCCCAGTGCGCACATTTGTAGGCGGAAAAGAGTATAAGAGTAAGGATAGGGCCTCAACTTTTCCCATTCCACGGGGTTTCCACTCACTTCTACCTTCATTCTCGTTGGATTTTTTTCTTTCTCCATGAACAGCGCTAACCCAGAAGAAGGGACCCCGAAACTCGGTTACAATTCAGTAGGCACCACAGCTCAAGTCTGAACGAGAAACCTGGAGCAAAAAAGGAAATATACAAAAAATACTAAAATAAAAGTAGAGAAAGAGATCAAAAGGAGAATCCATTCGGTTTTAGCGGATGCTTCTTTTTCTTTTCGTTTTACTATGCTTTTCTCTCAAAGACTGGTGCAGCAGTTAGAAAGCACACCTTTTCTATGTGCCCGTGTGCTCTAGAGAAAATTAAATTTCTCTTCTTGGACAAGTTTAGATAAGAAAAGACCAATAGAAAGCCTGCAAAAGAATCACCTGTTCCAAAAATGAACACTTTATTTGTAGCTGTTGCTTTTTGTCTGAATCTGAACCTAAGCCAAAACAAAAAAAGCGAATTCTTGGATTTTTGTGAATTTGAATCACCATTTTCGTCTTATTATTCACAACGATGAATTAATTTCAGTTTGTAATAATACTTGAATTCAATGATAATACATGTAAATATTTAAAAATATTCTATTAATTTTCATTGTGTGGCTGAAAATCATTTATTTATTTCCAAAAAAAAATTCTCAATATCGAACAAGGTGGTACTTTGCCTTTCCCATTGGGAAGGATTGAATCCTTAGTAGTGGCTCTTCTCCTTCTGTTGGATGTTTTCTCAGCAAAAAGTGCTTTACACGTTGAATCCTTGAAAATGTTTGATCTGAAGCAGCGTTCTTCAACCTTTTTCCGACTGCGGGAAAATTTGTAATAATTTTTATTGCGGTTGGTTGAAAACCATTTTTATTTATTTCCAAAAGTTTTGAATGTTGAACAAGGTTATACATTTATATACATTGGCAAGAATTGAATCCTTAGCAGTGGCTTTTCCTTATGATGAAGGTTTTGGCAGTAAAAAGTATTTTACAAGCTGAATTTTTGAAAATTTTTAGTATAACGCCGTGTTCTTCTACCTTTTTTTTTTCAGCTGTGCATTGGTGAAAGTATTTGAACAGTTTCATACACCAGCAAAAAAATTAATGGGAGAAATTATTTGCGGACCAGCAAAAATTGAATAAAATTGAGAAATAAGTCGCAGATCTTCTGACGCGCGCGAGAAAGACATAAATAATTAATCAATATAGACAAATTCATATTTAATATTTATTAAAGTTATGTAGCTATATGAATAGCGCGAAATGTTTCGCGATCCGACAGGAAATTCCTTGGACCAGCGGTTGAAGAACACTGGTCTAAAGTCAGTCAGTTTTTTGTGCTTCATGATCGAACCTTGGCATGTCCTATTATCACGGATCAAAATAACCGTAAGATGTTACATCTTTTTTTCATCAAACTAAATATGTTCAGAAACTATTAAAAAATCATATGGCCAGAGATTCCCGCCCGAAGAGTAATTAATCTTTGATATTGTGAGTTCTCTCTACTATGCGTTTGAAAATTTATCAGTGCTGAAGTTCACCCATTGAAACATTGAAAAAGCTGACTTCGTTTTGAAAAGTTCGAGTTTCCGCAAAAAAAAAGAAATGCTTTTGGCATGAATATTCTATCCGGTTCGCTAGAAGAAATATGATAGCCGAATTTTTATCTTTTGAATTTTCTTTCAGAGAGTGAGAAAAGTACTTGGGTAGTTTCAGAAGGGAGAAAAAGTGGCAGAAAAAATAGAGGGTATGATAAAAGATGGCGTAAAAAAGAACAGGGTTGTGAGTTGGTGGGAAAGAGCAAGAAAGAAAGATTCACCTCGAGGCCTTAAAATAAAGGCATATTGCAAAGAAAAGCGAGAATGGATATGCAAATGAGAAGAAAAGAATGCTAAAGAGAATGCGCGAGTTGAGCCAACGTCGTAATCACGAGAGGAGTAATCTTAAGCCGTGGTGGTAAGTTACCCCAGTCTGGCCGTCCGTCCGTCCACCGTTTAAGGTTTCCACTAGACAGTGCATAGCTGGCCGCTATCTTTCACCACCTGCCTAGGGCGCCAACCTATCGATGATGAATATCCTCGTCGGCTAAAAGGATTTATCACCTTGGGCCCCTTCTCGACGACAGCTTCTAAATGACTTTTCTGTCAAGCAACGAGAGCAGAGTTCCCTTTCCTCTCTTTTTTAGCTCCGATAGCTAGAGCTCTCATACACTCTTTTCTGTCTCTAGATTTCGGGCGCGGTTTTCCCTCATGGATTTCCAACCTTTTCCACAGAAAAAGAGAGAACCCCCGTTTTCTCCTTTTCAATCCACTAGAGCAAAACTCTCGAAGACGAAAGGCATTTGCAAAAGTGACTTGATGGCGTGTTGGGAGTATTAATAAGCTCGTCTAAGAATATCTTTGACAGGAACAGGTGACTTATTGAATAGTGGTTATCGAAGACTGCGCTCAAGTACATCATCCTCCTCTATTCTTCAACATTCCTCACACGCGCTTATTGTTGTCGAGAAAGCCATACGAAAGAACGAGAAAAGAAAAATTCGGATACATATTCAAATATTCCTAACTGAAACTAAACGCGCCCTTGTTGGCATACCAGCTATGAAGAAATACTTGATCTCCTGAATGCGTTTACTTTCATGGAACACAAGTGAAGGAGAGACATGATCGAAGTGTGTAAAATTTTCAACGGGATGGATGAGGTATTAATACACCAACAATCAAGTGCTTCGATAAGGGGACACCAGCATCCATTAGTAAGGGACAATTCCAACTTGTGGTGTCACGGAGTTTTTCTCTAATAGGGTTGTTAATAAATGGAATAGCTTATCCCCGGGGGTCGTGAATTCCAACACAATTGACATGTTTGAAAAGAAGTACAATAAACATATTGGTATAAATCGGGAAGCTATTCATATACTTAGATAAGACAACCATAATATTTTTATGGGCAGTGTATTATATAGTATTAATTATTAGTTTTTTCTTTTGTGGTACTGTATATGCTTTTATATTGTGTTATTGTATTTTGGTAATATTTGACATCCACATTTTTTGTAGGCAACGTTTTTCAGCTACTTTGCTGGGAAATTTGCCTGTTGTGGCCTGTTTGTGTTTGTATTTGTATTTGAAATTCATACATTGTTGTACTTTATCTTTGAGTTTAGCACCGTGGTTAACACAGGTTTGCAAAATAAAAAGCTGGTACGAAGATTTCGACAACTGGCTGATGTGAAGATGCATTCCGGAAAGAAAATTCAATTGCCTGTGCGGGGAATCGAACCCACCTTTTTCACTTGCCGGGTGAACGCGCTAGTCCATTACGCTACAAAGGCATTGAGCCTCTTTCCTTAGAGCTCTTGTGCACTGAACATTATCTGTACATGGACAGTCAGCCTAACACAGGCGAAAACTCACAGCTGCTGACATTGCCACCAATTTGTGGCAGAGCTTGGTTGTCTTTGTACGCCTAAGTCTAGCATATATATATAAACTGAAGAGCCAGAGAGAGAGAATTAAATTAAAGAGAGAATCATTAAACGTGACAGACGTGCAACCCTTCCGCAAATTGCTGCAGATTTCAATGCTGGGCCATCAACAAGTGTCAGCGTGCGAACCATTCAACGAAACATCACCGATATGGGCTTTCGGAGCCGAAGGCCCACTCGTGTACCCTTGATGACTGCACGACACAAAGCTTTACGCCTCGCCTGGGCCCGACAACACCGACATTGGACTGTTGAGGACTGGAAACACGTTGCCTGGTCTGACGAGTCTCGGTTCCAATTGCTTCGAGCTGATGGACGTGTATAGGTATGGAGACAACCTCATGAATCCATGGACCCTACATGTCAACAGGGGACTGTTCAAGATGGTGGAGGCTCTGTGATGGTATGGGGCATGTGCAGTGGGCGTGATACGGGACCCCTGATACGTCTAGATACGACTCTTATAGGTGACAGGTACGTAAACATCCTGTCTGATCACCTGCACCCATTCATGTCCATTGTGCATTCCGACGGACTTGGACAATTTCAGCAGGACAATGCGACACCCCACACGTCCAGAATTGCTACAAAGTGGCTACAAGAACACTCTTCTGACTTTAGACACTTCCGCTGGCCACCTAAATCCCCAGACATGAACATATCTGGGATGCATTACAACGTGCTGTTCAGAAGAGATCTCCACCCCCTCTTACTCCTACGGATTTATGGACAGCCCTGCAGGATTCATGGTGTCAATTACCTCCAGCACTACTTCAGACATTAGTCGAGTCCATGCCACGTCGTGTTGCGGCACTTCTGCGGGCTCGCGGGGGCCCTACACGATATTAGGCAGGTGTACCAGTTTTTTTGGCTCTTCGGTGTATATATATATCTTCGGATAAAAAGCTGGTGACATAAACTGAGCGGCCACATCATTATGACCACCTCGTCAATATTTGTTCAGCCACCGTTTGTTTTTAATAAAGTACAGCGTTGATTGTTTTTGGCATGGATTCTACGAGATGATGATAGGTCGTTTGTGAAATCTGAAAAAATTCTTAATGAATAGCATGTTTTAATAGTGCGAGATTAGAGATAATTGTATACCTAGATTCTGCTCTTTTAACCTCATCCCACTAATGATGAATGCGTTTGAGAGCTGGGTATTGTGAGCGGCCACCTAAGCAAAGTAAACACTCCTTTCATGTTTTTTAAACCAATTCTATACAATACCAGCACTATGGTAGGAGGCATTATCTTGTTGGAAGTAGCCATCGCACTTCTGATAAACCATCAAAATAGCAAGATGTACTTGATCGGCAAGGCCCAATGCGTGCCGAGAAAACATTCCCAAACCACCAAATTGGCCTCCACCAGCTGGAAGGGTGTTAGCAATGCACTAGGCGTCCATACTTTCGTGATGTTTTTGCCAAATTCTCACTCACTCATCTGTATGGTATAACTGCAAACATGATTCATCGGACCACATAACTGGTTTCCAATTATCCACTGTCCTATCCTTGCGCTCCTGAGCGAATTAGATATTTTTTCTTGTCATCTGCAGACAGCAACGATGTTAGAACTAACCTTCGGCTTCCACATCCTTTACTATGCATTGTACGGTGGACAGTGCGTTCAGAGATACTTCGAGAAGATTCTTAGTTAAGATCTACTGCAATTTGCTGCACTGTTACCGTTCTGTTGTTTTTCACAAGTCTGGAAACTCTCCGTTCAGCCCGAGCATTCACCAGTCGGTGATGACCACAAGTTGCTTATTGAGACCTAGTTTTTTCCCAGCCATTCCAGTTTTTAAATACTTTAAATACAGCTGCACTTGACCATTTCATATGTCTTCAGTGGTTTATACGTATTTTGTGCGGAAGTCGCTTTTCGTTATCAATGAGTGTCGATAGCTGTTCATGGCTTGCCAGACCAGTAATTGCTTTCAATGCTGGATAGGCTGAAGATCAAATAGAACCTTGTGATAATGATATTTGGTACTGTGATTTTCTAAAGTCAGTACGTAAATTGGTAGGCAAGTATTTCCAGCTTAGTAGAGGGCATCAGAACATCACTTTGCTTTTAAATCCATAATGCTGTTAAGACAGCTCTGCCAGGCAAGTCAATTCAAGATCCCCTGACGCATATGAATTAGAAATAGAAAAGCGAGAGATAATATTAGATAACTCTCATATGCAACTCGTATAAGTGAAAATACAAGCAAGTAGACACCATTGCAAAACGGGTTAAAGTTGATGGTGGAAGAAAAACTTACCAGCTGATATCTTACTTACTGACAATTATCTGACTTCAACCACAAAAAAGACTGTGGAAATCACTCACGTAATCGTGGTCAGCAAGATTGGAAGAATAAAAATTCAGAAGTGAAGCGTGCGAAGAGTTATTCTGAAAGTAAAACCGATCAACCATCACTGGCCTACAAACTTGATACCTTTCTTCAATGGACACGAAACTTTCTCGTACATAGATTTGGACTGACCAGTAGAGATGAGTGAAATACGGCCTACTATGCGTTCCGTTTGACTGCCCACTAATGGAATCCTTCAGTTTAAACCAAAGAAATCCCTGTCAGTAATGGAAGTAGTCAAAAATCCATGGGAACCAAGAGATGATGGATGAAACTGGTAAATTTTGTTGAAAACCTCGTCGCAACCTGAAGACATTTGACAAAACAGCATAAGTTACGTTAAAGTACATAAATGTCCAGTAGCGCTTGAAATGGCATATTATGAGCAAGATCCATTGCAATATTTTGTTGACGACATTGCATTGTGTTTTATTACATTGTTTACTTCCTCCTCATTGTTGTCAATAGTACTGCCTTGGGTGTATCACACAATGTTTACTTTTATTTAGCAATGTTTTTTACAATTTAGTGCAATATTAGTCGTGGTCTGTATACAGTAATGTTTATACTTATTCTAGTACTGCCTAGCATTCGAATATTTTATAGTTAACAGTATTTTTTACATCATTTCAGCACTGCATTGAATCGAAAAGGTAAAAAGGTACATATTTTCTAAAATACGTATATACGTATCTTAGAAAGTACTATATAGTATCAAAAGTATTTTTACACTCACATACCCTGTACTATTTCAAATTAATTATATTTTTAGTTTCGTTTTCGTATCTTCGGATATTAAGAATACGTATACGTATTGTAAGATGTGTATTAGTTAAGAAGAAAAGAAACTGTTAAGAATAATAGTATAAATGTATATATTTTCCCAAACATGATGTCCACAAAAAGCTTTTTTGATGGCCAAAGTCAGCATTATGACGTACAAGAGATACGAAAATCGTTTATGGTTCAGATATTTTGACAAGTGAAAGTTACAGAGTGGAAAACAAGGATTCCCAACGGACTTTAATCGGACACTGTTTTGACAGTGAAAAGCGGTAAATTTTGAGAAATATCTACGGGGTTTTGCCAGATGTTTGTCACTTGGATATAAAAAAAACATATACATATACAACTTTTATCCAAACGAGAGCTGACAAAACATCGTTTATTGGATTTCTAGCCATGAAGAAGTAAAAAAGGAATGCATGCGTGAGGAGAAAAAGACTTATGTTAGGAATGCTTGAAACTGACTTTAACGATCTGTAAAAATAAAGTATAAAATATATGCATTATTTCTTTTTTGGCAATGTACTTAATCCTCTGTGGTCTCGTTTATATTTGAATATACATGGTAAATACAGTCAACGATCGTTATAACGACCCCACGTTATAAGTAACATTCCATTGCAACGACCGGTAGGATAAGTCCCAAATGTTTTCATAGAACGACTATCATAATTGTTTTACTTTCGATATAACGACCCTCCCAATATAACGTTCGTTTTGGACGGAACGAAGTGGGTCGTTATATCGAGCGTTGACTGTATATGGTAAAAAAACCATTATGTCAATTTCTTTTCAAAATTTTTTTGGTATTTTAGAATGTGTATCTTTCAGTGTCACCTCAGTACAAAGTACGGATATATATGAGTACAAAACCTTTTTTTTACTAGAAAGTAATGATTCCCTGTAATTTATTGAGAGCTACTGAAATTTTACATGTTCAGAGATTGGTAAAATCACATCAAATTGATTGAATCAGAAATAAAATTCAACATGAAAACTATTCAACTTTGCCAAGCAGGATTTTAGTTCTTTTTATAGATAACATTAAAATTAAGGCAAACCGTATATTTTACCCATAATTAACCTAATTAAAAAATCCACTCTAATTAATTAAATTATTGTGTATTATGTATTGTTTCAACTAAAACTATGCTAACAGCACCAATTTACATCAGTTTTTGCAAAAAAAATTTAAATACGTTTTTCATGGGGGTTAATCATGGAGCCGCTGTGGTGGTCGAGTGGTTATAGTAACGGACTCGCGATGCGAGGATCCGGGTTCGAACCCCACAGTGGTGGTCGGCTGAAGTAGTTTTCTGTGGTTCCCAACTTCAAGGCGCAAATGTGAGCCGATCTCCCCGTTAAAAAGTCTCGCCACAGAGAGCAACAGTCCTACAACGATAAATCATTCAATCATAACACTTCACTCATAGTTAGAAAAACTGGTGGCAGATGGCAGCACTACACATAACAAGCATTACAGAGAAACAAAACTTCACGTCAGGTTTCACTACACGTACACGCACATTCCCGCATGTACCGATTCGTTGGGAGTTCCGCGGGCGGGGCGGGGTGCATGTGTGGTGTAGCAGTAGTAGGTAGGGCCTCCAAAAAATGGCTCGGGGATCCATGATGTTCTTAAGTCAGCCACCTCGTTGGGCAATTTGCCTGTTGTGGCGTTATATTTGTATATATTTGTATTTAGTTAACATATGTGTCGAATCTATTTTTAATTGCTACTTATTTGTTGAATATTTTTTATCGAAAACTTTAGTGCCGAATACAGTAGAATATAATGGCCATGTACAAATCATATCATATTTGCAAGACATCGACATGCCAATGTAAATAATTTATCGAAATATACCATGCTCCGAACTCTGGTCGATTGCATAGGAGTTTCTCAGTTGCTCTGCTGCCATATCAAGCTTATGTGAAAGTAATTAGCTTAATATATGAATTAGTTGTCAATCATTCAAGTTCTAGATTTATTTACTGTTTTTACGGCTATCTCCATATTCTTCTCGAGCCACGGCAACATCACCTAGACAGGAACTAGTTTTCTCTACGTGGTGTAGGGCACGGTCGTTTTAACACGCTAAAAAGGGCAATAATCAAGAATTTCAATCATCGATATCTAGGTGCATTCGAATTCGAATGTTAAGGAAAAAATTGTTTGTGATGTAATAGAGAGAAGCTCAAATTTTACTAATTGCCATTTTCTTTATTAGGGGCCGAAAAAGGGTTTAATTTTTGTTTGTCCCTAATTGTCATTTCACGAAAGTGAAACTGGTCTTACCTGAAACCTTATTATATTTTAAGTGCCACGTCCTGGGATATTTGTCATCGCAGTTCGTCATTACAATGTCGTCATTACGATTTTGTCTTAACAACCTTATATTATGACATTTTGGCAAGCTTAATCCACTTGATGTGAATGTTTGACCATGCATATGCACAAAACGAACCTAAATACTAATTTGTAAAATCCTATTGTAAAATCGGATTTTTGTTTTTATTCTAGCATTTCACATGAACTGCGTTTCATCCGATATTCAGATTTCTTTAACTAAACATGTCTTTGTTAACTTCAGTATCGTGTGTGTGCGCGCTCGCGTGCACATAAAATTTCAGAACAAACTAATTCAAACATATTTTCTTCATTCAAATATTTCACTCAGTTGAAATCAATAGGCTTTCTGGATATTATGCCGAGGTGAGCAAAAAATTTAAAAAAGTGTCATTTCGCTCCACCGGGAAACGAATGCAGGACCTCTTGCATACCGGGCAAACGCACTCACCATTACACCACAGAGAGACGACCTTTTTTTTCCATAAAACACGCATAGTAGTATCACTTGCTGAGTAGAGACATTGCAGTCTCTTTTAACTTCAGCTAATGGCCTCCAGGCGGCGGCAGTAGAGATGGATGATGAGTTTTTGCTTAGCATAATATCCAGAAGCTTATGATTTCATGTATCTTAGCCGAGCAAAAAATCATCATCCATTTTACTCAGTTATTTTCAGTGACTTCCTTTAAGGCCCGGCTGCATTAACTCTAAAAAGTGTCTAACAAAAGTGAAATAAATTTTTAATGTCTGTCTTCTTCCTACTTCGTATTCATTTACTTAATTTGTTTTTCCCAAAAACTTCAGTCTTGCTGTTTGAAAAGTATTAACACATTGCAGGCGAGTCACAAATCCAGCAACGACAGAGTGCAGCAGGTCCGGATGTTCATGACACCTCTCGGCGGATCGCATCTTTCAGTTCCGACAGATTGGATGGACCTTATCGATACACCCGGGATTTCCAATATCCGAGGAGGCCATGGGAACCTGCAACGTCTGCTAATGATTTTGTCTTCCCCGAACGTCTGCATCAGGAACGCCTTGACCGGAGTAGCAATGTGACTAGTTGCTCCATCTTGCATAAACGTGACGGTAGAAAGCGCATCTCTTTCACGCAAACATGACACGACCTTCTCGTGCAGAAGCATTAAATAGCGCTGCGCATTCACTGTAGCCGTTTTCCACCAATTTACTGGGCACTGCGTTTCAAAGAAGAAGGCTCCTATGATGAACGAACCTGTGAGCCCACACCACACTGTCACTTTTGGGGTATGCAACGGTTTCTGCGTGTTCTCACGTGGATTAGATTTCGCCCAGATGCGACAGTTATGGGTATTAACGTCACCATGAAGCCAGGGCCGTCTTAAAAGCATCATGGGCTCCCGGACCAAGTGGTTTTTCTGAGGCCCTACCAGTTAAATTTAAGAACATTTTAACTAGATCTCATTTGCGTGAGGCCCCCGGGCTGTGCCCGAGTGGGCCCATGCGTTAAGACGGCACTGCATTAAGCGAAAAATGAGCTTCATCTGTCTACAAGATGTTAAAGACTCAGATGGGATTCTTTTCGATTTTTGAGAAAGCCCACCTCGCAAATGCTTCCCTGTGTACGGTATCCGCTGGTAAAAGTTCATGGCACGACTGCAATCTGTATCGGTACAGATAAAGGATTCCATGAAGAATATTGCGTACCGAGCATGGTGGTAAGCCCAAGCGTCTGGCAACTTCACGAGCACTGCTGATCCCTGCAGCTGATTCGGACGCTAACGCTTCCATTTCGGTTGCAACACACGGCGAACGTTGCCTTTCTTAAACATGGTTGTCCGGCTCTTACACGATCCTCCAGCGTTACAGTTTCCTCAAACCGCTAAACAAGCTTTATGAGACCTGCCGCTGTGTTAAAGGCCCTTTTCCAGTCCTCACATTCTTCTAATCTCGGAATTTACGCAAGGCAATGGTCGCTGATCCCTGGTCCTAAAGTGGTTAATGGTTCTTTTTCAAGTTAGGAGTTGAGGTATGCCTAAAGGTACCTAATTTAAAGGGTCTTAGTAAAGATATTGACCCTAATTAATTAATATTTTTTCAATTTTCTTTTAAAGGGCATTTTGACTCACAATAAACACAAATAAATCGAAAAAAATAATTTTTGATGGTTAGTTTTGGCTCAGGTTTGAAAAGGATATAAGGCGTGAATGTCAAAAAAATGAAAAATATCAGCCTTTCAATGAATTAAAAAACAAAACAGAGTGAAATTTTAAGATAAGATAAATATCAAATAAATTTCCTGCAAAATAACCACGCAATATATCAACAATGAACGGTAGGCAGAAGGGAAAAAACATTACCACTCCACCTTCATCTTGAACGTCACTAAGAACTCCGGTGAAAGTGACGTAATGTTCCCATTACGACCAATCACAGATAGCTAAATTTCTCCAAACTCGTATCCATGTAAGGTTTCTTATTATGCGTCTCAGAGAGCTAGTTCCCACAATTATTACAACTATTACCACATAACTAACATGTTTAACACTACAACAGCGAAAAGAAAAGATTATATCTAAATTTCTCATAGTTGAAGCAACGGCATTGACATTATGTCACGGTAAATGTGATAATCGTGAATGTGATCGGTTATCATGCATACTTACCAATCGTCTTGGTAAGTTTGATAAATTCATCACTCTTAACGGCAAATATGCATAATACCCAAGAGTTGTTGAAAAATTTGATAATTACCGAAAACATTTTCACTTTTATGGATGATTATGCATAATAACCACAAGTTTCATTGGTAAATTTGTTAAATACTTGAAAAGTATTGCCTTTATCTATCATTATGCATAATATCTTTGTGTAATTGGTGAATTTGGTAAATGTGAAAAAAATTCCAAATGAGTCTAGTACGTGTGATAAATATAGTCGAACCCCAATGATAACGAATTTTACGATCGTACCCCGATATAATGATACAATACACGTATGAATTATCATGTATAGTGTATCATACAAGTACGATCTATCATTTTAATCAACGACACGACGCTTGACATGCATAGTCGCCGGTAAAAGTTATATTTTTAGTTTTTATTAAATTTACCAACAACGCTTGGGTAATATGCGTAGTCACCGGTAAAAGTGATAAAAATAATTTAGGGAAATTTATCAAACTTCCCAAAATGCTTGGTAAGTATGTATAATAACTGGCTGTTATATATAATAACCGCATTTTTCAGATTTACCGTAACAATTTTCATGCTTTCACAATAAATTAGCACATCACTAACCACGAGAGAAACAACCACAAAATACAACTTTTCTCCAACGACGTACCGGAAAAATGAAAGAAACCTGGACTCACAGAAAGAAACAGAAAAAAAGATTTTGTTAGTTCTTCATCGCTATTGTTATTGCATATACATACAATACATTATGGCGCAGAAAAATATGACGTATATGGAACAGAAACTAACATAGAGAAAACGGGTTGAAAACAGGAAGGGCGTCATTTTTTTTATGATTGCCTAGAATGTTCGTTTCATAACGTTCGTTTTTTTTGTGTGTGTGTGTGTTTTTTCCTCTGTCTAATCTTAAGGTAGTTCAGTTTTTTCTTTCTTTCATATTTTTCTTGATCCAAGTTCTATCTGAAGAAGAAAGAAAAGCAATAAATGACTTTTGTTCCAGGATCGAATAGTTCTAACAATTCTCTGCGTTGCATCCCATTCATGTTCTTTTGCTTTCTGTTCCCGTTTCTTTCTTTTTTTTTACATCGACAGTGAACTTCTATTTATTCAATCTCATTTTTTTGTTCTCTTATACCCTGGATCCACACTTTTTTTATGTGCTCCTAAAAAAAATTTCCTATTTTTTCTCCCCCTTCTTTGATGCTCTTTCTGACATTCCTCTAAATATCGGAACATATCCTTATGCAAACCGGAACGCATATATGCATTTCTTTTCTTCAAGTATCCAAAAAAGACGGATATCTCCGTAATGAAAACAAGAGATTTGCCGGAATGTGGTTTTGTCTTGAAGAGACGGAATAATCAAAAACTGCATTTGAAGCGTTCCCTCAATACATTCTTAAACTTTTTTTTTTTTTTTTGGGAGGAGGAGGGTCTGATGTCTCTTTTTTTTTTTGCTGTTGTTGCCGTGATTCATTTCTTTTCCAGACTGTTCATGCGTTTGCACATTCGATTGAACAGGCTCTATGTGCAGCGTGACGTGTGCTTGGCTTGACCGTAAATCGATGAGCACTAGCTCTCTGTGTGTATGTGTGTGATCTTCTCTGTCTTTCCGCATAACCAATTCATTCTCCTGAGGTCTTTTTCTGGCCTGTATAAGGGCTCAATTTTTGGCTCTAGGTCCCACATCAAAAACAAAAAAAAAGTAAGATCTCAGAATACTTACTGAACTTGCAAAGAATTTTAAGTAGAAAAACTTACGAGCGTGAAAGGGAAGAGAAGCATCACTATCTATTTCTCTTCACTAATCATTATTCTACCTTTTTTCCACTGAAATTATCAAAAAAAAGACGTTGTGGTAGTTTTACCAAACACGGAAGAAATTGAAAATGCACATTATTTATCGGGACATTAACGAAATGTTAATGTCCCGTAATAGAAAAGTTTAGAAACGTTTCCAAATAAATATCTGCCGTTTGGATAAAAAAAATTTAAATGATCACTGGTAATAAGATGCTTGAAAGAATATAAAATCTGTCATTTCCATTGGAATATAGTTTTCAAACTATTAGATTAGACTTTGGAACTCCGCTTAGAAAGAAAGTCTATTTTGTTTGTTGGGAGAAACGCAGAATTCTCATTGAATCACGTTCAAGTGTGGTGTCTTTGCCCGAATCGATTTCTGTCGCCAAGTCGTTCACACCGCGTATTCTAGAAGTTTTTCCCCTCTGCCTTGGCGCTTAAACTTCAATATATGAGTAGTAAAGTACAAAAATGTATTATAATACTATAAACCTACGTTACAGTACTTTAAAATAATTTGTCATCTCCATAGGCGGAGATTGACTTGGAAGTCTGGGGAGGGGGCAAGGTCATTATTGCTGGGGGGGGCACGATGATGATGATGTCAGCTCATATATACATATATACATTAGATCAGTCGACTCCACCTTTGACGCTGTCACGCCCCCCCCCCGTATCTCCGCCCATGGTCATCTCCTTCTGTGTCTTTGAGGCTCACGATTTTTGCATGGCGCAGATCCGACTAGATGATCTGTTCTTGCATTTGCAACACAGATTATACTAGATGATCTGTTCTTGCATTTGCAACACAGATCCTACTAGATTGGTGTGGGGCTAATTTCTTCCAGCTCAATGTTCGTAAATGCCACGTCATCAGCTATACAAGAAAATTGTCATGAATCGAATTTGACTACACCATTGATCAGTCGTGTTTCCGTAATCAAAGACCTTGGTGTTTTCTTTGACTCCAAGCTTGCATTTACCGATCATATATATGATCTCACACCAATAAATGCTTAAAACTGCTAGGATTTGTTGTGAGGAGCAGCAGCAATTTCAAATCAATCGCGACACTTTTCAGGACTTACGTGCTCCCGAAACTAAAGTACTGCACTATTATATGGAGTCCTCATAACAATCTACACTCACTGATTCTAGAAAGAGTCCAGAACAGATTTCTACGTTGCATGTTTTACATGCAATTTCACGTCTACATCAATGACGTAAGTACAACTGAACTGCGGCGTTTTTTCCATTTCCAATCATTAAAGAAGAAGTTACCTTCGGAAATAGGCCTGTCCGGCGGACTTTTCCCCTCCCTAAACCCCGAACAAATATTTTACGACGGTCCCTTATTTTTGAGATGTGCAATAAATATAATCAGTGCGATGTGAAACCCGATATGTTCAATTCAACTATAAGAGAATTTCTTAAAAGAGTTATATGTGAGTATTGAATATTCGTGTTATTATGCTTTTCCGTATGTATCTCTAATATTGTTCTACTCGCTTTTTTCCCCTTTTTTTGTAGTTTGTTGCATTTGTGTTTTTGTATTTCTCTTGTCTTGTTCATCTCTTAAATTGGGCAATCCTTGCCTGTTGAGACGTGAATAAATAAATAAAGATAGATGATCTGTCCTTGCATATGCAACACAGATCCTGCTAGATGATTTGTTCTTGCATTTCAAACAAGTCGATCCACTTTGATAACATTGTTTCTGCTTCTGAATGGCTAGTTGTAGGTTTTTGGTTAAGAACTAATCCTTCGTCATCATAAATTTCTTCTTCTTCAATGGTAGTCACACTAGAAACAATTTCATCATCGTTCGGAATTTCAAAGCGAACACACGGACTACTCTGTCGAGACTGAGACCAGTAGGTATAGGGACTGGTTAGTGATGGGTTTGTGGCGCTCTAGATCCAAGCTCAACACTTGCGCCATAAAGACAGTACAGTCACTTCCAGCTTTATACTTACGGCTTAAAAGTATTCGTGGACAATTTTAAAGATGTCTGTTTGTTTATTGATACTCACGCATTTTTATTTTTAAACGATGACGAATTACAGAAACTGACGGTTAATCGAGGTTTTACTGTACATGAAAGCGCAAAAGAAACAATGTACAGGATCAGTTTCCAAAAAAAGTTTAAAATATAGAACGCGTCATACGAGAAACTCACAGACAGAATCAAAATCCAGAGATTCATACTCCGAACATACAGAACTTTGAAGAGACTGCAATAGATTCAGCAATAAGAAATGTTCAAAACTTTCATATAAGACGCTCCAAAAGAATATAATATGATTTTTCATTGAACTTCATATTTTACTAGACCCCAAGCCGAATGAAATATTTGGTATATTGTACGTAACGGAAGGTAGTATATATATATGTGATACTGGACTGTAAGGAAAATGAAAAATTTTTGCAAAGGAACTGGACAGCTAAAAATTTCTGGATATGGAAAGATCTCCAGAAAGTAAGAGGACAGAATATGAGCAGAGAAACTGAAATACCTCAGTTTTGTGAATAAGATATGGGAGATTGAATGGAAATCCGGCAAAGGAAAGACCTGGATGATTGGTTTTTTCGGGGTATGAAATACCTTGTAGAAGATATGTAAAATGACAGATATTCCTGTAACGTTAAACTGAGCTGCACAATAAAAGTATGGAGTTCTACGAATATAAAATAAAATATTGGCAGAGTACATAAATATTAATAAAAAATTTCAAGAGAATTTTAATAAATTGTCATACTTATAATTATGTATTTATTCAGGTAAATGTTAAAAATATTAAAAATCAAAAAACAAAAAATAGTAAAATATATTAAACATAATAAATGCTAAAGCATATTAAAGATAACAAATATTAAAATTTATTTAAAAAACTCAAATACTATAAAATTTAGGACAAAACTTTCCTCTGTTTTGCATGAAGCACATCCTTTGTTCGTAAAAAGCGCGTTTGTTCATGATACTCCCTCTGATTCGCTGATGACGTGCGCAAACTTTATCTTGAAAACGAAAAGGTATTCAAGGAGTAGTGCGACAGGTGAACTGTCATCATTTACCTAAAAAGGAAGAGCGTTGGGGGAAAATAATAAGGGATAGTAAAACGGAAGTTGAATCTAGGTTAGCAGATAACATTGGCACTGACACAAAATCATTTTTCAAGTATGTCAGCAATGGATATAAATGTACAGTTGTCGTCGTCGTCGTCCCCACTTTCGATAAAGTGTAGATCTAGGGTAGAGACCAACATAGGCATGTGTGGTGCGTTCAATGACATATTCGCGTCAGTTTTTAATACAGAAGGATATATCCAAAATATACGGGTGTGTCATGGGGTGATAAAGTTTTCAATGATGTTCAAGTGGAAGATGTGCAAGTCCTAAAACCTCTGAAAAATGCATGTGCTACAAAAGCACTAGCACCAGATGATATTTATCCTACTCATTGGAGAATGTGGCAATGAATTGTTGGTAGAAGTTGCACAGATTTACAGTAGTCTCTACCTGAGAGTATATATATCGTCTCAGGGGATTGTAAGCTAGCTGATGTGGTTTCGATGTATAGCATGGTAACTATCAACCACCCAATAATTACAAACATAATTCCTTATGAAAAACTAATTAATAAACCGAAGTGTTTTCAGTTTTTGATTTGACCAATAATTATGGAGTTATAACGCTTTAAAAATTTAAGACGTCACTTCGAAGTCCTGCCAAAATCACCGAACGTACACCAAACGTATAACTCTGCGTTTTTGAAACTTATAAAAATAGTATAACACAGTAAAGAGAGATCGAGAAAAAAGCAAACCAATATTTTTTTTCCTTTGGTGTGTATGTTCTTTTCAAAATACACTTTTCAAATTTTCACTTGATTATTATACCAGAAAATAAAAATGTTTTTTTGTTTGTATGACAGTTGCCCGACGTCTTGTGTTCATTCGATTTGTCTCGTTAAATGAATAAAGTATCACTAATAATTTTGAGATGATATTTTTTTCAGTTCCAACCTAAAAGTTTCCGAAGATTTACATGTTGCGTCCATACAGTGCCATCTTAGCGTAAGGGTCCACCCGGGCACGGAACGGGGACCTCACAAAAATGAGATACAGTTGAAATTTTCGAGGAGTATGCATGTAAAATTGCCTGGTAGGACCTCAGAAACATCACTTGGCCCGAGGGTCCACGGTGCTCCTAAGACGGCCTTGCATCCATGGCTCCCCGCAAGGGTGAGGTGGACAGGAGTCTAGCCCTGGGGTCCGAGACAATTATCATCATTTTTTTCATGCTATAAATTCACTATTGAGGAGCTCATGAAAAGTCTGACTAGGGGGCTCGGAGCTCGCCAAAGATCCCAGTCTAGGTGCTCTGCCTACATGTGGGGGCCAATTTTTATACAATTTCATCTGGCAACCAAACTGTTAAAAATGAAATACATTTTTTCTGCTCATGCACGATTAAAAACCATCTACTAAAATCGTATCTCATCAGTTATTGAATTGCACATTCTAAAATCCTAAATATGGTGTCCCGTGCGTAAAGCCAATTGCTCTGTAAATTTCATAAAAATTGGTTGGAAACTCCGTATGGTATAACCAAAAAACATTTATATATTCATGAATGTACGTGCTATTTTCACGAAAATGCACACAAGTATTGCACAAAAGTGATTAAAACATTTTGTGAAAATTATAAAAATCATTTTCAATTTTTTATTTTATCATTGATCAAAAACTCTGTTTTCTTATATTTTGTCGGTCCTCTAAATGCACGCGTGACTAAATTTTCACTGAAAATTGCGAGTAGAAGCATAGGGTTCACGTGACCAAAATTTCAGAACGATTTACTATTTTTCTAGAAATTCCAGAAAATGTCTAAGCTCCCAAAAGAACACAGACTTCTGGAAATACAAATGTTTGTTACGAGTGTATTTCGGACCACCAACGACTCCTGGACCTCTCGTGAAGATATCGAATATCAACGCCCTTACGGACCCTGCTCCAAGTATAGCCACCGATGGAACACGGTGATCATGACTCCGCTATAGAACACCTTGCATTACCTGACGAACCATCTCTGCAGTCCTTAGTAACTACTACTATTTCTTCACCAAACTTGGCCATATCGCTATATTGCAATTTACTGCCATTAATGAGATGGGTTGGAAATGAAGGCGGTCGCCTTTAGTTCGTTAGGGAAAATATCTTATCTATATCCTCCCTCGGGTTCGAACCCAGGACCGTGACAGCAACCTTCACGGTGGCAGACGAGCATCTTACCACCACACCACTTGGGCGCGAAACCGCAGCCGCTACTAGTCCGAATGAAATACTAGTCGGAAGACCGAAGTTAAGGACCGCTTCAACTACCGGTAGTTGAGAGGAACCGTGAACTGCCGGTCCTTACCACGTGACGTGAAATAGTAGTTGGAGGATGAAAAATTTTTTGGTTCCGAGTGTAGTGAATCTCCAACCAATCGTTTGAACTCTACAACTACTACTAATTATTTAACAATCGTTTTTTCCTCACTGGTGGTGGCAGCGATTTCATGTTCACAACTGATTGTAAACAGACTTTTTCCGAGATTTTTTTCTTTTCGCAAATAAATTTTTGTCGCCCATCCTTTGCAATTTTTTTTTCTTCCCCGCCAATATCGCTGACTTATTTGTTTACCTTGTAAACGTATGAGGACGTGGCATTTTTTAGTTTTGTGGATTTATTTTTTAATTAAAATTCAGTACATAATAATAGTAAAAATGTTTTTCTTGTCCGTTCTCATCAGCCCCACACTTAGAATCTTCCCGAAGACCCGTGCTTTTGGATAATTGAAGAAACGAGTATTTAGGGCACCAGCTGCATACAAATGGTTCTCGTATTGATGAAACTGAAATTTAAAAAAAAAACTGATTTTCACAAGCACCCTTTTGAATAATATTTTTAACATTGACTGCCACTTAAAGATCAATTCGTTAAATGATTTATCATTATTACCCATTCTATTGCTTTCAAATAACTTCATTGAAACAATGAACTATAAATTCTTTTTGGAGCAACTACATTTTAAATTGACAAATTTTAATTAAAAATATTAATAATTCTATAAATGAGCAAGTAAATACATTAATATTTTAAAAATATATATAGGTGTATTTA
This sequence comes from Pholcus phalangioides, assembly GCF_987345545.1. NCBI lineage: Eukaryota > Metazoa > Arthropoda > Arachnida > Araneae > Pholcidae > Pholcus > Pholcus phalangioides. Next base: position 10,236,489 of record NW_028301600.1, read on the forward strand.
AAGATGTTTCACCAATCTATCTGTTTCATACTTAGCTTCCAACAAATAACTTCACCTGATAACTTTGATTTGACCACATATTTCATTTCAGTTGATTGTTAATAGAGACATGAATTAAATCACGGAACTTGAAAAACACATAACTTGACATACAAAAATATTTTATTTCAAACATATGGTCATAGAGAGCTATCATAATCACAATTTATTTGTTACACGTTTATTAAAAATCATAGCATGTCAAGAATTGAATACATTTACTCTGATTCATTAACTTTCATCCGCATCTTCAAATGTTGATTTATTTGAAATTAGAGGGATAGAAAAAAAACTTTTATTATGTTTATCAATCTTTAAATATGCTGTACATTTTATTTTATACAAGGAGTCATCCTTGTATAAGTCGCCATCTGGTGGCAGCGTCAGCAGTTGTGAGCTTGGCCTGAGTCTGGTCCGGCCGTCCATGTACGGTCCCTTTCAGTGTACACGAACTCCAAGAAAAAGATTGAGAGATTCGGTGCCTCTTTAGTCTAGTGCGTTTACCCGGAAAGTGAAAGGACGTGGGTTCGATTCGCCGCAGGGGCAGTTGAATTTTCTCTCTTTCCAAAATATATCTTCGCAACAGCCAATTATTAAAAAACCTTCATTTTATTTTAGTTGAGACAGTCATTAGTTATATAAGCAAGGGCGTAGCGGGGGGGGACTTGAGGGTCTGGTCCCCCCCCCCGAAATGTGAGAAAATGACCGAAAAAAGGGAAAAAGATGGCCAAATCCATTGTTCTGTCACTTTGGTCCCCTCCCGAAATGAAAGTGGTCCCCCCCCCCGAACGAAATTTCTGGCTACGCCCATGTATATAAGTGCCCATACGTCTTGCACAATGGAAAATTCATCGTCAGAAAACAGTTTGACACGAGTCAGTGAGCGAGGAATTACCGAGTGAATGAGTCAATAAATGATATAGTAGTTAGTGAGTGACAGAGTGGTTAGTGTTAGTGAGTGAGCAACCTAAAGATTGAGTAAATGACTCAGAGAGTGAGTGATCTAGTGAATGGCAGAATGAATGACTAAATGTATGACCTGGTGATTGAGTGTGCCGCAGAATGAGCAGCATTCATTCACTTGTCACTTAATCACTCGATCATTCATTCATGCATGTCGATATGTTGTTGGTAAATTTTCCCCCGGACACGGTGTACAATACACTTTGTCGACATTGGGGAGACTCGCCACCATTTTATCACAGTAGGAACCAAGATGTATCAACTGTGTTTTATAAGGGAGGCCAGGCATTGCACACAGATACACATGTTTATGTCTAGATGTGTTTACCTAGGGCTTGCCAAATCCCAGTCACCAAGTCACCATGGCGAAAACAAATACTTTATATATTGGCACCTAAAATTTCCTATGCATGATCACAAAATTTTTGGAATTTATGTCTGCGCATCTTCTAACACGAGGATGGTTACTAAGTACTGAAAAACGCGAATAAATTTTTTTTTTTGGACTATTTTTCTTAAAAATATGCTTGGCTGACAAGTAATTTGGCTGGAACCGTAAATGTTTTTAAATTTTTCGAGCCCTGTTTCTACCCTAAAGTTTTGGCCACAGATAGATGAAGAGAAAAACCCCTTTTTTTTTAGAGACAACTTACTTTTTATTTTCATTCTCATTGTAGTTTCACTCTAAAACACATCCTTAGTAATCACATTAGTAATCCTTAGTAAACACATCCTCTTGTGGGCCCCATTTAAGTTAACATAGAAATTTTGCAGTGTCGTATGGTGTCGCTGTAGTTAAAAGGTGCGATAATATTTGTTTTAACTCTATAATGCCCAGATCGCCCGTAGTCGGCCGAGTAGGTTAATGCCCATAACCGCCTCAAGTCGGCCCAGCTAGGGGGTATGGGTATGTTTTGGTGGGCTTTTGTCACCGACGGGGAAGAAGATGAAAGCTCTTGTCAGAGGCGGGACGGGAAAGACAACTGCAACGCCCTATCAATGGGATTTTAAAAGCTGATGTACTAGAATGTTCCTTGAGAATGAACTAAGGGTACTCAATGCATTTTACAAAGAGATAATACTGTGAGGAAAGGGGTGTTTTCAGTAGATAAATTATCTCCCGAAAATCCATTGAAATGAAGGGGTGAACGTCAATGCAAAGGGTGGCATGAATAAAAACTCATGGAGAAAGGGTGGGGAGAGGGAAAGTGGCCGAAATTTGGACGAGTCCACTTCGAACACAAAAAACTTGGTATTTTCACGACCCTCCCAGGTTTTCTATCTGGGCATTAAAGAGTTAAAGTAATATTAATTGTTTTAATATTCCCATTAACAAAATTTGCTCATCAAAGAAAATAATTATAATTTTTTCAAATAATTAATACCATTGTTTTTCAGCTAGAAAAAATGTCCAAGGTTGTTTTTTTAATGTTTTCTATCTCATTTATATTTGTTGCACTTATTGTTTATTATACAAGTCTTTATATATTTGTTCCACTGGGGTTATTGATGCAAATGTAATCAGTGAAAATAAAGCAATATTATGTTGAAATTTGTGACGATATAATATTTAAATATGTGTCATTAAATCATGCATGGAAATATTTTTTTCCCATGAAAATAATAATTGAAAGTATTGCTTAAAGGCAAATACACAGAATTAAAATTACCTTTGTTTGCTTGGGAAACATATTTCAGAACCCTTCATTTGCTCTATGAAAACCTTCACATAATGTTGCAGCTAGCCACAGCCAAGCTCCTAGGAAACAAAATTTTTTGAGAGTGTTAGAAAACTCTCACTATAAAAATGCATCAGCTGTTTACTCACAGCATGATCAAAAAATGAATGCTTGTTAAAAAAGTTTGAATTTCATAAAGTCCCAAAATGTTCTATTTTAAACTTGTAACGTATTTGACGTGGAAAAAAGAAATTTTTGTCCAAAAAATCAAAGGTAATTAGTTTTCAAGACAAATTCTTAAAGGCATCTGTGTTTGCCCATACACATAAAATCAAACATAATTTTTAGCAAAGAAATATTATTTCAACATAACACCAAATACTGAAGTAGTAATAAGTTTCGAACAGTAATGTGCTTCTCTTATGATGATATCCCATATACTTAAACACTAAAAACTTGAAACCAAAAATTCCAACTTTGTTTTTTAGTGTCATTGTAAGAATTTCATTTTTTTGTACCTCAATATAACAAATAATAATTCCTTAATAAAAATGCTTCATCTTACAGCGAGTTACAGAATACAGTTACTTAAGAAGTTGTATGGTTTTTTATTTCTGAAAATTAAACTTTCATCAAGTCTTACATGTTCATAGATTATTGAACAGTTCCAGATTGATAATCAAATCAAGATTTTAATCCTTCAGTGCATGACTTTCAGAAAAATTTATGCTTAACATTACTACACATTTACCACGCTTTATTTAAATTCTAACATTACTTATCACAAAAAAAAAATTCAGTCTTGTCAATTAGGTGCAATATTTTATTATCAATCAATTATAGCTTATCAGTTACTTTATGCATTAAAGGGGTATCAATCTGAAACACAAATTTGCAATTCCCTTATTTATAACCGATTATATAGCATAGTCATCCAAGCACAAATTTTTATCATGTCAATAATATTCAAAATTATTTATTTACACACATGCTCAATTTATCACACAAATTTTCATTAAAAAAATTAAATATAAGCACAACACGTAGAATGTGAAACTTTAATCTGATATTATAGTGATTGCAGATTCATATTTCATTTGTCATGTATATATGTCCAATACAATCCGAAATAGAAATGAGCTATTGGATATTTTTCAGCATCACCAAGTGGGATCCACTCACTACTCATCGATTGCGTGACATTATGGCCCATTTATATTTTTAAATAACACATTTAGCGGGCAAAAAAATATTAAGAATACCTTTAAAAACTCTTCCTATATACACTCATGTCCATAAATTAACGATAATTCAGAATCACACGGAAATCGAAATCTAAAGTAAAAATTTTTTCACCTGTAGAATTATCACACACATCTGCAAGAATGATATGCGAATTTCAGGAAGCCACCAGATGATGCCGATAGTACGTCACAATGACGAGAGTGTAAGAGGGGGTATATAAAGAATGGTGGCAAAGAAGTAAAATTGTTCACAAGAGTTCTGTAAGGCGCTCAGTGCCATAAGCGAATAGTTATGACACAGAGGACGCATGTGGATGATTTTTTACGTGGTAGAATTATCGACCGCCTGGAATGTGGGCGTACTCAGATGGAAGTATCCGAGGAACTTGGAATTGCCCAAAGTGTCATCTCTAGGCTTTGGCAACGATTCCAAGATAACGGAAATGGCAGTAGACGTTACAGTACAGGTCGCCCCCGGGTTACAACGCCGAATGAAGACCGGTATTTGGCAGTAACTGCCAAAAGAAGCAGACGGAGCACAGCATCCAACCTGTGTCGTCAGCTATCTGCAGCCACGGGTGCCACAGTTTCACGGCAAACCGTGTACAGACGTTTGGGAGATATTGGTCTATATGCTCGCAGGCCTGTCAGATGTGTTCCGCTCACGGCAACTCACTGTCGGCAGCGATTAGCCTGGAGTAGAGAACATGCAATGTGGACATCGTCACAGTGGGCTTGTGTGATGTTTTCTGGCGAGTCCAGGTTTAGCTTGCAGTCTGATTCACGTCGGACTTTCATATGGAGAACGCCAGGTACCCGTTACCACCAAGACAACATCATTGAACGACACCGTTGCGGTGGTGCAGCATTGCTCGTTTGGGGTGGAATTATACTGGGTTCCAGAACAGATCTGCATTTTCAAACTGGAACCATGAAAGCCCAAATTTATCGGGACATCATTCTGGAACAACATGTACGTTTGTTTAGGGGTGCCATGGGCGCAGAATTTGTGTTTATGGATGACAACGCCCGTCCTCACCGAGCAAACATCGTAAACGAATGTCTTGAATCTGAGGACATAACCCGTATGGAATGGCCAGCATTCCCACCTGACTTGAATCCGATAGAGCATGTGTGGGACATGCTTGGCCGACGAGTTGCAGCCCGTCAACCACCTTCTACACGTGTACCGGAACTTCCGAGAGCATTGCTTGCTGAGTGGAGTGATCTTTCCCAAGATCAGATCGATAATTTGATACTCAGCATGCCTAGGCGTTGTACGGACGGCGTTGTACATCGCATGGGAGACATACAATGTATTAACCATCATACCAACCATGTAATAGTAAGTTTTTGTAAAGGAGATATTTTTTACAATTGCTCCAGGGAGCAAAAATCGTAGTTTTTATGAATGGTATCATACCATGGTTTTCATACCACCATGGTTTTTGTTCTTTATCTTTTGTTTAATAAATGGGCTTTATGAATAAGCAACGTTTGTTTTGTTTCTGAACATTTATTTGCTGGCATTATCCTCAATTTATGGACATGAGTGTAGTTCGATAGCAACAAAACAATTCTTACCTTTGAACGTGCTAGCATCATTCGCCGATGTCAACATACAGTATATGTATACCGCAGCAGGTTTTGGAGGATGTAACGATGAAATACTTCAACTTTGAGGATACCAAACATATAAACAATTTTATCGGTCATTTTTTTTCTTGAATAAAATTTTTTAATTCATTTAAAAAAATTATATTTCATCGCTAAATACGATAGCTAGCGCGAGCTCGCGGCTAGTGGCGAAATTTCTTCCTAACCAACATGGCTGCCGTGAACTACTGCTTAAAGACTGGTGCTGGGCAGACCTTAATTATGGTCCTAAGTAACTACTAAAAAAACTCCTTAACTCAGGCATACAAATACAACGCAGCAACAGGCAAAATGCCCAACGAGGCGGCTGAGAAAAAGATGCATATAACAAATATGGATGTTATATATTTCAAAAATACAGCAAACCAATTAAAAATGCAATTACAAACAATATATATACATGATGAAATATTATACAATGCCCATAAAGAATACTTATGGTTGTCTAATTCTAAGTATTGATAGCTTCTCGATTTACCCCAACATGTTTATCGTATTTCTTTTTAAACATGACAATTATGTTAGAATTTACTACCTCCGGGGGTAAGCTATACAATCTATTAACATCCCTATTAGAGAAAAATTCTCTGCGACACCATAACCTCGCATTTCCCTTACCAATCGATACTGGTGTCCCCTTGTAAAAGCAGATCTCGTGTATACGCTTCAAGTGTTTAACATGTTGGACCCGATCCAATGACTTCTGGAAATCAAGGTAAACAACATCTACATTCTTGCCATTACCTAAAGCCTTTGTCACGTGATGATAGAAGCAAAGGAGAGGTTTGTTACACATGACTTCCCCTTCCTGAACCCATGCTGATTATTCGCCAATATATTATTCTCGTCTATCCACTTCACAAACTGCCTTTTGATGATAATCTCCAAAATTTTCGAAAGGGAGCTCGTCAAACTCACTGGACGATAATTGGACACAGCTTCTCTACTACCCTTCTTAAATATCGGAACAACATTCAGTTTCCAATCCCCTGGGACGATACCCTCAGCAACACTACTCCTGTATATCTGTGCGACTGGCCCCAACAATTCATTAGCACATTCCCTGAGGACCCTGGAATAGATAACATCGGGTCCTGGTGCTTTGCTTGCACATACATTTCTTAGAAGATTTAGGACCTCCACGTCTTCCACTTGAATATCGTTTTATTACCCCATGCAACACCCGTATATTAAACATCATTATCTCTATTAAAAACTGACGCGAAAAAGTCATTGAAAGCACTGCACATGTCTACATTGCTCTCTAACCTAACCCTTACATCCATTATTGACGTATCTAAAAACATGATTTGGGTCAGCGCCAATGCTATCTGCCAACCTAGATTCAACAAAAGAAAAGAGCGTTCAGAGAGTATAAAAGTGGATGACGTGACCTATCATTGTTTACTGATAAAAGAAGAGCGTTGAAGAAAGCGATAAGGGATAGTAAAAAGCTCTTCTCTTTTATCAGAAAGCAATGATAGGTCACGTAATCCACTTTTATACTCTCTGAATGCTCTTTTCTTTTCAAGATAAAGGTTACGCACGCTATTCGTGAACCAAAGAGGGTGCGATGTACGAACACGCTTTTTTCGAACAAAGGGTATGACGTCGTGCAAAAAAGAGGACAGCTTCGTACTAAATTCTTCCCATTAACTTACCACCCAGACTGATTCCAACCTGTCTTTAAAAACTTCCTCTAACCTTCCTCTCAAAACATCAAAGTTAGTTCTCCAAAAACAAGGAGCCAGTCTTTTGTTATCAACCTTACCCGAAGAAAAGTTACCGTGGAAACTGACGACACGATGAGATCACTGGAAGAAAACTCGTTCCTCACCGAAACATGTTGAACAAGATCCTCAGAACTAGTGAGAACTAAATCCAAAAAAGCAGTTCCCCTAGTGGCTTTTGATACATGGTGATACAAAACATTTTCGAGCACCAACTTAAGAAAGTCTCTTTCATACTGATCTCTAGCTGAAAGTTTCTCCCAATCAATACCCGGATAGGAAATTTCATCATGAAATTTGGCGATGTCTAAAAACCGGCCAGCTAAGGACAAATCGGCGCTCAACTACTGGATTTTGGTGAAGGACCGTAGAGATAGTTTACCCCCAAGAGTCCCTCCCATCGGTTATGCCGACTTCATCAGCGCTCCAAAGCATTTATACCGATATAGGTCCGTACCAGGGCCGAACTCATGCTCGTCAAACAGGTTGGATGCTTTCATCAATTACTTATCTTCCACACCCACTGATCAGAGGACCTACTGTGTTAAAATAGCGAGAAACCCCTGCGTTTGAACCTTTCCGCCACCTACCCGAAGCTAAGTGTTCTCAAAGCTCGTGCAGGAAGGCTGGGGTCACCGATCTTACCCCTTTGCAAACTTTTCTCGAAAGCTAAACGCGCAAGTCATGCCATCACTGTTTCTCACTGAGAGGATTCAGGGTTTCGCTACGTCCCATCCGAACTCACAGTTTCCCACCGATCAGGATTCCACTGCACACACGACACCCGTTTGTTCGCTGAGACGGATCATCGGTCGACATCCATGCAACCTATGCCGTCCATGGATGGACCTTCTCCTTCAGCTACTAACGTCCCCACCGCGAGAAGGTGGAATGTGGTGATTTGGAGGACGAGGGCTAATCCCCTCTTTGTTAGGATATACCGGTAGGACTGTATACCTTCACTCCCTTTCTTCGAGGCTCCTGGGTGACCAATCCATTTCCTGTCGGGGAGGAGCGGGCGACACCATACACTGATTCCTCGTTACTGAACTGACGTTCAGACTAAGCAGACCGTAGAGAAATCTACCGACGCTAGTTTGAGGATTCCGAGAATCGCTCCCTTTGGATCCAGTGGAGATTCAGTAGACGTCGCGGTACATATTTCCCGTGCACTCTCATATTTCCGACCTATTGGGTGAAGCCATTTGGAGAATGGAGACCAACCCTCTGCGCAAGGTCGTACCAGGCTTACTTTACCTGGCTGACTCCGTTTCTCCTAGCGAGGCTACGTCTCCGACCCCGAACTTGTCCCGAAGGACACCTCCCACTCAAGCTTTGTTTCCCGGACTTCAGGGCTGGTGACAACCGGAGGAGGATGCAAAGCCGCCCTCAATGTGCATCCCCTACAAAACCCATATGTGGTGTGGGCATACCACGGTGAAAGCACACCTAACCAGGCCGTCGGTAGTCCCAAACGCCTTCAGCCCTTATGGTCACCCCTTACCGGCAGACCAGTCAGAGATGCTCATTGATCCACTCCGGGTTCACTTCCAGTCGATCTGTTTATTTTTTAATCATGAAGGTTGCGTTCAAAATCTTTTATAAATAATTTTTACAAAATTTCAAAAGTCACGTAACCCTTCATTTTTTTCCAATGTGTGTCTTAATAAAAGAAGATTTTTAGGATAATAATTAAAGAAATTTGAAAAATTATTTAGTGAATTCATTGATACATGAATGAAGTCATGTAAAAGACCCATTACTTTTATGTAATACTTGCTGGGGTCAAAAAATGAGCCCACGACGCCAGTTACGCACAGAATTTTCACAACGCCAGTTAAGGATCAATTGAGATTTTTCTGTAAAAATGCAGAATGTTGAAGTACTTCGCCTAAAATACAAATCAGAAATAAACAAAATTAATGTGTATAGATAATCTCTTGTTGTGGTAACAATAACTCTTTCACTATAGTAAACAAGAACCAGATCAATAGACAAAAGATCAAAGTACTGCTTCTTGAAGCCAAAAACTATAAATTTTGGCATTTTAGCGCATGTAATAAAAATCGAATGTCTACAGACTGGTCAAATAGCAGAAAAATTCTCTTTAGCAATCTCATATCGATATAAACGTATGCACGTAAAACACTTGCGGGTGTGTCTCAAAACACAACCAACCCGTAACTTTTAGATTATTTTTTGATCATGGAACCAATTTACATACCCTACATTCTATAAATTCATCAAATTCTATCTAAAAAGGGAAAATAATAATAATTTAACCCAACTTTTACAGAAAGTTCATTCTTAAAGGAAAATCAAATACGAAATCCAAATAGAAATTAGCGGAAACAACGTCTATGCATCTTATATTCTTTCAGTTTCCTTCCATAACAGTCAAAACTTCCATATGAAAGTAACAGTTCGTGAATGAAACTTACACAGACAACTCGCGCGTAGTTTCTAAAAAAAAAAAGCAACAATATATAAATATCAATTCTTCTAACAATACCGTATGACCCGAAACCGAAACCAAGTTTTCCCCCAACAAACAATGTGAGAAATACTTTATTCTAGAAAGTGTTCTTCTTTCGAAAAATCAATTGATTCCGTGTTTATAGCTAATAAGTCTCCCACGTAAAATAAAGCGGAAAATGAGAAGAGGTAAAAACAAAATAAAAAAAGAACAGAAAACTAATGGAGAAAGAGGTAAAACTTCTATTGAAACAAGAATCCAATTTGGACGCGTTTCTCTTTCTGTGTTATCTTGCTTTGCTTTTAGAAATGACGCGAGTGAAAACTCTACTTATCTAGAAAAGAGAGAAAAGAACCTTGTACACACATATCAACATACGTATGCATCTTTACCTGTGTTACATATAAAATCCCGAAAGTGAATACCGTGTTTTCTCTTTGGGCCGCTGATTCTAATTAAGACCAAACGTAATTAAAAGCGTTTGACGGCAAATTTTCACCGATCGAATCGCTACTGCCGCCAACTGTTCACGGAAAACCGCTAGGGAACGAACCAAACTGTTTTTCGCTAAAATCGCTCCGATTCCTACCTTTTATAGTTTAATTGATCTTCGTTATCACCGTTTTTATATATTTTGTTCCCCCTTCGTTATGGGAATAACTTTTAATAGAAATAAATACGTGCGGATGTTGTTAATTAATTTAATTTATTTTTATATTAAAGACTGGAAATATCTCGAATATATAAATAGTCTTTATTTGAATGAAGGGGAGAGATACAGGTGTTTGTTCTCATCCGTGTGTGAGGGAACACTTCCTAGAAATTTTAATGATGGATAAAAGATGGACGTTTCGTATGGTACGTATGAAAGGATGGAAAGATTTTCCACGAAATTTTCCCGTTTATGGGAAATTTGAGAACATGTGCTGCCATCTTTCGGTCAAAATGCATGTTTGAAAACTGTCATTTGTTTTCCTACGAAAACATCTATATAGATGTTTTTTTCCGTGCGATGTCCGTCTTCTTTAACTCACTGACATTTTTTTCTCATGCTTACCCATGTATTTTATTTATTTTTCAAGCTTTCTCTGGGACTTTTTCCACTTTAGAGTCTTCTTGACAGCATCATTAACAAGAAAGACTAACATAAGAGATTGCGGTAGCATTTAATCTTCTCAAACCCCTTTTTCAAAAGGCAAAATATTTCCCAAATTTCTGCTGGGAATCGAGATTTTTCTCATTTGCCTCCCACCCAGAGGGCCCTCTTAGTTGCCGTTGAAAAAGGCTTGGCTCGTGCCCGGCATTAAACTTTTTTATTGCGTTCCGTTCCCTACGATGTTCAAGAGAGACGTTAGATGGGTGATTTTAATAACATTGCTGAGTCTTTTGAAACTTTTAGTCATATTTAGCTCATATATTTATTTTATGTACAGATTTTCACAGCGTGGTTTATGAATAACTGATTTCACAATCTGGTAGACGCCAGCATTTACGCGATAACAAGGAATTTCTGGTGTTGTTTTTTTTTACTGTAAATCGGGAGTGCTCAACTTTCAGGAGAGAGGGGGGACACTTCATTGGCTCGACAACATGTTGCGGGCCACTTAAATTATCTGCAAATGTGCTGCAGATGACTCAAGTCATCTGGAAGTGTGCCATGGGTGACTCAATTGATCTGGGAATGTGCCGCGAGTAACTTGATTTATATGAACCTGCACAGCGGATCACTTAATTACTCTTGAACTATGTAACAGAAGCTTGAGTGATGTGAAACTGCACTGCGGGTCACTTAACTACCCTCCAACTGTGCTGCGGATCACTCAAGTGATCTGGGAATTTACTGTGGGTCATTCAGGTGATCTGTAAATATGCCGCGGGTCATTCTAGTAATCTGGAAATGTGCCACTTGGTTTATTTTTACAAAATTATGTTTGAGATCACTGGTAGCATCAGATGACTCCGAGGGTCACATTTGGCCTGCGGGGCCATGGGTTGAGCATGTACCGTATGTTGTAAATGAATGTTAGAGAATCGCTTATATTATCTCGATTGAAATACAGCTGTAACTCGAGTTGCAGGTACCCCGACATGCAAAGAATCCAAGTCACGAGCAAAAAAAACATTCGATTTCCGAAATTGAAATATACGAGATGATAATAATACATAATTGATGCATAATTAATAACATAATCAATACATAAGTCAGGGGTTTAGAGCAGAAGGGGTGTAAAACACATTTAACTAACATTGCACTTATACCCCTTGGACTTTAAACCTCATGGGTAGGGTTCTGACTCGAACCTTCGGCAGCTTGTAGTGTCAGGTTTGTACTAGGTCCTGGCTCGGACTCGGACCTTCGGTGGCTGGTAATGTTCCGGGCTTGGTCAGCGGTGGCTAGTAGAGTGGATCCTGGCTCAGACCTTCGGCGGGCTTGTAGTGTCCGGGATTGGTCATCGGTGGCTAGTAAAGTGGGTCCTGGCCCGGACCTTCGGCGAGCTTGTAGAAGGAGGCGCGAAGCTCAATGCGCTGTTAGCCCACGGTTACTGACTGGAAAGCTTGGTGCATCCCATACATGGAGATCCCCTTCATTATACGGAGGTCACGGCGAAGACCTCCAACTCGAGGAAAAACTCTTTTTTTTTTCCTGTTCAATTCCACATCGAGAGAAAAACCAAGAGAGCCCAAAAAATCTTCGAAGTTGGACTATATAAAAGGTCCATTTCCGGTCCTCTGATTGGACTTAGCAAGACCAGCTGACTAGTTCACATCAAAGCTTGAGTGACAGTTCAGGGTTTAGGACATGCCCTTCCTCTTAGAAGAGCGGAGAAATGGAAGTTTGGAGTATGAGTCATCAGCCAACAAGAAAAAATGGTGGTTCTGAACAGAAAAGGCGTGTTTGGACTTGTTTTTGCAAAAATCTGGAATTTTCGCTAGATTTTGAATTTCTGCTGAAATTACGGGTCGAATGGCGTGAATTTTCAGATTTGGATTCCACGAGCCGTTTCCCATCTTTGGGTACCCTTCATGATGTAGGGAAACAGAGTTAAGAGGGCGAAAAATACAATTTAATTTTGGCTCGTGGTCAATCTATTATGGAGCAATTAAGGTGATTAATGAATGTTCAATTATTGATTTTAAGTGTAGGCCACAAGTTTCGATAGAGATGTTACGTGTGAGCATGTGAATAAGTCATCAATGACATAATAACAAAAAACGACACCTTTCAACATCAATGGAATATATAATAATAATAAAAATAATAATGATAATAGTAACTAATGAGTGTGCGTATAGTGTTTGTTTTTCAGTGTGGGCCGCAGATTTCAAGAGGGAGATTTTATGTGTGTCTGTGTGTATGATGAGTGAGTGATGATTATAATAATCATAGCACATTACTTCAATTTTCGTGGAATATATAAAAATAACAATAACACTGCGCAACACTGATTTTTGTGCTGGGGGTTTTTAGCTGACTTTGTGTGTATTTCATATGCTGAAAACGAATATGACATTAGTTTTCGCCCATCAACTCTTGTTTGAGAAACATGAAAATAGCGTTATTCACGTTAACACATTAAATTAGGCTAAAGGTATAGGCGTTAAATTGAAAAAATAATTGTTTAATTAATTTTTACCATTTCAATTGATTGAAAAAGACACAGCAACACTCTTGTAAATCCTAATAGCTTAATTAAAAAGCAGAAACGAAAAAATCGGATAAAAACAACAGGAAAAGTTATTTTTTTCCACTCCGAAAGTTTCTTTTGTTTGGAATTCTTAAGTGAACTTTGTTTACACGTGGTCTCTCTTTACAGATTCCAACAGTAATCTACCATCATATGAGTATCCCATCTGCCCTGGTATTGGTCTTCCATTGCTTTTATATGCTGATGAAATCGTTCACCTTGTTCCTCACTAGTATCACCTAGATTTTCGGGGAAACAGTCCAAGTGGCTGTGCAAGTAAGGAACCTTTATGCTCACATTACAACAAAGGTCTCAAAGTTGTTGACAATGCTGCTAACTAGTTCAACATAGTTTTCAGCCTTGAGGTTGCCAAGAAATTTCTTGACAACCAGGACAAATGAGATCCACACTGACTCATTCATGGAATCTACGAAATGATCATCATTTATGAGCTGTCTGATTTGAGGACCATCAAAAATTCCATCTTAAAGTTTTTCTGTACTTATTCCATGCCTTTTTTGTCCTATGTATGCAAAGCAAGGGCTGTCCTGTGATCAAGAACTTTCATGAACTGTTCTATTTACCCTAGCTTTATACATCCCTAATAAACCTTTATCCTAACGCCATAATACCCAGCTCTTTTAACAAAATCAGAAAAATGGCTTTACCGTTCTCTTTTAGGGTGTACTCACCACGTCTGCAGCAAAATACATCAGGATGATCATTACAACTTCTTCGACTGTATGTCATTTTTTTCTTTTACTTAGCCTTCAAAACAAAGAACTTTATAAGTTATGTCGTGATTTGCGGAATAAAAGTCCTGGAACAGATTAAAAAACACTTAAAACTTTATTTAGATCCTGATTGTTCCATGACCATGAGTTACGAAAGCCGGACAAACACATTTAACTTGGACACACGGAGCAGGAAGAAGAAAGCAGACAAAAAATTTCATAAAAAAACTTAACTACTACTCAATGTTAAAATATTGCATAATTGAGCTATGCTTAATCTCGAAACTAGGCCCGATAGAGAAAAACTGTTTCCATATTTGAAATCAGCACACCAAATATAGTCAAAATCAGTTTAAAAATTCCAGGCACCAAAAAAAAATTTTTTTTGTATGCTTATAAATTATAAGTTATTATTATAAAAAATAATAACACTTTTAGTTAAAAAAACTTCACCTATATATATAAGTGGGAAAAATTTGCATATCAATATTTTAAATTTTTAACAAATTCCATGTTATTCCTATCTTCATAATTTTTTAATTTCGCAATTTTCCATGACATAATACACACGCGCATTTAACACACGAAATGTGAACAATAGCAGTGATTTAACAATCGATGATTTGACCCACATAAAAACGGATCGAATTTTTTTTTTCTTTTTTACAGAAATTGGTACTGTTGGCATGTTTCAAATTTGAAGAAAAAATACATCAGTGCAGCAATTTAATTATTTGCAGTGGATTTTTTAATTAGACCTCCTAGCAATAACCAATTGAGGGTGAAATATACGATTTTCTTTCATTTTACTGTTGAAATCTTGCTTAGCGAAGTTGAATAGCTGTTAATTTGAATTTTATTTCCAATCCCCTCAACTCTTTTTTTTTTTGGCGCGATTTTCTATATCTCTGAACACATAAAATTTCAGCAGCTCTCAAAAAATGACGGTGACAAGGAAATTCTTTGCAGATAAAAAAAAATTGAACTGAAATGACATTGAACTGAAAGAATGAAACGACACTAAATAATTACTGTCTGAAATAACAAAAAAAGTTGAGAAAATAAATGGGTTTTTTTTTTTTTCACCCTGCACTGTATTCGCCATGTGTATTCAAATATACACCGGAGGTTAAAGTTAATTGACTTTGATGTAATATTCAAAAATGTTGCCCAATATTTTTAAAGCAGAAAATATTCAGAACGTACGAATGCAAAAAAGATAAAATAGAATGAGTAATGCCTGGGAGGGTGTCAATGATGATTATGGCTCTCTGATCATACGAATGCTGAACTGGCAGGAAATATTCTAGTGACAGCAACTAAATAATCTGCGAGATCAAAGGCAGTTTCAAAGAGCATCGTTGGAGAGCACTTTGAAAAGCTCCTGTATAGTACTCATACTAATTTAGCTGATATCAATAAGTTCCTTCCATACATGATCATATTTAACGTTCCAAAAAATATTTAAAAATTGCTACAACGTTCACTGAATTCCGTCCGACATCACAAAATCAGTCTAGTATACACTAGCACTGCGTGGAGTCGATCGTCCTGACCCATGGATAAAAATGAAGACATCACCTTTGAAGTCACATACAATGAAGTCCGTGAGAAAAGATTTTGTCTCAATGTCTCTGGGAAGTTACTGCACTGTCCCGTATTGTAATTAGGGTGACTCGGGTACAGATTTTGGACATTTTTTCTGTATTATCGCCCTAATGAATGAACATTTTTGACTAAAAGTTGTACTACTAGAGAGAGAGAGGTTTTTTCTATGTTTTTATGGAAAGATAGTTGTTTTTCAACATATTATAATAGATAAAAACGAATTCAAAGTCGTACCAAGTCACGCTTTCAGGTGGAGTAACTTGGTTACGGTATTTTTTACGGTAAATGTGATAAATCGGTTATCATGCATCGATTATCGTCTTGGTAAATTTTATAAATTTATCACTTTTACTGGTGAATACCCACACACACACAAACAAGGGTCGTTAGTAAATTTGATAAATAGTAAAAAAGTTATCACTTTTACCGGTGATAATGCATAATACTCAAGTGGTAAATTTTATGAATACTTGAAATTTATTGTCTTTGTATGTGACTTTGCATAATACACTAGAGCATCGGTTCTCAAACTATTAAGAACAGTAAGCGGTTCTCAAGGAGCACACGGAGCCCCTAGGACACCGCGGAGACTCAAGGAAAATAAAATAGATAAGTAAATTTGACAGATAAATGAAAAAAAAGAAAAGAAAAAGAGGCCTACGGGTTTCCGCCATAAAAGTTATATACAAAAAGGGCTCCTCGAGTCAAACAGAGCTCCGATATAAAAATTATGTACTGAAAAGAGCTCCGCGGGTTAAAAAGGTTGAGAACCACTGCACTAGAGTAATATGTGCATTTGATAAATATTAAAAAAATTCCAAATGAGTTTAGTATGTGTGACGGACCCCGTTAGTTGGACCCCGATATAGTTTTAACAAATTTTACAGTCATACCCCGATATAATAATGCAATGCATGCATTGGCGTACGCAAAGTTGGGGAGGGGTTGGGGTTCTAATCCCCCCCCCCCCCTGAGCAAAGATTATAGTGTTGTTTTGCAGGAAAAACGTAAATCTCCCCCTGAAGAAAAAAAAATCTGAAACCCCCCTCGAGAAATTTCTGCCTACGCCTATGAATACATGTATAAATTATCCTGCATAGTATATCGTATAGTATGATTTATCATATTTGCCAACGATGGGACGCTTTGGTATTATGCATAATCACCATTGAAACTAATAATATTTTTAGTACTTATCAAGTTTACCGACGACGCTTGGGTACTATGCATAATCGCCGGTAAAAGTGATAAATTTAAGGAAATTTATCAAACTTACTAAAATGCTCTGTGATTATGAATAACAACCGGATTTATCACATTTACCGTGACATGTACACTGCTCAATCCCCTTGTTATTTTGCCTTTAGAGGTGTATTTTTTATCTGATCCCAATGGAAATAATTAAGGACAAATAGAAAAAATTATAAATACATAAATTTTAATTTTATCTATACATATATAATAACATAATGAAATTATGTACATATATAATACATATATACATATATAATAACCATAACAAAGAAAGCAAAGAAGGGGTTTTCGAAATTCGACCTCTAAGGAGGTCAAAAGGGGGGTCCAAAGGTAACATGTAGAAATCATGCTGAACAAAGATCGCTGAATCTGGAGTCGTGAAATTTGTTCATAAGTTTTACTTCATGACTTAAAGACGAACCATGAAGGGGTTTTTTAAAATTCGGCCCCCAGGGGGTCGAAAAGAGGTTCAAAGGTAACCTAGAGAAATCACGCCAAGCCGAAATTGCTGAAGATATATTCATGAAATTTGGTCAGTAATTTTATTTTATGAAGTAAAGACCCACTGAGAAAGGGTTTTTTGAAATTCAACCCCTAAAGGGGTCATAAAAGGACTCGAAGCTAATGCAGAGAAACAATGCTATCTATATTTATGAAATTTGTTCAGTAGTTTTATTTGATGACGTAAAGACTCATTGAGCAGAGGTTTTTCCAAAATTCGACCCCTAAGAGGGTCATAAGGGGGTTCAAAGGTTATACAGAGAAATCATGGCGAGCCAAAACCGCTGGAGCTATATTTATGAAATTTTGTCAGTAGTTTTATTTGATGACGTGTAAAGATTCCCCAACAGGGGTTTTTTCGAAATTTGGCCCCTAAAGTGGTCATGAGGGGGCTCAAATGTTATGTGGGACAATAATTGCGGAGCCCCGAAATCGCCGAAGCTATAAATATGAAATTTGGACAGTCGTTTATTTTGTAAAGTTAAAACTCACTAACGATGGATTTTTCAAAATTCATACTGTAAGGGAAACATGGGGGGGGGGGGGTTCAAATGTTATATGGGGCAATCATCGCTGAGACCAAACCGCTAGAAGCTATAAATATGACCTATTTCATCAATTCATAGGTCAACAAGATATGCTCACTACCACGAGATTTTTTCCACTCTCACATCTGAAAATTATCTGCTTTTTAACATACCTCTGTCATGAATATTAATTAATTATGAATATTTATAAAACGCTTAATTTTTCAAATTAAAACAGGTAGTGGTTTCTTACGTTTACCTAATGGATATGTCATATTAAATCCTGACCAGAATTGCCCTAATTTCAGCAGTAATTTCAATATTTTTTTTGGTACATTTCATATTATATTCGACTGCTCACTATTAATCTACTAAGAAGCATAATTTCAAAAGCGTGTATTTTTCGAAATCCCAGCAGACAAAATTTGATTTCCAAAATATCGAACTTATCCGAAGATCAAATTGGAAAACTTTCTTTTTTTTAACGATGTTGTGAAGTTTTTGAATTTTTTATATTGATGGTTGATTTTTTTCCTGAATTGTTATTATGTGAGTTGGTTATGCGTATACTAATGAATCGTGGTTTTCTTTTTTAATTGTACGCAATCTTTGCATGGCATCCCCCATATGCAAATAAAGATTTATTATTATTATTATTATTATAAATATGAAATTCGGTCAGTATTATCTATTTATATAAAACTAGCTGTTACCCGCGGCTTCGCTCGCGTAGATTTGGTAATCTGAAAATTGATGGCGATGATTTGAATCCCTCATGTCACCCTTCTTGGGTGTTGCAATTCCAGAAATCCCGTCTTGGTGAGTCTCTATCTATATACAGGTTGTCCCCTCAAGACCGCCCAAACTCTGCAAAGCCAGATTCCTCGCTTGGAGTACATAAAAAATGCCCAAAGAACTGTACCTGTACGACCCATAGTTTTCGAGAGAAATTCGAAAGAAAAGTATGACGTCATATCCGGTACAAGGAAAAACTTTCCACGCCATTCCACGGCTCACGCATGCATGCCTCGATATGCGCGGTGGATATTTTGAACATCTTCCTGTATTGTAAACATATGCAAATACCTAGATTGGATTGGATTTTAAATTTATTGGCGCAAGGACCAATTTGGTCAAACTGCCCCAAAACAAATGATATAAAAATAATAAAAATGTCCTTTTGTCATGTCAAAAAACTAAAACTGTGCATGATAAAAAAGCAACATGAAACGTAAAACAATGACATAAATTGTAAAAACTATAATTTGTCGTATAAACCAATGGCTTTGGTGAATTTAAAAATGCGAGATGCATCACTATGGTCTAATAAAATGTCGTGAAGTGAGAGATGATTCTGACCAAAAGCGGTCGTAAAATGATGACGATGATGTGAACAAGTAAAAGCATGAGCAATGGTCAATGGACTTTGACAATGTGGGCACTCTGGTTGACTCTCTCGTAATAATAGATATGATTGTGTGAGGCGACCGTGTGTGTGTGTGTGTGTGTCCTATGCGTAACCGGGCAAGCAGAACTTCCTCCTTTCGGTTAGTTCTGCAGCTCGAACGCCAATGACCAATTTACCTGGTTATTCCAATGATCCTGCCAGCGGCGATGCATCACTTCTCGGAGGATTAAGAAGTGGTCACTGGCAGGTACCAAAAGATTATTTTCAATGTTAGTTGTTGTTCGAGCTGCGTTGTCTGCTTTCTCATTGTCCGGTATTCCAACATGACCTGGCACCCTGTAAAATTTTACTGTGGTACCGTGATGCAGTTCATGAAAAATGGCATGAATAAATGGATGAGTGTGAAAAGTAAAAGAACACAGTGATTGCAATGCGCTGAGAGAGTCACTATCTACCCCTGTGCCTAAAGAATATCTGTCGATATATGACATCTGCTGTGGTGGCTCTAGGATATGATGATAATGATAGAGAGACATCTGGCAGAAACTGTTCCCACGCGACTAATGTTTATTTGTAGTTCTTCTATGAGTGCCCTCATACGAAGACCATAGGATGGAACACATGAAGGGCGAGCAGCAAAAAGTCTATGAAATGACGGATTGAAAGTGACATTATGAAGTGGATGACCTGGCAAAGACTTCATTTTGACATAATGTTTCAAAGAAAGTTGTTGGCGTCTTGTTGTAAGATATGGCTCGTTGCATTCAACATACAGACTCTCCATAGGAGACGTCCGGAAAGCTCCAGAGCAAATGCGGAGAGCGAGATGATGAACTGGGTCGAGCACACTCAGATAGCTCCGAGGTGCTGACCCGTATACAATGGAACCGTAGTCGAGCTTCGATCTTACAAGAGCCTTATATATGTGGTAGTGGACTCCCTCCGGAATCCAGTGGAGCAACAGCAGCCACAACTATTGCACTGTTGGTTAGATGATGATGTTTAAGTTGATGTGTCATCTATTGGTTCAGTCTGAGTTGTTACAGATGCTTTGGTGACATTGTTAGTCTGATTAGCTGACGATGGATTTGTGACCATATTAGAGTATGATCTATTACCTATTGGAGCTTGGTTAGAGGTTAAATGACGGCGTGCTTCAATATATGCGATGTTATTAAGGACCTTGATCTTCTGGATCTCTTTTTCTTCATTCTATTTTGGACATTTCCTGTCAAATGCGGGGTAGTCGCCACTGCAATTGACGCACTTGAATGGTGAATTAGTGCAGTTAACCGAAATGTGGTCCTTCTCACCACACTTTGCGCAAGTGGGTTGACTACGGCACACCATTCGTGAGTGACCGTATTTTTGGCAGTTGAAGCATCGAACAGGGTTTGGTATGTATGGCCGGATTTTGAGGTTATAATAACCAATTTTGACATCTTTCGGAAATGTTGGGGATGAGAATGTGAGGATTATATTGCGTGTAGGAGCTGGATTGCCATCTTTGCGACTCATAATATGTTTGGCAGATGTTACTCCTTCAGACGCCAGCCCCTGGGTTAGTTCTTCATCCATGTTAATCAAGTCAAGTGTAGCCACCTCGTTGAGCATTTTGCCTGTTGTGGCGTTGTATTTGTATTTGTATAAGTTAGGATCTGAAATGACGCCACGTGAATAATTCTTCAGCGTGGAGTGAATTTTCACTGTTATTGGAATGTCTGTGAGCGATGTAAGCTTCTGAATGAGTTCGGCTTGTTTAGGTGTGTTAGCTCCGATCAGCAGGTCTCCTGAACAAAGAGCCTTCACTAATTTTAAAGTACCTACTGTGTGCCATAGAGAGCTTTATCTATTAGAAATGGTGATACTTTGGCCAGTTGTTTCTCGGTATCCGAAGAGTGCAGAAAGAAGAATGAAACAATTGATGAATTTGAAGCAGCAGTTACAGTGACACGTGGTTGATTCGAAGCAGTTCTTTGACGTTTTGGTGCATTTTGATTTTTTCCCATATTTAAATGGGTATTGTTCCACTCCCACCCACCATGCCCACCATGGAGCCTTACGAGGGGACGCGCACACGTAACCAATGAAGGTTAGTAGCAACGTCAGGTTAGGTGAGAGCTATACACCACCGAAACAGTCGAGCAGACGCGTTCAAGATCCAAGATCGTCGTGAAACAGCACCAACAAACCTCAACGACGTCCGGCAGGCCCGGCCCCTCTACCTGCCCTGTATCCCCTTCAGCCACCGAGGCGACCAGAGCCGATTGGCCTAGACGGAGATAATCCAAGACTCCCGTTTCGGCTGAATCCAAGGCCAAAGCTAGCGCATCAGGCTAACCAGGATCCCATCTCCTGCCTTACGGGTCTCCACGCACGGCAAACACGCAGGTAGACAACGTCCCAGATAGGGCATACGCTAGAAGCAATGCCCCGTCTGGGATGACCCCTCCCCGCCTGAGCGGGGCCCATAATGAGGGGTTGCACATAAAGGACAAGAACAGGACAAAACTAGACGCAGGACAAGTACTGTAAGATGTGAGGAAATAAACATGTAATTTGGGCTATTGAAGGTGGAAGATATGAGCACAAATAAGTGAAGACAATGACAAGTGATAGATTTGGCGTTACCCAGAGTGCACCACGAGGAGGCCTATCACATTACACCCCATGCAAATACCGATGTTCATGTTTCCAATAAATGTTTTTTTTCCTTGTACCGGATATGACGTCATACGCTTCTTTCGCTATTTTTCTCGAAAACTATGGGTCGTACAGGTACAGTTCTTTCGGCATTTTGTTATGTATTTTAAGCAAGGAATATCTAGCTGTGCAGAGTTTGGGAGGTCTTGATGGGACACTCTGTATATAAAATAACATGTCCTGACTGACTGATTCATCATCACCGAGCCAAAACCACTGAAGCTACAAATATGAAATTTGGTCAATAGTTTTACTTCATGACGTAAAGACTCACTAAGAAAGGGTTTTTCGAAAATCAACCCCTAAGTTAGTCAAAAGGGGATTCAAAGGCATTATTCAGTAATCACATTAAGTTGAAACGGCTGAAGCTACAAATATCAAATTTGGTCAATAGTTTTGCTCATGACGTAAAGACTCACTAAGAAGGGTTTTTTTTTTTCGAAATTCGACCACTGAGGGGGTCAAAAGGGGGATCAAATGCAACATAGAGAAATCACACCGAGACTAAACCGCTGAAATTTTTTTATGACGTAGAAACTAAGAAGGGTTTTTTAATTCAACCCCTACGGGGGGTCATAAGGAGATTCAAAGGTAACAGAAATAACCAAGATCCAAAACCACTGAAGCTAATATTCATGAAATTTATTAGAGTTTAATAAGTTTCATTTCATGACGTAGAAACTAAAAAAGGTCTTTTCGAAATTCGACCCCTGGAGGGGGGTCAGAAGGGAGGGGGTTGCAAAGATAACATAGAGAAATCATGCCGAGCCGAACCACGGAAGCTATAAATATAAAATTTTGTCAATAGTTTAACTTCATGACGTAAACATTCACTAAGAAGGAGTTTTTTCGAAATTCGACACCTCAGGGGGGTCAAAGCGGGGTTCAGAGGTAACGTAGAGGAATCACGCCGGGCCGAAACCGCTAAAAGCTATAAATATCAAATTTGATGAATAGTTTTGTTTCATGATATGAAAACTATGTAAGAAGTAGTTTTGTGAAATTCGACCCATATGAGGTCATAGGGGGTTCAAGCAGTGCCAGACTTAGGTAGGTGCGTTCGCGCCGGGCCGCAAAAAATGAAACAGTTTTTTGCCTCGGTAAATAAATATGAATTTGTTTTAAACTTTAATTTTTTCCCGTAGAATACTAATATTGCTTGAAAAAAAAGTTTGATTTTGGATCCCCATATTGTTCAGAAAACTGGGGGACTAGTTTTAAGGCAAAAAAGTAGGGTCTTTTCTCAGGAGTACGATTTTTATGGCCATGTTGGAGGAAATGGAAATGTGTATAGGCAGGTTCCTATTCAACAAAATAAGCGGGTGCTTTGGTCGTCAGAAGAATAAAAGGCCACCACAAAAAGACATGGAAGTCTTTTTAACATACTGAGTGTTGTTACTACTGTTAACTCCTTCGTCAGCCATCTTGAGCCAACCCACGTCACCAGTGACGACTTTCGGAAAGAAGGGGGGAATACCGGCATAAACTGAACGCCATGTAAACGGGTTGAAACGAAAATCCCTGTTACCCGTAACTTCCCGGGATATTTTATTTCCCATGTAAAGGGGGCTTAAGTGGTTCATTGGGGGGGGGGATGTTAAATAGCGTGGGTCATATGGAGAAATCACACCGAGAGCCGAAACCACTGAAGCTTTAAACATGAAATTTGGTCAGTGTTTTTTAACAGCTATTGTAATATAGAGACTCACTGAGAAGGGATTTTTCAAGATTCAACCCCTGTTGGGGGTTTCAAAGGTTATGTGAAGCAATCATCACTGAGTCGAAATCACTGAAACCATAAACATGAAATTTATAGTCAGTATTATATTTAATAATGTAGAACATAGGATGAGATTTCTGAGAATCCATCCCCCCGGGGGGGGGGGGGGTATGAGGAGTTCAAATGTTATATGGGGGAATCATCACCGAATAATTTTCAGATTACCAAATCCCCGCGAGCGAAGTCGCGGCAAAAGCTAGTTGTAAATATAAGAGCAGGGAATTATTCTTTTATGTCTACAAATGTAAATCTGCCTAGTTGAAGATGAGTGTTTTGATGTTAATCTTTAAATGTGATATTAATCCCGCACAATAATTAAAAAGTTAATATGATCTTCTGTGTAATTTCTATAGGACATGAGCCTAAAATTTTCTTTTATGTTCATGGCATCTGTATAACTGTGCGTGCCTGTAACGAATATAAAATATTGTCCTAAAGTCACCACGAATTCTTAAACATTTCACTAGTCATACAGCCATTAATTATCAAATTGGTTTAATCAGATAATTTATCATCCACACAGTTGAAACAATAAGTATACCTACCAAAGTAAACTTCTACCAAGACTGTAAGATGTAACCACAAAGCTCTATAAACAAACTTTAGCAATAGTTTCAAGAAACTTTTAAACGCAGGTTATGAAAAACGTAAGTGTTAAAAAAAATTACGGGATAATTATGAGAATTTTGGGCCCAATTTTGAATCATAGAAGCTTACTCTTTCGGCTGGACCTGAAATCACCTCGGCATTTCATTCGCAGTGGCTATGGCGTCATTTAAAACAGTGCTATATTACCCCATGGTGGGCAATGGAATGGTCCGGGGTGGCGATGGAATAAAATGTTTGGGAAACTGTGATTTAAAATAGCACAAATTAGAGCATGTACCCAAGTCCTCCCACTTTACGTAAGTTACGGGAAGTCAGTGTGTCCAACAAGAGAAATCACTACTCATGCAAACAAACCACCAAGAAAAGAATGCTGTTACTCTCTACATATTAAAATCCTTCTATTGGCTAACTGCAGACCACAAATAACTTTTCCGCTCCTCCAGTAGATCTACATAAAAACATCAATATCAATACTGGTGAACCTACTTTAAGACAATCTCTTTCCCACTCCAGCAATTCAGTGGAAAAATTAATAATAAAAAGAAACAAAAATTATATGAACATGCATTATACAATGCACTACGGTATCGTTTTATCACGTATAAAGTTTGTTTTCTTGGCCTACATCTTCGTCACCATTATGATGTCATGCGGAGAACTGATATTCACCATAGCAACCGTAATTCCGGTCTAGCACTAAACAATCCAAACTATAGATTATAACTTAAACACTTTATTTTTTGAGTCCAGTCTAGGTCAATAAATCAAAATAATATATACAATTCGTGAATATTAAGCAATTAAAATAAAGAAATTCAAACGTGATAAATATGTCAATGCCATATCTCTCATTTAAAACCAATATTTATATTAAATATTTTAATATTTAGCAGCCAAAGCTGCACTAAATATTTCCTTAACAAACTCTTTAACTTCCTTTCGTTTATACAAATTGAGTATTCCTATTTGACGTTCACTTGGAGTAAAGACAGCTTGTCTTTGCCGACTCTAGTGTGTGCAGTCAAACAGATAATGATCTGACCTTGCATCTCTAATCTGACAAAAAAACACAAGAGAGTTATCTCTCTTATGGTACCATCCCAGACAATAGGGTATGGCTCCATGATCTGTAAGTATTGGATTTAAGAAAAAATCATCCTGTATTATCTTTACAAAGACATAACGAAAAAATGTATATGCTCTCCTCCCATTCTCTGTCTGATTTCATTATGTCTGAAATTTATCCATCACATATTTAAAGATCTCTGTCTTTAATATTCTTTTACACATATTAACCGTTTCTTTCAATATTGTATTATCAGATGTTGCTAATTTGGCCATCTGATCGGCTTCCTCATTCTTTACATTACCCACATGGGCCTTGACCCAGTGGAAATTTACCTGCAATATATGTAAATAATCTAATATTCTCTCATTTTTTTGTGCATTATATATTTTCAATGATTCCAACGCATCAAAGATGACATCGAATCCGAATAAACATGTATACTTTGTGTGTATATATATGTATATATACGTAATTCTTTACATTTCTCTAATAATTTTTCAATCGCTGTCAATTCGAAATTAAGAACAGATGCCTCGTCATTTAATTTTATCAATTCTTTATAAAATATCACATTATTTTTATAAATTATATATGCACAACCCACCTTATTATCCTTTTTTGAACCATCCGTATGCGCTACATATCCATACTGATCAAACATCCATACTGATTGTATCCCAAGATATATTCTCCAATAACCAAGGTTCAATGAATGGTCTACGAAATTCCTCAATTTCATCTGATCTAATCTCATTACATCCCAAAACAATAGTTTCACGTTCAACATATGCTTGATATGTCAGATATCTTTGTTCAGCTCTAAGATCCAACTTAGGATAATACCTGTAATGCCTCCGTTGAAACTGAATCATAACATCTTGTAATCATCAATAACGGTATACGTTGTATTTGTAATAGTTTTGTTCGCACGTAAAGCAGGTTCCTAAACATAGGCGGAGATTGACTTGGAAGTCTGGGGGGGGGGGCACGATGATGATGATGTCAATTCATCTATACATATATACATTAAATCAGTCGACTCCACGTTTGACTCTGGGGGGGTGCAATGCCCCGCCACGCCCCGCCCCCCCGTATCTCCGCCCATGTTCCTAAACTATGCTTCACAAGCGTGTAATATCGATGTTTCTATTGTCTTAATACATATTTCCTTAACAACTTCCTGTCATTCCCCAAGTTGCTTTCACAATACGTCTTAATTTATGAGAAAAATCAAACACATTTTTCCTCAGTTCCTCAAAATGTTGTTGAAAACTGAATCTATGATCTAACACCACACCTAAATATTTAATGTCTCCTTTATATCTAATCTTTACATTGCCCATACTAAATATTGGTAGCTCTTAAATTTTTCACCTCTCTTACAAATAAAATTAAACTTATTCTCCAAATCTCAAGTCCAAATCTCTCCGACCATTTAGTTCCCTCAAATCAACTGTATTAAACGCATTTTTTATATCCAAACTTATAACAATTGTAAAAATATGTTCCTTTTTATTACTTCTTCTATCCAGTTCTTTGTTAGTTTCCACAATGTTAATTACATTCCTAAGTGCATCAATTACACTTTTTTGCTTTCTGAAGCCATATTGCTTATCATGTATACGATTACCTTTCTCCAGGTAATATGCTAATCTAGATGTCATAATTTTGTCTAATATTTTACCCCACACGGGCAATAAACATAAAGACCCAACTCCTAACGGATGGCTACGATCTTTTGGTATAAATGGTGTCGGGAGTGAAATGAAGTGATGTATAATAATCGGATCGGGTGAAAAGGCCATGGAGCCGAAAAGAGACAGGTTGTTGACTGTTGGACATGAGAGTATGTCGAACGCTCTGGTTTAGGCGTCTATGTAAATAAATATGAATATGAGTTATTCTCGTAGGCTCTAGTGTATACTTAAATCGTGATATGTCTAGGAGGCCAAGCGAAGCATGGTGGCAGCTGCGGGATCCGGAAAGATCCACTTTTCGAACGTCGTTGAGTAAGTCTTAGCTTGATTACTAACGTTCGAATAACTAAGCCTAAATCGCCGTTTTACATAAGTCTATGGTTAGGGCTAAGAACATGTAGTCAACATTTCAAGTGTCGTGTCCCGAACCGTTTTCATTTGCAACGCCATCCGAGTGACCAAAATGGAAAAAACGCTTCAAAAGATTTCGCGACGCGTCAGGGCTAGCGAAGAAGGACGAGAAAGACCAAGTCAACACGCTTCTCTACCTATTGGGTGGTCAAGCGGAGATTTTCACCTCGTTTCACCTGCCATCAGCGGACCAGGAGAAGTACGATTTGGTAATAGCGGCATTCGACGGACATTTCTTGCCCAGGAAAAATATCATATACGAACGGGTCAAGTTCAACAACCGTGTTCAAGCTCCGGAGAACCAGTGGAGGAGTTCATCTCTGCTCTCCGTGTGCTAGCGGAGTCATTCGAGTATCAAGTTCTTCGAGAAGACCGCATCGTCGTGGATGTCAGCGACCGAAGATTTTCCGAAAAGCTTCAGCTGGAGCAAGGTCTAACGCTGGAGAAAGCTACGACCATAGCAAGACAATACGAATCGGTCAAGAAGCAGCAGGAAGAGTTACATAACCCGGCGTTAAACCAGCTCATAGATAGCCAGGAACCCGGCCAGGGTCGCAGGAATCAACGGGGAAGCCATGGCTCAGAGTTCAAGAAACAAGAGCAACAACGAAGGAAAAGCTGGTCCCAACCCGCAGTAGGAATGAAGCTTATCCTTCTGGTTTTTGGTGCGGACGAGCAAAGTTTCATGACAAGAATTCCTGCCCTGCCAAGGACGCCACGTGCCGTAAGTGCGGTAAGAAAAACCACTTCGCTAGGGTTTGCAAGTCAAGTGTAGCTGTGAACATTTCGTCAGTGCGTATAGTCGGAGTGAAGACGTCGAGGACATTCCTTGGCTACTTAGTATCATCCGCGTCATCGCACAAAGAGACTTGGGAAGAAGACGTCTTAGTCGCAGATGTCTGAGTCAACTTTCTGCTGGATTCAGGAGCAGACGTGACAGTCATCCCAGACAGTCTCTACAAACGGAAGAAAAGCAGATTTCCGAAACTCAAACCTCCTGACCGGAATCTTTCGAGTCCTGGTGCATCGAACTTGAACGTCAAGGGAATGTTCGAGTGCCAGCTAACTTGCAAGTCAGCCTCTACGTCCGCAAAAGTCTATGTGATCAAGGGACCCGATCGTCTACTATTGTCAAGAGAACATTGCGCCCAACTAAAGTTGATTCAACGACTCAATGAAGTGACGATACACAGCCTAACTCAAGTTAACCCGGAAAAAGAATTTCCACGAATTTTCGATGGACTCGGAGAACTGGAGGGAGAATACGAAATCAAGCTGAAGCCCGGTGCCGTGCCCTTTGCAGTTCACGTTCCAAGGCGAATTCCTATCCCATTAATGAATAAAGTAAAACAGCATCTCGATGCAATGTTGAAGGACGGAATAATCGAATCAGTGATAGAACCGAGGGAATGGTGTGCTCCGATTGTGTTAGCAGCAAAACCGAATGGAGACCTCAGGCTTTGCGTTGATCTGACCAAGTTGAACAGCAGCGTTCAACGTGAGAACTTTCCGTTACCTTCAGTTGATCATCTGTTGGGCCAGATACCCCAGAAGCCAGGATCTTTTCCAAGCTGGACGCCAAAACAAGGTTTTGACAGAAGAAATCGGCAGAGAGGTCTCGAAAGTTTACGACCTTCATCACGCCTTTGGGAAGGTTCCGTTTCTTAAGACTTCCGTTTGGAATTTCTTCAGCTCCAGAAGTTTTTCAACGAGACATTGCAGAACTTCTACAGGGTATCCCAGCCCTGACGAACCTGACAGACGACACTTTAGTGTGGGGAGTTACTCAAGAAGAACACGACAGACGTCTCAGAGAAGTCCTTCGACGGTTTCATGATGCGAACATCACCCTCAACAAGGACAAGTGTGTCTTCGGTGAACTAAGGTTCTTAGGTCATCTCATAGACCACAGAAGAATCCGGCCTGACCCGAAGAAAGTAGAAGCCATAGAAAATCTTCAACCACCAAAAGATCTACGTGAAACAACGTTTCATTGGAATGGTGAAATATTTGGCCAAGTTCATACCGAATTTGAGCGAAATTTTGGCTCCGATACACTCGCTATTGAAAACAACGAATGACTTTGTGTGGGACTTTGAGCAAACTCGATGCTTCCAGGAAATCAAACGCTTGCTTACGTCGGCACCAGTTCTAGCACGGTTTGATCCTAAGCTACCGGTCATCGTCTCTGCGGATGAATCGTCTTATGGCTTGGGAAGTGTGTTGCTTCAAAAACACAAGGACAGTACGGTACACCCTGTGGCCTACGCATCAAGAACTATGTCCATTGCAGAAAGAAGATACGCTCAAATCGAAAAAGAAGCGTTAGCACTCACTTGGGTTTGTGAGAAATTTGAAGACATTATGGGACTCGAAGTGCATCTTGAGACCGATCACAAACCACTCATGCCCATATTTTCAACGAAACAACTGGATGAATTAACGCCTCGTTTACAACGCTTCAGGCTACGGATGATAAGATATTCATTCACAATCTCATACACTCCAGGTAAACACCTCTTAGCAGCAGACGCCCTCTCAAGAGCCCCTCTTGAAAGTGACAACTCCAGCGAATTGGAGGAAGAGACTAAGGCCTACGTGAGACTCGTCCTCCCTACACTTCCTGCTTCGGAGGCTAGGCTATTACATATCAAAGATGGACATAAAAAAGATGTCACGATCTCGAAGATAACTTTTTCGTTGTTGGCACCTGGCCAGATAAGAAGGCATTGAGTCTAGCAGAATTACCATACTTCTACGTCAAGGACGAGCTGTTCATCGAGAATGACTTACTGCTACGAAACAGTCGCCTTGTGATACCATCAGTCTTAAAGCAAGACCTCCTAGAACGACTTCATTGTGGTCACTTGGGAGTGAATAAGTGTCGTGCCCTTGCAAGAGAGTGTTTGGTGGCCCGGTCTGTCAA
This sequence comes from Pholcus phalangioides, assembly GCF_987345545.1. Taxonomy (NCBI): domain Eukaryota; kingdom Metazoa; phylum Arthropoda; class Arachnida; order Araneae; family Pholcidae; genus Pholcus; species Pholcus phalangioides. The sequence goes on from NW_028301600.1 coordinate 10,267,189, forward strand.
CGCAAATTGAAGACAGGATCAAGAAATGCGCTGTATGTTGTCAGAATAGAAGCAACAGACATGATCCACTAATTCTGACAGACTTCCCTTCTAGACTATGGGAAATGGTGGCCATTGATTTGTTCAAGTTAAACGGAAAATGGTATTTGCTTCTTGCAGATTACTACTCTCGACATCCAGAGTACGCGTTGTTAAACTCGCTCACTTCAGCGAATGTTATTGAGCACTGCAAATCGATCTTTGCCCGCCATGGCATTCCGAAGGAGGTACGCAGTGACAACGGGGGTCAATTCGAGAAAGTGAGAAACTCCCAATTCCAAGAATTTGCACGGACGTATGGATTTGAGCACGTGACGTCGAGTCCAAGATTTCCGCAAGTAAACGGTTTCATCGAATCCATGGTCAAGGTGGCCAAAGGGCTGATGAAGAAAAATTCAGATCCATACCTAGCACTGCTGCAGTACAGGAACACGCCATTGGAGAATGGCTATAGTCCAGCTCAGCTGCTGATGAGGCGTCGCCTTAAAACAACGGTTCCGATTTACTCACATCTGCTAAAGCCTTACCAACCTGATGAAAATCGCATAAGGGGGAAGGACAAAGCAAGGATTGAGAAGCAGAGAAAAAATTATAAAAATCACCACGGTGTCCTCACTCGAGAGCAGCTGAATGTAGCAGACACAGTGTGGGTGGCGGACATGAAGACGTGGGGTGAAATCGAGCGCAGGGCAGATACCTCGAGATCTTTCATCATCAAGACGCCAAGCGGATCTGTGAGAAGAAATCAGTTCCACCTGAACAAGACTGAACGCCCTGAGCCTGGTTCAGAATCGGATCCAGGAATTGTAGAGCTCCCATACGCTGGTCGGACAGTCCGGGATGGCCAACTGGACAGTCGTCAAGAGGACAAACATCCGTCCCCATCGGAGCAATACGATACGGTCGTGTGGCGCGGAAGCCCCAGCACTATCCGCTGACTGACACTAAACTAGAGTCATTTTTATGAAAAAAATAAACATAAAAGGGGGGATGTGCCGGAAGTGAAATGAAGTGATGTATAATAATCGGATCGGGTGAAAAGGCCATGGAGTCGAAGAGAGACAGGTTATTGACTGTTGGACATGAGAGCATGTCGAACGCTCTGGTTTAGGCATGTATGTAAATAAATGTGAATATGAGTTATTCACGTTGGCTCTAGTGTATACTTAAATCGTGATATGTCTAGGAGGCTAAGCGAAGCATAAACAATGTTTTGCCTTTCTTCCAAATCTTTGGAAAATAACCCGAATTATAACAATTATTCAACACTCTCAAGAACCAATCCTTATCCGCCAAATAAAGTTCTCTTATAATGCCAAATGTTAGCCCATCCTCACCAGGTGCCTTATGCATTTCTATTTCATTCATTGTTCTCTTCAATTCTAATTCACTAATTTGGATTATCCATCACATCACCATCATCTTCATGATAATCAAATTCCTCAAAATTATAATTCCTGTTCGGAAAATGAAATTCGTACAAGTTCTCTACGATACCCTTAATTGTATCTACTTTTATATTATAATAATTTAAACAAGTCACAACAGGGACGTGGTAGCCCGGTCGATAAGATACTCGCCTTAAGTACCAAAGGATGTTTAGAGGTGTCGCGAGTTCGATACCCGGTTCGTCCTTGTCAGAAAACTTTCCCGACACATGACTACAGCAGGGAGTCCCACATTGAGGGTTACGGATCAACCTCTCGGTAAATATAAAAAAGAAAAAGGCTGCCGTTCTCTGAATCGGCAATAAATTGTAGGTCCAGGTCTAATTATCCCTCGTGTGCAGAAAATCACCGTGGTGAGACAAAAATGATCAAACAAGTCACAGCCCCATTATTTGTAAATTTATCCATAATGACCTTATACATTGGTCAAAATATGGACTTTACAGTAATTCTATCCAAATGATCCTTAAGAGTTTTTTATATAAAGCATTCTCTTTCTTAAACCGAATATTCCGTTCGATTCGTTCATTCAAAAAAACAGTTTTTTGATATAGACGTCGAAGCGCTCTTACCTTGCTACGTTTAATTTGTAATTCTAATGTCCACCATTCGACATTCTGTAGTTTATGTACATACTTATGTCTACATTTCTGGCAAAATTCCTTTACCTTATTTTTTATACACTCAATGTATTTATCAATATCCATCACATTTAAGTCGTTCTTATGTTTATTAATCAATTCAGGTATAGCAATCTTAAAATCGATTAGTTTCATATCCTTAAGTCTATATGTAATATTAAATGTCCCACTCATCTTTTTAATATGATAACTTCAAGTTATCAACGCATGATCACTGACACTTATCTCGTCAGACAGATTTTATATAATCCGCTATATTCTTAATCATTACCAAATCTACCCAACTTGTACTCCTGACCATTAAAGATCGGGTTACTATTTGAATCGTTCACTATATCTAAAGAAAAAATCTGTTTATAAAATCTAATATTATCTCTCCTCTGACATCAGTTACCTTCGGACTCCAAACTCTAGATTTAGCATTAAAAAATCTCCATTCACAATAATATTTTCATTTGGATAACTTAATAATATATTTCAATTTCATTTAATCTTTCCGCTAAATTAACCGAAGGTTCCCTATATATACTCATAAATATAAAAATTTCATCATTATATTGTATTCTAGCTACTGCTAAATTTTTACTACAGTGTAGTTTAACCACTTGTAGCTTTTTACTATATACAATGATTCCAGCCTTTGGGTCATTATCACAACAAACAATTGCCATATCAGTATGAAAACCAACAATTTTTTCTTGTTGGCAATATACTTCATTCACACTAATAATTTCTAAACCTTCAGATAAAATGTCTTGTACCAACTGCGCTGTCGCTTTTTTATCATTATGTAGATTAATATGTGCTATTTTAATCTCTGCGTCTCTATTCAATGTTATAATTAATATTCTCTTTGTTGTGCTCTTTCTATTTCTTTAACATAAACTCTGCATTTCCTATCATTAGCAGAATGTTTCACCTCGAAGTTAGTTTTAAACTTCTTATTATACGCAGCACAATTTCTACAATATTCCTCTTTTTCACATTCTTCAGACTTATGTCCCTCATCCCCACAATCGTTTATTTTTGAAATCCTTTCCCAAATGTCCATATTCGCAACAATTATAACATTGCAATGCTCTAATGTACTCTTTAACGTCCACTAAAGACCATCCTATATAGACTTTTTGTCTACCAACTAACTTATCAAATATTGTAGGCTCTACCCACTTTCTTAGTTGTCCTCTCCTAGAGACAAATGATAATCTAACCGTAATATCAGTATCAGCTGGTATACCATTCTGCTCCTTAAATTTTTCCACAATATTATTTCCGTCAATATCATTACCCACACCGTACAAAATTATTTTTGGGTTCCTTTTTATAGGCGTCTTCGTCTCAAAAGTCTCCTTTAACTTATCATTTGAACCAAATTCTGCAATTAACTTATCAATATCTTCCTTTTTTTAGACTTCCACAATCATACTACCGCGTTTAGTAATCCAAGCTGATTTCATTCCAACCTTTACTTTCGCGGGATTAACCGCACACTGTACCTCTTTCTTAATTTGTTCACTACTTTTATAGGCTCTTTCGGAGTAACAGTTATCAAATGACTCTCCGCACTATGACCGTGGTGCGGCAAAAATGATCAAAACCTTGGCCTATGTGTTCAACTGCTTAAATAAGTGGAGGCCTTCCTCACCAACAGCAATCAGTTTTGTCTCCTTCAAGGTCCATTTCTCCAGGTTAAGTCTGACACCCCCAGGGTTCGGTCCTCTCGTCACTATTATTTTTGATTTATATTACCGATCTTCCAAATACAATCAATTGCCATATCAGACTCTTTGCAGATGATTGCGTCATCTACCAATCAGTGCACAACGAATCCGTCCAGGCATCTCTCCAAAATAACCTCAACATTGTATCGGAATGGTAATCGTTCTGGCAATTACCCTTTAATCCTTCAAAAACAGTTTTTATGAAAATTACTTCGCAAAGACAAAACAAATGACCTCCGTTGGAATCTTCATGCTTATTACATCTTTCATAAATGTCTCCAAAAACGTTTTTTTCTTCGTCGAAACCTCAAAAACTCTACCTGTTACCTTACACATCTTTCGCGTACTCTCATATGCCTGTGAAATCTGGGACACCCATACTCTCTCAAACATAGACAAATTCAAAATAAATCCGCCCGCTTCATTCTTAACTGTTGGTAATTCTCCGCCACTGAACTCAAGCGCCAACTCAACATGCAACCGCTTTTCACCCGTAGACATATATCTCGATTAACTTTCTTTTTCAAAATCCATGGCCATTTTCATATCAACACTTCCAACTCCAGCTTCATACTTTTCGAAAAGAATTAACCATTCACAAAAATTGAAACCCATCTTTGCATCCACATAGTGTTTCAAATTGAGTTTCTTTCCTCGAACAATAACCAATTGTAACACCTCCCGTCAAATATTATTGATTGCACAATAGTTTCCGATTCCCTTATATAGGCCTCGGCCAAGCCATATCACATAAATAAATAACAATACGAAGACAAGTCGTACTATGAACGTAGGAAGAATGAATGTGATGATGAGGAGTCTTGCAGGACTATTTATAGTGGAAGTGAACAGGTTTATGCTTGAACCAATCAACGTACGGCAAGCATTCGGCGCATAAAGAAATTGATAACGTCATTCAGTAGATTTGCATACGGACACGTGGCGTTGATTTATTTTGAATATTACGTTTTTGTGGCAACAGTCCGAACAAGATGGAGGAAGTTGATCAGGCTCTCCCCACATTGTATACATCGCTATTACCGATTGAGATCATGGAATTATTATATTACGGGACGGAAGCCCGCGGATACTTCCGCCCGTGAGACAAGGTATTTAAATATAATTATTTCATTACATATATATATCAATATAATGAAATAATACTATATACACAAATAAAAATATATACTCTCAAATCCTGACTCGACCGGGTTTTCTCCCGAGCAATCATTTAATGTTAAATGCTAGGGGTTTAGTAATGACTTGAATGTAAGGATTAATGGAACATTTATGGACCCAAAAGGGCGATATGTTACACACGCTGCACCAATTGCGGGCGTCGGTTTCCGATAGAAGTATACCTATTATTAAAAATCGCCAGTAAAACGCACGCCAATCACGCGCGTGCTGGTTCTGACAATCTTCAACACTGCAGAGAATTCGCATGGATGTCATAATCAGCAGTACTTTGAGGAACAAGCACAGAATGATCCCCATAATAATCAATGTTAAAGGTGCCGATTAAAAATCGAATTGAATTTTCGAAATCTTGGATTGGCGCAAGGGCGTAGCGAGGGGGGGGGGACTTGGGGGTCTGGTCCCCCCCCCCCCCGAAATGTGAGAAAATGACCGGAAAAAGATGGCCAAATCCATTGTTCTGTCACTTTGGTCCCCCCCCCCGAACGAAATTTCTGGCTACGCCCCTGGATTGGCGACACGCCTAACCTATTTTTCAGTTTCTATTAACGATTTTTCCTGGTGATTTTAGTAATAATTAACAGTATAATTGGTGGATTCGAATAAAAAAAAACCATCAGAATAAAGTTTCCGCCCTGAAATACTCCTCCTCTCCTATGAATCAGGTCTTTTCAAACTTTATGAAGCTCTAAACCACAGATCGACAAACAACCTGACATTTTTTCCGTGTGACCGCAGACAATTTTGAGCAAATATCTAACACATTGAAAGGCGAATAAATTGAAAGGCGCTTGGCGGTCGAGTGGTTAGGGAGCTAGCCTCTCACTGCAATTCTGAATTCGAATCTCGATTCGGGCATGAATGTGTACTAACTCTTAACAAATTCCCTAGACGGATCATGCTGATCCCTTGGGAATACGTGGGGATGACATTATTTAAAAAAAAAAAATTTGAAAAAGCCGCAGGGCAGTGGGAAGTACAGTCAAACCTCGTTAATGAGTCACTCTTGGGAAAGCAAAAATATGACTTAGTATGCGGAGTGACTCGTTAAACGGAGTCGGCCATAGCTGTGCCAATTCCTGCCTGAGGACAATTGGGACTTCCAAAAAGTGACCCGGTAAGCGGAGTGACGTGTTAACCGGGTGGCGCACTAACAAGGTTTGACTGTATACAGTGGTATTTATAGAATTGTGAAATGTCTTCCAGATTCACCATTGACGCATTGCATTTGGTATGCAAGTATCGGAGCCACAGAGAGCCCAACACTTTCTGATGCTCCGATTTTATATACACTAGACGTCGCTCATTGGAATTACGGATAATTCAGGTCACGTTTGCAAAGTACGAAACGAACTAATAACCATGGAGGAAAATTCATTGATAGTTAATCCGGATTTTGATTTGTGTTAATTTTTTCATCGAAAGTTTTTTTTTTGCACATTTTGAGGCTAAGGTTGAACCAGACCTATTTTTTACTTATAAGACGTCGTTATCAACCTGCAAGAGATTATATATGTAAGTGAAACCCAGGACACTTCCTTGAGTAACTCCAATAGTGACATGTCCAATAGGGTGGAACGAAAAAGGGTGTTTTTTCACTTTTTTTGGAAATTGATATTGCCTTAGTATTCAAAAGATGCCTTTCAAGGTTTTAAGACGTTATACCAAAATCTAGGAAAATATTTTAATATCTTGAGGTTCCTCACGGACCCTAAAGGTCGAGCAAAAAGACTTTTCTAAGTGTACATCATAATCTATGTAAACATTATATATATAATAACCCCTTTTGGGGGGGGGGGGGAAACAAAACTATAACCATGTTCCAAACTATAAAATCAAAAAAAAACCAACATAGTTTGACGATAAAGGTGTCAGGAGGATGAATCTATTGCTTCCTCTGTTATCACACTTATTACATTTCACTTTTTTTGCAAAATAGTCCGCTTTTTTTTTCGAACGACGGAAGAGAACTCCTTGATTTTACTCCGACTTGAATGAAGCCTTCACGACTCTCGGTTGTTGATACAGCAATAGATGCTTCAGTTACGAGTCTTACTCACCGTTCAACTGCTTGTGTGTGACACGGTAAAATTCGCATAGAAAAGCAGGTTCAGATCATTTTTGTGGGTCCATTTCCTGATTTTTTATAATAGGTGGTTCAGTCACTCGCACTTGATCACATGCAATTAGTTCCGAATAGTGCTTAGCAGAAAATTTTATTTTCGGAACATGGAATGTACGGATTTGCGCTTCTGATAAAATCCTTCATTTCTAATTTTCAGAATTCTCTTGATTCTCAGTTTTTTGCCCGTACTATTTCCATGAGATATATCTGATCTGCACTTAAATCAGTGTTGTCACTGTCCATTATCGGAAGGTTATTAAAGATTGGTTTAAATATCACAATATATATATAGGTAATCTTTCACAATTTTCCAAACTTTTTCCGATATCACCTTGAAGCCCGTGTGGACTGATGGAACATCCATCTAGATGCTTCACAAGATGCCTTAGAGGTAACTCATTGAAGTGAAAAAGACAAATAAGCCATTGCAAGGGATGGCCTATTTCTTTCTCTATTAATTTGATAACACCATTTTTACAACCAGTGTTGGTAACAGTTCCGTCGCATCCGATCGCCATCAATTCCTTCGTATCAAAATCTTGCTTCAAAAAGTCTAGGATTGATGACTTTATATCCCTTGCTCTACTGCTTCTTGGAGTTGTGTGACCGAGATAAATTGACTCGGGTTCCGGCAATATGGTTATGTGTTCTTCAAATATGGTTATTCTATGGAAAGAATCACCTTCTTTGACATTAGCTAAGGTTTTGTCTTTTTGACCATCAAAATATATTCCTTGCACATTTAGTTCTAGGAATTTTATTTCGCAAAAGAACTCTCTGTGATGCTCTTTTAAGCCTTATTTTCATCCGGTCTATTGTCATATTTGGCTTCTCTTTCGTCAATAACCCAACATCTTCCAGCACAGCATTCACAATAATTGCAGCTGATCGATCAGACACACCAGTTCTATCACAAGCAAGAGCAATATTTGGTAATTTAGTTCTCATCTGTGAGGATGATGGTAGAACTTCAAAAGCAAATGAAGTACTTGCTTCAGCACAGATTGATATGCTAACTTCAACGGCAAACTGTGTTTTGGCTCATATAGATCATTTGCCTCAGAATTGTTGGATGTAGATGAGTTTTCAGTGGTTGATGAACTAGTTTCCGCCGTTTCCTCTTGAGATGACTTCAAATGGGATAACATTTTCATTTTATTTTGTTCATTGTTTTTCAATTTCTTCATCTACTCGACCAATGGCCATCTTGCGTGTACTTCTTTGATATTGCAAGAAATCTCGCTCTAAATTTGGGACCTTTCTCAACTTGTCACACTTAAACTCTTCAAGATCACATTTGCATGCTGCAATGTCGAACAATTTCCGTTCTTCGCACTGAAAAGATTTCAAGTTCAACTTGAAAGTTTGAGAATCTTTCCTTGCTTTCATATTTTTCTGAAGATTCTTGTATTTACAGTAAAAGTCTTTGAAAAATTTGCATATCCGTTGGTGAGAAACCTTAAGAATTGAAGCAATTTTCCAAATATTTTCTATCTTTGGCACGATAATTTCAAGAATGTCTGCAATAGCTGGATATTTCCTTGATTGTTGCGCCTTCATATTGCGTTGAGTCAGCAAATAACAAAGCATAACATCGCTATAGGTGGGCAAGACCCGAGAATCCAACTCTTTAGGATTTCCTAAAATGTCAATAAAAGCTTCTGGTAGTCATTTTGACTGCTATACACCCTCTCAGTTAAAGGGTAAGATTGCAGATGAATACTGGAAACAAGGGAAAAACATCCTGTTCACTTAACGAATCACGTGTTCATGGGAATAGGAAAGCCTCCTCCACGGTGTCATGCTATAGAATTTCACACGTGCGTAAAACTTTAGGGGCGATGAGGAACCTCAAGAAGTTTGAATTTTGGGGAAAAAAAATTAGGAATGGCATTTCTTCACATAAAGGCATATTTTAAATTCTATTACAATAGCAATTTCGAAATTTTTTTTTTCGTTCCACCCTAATGTCCAATCAGAAAATTCTCCGTTCACCATCCAATCTATTGTATAGATAGATTGGATCGAGAGCAATTCGATGAATTCGAATTGCTCTCGATCTTATGTGAACGCTTTCAAGAGTTAGTGATGTTGGACCCGATAGAATGCATTTCGGAAATCCAGATAGAGAACGTCGACACTTTTTTCTCCACCCAAAGCCTGTCACATGATTATAGAAATATGCAAAGAAGGTTGGTTACACACAACTTTTCATCCTGAACTTATGCTGGTTTACCGCATTCTCCATCTACTTCCCCATCTCCATCACCAGTTGTCATTTAATGATGATTTCAAGAATTTTTGAGAGGGCATTGGTCAAACTCACTAAGCGATAGTTAGAGAGATGGCCTCTACTAAACTTTTTTAAAAATAGGGACCACTTAGCAAGTTTCCAATCCCGTGGGACGATACTCTCAGCAACACTACCCCTGTAAATATGTCCAACAGATAAAAACATCAGCAGATTCCATCAGTCAACACTGCGCGGTCGGTCATCGTCGCCCATGGATATGAATGAAATCGTCACCTTTTGCAGTCAAATGAAATGAAGCTGGTGAGAAAATATTTTCTCGCAATATCTCTGGGCAGTAACTGCCCGTTCCATGATAGAAAGTCAGTATATTGGCAAAAAAAAAAACTAATCACTGCTCATACAACTAGCCATAAAAAACATAAGAGAATGTTTTTACTCTTTAAAAAAAGCATCAATCCCTGCCTAACTGTGCACCAAATACCTATCTTTTGCTCATCAGATGGCAAATAAAACATAAATGTCTCCAATCTACTATTCTGGTGAATTTTAAGCAAATCTTTATTTCACTCCAATACAATCGAGGGTCTGACAATAGTTATGTAATTTATATAAAAGAAACCATGTGCCATTAATTCAAAACTGAGAAAAAAAATTTAAAGCTATTTTCAATTTTAAAAATAATAAAAACTATTTTGCAGAAAAAGTATTACAAATACAAATACAACGCCACGATGACTTCAGGTACATAATAAGCTCAGGTACATAATTACTGTTGCACATACCAATATAATATTCTCCTCCCCTCATCATCGTTTAAAAAAATCAGTCATCGTTAATGGGTTAAGTTAAATACCACAAACTCTCTTGCTGTGAGCCAGTTGATTTTCTTTCCTTCAATGTCCATCTCCCTGTTGGTGATAACTTTTTCAGTTTCTTTGGTCCCTTTGAAGTTATCCATCTGCATTTGTGACACAGCGATTTTTTTTTTTTTTGCTACATCTTTCCATCACCTGAGCGTAATCCTATAAAGTGTATAGTCATTGTCGGTTTTTTAGGGCAGATTCTACATCACTAAAATCAGAATCATTTGGAAGATTACTGTGCCCTGAAATGAAGTGCTTCAACATCACAGATTTCAGCATGTCTATATCAGCAAACAATGTATTCGTCATAAGCACATTTTTTACGTTTTGGTTCTGACCGCCACGAGTCAGACCATAATATATATATATATATATAAGATCTGTCACATTCTTTCCAACATGAACAAGAATGTGTTTGCACAAGCAGGAACCCACTTCCTGGGCATCTCATCCTGCAGTCCCTTCTACCCAACAAACATAACAGAAACTTTTGCTGTCTTTTCCAGAGTGGATCCTAGTATTATACTCATATATTTGCCTCTTATAATAAGTAGGAGCAATGTTTTCTCCATATCATATAACAAAGTTTCCAGGTGTTTGTTTTCCTTTGCAGTTCTCGGGTCATCATTCATTGCTTTTCTTGCTTCTGTAAATTCTAACATTTATACACATTTAAATCATCCTCTATTTGTTCCATGTCAACAATGTTGTGACAGTTCTGCATATCAGCATAAAAACTTGCATTTATTGCAGGTATCTTTCTTCAGCTTCCTTCTTTTGATATTAAAATGTGTGTGAAGTATCATCCTGTCGTAACTAAAATGTTTCACTATCTGGACCCCTACTCGGATACTAGCATTGTATTTATAGTTCTCAGATATACATCAAAGGTAACTAAAACTTACGCCATTCCTTTTATTTTCTTTCCTGTATAAGTCATACATTGTTGATACTGTTAGTTCTGTTGACAGATATTTTGTATCACCACTCTCTTCAACAATTGTGCGATTTATATCGGGGAAGCTTATTAATGTGATCCTTTACTTTCTGAATTTCACCAGGGGAAATTCTAGATTGCACTTTCCTGTGAGTTCCTCTCGTCAGTTTCCTGCAAACAGAACCAACTGCCAAAGATAACCTGGTTCTGGTTAAATAAGATAAGATGATGGAAACTCAGTTTGGTAGTTGGTTCAAGTGCACACAGACAGCATCACAGCCTAGATGTCACTTAGTTCTATTTAAATAAAAAATTTCACCTCTTTCAATAGTTCAGATGTCGGTATATCTCAAAAAGTATTAAAAATGGCACTTGGTTCCTTTTATATAAAAGCCATCAATATATAAACACACACACTTGATTTCCAAATAGATGTGTGTGAAGATATTTATTTAAATAAAAACAAAATTAAGAAAATTGTTTTTATTTGAATTTTACAAATGTTACAAACTTATAACCACATCAGCAAACATTTGTTAATACTAGCAGCATTTTGATGCAATGTAACAATGAACATGAAAAACATTTAAAAAAATGGCTTCAACAACAAAAAAAAAAAATTAATGACTATCCAAAACATATCTTCAAGCCACAAAGATTCTTGCACATATTTTGACATTTAAAACATAAAAGCACCTCACACAATGCACAGAGGCCAATACAAAAACTTACATTGTCTCATTCATACACGCGAAAAACATTTCAAGCAACAGCATCACAGCTATTTAAAACAAGGATTGAATGTGAATGCTCATAAATGAAAGGCAAAAACGTAACTAATCTGATTCACAGCACCAAGATTTCTGTGGAGAAAATTAAATGCTTCTTATGAAATCAAACTGTTTAGTACGAAAAAAAATAAAATTGACAAAAATTTCATCTCAAAGAAAATTAAATTTCAACAATGGTAAATAATGGGTCAAGGGCATTGTTCAATGATTTTCACAGTAAAGCTTTGTCAGCAAATCATTTGAATTCTGAACTTCTTAACAATCAATGATAGCAATATATAATTTTAACTAGATTTGAAAGGATAAGTCAAGACATTTCAGACATAGTTAAACTACCCCTTAGTGAGAAAACCTCCAAATGAAAAATAAATTCAAGATGACAAATTAATTAGTCACGAAAATTAAGTCTAGATATTATCAGTCTGACGGCCATATTCACCAACAGAGTTTAAACTACAATCGCAGGTTAGAGGATAAGAGATCGACACGAATTAGTTAAAATACTGAATTTAACCAATCTGTGTCGATCTCCAATACTTTCACTTGCAATTGTAGTTTAAACTCTGTTGGTGAATACGGTGGTTAGTCTCTGTTACTTTTCTCTTATTCATGCTAAAACTCTTTAGGCACCTTAATTTTGTAGTTGATACTTCAAAAAATATATCAATATAATAATCATTAACTACTCACAACCGATTTAATAATAGTAAAGATTTAATTGCAATATGGCTGAATCTACTTCAATTAAACCATTTAATGGTCTCTAAAATTATTCAAGAATGAACCATCATAAAATTTGACTGTTTTTGTAAAAAAGAAATTTATAGGTTTACTAAAACATAATATTCTCTATGAAAATTTAAAGAACAATTTACAATTTTGGGATGATTTTTTTTTACTCCATCACTGTTGAATTGGATGTTCTTCACAAAATCACAATTTTTTTTTTTTTGCAAGGCATATGCAATAAACTATTTTTGGCTGTATAATCAATCCTACTGATTAAAAATATACTTTCTTTCTACTGTACACCATCTCCGATCATACAGCAGTTTACCACCAATTGAGTCGCTTCAGAAAAGTTTCTCCTTAGAGAAAATGTTATACTTCTGTCCTCATCTTGAGCACAAAAGTGACTTTTGGCCAGGATATATTAAGAAGGCATCACCTATCGTGCTTGCCTCAGGTCCAAATTAAAGATATACTAGCTCAAAATAAAATTTTAAATTTTCTCAATTATAATTATCTTTATATTCCATTACTTATTCAGGGATCCCTCTCTAAAAATTATAAAAAGTAGATTTAATTTTTTTTCATTTAAAAAAATAAAAATAATTTTTTTTTTTTCATAGCACTATTTCAGTATCCTATAAGATTGGCTCTAACCAACTTATTTCTATCATTTTGCTTTGGTTTAAGACAATTTTAGGCCAAAACAGCATACTAACAAATAATTCTTTTGTCTCATCTCATTATACATTCATACACACCAACCTTGGGATCAAGCCTCTCTGTAATGGCAATGTTCGTCTTCTGGGAGAGTGGGGACCCCCACAAAAAATTTTCTCACCATGACTATTTTAAAAATTTACCATAATATGTATTTACTCAGCTCTGATGGGCATAAAAAGTAGCCTTTTGTTCAAGTTTGGGCCTGTTTGTCATAAATATTCCTCAAGAAATCAATGAAAGTTCAATTTTTTGGAACAAGACACTATCACTGCAGGTCATCAACATCCCTCTTCCGCTTTATGTAGAAACTTATCCATGAAAAATGTTATGAATAAACTTGATATAAGTTATTCTTCTACTCACTAGTTTCCCCCCCCCCCCTTCAATTCAGCAATTAGAATGTTTTTGGAAAAAAAAAAGAATTCAACTCGCATATGTGCACACGGGCAGCCAAACTTTACTTTACGATGGCTATCAGCAGCAGCGAATGTAACTTCATTTCAAATGCAGATTGATAATCATTCTTTGCAGATGTGGTCTTTGCGTGGGATCATTTTGTATTCTATAGGATAATAAAATTCGGAAAAATCTCCAATGAAAACATACTTTAAAAAAAACCACAGTTTCGTAGTTTTTCACGATTCACAGTAATTTCATATTTTATGGTAGAAATACATAGAAACTATGAGCATTCTGTAGTAATTGGCAAGTGTGTATATTACATTCTTTTTTTGAGGAGTCTTCCAAAGTCCAACTTGCCAACACTCTCCCTTGATGCACAGCAAATTATGAAGACATGTAAGTTTTTAACAATGATGCTCCTTTGAGACCACTTCCAAAAGCACAGTGCAAAATATGTAAATTACAAGGTCCAATGTAAATAAGTCAAGTTGAACTAGATGGTTTTGGTACACTGCCCATTCTATTTTAAAGAGATTTGTTTACATTTTACGGTTCAATGCCAGCGCCATCATTTTTCACAAATGAAACATTTTCATTTCTAGCTCTTTACAGAGCTTTGTAAACATTGTTTATGTCTCTGCACATGTCCTAAAAATACAGAAGACAACTGAATGCTATTGGGTAGCATCAAAATCATGAAACCCAGGATAAGCCTATGTATGAAACTGCATTGTAAACTGCAACTACTACATTTGCTTATGTAAACTGTTGTTTCACCTATACACAAAATGTGCACAGTAATTTTGAATAATGAATGTTAGTGACTGTAAAATGAATAGTCCAAGACCATGAAGTAGTAAATACAAAATTATTTTTTCCATCCAGACAGAAAAGTTTTAATAACTACTCAAAACACATTGATACACAATGAGTTTTTAAATCTTCAGAATAAGCAAATGAAAAATTAATAAACCAAATGGTCTACATACACCCCCAAATAACCTGAAAAAACAAAATTTTATTTTGGTTATATTTGACATCAATATTTTTATGGGCAACTTTTTTCAACTACCTAGTTCATAGTCTCCCAAACATTTTGTTCTATCGCCCCCTTCATCAGAAATTTTTTCCTCTCATCGCCCCCCAACTCAAGTAAACCCATAGGATCCAATGTTAAATCAGTAGGTTCTGTCGCCCACTTTGGGAAACACTGACCTAGTTGGACAATTTGCCTGTTGTTGCCTTTGTATTTGCTTCAGCAGAATCATTGATTGCAATGTACTACATTTGTACTATTTTTGGCAATATATCAATGATTCCCTCTTCATTTAAAAAGATATATTTATAATATAGTGCTATGAGGTACTTTTTAATGTTATCTGCAGTTTGCCTTTGGTTTATTTCAATAGATCTAATTGTCCAAGTAGTTTTCAAGGTCATTGCTGTGGTCTACATAACTCTGACTTCTTGAAATAGAACAGACATTTAAAAAGTAAAATGGGCTTCACTTTTTAAAAGGTCTGTTTCATTTTCAAAAAGGTCTCTTTTCGTTCTCCTAAAGTCATTCTTCTGCTTTTTCGAGGTTTAGTTCATCCTAGACTCTTAGGTTTTGGAGACCATACCTACAGAGGGACATAGACCTGGTTGAAGGGGTGCAGAGAAGAGCTACATGTGTCCATGTTGGCACATGGAGCTTGAGTTATGAAGAAAGACTTCATTTTTTGAATGTTTACATTGAGAGAACACAGGTGTCTGGGAATATGATCAAAGTGTTCAAAATTTTCAATGAGATGGATAGGATGGACCATAGGCGGAGAGACTTGGAAGTCTGGGGGCACTGTCATTATTGCTGGGTGGCACGATGATGTCAATTCATATATACATTAGATCAGCCTACTCCACCTTTGACGCTGGGGGGGGGGGGCATATCTCTGCCCATGGGATGGACCATGAATTATTAATATGCCATCAATCGAGTGCTTTGACAAGGGAAACACCAGTATCGATTGGTAAGGGACAATTCTCAGCTGTGGTGTCAGAGAATTTTTCTCTAATAAAGGTTGTTAATAAATGGAATAGCTTACCCCTGGAGGTAGTAAATTCTAACACAATTGACACATTTAAAAAGAAATATGACAAACATGTTGGGGTAAATCAAGAAGCTATCCATAAGACCTGCCAACTCTCCGGATTTAGGCGGGAGACTCCGGATTTTTCATCCTTCCTCCTGCTCTCCAGATTTTGGCAGAAAATGAGATTTTACGCGAACTTTCACGTTGTCGTGACGTCAATGACTGCCGTCGTCGTTAGGGAAAACACCCATAGAGGACAGCCGTGGTCATTTTCATTGAGCAGCCGTAAAAAAAAGTTTTGGTGACTGCATTTAAGTAACTGGCAAAGACGTGACTGTGTTTACCTAGCATTTATTGCCAGTCATTTATCAGGTGCATGACCTTGGTTGCTGAAATTCCTGTATAATCATTATTGTATTCCATTAACAGCCGTGCAGTAAACACAAGTTTTTTCATCAGCAGCTTTGTATTTTGTAGTTTTTTAAATTGTTTCCTCCGATTAAATGTCTTCAGAAAGAAAATATAAAGCTTTTAAAAGTTCATATACCCAAGATTATCAATCACCGATAGCATCCATGAAAGGAAACATTTGTTTTATGAACAGTATATGTAGATGTGATTTCTCTCTATTCTGCATGGAAAGACTGACATGGAATTATATTCTGCTCGGGGGCAATGCAGAAACTGCCCTGGGGGAGGAATTGGAACTTTTTCTTAATATTTTTTTTGTGAAATTTTTTTTGATCGAGTCTATGACTGCGGGGGGGGGGGGGGTAACCCCTTCGGGAGAGTCTCCGGATTTCTGGAGTTCCAAAAGTTGGCACGTCTGCATATCCATACTTGGATAAGAAAACCATAAATATTTTTCATAGGCATTGTATAACACTTTATCATGTAATATAAAGTCTTTAGTTTTAAAATTGCATTTTTGATTGGGGGTTGCTGTATTTTAGAAATATGACATCCACATTTGTTATGAGCATCTTTTTCTCATCCACGTTGTTGGGCATTTTGCTTGTTGTGACCTTGTATTTGTAAACATAATTATTCAATGCATAATTACAAATTCACTCACAAACTAATTACCAAGGGTTGCAAAAATGAACCTACTTTGACCCATCAAAATGTTGGGCTACAGTAGAGCATATAGGTTCTGAAGTTCCCATACCTCAAATTTTCAATCATGATTGATTTTTCATCATTGTGCTCCCCTCCCCCAGACTTCAAGTCTATCTCCACGTATGGAGTAGAATGGTGGAACTATTCCAGATGTATCTACGATCACTGATTTGGGGATTCTCATTGACAAGCAGTGCTGGTAATCTGAACATTTTTCAGCGGTGGTCAAAAAAGCAAATAGAATGTTTGGTTTCATTTTTAAAAAGGTTTCTTTGCATTCTCCGAAAGTGATTCTCCTATTTATCTAATGCTTAGTTCGTCCTGGCCTGGAGTTTTGGAGACCATACCAACAGAGATACATAGAATTGGTCAAGGAGATGCAGAGAAGAGCTATGCATGCTCTTGTTAAAACAGGGCTCAAGCTATGAAGCTACTACGAGCTACTTGATTTTTTGAATATGTTTACATTGGAGGAATGTAGGTGGAGGAAAGATATGATTAAAGTGTTTAAAATTCCCAACCCTTCGATAAGGATGAGATGGTCCATGAATTATTTATTCACCGTTGAGTGAGTGCTTTGACAAGGGAGCATAAATTCACAAGAGACAACTCCAGGTTATGGTGTCGACTGGAATTTTTCTCCAACAAGGGGTTGTGAATAAATGGAACAGCTTACCCCCCCCCCCCCCAAGTGCCATGTATTCTACCACAATTGACATGTTTAAAAAGGAATGATATTCATATTGGGAAAAATCGAAAAGCTATCCATACTTAGACGAGACAACCATGATTTTATGTAATGTATTTAGTTATATACTTATTAATGCTCATGCATAGCCACTGTAAAGAATAAAGATGGGTAGCTGTTATTATGCTAGAGCACAGAATTTTCTGAACAGGCATCCAATGTTACTCAATTTGTATATATTACCTGGCAATAATATAATAATAATACGAAATGACTTGTGTAGTTGTTTCAGTAGTTCAAGATATTTTATGGGCAATTTTGTTTTTCCACCACCTTATTGGGCATTCACCTGTTGTGGACTTTGTATTTCTATTTGAAGTTTTTTATACTCGCTTTATGGCAATCATTACAAATTTAGCAGTAAAAAGTAATAACGCTTCTATAAGGTATGGGGGGTATATAAAGTAGTAAGAGTATTTGACATATATGTCATAAAAAAATACATATATGTATTTTTTTTATGAGCATCTTTTTTCAGCCACATCGTTGGACATTTTGTCTGTTTGGGCCTTTGTATTTGTATAAGTACAGTAGAATCTCAACTATCCAGGCAGCTACCACGAGTGATTGAAAAACATGGTTAAACCACTGGGAGTGAAAACAAGATTTAAAATAACAAAATCAGAAAAAAAAGTATTTATGTATTTTACCAGTTTAAAATGGCTATCCACTGTATATTACACTTATTGAACAATAGCCACACTAATATACTGGGTTTCACTGATAGTAGAAATACAATAGAACCTTGATCATCTGGGCTAATATTGGGGGAGGTGATCATGGATAACTGAACAACAGTTACCCTTTTCCTGTAATTGGCAATAAATCTTCAAGTGCCAATCACCCAGGAATATGTCTGGTTCTTATGTGTGCATATGTGGGCCGCTGTATCAATGCTGACATGGGAGTTCAGTTCTGAGAATGGGGGAGTTCTGTAAAAGAATAAAGAAATCAGTTTTATGAAATAGATGCTGCCAAGGTTCGAATGCCACATCGCCACAGTGGTGGTTGCCTAAAGTTGGTTTTCTGTGGTTCCCAACTTTGAGGTGCAAGTGCGAGTCAATCCCTCAGTTAAAAGTGTTGCCACAAAGCGCAACAGGCATACAATGGTACAATTATTCAATCATTAAACTCTGCTCATAGTTAGAAAAGTTGATGACAGATGGCAGCACTACACATAACAAGCATTACACAGAAACAAACTTCACACTAGGTTCACAACAAATACATGCACATTCCAACATGTACCAATTCATTAGAAGTTCCACAGAGGAACATGAATGAGGTGCATGTTTCTTCAAGGTGCAATTTTTCTCTAATAGGGTTGTTAATAAATGGAATAGCTTACCCCTGTGGGTAGAAAATTCTAACACAACTAGAACCTTTAAAATGAAGTATGATAAGCATGTTGGGGTAAATCGAGAAGCTAACTATATTATACCCTTTCAACATGGTTAGGGATACCATATTCCATTGCAATTTTTGTTCCTCTTGATGCCTACCAACAACCCTCTGAGAGTTTGTCGGTCCATTAATAGAACACCCTGTATATAGTTTTTATAATTGCATTTTTAATTGGGTGGCAGTATTTTAGAAATATGACATCCATATTTGTTATGGGCATCTTTTTCTCAGCCACCTTGTTAGATATTTTGCCTGTGACCTTGTATTTGCATGTGTGGTTTAGTAGTATTTCTACGAAAAGGAAATATTTGTTTTTGAAAACAAACATTTCCTTTTCAAAGGTTTCCTTTTCCTTTTGTAAAGGTTTGTGATGAACATCACAAACCTTTACAAAATCTTACATAACCAATGGAAACAAAAAAAAAACCAACAACAATATGGATAAAGAATTTCATGCTCAAAATGAAACTGAAATTGTCATAGCACAGTTAATTTGTAAACAGATAATCAAGGTTCTACTGTAATAGGGTATTACATCAAAACTGTTTTTATTGACATAAAAACGTCTTTAAAATTGATGCCAGGTGTGGGGAGGCAATCACGCCCAAATGAGCAACAGTTTTTGTCGAAGTAATTTCAAACTTTGATAATTCCATCAACAATTAGGCATAGTACTGCCATCTTGGTCTCATTTTAAAGAGGAAAGTTTGTGCTAGTATTCATTTTTATATTTGTGGCAGCCTGACCACAGTAGCTACGCACACACAAAATGAACCAACGATTTTCGAGTTTTCGGTTTTGACACGTGTATAAACAGGATCATATCTCAAACTGCTTATCTAATCCCAGTGAACTAATTGTTGTTTTGAAGAGGAGTATATGTGCTATAACTTGTTTTGGGGATTGAGTTTGTATCATGAGTAGTTGAAAGACACAAGGCTGTAAATTTAAAAAGTATAAACATTTCTGGATTTTCTTTTAATGTTGCTATACATGAGTGCAAAGTACAACCAAAATAAGAAAAATCAGGCATGAATGTGTAGAACACAAAATGATGAGAAGAATGACACCAAAAACACTGGGCCTAAACCCAAAATCAATGTGCAGTACTGCCGTGAATATAGGCAATTCACGCTCACTCGGGCAACTCTGGGGGCATCTGACGGGACTGGATAAATTACGGCTGTGGATTTCATCACTGATGAAATGGACAGTGCAATGGAGCTTGGACCAGGCTAACAACTACCTTAGAAAAGTTTGAGAACGCTTGCATATAAATTCCACCAAACACTGAACCCCACGAGAACCAAAGAATAAAGAGAATTTGGAAACTGAAGAATGTTTGCTCAAATTTCTCAAGAAACTGAGCCTGACGAGAACCAATGAAATGCAGCCAAATTTCAAATTAGGAAGTCGAGCTTCAACAGAACTTTTTTCATTTGCAACTCTCATTCTACTCTGCAGTCATGCTTTTTCATGCTAACATTCTCATTCGCATACCTGCATGACCACTTTTCTTCTCTGCTCTTTATTTAAGTTTGCAAGTATAGGCAACCACTTTTGTGGGCCTGTGACAAAATCTGCATTTGTTCTGATTCTTAGAAGTGATGAGCTCACACTTGAACTTCAGTATGCACTTTGTTAGCAAATGTGTCTAATAACGGCTACTGGCTTACTGTCGCAACACCAAAAATTAGAAAAACCCTTAGCACTATTTCACACACACACACACGTTGTTACACTCCTTTTTTAAACACATTCCATTCTACCCCATTACTAGCTTCAAAGTTTGTATTCTCATCCATTCTTATTCTCTGTCTCTCCTCCACCATTCTCCCCTCCTCAGTAGCCGAGAAGTCAACTTCAGATTGATATTATCCATTTTGGTATGGATACCGAACCTTCACTTATGTGAAATTTTGTTCCCATGATCCCCATCACAGCATTTTGTAGTACAAAAGATTTCATTTCAATTTATTATATATGACTTCCGTTTTCACGAAAATAACCACAGCAGTGTCCAGTGCTGCCTTTTTGTGCTTTTGTATAAGACTATAAATAAACAATTAAAATTACATAATATTTATATTTATTAATAACACTTTCACTAATTAAAAGTGGTCAACTTATCATTACAGACACCTTCAGGCATGACGGAAGTGTTTCCAACCTGTGGCTGCTAGTCTTGAGCTTTATATTTGAAATTTTGATTTCTGAATCAATTCTGGGAAATGCTTAGACCCATGTCACAAATTACTGTAGGTACTTATCACCAAGAATTACATTCATAAAGTCTTGCAACAGAAGCCACTCATAGTGCACATTTCATTTGTGAGAAGGAACTGCTTACAGCATTGTTTCCTGTGTTTTGCTGGCAGAGCTTGGAATCACCATCCATCAGACTTGGTTGGTAATCCAATGTAGGCAATATTTTTTTTAAACAAAGACACAAGCTTTGACATTTCAAGTTTCTTATTCAGAAAAATACCCATTCTAACTCATTATGTAAGTATACAGGGAACCTAATCTGCCAAACAAAAAAGGGAGTAATAGATGAGCCCAGGTGGAACATAAAACACCACAGCAACCCTGCTATATATATATCTAAACCATTTTTGAGTTATAGTGGATAATGTATTATGGAAGGGAAATTTATTAAGTCTCGAAAAACCCAAATTTTTAATGTTTCTGAAAGACCTATACAAAAAAATAAGCACATATTTGGGAAGAGAAGAAGAAATACTATAAGGCTTCACTATTTTCATCAGAAAATCTGAATTGGGCTGCTACAAGTGCTGAAAGGTTGAAAAAATGCAATATTGCATTGCCACCAAAATTCCACAAACACTGTTCTAGCTACATCATTCGGAGCTACAATCTGTCAAAATTTATGAAAAACTTACCCATTCCTAGCTTTCAAAAGAGCCTGTAACAAACCATATCAGTGTTCTTATTCATGAGAGATTCAGCCTTTTGTTTGCAATACATCACTGAAATCAGCGCTTGTAAAAGCAGTAGATTTTGGTGACAATTCGATTTCACACTTTGCTAATCGCTAAGCGATTGTAGCTTGCCATTAGATCCAAATATCTTGATAGATGTGGTGTCACCTCATAGCATTTTTTTCTGCAAAAAAAACTGTCACCAAACTCTGTGATTCAGAATTTTTGTGAAATACCTACTTTTATGAATGCAAATTTCACTGGTGTATTGTCAGCAAAAGGCAGAATTTCACCCAAAACAGCACACCGATAATTTTTTATTGTAGGTTCTTTCAAACACTGGTGGAAGGGACAAGCTTTTGGTAAATTCAACCGATTATATCTAGAGAGGTGTGGTTTTTTTTATTTTTTGCAAAATTGATGGTTACAGATTTTGGCGACAAGGCAACAATTTGGTTTTGCCCATATTCAATCTTTCGGCGCTTGCAGCTCGCCATTAAATCCAGATATTCCAATGAAAATGGTGTCACTCTTATGGGATGTTTTCTACTCTTCCCAAATGTGTGCTTAGTTTTTGCATAGATCTTTTAGAATTGTTGCAGATTTGAGTTTTTAGACTTTACGCATTTCCCTTCCACAATCTGTTATATACTATAACTCAAAAATGGATAGAGATGAGACAAGGTTTTTGTGATATTTTATGTTCCACTTGACTCATCTATCACCCCTTTTTGTTTAGCAGATTAGTCTGAATTTTCACCCTGCATGTTATTATAATGTTGTTTTTCTTTTGTTTCCATTCCATTGAGCTCATGAGCAGACAGGGAAGGGGGGCTCATGCCCCTCCCCACTAGAATCAATGACGGAGCCAGTATATGCACATATTTAAATTGTCATCATTATCATCCCCCAGCTTTCATTATCTTGCCCAGCCTTTCATGTCTATCTCCGCCTATATGATTGAGCTTTTTTTCCCCCTTCCCCTGCAACACAAGTGACACCAGCCTTTTATGGATGTAAAGAAATGAATATCATTTTCTCCCAGTTTTTTTTTATTTTTTTGGAGAGGGGGGGGGGGAACAGAACCACAGCTATTTTCTTTTAACAAGAACATAATAGCCCAGACTAACATTGAAAATATAAGGAATGTCTAATTACTATAGTAGGCCTAATCATTTATCGCAAGGCAGTAAAATTTTATTCATTTATTAGGCAGTAAAATTTTAGGCCTGTGTCCTAGACTCAATCCAGTTCCCCAGGCAGTGGCCTCATAAAGGTTGCAAATGACTGCTCTAGTTGACACCACCACCACCCCCCCCCCCCCTCAATGTACAACAAACTCTTCAGCAGTTTTTAAAATAGTTATAAACAGATCAAACACTAATTTTCAGAGCAGATGGTATGCTGGAATTTGATCAGGAGGTGGAGCTACAAATAATTATTAATATTTGTCTCTATTGATTTAAGACCTCTATCTTCAATGACCATGCAGTTTCTTTCAAAAGAATAGCAAGAACTTTCTTTCATGAATGGCAAGCTACTGTAAAATCAAAATTTTGCAAGAATATGCAATAATTTCAAAACTTGGTTTTGAAAATTGTAGAGTCAGCCATCATAAAATAAATTTTATGGGGGGAAAAAACATCAGCAGTGAGCTCTCACAAATGTGTAAAATAGAAATTTTTTAGCTTTGCACCATCATGAAATTTAGATTCTTATAAAAACTATCATCTCCTGTATAAATATGCAGCCCAAAGTAATTAACCAAAAGGGGGATTATATTCAGAATATGAATATATATATAAAATTATTGGTAGTTGGTATTTAAGATAGACAAAAAATTTGATGATCTAAAAGGAACGTTATATATGAAAAATATAGCTTATCTATTGGCAAGACAAACTTAGGACATAAATTCATCAAATTGACTTGCCAAAAAACAATATTCTTCAACACATATAACTATCCAA
Organism: Pholcus phalangioides; assembly: GCF_987345545.1. Classification (NCBI taxonomy): domain Eukaryota; kingdom Metazoa; phylum Arthropoda; class Arachnida; order Araneae; family Pholcidae; genus Pholcus; species Pholcus phalangioides. The sequence goes on from NW_028301600.1 coordinate 10,291,314, forward strand.
TCTGTGAATTTTATCGAACAATAACTTCACTAAAATCTCTGCTATGATTGAATAAGTACAAAATTCATCTCAATTTTAGTGTCAGCAGAATGTTCAATACAAAATGATTAAATTATTATAATTTAAATCAATTTACTGATACACTGACAACAGTGATAAACTATGTTGAGTAAAACATTCACACAATCATAGCTACAGAACTTTGTCTTCTTGAATTTTGTTTCAAGGTAGTTAAAAATACTGTTTAAGAGTGAATTAAGAGTTCTGTTCATACTTCAAGGATCTCTTACCATGCACACAATGATGCATATGACATCATCAAGCATCTGAAGTACAGAATATAGAACTTGTTACTATTTGACACTTTTTCTCCATCTCGATGCATATCACCCCTATTATTAATATTGCTTATTGACCAAAATTATCTGTTACATATAAAGTGAGACATCCATACTATTACCCTTGGAAACCTAATACAGATGTTAGTATGATCAGAAAAAAAGTAAGAGGGGTGTGTGGCGCAAATAATGGCAGGCACAATAAAATAAAATCAGTCAAGAAACATCAGTACTTTTAGGGAGAAAGAATTCAACAACAATTTTGAAGATCTCTATCTTTGAAATCGTGAGTCTTTATCTCTAAGTGATTGTGGAAATTGGTACATTTTGAGGCTTAACATGCTTCAGTCAAGAAATCAAAGCACTGTTGACTTCCTCATAATGACACCAGAATATTATTTGGTGTGTTTAAACTCCTTTTGAAGAGAAAATTTTTGAAAATATTTAAATTTAACTCTACAAAAGGTAATAAAGCTGGCTTTTCTTCTCAAGAACCAAAATAGAAAAAATATTTTGGTCAAACTGCACTGTTTAGCGCAATGTTTCTCAAAAAGGAAAAATCACCCCTTTGGGGAAGATAGGCTTTTCTTATATTAGAGATGTTCTCAAATTTGTATCACCAAAGATGAGAATTTTTTGCATTGCTAACAAAAAATATATGTATTATATTTTTACATATATGTATTATATTTTTACAAACATAAACTCGAATGGAAATATCAAACACTTGAACTTTTGTAAGTTGATTATTGATAAGAAACTTTCAAAAAGGAACTTAAGTGGACAATTTTTAATATGGTGATACCTCGGCTAACGAAGATTTTTTTCAAGGTTTTACTGCCTTGGCTAATGAATATTTTCAATGATATGGATGCATGCATGCGCAAACATAAAACAACCATGTCGTGAGGTGAATTTTAGAGCAACTCATCATCAGAATTACTGTCACTCAAGCCCAATTAACTCATGTCAGACTCAAATGTTTTACCAGATGTAGCCCCACTTCTGTTTCTGAAAGTTTTTGAACAATTTCTCATGTGAAATGAAAGATTCGGGTAATAGAAAATACATTTAAAAAAGGGTGTCTATATTTTCAAAGAATGTGTTCTTTCAGGTGCAACACTCTTTAGTGCCAAACTGAAGTCTGAACATTCCAGGAGCTTATCTTTTCTTCCTGCATATACTAGACACAAAAATGAGCTGACCAAAATGGATGGGGACAACTATGAACTCGACTGGGTTGTGTTAACACCAGCTTTAGTAGACTATAGTTGGTGATGGTTCTGTACGTAATATAAAATGAAAAGATCTTCAGTATATTTATCTTCCTGCAAATTCTCATTAACCGATTTTGAAGCTGTTTATTTTAACCTTTGGTTAGTTTTTTTTTCCTTATTACAGTGCTCTTTGATGTTTTTAAAAAGCATATTTTTAAATTTTGGACATTGATTGGAACAAATTAAACAATTTTCTATAGAGACCTATGGGAAATTGTGTTTTGGCTTACAAACATGATTCTGGAACAAATTATCTTTGTTGGCTGAGGTATCACTGTACCAGAAATTAAATGTAAAAATCCATAGCTGTATAACGGATATTATAAAAAAAAAACAAAAAAAACATAATGAAGCAATTTCATTACATTTCATAAGACCAGATAAATGGATAAACCTTCTGCACTATTTGCCTGTATCACCACACATCAATAGTGAAATAGATTTTATATAGTATAAAATATGGACTTTATTCCACACAAGCCCGTTGATAAGACATATGGAAATGGGTTAAGTAAATATTTTTTTCAGTCAAAATGATATCCACTTATATAGGAAGGTTCTCAATTGTACATTAAACATGATGTAAAAGAAAAAGTTATTATATACTCACAATTCACATTTGTGATGAGATTTAGTTTTAGTTGAATTAATTTTTCATTAAAAAATATCTTTCTCGTATAGAAGTGTTATTACATAGGAGCTGGGGACATGAACTTCCAGGAATAAAAAAAATTACAAAATAAAATAACTAGTAACATTAAATTTACAAAAACCTTTTGCATACAAATATGTTCCAATGTTTTGAAAGAAAAATTTGTTCATTGAAATGGGAAAGAATATGATAGCTTTCAATAAAGCTTCTGTTCAAACTACTATATGTTATTCTTGATTTAAAAAACTTGTAAAATAGGGAATAATGAGATTCTGCTTTGATTAACTTAAATGCAAAAGCAAAAGCCATCTTTAAAATTTTGAGATGCAGTGTATTTTCTACTTTCTATTTTTGATCACATCGTAAACCAAGTGAAACCATTTCTCTGGTATGGTATTACGTTTTTCGCCAAAGTGAAACCATTTCTCTGGTATGGTATTATGTTTTTTGCCAAAGTGAAACCATTTCTCTGGTATGGTATTACGTTTTTTGCCAGAGCACCCTTTGAACCATATTTTTTTCTCATGGTCCCTCCCCCAATCAAGGAATGAAACTATTCTTACCTGAAATGATTTTGAATCGATTTATTTTTTGAGCACATTGACAATGAACAAAAATTTCATGATTAATTTGACCCCTAATTCACTGAGGGGATTCAATAAACACAGTGCTGTCTCAATACTATAGACTATCGGGCAAAATTATACTCTGAAGCCCCAAACTTAGCTGAAGCAACAGCTTATGTATTTACTGACTCTTGCAAATCATTATGTACCAAATCTCTTCATGTAGATAGCCCTATTGGCATCAGGCTTGGATGGCCCCATGCCATTTAGATGGCCAGGTTCTATGCAGGGCCATTTTAGCATCGGGGGACTCCCAGCCTGGATTGGAGTACTTTTATACCAATTTATATACTCATTGTCAAAAAACATAGCATCCAATCTCATTATCTAGTGTCTTCTATGCTTGAAAGACCCTTGGGCTGCATCCGGATGGACCCATGTGTGAAGATGACCCTAATTCTATGGGCGGTTTTGTTTCATTCTAAAAGTAAAGAAAATTTTGCACACCATGTTTCACTTGGATGCTCAATTTGTTCACATCTAATTTATTTTCTCTTAGCTCTTTTTGACCCCCTTAGAAAAATCTGTCACAGTCTTCCCTTCCATTTCATTTTTAACCATGGCCCCACTTGGAGTATCTCAACACTACAAAGGGGACTATATAGCTCCAGGTTACAAAATTATTGCATATACATAGTTTAATCAATATATTCCCCGGTGAGGTCACTATAAAATTCCAGTATTCGCAATGAGTTCCTAACACCCCTGCAAAAACACATATACTGTGGGTAACCCTGTATTCCCATTTCCTTGATCAAATTTAACTAAAAAAAGATCATTAATAGGTTGTCCCAACAACAGTTTTTCATTTAGTAAAACATGTACAATACTTTTATGTTACATATATTTTACAGTCACATCCACATATAATGAACATAGCTATAGCAAAATTTTACATGTTATACGTCTTCCTCTTTTTTTCACCTGCATTAACCTTTTTGTGAAGTAAAAAGATATCTACACAGAATGACAAAACAACATGGTAATAATAGTGAATTTTTTTTACACCCAAGTTGTTTTAGCAACCCAAACACACAGCTTAAAGTTGACTTTTCATGTAATGGATTTTTCCCATGCCCCTTTGATTTCATACCACATGCTATGTTGTTTCTCTGGTTTATAATTAGAGCCTAGACGTTTAGGCACTAAAAATGCCCAAAACAGGCACTAGAAACTAGAAAACACATTTATAATTAATGGAAAAAAACTAAGATTAAACTAACAAGGAAAGGGTTGAAAGGTATCATCCTCAAAAAATTATGAAAAAATTAAAGTACATTCATCTCACCGAGAAACACAAAAACAAAAAACCTAGGGGCCCTGAGTTCAATTATCAAAGATACAAAAAATTATAAAAAATTAAAACAGTTGGCTACTTATCACTTCTTGAGCTACTTGGCAATATTTATGAAAAACTTCTTTTCCAGCTTTTTCCTCCCTAGAAACTATCTCTAGTAACAGTGGAACCTCGTTTATATGACGTTCAAGAGGCCGAGCCAAAACGTCCTATTAATGTGTAAGTCTTCAAAACTGAGACTTTTTAAAAACTTCCGCCACATACACACAAATTATTATAAAATTCAATGTATTTAATTGCATCTCCAACTCTTATAAAGAATATTTCAATAACACTTGAGGAAAAAATGATTAAATTGCGCATTTCAAATCACTTAAAGAAATAAAATTTAGTGGAACATTACCTTTTTTGTGGTACGACATTGGGTAAAAAATTGCAACAAAATCTTCTCAACTTGGGAAAGTTTTCAATCTTGGACTCTTTTTTTGGCAGTAGATGATTTGCAACCAGCAGTTTGGTCTTTGATTTTGTCTCTCTGCTTTATAATCATTTTCAAAGTTGCCACTGGGATATTCAGCTGTTTTGCAAGATTGACTTTTATCATGAATTTAAGATTCTTGTTGAATTCTTCCAAAATTTCCAGTTTTTTTTAAGAAAACTCTCTTCGTTTTGTCAACACTATGAATGGTGGATTTGACACAGCCAGCAAGCAAAGCACCACAACAAAAGAAAATTCCACAGGAAACACAATCGAAAGAACTTATTGCGTGTGTGTACCGTATGTGTCTTATCGGCAGACTTGTACCCTCCAAATGCTTACAATGTGCAGACTTTCTTACCCTTTGAGGATAACGCTGAAAACACTGTGGGAAGAAAACTTCTGAAAGGATATATGGCCGTCAAAACAATTGAAATGCATTTATTTTGGACTCGCCTCTTCTGCGTATTCTCAGAAACACATCTCTTAAGAGTCCACTCCAAATAACCATCAACTAGCTCACTGGCTATTTTTGTATATGTCAGCAATCATCCTAAAATTTATGGCTATTTTGGTGACAAAATGCAAGAAGAACTGTTGCAGCAACACAATTTCACTGCATACAAAAATTGTGTGCATTTAATGGACTTTTTTTCAAAAGATTCAGTGTGCGAGTCAAAGTGAAAACATCAAGTAATTGAGGTGTTGTGGTGAATAAATTAATTATTTTAACATTAAGACGTACAGGAACATATTGCGATGGAAGTCAAATGTCGTATAAATGTGAAAGTTGTATACCTGTATACCGAGCGACGTATAAAAACGAGGTTCTATTGTATTTCTCTTCTTTTTTTTTTTCTTTCTCTATCTGTGCTGTACGTAATCAAATGTTGTTTGAATGATGTCACTCTAGGGTTGTGGGATTTCTGGATTTTTAATTTCACTCTTGGCCTATATTGGATTTCAAAATTTAATATTTAAAAATTTTTTTGAGTGCCCCATAATAATTCCGCTGGATATTTTTGTGCATATTTAAATGAGTAGAATTAGTGATAATTTTTCTGAAGCTTTTTGAGGATGACACCTTCCAACCCTTTCCTTGTAAGTTAAGAAACAGTAGACCGAGTAACCTGAATAAAAAGTACTTTATTTCAATAATAGTTTATCATAACTGCATTATTAGCCAGTATAGTTGCCAAAAAAAAGTAGGCCGATTTGTGGTCCCTCAAGGTTAGGTTGAAGATGATTAAGTTGAATACCAAATGCTGTATGTAATTATCTAGCAAAATAACGCTAGCTGAAATTAAAGAATAATACTGAGAAATTGAATTTCTGGATGTTAATGCCGAAACTGATATTTGGAAAGAAAAGTGATTTATCTCCTCCGGGAATCGAACCCGACTCCCCTTGCATACCAGGCAAGTGCGCTTACCAATCAACCAGCCACACACTTTTCAATTCCTTTTTAGGCAAATCACTTTTCTTTCTAAATATCAATTTCAGCATTAACATCCAGAAAATTCAATTTCTCTGTATATTTCAGGCCGAAAGAAAATACCATCTCTTCATATAAAGAATAATAATTTTATATCAAAACTTTCACATGGGAATATTACAAAAACATTTTTATAATAATGACATGTTTTTCAGAATTTTTAATGTTAAGCTCTGCACTCAATTGGTCTATCATTTTGGAAGAATATTTCTGTGATGATTTTTGCATGGGAAATTGCCATGGCTGTTTTCCAGTGAATTTGAGGTGTAAAAAAAATAAAAAAATAACTTACCACTCCAAAGCTAGAGTCCTATCGGCTGCCCTGTGAGAGCCATTATGTCAACTGATGGCCTTTTGGGCAGCCATAGGTAAGATATCCATTTACAATGCTGTCCACGAGCAAGACATGTTATATGAAGCATGTTGGGAAACAAAACTTTCAATACATTCCCAGATTTTCTTAAACATGGGTTTCATTCTCCTAAAACCAAAAATGTCTAACACCATCCGGCCAAAGCAAATCTAATGAATGCATTAGTAAATAATTAATTTGACAGCGTGTTCATTACTATCTCAAAACTATATACCGCAGATATCAAAAGTCCTTGTCACTTCTAAGCCTGAAAACACCAAGCTTTCTATCTGTCAGGCACTTATGCCTATTTGCAAATTCAAATATATGAAAAATAAAAATATTTAAATGGGGATGGGAGAAGAAGAAAAACTAATTCTCTCTTTTAAAGTTCTCAATGCTAAAAATATCCAAGTACTACAGAGAATATGGCTTCTAAATTTCATATGTAAACATAAAGTAAAATGAAATCAATAGGTTTTCTAGATATTATGTTGAGATGAACAGGAAAAAAAGTGTTGTTTCTCTCCAACAAGAATTGAACCTAGAACCTCTTGCATGCTGACTGAAAAAATGAAACATTCAATAATAACTGCAAATTACACTTAATTCCGGCTAGTAATGAAGTTTGGGATTAAATATTTTCGTTTTTCCTCTCAACTTCATTAACAGTGAATCTCACTGTATCATGCAGTTATAAATTATCTATTTTGCCTTGTCATTCTTTTTTTCATTTCCCTTGAAGTAGTATAATGTCATTTTTCAAAACAATTATTTTTCATTAACAAAAATTATAAACTAATTTTATAAAAAAAACTAAATTTTATGAAATAATAATTTTTTTGTATTTATAATGATAAATATTTAGTGAAGGAAATTTTTCAATGCCAGAAATGAGATAAAAATTGCACTGAAATTCACAATCTGGAGAATACAAAAGGAAAAAGTGCAATGTCTCAATGAAATTTTAGAAAAAATTCTTAATGGCTAAAGACATTATGAGTTAGTAATGAAAACTGTATTTTGCTAGCAAGCCACAAAAGTTTTGGGATGATGGCATTATGTTGCTTCTGCTATGAGATAAAGAAATGTAATTAAGCAGGTAGATCAAAAACAAGATAATACAACATGAAACATAATGCTACACGTTTTACTCATGAATAAGAAAAACTATTGGGACAACCTAATATAAACTGAAAATGCTGCTACTGGTATATATTATCACAATTCTGGAATGATATTTTCTGAAATTGAAAATTTACATAAAGCATTCTTATAATAAAGGAATAGCAAAAACAAAACCATAAAAAAAATATAAAAAAATAAGAAATGTTAAGCTTATGGTACTTGCAGGACCCAATATTCACAATTAGCAAAAGGAAAGCACCACTTTTAATAGGGGAAGAATAAGAAATATATTTTGAAATTGTCTTGATTATTCATGCATCATTATACACATTTGCAAATGATATACCGAAGTTTCTGATCTGTGTATCACAAAATCTTATGTATTATTTTGATGAAATTGAAAATTATCTTTTGGCAACAAGCAACACATAAAATCAGTATTTGTTGATTAGATAGAATAAAAGTACATGAATTAATTAATACAAATGAAACTTTCAGTTAGACTGACCACGCATATTTTAAACAGGATAATACTGCTTTTTCAACCTTTTAACTGCTGTATCAGTTTGAAGTTAGCATCACACAGGCTAAGAAAAAGTTTCCTTGTTTTTTTCAACCCCTCCCCCCCCCCCCAGCACGTTCACTTCTCTTCAGAGATAAGTAATTACTATCATCTGCATAAAAATAAAAGGTTGAAGTTTTAACATGCTAAAAAACTAGTTTTTCTGAAGCCACCAGCAACCCGAGGGCAGTAAAGAAGATAAGAGAACCAGAATACATACATTTATAAACCATCTACATGGCATTTCAAGAACTCTATTCGTCGGTGTTAATTCAAATTTTGAATACACAGGAATGAGTCTGCAATACCATCTTCTACAAATAGTTGAAGGGTTAACTTTGCTTGATTTCCCTATTTTATGATTAGACTGACTTAAAAATTTTAATATACTATAACCCAAGTGGTTTCCCACAAACTTTTTCCATTTCCAATGTCCTTTGTTTTTATTAGTTTTATTTCCATGATGCCCATACCTATCATAATGCCTATACAGGGTGAATCCAACCTATTCTGCCAAACAAACAGGGGTGATAGGCAAGTCCAAGTGAATCATGAAACACCCCATCAACCCTGTCCTATCTCAAATTGTTTTTGAGTTATGGTGGATAATCAATTATAGAAAAAAATTGTGTCAAGTCTGAAAAACGAGAATTTGTGAAGTTTCTGAAAGACTTATAAGTAAACTAAGCCCACATTTGGAAAGACCAGAAAAACTGATATAAATCAGTTGATTTAAAATGACATCAATTTCATCGAAATATCTAGTTTTAATGGTGAACTACAAGTGCTGAAAGATTGGCAAAGTTCGAAATCAAATTGTCACCAAAATTTTTGATCACAAATTCTGCAAACACACTTCTAGGTACAATCGGTCAGATTTGCAAAGAACTTGTCCATTTCACCAGCTTCCAAAAGAGCGTAGAAACCATATCATTTTCTGGTTCAGGAGAAATTTAGTCTTTTATTTGCAATACCTCACTGAAATCAGCTTTTGTCAAAATAGATATTCGACAAAAATTCGGAATTAGCGGTTACAGAATTTGATGACAATTTTATTTTGCACAAAAACCTATAAGCTGATACTATCTCTATCTACAGGATATCTGTATTTAATAGCGAGCTACAAGCACTGAGAAATGACCAATCACTAGACCTGATGACCTGAACTAGATCAATTTGGTTTATTCTAGGCTCTTTCGAAAGCTGGTAGAATAGAAAAGTTTTTGGCAAATTTGACCCATTGCAGCATCAAGAAGGGTGTTTGTGAAATTGGCAATTAAAAATTTTGGCGACAATTTGATTTTGAACTTTGCCAATCTTTCAACACCTGTAGCTTGCCATTAAATCTAGATATTTCAATGAATGATGTGCCCTTACAGGATTTTTTTCGCACTTTCCCAACATATGCTCAGTTTGTGTGTAGGTCTCTCAGAGAACTTCACAAATCCTGGATTTTTCATACTTCCCACATTTTTTTTCCTATAATCGATTATCCACCATAACTTGAAAACAAATCGAGATAGGACAGGGTTGGTAGGTTGTTTCATGATACACTTGGCCTTGTCTATCACCCACTTTCATTTGGCACAATCGGTTAGATTCACCCTGTATACATCAGAAGAGTTAGATTTGTCAAGTAGAAAACAATAATTCAAATCCCAAAAAATATTGTTGCATAATGCAGGAAACAAGTGTTTTTCAAAAAACTATCATAATATTGAACTACTAAGTCTACTTAGTGGGACATATATAAACTGAAGAGCCAAAAAAACTGGTGAAGGCATGCGTATGCAAATAAAGAGATATGGAACCAATCAGAGTACGGTGATGCGGTCAGCAACGCCTATATAACACAAAAAGTGTCTGGCATAGTAGTTGTTAGATCGGTTACTGCTGCTGCTACAATGGCAGGTTATCGAGATTTAAGTGAGTTTGAACGTGGTGTTATAGTCAGCGCACGAGAGATGGGACATAGCATCTCCGAGGTAGCAATGAAATTTGGATTTTCACGTACTACCATTTCACGAGTGTACCGTGAATATCTGGAATCTGGTAAAAAATTGAATCTACGACATCGCTGCGGCCGGAAAAAGATTATGCAAGAACGGGACCAACGACGACTGACTAGAATCATTAAATGTGACAGACGTGCAACCCTTCCACAAATTACTGCAGATTTCAATGCTGGGCCATCAACAAGTGTCAGCGTGTGAACCATGCAACGAAATCATCAATATGGGCTTTCGGAGCCGAAGGCCCACTCGTGTACCCTTGATGACTGCATGACACAAAGCTTTATGCCTCGCCTGGGCCCGACAACACAGACATTGGACTGTTGAGGACTGGAAACATGTTGCCTGGTCTGACGAGTCTCGGTTCCAATTGCTTCGAGCTGATGGACGTGTACGGGTATGGAGACAACCTCATGAATCCATGGACCCTACATGTCAACAGGGGACTGTTCAAACTGGTGGAGGCTCTGTGATGGTATGGGGTGTGTGCAGTTGGCGTGATATGGGACCTCTGATACATCTAGATATGACTCTGACAGGTGACAGGTACGTAAGCATCCTGTCTGATCACCTGCACCCATTCATGTCCATTGTGCATTCCGACGGACTTGGACAATTTCAGCACGACAATGCGACACCCCACACGTCCAGAATTGCTACAAAGTGGCTCCAGGAACACTCTTCTGACTTTAGACACTTCCACTGGACACCTAAATCCCCAGACATGAACATTATTGAACATATCTGGGATGCCTTGCAACGTGCTGTTCAGAAGAGATCTCCATCCCCTCTTACTCCTATGGATTTATGGACAGCCCTGCAGGATTCATGGTGTCAATTACCTCCAGCACTACTTCAGACATTAGTCTAGTCCATGCCACGTCGTGTTGCGGCACTTCTGCGGGCTCGCGGGGCCCTACACGATATTAGGCAGGTGTACCAGTTTTTTTGGCTCTTCAGTGTAGATTAGTGCACACCATATGGGAACCACTGTTTCAACTCCTTCCCAGAAATTGATTTTTTCCAATGAATAAGATGTATAGTTTAGGTCTCTGCAAAAAATTAACTTTATTGGATGACTATTTCTGAGGAGTGTCAATACATTTAGTGTTGGGGGGTAATATTTAATAACAGTGTGTTTTTACCATCTTATTTTTTTCTAACTTCTCAATCGCATACAAGTGGATCACACCATATACTATAAATTTATTTGCCAAAAACAATTAATGAGACTTCTTGAGAATTATATACTGAAACACAAAGAGAGATAATGATTCTTTAATAAATATATTTCAAAGTATTTTTTCCTTCAATTTAATAAATAACAAGACTAGAAAACAAAGATGGGAATTTTTTTTTTGTGCAGTTTAATACTGCTCCCGTGGGGCAGTAGAAGCTATGAATTTACTATAGGACCCTATGGGTTGGCTTGAGTTAGGGAGGGGCGATGCGAGAGAAAAAAAATTGAAGGAGAGATGGAATAAAATGTTTTGGAAACTGAGTTAAAGGGTTAATAGAAACAGAATATTAAATAGCTCCACTAGTTTTAACATACCTGTGTCCTGTTATTTAAAGGAAATATCACCAACCTACTTACATGCTATAACTGTATAATACTTTTTTTAATTAGTACAAATTGCATCATTCCTATAACAAAAATAAATATATTTTTTGAAGATCTTAAGAAAAGGCCCATGGTAAATCTTATTATATGGCAAAATATTACACCGATTTTAACTTCACCCTACTCAGTTAAAAATACCGAACTTTAATTTGTTTCTTGAACAATAAGCACAAGCAATTTAAGCCCAAGCTATTTATTGCATGTTTTATTGCTTAAAATTTCTACTCCAAAAGAAACTAATTGCAGGATAAAAAGAGAACAAAAGAAAAACAAAGTTTTTTTTGCACAGTCATGATGCTCAAACCATCAACAATCTTCCCTGAGTGAGACTCAGACACCGGAAACTCATAAATTTGATACGTGTACAATACGGCTACCGTTCTGCTGTCACAAACTGGTGTACTTAGCCCATTGTGCGGATTGATATTTTTTGAAAATGTCTTTCACATAGGGCCATCTTAATGCATACACTCACTTGGGAAGTGTCCGGGGACTTTTTGGTGTGTGAAAAGCCATGCCATTGCATACCAATTAGGATAAATTAAGGCCAACTTGTAAAAGTCTCACTGTATTTGCTGGACAACCCCCCCCCCCCCCATTTCCCTATGATGCAGAAAATATGGCTGTTTTTGTGAGCAGAGTTTAACAACTTTTGCAGGAAGTGTACTTCTGCTATGGTTGGCAAAACACTCTGATTGAATTTTTTCTCCTCAAAAAGAGGCACGTATGTATGCTAACTCCCCCCCCCCCCCCACCCACTCAGAGCTGTCTTAAGAGTATCATGGGCCCCCGAGCCAATTGATTTTTCTGAGGCCCTACCAAACAAATTCTCAAAAATTTCAACCAGATCTCATTTTTGTGAGGTGCCCGGGTGGGCCTATGTCTTAAGACGAGACTGCCCCCCCCCCCCAATATAGGAATAAATTTGTGAACAGACAACTCGGCTTATATGTGATTATATATGGTATATCTTTGTTACCAGAATTTTTAGAAACACTGGTAACAAAAGAGAATGGGCAAATATATATTGTGATTTTTCTCAAAAAAAATTAAAAGTGTTAAGGATTTGAAGGGCTGTAAGATTTCACATTATAAAGCTGGAAACTTATGTGAAAGAGCTACAACACAATGCAAAAAACATTTGAGAACCCTTGGAAGTATTTTAAACATCAATTCAAGTGTTAATCACAACTTCATAAGATAAAAAGAACATGACATTTTCTGAAGATTAACTGGTCAGAAAAAGCAGAATTATTATGAAAGTGAGTGTGTAAATTTAAAAAAAAAAGTAAAAATGCATGAATTTCAGATAACTTCAATTCAGGTGGTTATTAAATTTACCAGTTGATGTATTTAAATAAGGATTGTGTGAAAAATGCAAAAGAAAATATGACTGATAGAAAATCTACATCAAATGCTCAAGTTACAAACAAAAATAATAATCACAGCTATATGGACAAAGACCTTAATTGCAGATGAACACACAAATTAACATCATTAACAGATATATTTGTGCTATTAGCCATGTTTCATTTCAATTGTTTTCGACCATAGGAAATAGTTCTTAAAGAAAATAACTGGAGTATCACATGTGTGTAAGAATGAGGGAAAAAAGTTACATTCAAAAATTCACAATTGTTTTGCTTAAGTTTGAGTACTTAAACAAATGATCCTATGTAGCAAAAACTGATATGCATTAGATTTAAAAAAATAAAAAATGGGTTAGGAAAAAATATTGATTGTGGCATGTTACAAATTAATCATAAGCTTTTGAAATAATTAAGTTTCCCCATTTGTCTCAATTTCATTTCTGAAACATTGGTTCATTTTGATTATTGAACAATGAAGGCTTTGGCCTCCTTTGAATAAAATTTTCACACTTCAATACAGAACACAGGACAGTGGGACATTTTTTTTCTGGACAAAAACAATAAGATGTTCATTATAACACCCCTGTCATAAAACAAATTTAAATAAAAAAAACAAAGAATAAAATCTGGGCCATAGTCATTGTAAAATTTCAAAATGTACATACACTGAGGCCAATACTCTGGAAAATAAAATCACACTATGCAGGAACATTTATACATAAACAAAAATAAAATTTGCTCCATGAAACAAAGTTGAAATTGTATGGCAAATCTATGATATCTTTTTATATAGCATCATGACTCAGCTCTCAGACATACATAGGAAGCAGAAATTAAAATTTACACTGTACAAGAACTATATACATAACTGCTCATCCCAGCAAGTATGCATTTACATATCCCCCAAAACGAAAAAAAGCTGCAAATTGAGAGCAAAGAAATCACAGATTCCATTTTCAGTTGCACAAAAATTCACCATTTTCACCTACACAGCATTTTTCCCATTTGCTCTCATTCCACGAAATAAATTTTCTAAATTCTATATCACTATGAAAATAAATTAATTTGTTCACAGATCACATCAACTGTTGATGGCACTTAATTTGACCTTGGATCTGTGTTTTGCTCTGTAAGGGGGAAAAAATGTAATGGATGAATGTAAAAAAATGGATAAATGAAGGAAAAAAAATGTGAAAATATAAAAACATACAATGTCACATACTTTAATAGTAATTAGTGTGCAAAAATATTGGTAGAAATGATTTTTTATTTCACAAGGGGAAATTGGGTAATTCAGTTATATTTTGATAGAAAATATAGTTAGATGTTAGTAGAATTAATATTTTTTTAACAAAAAGTTTTATTGTGATTGCAAGTGATACCTCAAATACCTAGTAATCAGAATAACTCTGATGTGGAGTTCCCAGAATTACAGCTTCACCTGACAACATGCTTTCCTTCCCCCGTCCTGTCAATTAACTGCCAGTAGGAGGGGGCAATGAAGAAATTTTAGCAGGTGGTCTAAGAAGACCTGGGCTGTGTTGGAAGCAAGCTGAGTATAGGCTACTAATAATTCACACATTGCAGAACAATTTTGGGAAGAATTTCAAGAAAAGAAGGAAAAAGAATTCTCTTCTATATAGAAAACACTAATACGGCAGATACCACTCTAATTTACCTGGGTCCCTCTCGAAAAAAATTATCTTGAAAAAAGTATGCCCCCCCCCTTCCCCCATAATTCACTAGTATCACTATGAATTGATTCCAGCATGCCCCAAGTCTTTGATCACATGCTTATATCTCTTCATTGACACACAGCGGCAGGCCATGTTCTGGGTAAGAGAGGAGGTATCTTCTGTGAATCAAATAAATTTATTTCTAAAAACATGTTCTATCCAAAGGTTCATTTACTTTCATTGTCTACTAGTAGGAAAAGCCTCTGAGAATTGAACATGCAGAATTTAGCACATGTAATAAATCTAAAACAAATATAAAGTCAATCCGCTTATAACGTTCCCATTCAGAACATTTTCCCACTTAGTAGGACTTGTTTTCATCGTCCAACTCTGAATAATTCACATTAAGATTTCCTGTTTAAATTGTTTTCTTGCTTTAAACATTTTAAAATGCTAATTCTTCAGGATCCACTGTAATTAAAAGTTAGAGGCACACATTTATATATTTACTAATAGATTCATTTATTAATTGAATCGCTAAAAGTAAAAAGAGGTCATGTCACATTTTTTAAATTTTTATGTTTTGATGGATTCGTGTAATAGAAACGCCAACGCATCGTTTCATGGTAAAATGGGTCAAGTCTCGCCTCTAGATGCTGAGAAAAAAAACGGATGTTAAAAGTAAAAAGGTGTCAAGTCCAGGACATGACCCCTTTTTACATTTAGTTCTCAAGACCGCTAACAGGTGGCAGCAGGGTTTTCCTGTTGAGTTACCTTCATAAGGTTTTCTTCGTTTACATTGTTTCATAGCTGCCAACTTTTGAAAATGAAAATTCGGGAGATTTTCGCGCAAACCCGTATTTTATGCTAAAACCATTCCCTAATAAATACAATAGGGATTTTTCCAAATAAATAGGGTTTTTCCAAATATAAAAGTTAAAGCGTAGGGAATAAAATCCCTACTCAAAAACTGAAGTCAAATTAAAATAGGGATTTTACACACATGGAAGTTAAACCCTTGGGAATAAAATTCCTACGCAAAAAACAAGTGAAATTGGAGGCCAAAACTTCATTGATGTAAAAATAAATATTGTGTTCAATCAGAAACGCTGTGAACAAACATTCTGCGCGAATGACCCAAAATCATCGGAAGATTAAGGAAAACACCATCAACTTTTGAAGAACACTGACTTTGTGACACTTGCTTGATGTTTTTTTTTTTTTCATTTCACGAGTTATGATGTCAGTCTTTCCATGACCGATGTTTATGTCAGTAACACAACTTGCACAAAAAGGAAAAGTCTGCCCTCTTCTGGAACGTTTGATGAAAGGAAATTCATCGGAATAAGTATCTTTAAAATTGATTAAATATGTATTTGCTTATCAGTATTCATGCTTTGTTATATCCAACGTACGTAACTTAAACAAAAGAAATTTTGACCATATGCGCGTCACTATAATCTTCAATTATTATCCGGGACTATTGGCTGCTAAGCCATTTCCCTGCAGGATAAGACAAACAACTTTCTTGTTACCATCAGAGGGTTTGTAAAACTTCCTTAAAAAGGGAATTTTCCCATTTACGACGTGTGACGTCATTTCGAAAGGAAAAAAAGAAGCTTCATGCTCCACAAGAAATTCCTTAGGGACTGTTTTCATAAGCGAGGATTTTTTTAAATGAAGTAGGGAATTTTTAGGGACAATTAGGGATTTGTGATTTTCGTAAAAATTCGAGATATTTAAGAACTTTTCGGGAGGTCGAGCGATGAAGCTAAAATTCGGGAGATTCCCGAAAAATTCGGGAGACTTGGCAGCTATGTTGTTTTTGTTTTGTTATTTATTGTTTTTTGTTTAAAATGTAGTTGTTATTATGTAATCATGTTGTAATTATTAGTACAGAAAAGGAGCAAAAAATTTTATGATGCAATCATAGAAGCTAAAGAGCTTTGCCAAGAAAACAGCGATATTTTCTGTCTGTGTATTGACTATATGGCTACTGTATCCTTACCTCGGATTCCAGTGCAAGATATCTGCTATTTTAGGCAGCTGAGTGTTAATACCTTTGGTATTCATAACCTAAGAGATGGTAAAATGAAATGTTTTGCTTATGACGAAACAAATGGAGGCAAAAGGGCATAATAAAGTTATGTCCTTTTTGAAAAAATATATTGATGGAGCTGAAGATGGAAAGATCTTGTAACTATTTATGGACAACTGTGGAGGGCAGAATAACAACACATTCATGAGGATTTTTATGTTCTTAGTAGAGTCTGAACGTATTAAGGAAATTCAGGGGTGGGAAGTGACTAAGTCCATTTCGGAGCAGCTTTGGAGCAGCAAAATTCAGGATTTGGAGCAGCAAAATATGGGATTCAGAGCAGATATTTATAAATTGGAGCAGTGAAATTAACAAGAATATTATCGTTAACCCTCAACTCTTTTCAAAATAAAACTGCACTGTCTTTTGTTATCAAACATCTTTTCGTCAGCTTGATTTTTGTTTTTGGTGTTTTAGGCTTTTGACACCTTGTTTGAAAGAGCGGCTGTCATAAAATTTTTTGCACCCGTCTATTTAAAATGATTTTTGCTTACTGAGGGCACTATTTGCTGCCTTAAACAGCAGCACTTCAAATGAGCTAAAAAAATTTTATAAGTTTTAAATTTTTTTTATACTTGGAAAGAAATTGTTGCAAAATGGGAGAGAATTTCGGAAGAATCAACTCGATGTTTGGCGATTCAGCACTCATTATTTGGCGAGCTTAGCGATCTGATAATCGCTATTTGGCGAGATTGACGATTTAACGCGCGTTATTTGGTGATATTGACGATTTACCACTCGTTATTCGGCACATTGGCGATTTAACGCTCGTTATTCAGCAACATTGGAGATTTAACCTCGTTATTCGGCAAAGTTTCTAAACTAACATTCGTAATTCGGCGAACATGCGCTTTTTACTCCCGGAATGAAAATTTTTTTCACGAAACATCGGGATTTAGCACAATGACAATCAACTACAGTAATTTCTGCTGCTTCCAGTGACGACTTTTTTAAATGGAAACACTCGAATTTGCACTTTAAAGCTGAAAGGCATTGCAAACCATCTTCAGTTCCACGATCACGGACAATATCGGGGTTTCGCGATGGAAAGCCCGATCAGGGGCCGATAGTTTAAGTATAGTGGAATAAAACACGCTCTTCTCGTAAAGAAACGTTTCGTGGCTAGCAGGAACAAAAATTTTTTGGCGTCCTTTCCGAAATTCCGGGCATACTGGAGCAAAATTCGCTATTTGGCGCAGAAAAATACGAAAATACGCTATTGGAGCAGGATGGCACAAGATACTAGTTTTGGCGCAGTGCGGCGCAATTGGCGCAGGGTTCCCACCCCTGGAAATTTCATTTTCCCATCAGAGGGTATTCTTTTTTACCGTGATAGGGATTTCGCCCTGATAAAAATACTTATCAAAAAGAATGAGATTGTACACAGTGGACCAATATGTGGATTTGATCAACCAGAAAAGCATCAAAGTTTACTGTACGCAATACGTCAATGGTATTGGCTCACAAATCTTCCCACTAAGAAAACTTGGTGTACCACTAATAATACTCCAAAGCAAAGCTTATTCATCGACAAAACTCCCAATAACCGAAGTAAAAGGGACGACTTGAATAAAACAAAAAGTACATCCCAATGGAGTATAACGATTTTTGGGACCAGATTTTTAGTGCACCAACCATTAACTCATTAGAGGCAAAGAGAAGAGGAGTACTTTTGATCCCTGTTTAATAGATAGTTTGTACAGTATAAAAAGCTGAATAAAGTTTGTTTCATTGCGTACATTTGTTTATTTATGTGTTTTCCTGAGACTTTTCATTAAAGAATTGGGGCTCTAAAATGTTTAATTGTAAAAAGGGGTCATGTCCATACCAGATTTTACTCTTGCGGCTATTCTAAAGTAATAAAAATTTAAAATCCTCTCTCAGGGCTTCATTAAATGCATTCCACAGACACTACAGTTAAAGTTTTTTACTAAAAAAAATTATTGGAGAAGATATACATTTTTTGCCTCTCTTGAAAACTTGAGAAAATGTGACATGACCCCTTTTTACATTTAGCGATTCAATTACCTTCTGACTTATTTTCCATTTCCTTAAAAAAATCTTAGCTCTTTCAATAATATCTTCTGATTAAATTTAAAGCAAATGAGAATCTCTATCAGTACTCCCTCTTTCAGACACTCATCTTCTGATTCCCTATTCATATAAATACTTGAGAAGTGATTTCCTGCAAGAAAGAGAGAATGACTTTATTTTCCCTTCCTGATGGTCCACCATTCTGGTCTGTCGCCATTTAACTACCACATATTTTCACACCTGAATATGTGGGAGTTATGTAAGATTTGTGTTGGTAAAACTCAAGCGTGTGCTCAGCATTCAGCATGTTTTGTGTTCGGTAGGTGGCGCCATCTATATAGGGCTGCAACTAGATAATTTCTCAAATGGGGCAAGCACACATTTTGGCACCCTGTGTAATGTGGAAGAAGTTATAAAGCCCTGAACATATTGATATCCCAGTTAATGTGAACTGTTGTTTCCCTACGCATAAAATGTGCACCATAATTTTGAATGATGAATTACTGTACAATAAATAGTTTAAGACCATGAAGTAGTAAATACAAAATTATTTCTTCCATCCAAACAGAAGTTTTTAATTACAGCTCAAAACACTGACACAAAATGAGTTTTTGAACCTTTAAACTAAGAAAAAGAAAAATTAATAAATCATATGGCCCACATACAACCCACTCTCCTCCAAATAACCTGAAAAAATGATACAATTTCTGCTTTGGCAGAATCATTAATTGCAATCTACTACATTTGTGTTATTTGGCAATATTTTGATGATGGCAATAATTTAAGAGAGTTGCAAGAATTAAGAGATGTTGACAAGATTTAGTAGAAAAGTAGGACAAAACCTAGAAAATAGGGCAAAAGTAAGATATTTTGCCAAAAAATAAGAAAAGTAGGAGCCCCCAGATTTTTTAGTGATGATATTGCTTCTCCCCCCCAAAAAAAACAGACTAATAATACAGTCAATGCTCGATATAACAACCCTCTTTGTCCCATCAAAAATGAACATACTGATAGTTGCAATGGAATGGTTGCTATTATTGTGGGGTGCTTATAACGAGTGTCCACTGTAATATAAAAATAAGGTAGAGAAATATCCCATCTTTTCTCTATTACAAAAAGGAAGAGAAAAACAGTCTCTATATTTCTTTTGTTATCAAAGTTTGAACAACAGCAGACTCCACCAACTGGCAGTTGATCCTCAAGTTGAGGGAGGAAAAACATGTTTGACTAAAAACAACTTCAGCACTATATCTGAGCATGCCATTGCTGAAATAAGAGGGTTTTAAAGAGCTGAGGTACTTCATGATTGCCGAAATAAAGAGCATCAAGTTAGATGAGATATCTTGCCATTGCTGCTGTAAGGATTAAGGGTGGTAATAAAAATTGTCAATGCCCACCTTGAATACAATAAAAAATTTAATTTAATTAAAAATTAAACAAATAATTAATTAAAGTGCATGTTCATGTTTTACTCATACATCCATGTATCTCATATTCAAACCTCAGAATGATGTGTTATGTGGTATTACCAGGATTTTGTTATTACGCAGATTCTATGAATAATGGTTTATTATAAAAAAAGCCATTATTTTTATATTTTTCATACATTAAAATAAAAAGCTAGATTTATTTGTTTCTCATATTCAAACTGTATTTTAAAAAAATTGATAACATATGACAATGTTGTTTCTTCAGGTTTTATTCATTGTGTTAAACTAACTGGAATATAGAAAACTAAAATTAAAAATTTGAAAAATCAACATCACTGAATATCCCTACCTTGACTGAATGTTCCTGCCAAGATGTTAGATGTGGAAGGATGATTATGGACAGATGACGTAGTACTGTTACTGCGAGAATGAACAGGTGGTTGACGGCTAGATGTTGTATGGCTAGGTAATATGAAGTGTTGATTCATATGATTTGATGGTGAAGTCCGAGATGAATGAACTGGCCCAGGTGATAGCTGACTTTGACTAAAAGCAGGTGACTTTTCCTGTGGTGGTGGAGTTGAATGACTGTGTGCATAGACTATTGTTGCACCATGATGAGAAGTTGAGCTAGTGACATTAGGTGAGGTAGACTTCGTAGTAGTCACTGATGGTTGAACACTTCCAAGGAACTGACTATGCGAGGTTGAAGACTGACAGACTGAGCTAGCACTCCATGGACCTTTGATCTGATAATACGAGGAAAAAGTGTATAACTGTGTGAAAATTATTTTTTAAAACTAACAAACTTAAATGGATGAAACTAAAGCATAGTAAAATTGAAATGTTTATGAACTGATCCATGCAAACATCAGAATGAAGCTTCTAAGTAGTGATGCATGTTGATTAACCAAAATCAAGTGGGCATCCCCATCCTGACAACACATCCAAAACCCAATAAAAATTCTCGTTAAAAAACTAGTTTTTTTTATGCATTACTCCCCAGGTGCTAGAATCTAGGGTGCTCAGATCACTGAAGCTCACACCTAACACACTTTGTGAGCAGAGTTAACATGAACTTTTTCCATTAACTAAAGCTACCATTTGTTGAGTTACCTCAATAGCTCATAGCTATTTAATGCAACACCCTTGCATTTCTGTCTCATGGAAATCTTCAACAAGCGTATTGAAGAAGTCTAAATCCAAACAAATTTTCAACAAACTTTAAAGACGTTTATTTTTGTTTACTCATCCATAGCCCAACACTGCTGGTCCTTTGACCATAAATTTGACTTCTCTTCAGCCAACATCATTCAAAAATGCCCCTCACCATCTGACTTGGACTTTTTCGAATCATTCCCCATCAACAAAAACCAGTTGGTCAGCGACCTAACTAGCACACCACCATTCTCAAAAATCTGGCAAAACACACACACACAGTTTCTACAATAATTATTCTTCTCCATCAGCATCACGTTCTCGTTTGCGATTGGCTTCGCAATTTTTCTTTTTCCATCCTCCTCCTCTACTCTTTTGTTGTCGGTTCATTTTGAATTCAACTCTTTCGTCTACAACAGCGAGTAACTCTTGCTATAAGTTTTTCTTTGTTTCTGCTACTGATGAAGGAACTTCATATAGTTCCGAAACGCATATAGCCATGGTTCTTTTGTAATTTTGGGTTCATCTACGTCAGCTTTCAATTGTATTACGAGAGAAGTGGTTAAAATAAGGGCGCAGCAATATGCTTTTCCACACACACAGAGACTTAAGCAATCCTCGTTCCTCATCTGCAGTATCTATAGTTTTTGCGATACAGTGATATTTTACAGATTACTGATATTTATGATGTTTATCGGACCATAATTTACATTCTCAATTTCCTTTTTTTTTCTCTTTATTATTTTTTTGATTGATCTCTTATTATTTTTTTCCTTATTAGATAGCAATTGAGAGGATTTTCCAGGTCGTTGTCGTTTATTATTTTCAGGGTTTAAGAACTAAAAGGGGCTTTTTTTCCTTGATTTCCCTGATTTTTTTAGTAAAAACATTTTTCCTGACATATTCAGGTTTGCTCGGTTTTCCCTGACCCATATGAACCCTGTATATGCAATGAAAATAGGTAGAAATGATCCTGCGTACCCCAATGAACAATGAAATCAGATTCTCCCCTCAGGGGTCCATCCACAAGCCATAGCATAAAAACGCTGCCAGAGACGGTGAAGACCAACACAATATAACAAATCATCAGAGAATCATGTTATGTTTCCTAGTTAGAAGTTCTTGGGGAAAAATTCCAAATGCATAGTAACAACTAATATTTGAATAATACACTCACAGCAGAAGAAAATAAATTCATTGTAAAATTGGTTGATACATTTCAAATACATTTTACATGTTATTCTTACCAAAGACTGCCTACGGGATCCTTCTACTACTGGAAGACGAGCATGCCCCTGCTGGTTAAGACTATTAGAATCACCTCTTGGATCATTCAAAGTTCTTAGCTGTGACGATGGCAATAGAAAACTACTATGTGGAACATGCATATTATAACTATCTTTCAGTTGTGAAGTTGTTTTAAGAGGTGCTGAACAATGTGCTGGAGGTGGAGTTGGAAGAGTTGACACTGGAAAAGGAAAACCTTTCATACCTTCTAATAATGATGCATTTAAACCAGCATCAACATACTGATTCAACTGATCAACAGTTTTGTTACTTTGTTGCACAAATTTATTACGCTTCTTATAAGGAGCAGATGAAAGACCCTGAGTGATGGCTGAAACATTGGATTTCACAGCAGATTCCTGAGACAACCTTTGTGAATTCTCAGTAATTGTCCTTACAGAGGCACTGGCAGAAGATGCAAGTTCACTTGCACTGGAAAACACTACTGTAGAACTAGTAGGTGCTGGTGAAGTACGGGAATGTGCACTAGACAATTTAAGGCTGTGAGGTTTGGTGGTAGATTTTCTGCTAAGCAAATTGTGTTCTGATGACCTTTCGAAGGCCTCTGCAAATTGTTGAGATTGTGGCACCATAACATCTTTTAGTTTCAAATTTACTGGAGACTTGCCAGTGTCAGACGAAATAAGTTTGTTTTTCAAAAGTAAACTAGACACAGTATTATCACTAGTTTTAATACCAAGCTGGGCATTGATCAATGACTCTAGTGTACTTGATACACTGATCTGTGAATGAGAACCAGTGTCTTGACTAGGTTTCCGACTTTCAGTACACAATGATTTTGCTTCATCCAGCCGTTTTGGACTAGTAAATGATTCAACTGGAAGTTTAGAGTTAATTGAACGGAAATCTTTTGTATGCCCAAAATTTGTGGAAGAAATAACACTTTGATTTTTTGATGTATCAATATTTGAGCCAGCATAGGGATAGTCAGCTAAACTAGCACTTATGATGCGAGCAAGCATATCTGTAGCAACTGAGCCTTCTGCAAGAGTGCCTATCTCAGGTCCTTTTACTGTTGAAAGGCCTGATTGTTTGTGTGTTGAAGAACTACTCACAAGAGATTCAATGGGCCTTTGAGAAGCAGGTAATGCAAAGCTACTGTTAGGTGAAGATTGCTCACTCCTCCTCACCTCAGACGGTGGAGATGTTTGCGATGTAAAATGTGGTTCTCTATATGATGACTTGATAGGATAAGTGAATAATTTGATAAATTCTGCCTGACGTAGTTCTTCATTGGTTGAAAGCTTAGGGATTTCACTTTTCTTTTCATATTCTAAGAAAGGAGACATCACTGCATTTGAAGGCACACAACGATCAGTTTCACGAGAAGGTTCAAAATGATTTGATTCCTGAGATATCATTACATTATTCAGAAGAGAAATAGCAGGTTTTAAGCCAAGCAAAGCAGGTGTAACTGGATTTATTGAATTCCTCTTTGGTAAGAAAAACTGCCTTCTCTGTCTATTACTGAAACAGAAATTTAAAAAAATATATATATTAATTGAGAAAGTAATTAGCAAACATAATTTACAACAGGTTTTTTTTTAAATATTAATGAACTTCATATAAATTAAATTTATAACTATAAATATGAGTGGAAGCTATTATTTCAACTTTTATTCACTTATTCTAAAAATTAAATATATTAAAACTAATTAAATAAACCAAATTATACTAATTACATATAATAAATACCTGAATAAGATTAATAAAAATAAAAATAAATTTTAGAAAATGCCTTCTCCTCAATCATCTATCACAAAGGAGTTCAATTTCTTTATGTTCAAATGCAAAATCTCGAACCACAACAGGTGTATTGCCCAATGAAGTGGCTGGAAAAAAATGTAGAAATAAAAAAGGGGCAAAGAATTTTAATCAAGAATTTTGACATGCCCACACAACTTCACCAATACTTCAGTGGTTTTGTGATATTTTAACTAGGTACCTGATGCTAATCCTGATAAAGATATTGTGATGATTGGAGAAAAACTATCCAAATTCAAGCCAATTATTAATACAAGATTCATCGAAAGACTGGTTATTTGTGGAGATGAAGATTACAAGGAAAAAAATTCATCACTGCCCCCTTCCCCCCCCCCCCCCGGGACTCGAACCCCGCTCTCTTGCTTGCCGGACGAGTGCTCTACCATCTAAGCTATGGAAGCAGATAGAATATTTCAACCTTGGAGCGTATATATAATTCCTTGTAATCTTCATCTCCACAAATAACCAGTCTTTCGATGAATCTTGTATTGACAAGTAGAGAGGATGTTTCTATATGCATATGGCCATCTGGTTTGGCCTTTGTCATTCACGAGCTATTAGTTGATTGTTAACGCCGTCCATGTACAGTGCCTTTCAACATATATATATATACGCTCCAAGGTTGAAATATTCTATCTGCTTCCATAGCTTAGATGGTAGAGCACTTGTCCGGCAAGCGAGAGACCGGGGTTCGATTCCCCAGGGGCGCAGTGATGAATTTTCTTCCTTGTAATCTTCATCTCCACAAATAACCAGTCTTTCGATGAATCTTGTATTGACAAGTGGAGAGGATGTTTCTATATGCAATTATTAATGTTCGTCAACAGTGCCAGTGGGATCCATGGTTGATGTCCAATCTAATCCACAGACTTGGATTTAATGTCTTCATGCATAAAAATTCATGGTCATATCTATGGTCATTCTTATGATATGAGCATGTGTTTTCTCATACTATCCAAGCAAATGCACACATAATTTTGCAATTACAGAAATGTCCTCATTTTGTACTCATAATTCTAGTTTAAGGATGTTCTAAAACTTGAAATGAAGAGGAAAAATGTAATTTCACATTTTGACAGACATTTAATCTATACAACTTCTGGCTGATGTGAAAGATATATTGGAAAGAGAAAATTCACTGCCCCTGCAGGGAATTGAACCCACATCCTTTCACTTTCCGAGTGAACACCCTAGACCACTACACTATAGAGGCAACGAATATTTCAATCTTTCTTCGGAGCTCATGTGCACTGAATGGGAACGTACATGGACGGTCGGACCTAACTCAGGCCAAAGCTCACAACTGCTGACAATGCCACCAGTTAGATACTTATCCGAGGACGATGACATTCAATCTACCTTATATATATGTGTTACGTTATTCATTTTACCATGAATATGCTCAAGAAGAACGTCTTAGGTTGGGTTAACACTGGATCAGTACTACAACAATAAAATCTGAAATGCAGACATGGATTGGTTAAAAACCTGAAATTCTGCCTTTAACAAAACCACATGGATGTCACAGTAGTATCGCTTGTGTATTGCTCCAGTATGCACCCTGCCTTAAAAAATGGCCAACATCAAGCCATCAGACAGTGGCAGCATACTTTTAGACATAATCCAAACATAACTCTCAATTCAGTTTTATTCATCACATGAACAAAATGTACATTATACAAACAAAATAAAGAAAATCCATCCAAGAGATCACTGTTGATCCATACTGGTGGATGCAATAATTGTTGAGTTAATTTTAAAAACACCCATATACAATTAAAAAAAGTAAATAATAATGGTAAAAACTAATATACACTGCTGGCCACCCAAATTGCAACACCAAGAAAGACAAGAGATATCGCAACAATATTTATTTTGTAGATAACATGTTTACCAAGCATCAAATGATTAAATTTATAGACTTCTGTGAAGTGTGGTTCCTGCCAAATTCAGTAGCCAGAGTAGCCGCCATTGTTGGAGATCACCGCTGCCACACGCCTCGGCATTGATTCAAAGAGACTTTGGATGTGTTCTTGGGGTACAGCAGTCCAAGCAGCTTCCACGCGTTGCCAAAGTTGATCTGGTGTGGCAGCTGGGGATGTAATCTGGGTCAATTGTTGAGCAACCATGGACCACATGTTTTCTATCAGCGAAAGATCCGGAGAGCGAGCTGGCCAGGGAAGCAATTCAATCTGGCGATTGACGAAGAACCTTTCGACAATGCGTGCCACGTGTGGTCGCGCATTATCCTGTTGAAATATGGCTGTGGGCAAGCCCTGAAGGTAAGGAAGGGCAACTGGCTCCAACACCTCGGAGATGTAGCGCTGGCTTTTTAAAGTACCGGCAATGCGTACTAGAGGACTGCGAGAGTGATATCCAATACCGCCCCATACCATAATACCCAGTGCAGGACCAGTGTGGTGGTGCATAACGCAGCTGTTCAGCATCCTCTCTCCACGGTAACTCCAGACTCGAATCCGACCATCGTGGTGTTGCAGACAGAAGCGTGACACGTCAGTAAAGACAATTTCATTCCATTGTGCCGTCCACATCCTTCTTTCATCGCACCATTGGCGGCGGAGACGTCTGTGGTTCTGCGTCAAGGGTAGACGAAGCAATGGACGTCTTGCGGACAGACCACTCTGCTGTAAACGGCGTCGAATGGTACGCGCAGACACTGGATGATGCGGTACAGACTGAATGTGCTGTGCTATGGTTCGTGATGTGGCTGAGCGATCCGTCACTGCCATACGCACAATACGCCTGTCATCACGTGAAGTGGTGCACTGAGGTGGATGCGATCGAACACGTCGGTCCGTCGTACCCTCCTGCATCCAACGATCACATATCCGCATTACAGTTGTTTAGTTTCGTCCAACACGACTACCGATTTCCCTGAAAGATAATGCACAATCTCGGTAGGCCACTATCCTTCCTCTGTCGAACTCGGATAATTGATCAAAAGATGATCGCTGTTTTCTACGAGACATAATTGATCGTTTTTTTGAAAAAACCACAAGAAAAACACAATTGCCGTACTTCAAATCGTCGAAATCTCCAAGACTTAAATAGCACTTTGAAGTGGCGCCACAGGCGCGCGTGATGTGCGTCTGCGCTGAAATTCTAATCATTTGCATATCTCACCTCCGCTAATGCATGTTGTAAATTTCATATTATTTGCATGCTTCCTTCAGGGTGTTGCATTTACGGTGGCCAGCAGTGTAATTATGATTTTTAAAAATAACAAACAAAAAAAAGTGTAAGGCAAAGAAACCATCAATAAATATGACAGATCCATATGCACAGACAAAAAATATGTACAAATTAGTTGATATAATAAAGGTATGTGCACAAAATATCACACTGATTTAAGTTAATGCATTTTTTTATTCATATAAATTTAATAAATAATTAGTATGAAAACAAAAAATGGCAACAGAACAGAAGGCGAGAATATTTCAGACATTTTTGACATTGACATATAACATGTCTTCTCATGCCAAGAGCGTGAATTTTGAAAAAAAAAGTGGGAAATAACGTTCAAATGTTTACTCTACCCATGTTACTCTAAGGAAGGTATTTTGTAACATATGTTTCAATAAGGATACACATTTGGGTTTCAGGCACAACTTAGATAACAAAATAAGGTATCCAAACCAGCTAATAACTGATTTAAAAAAAAGGAAAATTTGCACATTTTTGCTTCTGTCAGACCAGAATAGGGCTGGACTCTTCCCTTCCAAGATTAGCCCTTCACCTGTGTGAGTTGGGCCTTGCTGGGGAGAACTGGGGTGCCCGACTGGGACACCCCCAAGAAAATTGCCAGCGAATTTCTCCTCCAGATACCCTGTGATCCTCTAAGTCCTAGCTGTAGGCACGGAGCCTGGTCCTTGGGTCCCCCACCCTGGGAGAGACCCATGAGCCCAAAACACTGTAGCAGGTGTCCTCGGCCACACCCCCTCTTGGATTTTTTGTTTTGCTTTTTTAAAGCATTTCACATATGTTCCAATGAGTTTATTTTCTCTCTCACATTAATTTAATTTTTATTGTATTTTTTCTAGGTTTTTTTCTGTCGTTTCTTTGTCAAGAATCAAATTTTTGCCCACATGCTCAAACAGGAGAAAATATATGGTTCTTTGTTTTTGGCCAAAATTTTGGCATTCTTCCCTGCTTTTAGTGGTATACTTTTTTGGATGTTTTGACTATTAGTATTAGCAAACAGTCTAGAGTTTATTTCCCAAGTATTTTGAATAATTTTGTAATTTTGCTTTGAACCTAATTGTTTTAGTGTTTGTAGTTAAGTTAGCTAATTCTAATAAGAATAAATTATATTTTGTACGTTAATACTTTTCAAGGGTGTTGTATAATTATAAATAAATAAATATATGTATATATCTTTTCCATAATTAACTCCCTCAAGCCAGGAGATTTAAATGAAATCAGTTTTCTGAGATGTTTAGTAAAACAATTATAACTATTAAACTAATCATTGAATTCATTTAAAATTTTTTAATGTTTATAAAATAAGGTCTTGCCTATAATACTATATAGCAGAGATGCCACTGTACTTTAATTTACCTGGGTCTCAGGGTATTCAAAAAAGCTGGGTCCCTTTTGAGTGAAAGTGGGTTCCTCTTGAAAAAAAAGTATGCCCCCTTCCCCCCCCCCCCCAATTCACTGATATCTCTATGAATTTTTTTCCAGCATACCCCAGGTCTTTGATCACCTGCTTAAAGCTCTTCATTGAGACAGAGCGGTGGGTCATGTTCTGGGTAGGAGAATAAGGTATCTGTGAATCAAGTATAATTCATTTCTAAAAACATGTTCTATCCAAAAAAGGTTCATTTACTTTCATTGTCTACTAGTAGGAAAAGCTTGCAAAGAAGCCCATTTATGAGAATTTAACATATGGAATGTAGCACATATAACAAATCTAAACCAAATATAAAGTTGATCCTGCTTATAATGTTCCCATTTAGAACATTTTTCCACTTAGTACAACTGATTTTCATGGTCCCAACTTCAAGTAATTCTCAAGATTTCCCGTTTGAAGTGTTTTCCTGCTAACAACGTTTTTTATCACAGTTTTTTGAAAAGCATTATAAGTAGGATCCACTGTAATTAAAAATTAGAGGCACACATTTATATATTTACAATAATAAATCGATCTATAAATTCAATTTCGGTTGATTTTTCATTTATTTAAAAAATCTTAGTTCTTTCAATAACATCTTCTGATTTAAATTTAAAAAGCAAATGAGATTTTCTCTCTCTCTTTTCTCAGTACACACTCTTTCAGACACTTATCTTCCGATTCTCTCTATTCATATGAGCTAGGATTTCATACCAATCCTTGCAAAGCAATTCCCTGGTAGAATGATTTTATTTTCCCTCCCTGTTGGTCCACCACTCTGATCTGTCGCCATTTAACTGCCATATATTTTCACACATGAATATGGGAGCTATGTCAGATTTGTGTTGGTGAAACTCAAGTATGTTTGTGTGTCTACCCAACATTCAGCATGTTTTGTGTTCAATAGGTGATGCCATCTATCTAGGGCTGCACCTAGATACTTTCTCAAATGGCGCAAGCACACATTTTGACACCCCGTGTAATGTAGAAGCATCAGTTATAAAGGGTTAATTCGGTGCCCCCTCTAGTCTAGAGCCCGGGGGAACTAGACCTGCCTGCTCTCCCCCCCCCCCTAATTGAGGCCCTGAATCTATCCTCCAAATTGGTTTTTCATGGATTTGAAATTTAATGTATACATATTTGTGTTGTAGTTCTGTGTGGTTTTCGTGGGGACCAGAGCTTTTTTCAAAGGAAAAAAAGCCAACTCAAAATTTGAAAACCTTCGAAAATTGTATTTTTAGCTGATTACCACTATGCAATCGCCGGTTCGAAACCCGGATTTTCACCAAAGACAAAATCGGGGGGTGTATTTTGGATATTTGATGCATTATAGTGCGTCAATGGCATCTCTGTATATAGTATCCCTTATATTACTTTAAAATTTATATGATATTTTTCATTGTTAAAATTGTTTTTTTTTTCACTGCTACAAATGACAAAAATTGGATTTGTAACAGTCAATTCCGATTGAATTACACAGAGCTATTGGCTGCAATGAAATACAGCCTTTTGGCTATACCAAAGAACTACTAACTCAATTATACAGGACATTCTTGCTCAAAGGGGCTAGAGGCTTAAACACGCTCTTTACAATAATTATACAGGGTGTTTTAGCTCAATGGGCTAAAACATGCTCTCTACAATAATATCTTGGATCCCCACATGTTAAGCAGCAAACGTTCATCACTCACAATAAAAAATAATAAATGAAAATAATAGTTATGATTGTACAAACATTATTCCTCTTTGAATGACACCAAACGTACAGAGATCATGGAATAATATAATGGATTAAAAAAATGAAGATTGAGTTGGCTGCCACAAGGGTTAAGTGCATTGAGCATTTTATTTTACTTTTTTTTGTCTAATCTTTCACGTATATATTTTGCATTACAATGCCTTCTAGATTATTTTAATTTTCTATTAACATTTCTTGTTTTCTTATTTTTTAAGTATAGTTATATTGTTCGTTATCTAGCTTTAGCATTATTTTTGGTATGTCTCCACCTGGATCAGTGTTATGTAGGGGTTGTGACACAGAAGTTTCCTCTGGTCTAGGGGAGAAGTAGCTGATAGTTTCAAGTGTGAGGGTTGTATAGAGAGAGCTAGGTTGAAGCTTGAGGTTAAAGCATTACGGGAAAGAGTTGGGATTTTGGAGAGCTCAGGGATAATGGAATCACCTTTCAACGAAGAAGTGATCTTCTCAAACATTGGCAATCCAGAGGGGGAATGAGTGGTTGTAAATGAGGTGGGAGATAGTGATGGTGGTGTAATTATCAGGAATTCCATGGTTAAAAAACTGGGAAACAGGGCACGTAGGGATTTCCGAGGTTTACAGTACTGTTATCTTACTGGAGGGACAATTAACAGCATTTTAGATGCTTTTCATATTCCCTGGGAGGAAAGTCTCATAGAGCAGTGGTTCTCAACCTTTACGAGCTCGCGGCCCAGTTTCATTCATTTTTGGGGGTTGAAGGCATGGTCAAATTCACGACCAACAGAAAATGAATAAGTAAAAATGAAACGGCCAATCACTCGCGGCCCGGTATGAATGAAGTCAGGGCCCGGCGGTTGAGAAACACTGTCGTAGAGGTAGGAATGAATATGAGTGAATCTGTCACAGTTCTAGGACTTACTATAATCTGCTCGGGAGGAGAGGTTCAGATGTGGCAGTGATTCTAGTACTCCCAATGAGTAGTAGGGCATTTAAGAGTAGAATACAACATTTCAACTCACACCTGAAGGACAGTTGTTTCTCACTTGGAGATGGCGCTGTTGGAGCTTTCTGGTTTCACTGATAGCTGGCTTCATTGGGATGGGATTCACCTGAATGGGGAGTCTGGGAAGTTTATGATATGCTTAGATCAGTGATTCCAGTACTGCCAATTCAATTTAGGACTAAAGGACATTTGCTCCCAACTTGGGATCATGTTCTTAGAGCTTCCCACATTTACTGACAGGTGACTTCATTGGGATAGGATTCATCTGAATAGAAGTGGGGTCTGGGAGGTTTACGATAGGCTCAGGTCAGTTTTTTACTCCCACACCAGGTAGACAGGAATGCGGGTTAGTTATTGAATAATAACAACAGTACTGACAGGGAACTACCCACCACTGACTTGGATAGCTTCTTGACTGACACTAAATCACACTGAAAATTAAAATGAGCTAATAAATGCCAGGAGCTTGGGTGACAAGAAAGATTTTTTAGAAACTACGATAGCTATGAAGGGCCTAGACCTGGTAGCCATTAACAAAATCTTGGGCAAATGATGTGGGGATGAATCCATTTTAAGTGTCTCTAGATACAATAATTTTTTCAGAAATAGATCTGGGCAGGAAAGGGAGCGGAGCCTTGATTTCCATAAAATCATATTTGCAGGCTCGAGAGTAACATACAGAGTAGCAATATTGAATTTACATGGGTTGAGCTTGAAAACAAAAGCATCATAAGCTTATGGTAGGAGTTTGTTATAATCCACCGAATAATGATCCGAACTAAATTTCCAAACTTCATGAAGAAATTTCCTTCATGTATAAACATTAGTTGTCATATTAGGAGATTTCAATTAACCCGGTATCGATTTGGAGAACCTATTGACCATAGATCAGAATGAGAAAGGCTTTCTTAAGTTGGTGCCTGATAATTTTTTGTAGCAGCAGGTATCAGATGCCACTAAGGGTATGGCTATTTTGGATTTAGTTCTCACTAGCTCCGAGGATCTTTTTGAACATGTTTCAGCGGAGAACAAGTTTTCTTTTAGTGAACACAATGTTGTTAGTTTTGTCTAAGGCCGGCATTACACTATAAAAGTTTTGTAAAAGCTCTTTGATCAACCTTGAAAAATTCAACCAATAAGCGTCTCCGTTACGTTTGCTCAAATGTAACCGAGACACTTATTGGTTTCATTTTTGAAATTTTATCAAACTTTTATAGTGTAATACCGGCCTAACTTTTCTTTGGGTAAAAGCTGATAACAGAAGAATGGTTCTTTGTTTTGAAGAACCAATCTTTTGAGTGAAAGGTTAGCGAGAGTTTTGAAAGACCAGTTAGAATCAGTTGGTGTGGAGAGTCAATGGGAACATTTAGGACAAACTATTTTCTTTTTTATGTGATGTCATACCCTTTGTTTGTAAAAAGCATGTTTGTTTGTCGCACCCCCTTTAGTTCATGGAAAAAGTGTATAATCTTTATCTGGAAAAGAAAAGGGCATTTAGAGAGTATAAAAGTGGAACAGGTCACCTGTCATCATTTACTGAAAAAAAAGGAACTGAAAAAGGAAATTAGGGAATGTCAAAAAGAAGTTCGCAATTGCATCCCTTCTCAATAGAAGGATCTAGGGTAGAGAGCAATGAAGGCATGTGTAGTGCTTTCAATGACTTTTTACGTGAGTTTTTGATAGAGAAGGTGATATCCAAAGTATAGGTATGTCATGAGGTGATAAAGTCCTCAAAAATATTGAAGTGGATGATGTGGAAATCCTATAAAATTTCTAAAAAATGTATGTTCAAGCAAAGCAGCAGCAACTTATCTTTGGGGCCTTGACCCATTAATCAGTTTTTAAAATTTTCCTGATCCGCATTATAACTGCCACATTGGCAATGTCCAGAAATCACTATACCTTCCGGAAATTGCCACCTATATTCAAAAAATTTTCCTGATTGTGAGTTGATAAAAAAATGCTTTAACCTCCCCCCCCCCCAATAAGAAACCAAGAAAACTGACTCCACCCATCAATTTATTTCCCTCACTATGATACAGACCATGCCATGAAGTGAATGGCTGTCGAGAAAGAGAAATACTTTTTTTCCTGGAAAAGAAATTTTTCTGTATAATTGACACTGATTGTATATTTTTACTGTGCTGAAAAGGGGGGGGGGGAGAGAAAAACCACACACGGTCGCTTTTCTTGCTCTCCTTCTATTATCTAACTTTCAACAAAAGCTGACTCCATCCAATGGCAGTTGATCAATTGGAGAAGGGGTGGAAAACATGTTTGACTAAAAAAAATCCAATACATTTTTAGAACCCGAGATATTTTGGGGTGACTGAAAGCAGATCCAAGTTTGACACGGATGAGCTCCCTTTCAAATATTTTGGGCATTATTATCAAAAGGCAATTGGTGAAGTGGATAGGCGAGAATAACGTATTGTTGAATAATCAGCATGAGTTCAGAAAGGGTAAGTCATGTGTAACCAACCTCATTTGTTCCAAAAAATGAATGCTCGAGTTTTAAAGGACAAAAGGAGCTTTATTATAGAAATTGAAACTTTTTTTTGAGATGCATGTATAGTCCTGTAATGAACTCCAAATGATTTACATTCACCAAATTCTCCCATATTTATGCATACCTTTACTCCATGAAACTGAAAGAACTGACCTAACTTAACCTTCTCCACCATCAACATAGAAATCACTAAAACCCCTTTTAAATACCATATCCTACTTTGATGAAGTAGATTTTCTTCTAATTTTCAGCAAGTGCAAACTAAGGAGTATAGAAAAAGTGTTCAATTGAGAAATAAATTTTACAAAATATCTGGGCTCGTCAATGCTAAATAAAATAACAGACTTTTAAGGAGGTGGGAGATATCCTCATTGCCATTTAAAAGGGTTAAAAGAACCTAAACTTGCGAACTGAAATTTTTACAATCCAATTGTTAATATTATCGATTTGTGAATTTTCATCGATGAGTGGCTGAGGTTTTCTGAACATTATTCAGCGGTGGTCAAAAAAGAGAATAGAATGCTTGGTTTCATCCTCGAAAAAGTCTCCTAAAGTCATTCTTCCACATTTCTGAGGCAAAGTTCGTCCTGGACTGGATTATGCCATAAGGTGCCCTACAGAAGGACATAGACTTGGTTGAGGGAGTGGCAAAGAAGAGCTACCGGTGCTCTTGTTGGTACACAAGGTTTGAGCTATGAAGAGAGACTTCATAGAAGTCTCACAACTGCCAAATTTGGGAACCAGAAAAATCTGCATGCTATCTTAGAGGTACCTTTGCATTCATCGAAAGTTATGGTATGGTGTTTGATCACCGGGAAGCGATATGCATTGCTGTTACAGAACGAAATTTTTCCGGCTCTGCAAGCACGTCACTGCCTTGCAGGCACAATCTTTATGCTAGATGAAGCTCTTCCACACATTGCAGTATGTGTTAAGAATGTTCTTAAAACACATTTTACAGAAGAACGTGTCATCAGCCCGCACTTCCTTAATCTATGGCCTCCCCAATCCCCTGACCTCAATCTGTGCAATTTTTGACTTTGGGGGCATTTGAAATGTCTGGTAAGTCATGACAATCCAAGAACTTTACCTGACCTTAAACACAACATTTCACGCCAAGTGCTGAACATTTCCCCACACACACTTCAGTCAGTTGTGAAACATGTCATCTTGCAATTTCACATGGTATCTGAAAATGATGGCCATCATGTGAAACACGTTTTGTTGCAGTGACAATTGTAAAAGTGTTTAGCAATTGTTAAAATTGTAAACGTTTGCCTAAATGTGTCATTTCTTAATAAAACGCCCTTTGATGGCGACATGTGCAACTAATTTTTCCCACCTGCAACAAATTCCTATCACTTCATGAAGTCCTCCACAAAATTTCACAATTTTCTGATTACTGGTTTCGTCTGTAGGCTACTTTAAAATAGGTTCTTTTAATTATGGATACCTTCTACATTCCTTATTTCATGGGACAGAACCATTATTTTCCTATATTATTTTTGTTTCCACCACTATATTAATTCTAGAATTATTGCTTTCATCAATTCTGGATTTGTTTCTTTCACTAATGCTGAAATTCTTTTATTAATGTTGAATTCTTTCATCAATGCTGAAATTGTCTTTTATTAATTCTGTAATAATTATTACTTTCACCAATGCTGAAATTGTCTTTTATTAATTCTGTAATAATTATTACTTTCACCAATGCTGAAATTATCTTTCATTAATTCTGTAATTCTCTTTCATTAATTCTGTAATTCTCTTTCATTAATTCTGTAATTCTCTTTCATTAATTCTGTAATTCTCTTTCATTAATTCTGTAATTCTCTTTCATTAATTCTGTAATTCTCTTTCATTAATTCTGTAATTCTCTTTCATTAATTTTGGAACCATATATCATCGATACTGAAATTATTTCTTTCATTTACTGTTTTAAACTCTTTTAAACAACTATGGATGCCATAAGAAAATAACGGAGATTGCGCTGACATTCAACGTGCCACGTGATTTTCCAAGGAATGATGTAGACCAGTATATCAAGTCATATCAGTGCCAGAACTAGAGGGCGGGGTGGGGGGCAACTCTGCCCCGGGTGGCAATTTTTAGGTGAACACCGTTATAAAATTATTGAATTCCGAATTGGTGGGGGTGGCAAGACAATACAAAAATCCTAGTTATGGCCCTGCGTCATACTCCCTCCAGTAATATAAGCTTAATGGAAAACAGCGCCGATTCACCCATTGAAGCAATATTTATGATTTTGAAGCACAGCTTTCATTTGGCTGCATTTTTGTCTGGTACACTCAGCAACCAATCTTAATAGCAGGGATTTTTCAGCCACAAGTTATTAAAAGTACATACACACTTGCCACTCATTTTTTGTTTTCTTTCTTTAGAGAACCTTGTACAAGCGCTTCACATCACTCCTTAATTTTAAAAAAAATCAATATTTTGTTGACACTAATCAGAGGTACCTTCGCTCACTTATGGACCGAAAGGCTGAAATTATTTCTGCAAAAATTATGAAAACATTTTTTTAAGATATTGATTTCTCAAGTCTTCCAGAAAAAATACCTAGTACAAAAGTTTAATGACTTCCAACGACTCCAAATACATCTATATACGATCACAGGATACATGCTACCATAAAGCCAGATTTTCCTAGAAGTGGGTTGTTGGGGGGCCAGAGCATGCCGACTGAGTTGAAGAAAAAAACAATGATCTGAAGTTCATTTTGAACTCTAGCTTTCATTCCATAAAAGTTGCAAGAAAAAAAAACGATCATTTACGATCATAAAAATAAATAAATAAAATGGGCGACAAATAACCGCCAATCTCAGGGAGAAAAAAAACAATCCCAACATACATGCGGAAAAAACCAGCCTACAATATAAAGCTGAGCTCTATATATAATATAAAGCCAAGCTCGGGTGAGAGCACGCTGCCAGCGATTTACATATTGTGTCAGGCCGAGCGGTTCCACGTGCACAGAGAATAAAAAGGAAAAACATTCTAGAAAACATGTTTTTGGCGCCGCATGAACCGAACTGGATTATTTCGCGTCGACAGAAACATTACATAATCACCCTATGCATTTGTGTTTTCCTACCATGGCACATCACCTCACGACCCTGGCATCACAGCTACTCTGTCGTCGTCTGCATGCTCCGGTTTGAAGGGAAGCATCGAGCTCGATGAAGGTGTAACAATAGTTGGGAACCTTTAGGGAATTTGCCAAACCTGCCTCTATCTCTTATTTTTGAAACATGTTTATATAGTTGTAATTGTATAATCTTTAATAGAATTTATGTTATCTTACCTTTTATAACCATGCACGGTTGATTCAATTAGTCTTTGATATTTTCATTGTTCATAGTCCGGTAAAATGTGCGATCTTGATCACATCGCCATTTTAATTTATTGTTGCCATTCTTATTTTTGTAAAAGTTCCTATAAAAAAATCTATTGTCATTTATTTATGTAAATTAGATGTTGTATTATCCTATTAGCTGTGCTATGTGTATTTTTCTGAGATGGTCAGTCCCAGGAGTTGGATCGTTCCGTATTTCCTTTTATAGGTATAAATTCCAGCCGCCACTTCGCATTAGGCCGCATTCGTTCTCGCCTTTCAACTCGAGATACATCACTTTAGGTGAAGGTGGTCGCCTTTGGGTGAGTCATCTGAAGTATGAAATAGTTCGTCTCTCTGTTGCTATTACATCGCCGGCTGGTTCCGGACCCATCATTCCACATCTCTAGTCAATCGTTGTCGTTCCCGGTTCCTGTCATCGTTCATCCGTCCGTCTTATGGTTCCGCATTGCTTCCGATCGTCATTTCTGGCCGTCAAGTTTGCAGCTCTTCCCGCTTCGGGTCGTGACCTTCCGACAAGGTCGACGAATAGTTCCGCATCGATCATTGCTTCCGATCGTCATCTCGGCCGTTGTTTGCAGCTCTTCCTGCCACGTGAGGTTTCATCTCGGATCGTGACCTTCCTCCAAGGCTGATGACGTCACGGCACGTGTGATCCGATAAAGATCGCCTAACTCCTGCAGTCGGACTAGATTGATGAGACAACGGACTTGCATTGGTGTACGATATGAAAATTGAGAAATAATTCTGTTATTCCTAACTTATTTAATTGTTAAAGAATTAATGAATTTACTTTTGTTAAAAACTAGAAATTTCTTTGAAATCATTTGTCTCTCTCCTTTGTGTATCGATTGCACCGATTTTGCCAGACCAAAATCCTGGGTAGTTATGCTGGGTTGTCGCAAAGGGAAGTGAAAGAAAAGAACAAAAATGAAGAGAACATCTATGAAACGTGTGGCGCACAACACACTCCTTCAGAAGCAGTCGGCCAATCATGCTCGACATAAAACACTGGCGTGAGGCTTGTTGCACTCTCTAGGAAAACAGTCGAACCTGTTTTCTTATTATTGGTGAGTGGACGGCGTGTCACGCTGGCGATTCACTTTGTACGCGGCACAGAAATTCTGCTCCTAGGAAAACCCGGCTTAAGAATAATGGGGTAAAATGTGCTTTAAATACAATTATACAGGGTTATTGGCTGCTAAGGCTTTTTCCCTGTGCTTTGCACTTTTTTAAGGATGTCACTTATGGAATAAGGACGTCACTTACGGAGTAAAAAAAAGTGGCAGAAACTATTTCGGAAAACACTGGGGTTTTTTCAAGGACTCTCGCAGAATTCTTTAAAAAAAAATGTGTTTTCAAGGACTCTTGTGGATTTTCAAAGACTTTCAAGGCCTTGAAAATGAACTTTTTTTCAAGGACTTTTCAAGGTTTTCAAGTATGTATCAAGGTTTTCCGTATGAACCATGCTAAGGGTAACTGGTTCATGTCAATTCCTCTTGCCTTTGAATTGCTGCAGCCTCATGGGCGGAGATACGGTGGGTGGGGGGAGCCCAGCATCAAAGGTGAAGTCGACAGATCTAATGTATATATGTATGGATGAATTGGCATCATCATCATCATCTTGCCCCCCCCCCCCCCCAGCAAAAATGGGCCAGGTGTAATTTTTTTTAACTGATTTTTTTTTCCATTTTTATGCTTGGTGGTTTCTATTATGTTTTGCACGCTGATGGTTTTTTTTTTTTTGGCATCCGTAGTGTCTGATGGCCTTGGCGACTCTTCATCGGGACGTCAGACATGTTTGGCGCCAAAAATCGCCAAGTGGCGGACCATACGACAGCTGTTCCCATACGACAGCTTCTTACAATTTTACAATTGTTGGTACATTGTGTAGTAACAAACGAGAAGTTCCACAAGAACTGAAGAATACAAGGACAAGAAAAGTGGGTACTTCAATATTCTCTGCTATGACAATCAGAAGACTTTGGTGTCATATAAACCAAATAAAGTAGTATACCTCTTTCTACCACTCATTGTTAGGATGAGTCCATGGATCAATTAAGATATAGTTTTATTACAGAAACATTACTACAAACTACACAACACATGACAACGACGGTTACAAGAGGAATGAGGACATAAACAGTACACTGATCAGAGTATAACAACATACGTTACAAGTGCTGCCATCTATCAGACATTATTTACACCAACATATTTCACTGTTGTTATTTACACTAACACTCATGATCAGCTGGGCATCAATCCTTATGACAAACAAGCCCGAGATCAGGGAGGGCCGGTCTCAGACCTGGTGGCGCCCGGTGCAAAAACAGTAGTCAGCGCCCCCCCCCCCCCCCCCCCAGGCGCGAATCCAGAGTGATGTGTCAGAGGAGGCCTTTTTTTCTAGTCATTACTGTCCCATATTTTACGGGACAGATTCATTCTACCATATTTTCAGATTCTTGGTGTGGTGATCGTTCCCCCCCCCCCACACCTCTTGGTTGGATATTAAGGGACGAAGAATTTGGAAAACTTCTAGAATGGGATTACTGCTATTTAACTTGTAAACAAGCATAAAAACCCAACTTGTTTGATTTAATTAAGAGATTTAAAAACATTTAAAAAAAGCAAAACGTCACACATTTATGATGGATACTCATCAAGGATTTATCTTCTTCATACTTATTTTAATTGAGTTTTATGGTAAAATTCGTGTAGTGCACACATCAAGTACGGGCTAAGATGATAATAAAAGTTTTTAAATTAAAGTGATATTTCCGTATGTTTCTTTCATATTTCCATTTCTTTCATATTTATAAAACTTATAAACTTCATTTGAAATCATCCCTTTTAGACCCAATACTAAGAAACAGAAGGGGCAGGCAAACAACAGCTAAAGCACCGGGCCTATGCAATACTTGGGCAGGCCCGTAACTAATCTGAGGCAACTTGGGCGGTGCAACGAGCCGAATGGGGGAGGGGGGCGCTTGTAACTCCTTTTTCCGAGCATAACTATTTCAAGGAGAAACCAAGAAAAGACTGCCCCCGAGAAAGCACACTATGGACCTTGCGAAGGGGCACGGCCGTCTTAAGAGCATCATCACCCCCCCCCCCCCCCCGGGCCAAGTAGTTTTTCCAATCATCTCGTGATAGGCGTCAGGATAGTTGAGTGCTGCTTGTGCTGATTTCCTGGTACTAGGGGGTTCTCAGAATACCAGACAGGCGGTCTGGAAGTCTCTGGGGGTTTCATATAGCATAGCATATCTTTGAAAGAAAGTATGAAATCTAGCGCTTACGCTAAAGAATTTATCGTAGATATCATTGAGAGTGTACCTGGACTGCATACGTTGCTGTATTTCGATCATAGTGTTATACTTTTCAGGAACACCCAGTATGTAAACTGGTGATACGCTAGTTTCTTCCTTGGAGCAGTAGAAACGTTGTCTTCCAATGTTTCACACATCACTTACCAGTGACACCAGGTATGAATAGTCTTAAGCTGGCTTAGTCTTTTTTTTCTATTGAAGATAGCATATCCTCAATAATGAAAGGTACCGGATCCTACCTGTCACATGAAACTCTCGCAATCGTCAAGCCAAACCCCTGGGTTGTTCAGAGTGAAGCACCAAC
Source organism: Pholcus phalangioides (assembly GCF_987345545.1). NCBI lineage: Eukaryota > Metazoa > Arthropoda > Arachnida > Araneae > Pholcidae > Pholcus > Pholcus phalangioides. The sequence goes on from NW_028301600.1 coordinate 10,332,864, forward strand.
GCTTTGCTTGTGTGCCCATTTCCAGGCGTAGGCGAATTCCGAGGTGTAGTATTACCCGAGCAATGTTATAGTAGGCGTCGTAAGTTCTCAGGTGGTCCTAGAGATTTGACGCCCTTCTAGAGCATACCAAGTGCCACTGAGCTGCCCCTGGTTGAACTAATAGGAAAGTCTGGCGAGTCAGGTGTGATCGGGGGCGCTAAAGTGCAAGAGGGTTTTCTCATGTGAGAACATTTTTGTTTCTTCTCGTGTGACAAGTATGTAGGAACGAGGCCCAAGTGCAGGTTCCCTATTTAAAATGGTCAGCTTATATATATATATATAATCATAGTTTTCAATTTATTCATTTTTTTCTTAAACGGTTTCGTTTTTTTCTCGAAATACTGTACTGTATTGGCGATTCGATTCTGCGTTTTTAATAAAAGTCGGAAAAAAGGGGCATGAAAGGCCTCTGGCTCAAAATCTTTCCCACATCAGAAGACACCTTCAATTCCTGTAATACTCCCCACAACACAGGAAAACACTTTTGCTCTCGTTAGTAAAAAAATTGGGTGACCGAGGGCGATTCCTCCATTATTTTTATTTTTTACAGCACAACAAAAAAGAAAGAAATTTCGTCTTCCCCCAAAATCTCCTGCAGGGATAAACGGAAACAACTCAAGAGAGAGTGTATTATTATCTGACCAAAATCGCTATGTACTGTACGTATATAGGTGTACTGCCCATCGGTTATTTTCTTTTCGAAAAATAACCGTAATATTATATACATTCACACACACACAAACCTTTTTTCTTTTTTGAAAAAAGTTCTCATCTCGGTCATTTTCCATGTATATTTTATAGTTATTTTTTTATAAATACGTATCTTAAAGATATTTTTCTAGTAATGTATATTTAATGCATTTCGGTGCCCCTTCTCATTTGGCGCACGGTGCAATTGCACCGGTCGCACTGCCCTAAGACCGCGCCCCTACCCGAGATAATACATTATTACAACACCACCAAAAGAACTGTGGATGTCAATTATGTTCACGTATGAGTACTGCTTGTAAGACTTGTAGATGGGCACTTTGCTTATTCTATGATGTTCTGAACATAACATAGCTGCCAACTTTTGAAAATGAAAATTCAGGAGATTTTCGCATGAACCCGTATATTTTATGCTAAAACCACTCCCTAATAAACACTAAAGGGATTTTTCCAAATAAAATAGGGATTTTCCAAGCATAAAAGTTAAAGTATAGGGAGTAAAATCCCTACTGAAAAATTAAAGCCAAATTAAAATAGGGATTTTACACACATGGAAGTTAAACCCTTGGGAATAAAATCCCTACGCAAAAAACAAGTGAAATTGGAGGCCAAAACTTCAAAATGATGTAAAAAAATAAATAAATATTGTGTTCAATCAGAAACGCTGTGAACAAACATTCTGCGCGAATGATCCCAAAATCATCAGAAGCTGAAGGTGAAAAAAGCGTCAATTTTTGAAGAACACTGACTTTTTGTGACACTTGCTTGATGTTTTTTTTTCATTACATCAGTGATGATGGCAGTCTTTCCATGACAGACGTTTATGTCCGTAACACAACTTGTACAAAAAGGAATAGTCTGCCCTTTTCTGGAACGTTTGATGAAAGGAAATTCATCAGAATAAGTATCTTTAAAATTGATTAAATATGTTTTTGCTTATCAGTATTCATGTTTTGTTATATCGCACGTACGTAACTTAAACAAAAGAAATTTTGACCATATGCGCATCACTATAATCTTCAATTATTATCCAGGACTATTGGCTGCTAAGATATTTCCCTGCATGATAAGACCTACAACTTTCTTGTTACCATCAGAGGGTTTGCAAAATAGGGAATTTCCCCATTTACGATGTTTGACGTCATTTCGAAACGAGAGGAAAAAAAAAGAGGCTTCGTGCCCCACAAGAAATTCCTTAGGGATTGTTTTCATAAGCTGGAATTTTTTTTAAATGAAGTAGAGAATTTGTAGGGAGAATTAGAGGGATTTTTTGTGATTTTTGTAAAAATTCGGGAGATTTAAGAACTTTTCGGGATGTCGAGGGATGAAGCTAAAATTTGGGAAATTCCCGGAAAATTTGGGAGACTTGGCAGCTATGACATAAGCTTAATAAATACATGTTACTTATGTGTCAAATAAAGAACGACAGCAGCAGAAATCCCTCACACGAAGACTTTGCATACACACTGGCTAACACCCTTGTAAAACCATGGTTGAAAGAACATTACAATATGGTAACTTTGAGATGTTCCATCAAAATAAATATTGAATATATTTTTTGTACTTCCTGTCTATCTAAACAACACAGAATGACAAAATACGTATGCAACTACTGCAACAAGGCTACTTGTGGAGAGCACACCTTTAACATCTGTCACAAGAGTGCACAAATCATAATTTTTTACCACTTTTCTATTTTTTAACTGAAATATTACAATACTTCTCTTAATTTAAGTTAAATTGTTTGAAATAAATAAAGGAAATTAAATTTTTTTTGTTTTCAATTCATAGTCTATGAATCAAATGATTATTTACTGAGTAACACTGATTTAAGTTTAGTTACCAATGGTTAAATAGTTAAATAAGTAACCAGTTTTTCAGGTATTCAATTTTGCAGTTGGAATGTTGTTTACTGATATACTCTGTATATATAAAAGAACATAAGTCATACTCACGTGATGTGTGAATGTGCCTCACTGCTTTCTTTACACAGAATCCTAGTGAAAAAAACATGCATTAAGTGAAAAAAAGCTATAGTGGTGAGAGATGTCAGTATAAACTACAGAAAATATCACACATACATATTGTTATCAAATGATATACAATGTATCAAAGTCGTCTCTGAAAAAAAAACTGTTTAAAATATCTTGATTAGTCCTGATTTTATTCATTAAAAAAATATAATTAAATTAAAAATAATAACAATTGATGAGACTTGAAGTATCTAACAATTTGACCAAAAAATAAGGTAAAATGCATAAAAATATATTCACTTTTTGTTTGCGTGTAGTATCAAACAACAGAGGACTAACATTTCCTTCCTTGGCTGAAACAATGTCAGTTCTCTATAGCTCAATGGAGAGATTCTGCTGCATTTTAAAATGTATTATTATTAGGGGGCTTTGTTGAAAAGTACCCTCCAGCAAAATTTTTATATTTTTTTTAAGATTCTTTTCTAACACTTTTGAATAGTTTACATACAGCAATACCTCGGCTAACTAAGATTTGTTCCAGAAGCACGTTCATTAGCTGTAATGTGACTTCTCATACGTTCCCATGGAAAATCGTTTAATTTGTTCCAGGTACAGCCCAAAATTTGAAGAAGTTTTTTTAAGCACCAAATACTGCTATATAAAAGACAAAAACTGGTTGAAGACTGAAATGAACAGCTTCAAAATAATTGTATAAATGAGAATTTACACGAAAATGAGATACTAAAAAGATCTTATTTTACATATATACACAACTAACACCAGTTTTAGTGGCTGACGTGAAAACAACCTAGTCATAGGTGTCCCCATCCCTTTGTGATTTGGTCAGCTCATTTTGTGTCTGATACATGCAAAGGGAGAACATAAGCTCCTAAAATGTCTAGACTGTTCACACTGTTCAGTTTGATGCTAACAGTGTTGCACTGAAAGAATGCATGTTCTGAAAAAACATAGGCTTCTTTTTTTTCAATGCATTTTCTACTAGCTGAATCTTTTATTTCACACATGAAATATTTCAAAAAGAGAAGTATACCTACATTTGGCAAAAGATTCTGAGATGGACATGAGCTCTGATGATTGGTACTAAAATTCGGTTCACAGATGGCTATTTTATATTGCCACATGCACCCATATCATAGCTGCCAACTTTTGAAAATGAAAATTAGGGAGGTTTTTGCGCAGACCCGTATATATATTTTTTATACTAAAACCACTCCCTAATAAATACGAAAGGAATTTTTCCAAATAAAATAGGGATTTTCCACACATGGAAGTTCATTGATCATGTTTACAAATCACACATCGCTCTCTGTAGTCACTATCTTTACCCGAAACATTATAAAAACTATTCCAACATTCCAAATCAGACATTGTATCAACAACCTTAGGGTGATATTTTTTTTTATCATGAAATGGTTCCAACTTTCCCAAAAACTTTAATGTAATTGCCAAGAAACCAGAGCCACACTTTTGTTTGATAAATTCAAGACAATTATTTCTCTTTTCTTTTGTGACATTAATTCCCTACTAGAAGTTAACACTGGTGAGCTTAGAATAAATACATCAAAGTGTACATCTGTTACTGATTGTTCATATATATTTTTATACTCTGATGGCAAAACCTTTTTATTATTTGATGTTGCTTTTATCTTCAATTGCAGCTTTTTCTATGCCAATACACATTCCGGTATATAGCAGTTGTGTGTGTGTTCCTTTGTACAAAATCGTTAATTTTGGCTATTGGTTTCAGAATTGCAATCATGTCCTTGACATTTCTTTTTGAATCAATATTTAAGATTTCACTAAAGATGTTACTATCTGAGATTTGTGGTCTTCACAAAATTTGGTAACAACTGACGAATTTTTAACATAAGATTCAAGAGAATTATTATAAGTTTTCCATCATACCTCTGCAGGAAGACCAATGCATTTCCACCTTACACATGATACCATGCTTTTGAGAGATGATTGCGGAAGTATCTAAATATACTTGTAACATACTTTGTTACATCAGTTTTAACCAAATCTTCGGCTAACAAGTTTAAAATGTACCAATATGTAACTCCTGAAAAGCCAAGCTTTTCATCCAGAGTCTTTCTGGAAGAAACCATATTTGCAGTAACAAAACTTGATATGTTACATTCGAAGTTTTCTTCTGTTGAATTCCCTGAACTAAAAACCACATTAGCTAAATAATTTCCAGCATGTGATAAGCCGGATGTGTCAATAGTACCAACATGGATTGCTTTACCACACCGTTTGATAACACATAGAATTTATTCATTATGTATATCCATCCATCGCTATGCAATTTTTGATTTTCTAAGTCAACTTTACATCCTCTAACTTCATCATTGTAAATCTTGGGTAACCATTTATCAGCTAAATTGGTACGACTATGGTATCTCTGATATTTGATATACATATTATATTATAAAAATATTTGAAAATATAATATTTAAATTAATTAATATTTAAAATAATTTAATAAAAATTTAAATCACTTTAGAGCTGCATAAATAATTTTATTCAATTACAACATAATTTTTCACATCTGAAAAAAATTAATTTAAATCAGTGATTTTTTTTTTAAAAATCAGTTGATTTAAATCATGATTTAAAAAAATCAGCCCTAAATACTTTAAAAAAATTCCCTAAAAACTGGGGGGGGGGGGGGGGAATGCCATCAAAATAATAGAGCAAAATTTTCTAGAAAAACTGGTTATGTTCAAATGACGAAAGAAAAAGTTTTGATTGCATCAAAATATGCAGTTTTTCTCCCTTGTTTAGATTTCATCAAAAATAACAATTTTTCTAATAAACGAGTTATAATTCATGAATTGGTTAGGAACACTAGTGTTATGACCCCCTACAAGGGTGGGACTGACAGGGCTCCAGCTTGGGGGGCCTGAGACGATTATTATCACTTGTTTTTTTACAAGAAATTCACTATTGAGACATCCGTGAAAAATCTAGGTGGAGGGCCCTGTTGCCAGATGTGGGGGCCATGACTGGCGTGCTGAGGGGGGGAAATAGGGTTTTTCCTTAACAAATTGAATTTATATCGTTAATAGATTTATTATAGCTCGCAACACAAAATTCAACGAAAGAAGACTGGATCGCTCCGATTCAACTAGATACTGAAATGCAACCCATCATCACAGATTCCAATTATTTTTTGATTATTGCTTCTACCATCCTTGTTGACCATGCAAAATTTCATGTAAATATCTCAAAAACATTGAGGAAAAAAATGTTTTCTGACCCCACGAATGACGTCTCTTGGGCTAACCCCATTCAAGCAATATTATTTATGAAAATATATCATAACTTTGCAGATTCCCAATACATTCAAATGAAATTTTCACTAAAATTATCACAAAAAAAAAATTGTCTTATTTCGATGAATTTTGTGTTGCGAGCCGGAATAAATATATTAATGGTCAAAAATACATTTTTTTGAGGTCAAAAATCATTGAAATCTGAGATTGGGTTTCATGGCTGGGTGATTTGGCATGGAATGGCCCTTAACCCCCCTTTAAAATGCTATATCTTTTTTTAATGAAGTAGGCATTTCTTCTGATTTCCAGCAGGTGCAAACTAAGGGGTATATGGAAAAGTTTTCCATTAAGAAATCAACTTTATAAAATATCTGGGCTTGTCTGCTAAAATAAAAGGCTTTTATGGAGGCAAGATATCTTGTCATTGTTGCTTAGAGAGTTAATATAGCATTGCAAGATGGCAGGTGGAGGTTCGTCCCTTTCCGTACGGTGGCGGAAGATTCCTAAGCACTTGATATTGAGAGATCTCCAATAAAGGCACAAAAACCACGAACCCTAAAGGAAATTATTTTATTTCACAGCACAATTAAAAAAATACAACCTTCCATGTTGGAAGTTACTTTCCAACTCTCGCTCTCCTCATGTGGAGGATCATTTTTTTTCTCTCACCTTCCTTTAAACACACATTAAAAAAAACAAAGGGCGTCTTGTGGTATAAGGCCACAGAGAGTTAGTAGAAATGTCCATACTGAAATAAAATAGATCTGTTACAGCATGAATATAGTTCTTCATTCATACTTTGTGAAGAAGATTGAAATTTTATTAGAACAACTTTTATACAAAACACATGGATATTACTTGTGTTATTTGAGAAGTTTATGCTAACTATTATCATTCAAAGTCAACATTATACAATCACATAGCTGCCAACTTTTGAAAATGAAAATTCGGGAGATTTTCGCGCAAACCCGTATTTTATGCTTAAACCACTCCCTAATAAATACAATAGGGATTTTTCCAAATAAAATAGGGATTTTCCAAACAAAAGTTAAAGCATAGGGAATAAAATCCCTACTCAAAAACTGAAGTCAAATTAAAATAGGGATTTTACACACATGGAAGTTAAACCCTTGGGAATAAAATTCCTACGCAAAAAACAAGTGAAATTGGAGGCCAAAACTTCATTGATGTAAAAATAAATATTGTGTTCAATCAGAAACGCTGTGAACAAACATTCTGCGCGAATGACCCAAAATCATCGGAAGATGAAGGAAAACACCGTCAATTTTTGAAGAACACTGACTTTGTGACACTTGCTTGATGTTTTTTTTTTTTCATTTCACGAGTTATGATGTCAGTCTTTCCATGACCGATGTTTATGTCAGTAACACAACTTGCACAAAAAGGAAAAGTCGGCCCTCTTCTGGAACGTTTGATGAAAGGAAATTCATCGGAATAAGTATCTTTAAAATTGATTAAATATGTTTTTGCTTATCAGTATTCATGCTTTGTTATATCCAACGTACGTAACTTAAACAAAAGAAATTTTGACCATATGCACGTCACTATAATCTTCAATTATTATCCGGGACTATTGGCTGCTAAGCCATTTCCCTGCAGGATAAGACAAACAACTTTCTTGTTACCATCAGAGGGTTTGTAAAACTTCCTTAAAAAGGGAATTTTCCCATTTACGACGTGTGATGTCATTTCGAAAGGAAAAAAAGAAGCTTCATGCTCCACAAGAAATTCCTTAGGGACTGTTTTCATAAGCGAGGATTTTTTTAAATGAAGTAGGGAATTTTTAGGGACAATTAGGGATTTGTGATTTTCGTAAAAATTCGGGAGATTTAAGAACTTTTCGGGAGGTCGAGCGATGAAGCTAAAATTCGGGAGATTCCCGAAAAATTCGGGAAACTTGGCAGCTATGCAATCAGTTCAGAAAAAGAAAACCAATTTCAATCAATTTTACTCATTTATCAAAATACTTTTGAATTAGCTTAGTTTTTCAACATACTTTGTAGTCATCCAACCTGGAGGCCAAAGATGTTTAACTTCAGTTTCAAGAAAATGTTTCAGATATTCTTTTGCTGACTGTACCCTCGTCTTTGCAACTTCAAAGCATTTTAATTTGATTCGCACAACATCACACAAATATCCCCTGCAAACATTATGGAAATTGAACTTATATTCTTGTTAAAATTACCAATTAATTATTAATACATAAAATCTGATAGAAAAACAATTTTGAACAACTTCTTGCTTCATTTGCTTCAATGCATTCATAATAATCAGGGCTAGGATTTCTATGACACTAGAAATGCTCTATAAAAAAACACTGAAAATAACCAATATAGAAAAAAAAATAAATGGGCATTTCCACAAAAACAGAATCACTAGTGGAAAAAAACAAATTCTTGATTTAAGTATTTCTTAAATAAGCAACAGTGAATGTTGTTCAATTCAGATGTTGTGCAATTTGTATTGCACAACATCTGAATACATTTTTTTTTTTTTTTTTAATGTTCAGCTCTTTTGAGTTTGTGAAGTTCGTTTTTTGTCAAAAAAATTCACTATTTTGTGTGAAGCAGCTTTTTACTTTCAATCATTTTTTTTTTTCTAAAACAAAAAAGGACAGACTTGCATCTAAAATGTCTAAATAAAATATTAAAATAGTTAATCGGTAACTCTTGCCCTAATTATGTTGCAAGAGTATATAAATGACATAAAATTGTTGTAATGCAAGTCACAAATACCTCATTTTCTTAATTTATTTAAACTTTTGATGCTTTAAAGACCTAAATTTCTATGTTTCTTTTAAAATAGCATCAAGACCAATCATAAATGAACTTTTTTCAAATTTTATGTTTACCTAACGCTGCTGCACTATTGACCCGAAAAGAAGTGCCTTGTTTATTAGGTACCTGTTTGTCAATGAATTTTTATCATTTTTTGTGACTTTATCAGTTACTACCTCAACTTTATAAGGCTGATATATTTATTGAATTATAATTTTTTTTCTTAAGTTTTGTTTTTTTATCTTCGTTACGTACAGGTCAATATGATCCAAAGAAAAAATTCCTTTCAAAAGGCCTCAAACGTGCTACTTATACATCAAATTTGGCAAAATTGGCAAAAATCACGGGGGAAATATTAAAATGTGCTCTAATAAATGCCACAAGCTTGGGTAATAAGAAAGATGTTTTAGAAACTATGATAGCTGTGGAGTGCCTAGATCTTACAGTATCGTGGGCAAATAATGGGGATGCATCATTCTTACACATCTCAGGACACGATACTTTTAAGAAATAGATAGGAAAGGGAGTTGGAGTTTGATATACGTGAAATTATGTTTGAAGGCCACAGAGTATAAAGTGCAGAGAAGTCATATTGAAACTGTATGGTTTGTACATCACACCTTCCTCTGCTTCACGGATAGCATGCATAAGCTTTACCTTCAAAAGAAAAGAACATTTAAAGAGAATAAAAGTGGACGAAGTGATCTATCAAAGGGCATTGAAAGAAGTGATAAGGGATAGTAAAAAGGAAGTTGAATAAAGGTTGGCAGATAACATTGGCTCTGACCCAAAACCATTTTTTTAGGTAAATCAATGATGGATGTAAGTGAACAGTTGACCCCCCCTCCTTGATAGGAAAGTCTAGGGTAGAGAGTAGTGTAGGTATGTGTGACCAATGTATAGTGCAGGTTCAATGATTTTTCGCGTCAGTTTTCAATAGAGAATACAATATTCCGTGTACGGGTGTTGCTTAGAGTAATAAAATTCTCAACGATATTCAGGTGGAAGATGTGTACGTCCTAAATCTTCTAAAAAATGTATGTGCAAGCAAAGCACCAGGACCAGATGATATCTATGCCAGGGTCCTCAGGGAATGTGCTAATGAATTGTTGGGGGCCAGTCACACAGATTTACAGAAATAGTGTTGCTGAGGATATCGTCACAAAAAATTGGAAGTTTGCTAATGTTGTTCCAATATTTAAAAAGGTTAGTAGAGAGGCTGCGTCAAATTATCATCCGGTGAGTCTGACAAGCTCCCTCTCGAAATTTTTTAAAAGTATTATCAAAAAGCAATTGGTGAAGTAGCTAGATGAGAATAGTGTATTGTTGGATAATCAGCATGGGTTCAGGAAGGGAAAATCATGTGTAACTAACCTCCTTTGCTTCTATGATCATGTCACTAAGGCTTTGGATAAGGGGAAAAATGTAGATGTTTACCTTGATTTCCAGAAGGCATTCGATCGGGTGCAACATGCTAAACTCTTGAAGCATTTACACGAGATTGGGATTGGGGGCAACTTGCAGCATTGGATAGAATCGTGGTTGAGAGATAGGTCACAACTAGTTATGGTGAATGGGGAATTCTCTGATTGGACAGGCATCAATAGTGGAGTTCCTCAAGAAAGTGTCCTTGACCTCATACTTTTCACTTTTTATCGATAAACTTGATCAGGGTATCAATGGGATTGTTAGAAAATTTGCAGATGACGTGAAGCCAATGGGGGTAGTTGGAAATCAAAGCAATAGGGAGTTGCTCCAGACCAACTTAAACAGGATTGCAGCATGGGCCTATGAATGGAGTGTGACATTTAGAATTAACAAGTGCATGGTCGCTCATTTTGATTCGAATAACCCACAGTTCTCTTACGAGTTTAATGGTGTCACTATCCCTGATGCAACTAGTGACCGATTTGGGAATTCTCATTAACAAGCGGCTTAGGTTTTCTGAACATTGTTCAGCTGTGGTAAAAAAAGCGAATAGAATGCTCGGTTTTATTTTCAAAAATGTGTCTTCGCGTTCTATTAAAGTCATTCTTCTGCTTTTCCGAAGCTTAGTTCGACTTGGACTAGAATATGCTGTAAGGTTTTGGAGACCATACCTACTGAGCGACATAGACTTGGTCGAAGGGTGTGTAGAGAAGAACTACGTGTGTCCTTGTTGGCACACGTGGCTTGAGTTATCAAGAGACTTCATTTTTTTTAATATAATTACATTAGATGAATGGAGGTGTTGGGGAGATAGGATAGAAATGTTCAAAATTTTCAATGGTATGGATAGGATGGACCATCATTTATTAATTCGCCATCAATTAACTGCTTTTACAAGAGGACACCAGTATCATTTGGTAAGGTACAATTCTAGGTTATGGTGTTGCAAGGAATTTTTCTCTAATAAGGTTGTTAAAAATGGAACAGCTTACCCCTGGGGATAGTAAATTCTAACACAATTGACACGTTTAAAAGAAATACAATAAATATATGGGGTAAATTGAGAAGCTATCCATACTTAGAATAAGATTACCATAAATATTTCTTATGGGCATTACATATTTTATCATGTATATATAGCTTTTATGATTGCATTTTTAATTGGGTTGCTGTATTTTTGAAATATATGACATCTGTATTTGTTATGGGCATTTTGCCTGTTGTGGCTTTGTATTTGTATTCAATAGTGGGTTTTATATACTATAGACTGTTAAATAAAATCCAGTGATTTAATTATAGGAAACCTTGAATTAATAAATCCTAAGTACAAATTAATTCTTCAAAAGATAAAAACTTCTGAGAAAAATTCTATAGGCATCCATTTAATGAAAATTATGAATGTGGGTGTATTTATCATTATATTATTATTACATGTGCATAAATTTATAAATGTGTAGCTTTAAATCTTAAATTGAAAATCATTGCTGCAAAAAATACAGTGAAGGAAAAAAACAATCTATGTAACAATACTCTCTATAACAATAAAAATCACCTATATCACGATATTACTCTCTGGACCCGGCTTTTTTCATAGTGTCAATATATTTTGGTAACCTATAACTATAAATCTTCTATAATGATACCTTGCTCCATTCCCTTGAGTATCATTATATAGGAGAGTCACAGTATTTAACACTGATTTCAAAACTTGCAACACCAGCAGAAAACAATGAATAATGTAACTCCACTGGTACTCCATCACCAACTATGAAGCCCAGAAGTAAGAAAAACAACACAACTATTACAGCATACCTCCCACTCATGATCTTTATATCTGATTGCCTCCAGTAGCAGAATCATGCTTTCATGTTTTGCTTATGTCCACTGCATTAAGCCACAGAAGGAAGTTTGATGCCATTATACAGACATGCCAACATTGGCACAAAGCCTCTCAGTAGCTATAAATGTTGAGCTTTAAAGATGTTTTCACGTCAAAAATTATTCATTACAAATTTACTCAAAAAAGAAAAAGAAATCAATTCAATAAGTAGAAAGAATCTCACTCTTAAATGAGGAGTAGATACCCTAAATAAGATAGGAGGGCTCACAACAAAAACAATATTGTCCAAAGGGGGCTGTGGGCAAAAAAAGATTAACCTTCCAGATGTGGGGGGGGGGGGGGTTTGAATATTTCAGAATGAAATAACAGGATATTTTCATCCACTAGATATACAGAAAGCGATAGCACACCCCACCAAATTTTATAGAAGTGCTGGTAGAAGCTTGAGAGGTGGCTGTGGAATAGGAGAGGGGTTGTATTTATATCTCGAAAGGTATTGTCTGTACCTTATTAAAATGGCCACAGAGAGAAGTTGGTCGCATAATAGAGGTGGCCACCCATGGATGTTTTACTGTATTTATATTTCTTATCACACACATCTCTTTATATTTTTTTAACCACTTTGTTGTCAATTTACCTGTTGTGGCTTTCAAAGTTGTATTCATATAATCAAAACTTTACAAGATTGGACATAATGTGCTCACAACATATCTCATGGAAATTTCAACAATATGAAGATAAGAGTAAAAATATCAATTTAAAACTTTGATTATTTGAAAACTTGTTCATGAGCCAAAAAAATGATTATTTGAAAACTTGTTCATAAAGCATCTAGCAGATCTATTCTGCTCAAAGAAGGGTTAATATTATATCAAAAACAGTCAAGAGGTTAATGTAGACACATATATATGGGTCATTCTCAAAATATTTTTTTTTACCTCACAGTTTCATTCCATTCAAATTTCTTTTTCAGTGTATCTGATGATACTTCCTCTTCCTCATCACTTTCATCTGTGAGTGGAGGTACTTTATATTCTGGATTTGGTTTATCTTCTCTATCATAAAAATAAAGAATAGATTATACGAGTCAAAATTACAGAAACTTTACTAAACTTATGACTTGATATCAAGCATGAAGAAACTTATATTTTAGCAGTTATTATTGAGAAATCACAGCAAAACAGGGCTGGACATATACATAAATACAGAGTTTATCCTCAACATTGTATCACTTGGTTACTGTCTCCTGAAAAACATTGACTTGCCAAATCATGAGTTAACTCTCCCATTCAGGAGAGATGAACATGTCAAACCCTTTCCCCACAATGTTAATGATGGCCACAAAAGCTTGATATGTTTCATAAAGCTACAAATTTAATTGAAATAATGACACAGCTTCCAACCTTGGAGAGTGAGAATAAGGGAGATATTTTTGCAAAGATCCAAATTCTGTATATTAAAAAATATAAAAGGAATATTTGAGAAATACAATACGGATTTTTCATAAATGAAAGTAAAACCTCATAGCAAAAGAATGGTTGCTTCTTTCAGAAGAACCAACTTTGATCTCATTTTAAGAAAGGTTAGTTGTTAATTTTAAAGATCAGTTGGAATAAGTAGGTGTGGTGAGTCAATGGGAAGAATTCAGGACAAAACCATGTTCTGTTTTGCATGACGTCATACCCTTTATAGAAAAGGCACAAATTTGCTCCTCCCACTCTCTCTGGTTCAAAGACAATGTGAGGGTCCATTACCTTGATGAGAAAATGCCATTAAGAGAGTATAAAAGTGGAAGAGGTGAGGTCCCTGTCAACTTTTAATGAAAAAAGAAGGATATTGAAGAAAGTAATGAGGGATAATAAAAATGAGTTGAATCTAAATGGGCAGAAAACATTGGCACTGACCCAAAATCATTTTTCATGTGTGCCAATAATGGAGTGAAGGGGCAGTTGACCCCCCCCCCCCCATTATTCAAGGGTCTAGGGTAGAGAGCAATAAAAGCATGTGTAGGGTGTTCAATGAATTTTTGCATGCGTTTTTAATAGAGAGGGTGATATTCCCAAAATATGGGCATATCATGGTGTGATAAAAATGCTCAATGATATTCAAGTGGAAAATATGGAAGTCCTAAAACTTCTTAAAAATGCATATGCTCACAAAGCATCAGGACCACATGATATTTCTGTACATACTCAAGTCACTTTTTTCAAAATTTTAAGATAGTAAACTGTAAATAATATTTTACCAACATGCAATTCTGCAGCTTTCTGACTTGTTACAATTCACCTCAGTTGCTTTCTCATAAACTGAAAGAGACAACATTTTGCCACCTTCTAAAAATTAACAAGCAAGACTCTGGAATGCGAAAAACTTAATTTTTTGGAAAAGTGACTCAAAACATCTTGCCATCTGAGCAGATTTAAATTAGGGGCTTAAGGAAGGCTGATGTGCTGTTGGGGACCATTGCACAGGTTACACAAGTAGTAGTACAAATTTACAAGCATAGTATTGGTGAGGGTATCATCCCAGAGAATTGGAATCTTGCTAATGTGCTTCTGATATTCAAAAAGTGTAGTAGAGAAACAGCGTCCAGTGAGTTTGATGAGCTCCCTCCCAAAGATTTTGGAAATTATTATAAAAAATTAACTGGTGAAGCGGATGGATGAAAATAATGTACTGGCAGAAAACCAACATAGGTTCAGGAAAGGAAATTCCTATGCAACCAATTTCCTTCCCTCTTATGATTATATGACTAAAGCTTTGAGCAAAGGACAAAATGTTGACATAGTGTATCTTGATTTTCAAAAGGCATTGAATCAGTCTAACATACAGACATGTAAACATTGGCATGAAGCCTCTCGGTAGCTATGAATGTTGAATTTCAGCGTGGGTGGGGGAAGGTACCCCGAGACAACATATTAATGGTGTAATAAAAAAAAAGTAAAAGTCACTGAAAAATGTATTTTTTTTTCATTTTTTGTTAAATTGTAATTGAATGTTCATTTAAATACAGCACCTGTTTGGATCTGGAACCTAGGGTCTTAGGCCACATGAGTCCCCCAACTCCTTCCCCAAGCTACTTTGTGAGGTCACAGAGTACCTCTTCGTCCCAGTATGTGTGCTGCCTTAGTTGTGCAAACAGCACAGCTGGGGCATGCACACATTTTGGTGTCCCTGTGCAATGTTGAAAAAGCAGTTGAAAGTTGAATTTGTTGCTCCAGGCATCAGCCTAGTTGTGGCCCTGCCCTCATTTGCAGATTTGTAAAATTTGTTCTCACAACTTATTCAGAGGGGAGGCAATGGTGGAAGCGGGATGAATTATTGATTTGATGAACAGCAGTTCTAAAAATAGGTCTAAGAGTCATAAAGAGGGGGAAAATACTCTTGAAATAAATGCATCCCAGGATTATACCTGAAAAAAAAAATCATGTTTTTTCTCTAAATTCCAGATATCACTAATACATGCAAGGCACATACAAAAGTTATTTTAAGGAGCTCTAGGTATATATTACCCCTTTAACGCCCAAGATAGTCCAGATAAAGAGTATGGGTATGTTTTGGCAGCTTTTGTGCATGGCGGGGAAGAAGAAAGCTCTCATCAGAGGCGTGAACTGGAGAAGCAGATACAAGTCCCAGAAGAGGGTGGGAAGAAAGAAAGTAATCAAAACTTGGAAGAGTCCACTTTGAGAAGAAATATCTGAGGGTTAAGGAGTTAAGGGGAAAAAATGGAAGTAACTTATTTTATGCAGACTGATAAACAAAACACAATTGGAATAGAAAGATGAGGGATGTTAGTTTCATCCCATTAGTGCAGAGGTGCCATCCCTATAATGCAGGGGTTCTCAAACTTTTTATTCACTCACAGCACCCTTTCTTTAATCAATGCTTATACACAGCTTCCCAAAGCAGTCTATCAAAGAATCTTTGACAGGTGCGCCACGGCGCAGTTTGAGAACCCCTTCACTAATGTAATAAACTCAATGCATATTGAATATATTCATGGCTTCTTTTCTCTTCATTATAAAGTGAACTGTTCATATTTAGAAATACTCACTTTACTTCTGGAGCTGACTGCATTGCAATAGAATACTTTTCCAACATTTCTGGCATCATAGTGGCAATTTCTAAAAATATAGCAATATTTCAGGTCATTGCAACAGAAAATATCATGGTCATATGAAACAAAAGCAATTTAATGTAATTTATAGAGGATAGTCCAGTCTGTCTCAAAAGCACTGCACTTTTCTCAAAAAAAAAAAAAAATATGACAAGTAAAATTAACATCTTTTACATATAATACATGAAGCATCTCTACATGGATAGAAAAAAAATTTTCTATGAAAGAACATCTAGAATACTTAGTCATTTTTTGTATTTTCAATATTATGTCTCAAAAGTTTAGAGAAAATTCAAATTTACAAAAATTATAGGCTTTTAATAGCTGATAGAGGTTATTAGAAAAAATAAATGTCTAACACAAAATCCTCCATGGATCTTATTAACAAAATGGTACCATGCTTCCTCAATAGAGATCTAAGTCAACAGTCGAATGATGTGTTTCATTTGCAAACACATTTACTGAAAAAGCATGTGTCCCATACATTCTCAATAGAATTCAATTCTGGACTTATGACAGACTAGTCTAAAACCAGTACATTTTCACAATTAAAGAGCTGTTTTGTGGCAGCTGATTTTTGAATAGATACATTATAATGTTGAAATATCCAGTTTGGTCCTCCTAAATTTCCTCGTAAGCATCAGAGTTTTGACGGCCAATTTCAAAAGTTAAGGAAGCCTGATCATTAGAAGCAAATGCTGTCCATACCATTATCAAAGTTCCACATTGCTGGCTTCTGAAAAAACTTCTTCGTTCTTCTCTAGTTTATGTCAGTAGGAAGACCATTTGTCTAGGAAAAGTATATTTCTTTTTTTTTTTCCACCGCTAAATATGATAATAAGCTATTCGATACCAAGATATATACAGGGTGCATAAGTAACAACATGTATAGCATTTTAATGGCAAACTGTTGATCCTAGAGGCATACTTCGAATTAAAAAAGTATCCAAATAATGTGCAGAGCTCAGATCCACATTTATAATGCTGTTTTTTTTTTGTTGGCATCAAGAGAGTCAGGGCAACAACTTTCTAATTGGGTTTTTGGATACAGGATGTCTGTATAAAAATTAAGTTTTCTATTTTTATAACTATACATCCCCTTGTAACATGAATGGTGTTTCTCAGTTCTACACGTTATTTGTATACTTTTTCTAATTGGAAGTATGCCTCTAGGATCATTCGTTCACCAGTAAGATGCTGTGCATAATGATAGCTGTCTGTTAAGGATTAAAATAAAATTAACTTTTTATATGGACAACCAGTGCTCAAAACCCCAATGAGAAAGTTGTTGCCCTGTCTCTCTTGATGCTAGAAAAAAAATTCAATGTTTCTACGTGCAATATTCACTGAGATATTTGAATTCAAAATGGAGAAAAGTTGAGAAAACCCAGGATAAATGGAGGGTGAAACGCATTTTGCCTGTTTTTACCACGGAATATATTAATTTAATTTAAATCATTCCTCCAAAGAAATAATTTCCTTACAAAGAATAAATACAAGTACTGTTACATAGGAACATGCTAAGTGAGATCAAAAATGCATGTTCCGTTTATGGAACATTTGCATTTCAAGGGAGTAGAATTTACAGCCACTATCTGTGTAGCTTTTCTTATTTGAACCGCTGTTTACTTATCAGAAGTCATTACGTGCAGAGGGGCAAATTCTGGGTAAAGTGAGACTGAAGAATGGGCTATTTATGTTTAACTGTTTATATTAGGTGCATTTATTTCCTTTTACACTTTTTTGAAAGGTATACTAGTTATAGTCGAATTGCAATATATGCCAATTATCTGCTGTTGAACCTGGGACCATAGCAGAAAAATTAATTTAGTGACAACAAAGTGCCAGCTGACATATTAGTGGAATAAAACACGCTCTTCTCGTAAAGAAACGTTTCGTGGCTAGCAGGAACAAAAATTTTTTGGCGTCCTTTCCGAAATTCCGGGCATACTGAAGCAAAATTTGCTATTTGGCACAGAAAAATGCGAAAATACGCTATTGGAGCAGGATGGCGCAAGATATTAGTTTTGGCGCAGTGCGGCACAATTGGCGCAGAGTTCCCACCCCTGCATATGCAAAATGCTAGACATATTCTGTGGTGATGATGAAGTGTTACACCTTCTGAAGCTTATTCTTCAAGATGGACTCAAAGGAGATTACCAATCCAATGATTTGATATATAAACTTTTCTGGCTTGTGGTGGCAGTTGTGTAGCATCAAACTATTACACTCATGAACCATTGACCTAGCTAAAAAGATAATTATATGCTCATAAAAGAGAAATTGATGTACCGCAGCCTCAAATCGTGAAAATAATTCCACCACCCAATGAATTAATGGGTGGTGTTGATGTGATGGATGAACATCCTGAAAGTTATGGATGCAAGTCGAAACCAATAAATGGTGGTAGAAGTCGTTTGACATTTGTTTGAACATGGTAGTTATGCATATTGCATAATACATAGAGGATTACAAGAAACAGATCGAGCCAGTATATCACACATTCAGAATTTCAAAAGGAATTGATTAGACTTCAACAAATGAAGGAGAATTTGAATATTCACCCAAAGCTCTGCAATAACTGAAGTCAAATCACCTGATAAACATATTGTCTACAATGCAAGAATAGCTTACTTTGTACTAAAAAAAAAAACACTGAATAAATTAGCTAAGTGAAAAATGGGTTGATCAGAAATGTTTCTATCGTATCAAAGATATTAGAAATAAATCTTGAATCATCAGTAAATATATTTTTTATGATAAATAAACTAGGTTTGTGTTGTAAATGGGGATATGAATTGCAAGATTGCTTATCATAACGATACTTCAGAAATAAAAATAAAAAAGATCGCCATACAAGTAAAACATGGCGATTACAGGTAACATTAATTTGTTTTTACCTCTCCTCAAATTATGTCAGTGTTCCATTTATGGAACGCTGTATACAACAAAGAAAATTTTTTTCTTCAAATTTTAAATTGGATATATGAGTAGGCACGTAAATGGACCAGAATTCCAAATTTCAGAACAAAAAGTAATTCTGTAGATCAGCGGTTCTCAACCTTTTTTGACTCGCTGAGTCTTTTCTAGTAAAAACATTTCTATGGCAGAGCACAGTATAGGTCTATTTTTAATTTATTCATCAAATTTACTTATTTTTATTATTTCAAAATATCTATAATTATTTTTTCAAATTTACTGGGTTTTTTATATTTTCCTCGAGCTGCCGCGGAACCCCTGGAGAGTGTATACAGAGCCCTGAGGGCTAAATGGAGCATCGGTTTAGAACTGCTGCTGTAGATAGTTCAGCACTTAACGGTTTATTGGTTCTGCAAAATAATCGTGTAGGATGAAACCATGTAAACTGAGTTGAATGGGTAAGATAGGGAGAGTTTCTTGAGAACTCCCCCCCTCCCAAATGAAGATAACTTTTTTTAACCAAGCATAGAAATATCTAGGAGAGAAAATTTCTTAGGGGTTATATTATGCAAATGAGGTACCCTTAATGTCACAAATTTCATGACAAAAAGAAATTAGTGTCAATAATTGTGCCCCATCAAAATTCTGACAGCATTGTCAATGTTACCAAAAGATATTAATTAATGATCTCTGGCTAGTTGGATTTCAGCATTTCATACACATTTGTCTAATCTACATCCTGAAATCTAACAGATTTTGTCATTCTAACTATGTAATGCCTTTAATATACAAGATAATTCTCAGATTGAAAATCATTAGAATCAGGGCCGTCATTTCAACTTTTTCCAGGGGGGGGGGGCAAAGAATATGTACTCAATGTATGTACATATATATAAATATGTATGTACATATATAATGAAAGGAGATATCTGAACATGTCAATAGAGACAGTACCTGATTGTCTGGGAAATATAGGTTTTCTTTTGCATATAATTTTGACAATATCAACACAAAACTGTTACAGGACGCATCACCAAACCATGCTGAAAGAGATCTCAGCAACAGGATACACCCTGTGACAGAGTTCTGGCATTCATGTCATTTCTGATTGTGAGACATCACATAGACAAGTGGGGTTCCTCTGTATATGAATTATTACTACTGACACACTAGTAATATAGCATAAAAGTAAGAGCTGATAACATTACGATATCCTCAGACTAGAAATCAGCAGCATTAAAAATAATAATTTTAAAAAAAGAACCGTTACAAATTTTTTTATTATGGCAATCAAGATCTAAGGATTTTTCGTAGCCCTGACAGATAGTAAAAAGAAACATTTCAGTTAAATGAACAATACTAAAATTTTACAATACCATCTCTGAGTTTCTGCATTGGCTCTCTAAGTTTATTATCCTCTTGATCCAACCGTAACTTTTTTGCTCGTTTCTGAAGAGTCTCTTTAGTGCATGGTAGATGAGATGCTAAATGTGAGTAAATAGTAGACCGCTGGGCACTAGTCAATTCTTGAGATTTCACCTCCACACTGCAAAATAAGTTTGCGAATATAGCTTGTCACAAATTGATGGTTAATTAATTACACTTCAACTCAGTCAATTAATTTTATTTATCTACATACATGTTTAGAGCACATTTATGTATATATGCTCTAAACATACATACATAATCATGCTAAAAAATGTCTTTTGATGGCCATAATTATACATAATTGAATATTATCCTTAGAATAGTGTCACCAGAAGTCCTTTTTTGATGTAATTTTAAACGTCCTTCTACATTTTCTGGTTTCCAGAATTATTTCTTTTTTTTGGGAATTTTTTTTCCCTTTGAAACATATATTTGATATATGTGTGGTTTTTTTAGTGTTTTTTCCCACACATTCAAAAGCTTTGACCAATCACCATCAAACTTCTCAGAATACAAGAATCCTTCATTCACAGTTTGAAAAATTGATAGCAGCACTATAACAAGTATTGCACAGAAACAAACTTCATGTTAGCTTCACAGCACATACACACACATTTTCCAGCATGGCCCAGGTCTTTGTTCACATGCTTATATCTCTTTGTTGAGACAGAGCAGCAGACCATGATCTGATTATGAGAATACAAGAACCCAAGTTGCTTCCAAGCAGGGTTCAAACCAAGCAGATTTTGAAAATACCATTGTTTGCTCACCAACTGTTAATGTTGTGTAATAAAAAGGGGAGGGAGGAATGTTACCTCTTCTATTCAGAAATAAGGAAAATAGGATGCAAACACTCAGTGCTGATTCCTATGGCGTTAAAGCAACACTCCTGAAAAGAGAAAACCTCCTGAGGGTAAAGCTTAACAAGAGCATGGAAGATTTCAGAAATGCCAAGAAATGTAAAAAAAACAAGGTAGCTGGCCAAAAGAAAACCTATTTTCATGCTCCCGGTAAAGCAATAAAACTGATTAGAGAATGGGAACAATTCATTATATGGTCAGGGAGACAACTTATTTGATCCTTTTTTAGCGGTTCTGTTTTAGCTAGTAAAAGCATGTGGTAGTACATTTTTTCCCAATATAGTAGTGAACATTAGGAAAAATAACGTAACCAAGAATGCGTGCGTAGGTGTCCTCCTTCCTTGGTTTTTGAATCTGGTAACCCTAGCTTAGAATCGTAGATTTTTTTAACTCAGTAAAGTCATCATTATCAACCCAAGCCTATATTTTTATTCCTATTCAATGCGTTTGTGACTCGAGATACTACATCATGTCGTCGCCTTCGTGTGCGCAAAATATTGTCTTAGCCACCTCGTTGGGAATTTTGCTTGTTATGGCGTTGTATTTGTATTAGAAAACAGCACAAAAATTAGCCTGAATGAACGTTTCACCGCTTATCGGCAGCAGGCGAAAACACGGCGACGTTCCATCAGAAATCCATGAAGCAAGTGTCAGCAGAGAACACCAGGCTCGCTAAGGGGGACACCAGTATCATTTGGTAAGGGACAATTCTAGGTTATGGTATCGCAGGGAATTTTCCTCTAATAGGGTTGTTAATAAATGGAATAGTTTACCCAGAGGGTAGTAAATACTAACACAATTGACACATTTAAAAAGAAATATGATAAACATGTTGGAGTAAATCAAGAAGCTATCCATACTTAGAATAAGACCACCATAATATTCTTTATGGGCATTGTATAATATTTTATCATATGTATATATTGTTTATAATTTTTGTGATTGTGTTTTTAATTGGGTTGCTGTATTTTTGAAATATATGACATCCCTATTTGTTATGGGCATCTTTTTCTCAGCCACCTCGTTGGGCATCTTACCTTCTGTGGCATTGTATTTGTATTTAGAGACATGGAAATAACGTTCTTTTCGGAAGTTTGAGGAAAAAGAGAACCCAAAAGCAGAATGTTTAGCACTGTTCTGGGACGAGCCCTCAGCTGACTGGAAATGTTCTGCGGTAAAAATCCCCATATATGTAAGTGTTTTTTATGCACTTTTTTTTAAAATTCTTCCAAATTGTTCTGCAACATACGTTACAGATTTTGGCACATTTTGCTTTGGGGGAGGAGAATAATTCAATTTTGTATTTCAGTGCATATATGCAGGTCCTAGTATAATAGATAAAGTATTTAAAATGGCCACATATTATTTGGATTAAGTTTATAATTGAAAGTGTGTTTCTATGACTTATGGTTCAAAAGATAAAGGGAGTATAAAAATTCAACTTTAAGAACTATTTACAGAGGTTTTTCGGTACTTTGTTAGTACAGTTCATACTTTGTATAGTGCCCCTCCCCCTGCAATAAAGAAGACCCATGTATGCTGACTCTCACATTTTTTGAATAGCTCATAAGTTCTGCTGAAAAGTCGAATTTACAGGGGGCCTTTCTGTAATCGTAAAGGGCCGTTAGAACCCCCACGGCAAAATATGCCAAAATCTGCGCTGTATATCGCAGAACAATCTGGAATAATTTTAAGAAAACACTATTATGGGAACTTTTACTGCAGAACATTTTCAGTCAGCCTAGGGCTCGTTGCAGAACAATGCAAAACATTCTGCTTCGGGAGTTATAACAATGAAGTATCATATTTTTCTGATGCAATCCTATGTCGAGTCCACCTACAATATAATTAGTAATTATATAGGGTTTTTGGCTACTATGACCATCCCCTGATTATTAGAGAAACAAAAAAATTAACGGAAAAAAGAGATGCCAAGATCATGGCAAAAACAACATCAAGGAAATTAGAATGGCTTTCGATTGTACACTAACAGTCAATAACAATAATCAGAGCATAACATAAATTACTGTCAAAGATAAATGATAAGAAAAACCATGAATAAGACATTGTCACAGGTAATGACAATAACAAAAGCATAAAATGAATCATAGTCACAGATAATGACAAAAAAAATTATTACCGTCAAAGGTTATTACAATAACTGAAGTAAAAAACAAAACAAAGCAGTAACTCATAAACATTCTGAGCTGTAAGCATAAAGCAAAAATGCGCAATAATAACCAGAAAAAAAAAATAAGGAAGGGGAAGCAAATAGAAATGATATATGGAGGCTTCAGAAACAGACTCTTTAGGCTTAGGGGACTATTTAGACCAGTCTTTCTCAACCGCCGGGCCCTGATCTTGGTCAAACTGGGCCGTGAGTGGTTTATTGTTTCATTTTTACCCATTTATTTTCCATTAGTCGTGTGTGTATGGCCGGGCCTTCCGATCACGAAAAAGAAATCAACCGGGTCACAGGATTTCAAAGGTTGAGAACCCCTGATCTAGACCACTTTAATGAATTATGAGGTGGAATCCCAGGATGAATATCAAAAGGATGAACCTGAAGACCAACAGCTAAACAGAACAAGAACTATGGGTAATGACGTTTTCAAAAAGAGGAATAATAATATTGGGAGTAGTTGACGCAAAATCTCGCCAACAAGAGACTGGAAAATGAAGATTGCCAAAAGAAGCATTACAAAGGGCATCATAATGACAACAAAACAAAAGGGAAGCGGTTTCCAAATTGTTGCAATAGTCACACAATGGGCTATCGCCCTAAATAATATGATGTAAATACTAAAAGAGAGGAGCCCCGTCACAGAGGAGATTATAAAACACATTTTCAAATTTATCAGATGAAAAAAAGGATGAATAAAATTTGCAACAGTCATAAAAGGGTCAGAAATCAGGTAGTGTATTCTTCAGTGAAAAAGTTTTTATATTGGGATCTAAAAATTGAAATCAGATCTTCTGTATAGAGGCTGGTAGGGGT
Source organism: Pholcus phalangioides (assembly GCF_987345545.1). Taxonomy (NCBI): domain Eukaryota; kingdom Metazoa; phylum Arthropoda; class Arachnida; order Araneae; family Pholcidae; genus Pholcus; species Pholcus phalangioides. Next base: position 10,357,271 of record NW_028301600.1, read on the forward strand.
TACACTCTGTGAAGAAGCTGCAGTACGAACATGACCAGGTGTACGACCCTATACCTGGGATTTGTGAAAGAAATATGCATACTTATAGCCAAGTTTCTGCAAGAAAATAAATTCTAAAATATCTTCTAAAAAAAGTATTCTCACCTCAAGAGCATTCGATTAACTTCATCACTGAAAAATTTGCATTTGCCTTCTTCTGAATTATAAGCAGCCTAAAAACAAAATGTAGTTATTGTCATGCAATATTTTCATATTTATATATGTAATGCCATTTCCAAATATGGGTAAAGGTTTAGTTGGGATGAAGCCATTCATTCATGCCATACTCTTATTTCACTCTATAATACCAAGTGCAATCTAGAATACCAAGCGCAATCTAGAATGTTGCAACCAACATAATGGGTAACTTATTATGAGAGATTTTATCAAAGGCTTCAGTAAAAGCTTGCTAGACAAATTAGCATTGGTTTGCACAGAACTTGATATTAAATTCTGCAAACCAATGTAAGAACAACTAAAAAACACCCTATATGGGAAAGCTTGTGGACATATATTCATGAAAATTTTATAGTAATAATTACAAATGGGGAACTAAACATTTTCCAGTGAAAATTTTGATAAGTGCTACATTGCTTCAGGAAAAAAAACTGTTGAAATTATAGTAAAGATAAGGACTATAAGGACTGCTCTGGAAGAAAAAAAGTATAAGGACAATTGAAAAAAAATTATGTGCAAAAATTGTTTAATCAAAACAAAACTTTTCCTTTGTAATCTATATCATTTGAGGTGTCATTGATAGAGATGTGTCATAAATAACTAGTTATGTAATCGTCTTCCTAGATTTGTTTGATGACTGCAATAAGATCATGTTGCTTTCATACAGTGAACCAACCTTTTCTCTATGCTTCACGAGTCAAAAGGTCACACAAGTGCACTAAAAGATTAAGAAAGGGACTTGATCACCCAAGGGGTTCTGCTGAATTGCCTTTAAACTAACACCTTCTAAACTTGGAAACATGTACAGGAGCATGATGCTGTTGAAGAAAAACACTGTCTGAAGTTGTGAGAGGTTCCTCAAGAAATAGAAAAAAAAAAGAAACTGAAACACTGTCTAGACATGCTTATACTTCCAAAACATGGCTTGGTCATTGCAAAGGTCAGTAATATTTAAAACCATCGAGTCCATTTAAATTGCTTCCCATCAGAGAACATCCCTATCCCATTTGACACCAAAAAACTCTCTATCTGGCCGGTTCCCATCGTTTTGTAAGAAGAGGTTTGCACTTCAAATTTACATACTAGACATTTGAATTTTTTATTACATTAGGCACAGTTTGATGTGTGCAAGGGAAGTTTAATGCTTTCTCAATTACATCAGAGAATTATTTTTCATGCAAAAATAATGAATAATTGTCTTTTTCTGATGCAAGGTAAGCAAAAAAAAAGCCTTCTTCTGCAAGCTTTTCAGTTCATAATTCTTGGGCCCAATTAAGAAACTATAACCAACAGTCTTCAATGTCTTTTGATTTTTCTCATAATTTCACAACCACGCATTGCTTTTCTGTGAGAGCAAGTATTCCGCTACTTCAATATTCAATAAATATGTTGTCTTCGGCATTTTCACTATTTCATACAAAAAATTCATAGTTCATGGCTGATCTTGGCAGTTATGCCAACATCAGAAAAATCCTGATGTCAGAAAACAAACGTTTTCTCATACTTTTTCAAGGTATTGACACCTTTACACTATAATTTTAATTTTTTTTTTTCTGAAACGGTGCAACACTCAAAACTATTTTTACTGGAAAATGTTTAGTTCCCCTTAGTTTTAATTCCCCTTTAAATTATCACTCTAAAGTTTTCATATATCTATAAACACAAGTTTTCAAGAAATGCCAACTTTTCAGTTGCTCTTACACCTTTTCCACCACCTTAGCAGCTGTTTGATAGTCTGAGCACTATGATTTTCTAGCATCACAAGCAACTCTGTTCAATCCCTGCAGAAAACACAATGGCGGTCAGCTTAAGCTGATTTTCTGTGGTTTTCCAACCTTAAGATGTGAATGAGAGCCTGCCTTTGACTTAAAAAAGTCTTTCCACAGACAGCAGGCAGCTCAGAAAAACAATGAATGAATGGCAGAACTTTGCCACTGGACATATCCTGTTGCCAAGATCTCTTCCAGCCCAGATTCGCAGCAGAATCTGGAACACTTTATTTTGTGTCAAAAAAAGAACATAACATACAAAATTTTTACAACATATCTTCCCCGGACAATTGGGTACTGTTGCAATTAACAAATTTTGGAGTGATTACAGACGAGATGGGGTTGGGAGTTGGAGAATAGTTTCTGGGTTTCGTTAAGATGGATGAATGTACAAATTAGGATCGAGGTACATTTTAAAAGCAATTGGAGGGGGCCCCATGCCATCTCCTCTGTTATCTTACACTTGTCATATTATATACACAGGATACAAAAAAAAAATTAAAATCTTATTGTGAAATATCAAATATCCATTGGAGCGAGTGATCTCACTTAACACCTTATGCGAGATAACTCGCTCCGATGGATATTTTATATTTCAGAATAAGATTCTCATTTTGTTTTGTTTTTTTTTTTCCTTTTTTTTAAATCCTGTGTATATAATGACAAGTGTAAGATAACAGATGAGATGGCATGGGGCCCCTCTGACTGCTTTTAAAATATACCTTCATCCTAATATGTGTACATTCATCAGCCTTAATGAAACCCAGAAACTATTCTCCAACTCCCAACCCCATCTCGTCTATAATCACCACAAAATTTGTTGATCGCAACAGTATCCAATTGTCCCTGGCTTCTAGTCTGCAAGTTATCAACCCCATTTGCTCACCAATAAGGTGTTAAGCGAAATGACTCGCGCCGATACATATTTTATACTTCACAATAAGATTTTAATTTCATTTTTTGTTTGTATCCTTTTGTATCTTTTTTGACACAAAATAAAGTGTTCCAGACTCTGCCACAAAGCTGGGCTGGAAGAGATCTCAGCAACGGGTAAGTCCAGTGGCAAAGTTCTGGCATTCATTCATTCAGTATCAAATTGTCCGGGGAAAATATGTTGTAAAAATTTTGTGTGTGGGTGTATGCCATGTTTTTTTTCCTCTTTTTTTTTTTTTGACACAAAATAAAGTGCTCTGGACTCTGCCACAAAGCTTGGCTGGAAGAGATCTGAGCCCAGCAACACAATGCTTACAAAACACAAAAATTGGGCATTGGGCACTTTTAGCATTTCCAACTTGGAAGATAGATAACAGCATTTCTCAGATGCATGAAACATACACAACATCAAAAATATCATGGGCAATGTGATGCATTTGCAATAGAAGTAGCAGAATTCATGTATGGCAATTAATGTTACAAATCCTGTTTAGAAATCATGAAAAGCTAATTAAAAAGTTGTTACATTTGATGTAAAAATTACATAATCAAAACTAACCTGTTTCAGCTGAGCCACCAAAACATCTAAGTCTGGAGGTAAATTCTCTGGAAGCCTTGGAGCCTCTATATTTTCTACCAAAGGCTTAGTCATCTGTTCTTCTCCATCACTGCTTCCAGTGATTAAACCAGCGGATCCATTACTTGTCACATCTTCAGCAGCTGCTTTAACAACAGATTCGATTGCATCAGATATAGTTGAAGGAACACCAGGAACTGGAAGACCAATTAATGGTATTTCAATGGCTTCAATTTCTATATTTCTTTCCACAATAATAGGTTCAATCTGAATCTGTTGAAGTCTCTCCTGCTGTTGCAACTGTAATTGAGCTTTGTGCTGTTGCAGCATATCAGCTACGGTTGGCTGTGCTCTTTTCTTTGGCTTTGGTAAGGCACTTCGAAAAAAAAAATAAACAAATGAAAATATAAAGAATCGTAGACTTGATAGGATAAAAATTATATGATAACTACATAAAAGAATAAATCAATGAAAATAATAGGTTCAATCAAAACCTGTAAACAGAATCTGGGGGTGTATCATCTTCTGATTCTTAATAAGAATCAGATTCTTATTAAGGACACTAAATTCATGTTCTCGTGAGTTTTATTTAGCGTGTTTATTTATTTTGTGGATCAAACTCTGCCGTGTGTTCTTTATTTTGCTAGATTGTGAGTTTAATTAGTCTCTTTACTTTGATTTTGTCACTGGATTTTCAAAAGGACTTCCATCATTGGATTTGTGAGATAAGTTTTTTTTAATTACTCTCAAACTTTTTAATTTTCATTGTGTCTTTTCAATCAACTTAAATTATATTTTCATTTCATTTTCATTGTACTTTCGTTAGGTTTCTGACCATTGTTTCTTTGTCGATAATCAATTTTTTTGCTCACGTGCTCATATAGGAGAGAATATCTGGTTCTTCATTTTCCATCATATTTTTGTTTTTCCCGCTTTTTTTATATAATTTTGTGGGTTGTGTTAGTGTGTGTTAGCAAACAGTGCATACTTTTCCCAGGGTATTCTCAGTAATTGTTTGGTTTTTTTTTTCATTTTGGGTCCTATTGTTTTAGTGTTAGTGAATAGTTAGCTAATAGAAATAAGTATAAATTGTACTTTGTACCTTAATTTTTTAGGGGTGTGTTGCATTCTTTATATACATATATTTCTTCGTGTGATCTAGTGTTGATCATTTTATTTTATTAAATTTTTTCGAACCATCTTTTATGTATATTTTGCATTGTAATGTAATTTACATTATTTTAATTTACCATTAACATTTCTCATTTTCCTATTTTTTAAGTGTTATTATCTAGTTTTCAGCGATAGTGTTAGTATGCCTTGACCTTGATTAGTGTTTTGTGGGGCTCATGATGGGAGGTTTCTCTGATCTAGGGGGATAGTAGCTGATAGTTTCAACTGTAAGGGGTGTTCGATTAGGGCAAGGTTGGAACTTGAGGTCGAAGTGTTACGAGAGAGTTAGGGTTTTAGAGAGCCTGGGTAATTATGGAGCCACCTGTCGATAAAGAAGCAATCTCCATGAACAATGACAGTTTATAGGATGAATGTGTGGTCGTGGATGAGGATACTGATAGTGGTTAAATCATCTGCGATTCTATGGTTAGGGAACAGAGTGTGGATTTTTGGGGTTTCAAGCGCTGTTGTTTTCCTGGGGGGAAGATTAGCAATGTTCGAGACGTTTTTCATCATCGAAAGTTGCCCTTGCGGATTATCCTGTGGATGGAAACGAAACAAGTAGGAGCGGATATTAGAACTTACTATCATCCACTAGGAAGGGAGGTTCAGATGTGGCATTTGATCAGGTTCAACATGGTAAACTCTCCAAGCGTTCACACAAGATTTGAATTGGGGTCAACTTGCTGAATTGGATAGAATCGTGGTTGAGAGATAGGTCACAACGAGTTATGGTAAATGGGGAATTCTCTGATCGCACAGGCATCACTAGTGGAGTTCCTGCAGGAATTGTCTTTGGACCCATAATTTCTCTTTTTATCGATAAACTTGATCAGGGCATCGTGGGATTGTTAGCAAATTCGCAGACGACATGAAGTTAATGGGAGTAGTTGGGAATCAAAGCAATAGGGAGTTGCTCCAGACCAACTAAAACAGGATTGGAGCATGGCATTTAGTGTTGACAAGTGCATGGTCACACATTTTGGTTCGAACAACCCACGTTTCTCTTACGAGTTGAATTGTGCCACGATGAATTGTCAGGTGAATTCCAGAATTGGGAATTCTCATTGACAAGCGGCTTAGGTTTTGTGAACATTGTTCAGCTGTGGTAAAAAAAGCGAATAGAATGCTCGGTTTTATTTTCAAAAATGTGTCTTCGCTTTCTATTAAAGTCATTCTTCTGCTTTTCCGAAGCTTAGTTCGACCTGGACTAGAGTATGCTATGAGGTTTTGGAGACCATACCTACTGAGCGACATAGACTTGGTCGAAGGGTGTGCAGAGAAGAACTACGTGTGTCCTTGTTGGCACACGTGGCTTGAGTTATCAAGAGACTTCATTTTTTTTAATATAATTACATTAGATGAATGGAGGTGTTGGGGAGATAGGATAGAAATGTTCAAAATTTTCAATGGTATGGATAGGATGGACCATCATTTATTAATTCGCCATCAATTAACTGCTTTTACAAGAGGACACCAGTATCATTTGGTAAGGTACAATTCTAGGTTATGGTGTTGCAAGGAATTTTTCTCTAATAAGGTTGTTAAAAATGGAATAGCTTACCCCTGGGGATAGTAAATTCTAACACAATTGACAATTTTAAAAGAAATACAATAAATATATGGGGTAAATTGAGAAGCTATTCATACTTAGAATAAGATTACCATAAATATTTCTTATCGGCATTACATGTTTTATCATGTATATATAATTTTTATGATTGCATTTTTGATTGGGTTGCTATATTTTTGAAATATATGACATCTGTATTTGTTATGGGAATTTTGCCTGTTGTGGCTTTGCATTTGTATTCAATAGTGGTTTTATATACCATAGACTGTTAAATAAAATCCAGTGATTTAATTACAGGAAACCTTGAATTAATAAATCCTATGTACAAATTAATTTTTTCAAAAGATAAAAACTTCTGAGAAAAATTCTATAGGCATCCATTTAATGAAAATTATGAATGTGGGTGTATTTATCATTATATTATTATTACATGTGCATAAATTTATGAATGTGGATGTATTTATCATTATATTATTATTACATGTGTATAAATTTATAAATGTGTAGATTGTAATCTTAAATTGAAAATTATTGCTGCAAAAAATAAATACAGTGAAGAAAGCTTTTCCGAAGCTTAGTTCGACTTGGACTAGAGTATGCTGTAAGGTTTTGGAGACCATACCTACTGAGGGACATAGACTTGATCGAAGAGTGTGCAGATCATATCCTGAGATGTGTAAAAAAAGATTCATCCCATCATTTGCCAAAGATTCTGTAATAGCTATAAGATCCAGGCCGCGTAATTACAATCCCTACTCTCTTAGTAACACAGGAAGTGTTAGCATGCAGGTGATTGATTACTACGAGCAAGAAAGATACCAAGACGTCACGAGAGGTAGAGCTTTTGGCATATAAAAGAGCCTAGCGAGTTATTTGGCGAAATTGAATTTTGGCAAATAACTCGCTAGGCGCTTTTTAGTTGATGCGACAAAAATTAGTAAAAAAGTTATGAAAATAATAATCTATATAATATAATTAATATAATATGATTATTGATTATATATATAAACTGAAGAGCCAAAAAAACTGGTACAGGCATGCGTATGCAAATAAAGAGATATGGAACCAATCAGAGTACGGCGCTGCGATCGGCAACGCCTATATAACACAACAAGTGTCTGGCACAATTGTTAGATCAGTTACTGCTGCTAAAATGGCAGGTTATCGAGATTTAAGTGAGTTTGAACGTGGTGTTATAGTCGGCGCACGAGAGATGGGACATAGCATCTCAGAGGTAGCGATGAAATTTGGATTTTCACGTACGACCATTTCACGAGTGTACCGTGAATATCGGGAATCCGGTAAAAAATGAAATCTACGACATCGACTTTTTTTGAGTAAAAAAATTTTTCCCAGACTTTTCCAGGTTTTCCCTGACCCGTACAAACCCTGGACAGTGCAACCATGAAAAGTGTATAGTTATTGTACTATACTAGTGAAATAAATTAAGAGAATTTGTATATTTTATCGAATTTCATGAAAAGAACTGAACTGAATGTAAAACCACTGCTTCTAGACAAAAATGCAAATCTTGTACGTCAAATACGTAAGCGTACATGTGTGTGTAGGCGGAGCCAGTAGAGAAACAGGCTTTATAAGCGCGCATAAGTTAAAACGCATTTCGTTCGCTAGCACACCTTGGCGAATTTCTTGGTGTTACTTTGCAGCAATCGGTTAATTTCAAATTGTAACAGTAAAAATGAGTAACCACCAACGTTTACATGATGAAATGAGGTGGCGAATTGTGGGGAGGCTAGAAGCAGGCCAATCTCAAGTCCAGATTTGTAGAGAGTTCAATTTAACGCCCAGCGTCGTGTGTAACTTATGGAAACAGTTCCAGGATACCAGATCCATCGAGAGAAAGCCTGGGCCAAGAGCCATAACGGCCAGAGAAGATTGCCATTTGTCGATTATAGCGAGGCGTAACAGGAGTGCTACAGCTTCTCAGCTCTCTCGTGATTTGTATGCAGCCACAGGAACCCGTGTATCAAGGGTGACTATTTCCAAAAGACTTCATGAGAGAGGGTTGTTTGCAAGAAGACCTGCTGTTTGCGTCCCGCTCACTTCTATGGAATGGAGAATCCGTTTATCATGGTGCAGAGAGCATAGAGATTGGAGTATGGATCAATGGGCGACCATTCTCTTCACTGATGAGTCCCGGTTCATCCTAAGCACCGATTCTCGACATATATTCATATGGAGAGAACCAGGGACCCGCTACCTACCCTCCGATGTCCGCGAAATCGACCATTATGGCGGAGGAGGTTTAATGGTCTGGGCAGGCATCATGTTGGATGGCCGCACACCTCTCCATGTCTTTGAAAGAGGCACTGTGACTGGTGTGAAGTATAGGGATGAGGTGTTGGAGCCCTATGTTTGCCTTTTCAGGGGTGCAGTTGGCCCTGAGTTCATTTTAATGGATGATAACACGAAGTCACATAGAGCTCTTCTGCTCGATGATTTTCTAGAGAGTGAGGATATTCGCCGGATGGATTGGCAAGCCAGATCTCCAGACCTTAACCCTATAGAGCATGTCTGGGACGCTCTGGGGAGGGCAATTGCAACTTGCAACCCCCCTCCGGGAACCATCCAGGGAATGAAAACAGCGTTGCTGAATGAGTGGGACAAGTGGGAATTGCCACAGGAAATGATAGACTGCCTTATTTCAAGTATGAAATCACGCTGCGAGACCTGTATATCTGCAAGAGGGGGACCATACCCCCTATTAACCCATCTATTAACCCATTTTTTTGTTTATTCTGCAACCGCTGTTTCATACCTTCTGACTCCAACGAGTGTTACGCACGATCATGCGTGTGTATTTTCCTGTGGTTTTAGCCTACCTGACTTTTTTTTAAGAGCGATCCCGGTTCTTCCCATATTCCAAAGCCCACTTGAAGTTTTATTCTTCACTAAAATCAAGCTTATTATCATGATTGTGAACATTTATTTCTCCTAGTTGTCATGGTGTGTGTTTTTTCCCTTTGTGGAATTAATTTTAACTCAGTGATTTGCAGTAGCCCTTCATTTCCCACCATTGGCAATTTTTTTGGAGTTTTTAGTAATAATTGGGTATTCTTTTTGGTATAGTATTTGGTGACAATTGACAATTTACAGTATTTTTCTCAATTTTGGCTCAATTACATTGGGCTAGTTTACTAGCTATTTTCCAGCAAGTAAAGTAGCTGGTGAGCAAACCGGTTTCAACTAGCGCAGCGAATTTCAATTACACAGGACTAGTGAAATTGCTCATTAGATGAGTGAGCAACTCGTTTTCTTTTCCTTTCTTTTTGTGTATTCTTGTCTTTCTCTTTTGTTGCAAACCAAAGCGGGAGGAAAAAGTAGTCACACCCATATTCCACCCGAGATATAAAAAAACGGCAGCGAGTAGTGAGGAAAGTAGCCTACCCTTCAACTTTTCTCGCACTAGAAGAGCGAGCAGCAAGTTTACCTGATACTGTTATTACACAGAGCAACTTTAGTAGCAGCGAGTAAAATCGCAAGCAAGTAGCTAGCAAACTCTCCCAATGTTATTGAGCCTTAAAACATTGCCACTTAGATTGCAAGGATTGAGGAATTTTCTTTAAGGATTTTTAGTTTCTGCAAAGAAATTTTAGGGATTTTTCTATAAAGATACAAAAAATTAGAAGAATCCAGTTTCCAATCGAAGATTTTGAGTGGAAACAGGAGTGTAAAAAATCAGAAGGCTTCCAGGTAAATTGGAAGGCACCTATGCAAAACAGATCACAGTGCTGAACAGTGCTGAAACCATCATAAAGTTGCCATATTTAAAGTTATAAAAAAGACAAAATATGAAAGTACACCAATCTTAAAATTACATATTATTGAATGTAACAATACATTTTTGTTTTAAGATAGAAAGTTATCATTTTAAAATTTGCAAGGGCTGGAGACCGCCAAGAAAAGGACATTTCCTTGAGAAATGAGAATTTGTTCAAATTTTAAAAATGTATCGATGAAAAAATTATAAATAGAATGGCGACTTGCCAGAAAGTGATAAGAAAAAAATTCTGAGCCAAATATATTGAATATTAACTGCTGGGGACACAATTTATGCCAATTTCGTGAAAATGTAGTTTGTACTCTCTGAAAGTAAAAAAATTCAAGGAGTCGCCTATGTGGGGGTCGAGTGGTTATAGTGACGGACTCGCAATGCGAGGATCCGGGTTCGAACCCCACAGTGGTGGTCGGCTGAAGTTGGTTTTCTGTGGTTCCCAACTTCAAGGCGCAAATGCGAGCCGATCTCCCCATTAAAAAGTCTCGCCACAGAGAGCAACAGTCCTACAACGGTAAATCATTCAATCATAATACTTCACTCATAGTTAGAAAAACTGGTGGCAGATGGAAGCACTACACATAACAAGCATTACAGAGAAACAAAAAAACTTCACGTCAGGTTTCACTACACGTACACGCACATTCCCGCATGTACCGATTCGTTGGGGGTTCCGCGGGGGGGGGGGGGGTGTAGCAGTAGTAGGTAGGGCCTCCAAAAAATGGCTCGGGGATCCATGATGTTCTTAAGTCAGCCACCTCGTTGGGCAATTTGCCTGTTGTGGCGTTGTATTTGTATTTATATTTGTATTCAAGCACTTTTCCCAAGGAAAATTTAAAAATTCATACCACAGTTGATCAAACTAATTAAATTTTTTTTTAATTTATACTCAACATTCACTCATTTCTAATTTCAATAAATTAATATTTCAAACTTGTTAAAGAACTTTTAAAACAGTCTGTATAGACAGGGTGTCTATCAAATATCAAAAGCAAAATCCTGGGACTTTTTGGTGACTTTTCTGTGACCTTTGCTCATTTGACAAAATTAATTATGCTGGATTCTTTTTTATATCAGTGGTTTCCAAACTGTGAGTAGCGACCACCTATGGGGGTTTGGGTTAATAAAATAGGGGATCTTAATGAAAAAGGGAGAATGAGAGTGAATTTTTCAAAATAAAAACATTTGATAAGAGAAATCATTTTAGTCCTTCGAAACTTTCCACAGAGCATGATGATGTCAATGGATATACACTCATACAGACATGCCAACATTGGTGTAAAGCCTCTCAGTAGTGTTGAATGTTGAGCTTCACCACGATGGGGGGGGGCCAACAATTCCTCCACCCACAGTAAAAAAAAACTCAAATTTTTTAAATTTTTGCAAAACTTTTAAATTTAAAAATTTAAATACAACACCCCATAGGAACTGGACCCTATGGGCTCAAGCTGCATAAGCCGCCTACGCAAAAGCATGCGCGGGTACAGATTGTTTCTCGAATGGAGGAGAGGGACAAATGTCCACATTCTGCCTATGCCAATACTTTTTTAATTGGGGGAGATGAGCATCCCTATTGCCCTCCCTCTCTGTATCCCCACTCATGCCTTCGACAAATTTTGCGAGGTGCCTAAGCCCTCAGTAGATCACGAATACCCAATGCAATCCATCCCAGCATACGCCCTTGCGGGTCCTATATACGGATGTCCGGCAACCGTAGACTCCCCCTCCTGTTTTTGTCATATCAGAGTTCCTTTATCATTTCCAGCTACCTATGACGAAACTTTCCAAAACAAACACCACAGGCACAACTGCGCAAGTTGTAAACGTGTCCTGCGAATGAAAACTACGGAATATAACTATTGATGAATATTAAGCTGTGTGCACAATAATCACATTGCGCTATGACGCATAGCATTAGTGGGCTCAAAACAGAGCAAAAGTGCTGAACAATGTTGAACAGAGTGAGGTGTAAGTGATCGAGAAGTTTGTTGCAATTGTAATATTACCTTGGGGCCCCCCGTGGAATAGTCCTAGATCTAGTCATTTTTAAATCTTATTTACCTTTAATTCACTTCCGAGAACCGGTCCGCTGTAGACTTTCGCCGATCGGCCGCCATTTTTTACATATCAGTATTGCAAGATTTCATGTCATTGTATTTTTATTCTGAATATTTATGCAAATAGCACTTGCCTTTCTACACAGAAGATCGCGCATCCTGATTCGATGGTGAAGCAGGGGATGCTGGGAATAGCCCTTTAAATAGTGGCGGTATACTGGAAACGGCGCAAATGTACCGAATCACCAATGCATTGAACTCTACTAAGGCGTTTCGCCCGACCGGGTGCATGCCGGACATCACCTTTTGTATCGTCATGAATCGCTGATTGAGTAGCAGACTTACGCACGGCTCCGCCTGGTTGCCGATCGCCTCTACCAACATCATGTGCTAACTCTGGTCGTCAGATTTCTTCACATGGCTGCTACGTTACTGATAGAATTGGAATACATCGATTCTACTGGTACGGAAGTTCGCCAGAGATGCCGTTGGCTGCCTGCTTTCCCGATGCTGCAGTGACATCATCGAGTGATGGTTGGGACGAACTATATACAAGAACCACTCCAAAGCTTAAATAGGTGCACAAATCGGTATTTTCAGCTTGCCATGATGTTCCCAATGGCAAACGAGTCCGATTTTTGTCTTCTCTTGAAGTCTCTCGTTCTGTTGCACGCATATACTGTACGATTTCATCACTCACTATAGCTAGTCAGTAAAGATTGACTTGGTTAAAAAGAGGGAAAAAAAATGGATGATAATTATTTAAAAAAAACTTTCTTCCTTTGCAGGAGGGAAGGAATTGGTGCATTTTCACCTGCGCCCCCCCCCCCACAAGGATGGGGATGACAGGGCTTCAGCCCTGAGGGACAATCACCCCATTGTTTTTCACACTATAAATTCACTACTGAGTCCACCCGTGAAAACTCTGGGCCCTGCTCCACCTTGTGGGGGGAAGGTTATTCCTTTTCTATGGAAAACCAATATTGTTCCCAAGAGGACTCCCAACTGTCGTGCCAGCACCCATCTTTCCTCTAAGAATTATCACGCGATCCTGAGAATACTGCTTTAGGGGAATATTACTAATGTTGAAAGGTCCCAACAAGCATGCAAGGAAAAGTTATTTTTTGTTCATCCAGGCTAAATAGCTTTTTTGCCCCACCCATAAAATGTCTGCCCCCATGTAGAGTGACTACACACTGACATTGTTCTTTTCTGCTGCTACTCACCCATCCATTCCTCCCTCCAAAGCAAAAAAACCTGTGAGAGAGAGAATAAAAAATATTGAATTCCACAGCTTCTCCAAAGCCTAGATTTTAGGGAAAAACTCAAAAAAGATCTCGGAAGAATCATAAAATAATCTGTGATCTTCACTCAAATTTTATGACTTTTTCGGGACTCCCATGACCCTTTCTCATTCTGTGACTTTTCCGTGATGGTAGACACCCTGATACCTCAAAGCAGAATGTGCCAAAATCTGCGACGTACGTTGCAGAACAATTAGCAATACTGCAGAACAATCTGGAAGTATTTTAGGAAAAAGTGCAAGAAAACACTATTATGGGGATTTTTACTGCAGAACATTTCCAGTCAGCCGAGGGTTCATTGCAGAACAATGTAAAACATTCTGCTTTTGGGCCCTGATAGATAAATATCTCATCATCATCAACAACCATTTTCAATCCACTGCTGGATGAAGGTCTCCTCTAATTTTTTCCATTCTGCTCTGTCTGATGCTTTAGCCATCCAGTTGACTCCTGCCACTTTCCTGATCTAGTCAAATCCATCTTGTGTGGGGATGCCTTCTCGGACGTTTAACACCACAGGGTACCAATCTAGAATACTTGTGGTCCATCTGTTGTCCTGTCTTCTTGCAAGATACGAAACAGGATCCGGATTGAAAGATGGGCTACTTTAAAAGTTCATCAGAGTTGGGCAAATACCAAAATTGGTGAAAAACCATCACGCAACAATGGTTCCTGGCCATGTGTGGAGATACGGGGGGGGGGGGCTCCATGCCTCAACATCAAAGGTGAAGTTGACTGATCTAATGTATATATGTATAGATGAATCGACAGCAGCATCATCTTGCCCCCCCCCCCAGCAATAATGGTCGTGCCCACCCAGACTTCCAAGTCTATCTCCGCCTATGTTCCTGGCAGGCCTGTCATTTGGGGGATCGGGGGGGGGGTGATTGCACCCTCCCTGCTTTAGAAAATAAACTAGAAATGATGTATGTATACATACAGAATATGTTCTTTGCCCCCCCCCCCCCCGCAGAAAAAGTTGAAATGCCTATCCTGATTGGTTTCTGGGCCTTAACAATCACTATCAGAATGTTCACTTTTGTAACCGTGGCTCCCTGGCAACGTGTTTCAGACATGCATATACTTTTACAATGGTTTGTCACTTCTTTAATGCTACCAGTATTATGTATAATAGTTTATTCATTTATAATGGTTTGTTACTTTTTCAATCTTCCCAGTCATTGGGAAAAACCCGGGCAATGCTGGGTATTATAGCTAGTATTTTTAGTTAGTTTTCTTTTCTAATCGGCAAGCGGCACGCAGGAGAATAAATAAAATTATGAAGATGAAGATATATAGGATGGCAATGGGGAGTTGTCTGGAGAGGTTGGTGAAAAAACACCATGTTTTTCTTCATGTCTGTTATCATATTGTAATTTTGTGCATGTAATAAATGATTAGAAAATGGATGTGTGTGTGTATATACACTGCTGGCCACCGTAAATGCAACACCCTGAAGGAAACATGCAAATAATATGAAATTTACAACATGCATTAGCGGAGGTGAGATATGCAAATGATTAGAATTTCAGCGCAGACGCACATCACGCGCGCCTGTGGCACCACTTCAAAGCGCTATTTAAGGCTTGGAGATTTTGACGATTTGAAGTACGGCAATTGTGTTTTTCTTGTGGTTTTTTCAAAAAAACGATCAATTATGCCTCGTAGGAAACAGCGATCATCTTTTGATCAAGTATCCGAGTTCGACAGAGGAAGGATAGTGGCCTACCGAGATTGAGGATTATCTTTCAGGGAAATCGGTAGTCGTGTTGGACGAAACCAAACAACTGTAATGTGGATATGTGATCGTTGGATGCAGGAGGGTACGACGGACCGGCGTGTTCGATCGCATCCACCTCAGTGCACCACTTCATGTGATGACAGGCGTATTGTGAGTATGGCAGTGATGGATCGCTCAGCCACATCACGAACCATAGCACAGCACATTCAGTCTGTACCGCATCATCCAGTGTCTGCGCGTAACATTCAACGCCGTTTACAGCAGAGTGGTCTGTCCACAAGACATCCATTGCTTCATCTACCCTTGACACAGAACCACAGACGTCTCCGACGCCAATGGTGCGATGAAAGAAGGGTGTGGATGGCACAATGGAATGAAATTGTCTTTACTGACGAGTCACGCTTCTGTCTGCAACACCACGATGGTCGGATTTGAGTCTGGAGACACCGTGGAGAGAGGATGCTGAACAGCTGCGTTATGCACCGCCACACTCCTCCTACACCGGGTATTATGGTATGGGGCGGTATTGGATATCACTCTCGCACTCCTCTAGTATGCATTGCCGGTACTTTAAAAAGCCAGCGCTACATCTCCGAGGTGTTGGAGCCAGTTGTCCTTCCTTACCTTCAGGGCTTGCCCACAGCCATATTTCAACAGGATAATGCGCGACCACACGTGGCACGCATTGTCCAAAGGTTCTTCGTCAATCGCCAGATTGAATTGCTTCCCTGGCCAGCTCGCTCGCCGGATCTTTCGCCGATAGAAAACATGTGGTCCATGGTTGCTCAACGATTGACCCAGATTACATCCCTAGCTGCCACACCAGATCAACTTTGGCAACGCGTGGAAGCTGCTTGGTCTGCTGTACCCCAAGAACACATCCAAAGTCTTTTTGAATCAATGCCGAGGCGTGTGGCAGCGGTGATCAACAATGGCGGCTACTCTGGCTACTGATTTTGGCAGGAACCACACTTCACAGAAGTCTATAAATTTAATCATTTGATGCTTGGTCAACATGTTATCTACAAAATAAATATTGTTGCGATATCTCTTGTCTTTCTTGGTGTTGCAATTTGGGTGGCCAGCAGTGTATATATATATGCACACATATAACAACTTTTAACTTTAAAAAGTTTTACACAACTTTCAACTTTTAAAACAATTACAGTTCATGTTAGCTTGTCAATAATATCAAATTCTATTGGTCTTGCTTTAAAAAAACATTGTGGTTTAGCGTACAAATGACATCTAAACAGAGATAATTTAATTAATGTTTGAAGCGAAGTTGAAATTTATACACGATAAAAAAAATAATTTATCATTGTTGCCATAGGCTAAGATAGATGTGGAAGCCTGGGAGCACGATGATGTCAGTTCATATATATGCATATACATTAGATCAGTAGGCTCTGCCTTTGATTGTGGTGGGGGACAGTGACATTGTCACCCATGTCCCCTCCCGTATCTCCACCCATGGTTGTTACTGTGTTCCTTTTATCTCAGTGGAACAGTTTGATGGGGGGCAAAAATTCATGGAAGAAATTGTTGTAAAAAATATTTTCAAGCACTTACAAGCACTTTAAAATAATTTTTTTCAAAGACTGCAACACTTTTTAAGGATTTTTAAATACTTGAAAATGAACTTTTTTTTCAAGGACACTACAAACCCTTGAGAATGAATGACCCATTCAATTTAGCCACAGACCCTTTCCTTGTCCAATGAAACATCTTCTCTCAAACTCTTATTCTGTTCATGCATATACAAATTTGTCATTGCATCATAGCTAGACTGTAATTTGTTATGTTATATAATTACATCAGAATTGGGAGGGAAGCACTATTACCTGCATTAAAATCAAGAAAGGTTGTCTTCTTGAAAAAAGATGTGTAATTTTACAGATTGTTCAGTGACTTCCACTGAGCCATTTATAATGCAAATCAGTTAAATTTATACAAACCATAAAAGGGCTAATAAAATCCGCTCGGGATGGAATTTTTACAACCCTGATTTCAATGAGCAATAAGCACTGTATTGCTCCTTCATTAATAGGAAAGGGTGGGGGGGGGGGAAACTATCTTCCTCCGCTATCAGGACAGTGTCACAGTTACCAAAGTACAAAAAAAAATGTATCTGGTCCAATAACAGCCTTTTTGCAAATGAAGACATGGTTATGATAGCTTATGTTACTATGAATATCCAGAACCGTAAATAACAAAAACTTGCTGTTTTTATTAAGTACTCTCACCTCACAGGTAATGGGAGAGGTTTCCGTCCCCTACGTTTAGGGTTTTCATCATCATTTGCACGCCGTTTCTTTTTTCCATCTTTTTCGAAAATGTCTTTTTGTTTCTTTCGCTAAAAAAACACATGAAAATGGGAGTTTTAAATATATGTAAACATATAAATTCAATTAATGTCAAGCATATATGTGCTGCTGCAGAGGCAAATGATTTAGTGCAGTATTGCAGTAAGAGAAACAGATCACAATTGTGTCTGCTTTCAATCATCATTTTCTTCTGTTACCCACACTCATTAACCCTATATCTACCAACCATACTTTAAAGTACTGTTTTTCTTCCCCTCCCCAAAATCCCTTACATGCCATAACAGTACAATATTGGGCTTTGGCACAACTATTTTTTTTTAGTAAGAGGAAGGTTTTGATTGGGATAAATCAAGAAGCTATCCATACTCAGAATAAGACAACCATAATCTTTTTTATGGGCAGTGTATTAATTGTTAGGTTTTTTTCATGACATATGCTCTTATATTGGGTAGCTGTATTTTATTTATATTTGTCATTCATATTTTTTATGGGCATCTTTTTTTCAGCCACCTTGCTGGACAATTTGCCTGTTGTGCTGTTTGTATAAGTTCCTAAATTATTTTTAATATCCTTTTGATCTTGTAAAACAATGCAGCCAAGTATGATAGTAGTCAGTGCAGTGCGGATTTGTTACGTTTTGAAGTTTTTAAGTTTAGAAAACTACTATAATGTAGTTTCATTTGTTCTGTAGATAGCATAATCAATGCAGGTACCTCCTTCATTTAGTTCTCTAGTTACTGACACCAATGAAGCAATTTACAGTCATTATGTCAAGATAATTTCATACCTCATTATTATCATCTAATATATTGTTTAAATTCCCAGTAATTAACATGTTTTTTTTTTTGTTTTTTGGATAAAAGTCTTCAACTCTTCATTGATATGGGAAATGGTATACGAGTGAGATCTGCATAGTAATAAAATGTTGATATCACAATCTGGAAGGTTAATACATAAGCTTCCAGAAGTTATAAAACTGCAAGGTTTTTTTTTAGGATTTTGATTGATTTATTGATACATGATTTGATTGATATATTGATTTGTTACATGTTCCACAGTTAAAATATGTTTGATAATCATTCATGTGATCATAGTTAATAATGTCATATATAATTAAATAATTCATCTTCCTTTAACCAAATTTCTATCAGACATATGATGTCCATATGTTGAGGTAACGATTTCAAGAATACCAGAAAATTATCAAAATTGGACTTTAAACTTTGCACATTCAAGATAAGTATATTAATGTTGTTGTTGCTTTTGAGGGTATACTTAACTTATTTACATCACATATTTCCCCCAGAATAGGTTGTTGCTGGTACAAGTTTATTATATCATTCTCCTTGTGCATGAGCCCTCAATTTCGCGAGGTCTTCCTCATTCTTTATTTTTATAATTCTAGAGTTTTCAAGTCTCAAAAGAAAAATTTTTCCATCTCTTGTCCAAGCACATTTGAAGTTGTTACTCTTTCTAAACTCTCTGGCAAGGAATAACAAGTGTTTGCTCTCCTGTGAAAGATGTTCATTTATATATATTCTGTTGGAGGTGAAGTTGTTTAGTTTATCTGCTGTCAATTGTTACATCTTTACTTTTTGTATTTACAGTTTTTTCGAGTATTCACTTGCAAATCTTATTATTATGGGTTTGTTTTTATTTGCATTTCTTGTGTATGTAAGTTCTCTATTTCTGTGTTGCATTTGTTATGTTTATTTACCAGGCAAAATGTAAAGCAAATTTACCGGGTACTATACAAAAATTTCAATACTTCACAAAATAAAAGATCTGGAAAGAAATTAATTCTCAGATAACAAAGTTGAGGGTATCATTAATATCAAGGGAAGTAATATTATTTGGTAATAAAAAAAAAGACCCTGGAAAAGCAGTAAACCCCCTTCCCTTTATAATGAGTAAATTTTTTAGAAATTGATCAGTGAATATATATATAGCCTAATGTTTCAATTGAGAGGATAAAATTGTGAGGGCTCGAGCAAATGTCACTTGTCACTGCAGAAATCACAAGTCCAGTTAATCAATCAGTAAATTATATGTGTGTGTGTGTGTGTGTAAATGCATTTTTTTTCTATTCTTTACTTAAAATTGTGATTGTTAGACATGAATAATATGAGCATATACACTGAAGTCATTTTCAGCATGAAAATTAAATAAATTCTGGCAGATTAATTTGTGGTCATCAGTTATCTGTGAGCCTCCTCCATTTGCTCTGAGAGAGATAATAATGAGGCTCTACTGTACCTATGACTTCCACAAGGGTGGTGCTGACTGGGTTCTAATCCTCGGGCCTGAGATTATATATATATAATTTTTATCATGCTATAAATTCACTATAGAAGAACTTGCGCAATGTCTGGTTTGGGAGCCCGCCAAAGATCCAAGCCTATGGGACCCTGCTCCACAATATGGGGCCGTCAACGGCCATACCATGCTGAAAACACCAGTTCTCGTCCGATCACTGAAGTTAAGCAGCATCTGGCATGGTTAGTACTTGGGAGGGTGACCACCTGGGGGACACTGTGTGCTGTTGGCAGCACTTTTTTTCTCCCCAGCATGACCCAACCCACATGGATAAAGGGCTTACATCCCGGAAGGGACAGAGCCTAGGTCCTGTCTGGTCTGATAGGATATCGGAGCCATGACTGTACTTCTGGCTTAAAAAATAATAAACCCCAAAGAAAATAATAAACCCGTCAACAAAATACCCCTCACCAGGATTAAGTTGTCAATTTAATCTGATCATCTGCTTCTCACTCTCTTTGATAAAAGTTGAAGGTGTGAGACAATTAAGCATTGTCTAGCTCTCCAAAAATTGTGGAGTGTCTCACACAAGAGAAAATCTGATTTGTGTTTGACCGTCTTTCCTCAACTATATTACTACCGCTTTCAGTATATTGTCAGAAATCTTACAGAAGAATTTCTCATATATTCGAATACAAATGTTTGTCTGCCTCACCCTTTTGTCAATAGTGTATTTAAAGCAGCGGTTCTGAACTGGTGCTGTGCAGAGCGCTTGGGGCTCTGTACGTACTCTCTAGGGACTCCACAGTAGCTTGAGGAAAATATTTTAAAAAAACAGTAAACTGGAAAAAAATTATAAATATTTGTAAATAATAAAAATAAATCTTTGGTGTATAAATAACAAATAGGCCCACGGGACTCCACTATAGAAATTGTATACCAAATCATATACCAGAAAGTAAGTCAAAAATGTTGAGAACCACTGATTTAGAGTGTATTCAGCTGATCTACCCATCTTTCTCTGGGCCTTTCAGCCATCTGCAAATTTTATCTTGTACTTTTCTATAAAAATCCTGTCAAGCGCCATAGAAATGTAACACTTCTGGGAGTAACAATACACCCGAAGGATGCAACAATTATTAATGAGTAGCCTACATTATTATGTTCATATAAATGTCTGTTTCTTTCAAAGATGACAGCAGTATCAATAGCATGAAAATGTACCTGGTATGCCTTAAAATAATAAAAAGACACCCGAAAGTTATTTACTGAAAGTTAAAAATACCTGTTTTTAGCTAACAACTAATCAGTTTGCTTTTTCCCCTCTGTAAAATCAGATGTGGCCCGGGCTCTTCTCGTTAGGAATGTAAGCCCATTATGGGATCTCAGGAAAGACAGTAAGATTCCCGGGAAGGGGCCATTTTAGGTGTGGGATCAAGGAATAGAAACCCTAGATTACATTTTATATTTTAGTAAATTCACACAGGTTTTATATTATCCAGGTACTTGGTACTTACATTTTTTACAATATATTCCCTATCATTTAATATCTTGTTAAAATTTGTCCCACTATAAAGGCAACAACAATTTGATCTTGTGAAATAATGGAGTAGCTATACACGAAGATTTATGAATCCAATATCTCTCAAAATAAATGAGTTTCACACTTGTCAATTTATCTATTTTTTACTGCAAATTGCATCATGATTTTTAATAATTTATTATAAGGTTCATAATGTTCTCAGTTTTTTCAATATTAATTTTCACATAAACATCCATCAACTTACAAGTATTGACAGTTTCAAATTGGATAATTAATTTCATTTCTAACTAGTTGAATATACAGAGTCGCTAACTGGGTAGAAATTGTTTAATTATTTTGTGAAACCCAATTTTTTTTGTAATTCGCAATTTAGTTCCTGATTGATGACCATATATATCATAGCTGCCAACTTTTGAAAATGAAAATTCGGGAGATTTTCGCGCGAACCCGTATTTTATGCTAAAACCACTCCCTAATAAATACAAAAGGGATTTTTCTAAATAAATAGGGATTTTCCATATATAAAAGTTAAAGCATTCGGGAATAAAATCCCTACACAAAAAACAAGTGAAATAGGAGGCCAAAACTTCAAAATGGTGATCTAATTAAATAAATATTGTGTTCAATCAGAAACGTTGTGAACAAACATTCTGTGCGAATGACCCTAAAATCATCGGAAGATGAAGGGGAAAAAACATAAATTTTTGAAGAACACTGACTTTTTGTGACACTTGCTTGATTTTTTTTTTTCATTTCACATGAGTGATGATGGCAGTCTTTCCATGACCGATGTTTATGTCCGTAACACAACTTGCACAAAAAAAAGGGTTTTTTCTGGAATGTTTGATGAAACGAAATTCATTGGAATAAGTATCTTTAAAATTGATTAAATATGTTTTTGCTTATCAGTATGCATGTTTTGTTATATCGCACGTACGTAAGTTCAACAAGAGAAATTTTGACTATATGTGCGTCACTATAATCTTCAATTATTATCCAGGACTAATGGCTGCTAAGCTATTTCCCTGCACAATAAGACAAGCAACTTTCTTGTTACCATCAGAGGGTTTGTCAAATGGGGAATTTCCCTATTCTCAACGTTTGACGTCATTTCGAAAGGAGAAAAAAAAAGAAACTTCATGCCCTACAAGAAATTCCTTAGGTATTGTTTTAATAAGCTGGGATTTTTTTTAATGAAGTAGAGAATTTTTAGGGACAATTAGGGATTTTTTTGTGCTTTTCGTAAAAATTTGGGAGATTTAAGAACTTTTCGGGATGTCGAGAGATGAAGCTAAAATTCAGGAGACTTGGCAGCTATGATATATATGATCAATGCTGGTATTCAATAATTTAAATGAACGGAATAATGAGTTTGTAAAATCAAAAGTTCGTAAATGAGAGAAAGATTGTGAAAGATATGGCATATTGTTTGGAACCAAAGGACAAGCTCCTAAAAACATGTCAGTTCATAAATTGGGGTGGCAGAGTGGTGCAGTGGTAAGATGCTCATATTCCACTATGAAGGTTACCTGTCAAGTTCAATGAGTTAGAATCCGGGAAAGAACATAAGAAACAAGTTCTTTACCTAGTGAGCCTAATAGTAGTAACTACTTAAGTACTACTTAAAGTAGTTCTTTACCTAACTCCACTGGTCGGAAATTGCCATATGGCAATATATTCTTGGAGTTGGTGTGCAGTAAAGTTCATAAATTGGAAGTTTGTAATTTGGAAGTTGATAAAATTGAGTGCTGGCTGTATCATGCTAAAATATGATTACAAATCTTTCAGAGTTTGTATTCAAAACTATTTCATTTTCATCTAAAAACCTACACAATATTTCACATAAATGTGTGTGGGAAGTATAAATTTTTGCCAGGACCATTTTTACAGTTGTTTTTCCCCCCATGGCAAAAATTTGACTACCCTAGCCCAAGGAATTGGCTGGTTGCCTCAGCATATAGCAGTGAGGACAGGATATGTCATTACTTTACCGGTCAACTCACAAAACATTCACATCATGACTATTTCCATTTAATTATTATAGATTGTCTTTTTTGTTGAATTTGATTTCCTTTGACCAATATTTGATATTGGGAATTATATGCATTACCTTCTGTGTTTTAATTCACATTCAATGTTGTTGTACAAATATACTATAATTTGAGTTACTGTTTCTTAGAAATGAAATAGAAGAGATTTCAATCAGTTTCATAAAATGAAATTCCATAAAGATTTCCAATAATTTTCTATCAGGAACATGTGGGATTGGATTTTTACTTTAAATGGTGCAAAGTTAGGTGTGCCATGGGCAACTATCTACATGTGTATCAAGTATTTAATTAATCAAATTTCCATCACTTGATAAGAATTCAGAAAAACACCTACCTTCTTTCTCATTTTTGGATCTATATTGCTACTGCTTTCAGACACATCTCTAAAGTCAAGGCTTCCTTTATTTATATAAAATCCTCCATATTCAGTAGTTAATGTTGATGGTACCAATTCATCATACTGAAAAATGTTAGTTACATTTAATTGCATATATTGGTCAGATCTTCATATATCAGTCCACAGATATCAATAAAATGGATAAAAATATGGGAAAATAGTCGAGAATATTATCTGGTATACTACTATTATAAATAATAGGACTACTATTATAAATAACTTGAGAATATTCTTGTAAGTTCTTGATGAAAATATTCTCCTGTTATTTATAATATAGTTACATATAATATCCTTGAGAATATTCTGTGGAAGGACTACTTTCATAAATTACTGGGGAATATTCTTATAGAAAATAATAATAATTATTCTGAAGTTATTAATAATAGTCCTTCCAGAGAATGTTCTCGAATATTCTCCTCGATGAGAATATTCTTCAATTACTGAAATCTTTCCAGAGTATTATCAAGAATATATGTAATAACATGTATTATAATAAATAATCTGGATAAATAGCTTGAGAATAATTATTATTTTCAGTAAGAATATTCTCTAGTAATTTATAATAGTCCTTTGAGGGAATATTCTCTGTCCCCATCTCTCTTCCTGTCAAGATGGGAATATTGAAGTTTGTAGACACCACAATATTAAAGTTTGAAAGCAAGAAAATTAAACCAACAGGGCTGATTTTTGCACAACTTTTAAAGAAATGTGAGTGATACAGAATTTAAGTGAACACTGAAGAAAATAACAGTTCTGTATCTTAAAATGAAGGTGACTATATACGAATAGCTTCCTTTATCAACTTTGCTTTAATTTCTTTTGACCTTAAAATAATTTTTTAAGGTTTTAATCTAAAAGTTTCTAAAATCTTTATAACCAAACTTTTAAAGCCTCTCATCATGACCTGGAGAATATCCTGAGAATATTTTCCTAATATTAATATTAGTTTGAGAATATTCTCAAACTAAAAGTTGTCATTGGGGGTGATTATACCAAAAATTGTTTTGTTGCAAATGTTTCAGGCAATGAAAACTGATTTATATTTCACAATATAAACAAAATTAGTAAAAAAAATTAAATTATTTAAAAGAAAAATGAATATTCTTGATTATTCTCCAATTTTTACATCCCAGAGAATATTCTCCGGAGAATATTCCCACCTCACATCTCTATGTACATATATTGTTTGTAATTGCATTTTTAATTGGGTTGCTGTATTTTTGAAATATATGACATCCATATTTGTTATGGGCATCTTTTTCTCAGCCACCTCGTTGGGCATTTTGCCTGTTGTGGCATTGTATTTGTATTTATAAATAAAATAAAAATCAATCAAAATATATAATATTTTGAATACCCAAAAATGTTAAAAATACAAGTCTGTGTGCGTGTGGTGTAAAACTTACCAAAAACTTTATTACTTAACGATGAAGCTAATTCTAATACTGAATGATACAATAAAACAAAATATGGTTTCAAATTTCCCCACTCTATTTTCTATATTCAAAATTGAAACAAAAAAGTAATTTAAAGTTTACATATAATTGCCGCCTGACAGTCCAGTGGTTAGGGAACTAGCTTCTCAATGTGCAGGTCTGAGTTTGAATCCCGGTTCGGGCATGGATATCTACTAACACTTAACAAATTCCCTGGACAGATCTTATGGATCTCTTGGGAATACCTAAGGATTACGTTATTTATAATAAAAAAAAAATTATGGGACTTATTATTTAAATATGCAGTTAATGAAACCTTTCAGTGTTTCTAAATTAACACAGTTCAGGATAGTAAATTTCTCTAGTTACAGCAATAAACTATTATTGCATGACAATAAATTAAAATAATTTTTTATAAATTGGTCTCTTATTTTTTACATCTCGGGATACAATACTTTTTTTGAGAAATAGATCTGATAGGAAAGGGGATGGAGTGAAATTAGAGAGAGTAACGTGCAGAGAAGTGATATTGAAACTATATGGGTTGAGCTTGAGAACAAAAGACGTCATAAACTTATTGTTGGGGTTTGTTACAATCCACTGAATAGGGATCAAAACTACATTGCCAAATTGCATGATGAAATTTCCTACATGTGTAAGCATAAGAGGGTTCTCATACTAGGGGATTTCAATTACCCAGGTATCGATTGGGAGAACCTTTCATCTAGAGATCAGTATGAAAGAGACTTTCTTAAGTTAGTGCTCGAAAATTTTTTGTATCAGCATGTATCAGAAGCCACTAGGGGTACTGCTATTTTGGATTTAGTTCTTACTAGTTCTGAGGATCTAGTTGAACATGTTTCGGTGGGGCAAGAGTTTTCTTCTAGTGATCATCGTATAGTCAGATTTCACTGTAACTTTTCCTTGGGTAAGGTTGATAACAAAAGACTGGTTCCTTGTTTTCGGAGAACTAACTTTGATGTTTTGAGAGGAAGGTTAGCGGAAGTTTTCAAAGACCGGTTGGAATCAGTAGGGGTGGTAAGTCAATGGGTAGAATTTAGTACGAAGCTGTCCTCTGTTTTGCACGACGCCATACCCTTTGTTCGAAAAAAGCGTGTTTGTACATCGCACCCTCTATGGTTCACGGATAGCATGCGGAACCTTTATCTTGAAAAGAAAAGAGTATTCAGAGAGTATAAAAGTGGAAGAGGTGACCTATCATTGTTTACTGATAAAAGAAGACTGTTGAAGAAAGCGATAAGGGATAATGAAAAGGAAGTTGAATCTAGGTTGGCAGATAACATTGGCTCTGACCCAAAATCATTTTTTCGATATGTCAATAATGGATGTAAGGGGACGGTTGGTCCCCTCTCGATAGGAGACTTTAGGTTAGAGAGCAATGTAGGCATGTGTAAGGCTTTCAATGACTTTTTCGCGTCGGTTTTTAATGGAGATAATAATATTCGATATACGGTACAACGATATTCAAGTAGAAGACGTGGAGGTCCTAAATCTTCTAAGAAATTTATGTGCAAGCAAAGCACCAGGACCAGATGATATCTATCCCAGGGTCCTCAGGGAATGTGCTAATGAATTGTTGGGTCCAGTCGCACAGATATACAGGAGTAGTGTTGCTGAGGGTATCGTCCCAAGGGATTGGAAACTTGCTAATGTTGTTCCGATATTTAAGAAGGGTAGTAGAGAAGCTGTGTACAATTATCGTCCAGTGAGTTTGACGAGCTCCCTCTCGAAAATTTTGGAAATTATCATCAAAAGGCAGTTTGTGAAGTGGATAGATGAGAATAATGTATTGTCGGATAATCAGCATGGGTTCAGGAAGGGGAAGTCATGTGTAACTAACCTCCTTTGCTTCTATGATCACATGACTAAGGCTTTGGGTAAGAACAAAAATGTAGATGTTGTTTACCTGGATTTCCAGAAGGCATTCGATCGGGTCGAACATGGTAAACTCTCGAAGCGTTTACACGAGATTGGAATTAGGGGCAACTTGCTGAATTGGATAGAATTGTGGTTAAGAGATAGGTCGCAACGAGTTATGGTGAACGGAGAATTGTCTGGTTGGACAGACATCACAAGTGGAGTTCCTCAGGGAAGTGTCCTTGGCCCCATACTTTTTTCACTTTTTATCGATAAACTCGATCAGGGTATCGATGGGATTACTAGCAAATTCGCAGATGATGTGAAGTTAATGGGGGTAATCGGGAATCAAAGCGATAGGGAGTAGCTCCAGACCAGTCTAAACAGGATTGCAGCATGGGCAAATGAATGGAGCATGATGTTTAGCATTGATAAGTGCATGGTGGCTCATTTTGGTTCGAACAACCCACAGTTCTCTTACGAGTTGAATGGTGTCACTATCCCGGATGAAACTAGGGTCACCGATTTGGGAATTCTCATTGAGGAGCGGCTTAGGTTTTCTGAACATTGTTCAGCGGGGGTCAGAAAAGCGAATAGAATGCTTGTGGTCTCATTTTCAAAAAAGTCTCTTCGCTACCTAAAGTCATTCTTCTGCTTTTTCGAGGCTTAGTTCGTCCTGGACTGGAGTATGCTGTAAGGTTTTGGAGACCATACCTACAGAGGGACATAGACTTGGTTGAAGGGGTGCAGAGAAGAGCTACGTGTGTCCTTATTGGCACACAGGGCTTGAGTTATGAAGAGAGACTTCACTTTTTGAATATGTTTACATTGGACGAACACAGGTGTCGAGGAGATATGATCGAAGTGTTCAAAATTTTCAATGGGATGGATAGGATGGACCATGAACTTTTAGTACACCGCCAAACGACTGCTTTTACAAGGGGACACCAGTATCGATTGGTGAGGGACAATGCAAGGTTATGGTGTCGCAGGGAATTTTTCTCTAATAGGGTTGTTAATAAATGGAATAGCTTACCCCCGGAGGTAGTAAATTGTAACACAATTGACACGTTCAAAAAGAAATACGATAAACATGTTGGGGTAAATCGAGAAGCTATTCATACTTAGAATAAGACAACCATAAGTATTCTTTATGGCCATTGTATAATATTTTATCATGTGTATATATTGTTTATCATTTTTGTTAATTGCATTTGTAATTGGGTTGCTGTATTTTTGAAATATATGACATCCATATTTTTATGGGCATCTTTTTCTCAGCCACCTCATTGGGCATTTTGCCTGTTGTGTATTTGTATTTGTATTTTTCTGCATTCAGTGAAAGAAACCTATTTCTTCCAGGTGGTGTTTTTCCCATGGTTTTTCCACCTCGGAACAAAATTCCCAACCCCAACTGATTTACATATAGCTTCAACTCATTTTGGTTTGAAATATGGCTAAGGTAAGAGTCTCGCTCTAGCAGTTGAGTAACGATTGGGTTGCAAAACATGTTTGTAATGTCTGTATTTTTTTTCTTCTTTATCAGAGAAAGGCATGAGTTTTTCTTTTATTCAACTTATCACACATAGCTTCACAAGTTGCTTGTCATATTTCTTCTCAATTTTGAACTATAATGAACATGAGCCTTGAGCATGAAGAGGTGATGATGAAAGATAATGCCAATATCAAAAATCTGAAAGCAAATCAGTTACAGAGATAGCGTGTCAAATATCCAGAATTTTGGAAAAGGGTGCAAAAACATTAGGTTCACGTGTCCCACAGGATACGTTCTTTTCTAGTTCCTTGAATAACAAAGTCAGAGAGAGAAACCTCCCAACATTTTTATTTCTTTTTTTTTCCACTTTCCACTGCTTATCATGATCGTGCGACCTTGAAAAATAGTTTTACTACTTTGCAGTACAAATTAAGCACTGTACTGTACTGATATAACTTGCGAGCTATTGAAGAAGCTGACAAGATATCTAGTTGCATCCCTGAATGAAGGGCTGTGTGCCAAACTTCCCTATTCCAGGGTTTTCTTTTTTCCTGTGGGTTGCATACTAGAAATTATGGTACTTTCGTGGTTATCTACTCGAATTCAAAGCCAACATCTATACGGCATAAATTTGTTTCATTCCTACATGATTGCATGTGACTTTTTTTTTTAAATCTTAAAGGGTCAGAGTGCCCGTGCAAATTTGAAAAAGTTTGCTGAGATCATTAAAAAGGCGAAAAATAGAATCTCTAGCTTCCACAGCTTTGTCACTTAGCTGCTATGTAGTTGTGACCATTTGGCATCACGGAAATCAGGGGTATCTGCAAAATTGCCTTCGGAGGGGCACAAGGATTTTTTCCACAGAAATTTTGGGTAACACTAATGATAGGGTGGGGGGGGGGGGAACCATGCTCCAACTTTTTTAGAGAGGGACCCACTTTCACTCAAAAGGGACTCACATTTTGCCTTGGTCCCGGGAGCCAGGTAAATAAAATTAGAGCGGGGGTTCTGTTCATCACTCTGGAAATTAAAGGTTAACTGACTTTTTCTGTTTCATTATTTGGTTTTAAAATTTGGAAGTTGTGAAATTGATAGTAATAAATCCAGCTATATGAAATGCAACTTGGAGTTAAAATGTCATTTCTACATTATCATGATGAATTAGTGTAAATTATGACATTCAAAACCTTAAATAATTTTGATTGCCCATTTGAATTTAGAAAAATATATAATTATCTATCAAGCTTTTATAAATAGGTATAAGAGGAGTCATCCATAAAGCTGCTAAAATTTACTCACTGCTTCTTCATTATCAATAAAAGGATCTGTTTCATCATAGCCCATGCCTCGATCCACATAATCTTCACAAACAGCAGTTTTCTTTTTCTTTCTTCGCCCAGGTTTTGGATTCTATGAGAGAATTCAAAATATAATAACTATATAAAATAATACAAGATATCCAGAGGCTTTAACCTTTTGTGTTCCACTGACCCTTTGTGCAAGTAAGACAAAGGCCATGAACTCTCTCTTATAAGATGAAGGGCACAGTCCTGTTTAGCGAATATACTCCAAATAATAATGCAAGACCAATATATTGTGTTTCCCTCATCCAACCTTGCAGACCCCCCAGAACATCCCCAAGGGCACCTCCTTCTCGGGACCAACAGACTTGACTTATTAATACAAAAACCATTAACTTAATATTAATAACTCGAACATTCATTTCAGTTATGAAAATTATTCACTGATCTATTCAATCAAAATTATCAAGTAAGCCATTAGCTTACACTTACATATTTTTCTTCAAATTTTCTAGCTAATTCTTGAAGCTTTTCTTCATCTTCATCATCATCATCAAAAGGGTCTGATTGCTTCTTTTCAGTTTTGGTCTGAAATACAAAATAAAATTTCACACAACTTACATTCTACCATTACCATTTATGAAAAGTATTTATGTAAAAACACGAAATTTCACCTAAAAATATAAGTGTAATTAAAGAAACTTTTTAATACATTTTTTTAAACATAAATTTTCTTTCACAGCAAATCAATTAACAATATCAATTTTTAAAAAATAGTTTGACAATGCAGTGTGTATTTGTGACAATTAAATTTTACCTGATAATTTATCGTTTCTTTAGTACCAACATATAATTTTAAATAATTAACATGTTTGAAGCTGTTCTCAGTACATTGAGCTCAAAACACTGACAAGGTAAGCCACTGAGGATAGCAGAGAAGAGAATCATTTTGCATGTTTTCGAAGAGTTATCAAAGAAAACTGAAATATTGTCTAATATCTGTGAAATATTTGGAGACATGACAGCAAAACTGACAGGTCTCAGAAGAGCCAGTATAGAGAGACACCAGAACAGTTGTATAGTATAGTCTCGATAATCTGAGGTAAATGAGACTAAGATCACCTCAAATTACTGAAAACTCAGATTATCCAAAAAGCATAGCCGGTCAATTTGTCGCGCTCAACTTGTCGCGGTACAAATCTGTCATAGCTCGTAGCTGCACAAGTTTGCCGCCGTGTCAATTCATCGTGACATCAATTTATATATTACAGTGAAAGATCAATTATTCGAACCGTCGATTCTTCACTGTACAGAGCTTGTATGTAGGTTTTTGTCTTACACATGAAATAAGAAACATGAACAAAAGTGTACACGCAGTTAACTGAAAATAATTATTTTTTGTCAATGCGGAAAGGTCATCGAAATTAAAATTGCAATATCAATTAAAAGTCATATTACAATATCATTTAAAAATTTAACTGCATATAAAAGTTTAATTATATTTGAAAGTTCAGTTATAAAAATTTGAAATGTTAAATAATTGATTTTTGCTGTGATAAAATTTCAATATCATGTGGAAAAATTTCGGTTTGTATGATATTCCCCAAATTACAGTGAGCCTATCTTTAACAGTAAATTTCTATCTGCCCCATGGGCTTGAGAGTTTCTTCCCCCCCCTTCTCCAAGAATCACCAACATTTACCATTAATTAATGATTCAATTAAATTAATATTTAATTTTCACTGTATAAGCAGCACTTCCCGCTTTCGTTGGGATTTCTATTTCTCACAGTGAAGGGAGTTCGTCGCAGATCAAGGGTAGAAATGTACAGTGCTTATGAATGACAATTCAATGAAGTTTTCATATTGCCCAAAGGACGAGCACCGACAAAGACCATGTGATCACAAATAAGAAAGATGTCTATGGGTCAGTCGCATAGATATAATATAACCATTAATCTTATGTTTATAATCAGTTGCATGTCTTTGGCTGGCTGCTTGTTTGAATATTTTCACATAGTTTTCATTAGCGTCTAAGCTTTTGGTACAAGGTTGGTGTGCTTGGTCTACATATTTCTGTTGCCAAAAATATGGAATATTGCAAAATCGAACGTGGAAATGATATGTTGGTTTGCATGTGTGTTTAAAAGTTTTCCCCCCATAATTCATGTTCCGAAATTAGAAAAACTTTTAATGCAATTGAATGAATTAGCCTACAATCAATTTTATTTATTTGAGTTTTTGTTGTATCATAAAATAGAGATATAGATTATACGGATGACAAAAATAATGTAGTACTTTTTAAATTTAATTGTTTGAATTCAATTTAAATTACAATAAATTGAAATCTTCTCCTACATATCGTTAAAAAAAATTATGATAGTTTAAAATAGCATCACTTGTTATTCTACTAATCATCATCTGGCTTTTTATTGTGATATTCATGTTAAATAAGTGTTTAAATAAAATGTTCAAAGCCACTGAAAATAAAGATTTAGATATTGTGGAGTGTTTACATGTACGATACGAATTATTTTTACAATCAAAATTATCCTAATAAATGTAGGCTACAATCAGAGGCAAATTTATAGTTTTCCGACCTGTGGGCTATTAAAACCTTGCCTCCCTTCTTCCTTTCTAATTCATGTTCTTGATCACCAATTCCTCAATTTTGGTTACTCCTTTTCACTTGAACTTGTCATCTTGAGATAAAGAGCGCATACCCTCCCCACCCAGGAAATATGGGTCATTCCCAAAAAAAGTGTACATTCCACATTTTGAGATGAAAAATTCAAAGTTGAATTTTTGAAATAAAATTGATCTTAAATTATAGCCAATGACTTGAAGTTTAATATTTCATAAATATTTTTCAGTTTTATTTCATACTATTTTATTTTTTGGGTTTTATGACTGAAAATGATGGATTTTGTCCACTCTGTTACGAAAACAAATATCGCTATAAAAAAATAAATATTATTTCTGCTGTTTTTACCCCATAAAATAATGAAACCAGTTTATTTCTTACACATGGGCTGAAAAAAAAGTAGTTTAAAAATTTTTCTTTTTTTTCTGTCGTTTTGATCATTTTTCATGATTTTTTTGAAAATAACACAGAAAAGTTTATTTTTTAAATTTTTTTTTACTTAAAATTAATTTTTTTTACTTCTGGCAGACAATGGGTTGGTAACTTATAATTTAACATCTTAGTTTGAAGTGCTTTTCAATTTTTTTGCCTGTGAACTGCAAAAATGCTTCCCGTAACAGAGTGGACAGAAATGTTTAACTGAGAGTAAGCAATCACAATTATTCTAAATACACTTTTATTTTTAAAAAATGATATAGACAATTTGAAAGGTATCCCAGACACTCCTATGACATCTGAAAAACATCCACGCTATGAGGGAATTCAAAAAACACCCCCCCCCCCCCCTAGTGGTTTGAATTTTGGTTCTGGCAAAATTTTTTAAATCTAGTCAAAGTGGATGTAAGAGATTTTTGCCATCAGCTCTGAAAGCTTCCTAGCATCATTTATAGTTTTGAGGCACATAACTTTGACCTCCACCATCATCTTCGATGTCATTTTGGGCTATAATGTATCTGTATGTAGATTTACATACACAACAAAATCAAAATTTCACGAGCAATATGAACACCTGCTTTAATTAGACCAGTTTCTTCAATCAG
This sequence comes from Pholcus phalangioides, assembly GCF_987345545.1. Lineage (NCBI taxonomy): Eukaryota > Metazoa > Arthropoda > Arachnida > Araneae > Pholcidae > Pholcus > Pholcus phalangioides. The sequence continues at coordinate 10,390,777 of NW_028301600.1, forward strand.
ACATTTCTCCATTGCTATTTCCTTTGGAGTCTATAGCATAGTTTTCACTATTTTCTTGAATGTCATTTTCCAGAGATTCAAACTCTGAAATTGGTTGTGGAACTTCCAGTTTTATACTTCTTTGGCAAGAGTAAGTTTTCTTTTCATAGCATTCACAGAGATTAGCATTTCTTTCACAAAAGCAAGAAAAATCTCTGTATTGCAGCAATCCATTGCCAGTTGCTACTATTTGGTGGACTGTCATAGTGCCTTTCAGCACAGGTAGGAGCCTCCAGCCTATATCATTTGGGATAATTTTTTTTATATCTTTTATTTCTTCATTTTGATTTCATACAATTTTACATTGGTGGCATCTTTGAGAATTTTGAAAAACTGAGTAGCATCTGATATGTCATTCCCACATGCTATAAGCTGTCCTTTTCAATACATCACTAACACCATCAACTGCTCTTTTTCCATGGTTTGCTTCAAGAAAATTCCAAGTGCACCACTTGAAATATTTTGAGACATTTGTCCAATAAGTAAAAATTTTTCTTTTGTTTGTACTGAGTACAACGTCCATCAGAAAAAAAAGTGAACCACATTTATTTTATATTCTTCTTTTATCACTTTCAAAATTGGTTCCAAATGAGCCCAAATAGATGAAGGTACATGCTCCAAATTCGGTGACACTGAGCAGAATGAAATTGGCTTCTCACATTCCGCAACATACAGCACACAGGTATGAAGACATACTTGATTTCTTGACCCACCAAAATGATGTCTTTGCACTTCTTCAGATAATTTGCAATTATAATTTTCACTGAAATACACATGAATAACAGCTTCATGTTTTTGTATGTTTCAAATGCACATTTGGTAAGCTCTATATTGGTGTTGGATGTTAAAAATGTGTTTCTTGAACAATTTCATTTCTTTTTGGAAAACATTGATTAAGTCTGTTAGGTTCCACAATCTCTGCTTTTTTGTTATTTTTGTAACGTCTACCATTTTACCATTCTTTTCCACTTTTTCTTGTTTGCACTGCCATTCTTCACACTGTATAATGCTATTCTCATCCAGCGATTCAGAAATTTCATTCATAGATACCAGCTTGTCATGACAATTAAAACATTTGCCATACATACAGCATTTAGACTCTCTGCTACACATGATATTATCAACTATGGTTTCAGGGGATGTTTGGATTAATCTCAGTTTATATAGTGCAATCAATTTATATTTCAAATTACTGTGCTGCCAATATAAGCATATGTGTTCCCTATTTCCAACTTTCTTTTACTTCAAAATTGTTTGTTGACATTGAATGGTAATCTGATGTTGCTATAAATCTCGCATTTATGTCTCTCACATTCAAGGGCGTAGCGAGGGGGGGGGGACTTGGGGGTCCTGGTCCCCCCCCCCGAAATGTGAGAAAATGACCGAAAAAAGGGGAAAAGATGGCCAAATCCATTGTTCTGTCAGTTTGGTCCCCCCCCCCCCCCGAACGAAATTTCTGGCTAAGCCCCTGCTCACATTAGTGATCGAGTATATCCATTGAGACTTGGAGGGGGGGGGGGGGGAGATAGCCAGGAAACCAAAATAATATAGGGAAATAATTGTTCTATCCCTTAAAATACAGAATGTATTGCCATATTGTCATATAATGACCTTTATTCATACTAAAATGCCCCTTATGCCAAATCTCCCTGGATCTGTGCCTGGCAGTGATTTTGATGATCTGTACTATTTAATTTTCGTATTTAACTGAAAAAATATGAGAGATGGGGGAGAATGTGGTAAAGGGTTTAAATTGAATAGATAACTTATTCAATTTAACTTGAAATTTCAAAACCTCTTAACTAAGAAAACTACTTTAAATCATAGTTTTCATTCTGTTGCATTGGTTGAGTTTTTGGAAGACGTAACAGAGTGGACAAATTAGCCTAAATTATTTTTTTCCATTATAAATTTAAATGATTTGTGAAAACTTTTATTATATTTTGAAGCATATCTCCATATGCTATCACTAGATGCTGATATAGATGAAAAAAAAATCTTAATTATTTATGATAATGGCGTAACAGAGTGGACATCTGACAGGAAAAATTTGGTACTAAAGACAAAATGAATATTAAGTCATTTTGCAAAAGTCAAATCCAAAATTGTGTATCAAGCATTAAAAGTAAACCTTTCAATGAGCTCTGTTATCAGATTTAATCTGGTATAAAAATATATTTCCCAAGTGACCGTAACAGAGTGGACATTTTAAAATGGGAAAAGCTTCGGGACATGAACAAAAAAATAGTTTTTCATAAGAAAAAAAATTTTTTTTCAAAATTTTATTGTCAGTTTTATTCATCTATGGCACATATATAAAATGTGATTCAAAGTTTTCTGAAAAAAAGTTCCAGGTTTGAACCACGTCTCTTTGTTTACCACTTTTTTGAAGCTGGGACAGCCAGATTTTGACGTTTTGCTACAAACAATGACTTTTAAAAAAAATTAGCTACCATCTGAAACAAATTAAGAAACACTGCATGACAGAGAATTAAATGAACTAGAAAAAAAATTAAAATTACCACCAGAGTGCTCTGAAATTTTTAAAAAATAATTACAAAGTCTCGGAAACAGTTTGTACACTTTTTTTGGGAATGACCCATATACCTCTGAATATAATCCTATATTAAGGAAACAGTTATTTTCCGGATATTATGCCGAGATGAACTCTGAAAGAAATGATGACTTTTCTTTCCGAGTTCAACTCAGCATAATATACGGAAAATAACTTTCTTTGATATCTCGGGCTGAGAAAAAAGCCATCCATCTCACTCTATAATCCTATATTGTCTGTTAATGTAAATTCAATTGTGTTGTAAGAAGAAATTTTTACCAATTGTTGACTGGAGAGGTATGAGTGTCATGTACATGAAGTTACATACAATAGGCTAATTAAAAGTCTGATTTCATTCTTTTTACTTGAGAGTTGTTACTTTAGAATTGAAAAACAAATCAAAAATCGATTGACATTTGCAGTGGTGTCAGAGACAGGATGCTGTGGGTGCCCAGGGTACTTTATGGAATGGGTATGAGCACCCAGAGAAATGATTCAGAAATCAAAATTTCCTACTTTAAGATCAAGACAAGAACCCTTAAGTTCCAAACCCTTCCAGCATCCTTGGCCAGTCAAAGGTGCCAACATGAAGGAAACATTGAGGAAGGAGGGGGAGCTGAAAATCACTATTCATTCCATATATAAGGGACTCAACCCTGTACTCAGGAGGCGAAATGGTGCATTGCATTGTGCATTCATGAGTTATTGGAGTGAGGGGGGGCTGAAATAGCATCAGCCCCCAGTTTCTGGCACCTATAGTCGGAGTGTTTGAATATTATTTCAGTGTGATAATACAAAGTGATGTGAAATGTACATAGCATTGCAAAAAAATAATTTGAGAATAAGACTTTTCGCAGCTGTTATACATAACTTAGATACATTTTCGATAAAAAATTCCTTAAAGAGATATTCTCTGCACGGATACATTCAATAGTGAATTACGGAAATCATGCTTGGGCCACATTGATCGCAAATTATTATCTCGATGTGCATCCCCAACGCCCCTCACTGCAAGAAATGGAAATCCCTACAGAAAGCGCTGCCTATACGATGGAAAACAAATTTTCAAAATTTATTTGATCCCAATATATTTTTTGGGTAAGCTCCCCAATGCCCCTCACTGCGAGAAATGGAAATCCTGGCAGAAATGCAGCTTATATGGTGAAAATTAAATTTTAAAAATTTATTGGATCCCAATTCATTACCTTGGTGTATTTTCCAATGTCCCTCGATGACTTCAATGAATACTTTTCTTCATTTGTTAAAAATTAAAACAGAGATGGGACGGGGGGACATTTCCAATAAATGAAAAAAAAATTAGTTCTATTTTTTACGCCTAAAGCAACTATCCTATTTATAAGATCACAACAAACATATGAATTTTAAAGCAATTCAAATTTGTAATGACGAATTCATATCGCAGTGAAATGGCTTCACTACAATTTCATACAGCGACGAAATGAGTCTGCCAAAAATTTGTACCATGATGAAATGAGCCTGCGACAGGTTTGTAGCACGACGAATTGATGCTGTGACAAATTGTCCCGCGATAAGTTGACCTAGACCCTTTAAAAAGTAATAAAAATCGGCATTTCAAGTGTGTGTGGGGGTACCTACTCGTATATTTTTTTCTTAATTAAACAATTCATTGCACAACTGCCAAGACTCATGGCTTCTTAAATGAGACTGACAGGGGCTGCAGTCCTAGAAGCGTGATATGTTTTTTTTTTCCTTTTTTCCCCCCATTATAAATTTACTATAGGACCTGTGGAAAATTCTTGCCTGAAGATACACTGAAGACCACAGTCTAGAGAGCAAGACCCCTTCAGACTCAAATTACATGCATTCATCAGAAAACAGACAATTTCAAACAAAAATTGTTCTCGGCAAAAAAAAAAAGATTTTGAGAAGAAATTCCAAAAAATTCCACCACTTTTGAATTATCAAGATTCTACTCAGGCGTCTGTACAGCCAAACTTTGGGTCTGTTTTCCGGACCCTTCAAAAAATTCCATATCTGAAAAATGAACCTTCACAAAATACAAATTAATTAAACCATAAATTTGGCAACTCATTTCTTTTGTGATTAACTCTAATTTTGCTTCTAATAGAATTATTTTTCATAAAAGAAATTAATGACCCCTTTCACAAAAATAGGAAAATTTTCAGAACAGAACCCTACAAAAAAGTCTGGACAGACCCCCTGCTAGTGCATAGGCTACTGTTCTAGAAAGTCACTGTAGGTCTATATCAGGGTTAGACCAAGGCTTGACAAATCGAAAAAAAATTTAGGCGCCAGCCAGATTTCTTAGGAGCTAAACATGTTTTTGCCCCCAAAGAAAACAGTCTTAAACAATGTTCTTGACTTTTCAAAGACTTTGTCACCCCCTTCCTACACTGAAAGACACTTTATTACGAAATCAAAAAAGTTTGTGTCATCTTTATGATTCAATTCAGTAGTGATACACAGAAAATTTTAGGCACCAATATAGATTTTTCCACCTGGAATTTGTCCAGCGCTGGGTTTGACTAAATTAAAAAAAAAAATCTAGGTACCAGCCAGATTTTTTAGGATCCAAGCATTTATCTCCCAAGCGAAAAAGTATAAAATTACAACTACTACAAATTAAATTTTCTACCAGACTTTCCAAGATTTTGGTGACCCTCCATTCTGATAGTAAACACACTGACATATAAATTCAGAAAATTTTGTGTTGCTCCAGGTTCTAATATAATTGAACCTGGGAGTATATTCATGGGGTTCAATATACCCCTTATAATGGTATTGGTACCTAAAAACATTTTAGGCGTCAATACCATTTTTTCGATCTCCATGGCGACCTGGAATTTGTCAAGCAATGCCATATACACCAGGAAAAAAAGGAAAAACTGTTTGGTAAATGTAATTTCTTTGTATAAAGTGACGTTAAGGTGATCTTTATACAAATATCACAACTGGCAAAATGCCAAATAAGAGGGCTGAAAAAAGATGCCCATAAAAATATGAATGTCAAATATATCTAAACTGAATCAAAAATACAGCAACCCAATAATTATGTATGATAAAATACACTGCCCATAAAAAATGTGATTGTCTCATCTAAATATGGATAACTTCTTTTGAACATGTCAATTGTATTAGAATTCATGATGCCCCCCTGAAGGGGGTAAGCTGTTCAATTTATTCACAACCTATTAGAGAAAAACATTTACATACAAACACAACTATTAGAGAAAAATTCCCTGTGACACCACAACTTGGAATTGTCCCTTTGATGAAGCAGTCTATTGATAGAGTGTTAATAACTCCTGGTCCATCCTATTGAAAATTTACTTGAATCATATCCCCCTTCCCAACACCTGCACTCTTTCTTCTAATGTAAACATATTTTAAAAAAATCAAGTCTCTCTTTATAGCTTAAACACTTCCAAGATATTGTTGCATATAATCATGATGAAAGGTTGAAGCATCTAAGGCCAAAATATATACTAGTGATTCAATATAGAAAAGAATTTTTTTTAAAAATGCATAAGACCACTTACAGGTATAAGTATGAGATTAGATATTAAGTAGGCTATTAAACTGATAAGTAAATAATATAATACAGTTATTGCTTAAACAGCTGTAAATAAGGGTATCAAGATAATTTGGGATAATTTGTTTTTCGATTTGTATATAAATCGCATAATCACATTACTCTTAGTATTGTTATGCAAGCAATATAAAGTTGAATATATTATTATCATAATATTTAATGGTTTTCTGTAAGAAATGTTTAAAAGCTTTTCCATAATTGTATATTGACAATCAAGGATTAAATTGTTGTTTTTAGAAATTTTACATACCAACTCCACTAATTACATTTTCTCTTAATACTATTAGGATAATAGTGCAGGAATAATTGTTGTGTTAAATAAATGTTTTTTGAGAAAGTTTAGTTTGCATGGAAGTAAATATTTTACAGTGGGTAACTGTACTGGTATAATTTTATGAACGAAACAAAGAAAAAAGTGGATGGATGGATATTAGAATTAGTATCTGACAATGAAAAGAGTTGAGCACAGATATCATGATATCAAAAAATAAAATATAATAGAAAGTAATAAATGATTGACCGATCCTATAAAAAACTTTTCTTCCCAAGTTAGTATTCAGGGATCACGCCAATAGTGATCCCTATGATGATGTTGACCTTCAAAATTAAAATAGGTCTGGCATTCTACATAACTTTTGCTGTCGCAGTCATAGCTTAAGATCTGTGTGCCCTCAAGAGCATGTGTGGTCCTTCTCTGCATCCCGTCAACCAAGTCTATGTCCCTCTGTAAGTATGGTCTCAAACCCTTATGGCATACTCCAATCCAGGACAAAAAGAAAGAAAGAAAAACCCTAGAAAATTAGAAGGATCACTTAAAGCGAACGTGATTAACCCTTTTTGAGAATGAAATTGAGCATTCTGTACGTTTTTTTTGACCACTGCTAAAGAATGTTCAGAAAACCAGGGTCCTGTTTTTGTGAACATTTTCCTTATTTTTGAGAAAAGTCTCATTAATTCTGAGAAAAATTTGTTTGTGGGAAGTGAAATAATTTGATTAATTTATCACAAAAAAAATAGAATCACAAAATTATGATTTTATTAATTTGTATTTTGTGAAGGGTCCATTTTTCAGTTCCAGATTTTTTGTGAAGAGTTTGGTTTTCAAGTAGGGAATTTTGTGAAGGGTCCAGAAAATGGACCCAAATTTTGGCTAGACAGACCCCTGAAAACCTAAGCTGCTTGGCAATGGGAATTCCCAAATCTGTGATGTTAATCGCATCCTGAAATATCACCATTCAACTCATAAGAGAAACATGGATTATTCGAACCAAAATTAACAACCATGCACTTGTCAAAGCTAAATGGCATGCTCCAATTGTTAGCCCATAGGCCTACTGCAATCATATTCAAGTTCGTCTGGACTCTGGAGCCTCTTCTCATCGCTTTGAAAATATCAACTACACTCATAAGCTTCATTTCGGCCCTAAAACAGGATGTTTCCCATTGTTCTGCAACAATACTAGCCTGATAGTTTTGCTTAACATTCACTACATGTTCCTTTTTTTATTTTACTCATCTTCCTTTTGAACAAGCACTGTGATACTCTGAACAATTTTTTTTTGTCGGCTGCATTTTTATTTCTTCATTAGTTTCTTTTTGCCAATATGTATGGAATAATATGGTCAAGTCTCCGAAAGTAAAATTCATTAAAAATTGTGACGCATATCCCAGAACAAGCTCAGGAAGAATTCCAAGAAAAGAAACTGAACTCTTCCATATAGAAAACACCATTATGAACATTTTTACAGCAAAAAAAAATTTCCCACCATTTGAGGGCTTCCTGCCCAGAACAATGCAAAACATTCTTCTTTGGAGGCTAAGTCTATTGTTCTGTCAGTTTGGTGTCTCAATGATTCCCCCACTAAATACCAGTTATCCTCCCTCCAAAGAAATTTCTGGCTACAGCCTCAGGTTATTAAATCTTGGGAAAGTAGGAAAAATATTTCGTCTATTTTACTAGAGAAGAAACTATGCATGGTTTTTAAGAAATATGGCTGGTGCCTAAATTGTTTTTGATTTGCCATTGAATTAATGCTGAAGTCTATCAATTTAGAGGAAATCTTTATTTTGCAGTCAATATCAGAGAATTATCATGCTTCATCATGAGAAAACGTGAGTTAAACCTTAAAGGGAACCACCTTTTTTGAAGAAATTGCATAAATTCTAATTCAGTTTGTTTGTTGAACTTTCTTTCTCAATTTTTACAGGTTATATAAAACAAGGTGCCCATATGTTGTAAGCCTACTGTGCATGTATAATAAAATCAAAACAAAACAAGTTGGACAAAATAAATTTATTTTTAGCAACTTTTTGTTATTTTAATCAGTGAATAATTTGCTTACATTCATATAATTTCAAAACAGTAATTAACAAATAAATTACGGAAAAATACATTGCATGCTTTTGGAAAGCCACCATCGCCAAATAACGCCAATAAAAATATAAAAAAAAAATCCGGGGGGCCTCGAACTATACGAAAAGAGAATAAAGACAATAATTTATTAAATTATTATTAAATTTTCACCACCACCGTTCGAATGGGTGACTACTTCGGTTCGAACTTCAAGTAAAAGTTGACGAAAAAGGTCCAAAAATAAAAATACTCAACTCATTACAGATTGTAAACAAACAAAAACTGTTCAAAACATAAAATTTTCTCTTACGAAAAATCTCAAATAGATAAATTGATTACAAAGTTGTTGTCATCAATGATATTTCCGATGGAAATAATATCATTGGGTCAAGTTATATATATGCACGAATAAAATAATTTATTTACCTACTATATAAAAGTGAATTTAAACATAATTAAATTATTAACCATATGGTGTAAAACAATAATTCATTACCTATATTGCTTATACAATAGTGAGATATAATATAAATATATATTTTTTTTAAGAAACTGACCAAAACATGGCGACTGATAATCATATAAAAAAAATTTGACAATCCGTAATTTTATTCGTATATAAATAAATATGTAAAAAATTTAATGAGACAAAGTTAGTTGGATTTTAAATGAGTCATTTGCGCAATCCTGGTGTATGCATTGCATTTCTTGAGATAAATATTGGTCAATTAAAAAAAAAAGTTGCGGAACTTTTTTTTTCCTCTTGTATATTCCGTCCATCAGGTCCAAGCTATCTATCATCTTAGGTATTTTAGGGTTAACGAATTATTTTTTTCCCAATATAATACGTTTCATAAAAAATAATTTTGTGCACACTAATCGATGATCAATCAATCATTATAATTTCTTACCTCTTTATCGGTAATTAAATCCTTATATGAGTATTCACAGCAACCATTATCCGTAGGTAAAGAAAGGTTCAGATCAAATCTAAGCGTGGGGCGAACTTCTTGATTATTATTATTATTTTTCTTCTCTCTTTGCAATGGTGCGGGAGATTCCAATTGTAATCGTTTACACTCGGCCATTGGAGTAAAGCAATTGGAAAATTAACTCATCCAAGTGTTTTTTTTTTTAATAACGGGACATTGGAAATCCCGTAAAATAAAAAAAAACATGCAACTTTTATTTAAAACCAACCTTTCTGTACCGCCATCTTATAACCACACAACACCGGCTGGGTGTACGCATGCGTTGTCGCGAGGAATTGTGGGAAGAAATGTTATTTCCTGACTGCAAACAACACCACGTGTATGTTGAGAGTGTCACTTTCGTTGGGTTGTGATATGGACGAGCTGCTGCGTGAAATGGATTAAGAAACAAACAAGAACCGAACGTGAAGGAGAGGAAAAATACGGCGCGCTGATATAATTACGGGAATGTTTTTTCAAGGGGGATTTATTTATTCGTTGTCTTTGGGAAGGTTTTATTGTTTTATTCGCTGCTCAACAACAGTTTGAAATAAAAGGAACACGGGAAACTTTTGACCAAAAATATCCTTTTTCCTCTCTAGGAGATACCGTTATTTCCGGCGCATGATCTTTCCGTTCGATTGGACGTTGGACAAAGACAAATAAAAATGGAGAGTGTGTGCGACACACACACATCGCATAATCTGCGGATTATCGGCCGATTTTATAAATGGTTGGGTTGTGATATGGACGACAATCCAATTCACCATATGCGTGAAATGGAAAAGCAATCAAGAACCGAACGTTTTCAGGCAATGAAAAATAGGAAAAATAAGGCAGAATAACATGTGGGAAAGTTACGGGATGTTTTTTTCGAGGGAAATTTTTTATTTGTTCATTGTCTATATGAAGGTTTATTCTTTTATCCTCCGCTTCTGTTTGAAATAAAAGAAACATGAGAAACTTTTAACAAAAATGTCCCTTTTCTTTTTTTAGGAGACACCGTTATTTCCGAAGCATGATCTTTCCGTTTAATTGGACGTAGGACAAAGAAAAATGAAAACGGAGATAGTCACACCACATAATTCGCTGATTATCAGTCGATCGATATATTTCGTTGGGTTGTGATATGGACGAGCTGCTGTGAGAAATGGATTAAGAAACAAACAAGAACCACACTTTCAGGTAATGAAGGGGAAGAAATAAAGCGCGAATGATATCTTTACGAGAACTTTTTCGAAGGGAATTTTTTATTTATTCAGAAAGTTTTATTCTTTTATTCACTGCTTAACAACTGTTTGAAATAGAAGAAACACATTCAACAAAAATATCCCCCCCCCTTTCCGGAGGCACCGTTATTTTCGGCGCATGATCTTTTCGTTTGATTGGACGTTGGACAATGAAAATCACAAAAACAAAAATAAAGTGTCATCGCGTAATCCGCGGATTATTGGCGGATTTTATATTCTGGTCAGAAATTTATTTTAGGAGGGGGCGGTAACTAGTACAGTCATACCTCGGCTAACGAAGATAATTTGTTTCAGTATCACATTCGTTTGCCGAAATGCGAATTGTCATGGGTTTCTAAGAAAAATCCTTTAATTCGTTCCAGTTGCGGCTCGAAATTTGAAGATGAGTTTGATTGACCACTGAAGAAGCACTGTAAAAAAGACTAAACTGGTTGAGATCAACAGCTTTGTATTGTGATAAGGACGAGCTGCTGCGTGAAATAAGAAACGAACAGGAACAGAACGTTTTCAGGCCATGATGGAGAGGAAAAATAAGACGCTTATGTGTGTGATATAATTACGGGAATGTTTTCCCGATAGGAATTTTTGTATTTATTCATCGTCTTTATGAATTATTTTGTTCCCTGCTCATAACAACTGTTTAAAATAAAAGAAACATGAGAAACTTTCAGCAAAAGATATTATTTTTCCTCTCTGGTAGATGATGTTATTTCTGAGGCATGATCTTTCCGATCTATTGAACGTTGGACGATGAAAAATAAAACAACACAAAAATAAAAATAGAAGTCATCATATAATCCGTGGATTTTATATTTCAGGGAGGCTCTGGTCAGGAATTTATTTTGGAGGGAATGGGGGATAACAAATACAGTAATACCTCGACTAAAGAAGATAATTCGTTCACGAATCATTCGTTCCCGAAACGCGATTTCTTACAGATTTCTATGAAAAATGATTTAATTCGTTCCAGGTAGGGCCCAAAATTTGAAGATAAGTTTTGTAAAACATCAAAGAAATACAGTAAAAAAGACAAACTGGTCAAAGGCTGAGATCAACAGCTTCACAATTGAAAGAAAGGGAATTTAAAGAAAGAAGAACCATGTTCACAGCCCATTCGGGTCTGTGGGTGATGTGATGGAGTCAACTCATTTCCGTGTCTCATGCATGCAGATGGAAAAGATGAACTCCTATAATGTCCGGACTGTTTAATTTGATGCTACTAACTTGAAAGAACGTGCTACTTGAAAGAACGTGCATATGCACTGAAAAAGAAAAGTCCAGTCTCTTATTTTTAATCCATTTTTCGCTTGGCTTCAACGTTTATTTCACACGAAATTGCTCAGAAGCAATGTTATCAATTTTGTTATCCTGAAACCATATTTAGATTTTTGAATGCTCGTTAAGATTGAAAAATAGCCAGTTAGTTGCTAATACGAAATTTAGACTTTTACGAAAGTTTTCTGCGTAGTTGTAGCCTAGTTTCGTTTTCACAATAATATGGATTTTTCCAAGATACCTAAATTAATTCATTTAAAAAATAGTACCCCAATAAATTTTCATTCAACTATGAACGGAAAATTGAATGGAATTGCGAATTATCAATGTCAAAAATGATTTTGAATGTATAGTTTCTAATGTCAAGGGTTTTTCTAGTTTGGTTCTATGCAAAAAGGAATTTTCAGTTAATTTTAAGTTAGTTAAATCTAATTAATAGAAATATAGAAACAGAATCAGTACAGACATGGTGAATGCTATTATGGAATTCTTTCTGACCTACTCTTATTTCTGAAGAAGTAAGTGCTGTCATAATTTTTAACTTTCTGCATCAATCCTGGAAAATCCCTTTTTTTTCTTTTTTCTTTTTGTCTCAGAGAAGTTGGAATAAATATAAATACTTTCACAAAATGAACCACAGAAATGTGAGATGACAATTTTTTTCTCCCAAAATAGCGAAAGTTTTATATACGGATTATAAACAGAAAGATATGGTAGTTTGTGTGTACAATTTCTTTATATTGTTTAGAACAGTGTTTCCGAAAATGGGAAATATCGGGAAATATCGCCCCCTGGTGAGCGATGGAATGGTCCAGGGGAGCAATAGAAGCTACGGGTATAGCATAGGATCATATGGGTTCGCTTGAGTTGGAGGGAGTGGGATGATGACAGAAAAAAATTCTGAAAAAGAGGGCAATGGAACAAAAAAATTAACAAACTATTGTTTAAAATGTTCATAGAACCTCCCATATCTGAAATGCATTGGTTTAAAAAAAAATTAGCCAACTCTATTTGTATTTCTAATATCGGCACCTAAACGTGGCTCTGTTTCAAATGCAGGCGTCCCTCGCTTTACGCGATTAATTGGTTCCGCAAAACAGTCTCGTAAGTGAGACAAAAATCGCGTAAAATGCGTTGAATTTTACATGGGAAAAATAGGGATGGGAGAGGGGTTGGTTTCACCTCTATCTTTTTCTGCAGAAAAATTAAAAAAAGTGAACCCAACACACAGCAAAGGAACTTTTTTAATGAATTAAATTATTCAAACTTATGAATAAATCCTGTGAATTCAGGCAATGTGAATGAATTAATACTTTTTCTGCTTTACTACTTCTGATTAATTCTAGTGAGTGAGGATGTTTTCTTTCCTGAGGAACCTATTATGATAGGCTGATAACTCTTTTTTATGAAACAGTAGAGATTCGGCTGCCAAGCAGCATTTTTCGTCTCCTTATAAAAACTTTAGTAGCACTCATGGCATTGACAATGCGTTACCAAACTGGATTCATCAGGGAGATTTGGTGAGTTGTATCTGATAATGTTTCTCATATTTGTTTGAGCTACTCATCAATTACAACGTATTTCGTCATCAAAGGATTCAACATGTCTTCGAAGCTCATTTCCACGATGAAAGTTAAACTCCAAGCTGAATTTTACAGGTTGGAATTCCTAAAATCAACTTATAAAAATCGCGTTATAGCGAAACCGCGTCAAGCGAGATATACCTGTATACACGTGTTACGTATTATTATCTTTATAGTCTGTGGTTTTAAGATTAAAAGAAAAGAAAAAAGAAGAGATATCAGTGGGGCTAATGCATAAAAATGGAAAATGACGTAAAAATGTGATCACTTATCAATTCCTCTTTTCATTATCACTACTGTTACATCAGGATTTCATTTAAATCTTTCAAAAGGCGGATTCTGCATAAAATCAAACAAATCCCAAAGTTAGTTTTCATTCATATCATTTGCTCCGTAGCCAGAAACAAAGGTACAGGCAGCAGCCCCCCCCCCCCAAGCCAACCAAAAACTAGAAAAAAAAAATCAATATTTCTGTTAAAAATTAAAATATTGAAAGAAAATATTTTTTATATACCATTTTAAACAATTTCTGTTAATTTAAATGCTTTTTGAAAGGCGGTAACTTAAAATTTTTCGGGAAGAATGTTTTTGTACTTTCTTTCAAGCTTTTTGGGCCCCCTCCAAAGGTCGATCCTGCGTATGGCCCTGGCCAGAAATTTAGTTTGGGGGAATATATATCCAATCATTTGCTCACACTTTTGTTGGGCAGGAACCCTAGATTCCACCCGGGTACGGCCTTGGGATTTGTACTATCTTCATTTTTATGGCTAGATAGTAATCATAGCCCTTCCAAGGGTCGGGCTGACAGGCCTCCAGCTCGAGTCCCAACACGTGATTCTTATAACTGGTTTTTTTTTCACACTATAAATTCATTAAAAAAGGGCGCGTGAAAATCTGGCCTGAGGGCCCACCAAAGATCCCAACCCTAGGCCATGATAGCAATTATGCATATCTATATTTAACCACTTCACGTACAAGGTTTTGGCAAGAAATTTGGATCATCTCTATTTAACGAATCGGCGATAGACCTTGTCCTAACGTAACCACACGTTAAAAAAAGGACGAAGGGGGAAAGAAAAAAATATAATATAGGTAAGAGAATTTTTTTTTTTAGAGTTCTGTTTTGCGCTCTTACATGTATATAGTCAAAAGATGCATTATGAAGAAAGGAGGGAAAGAAAAAGCAACTTCCGTAGATAAAAGGGTTGCTATAAAACTTCACGGTGGTGAAGAGATAGGAAAGAAAACGCAGAGAACTTGTTTGAATTTATTTCAATGGTGTTTGGACGTAATATTACGCCCGTGATCGTAAAGAGGTTATGCATTAAAGACATCGTTACATACTCTTTATTAGGAAATGTATTTTCATTCACTGTTTTCGATAGCTCAAGCCGAAGGCCCCAACAACACGAGGCCAGACAGGGCTCCATCCCGGGGCATGGAAGGAATCTTCCCCCTTTTTTAGTCTATATACTATGAGGGGATGCAAATTCCGTACTCAATGAACTTATAAACGCATCTGTGCTGCTATGATGAATCATTTTTCAAATAATTGACTGTGTAAAACTGTAAAAAGTGTGTGAATGTGTTTTTCTTTATTTTCATGAATCGCATATTTATATTATGTGTAATAGTTTTGAAAATATGAATTTTTAAAATCGTGTCATTCATTCATGCTAACCCTGTGTACTGTAACAGTTTCTGTCCCACGAGTGGTAGCAATATCGCATATGTGGCCCTTAGATTGAAAAGATTGTGCATCCCAGGTGTGAGGTGTAGTTTTTTGTGTTTTTGTTCCAATGGAATCCTTGATGGTTTTGAGGCTGTTCCATAAAACCACGAATTGAAAATCAATATTTTTCTATTATAGATATTTTTATTATATATTATATTTTTATACCAGTAAAAAATTTTACAGGTTTTGATAATGCGGAACTCTCTAAGGCAGCGTTTCTCAACCGGTGCTCCGTGTGCACTTCCCAGGGCTCCGCAGTAACTTGAGGAAAATAAACCAGTAAATTTGATAGATAAGTAAAAAGAAAAAGAGGCCTATATATATATATATATATATATATATAGGCCTCTATAACAGGGTTCCGCCATAAAATTATGTACGAAAAAGTTCTCCCCGAGTCAAGCAGGGCTCCGCCATACGAATTGTATACTGAAAAAGTTGAGAACCGCTGCTCCAGTAGTTGTAGCAGAACTCCATCGAAAAAATAAAAAGCTATTTTTACACAAGATGGTTTGTTTTTTTTCCACAATTTTAATTTTTTATTAAAAAAATGAATTTTTTTTAATTCATTCATCTAAGTGTGTTATGTATTAAATTTCATCAGAGGCATTATTAATCATTATCAAAAAGCTGTTTGCATTTACAGTGAGTAATATTATCTAGAAAAAAGTTGTTTTTAAAAATAAAAACAAAGTATTAAAGTGTTTAAAAAAGGTTTTTGAGTAAAAGGTAACTGCCATTTTTCGGGGATGAGGTCATTCCCACGAAATACTAGTGTGGTCCCCCTTCAAAATAAATTTCTTGCTACGGCCTTGTGTCGGGCAGATATAGTTGAAGCGTTTAAAATTTTCATGGGGATGGATAGGATGTACCATGCGTTATTTATACACCATCACTAGAATTCTTCGACAACAGAACACTAGTATCGATCGGTAAGGAACAAATCAACGGGTTGTGTATACATAGAATACCGTAGCTTACTTTCGGCTGTTGTGAATTCTATTACAATTCATAGTGGACACCTTTAGAAGGAAATACGATATTCATGTTGGGATAAATCGAGAAGCTTAGATGAAGACCATCATATATATATATACACACACTCACTGGCCAAAATATTAGGAACACCCCTCACTCAAACTTCGGCTCGTCAGTGCAGCACGTGCGTTAACGTAATTAACCGGATTTTCTGATAAAAAGCTTTCTCCTGGCCAGAAACACCAGTTAACTTTGCAATTTGGCTGTTTATGGGGAAAACCAGAGATTTGGGTGACTTTGAACGCGGCATGATTGTGGGCGCCAGAAGGGGCTGTTCCTGTACCTCTGAAGCTACTAATCTTCTTGGATTTTCTCATATAACAGTATCTCGCGTATTCAAAGAACGACGGCTAAGCCAAAAAACTTCGAGCGGAAATCGGAATAGTGGGCGGAAATCGCTTGTGAACGAAAGAGGTGCCAGGCAACTAATACGCATGTCAGATCATCGGAAAGCATATCCGTACGCTCTACAAGATGGATCTTAAAACGATTTGGTTTTAATAGCCGGCAACCAACAAGAGTCCCTTTGATTTCGCTGCAAAACCGAAGAAAACGACTTTTGTGGGCTAGAGATCGCCGAAATTTGATACTTGATGAATGTAGAAGGTTGTCTGGTCAGACGAGTCAAGATTTCTTCTCCATGACGTTGATGGCAGGATCCGTGTGTGGCAGCACAAAGCCATGGATCCGGCATGCTACATGACAACTATTCAAGCGGGTGGTAGTGGAACCACGGTCTGGGGAGTATTTTCCTGGTATACTCTTGGTCCCTTATTTCCATTGGATGGAAATAAGGGACCAAGTCAATTGCGTCAATGATAGCACCTACCTCCACATCGTTGCTGACCACGTGCACCCGTTTATGGCCATGATGTTTCTTGATGATGATGGCTATTTCCAGCAGGACAATGCACGGGAATGGAATTATCTCTGATTGGTTTGAGGAACATGATTCTGTGTTTAAATTCCTTCAATGGTACTCTCAGTCACTCGATCTCAACCCAATTGAGCATTTGTGGGACGAGGTTGAAAGTTCTGTTAAAAGCTCCGAAACACCATCTTCTAATCGGTCATTTCGTTAGCATGGGCTAATATTCCTCCTCAACGGTTTCAGCAACTTGTGGAGTCCACACCTAGAAGAATATCTGATGTCATCAAAGCCAGAGGATATCCCACACGATATTAGTGGTAAGTAGCAGAGTATTCCTAATTTTTCGGCTACTAGGTGTATATAATCAGTGCATTATATATTTTTCTCAGTTTTCAGTTTTTTCTTGAAAATTGCTTTAATTTTGTTTGTTGTACTTTAAACATATTTGACATCCATCTCGATATCGTTTATGGCCGTTTTGTAGTTATTATTATTATTTTCTCTCAGCCACCTCTTGGACATTTTGGCTACTGTGGCCCTCGAGTGTTCATTTGTATTTTTCAATTAACAGGATTAATTTTTTGTAAGGAGAGTTTTCAATTGGAAAAACAAAAAATTGTTCTCACTTTGTACATATCACCGAATTTTCCGTTCATAGAAAATTGCTGCCTCACATGTTGAGGAATGGAAAAGAGGAAAAACAAACACATACAAAAGAAACAATTATACTTGTTTATCCCTGAGTGGTGTCAAATTTACAACATTTGCAGCTTCAGCAAAATCCGAAAGCCATATCCAGTGCTAGTGGAATGGCGTAAAGGATGTGTGTATTACCAGACTAAATAACGTCACTTTATTTATTTGAGCAAACTGCCTTATTTCTGCCAGGTGTTTTCTTATTGCTTAACCTAAGCACATTATGATAAATTTACACAATTATTCTTCGCGTGACAACGTTGCTTTAAAATAATTTTCCTTCTCATACAAAGTTTTCCTGTGTTCGAAGAAGTCTGAAATGTATTCACAATCGGATTCTAAGGAAATAAAATTGAAACGTGTTTCAACTAACGCGTTGGTTGAATAGAATCTGTGCTTATAACGATAAGTTTCAAGAAAAAATCCAGAAATAAATAAAAATTCTACTGTTGATTCTAAAATTTCCAGAAAATGTGAGAAAATGCTTAACAAAGAAAGAGTAATTGATCTCTGATAGTTTCGCCTGCATAAATCCTTGATTAATGAAAATATAAAAATTAAAATTCTATATAGCTCTAATCAAGTTGATCTGAAGTTTTCCCAACGAATCGGTACATGCGGGAATGTGCGTGTACGTGTAGTGAAACCTGACGCGAAGTTTTTTGTTTCTCTGTAATGCTTGTTATGTGTAGTGCTTCCATCTGCCACCAGTTTTTCTAACTATGAGTGAAGTGTTATGATTGAATGATTTATCGTTGTAGGACTGTTGCTCTCTGTGACGAGACTTTTTAACGGGGAGATCGGCTCGCATTTGCGCCTTGAAGTTGGGAACCACAGAAAACCAACTTTAGTCGACAACCACTGTGGGGTTCGAACCCGGATCCTCGCATCGCGAGTCCGTCACTATAACCACTCGACCACCACAAATAGACTTTGCACTACATGTTTGTGACAGTTTTGTACTGTATGAAAATTGGCAGAGGAATTATGAGAAATATCAGAATTATAAGAACCGATATTATGAAATTTTTCGAGCAAAGAAAACCCCAAAGAGTAAAAACCCAGAAATACTAAGTGCAATTAACTACTCCGAGAACAATATGTTTTATATGTCTCTATAATTTTGTGCGATTCCGCAATTTCACATCTTTCTTACCGTAAAATGATCTATGAAATAGTAACAAGAAAGATTTCATGTTTAACCAACATGAAATTCTTAACTCTGCATGAAGATCCTGCTTTTATGCATTTATTGACACTTTTACAGATGAACTAAAAAAATTTCCATCCTTAGCTCAGGTTGGGGGAACGATTTTACAAATGTTAAATAAGGCTAAAAGTTTAGAAAAGACATTTCCAAATGTTGAGAGACAGTGTTAAGAAATTTTTTAAACATCATTCATATCAAGTTTTTTTTTCAGGAGAAAGATTTTTCTCTTATTAAAAAGGATAACAATCATCAATTCAAATGTTGAGGTAGTATCATCAGTTCAAAATAATGGCGAGTCCTGATCAATACTTAAATGTTGTGCGAGAAAAAGCATCATCTTTAGTTTCATTGTGCATTGAATAAGCTGAGACGACTAAAAAATTAGTTTTTGATATTATTAATGCTTTCAGTGACACGAGTGTGAAAAAAAAGATTCATATTTCAAGGTGTTAAATGTGGAGAGAATTAATTTTAATTTTTTTTTTTAATTTAAAAAAAAAATCATTCAAAATTTATTGCATCTTTTTGCAATATCTTCGCAAACAACGTGTGTATGTTCTGACGCACAATACATAACGTACGTAACGTACCTTCTCGGGGGCCCCGGGGTAAACTTTTTCTTGAGGACCCCTTGAAAAGGTTATTACAATCGAATCCCGTTATAACGAACTCCAAGAGACCGAAGAAATCACTTCGTTATAACGAAATTTCGTTTTAAACGAATTCCAGGTTTTAGCATTGTTCTTATGTAAACTTATCTGGGGGATTACAAAAATGTTTGTTAAAACGAGATTTTTGCTATAATGACATTCGTTAAAACGGGATTCGACTGTATTATTCAAAATAAGTGCATATTTTTCTGGGGCACCATTCAGCTTGGGGCCAAGGGCAGCACCCCGGTTGCCCCAGACTAGTTACGGTCCTGCCTTTAACCGTATTTGAAAGGGGCCTCAAAACTTGCTTTGCCCAGGGCCCCATCAAGTGAAAGTCGGACCCTGGCTATTTCGTAGATGAAAGTAAATATGAAAAAATATATACAATTTTGAAATATAACATTGTTTATATCCGTTCACTCAAGATTATTTAATCAATTTTCGGTTTGTTTTTTTTTGGTTAAGCCTCTAGACACAGTAAATAGTTGTTACGAAAAACGAGTGTGTGTGTGTGTGCGGGTTTTGCTTGATAGCATTCTAAGCACGAACACTGGGATGATAACTTCAGAGCCGAACACTTAGTGTTATTTATTCTAGGTTTTTCTTTCCTCAAAAAGTCAAAACTTGTTTTTTCGACTATAGGTACATCCGATACCATTTCTATCTGACCAGCTTCTAGAGAGAGAGAGAGATATAGAGAGAAATGTTTATTAAGTAGCCCTTTGGCGAGGAAACTTCCTGCATGAAAGGAAATCCGACATCTACCGGAGAAAGTGATTACTATTTTCAAGGTTATCTGTGGTAATGTACTGTCGAAAATTAAAGTAGAAACACAGAGAATGAAAAGGTTTCCTCGATTCAGCGATTTTTTTTAAGCTCCCGTGTATGAAGAGGTGTACAGGAGGGGGAGGGGGGTGGCTTAACGGTATGGCCGATACTAGGGGGAGCAGACGGGTCTGGTGAATCGGGCGCCGATACAGAGGAGGCGCGAACTTTACCCTTTAACCCAAGGACATTGTCGGATTGAAGTCGGTCGAGGCCCCGGGCGCAAAAGAAAATATTGGGCCCCTTAAATTAGAAAAAAGTGTGAAGTTTGGGTTTTCGGGGCCCTTTAGAAGTCGGGGCCCCGGGTGAGCGCCCGGTGAGCCCGCCATTAAAAAGTCGTTTTTGCCGTTAAAAAGCGGTTTTGAAAAAAAAAGGGGTTTAAAATAATGTTTTAAATATTACAAAAATAAGTGGGAAAAAAACAGAAATGGATAAAAACAACAACAAAAATCATATCCACATGACTGCCACTACTAATACATGATATAGCATGTACTAACGGGACCCGAACAAGAATTTTTATGACATTCCCGTTACAATGATGTAAATGTGATAACCACAAGTGTCATTCATGCCGATATTCTAGCTAGGGTGCTAGGCGGGACGATACGAATGGTTTCATAATAACCATTAACCATTACATGTAGTTTATATTATATATATATATTCATTTTTTTTTAAAATATAAATATAACCAGCCAGATCGAGTCAACCAAAACACCAAGACCGAAGCTGATCCTTAGCTAAAGCTCTCTCCAGACAATCCCCCATTTAAACCAAGCCCACATTGCTCACCAAAATAGGTTTAGGGCGAGACGACTCGACCTGGCAGTTATATATATATGTATATAAATGTGTGTATATGTGTGTACTTCTCTTTCCTCCATTCAAGTTGTCCATGCATTTCATGTCCACAACACACGTGCGTACTCATATTGGCGTATTCATGTTGCTCACCGAATAAGGTGCTAAGCGAGATGCCACGGGTGCTCCCTAATTGTATATATTCCCCCACACAATACTTCTATTTTGTATATTTTCATTAAATCCGCCGGAGCGAGTGAACTCAACCCAATAAAACTGATCTGGCTTCTAGTCGCAACTTATCAAACCCATTTGCTCACCAATAAGGTGTAAAGCAAGATGACTCGCTCCGATTATGTATATACATTAATTTTTTTAATTTCACAATAAGATTCTCATTTCTTTTTCTTTTTGTATCCTGTGTATATAATATGGCAAGTGTGTAAGATAACAGATGAGATGGCATGGGGGGGGGGGCACTCAATTGCTTTTAAGACATACCTCCATCCTAATATGTGTACATTCATCTTAACTAAACCCCGAAACTTCTCCAACTCCCAATCCCATCTCGTCTGTAATCACCACAAAATTTGTTAATCGCGACAGTACCCAATTGTCCGGGGAAAATATGTTAAAAAGTTTGTATGTTTTTTTTTGTTTTTTCTTTGACACTAAATGAAGTGTTCCAGACTCTGCCGCGAAGCTGGGCTGGAAGAGATCTCGGCAACGGGATAAGTCCAGTAGCAAAGTTCTGGCGTTCATTCATTCATTGCCAAATGAGGGCTACACAAATTTTGACGTCCTCCTCTCATTTTAGACAAATTTTCCGCCAGCCTTGCGAAGTTATTCCATCGTGCAACCGTTCCAACAGTTGTAACGTACGGGATAATGGCGCACTGGATTTGGATACGGTTTCTTCTTCTTCTTCCCCAGGTTACATTTGCATGAATATGGTGTTTTTTCCCTCCCGATAAATTTCTACAGGAATGCCGTTTTAACGTTTGCGAGCGACCGTTTCGAAACCGTTTCATGTTAGACCATGCATTCTTTGATGACAATTGTTTGTATTGGTGTGTAATATCAATTCTCAAAGTTTTTCCCATCTTTTCTGAATCACACTGTAGATCGATTGAGGATTGTGTGTTTGAGGTTGTTAGAAAAAAAATGAGAAGTCTATTAGCTATTAAAAGCTTGTAATTTTTTTGTAAATCTGATACACCATGCATATATACATATATATATGTATATATACATATATATATGTATATATACATAGTGTAAAATAAAAAGACCTTTTCAGCATTTCTCATCTTCCTGTAGATTCTCGTTTAACCAATTTTGAAGCTGTTCATTTTAGCCTTCAATCAGTCTTTGTCTTTTTCATATCATTCCTTGGTGTTTTAAAAACTTTTCTTCAAATTTTTGGATAGAAGCTGGCATATGCGTACGCAGAATTTTCTCAAGGGGGAGGGAGTTCAACTTTTTTTCCTTCTCGGGGGGGGGGGGGGGGGGGGGGTTCACGTTTTTCCCTGCAAAATAACACTATAATCTCGGCTTGAGGGGGAGGGGGTTAGAACCCCCCCCCCCCCAAAACTTCCCCTTTGCGTACGCCAATGGAAGCTGGAACGAATCAAACGATTTTCCATAGAATTTTCCATTCCTATGAGAAATCACGTTTCGGCTAACGAACGTAATTGTGGGATGAATCATCTTCGTTAGTCGAGGTATCATCAGTATATTTAAAATTTTGGTTTTAATCTTTGCTTTATAGATGGCGCCATATATGTATAAAGATTGGTAATCCAATTTTCGCGTGGGGAAAAGAGATTTCACGTACCGAATATGTTAAATCACGGGCTCCAAAGCTCTGTGAAAAAAAAGTAGAGAAATGAAGCCTCTCAAGTGAAATGTGGTGGGAAAGAGCGTGACTGCTTTCAGTTGAGAGCCAGGACCTATAGAGCCATGGCCGCCCCAACACATGCTCCCACTCATACACAGTCCGGGGATTTGAGTGGAGTGGGTAGGAGGGACTCACGATAATCAAATTAGGTAATATTTTCTTCCAGGATAAGTATGTACATTTTTGTATACAGATACTCCCAGCCAGGTGGGAGGGGGGATGCTGCTAAAATTGCCCTGCATAGAACCAGGGGCATTTTAAAACATGGGCTCTAGAGGCATGACTCTGATCCTGATGTCAATAGTGGGCGTTAGCGTATGCAAAGAAGGGGGTATGGAGTTCCAACCCCCCCTTCCCCACCCTCAAGCTGGGATTGTAGCATTATATATATTTTTTTTTCCGGGGAAAAAACGTAAACACCCCCCCCCCCCCCCTCAGAAGAAAAAAATTGAATCCCCTCCCAGGCCAGTAGCCAGAAATTTCGTTCGGAGGACGGGGGACGGCCAGACCCCCCAAGTTCCCCCGCGACAGCCTTGCCCCTCTCGAGAAAATTCTGCGTGTTCCTATGATGGTGGGTCTTACATGAGACCTAGTACCATGAGAGAGAGAGAAAAGAGAAAGTAAAAAATACGTAGGGGCTCTTATTTACAGCTGAGGTAAGGGGCTTCAGAAAATCTTCGCCCGAGGGCCTATGGTGTTGAGACGGTACTGCCAAAGCGTCCTAGAAGTAATATCTAGGAGGCTTCTTTGTTACTGCAAATATACTCCCCCCCGACATCGAATTACGAATCTATCTTACTCATGGAATTTCTGCGATATCAATTCACTCAAAAAATCAATTCAATGAGTGAGAAGGGTTTCGCGTCTTGATCACACAAGGGAGGGGGGTCACGATAACAAAATATGGTCTAAAGGGGACCACGAGCTGAATAAGGTTGAGAAACACTACAATCAATTGGAGTTTTTTTACAAAATCCAAGATAATCTTGACAGGACGCAATTTAGATTATCGAAAGTTTTGTTGTATAACTGTTACTTTCTGCACACGAGGGCTGATTGAATTGAGACTCAGAATCACCCCTAGCGGTGTACGAAAGGTGCGGCCACACTCACGATATTAGAAAATATTGTAATAATTTTATATAGTAAAACAGCGTTGGCTTCGCTACATGCTAAAACTAAGAAAAAAATGTTATAAATATTCTAAATAATATAACGAATATTAGTGAAAATTATCCTTCTCACGAAGGGCTTCGCGTCTGGAAACAGTGACCCAGATGTGACCTACCGTTTATAGTTGATTCCGAACGACTAGGCTCTTTTAATACTGTATTTTTCTTTTATATCAGAGGCTGGCGTGCTAACCTGGGGTAGGCCAATCAAACTCGCGGCACCTCTGAATATACTTTGATACAGATTATATAAATTGCATTTTAATACTCAGTACATTCAACATGGTATTTTGTACAAGAACTTGGATAATCGAAATTGAACAATAAGAAAATATATATAGGGTGCAAAGTAGAAAAGTTATACATTATTTAACTTTTAAAAACCGATGGTCATAAAAATATACTTCCGAACAGAAAAAATTATCCCAAGGCCGGGATACACTATAAAAGTTTGATAAAAGTTCTTTTATAAAACTTGAAAAATGCAACCAATAAACGTTCGGTTACATTCGAGCAAACGTAACCAACAGTTGTTTTTTTCAAGTTTGTAAAAGATCTGTTATCAAACTTTTATAGTGTAATCCCGGCCTTTGGCCGAGAATAACAAAATTAATGACGTATGTAAAATTTGTGGATTTGTTTAATTGCTACAATTTGTTTGAATACCTCTTCTAATTTAAAGAAAGTAAAGAGTGTACAAGAACTTTATTTTGCATCCTGTAAGCAGGGCTGCAACCAGGGCCGAATTAACCATTAAGCAAAATGAGCACGTGCTTAGGGCATCATCCGAAAAGGTAAAAATTTTTAATGTACATTCTTTCAGGTTTAACCATAGGAGAAGATCCTAAAATTTTGACAACACTTGATTGTACACTTGAAGTTTCAAAGTTTTAAATTTCCTAATGTGCTCATCCTTCGGGAACGCTTCGATATTTCCCCGAGATGTGAAACGGAGGGTGTGCCCGGTCCTTCAATGTTCAATGTGTAGTTGATTATTATCAGATCATTATAATAAGGATGACACAAAAGAAGAGAAACTAATAATATTGCCAACTGCACTTCACATTATTGCTGAGTTTTTCGATTAGATTTTGCACGATTTTCATAAAGCACGGCTAGGACTGTCTTAACATTATCATAGGCCCCACAGACAAAGTGATTTTTCTGAGGCACACTAAAAACACCTACTTACGAATTTGCATACTTACTCTTGAAAATCGGTACCAGATCTAATTGTCATGAGGTTGAAATGTCGGCACACTTGATTTCCCGGAGGAGATGTCTGGATTGGGCCCATGCATAAAACGACAGTGAGTAAACCAAGTTCTACAGAATAAGGACATGATTTTTTGTGAGTCATTAGCGGAGCAACTGTGTAGTTTGATCCATAGAAGTAAAAAATAAATGATACCCCAGGTGTAAATTAAAATCAAACTCGGAAAAGAAAGGGTACCCAATAACCGTGATTCATCAGAAATAAGGTACCTATTGGCAATATTATGGCCATTCTAAGATTCAATGGTTTCTCATAAATCTGTTTAGTAGAAATTTAGTTTCAGAAATTCTTAAAAGCAGTCAATGGGAGAAAAAACCTTGAAATGTTGTTAAAGGATTTAAAAATACATATACATGGTGTTCTGTTAATGGAACGACAAACTCATAGGGTTGTTAGTAGGCATCAAGAGGAACAAAAACTGCAATGGAACATGGTGTCGCAAACCACGTTGAGAGGGTGAAAATAGCGAAAAACGCAAGCAGGCTCTGAGTTCAGAGGAAACGAAAGGTGGTGGTCTCAATCCGTGTGACTTTTTCCTATGGGGTCACCCTAAATCACTCGTTTATGCGACGCCTGTGGACACACCGGACGATCTCATAGCGCGGATTTTCGTCGCTGCGGCAGACATCAAAAGCATACATTGTATCTTCGAGCGTATCCGGAAATCGTTTTTACGTCGTTGTAGACTGTGCAATGACGTCAGCGGGCACCACTTCCAACAACTCTTGTAATAATTAATCAAATAAATCTTTTTGTAGTTATTATTGTACTTTTAGTCGTTCCAGCGTGACGTCGAAAACTGCATGCGTTTTTCGCGATTTTCAACCTCGTAACGTGGTTTGCGACACCATGTTTCATTGCAATTTTTGTTCCTCTTGATGTCTACTAATAACCCTCTGAGTTTGTCGGTCCATTAACAGAACACCTTGTATAATAATCTATGATGTGTCTAAAAGGAAAATATGGAAAAATTATAAATAGTACAATTTGTGGCAACTCAAAAAAAAGTGATGATAAAACTGACATGCTCTGGCTTGCATAATTTTAAAC
The DNA here is from genome assembly GCF_987345545.1 of Pholcus phalangioides. Lineage (NCBI taxonomy): Eukaryota > Metazoa > Arthropoda > Arachnida > Araneae > Pholcidae > Pholcus > Pholcus phalangioides. The sequence continues at coordinate 10,417,627 of NW_028301600.1, forward strand.
CTTGAAATGTTTTAATATTAAAACCTGTATCTTTTAATAAATTTTTCATAAGAATTTTAAGAAAAATATAGTATCAAGCAGAATTTGGGGGCGGAAAAACAACCAAAATTTAACATTTCAATTTTAAAACACTGAAACAAAAGTTTAAGATGCAAAGATAAGAAGCAAATACGGAGGAAAAAACATTTTTAACTGTGCGTCCATTTTCTCGATTTACTAGGACCTTCAAACGTCTTAATCCAGCCCTTGCCGCAACTACTTTGTCAACCGGGACAAGCACTCATTTTGGTGCTCCCGTGCAATGTAGAATGAGCAGTTAAAGGGTGATTTCAGCGCCCCTTCTAGTCCAGCACCTGGGGAACCAGACCCACCTATAAGGTACACCGGGGTAAGTGGATCCCAAAATGATTTGAAAATTCTCTTAGCTTCTGGGAATGATTCCCTCGAGGGATTTTTCTCTTTCGTATTTACTCTATTTTTAATAAAAATGTACTTGCTACGCTATCTGCTCAAGGAAGGTTACAAGATTTCATTTGGCAAGGTTAGGTGTGTGATCATGTTGCTACCTGTTGTGCTGTTTCCTGAGAGTGTGAGTCGACTTAATATTGCTTTTTCAGAAGGCATGTCCATTTTTTCATTTTTAATTATTTCATTATAATATGATATGATATTTCTGAAGGGAAAGTGGGAATGAAGTGGGTTCCACTTTTTCTACGCACATTTCTTGACTTGAACTGAAGCAAAGTAAGTGGGACTCAATTAATTAACACCAACTCCGTACCTACTTACATTGACTTTATAAACTGTGGTACGCAACTGAACTGAAGAAAGATATAAAGCTTCCGCGTCAGCACTAGCCGCTTCAATAGAATTAAAATATGAGTATCGAGAAAGAGAGGAAGAGGGAATTTCATAGATACTAGTATAGTGTGAAATTTTTTTTTAGAAGCAAAGGTTTATAACTGAGTTCTCGTGAAGCTCTCAAATAAAAAGCCAGTATGTTCATTTGGTAAACAGCTAAAGTTAAGACTTGTGTGGAAGTAAAATTTGGAAGAAGAATTGCTATTCTCTTCCAAATATCTACCTTTCAATGGCTCAACATTGAAAACAAAAGTATCATTACGGGTGATGAAATTTTGACATTTTTATCACCTCTCAAGTTGAACAAAATACAAAAATTCCCATTTTCCTTATATAATGTCGGCTAATATTTAGGGGGGGGGGGGAGGATCATTACATCGAGAGTTTCTACATAATAAGGTTGTTAATTTTAGCTTTGTACTTTACAATAACGAAAAGTTTGAGCTTTCTATGGGGTTCAGATAAATGTTTCTCTTTGTTTATACTTCCTTCATATATGAATCTCATTCATGATCCTCATTTTATTAATAATTTTAAAGCACGAACAGTCATAGGTTCCACTTGCTCTACTCATCAAAGCAAGTTTAATGCATGGTCAACAAAAATAAAAACTAACCTTGAAAATGGGGACATCGAAAAAATAAGTTCAAAACATTAGCCCTAAAAAAAGAGCATGATTTAACAAACCCACTCCCATATTTTCAAAAAGTTTGTTTAATTTTCCAATGTAGACGCTAAGAGTTGAAGTTGCAGCAATGAAATTAGCGTTTCCACTTACCCCGGTGTACCTTATATATTATACAAATACAAGGCCACATCAGGCAAAATGGCCAACGAGGTGGCTGAGAAAAAGATGCCAACAAATATGGATGTCATATATTTCTAAAGCACAGCAACCCAATTAAAAATGCAATTATAAAAACTAAAGACTACATATACAATGCTCATAAAAATATTTATGGCTGTCTTAAAAAAATACCTGTTGCGGTGAATGCGATAAATCAGGTTATTATATATAATAACCCATTATTATGCATAATCGCCGAGCATTTCTGTAAGTTTCATAAGTTTCCATAAATTTATCACTTTTACCGGCGATTATGCATAGTACCCAAGCATCATTGGTAAATTTGATAAATTTCCCTGAATTAATCACTTTTACCGGCGATAACGCACAGTACCCAATCGTCGCGTCGTTGGTAAACATGATGAATCGTACTATATGATATACTATGATAATTCATACATATATTGTATCATTATATTGGGGTACGATCGTAAAATTTGTTATCATTATATTGGGGTACGATCGTAAAATTTGTTATCATTATATTGGGGTACGATCGTAAAATTTGTTATCATTATATCGAAGTACAATTATAAAATTTGCTGTCATTGTATCGGGGTCCGACTATATTCATCGCACATACTAGATTCATTTGGAATTTTTTTTTCATATTTATAAAATTCACCAATTACCCTAGGGAATTATGTATAATCACAGGTAAAGGCGATAAATTTCAAATATTTATCAAATTTACCAACGACGCTTGGGTATTAGACATATTCGCCAGTAAAAGTGCTAAATTTATCAAACTTACCAAGACGATTGGTAAGTATGCATAATAACCGATTTATCTCATTTACCGTAACGTATATACTGTGTGTGAGTGTGTGTATATATATGTAGAATTAATCTTGCCGAAAAACTTAAAATAAATCATACGTAGCTATTTTTTCTATACATGTATTTCATTACACTACATTACATTGTCCAGTCTCTAAGCAAAATAAACTAATTTAAAAATTGTTATTGAAAAAATGAAAGAAAATTAGCAATAAGCTTTCCAAATACTCAAAAGCATAACGGTAATTTTTGCCTCTAAAAATATCCAGTGGTTAAGGATTTAAAGTTCAAATTCTCGTTTGATGCAATTGAATTTAAAGCTTTTTACTGCATTCATTTTGTTGTACTTCACTACGGCAATTCTGTGCCCACGAAGGCAAATTAAACTGGCACTTAGAGATTAGAACAGATTCTGGCAGTGAGTGTATAAGGTCTATTTTTTGCTATTATACGTACATCGATGACAGATTTTCAATTTTCCATTATGGGGCTTGATTCCTGTCGTAACAGAAAATTATTTTGCCTGGACTGTTTTCCCGGATATGATGAACCTGACGACATTCACGCAATGTTTTCTTGCTAACTTTGTACAAATACTTTCGTAATTATGAACCTGTTCAAGGGGTGTTGCACTTTGAATTTGAAATATCTCATATCGTCAACGAAAGACAAATTCTTGTGCGTGCAAATTAATCTATTTTTTACTACTTATTCCAGAAAATCATTTCTTGAGCGTGAAAAGTAATTTCACCAATTCATTGTCCTAATCACAACTACAGATCAAATTGCTATGAACTTATTTAAATCAAAAGAATTCAAAAATTTATACTGAAAATTTCGTCAGAAAATACAGTCAAACCTCGTTAGTGCGTCACCAGGTTAACACGTCACTCCACTTACCGGGTCACTTTTTGGAAGTCACAATTGTCCTCGGGTAGGAATTGGCACAGCTATGGCTTACTCCGTTTAACGAGTCACTCCGCTTACTAAGTCATATATTCCCAAGAGTGACTCATTAACGAGGTTTGACTGTAGTTTTGATTGAAGCATCTGGTAAACAATATACAAAATCTATAAGTCTTTACTCTAGATGTTATACAATGTTAATGGTTCAGTGTAAAAAAATGTATGATTTGCATTTACGTATTACACTTGTAGAAAAATATTGATACACCAAATCTACAAAATAACTACAGAATATGAAAACTTGTAAAGTTCTCAGATTTTTCGGCCATGCGCAACAAGAAGCTTGTAAGTGAAGGAATGGCCAGAATTTTCATTGCTGTTCATGTTGTGGTTGCTTTCGCTCGAGGCTTTCAAGCTGGCTAGAGTTTTAAGGCAATCCATTACGTAGTTGTTTCTCTTTTCTTCGGGGAGGCGTTGTAAAAATGGATTCACAGCACACATGCAATCTGAAATATGTCACAGTAAAAATATATTGAATGGCCGAATGATAAAAAAATGAAAGTTATAACATGAAAACGTACTATATTCAAAAAGTTCTGAATGAAATTGTAAGGTTTTCGCAGATATTATTCATAAGATATCAGAGTTTTTCGAGCTGTCATAACTTCTGAAGATGCTTGGCACTAATACGAGCGAAATGGTGAGTAAAATCTTAATCCTAGGCGGCATTACAGTCTGAAATAGAGTCGCCATTAGGGGTGTGCGACAGGTGTGGTCGCACCGGACCCCGCACTCATGGTAATGGAAATGAAAAAAATATGTATCAATTAAATTTTTTTAGTAAGTAAAACAAGGTGTCTGAGCTTCAACTGAGAAAATAAAAAATATATACATATTTTACGGAAAGTATTCATCTCGTGAAGGGGACACTATCACCCGTGGTCAATAAATGGATTTTCGTTTCTCGTTGTCAACTTCAAAGGGTCCTAAAGCCCCGGATCAAACAGGGAGGGACCAAAGTCAATTTTTCATCAATTCTTAAATTATTTTTATGAATCCTGAATTTCTATCAATTCTTGAATTATTTTTTTCATTAATTCTGGAATTATTCTTTCATTAATTCTGGAATTATTCTTTCATTAATTCTGGAATTATTCTTTCATTAATTCTGGAATTATTCTTTCATTAATTCTAGAATTATTTCTTTCATTAATTCTGGAATTATTCTTTCATTAATTCTAGAATTATTTCTTTCATTAATTATGAAAAGATTTCTGTCATTAATTATGAAAAGATTTCTGTCATTAATTATGAAAAGATTTCTGTCATTAATTATGAAAAGATTTCTTTCATTAGTTATGAAAAGATTTCTTTCAGTAATTATGAAAAGATTTCTTTCATTATTTCTGAAAATATTTCTCTCATTATTTCTGAAAATATTTCTCTCATTATTTCTGAAAATATTTCTCTCATTATTTCGGAAAATATTTCTTTAATTCTGGAAATATTTCTTTCATTCTGGAAATATTTCTTACATATTTTTACATTCATACATTTTTTTTATTTTGAATTCATGAATCCTAATTTTCATTAGCTGAGATTATTTTTCTTTCATTAGTTTATTTTCTTCTGTTCTGAATTTTCATTAATTTTTGTGTTAATTCATATTCAGATTGTGTGTTTATATTATTTGGTACTGATATTTTCAGCATTTCTATGTATTCAGAATTTTTGTATGGCCTGTTCTTCCCCCCGCCGAAACTGTCAAGACGTCCCTGATCCCGCAATTATTTTCACACCTACCCCTGCGACTGATAAGGGCAGCGATGGTCCGAAAAACCTGTGGTAACGTTCTGAATGAAATATTGCCAATTTTGCATACCAATACTGATTTTTCCGAGGACGATGTCACTCTCCGCCATCGATACAAAGGTTTTTAGCAACTGGCTGTGAGAAGATATATTTTGGAAAGAGAGAAAATTCAACTGTTAAAACCTGCGTATGGATATCGGAGAGTGACATCATCTTCGGATAAGTAGTCATCTGGTGGCATTGTCAGCAATTGTGAGCTTTGGCCCGAGTTAGGTCCGACCGTCCATGTACGGTCCCGTTGAGTGCACACGAGCTCCAAGGAAAGATTGAGATATTCGTTGTTTCTGTATTCTAGTGCGTTCACCTGTCAAGTGAAAGACGTGGGCCCGATTCCCCGCAGGTGCAGTTGAATTTTCTCTCTTTCCAAAATATGTCTTCGCATCAGCCAGCTGTTAAAAACCCTGATTTATTTCACAATTCCAATTGATTTTATTAAACTTAAATTTTTAATATCTGTTGTTTAATGAATTTAAAAAAAAAGGGATTATGTTTTAGTACAGGCAATATCTTTATTCAGAAGGCATTTTAAAGTGTTTTTGAATATTTTTTTCTCTTGAAATAATGCATTTCGTACTTCTGTATTATTTTGAATAGAAATAGAAAAAAAAAATCATTGAAATACGCATGAATCTTGTTTTTCTATATGTTCACTATGTGCAGCAAAATTCGAAAAAAACGAAAATGAATCAATGCTAAAAAAATTCTGGCATGTCGGGGAGAAAGTCATTGATATTTCACTTATTTTGAATGTTGTTGAAATGTTTCCGTTATTAAAGAAATAGTACTAGTTAACGTACTTGACTACTACTAACTACGGAATGTTCATAGTTTTCTACGGATTTCTACCATAAAATACGGAACTACGGCGAATCGTGAAAAACTACGGAATTCTGTTTTTTTTAGAATTTTTTTTTTTTCAAGGATTTTTTTGAATTTCATTATCCTATCGAGTACAAAATGCCGTCACGGAAAGACTGCATCTCCAAATAATAAATATCAAATTAATCACAAATCAACAAATTGACGTAAAAAGATGCGGTTTGCACTAAGATAACTTATCATGGCCTAGAGTTCTTTTTGATAAATAAAAGAAAGTTCAAATTTCGTTCAAAGATATCACCGTGAAACGTAAAACTCGACATCTATATTTAGGGTTACCAGGTTCGAAAACTGAGAAAGGAGGACGCCTGCGCACGCACCCTTAGTGACGTCCCTTATCCCAATTTCCCCAATAGGTGGCGCCACTATTCCGACCAATAAAACCGACCCACAACTCTAAACATAATCACTAAAAAAAGAAGAAACAGAAAAAATTCTGGAAATTTCGACGGCTATTGGTGGATGTGTGTGTGGGAAAAGAAATCACAAAAACACTCATATCAATGAAGAAATATGTTTCAAAATGCTTAAAAAATTTTCCACAGAAAAAGAAAGAAAAAGAATTCCGGAAACTTCCAAAAGGAGGACAAAAGGGCGAATTTTCCGAAACGTAGGAGGACGCCTGAAATGATATCAAAAAGAGGACATATCCTCTTAAAGAGGACGGTTGATAACCCTATCTATATACATGTATATAAAAATAATTTTCTGTGTGTGTGCATGTTCTCTGTACAAATTTATAATTTCATACCAATCATTGTCAAATTTTGTATGTGTACTAAAAAGGCAACTTTAAAAGGTAGTTAGAGTTGGGCAAATGCCCGATAGGGTCTAAAAACTACATCACAATGACTTTTGGAATATCTATTTTTATTACCTTGGTTCCCAAACAAAGGTTTGTCACTTTTTATTACTCCCAGTATATGAAAAGGCATTACTGCTGATGTAGAATGTCAGATTCACAGTTTTTTTATACAGCTTAAAAAATTGATTTGAATTTTAAAAAAAGTAATGGGGAAAAAAAGTTCGGGATACTCCCCCCTTCCCCCCTATTCCGGCGATTAGCACTGTCACTACGGAGAGACTTGATTCCAAGGTTGCATGTATGTCTATTAATTACTTTTCTGTACCTCGCCATTTCGGAGAAATGAAGTGAAGCAAAAAAAAAAAAAAAATATCCATGTTTTTCAACTTACCTTTGAGAACAGCAATTGAAGGGAATGTGAATTCTTTGTCAAGCAACTCGCATTTTTCGACATGTAGACCTTCTTCAATCATTATTTCTGAAAACATGAATGCCGGTTGACAAGAATGGTGAGTGATTGGGATAAAGTCGTCCGCATCCTGGAACAAATCAAGAAAATAATATTATACATTTGACTGTATATAAATTATACAGGGTATCCTGTAAGTCTTAAAGTAGCCTTTATCTCGTCAACCGTTAGTCATAAAGGTATGGTTCCAATTTAAAAAATGCTCAGAACGTGCTCAAAAATAACCCTGTACCACTTTTGAGAGTGAAAGTACAGTGTATCACCAAAAAAAAACCCCTAAATTTTCATATGGAGCCCTGCCCTCTAACTTCCAATTAGAAAATTGTTGCACTGTCTCTTCTGAGCCCAACAAAAAAATTTCATGTTTTTAACTTCAGTGCTCACTGAGATATTTGTTCGATTGCGTTGTCAATCAATAAATGCATCGCGTTGAACTTTTATCATGAAGTATTCCAGCTTTTTTAATGTGCATCATGTATTTGATCTTATTTAAATGCCCGAGATAAATCTTTAAAACATGAAATTGAAAAACTGTCAGAGGCTAGAATAGACTAAATGTTTTATTTTAAAGTCAGCCAATTATTTACATGAGTAAACACGTAAAATTTCGTTTAATAATGTTCAATCGATCGCTTACAGTGGGTTACTTTACAACCATTTAAAATACATGTAGTAGAATTCACAATAGTATGTAAATGTTTGCATAGTAAATGTCTCTGTGTTGCACTGGTAAGTAGTTTAAATATTTCAAAAATCGGGATAGACTAGCAGCAGGGTACCCGGGTGATTTGAATACATTTAAAGGAATGACTTAAATTTTTTGGTGTGTGTGAATTTCATTTCCGAAATATCCATAAAAAGCATTTTGTTTGAAGCAGGAAATCAAAAAAAAAAAAAATTCTATTTCAGAACAAGTATGCATACGGTGGAGAAAAAATATAATTTTTTTTTCGCTTTCGTGAATCTCTCAATATATTTTCCCATGAAGTTTTGGGCGCGGCAAATTTTGACTAGCAAGTCTAGACAGATGCGTGATATAGGGTCGTGACGGTGGAGTTCGAACTATTATGAATATAAGTATTATATTTCGGGGCCTTTTTTGAGGGTTCGAGTACTATGGGGGGAAAATATCCTTACTCGTACATATATGTATAGTTTATCATTGTTAGGTACACATCAATCCTTTTATATGCAAAGTGCAAAATCTTTCTCAGTGTTATAAAAGTAGGCCATACACACACAACACATATGTACCGTACACGGTTTGAAACCTAAATTTTGTGATTTTTTTTGTACGGAAATTTTCAAAAGATGTGATCAAAGAGTAACCTCGCATTCTAGGTCAAGGTATTATTTCATTGTTGAGGTTTTGTAAGGCTCGTGGTGACATAAGTTACATTGGGAGTTCTTGAGTTGTAATTTTACGTAACATTAACATGATTTCATTACTGCTTTATATATTTTTTAATCAATCATAATTTTGCGGGGAAACTCTGACTTAAACAGATATTCAACTTATCGCGAAATGACAGTAAACGCATGTATTTATTTCTCGTGCTTGACGTACAAGTGGGAAGGCAAAAAACAATGAAAACATCCCTTCTGATTAGAACGTGGCCCTTCATAGAGGTAAGCGGAATGTAAGAAAGTCAGTTTAATGGGGTAAATATTAAAATTCAATCTTTATAGAAGAAAAATTCCAAATCAGAAAACAATTGTTTCAAAGCAAACTGGTTCCGTCTTAAAAAGTGACCGTTCAGTGACGATTTATACAGTGTGATTTCATAATTTTCCCTTGCCGCATTGTACTGGCCAACCGTTGATCCTAGAGGAATACTTTCGATTAGAAAAATTATCCAAATAACGCGTATATAGAACTCCGATACGTCATTCATGTTGCAAGGGGTTATATAGTATAGTTATTAAAATAATAAAAAATGTAACTTTTTTCACGGGCGCCCTGTCCTAAAAACCTAATTAAAAAATTGTCGTCCTGTCTCTTCTGAGCACGTTTTACACGTTTCTAAGTGGAATATTCACTGAGATATTCGAATTCAAAAAACGGAACAAGATTGGGGGAAAAACAGCATAAACTAACGAAAAACGCTTCTTTCCTTCTCTTTGCTGTTCTATTCCCAACTTTTCTCCAATTTTCATATTCAAATATCTCAGCGAATATTACACTTAAAAACATGAAACTTTTTTGTTGGCCTCAGAAGAGACAGGGCAAAAATTTTCTAATTAGGTTTTTGAGAACAGGTGTCCGTATAAAAGTTACTTTTTATCTTAATAACTATACAAATTTAACTGTACTTTTAATAACTATAACCCTTGTAACATGAATGACGTATCTGAGGTCCACACGTTTTTTGGATACTTTTTGTAATTGGAAGTATCCCTCTAGGATCAACTAGTAAAATGCCGCAAAGGGAATTATGGAATCACCCTGTATGTAATTATGCAATAGTCAACAATTAGATTGACATAACTGAAAAATTTAAACCGAATAAGGAATGTTACGAATGTCAGAATAAAAAGGTTTATATTTTTCCCCAACGGCTTATAATTCCTCTGGCATTAGTTGATTGATAAACCTGCAATATTTTGCATCACAACATGGCTTCAAAAGCTGAGATTATATACGTCTGTGATTCTAATGTGAGATACATCAATCGGTAGTGGATATGAAGCCTCATATTCCAATCATTATAAGTTAACCATCACTTTTATTCGAATACGTGTTAAATAGATTTTTCATTTCTTCATTTTCAGAATTAATTAAATTTTAATGACAAGTTAAGTTTTCATCGCGAAAATTAAAAAAAGAAATAAGTATCTATTATTTATTATTGTATAACCGTATGTACACGACAAAAATTTCTACTATGCACAAAATATTTAATTCCTCTTCAAATTATATTGTGCGAACAGTTATACATGATCATTAATCGTCTCGGTAAGTTTGATACATTTTTTCACATTTATTAATTTTACCGGTGATGATGCGTAATTTCCGAATACAGTTCGTAAGTATGAAAAATAAGGAACAAATCATGTTGAAAAATACCACTTAAATTTCAAACACTTGTCAGTATCTCCAGTACGTGATGGATGCATTACATGTTTTTTGCCGTAAAAATGAAATGAAATGAAAATGAGTGTTATAAGGGTAAAAACGTATAAATTGTTATCAATCTTTGTGTAATGTTAGCTTTCTTTTTATATTTTTATCAACATTTTTTAAAATTAACATCACCGATCAAATCTACTATTCTGGACTGAAGGTTTGCTACTGATGAAGGAACTTTCTATAGTTCCACGCGTATAGCCGTCGTTCTTTTTTGCAATTTTGGGTTCAAATACGTCGTTCATTCAATTGTCTGATCCAACCCAAAAGGTAATTCATTTTCTATCCCTGTAAAGTAGTTTACTGCATTACACTTACATGTACTACACAGAAGTAGCTTCACTGCAAGTTCATTAACACTTATGGAGGGTACATAATGCAAAATTACCGATGTTATTAAACACCCTCGAAACAACACCTCCTGGCAACAGTTGTAAAACATATTGTAATTTTTTGAAATATATGACATTTATATTTTTATGGGCATCTTTTTCTCAGCCACCTCGTTGGGCATTTTGCCTGTTGTGGCGTTGTATTTGTATTTGTATATAGAAGGTGGTTTTGTGGTGAAATTATAAATAATATCGTTGAGGCAGTTTTAAATATTCTCAAAAATATCGTAATAGAGGGGTTTATCGTAGTAAATGATATCGTTGTATCGAGAGTTTAACTAAAGAAAATTCCAAACTAGATTCAAAAGAATATAGTTTTACAAGGGTTTATCGTTATATCGAGTATCTTTGTAGCGAAGTTCCACTGTAATTCACTAACGATTTATCATATTTACAAATACAAGCTGGGGCACCGGTATATGTGATGAATTCGCAGCATTTATCAAACTCACCAAAATGGTCGGTGATTATGCATAATTACTAGATTTATCGCATTTAGCGTCACATATGTATTTTTTAGATGTAAAAAAAAACCATTTTATATAATATTTTATAAAGACAGAACGAACCTGCATGTATTCTTCCCAGTTTGAGTTGTCTGCCAGTTTTTCATACATGTCAAACACCGGGCATTGCGCTACGAATACCAGAAGACATTCTCCTCCTATTATCATTAGGCTGGCGATGTTGCCGATGGCCTTTGGCAAATCTTTTACCCAGTGAAGGCAATAGAACGAGAAAACTTTTGAGAATCCCCCCCAAAAGCTACGGAAGTTGCGAACATCCCCAGCGATGTCAAGTACTTCGTAAAAGATATTGTTATCGGATTCTTGTTGTTGTTGGCGAGCAAACTCTATCATGAACTCCGAGATATCGACGGCGACAAACTTGCGGTAACGACGACAGAACGGTGCAAGGATATTGCGAGTGACGTTACCAGAACCACAACCGATATCCAGAACGTTGTCTGTATCGGCATCATGCAACAGATGGCCACGGTATTCTTTTAAGACGTGGTCGGCGTCCCGATATTGGAATGGATTCGCCTTGGTGTACAGAATTGGATCATTCATCTTTGCTCCTAAGTTAATGAATAAATAGAAATCAGCGAGAAAAATATACTAGTAGAATTGACATTAAAAAAATTAATTAGAAACATTTAGAAACTAAAAATTCGATACACTGAATAGACAATTTTATGGAAAAACGAACTCAAACTTTCCTCCTACCTCGTTTCTTAAATCGTATTTATACGAATGAAATTCATAATTTGTTTAATTTTCTCAAGAATCAAGCTCATTTTCATTTGGGCATACTAAGATGCAAGAGTTTAAATCCAACTCTAAAAAGTTAGAAAATTCTATGAACTGAAATTTGACAATATTTGTGTGTTAATTACCCAGAGATTATGATTCATAGTGAACTACAAGAAAAATTGAATAATTTCGAGTCAAATTTCAGCAAATCTGTTTTATGTGAAATTGGAGAGTCTTTTAGAATATTCACTATTTAATTTCTTGGAAGAATTTATATATATAATCTTCCAATGTCTCATTAGTTTGTTCAATTTCCGATATTATTCATTTATTTTTGTTATATCAGACTGGAGTTTTTTTCATGTTAAGCATGCTGCATCTTCATCATTATTTTTTATATAAATTTCTAAATTTTCATTATTTGATGTTTGAAAATACATTATATCACTGTTTTTTTGGACAATGTCACCAGAATGGACAATTGGACCAAACCGAAAATTCATACTCTAAGCGACTATGACCAAGTTAAAGAATTGGTCACATGTTTTTGAAGTGTCTTAAGAAACCGTCATTATCGATAACATGTCCTCAACTTATTACGCAAAATTTAATTTTGTCTTATTAGTATTTAATTTTTCTGTGGAGAAAAATCTTAATTTTTTTGGTGATAGAATATTGATGAAAACCTTGGAGGTTTAATTTATTATAAATTACCTTATGTGTCGAACAGTATGGTGACGTTAGAATTCAACTCCATCTTAGGGTTTTGCTATCTATGAACGATCTGCAAAAGCAATGCACGGAATAGATATACACACAATACAAGGAGCTGCTCGTGTTTGGAGGCAAGAAAAAAAACTCTCAGCCATGAGTTGAAATTAATTGGAAGTTACAAACCATGTGCATTGTCATCAATGAGTCATTATCATCATATTATTACGTCACATTATTTTTAAAACTGGCATTGACCTTCAGGTATGAAAACTGTGACCTTCTTTGTAAAAATAACACATACCAAAAATAGTCTTAGAATTCCGTTTCTAAATCACGCAAATTTTACATATTTGTATACTGTAGCCTCTCAAAAATCAGCGCAGTTCTATCAAATACCACGTTCTGACCGAATAAAGCAATTCTTTACTTGAGATTATCGCTTAACATGCATTAATCTCTACTATCTCAGCAATAATCCCGTGATTATGATTAAATTTCAGAAGAAATGTGCATTTTTCACCGAAAATTGCGTAACTCCGAAATCACGCAAATCGGGGTAGCGTAAGTCGGACTATTACTATAATTGTTTCACTTTTTGTTGTATGGCACAATGGAATGACAAAAGTTATTCGATAGCAATATTCAATATTTGGAGCTTACCTTATAACTTCACATAAGAAGCTGAATACGATGGATGATGGCTTTTGGAAAAGAGAAGATCTGGAAGAGCCCAAACTCTATTTTATATGACCTGCTTCTGTGGTAAGAGGAGGAGCTACGCTATGTTCTTGATTTCTACTCCTTGTAAACGTGGGGATATCGAAGCGGGGTGTGTTTTCTTTTCTTTAGTTTTCTTAAAAAAAACACACACACATTTCTCTCCTCACCCCCATTCAGGCTTGAAGCCCCATTTGCATTTTGCACACCACCTTTATTCTATTTATAAAAACGACACAGGACATCGGTTTCGCCAAGGATATCAATATTTCATTAATTTCTGGAATGCTTGATTTTGCAACAGGAATTTTTTTCTTATCTTATCTCAACGTGATTAGATCATTATAACGTTCAATTTCATGATATAGGAATGTTTTCTTGGAAAATTTCTCTAAAAATGAAAATTAATATGGAGAGAAGAAAAGGTTTCTACTATAGACTACTGTAGTTTGTCATTTTCTGATGGTTTGATTTCATGGAAATAAAGTAATTAAATGAGATTATCAATTAAGAGAAATAAATATACTTTTATTTCGTGGGTACTCGCGCGAAAATTACGCGATAAATATCCTTCGTGCATTCAAATGTTGCCAAACTTTTTGGAACCATCGGAAAATTCAGTTAAACACCGCAGGGATCGCTATCCAAGAAATGTTTATTCCGTGAAGATATAAAATAGCATCACACTCAGTCGGTGAATTAAATAACAATTTTCACATCTCCAAGTAACAATAAATAATTCATAACTTTATTTGAATAAAAGTGCTCAGTTATATTGGTTTAGAAGAGAGATTGCACAGAAGTACGTTGATAGTACAGTGATCAGTGTAAATATACAGGGTGTCCTATAATCCTAATTTGGCCATTATCTCATCAACCGTTCGTAGCAGAGGTATGGCCCTGTATCAAGTCACCCTATATCAGTTTTAACAATGAAAGTACAGTGTGTCACAAAATAAAAAAAAATCTAAATTTTTATATTTAGTCCCAGTCCTCTACCTTCCAATTAAAAAGTTGTTGCCCTGTCTCCCGTGAGCCCGACAAAAATTTTCACGTTTCTAAGTGCAGTATTCGCTCATATAGTTGAATTCAAAAATCCGAGAAAATGTGGGAAAGAATAATATAAACTAACGGGCAAGTTCATTATGCTATTTTTTTTCCAAATTTTCTCCGATATTTCAATTCATATATCTCAGCGAATCACCTGGAAACGTAAATTTTTTTACTGGCCACAGGAGAGACAAGGCAACAACTTTTTATTGGGTTTTTTTGGACAGGGTTTTTTTTTATTCTGTGACACACTGTATTTTCACTCTCAAAACTGGTACAGGGTTATTTCTGAACGCATTTCGAGCATTTTTTAAATTGGAACCATACCTTTACGACGAACGATTGATGATATAAAACCCGAATTAGGATTTACAGGACACCCTGTATAATCTTAAGTATAGCTAATTTTGTTAGTTCATTACGTTCATCGTTCTTGAAAAAATGCAGCACTTTCTACACGATATTTGTCTTGCATTTTGTGTTTTGCCATCTCTCATAATCGTTCTTACAATATTTGCCACATTATTTTTCCACTGTACAAAAGTGTTTCTCTCTCTTTCTTTCTTTCAGACCTGTTTCTATATCTCACTCTATCATGTCAAGAAATAAAATTTTGAACACAGTAAGGTTCTTTCGCGTGCCAATGGTAGATGCAACGACAAGATCGTACACGAGGTCTATGTTCAATTCAAAACATGAATTAGATGGAAAATTCTGATTTGAGGTCAACAAAGATGGTATATAGTGGCGCGCAAATTTTGTAGAAAGAGAAAAAAAATTAAAATGCGTAATATGGAGGTGTCTAACAACATTCCATCTCTATCACGTTTCCAATATAAAGATGATATCAAAAGCAGGATGCAATCTGATGAAAAGTAGCATCACATGTAAACAACGACATCACGTTGACCTAGCACTTTTCAAGTTTGTTTGGTTTTTTTTTGTCGTGAATACGTCTTTCGAGTCTCATTTGAGACGATACTGGGTATATTCGCAAAAAGTTGCGTGACGAAATAATTTAAACGATCATATATCTCAGGAAATACTCCGAAAATACCAGTGTTTTTAATGTCTGCGGGTAGATCTTGTTCAGTCAAATTGAATGATATCACTGGTTTTACGTACCTCTTCCAATCTGGGCACCAATCTCACGGCCCGCTTTCGTAACAAAATTGTTTTACGCTATATCTCAAGAGGTTCACAACGTAAAAAGACAACATTGGTATCGTTTTTTAGCTGTTCCAAAGACAGATTTTATTATGTCAGTACCTACCACAAAAAAGTGGGAGCAAAGAATGTATTTCCGTCAAAACTTGCGGCGTGTGTGTTTGTGACACATTCCTACCCCAATTTATTTTTCTAAATTTCGTATTTTCATATTGAAATCAGTGACACAGTAGTTTATTGAGTACTGAATACAGACAAACTCGGGTATAACGACATCGAAGATTCCACGAAACTTTGTCATTATAACCGAGGTTGACGTTGTCAAGACTTCTGTTTAACGAAAAATATATAATCAGAGAGAGAGGCAATCGAAACCATGTATGATGTTTTCATTTCTTTACGATTAGGGCAGTGTTTCTCAAAGTGTGCGTCACGGCTCCTAGGGGCGTCGCCAATATTTCTTGAAGGCGTAGTGAAGAGCTGGCGACAGTAATGTGTGCCTGTTCAGTGTTTCGAAAATGCCTTCTCCCTAGACCGCTCTGGAGAGTCTCGGATGAACGATGACTTTGTGAAGAAGCCAAGGGTCGAAAAATTTCAGAGCCGCTGGATTAGTAGTGACTAATTGGATCGAAAAAAATACGGGAAATTGAGATAATTATAATACGGAAACTCGTCGATTCTCACCAAACATGTTGCGAAACATCGGCGAAATTGCCAAATATTGCTTATAAATAATCCTGGTAAGAAATACAATGCAGCAAGAAGTCTGCTAAAATGTATTTCATGGGAAAAAAATTAACTTGGGAGATAAGTGAAATGAATATTTATGGTCATATTCATTGTAACACAATTTATTAATTATGTAAATCACCTTTATTCCTGATTCTAGTAAGAATTATGAATTGAAGCAAGATTGATTGAAAAAAAATGGGACATATTTTAACAAAAGAAAGTCGGGAAGAGCAAAATACGGAAATGTTTCCTATAGTGGTCATTTCAATGAGCAAGTCAGAGAACGTAAAACATGCAATAAATCTTTCTTTCAACATTAAGTATAAATAAAACAACAGACGGCCAATCCTTGGATGTGATCAGTTCTATCTTAGGAATTTCTTGAGAAAATGTCATTGAAACAAAAACAAAAGTGACGAAAAATTTGCCGTTATATCCGAGGTGGTCTCTTTTCGTCGACGTTCTAAAAGCTTATAACGAAAACGACTCTCTTTCAATTTATTAATGATTCTTATACTGATTTGGTTTGTTTTTCTAGCTACGATAACTTTATTTTTCAATATGTTGAATGATGAAGTCAAACTTTTTAGTCACAATCTTTAAAAATTCCATTTTTACGGAAAAGAAGTAAAATTTTATTTGTAACAAAAATAGTTTCACGTGTGTCGTTGGTTATCACTTCTAATGATTAGTTGACATTGGGATGTTTAAAAAATCACTCTAGATCACATAATTTACCTGCGATTAATGTGTGTACTCATTATATATTTTTTTAAAGCAAGAGATTAATTATACTCAATAAAAAAAAATTCTTTCTGGAAGGACCGTAGTAAAAAACCTGATTCAAATTAGTCTTGAAACAAAACATATTTATTGTAATATATACATGGTGATTACTTAACACCATTTGCCTCATTTTACTGGCGAACCGTTGATCCTAGAGAGAGAGGCACGCTTCCAGTTTGAAAAACTATTCAAATAACAAGCGTCAATCATGTTGCAAGGAGTCGGAAAATTATTGAAATAAAAATAAAATAACTTTTTATACCGACACCCTGTCCTGAAGACCCAATTACAAAGTAGTTGCCCAGTCCAGTCTATCCTTAGGCCAACAAAAAAACTTTCTCGTTTCTAAATGCAATATTCGGAGAGATATTAGAATTCAAAAATCGGAAGAAAGTTGGGGGAAAACAGCATAAGAAAAAACCTAACTGACAACGCTTCTTTCCCTGATTTATGCTGTTCTTCTCCAACTTTCCTCCAATTTTTAAATTCAAATATCTCTGCGAATATTGCACTTAGAAACGTAGAATTTTTTTTACCTCAGGAAAGACAGGGCAGAAACTTTCTAATTGGGTCTTTGAGGACAGGGCGTCCGTATAAATGTTTTCATTTTATTTTAATAACATATAACTATAGATTCCCTTGCAACATGAATGACGTATCTGAGGTCCACACGTTATTTGAATACTTTTTCTAATTAGAAGTATGTCTCTAGAGAATCAACGTTTCTAAAAAAATTCAAATGTCTAGTGTGCAAAACACTGAAATGAAAAACTTCCCTTATAAAACAGTGCAGATAAATGCGACGTGAATCGATCCAAACGGCATGTATTTTTCGGTGCGTAGTAGGATAAGGATATTTTCTTCGATGAAAAGCAATTTGGACGGACTCGATGGTTTTAAATAATACTGACCTATGCAATGATAGAGCCATATCTTGGGAATGTAGGCATATAGAGACAGTTTTGGCAGAATTTCTATTTTCTTAGGTACCTCTCATAACCTTAAGACAGTTTTTGTTTCAAGAGCATAATGCTCCTGTACATGTTTTAAAGTCTTAAAGGTATTGGTTTGGAGCCAATTTAGTGGAATTCCTCGAGTGGTAATTGTGTGTGTGTGTGAGAGAGAGAGATAGAAGTCCTTTTCTTAGCCCTATAGAGCACTCTAGCGTGGCATTTTGAATCACGAAGCGTATAGAAATGGTACGCAGTACGAAAACAGACATGATGTTATTGCTTTGATCAAACCAAGCT
The DNA here is from genome assembly GCF_987345545.1 of Pholcus phalangioides. NCBI lineage: Eukaryota > Metazoa > Arthropoda > Arachnida > Araneae > Pholcidae > Pholcus > Pholcus phalangioides. The sequence goes on from NW_028301600.1 coordinate 10,436,237, forward strand.
TGTGGAAGACGATTACGCAACTAGTTATTAATGACCTGTATCTATCAATGGCATCTCGGAAGATAAAGCTTATAAAGAAAAAAAAAAGGTGTCTCTTCTGACTGAAACAAAATTTTTGCGCATAATTTTTAATTATAGTGTGTGTCCTTATACTTTTATTCAGGTTTTGACCTTTGCTATAATTTCAACAATTTTTTTCTGAAAAAGCGTAGCACTCATCAAAATTATTTTTAGTTTCTAATGTTTATTTCTACGTGTAGGTGTCGCTCTAAAATTTCCATGCACTCACAAGCACAAGTTTTCAAGACAGCAATTTTTCGGTTGCCCTTAAACTTTTTTCCAGTGCCTTATTTGAGTGTGATAGGTGGATAAAATATATACTTTCTACACATAGTTTGAAAAATTCTAACCCATTTGAGAAAAAAAAAATCATAAAAAAGGCCCCATATTTTTGGGGGCAAAAATACTGTTATTACAGTAATTGTACAGTTTTGTTTTGATTTTCCAAACTATTAAGATAAACATCAAGATTTTATAACGATAACAGAATTGTCATTGTCAATTAAGAGCTGGTATTTTTCTAAACGAAACTTAATTTTGATGAAATGAAAATTTGAATGAATACAGGAATAATGTGTAAATAATTCGCGTGAGATTTCGTTCGTTGTACGACAGAAACGTTTCATAAATTCCGCATGTAACAGAATTTTTAGTAATTCAAAAAACTATAAATCGTGAATAAAACGTCATAAAAATATTGAAATAATCTGCTCTACAAGAGATATATAATATCAATTAAATGCATTTATACGCGTTTCAAATATTTTTTTTACTATACCTTAAGCTTCTCCGGATTGACTTTTTGAACAGTTATTACAAAAATCACATCATTCAACGTAAAACAGTGGTAAATGAACATAAATTATGTAATTCACTTCACGTTTTTTGTACGGATTAGAAAAACCAAAAATAGTTCCATGTTAAAGACACCAAAAAAAAATGACTGTCTGCTCAAAGACTGCTCCAGAATTTGGGTCTTTTAACGGACTAGATTTCCATAAGAGATTTTTGTATACAATCATTTTTCGGCTTCATTTTTTTTTTGTGCGTATGTGCTCGTGTAGCAGCTGGTGAATCATGACCTCTCTCTTGAACTTCCCGGGAATGCTATAGGTGATTACCTGAGGGCAGAACCAAGAAATGTCTCTTCCCCTTAAAGATCCCCTTTGTGATCCTCCGCAATATTCACAGACTTTTTCCCAAAGTGTACCATTTTCCACCCCTCTTACTATATTATCCAGCCACCAGGGCACTATAAGATTTTTTTTTTTACATTTCTTTGCCTGGTAGTTGTAATAATGCTCATTGAAAACCTTTTGATCTATGATACATCTGCGCGTCAAAACTTGACCCGAGACCAGTTCTAACCTTGCGGTACTCTTAACGGTTTTTAAGTATAGTCTAGGTGCTTATACAATCGGTGTACTATAGGTATATCACACGTTTTTTTGTGTGCTCTGTACCAGGAAGAAGTGAAAGGCGGGGTGCGTCGACGTCGATTAATGCGGAAATAAAATCACTTGCTTTTTTTTATTATTATTATTGAGATCAAACATTCCTGATTTCTTTTTTTCGGAATGCATGGTTAAGAGATCTATTGGAATTGTTTTTCTGTTCTTAATTATTAATTAAAAACAGATTAAAAAGTTTAATTTTAAGCGGTATGAAAGAATTATTACTTTCTACTGCTAAATTTATGATGATTGTCACAAAGCGAGTATAAAAAACTTCAATTACGAATACAGAGTGTCCATAAATTCGTAAATAGATTAAAAATTCATGAAAATTGTAGGAATTGGTATATTTGAATGCGGTTTGCGAAAAAGTTATTCTCACAAAAGGGGATTTTTTTTAGTGCAGAAAAAAAGTTTATTTCAGATTTGAATGTCGATGGAAGAGAAAACTGAATGAAAGTTAATCAGAGAATTTCAGACCTGAGGCTTTCTTTAATCTCTGTGTCCGAAACGTTCGTAAAGCTTCAGCCGCCGATTCGTGGCTCAGGTAAAACAACTTCACCAATAGTGCTTTAGACACCAATGCTTTTCATAATGAAAACGTTATGCAGGCGTCAGTGACGGGAAAATTCAGAAATGAACTGTTAATCCGTACCCTGCATTTTACAGGACTATTATCAGTATATTTGCAGTTATTTTCTTTCGCGCAGCGTCCTCTATCGACAAAAATTTGAACTCACCTTTTTTCTGTGCCAAATATGAATTCCCCTTCGTGAGAATAACTTTTTTGCAAAACGGCATTCAAATATACCAATTCGTTCAGTTTTATGAATTTTCAAACAACTTACGAATTTATGGGAAACCCTGTATAAAGGCAACAACAGACAAAATTCCCAATGAGGTGGCTGTAAAAAAGATTTCCATAAAAAATATGGATATCAAATATATCTGGAATACAATAGCCTAAAAAAAAGAATTTACCGCGAAAAAAACTAATTAACAATGACAAAATATAAAATACACTGCCCATAAAACAATTATGGTTGTCTTATCAAAGTACGGATAGCTTCTCGATTTATCCGAACATGATTATCGTATTTGTTTTTGAACATGTCTATTATGGTGTAATTCACGAGACCTGTGGGTAAGTGATTCCATTTATTCATAACCCTTAGTTGCAGAAAAATTCCCTCCGACACCACAACACAGAGTTGTCTCTTAGTAATTGATACTAGCGTGTCCTTGTCGAACCACTCGATTGACGGTTTATTAATAACTCATGATTCACCATATTCATACTATTCAAAATTTTATATAAACACCTCGATTATATCCCCCAAACACCTGCGTTCTTTCAATGTAAACTCATTCAGAAAAAAATCAAGTCTCTCTCTTGATTTTATAGAGCTTCACTATAAAATACAGCATAGCTTCACTTAAGCCTCGTGTGCCAACAAGAGCACGCGTAGCTCTTCTCTACACCCCTTCTACCAATTTTATGTCTGGTTTCGATAAGCGTACACTATACTACAAGCCACGACGAAATAACCCCCAAAAAATAGCTGTATTCACTAATACAAAGTTGTCCAAATACAATTAAATTCCAAGAGTCTCTTGTGAATTAGCTTTCATTCGCGGCTTCAGCCGCTTTAAAATAATTCTTTTTGTTATCCTTTCTCAAACATTTCTTATTCTTATTGAATGATATGAGTGAGTGATGATTTATATGAATGAATGATATGAATGTCTTATACTGAATAGTGGCAAGAACTGAAGAATGTCATCAGGCGAGAGATGTTACTTTTTCAAACAATAGCTAAGCTTTGACATAATTGTTTGACATAATTGACATAAGCTTTGACTCAGTATTGAAACCTATCTCCATGTTTTGTCTACATCTTCCATCACATGCATGTTGTAGCACGTCTTGTCAGTAGAAAAATTGTAGTGATAGATTTGATAGTTCGGTCGATAAATGACAATCTATCCGTGAGTTTTTTATGAGGAATTTCAACTATCCGACTGTTGATGAAATCGTGTTGGAAGGTTTTGCATTTAGTCACAGAGGTATTTTGTGGTATTTCGTCGTCTGATGCACTGGTCTCTATTTTTTGTTTCAACAGCTGAAGACTTTGTTTGAAGATGGAAAATACAGTTTCGATCAAGAATTCGGCCATGCTCATCGATACTCCTGTGGTTTTGTGACATCTGATGATGGTATCTGATGCTATCTGGTGATGCTATCTGATGCTATGATGGTATCTGACAATATCTTTATAGGATTATCCTATAAAGATATTGTAGCACACGAAATAAAATAAGCAATCCAAATGCAAGCTATTTAAAGTAGAACTTGGCTAATTGGAACTTTTACGAATTCCCTTGTGTTTTCTATCTAATTTAATGTTGTTCTTGTTTAATTTGAACTTTTTGGAATTTTTTTGGATAACTCGAAGTTAAAAACTCGGAAAAAATCGTGATTTTTTTGTATGAACAAATTTAGTTTACAAAAATTCTACAGGAGGACAGACAGCTTTTCTCGATCAAGTTGTTGAACAACAAACTTTTGACGACTGATAAATTTGAAAAATCAGTTTTTCTCTACATTTTTTTTTGATAATTTAATGGCCATTTCAACGTTGTACAGCTGGAGTGCATCGCAACTGTGTGGTGTATACCACTTAGTTTCAATTATGTTTTTAACCCTATAGATCAAGATTTAACATTCAAAATCTTAATCTTTTTGTCGTCATTAAGAGTATTTAAAGTATCGGAAAGTTTAGATTTTTTTGTTGTAATACGTTAATGGAAGTATATTTCCATTATAGCATAAAAATGATAAGCAAAATTTGGAAACAGTTTCATAATGAATGATCATGAACTGTTTCCGTAAATCAAGCTTTGAACATGGTCAAGAAGCAGTGTAATAATGTAGCAGATAACACACATCAGCCGTTTTACCCACATTTTAACGCTGCTTTTCCCCAACTTTCCTCCGTTTTTCAAAAATTCAAATATCTCAGCAAATACTGTACTTAGAAACGTGGATATTTTTTTTGGCACCAGGAAAGACAGGGCAACAGTTTTTTAATTGGGTTCTTGAGCACAGGGTGTCCGTATAAAAAGTTTACTTTTGTATTTTAATAACTATACAACCCCTTGCAACGTGAATGAGATATCTGAGTACTACACGTTATTTGGATACTTTTTCTAATTGGAAGTATGCCTTTAAGTCAACGGATCGCCAGTTAAATACTATACGCCCTGTTACCATGCACCCTGTTTATTTTAATTATAAAATATTAAAATTTGAGAGGCAGTTTCGAACTGATGATGAAATTTTAATAATTGATAATTTATTAACCTATGTAAATGTTGATGATTAAGTTGCAATTTGTGTGTAGTTATTTTACAGATCCACGATAGATTAATTAGATAATTCTAACTTTTTCCCAGTGTGAAGAGATGGTATTTTTTCGGCCTGAAATATACTGAGAAATTGAATTTTCTGGATGTTAAGCCGAAACTGATATTTGGAAAGAAAAGTGATTTGTCTCCTCCGGGAATCGAACCCGGGTCCCCTTGCATACCGGGCACGTGCGCTAACCAATACACCGTGTGTTATAAGGAATTGCGAAGTGTGTCTCTGGTGTATTGATTAGCGCGCTTGCCCGGTATGCAAGGGGACAAATCACTTTCCTTCCCAAATATCAGTTTCGGCATAACATCCAGAAAATTCAATTTCTCAGTATTTTTCCCAGTGATTTTGGATTTCGAATTAACCAAGTTCGACTGTATTATCCCTTGACAAAAAGACCATTGGATCCATGGTTAAGATCCAATCCAGATCTTTGCCGGAGACATATCGATTCAATGTGTCGATGCATAAATTCCAAAGTGAAAGATGGCTAGAGTACAATGTATTCTTACGATATCAGCACGCATGTTATATTGTCCAAGAAAATGCACACATAATTTTGCCGTTTGTAGAAATGTCCTCTTTTTGCATCTGTAGGCTTGAAGGGTTTTAGTTTTGCATACCTAACCAAGAAAGTCAATGTCGATTTTTGAGTGAATATGTTCGTGTTTTAAACAGTTTTTACTCAGATGTCCTAATTTAAAAAAAAAGTTTCAGGGCATTCGAATTTTTGAAACAAAGAAGAAAAAATAGTTAGTTATTTTGAGAGACATTCAATCAACTTTATGCAATTTTTTTTTTTTACCGCCGATATGTCAACGTCTTAGAAGATGAGAATACAAATCATTATAAAACTGTAAATTTGGGCTTTCCAACTTGAGCATTTCATGAACTACGGTCGCAAGTTTCAGGGATGTTCTAACTTTTTGAAAGAAACGTGTATTAGGGAGTGGAGAAAAGAGCTTCAAGGACCAAGTCTCCCCTGTCTTCATTTGCGAAATTATACATGGCTATTACATTACGGTGTTTCCCCTAAAACGGTTATCTCTTTGATAAATCTTCTGTCTACAACTTACTCATTAAAAACTTCAGTACTTCGATCTATTAACAGTTTTCAAATACATATATACAGAGTGATTCAAAACTGAACGTACAAACTTTTAGGGGAGGTAGAAAACACAAAACAGAATCACATAGGAATGTCTGACCGGAAACCCCAACCTGATCAGCTGGAGAATAAACGAAGATGCAGAAATGACAAGCCAATAATGGGTGGAAAAAATCTTTATTTAGCGATACTTTACACGAGGACAATACGTGTACACACACAGTTGAATTTTCTCTCTTTCCTAAATATGCCTTCGTATCAGCCAGTTGTTAAAACTTCGTATGAATATCGGAGAGGGACATCATCCTCGGATAAGTCGCCATTTTGGTGGCATTGTCAGCAATTGTCAGTTTTGGCCTGAGTTAGGTCCGACCGTTCGTGTACGGTCCCGTTTAGTGTACACGAGCTCCAAGGGAAGATCGAGATATTCGTTGCCTCTGTAGTCTAGGGCAGCGGTTCTCAACCGGTGCTCCGAGGAGCCCTTGGGGCTCCATGTGTACTTCCCAGGGGCTCCGCGGCCACTCGAGGATAATAAAATAAATCAATAAATTTGATAAACATAAAAAAAAGAGGCCTAAAGGGGTACCGCCATATAAATAATACACTAAAAAGGGCTCCTCGAGTTAAACAGGGCTCCGCCGTAGAAATTATACACTGAAAAGGGTTCCGCGAGTCAGAAAAGGTTGAGAACCGCTGGTCTAGGGCATTAACCCGGAAAATGAAAGGACATGAGTACGATTCTTCCCGTTGAATTTTCTCTCTTTTCTAAATATATCTTCGCCGTTAAAAACCTTCGTAAGTTAAGTTTCACAACAAGTGCTCAAAGTTCTTACCATCCACGTCGCAAGAATCTCCATCGCAGCTGCAAACGTCCGCGAAATGCCGGGTATTTTTGAAAGGGTTCGACATTGAATGCGTCGCCGTTGTGAAGCGTGCATAACTGTGGATGGTAAGAACTTTGAGCACTTGTTGTGGAACTCGACGTGTGCACATACTGTCTTCGTGGAAAAGCGACAGTACCCAGTTGTCCGAGGAAAAGATGTATGTTATATATATATATATATATTTTTTTTTTTTTTGACACAAAATAAAGTATTCCAGACTGCCACGAAGCTGGGCTAGAAGAGATCTCTGCAACCGGATAAGTCCAGTGGCAAAGTTCTGGCGTTCATGTCCTCGCGTAAAGTATCGCTAAATAAAGAGTTTTTTCACTCATTATTGTTTTATCATTTCTGCATCCTCCAGTTGATCAGGTTGGGATTTTCAGTCATACATTCCTGTGTGATTCTGTTTTGTTTTTATGTTTTCTACTTCAACTAAAAGTTTGTACGTTGAGTTTTGAGTCACCCTGTATATATAAGGAGCTTATTTTCAAAAGGGAACATTTCCATTTTTTTCCGAAATGCACTGTTTTAACTGTTTATGAATCTTTTTGTTAAGCTCTATCAGATTATGCAACCGGGTTTATCCAAACTGAAATATCTTTGGTAGAAATGACAATGTTTTAAAAAATACAAAATAAACATATCTACCTGTTTCATACACTTCGGTATTTTTCATCTCTCGGTAACGGACACCCATGGGACAAAAAATTTTGTCTGTTAACGAGGAGTGTTCATTAATGGATAGTAAGGTACATTCAATCCCGTCTATGTAATTCAAAATTGTGTCCATCAGTGGAGGTATCCGTTACAGGGGGTTCCACGGTAGAATGATCGTGTTTCTTAATGAAGAGAGGGCAGTAAGGGTACCTTCACGAGCTGGTTAAAACCTTCTGGAATCAAAAGGTGACGCAGAAATTTCTAATTTTTCAGACTCGACTAGCACAAATTTTAATCAAAAGGTAACATTTTTCGACTAATTTTCTTTTAAAACGAAACATTTCCAAAATTAAAATGTGGATAACTCTCTTGAATGTTGATCAAGAAACATGATATTTAAATATGTTTCTATCATTCCTATTGCTAACTCTTGGGCTATTTTCTACTTTTGTAAAGCAAACTTATTCCGGAGGAACACGTTATTTACTTCTACTGTAAATTTAGAAAAAGTGGAAATATTCCCTTTTGAAAATAAGCTCTTCATTGTGCATACTTTAAATTCGTATTAACCTTGCCCTTGAATTTTTTCGCTATTATATAAAGTTGATCTGCTTCATACTACCTTATGCATCACAGATCATACATCAGCAATTATTGGTGCTTTCCCTTCAGTCATAATCAAATAACGTGGTCGTCTTGAAAGATATATTTATTCTGAATTGTCGTTTCCCGCTGACTGGTTCGAGTACACCATGGGATTCCAAGCTCGTTTATTCAGCCTCCCCATAGAGCCTGTGCGTGAATTTTTCCTCTTTTTAGCCATTCTATCAAAGGGCCAGTACGTGTACACGTGACAAAGATGTTATATTTAGAATCAAGGTCACGGCCACTTTCCGAAACTTTATATATTGCTTTGAAAAATGAATATAAATGAGCTACAATATCATTGGTAATACTGCATCTGAAAAGTGTATTTTTGATTCTTGGATATAATCCATCCCTTTCCCATATTTAGCAGTGGAGCGTATTACATTTTAGACTATCTTATAATAATTAACATGATTTTAATGAAGATACGGTATTTCGAGACTCGCCGGCCGAGAAGAACGTTGGGCGCCTAAAAAGTTCAAAAAAACGATTTCAATGCCAAGTCTCGAAAATTTATGACTTTCTTATCCCATTAGTAATATTTAATGAATAGAGCCCGGTGGTTTAAGCACTAAAATTGGCCGAAATAGGCAGGCAAAAAGGTACTAAAAATTCTTAAAATAGGCACTAATAAAAGGCAGGCATTTATAATTTATGGAAGGAAGGAAATATATGGTGTGGAGCTCCTCAAAGTTTAAAATGACCCGTTAATCCATGGGATAGAAAACAGGAGTCATATTTGGGGGTGGGAGCTTTACTCTTATGAAATTTGATTATTCAACCAACTCTTCTGTCAAATAAAAAGAAACGACATGTTACTACATTCTTCTAAAACATGCTTTTTCGGGATTTTTGTATGTTGCATGTTTGTAAAGCTTACTTTTCACTGGTTTGTGTATTCGTAAACCAAATCATTCCATGTTGTTCGTTAACCAAATTATTCGCAAACATAGCCGTTCGTAAACTTAGGGTTGACTGTACATTGCAACAACTGCCGTGTTCCATAAATGCAAACGTTCTGTAATGATGAGTTTAAGTCCAGTCTGTGCGCTACTGGCAACCTACACGTGTCACAGCAAGCAACTAATTCCTTTCCCAAATTTTACTGGAAGTACTAGAACATAGTTTCCCAAACTTTTCATTCCATCGCCCCCTTCTTCAGAAATATTTTTCTCTCATCGCCCCCCAACTCAAGTGAACCCATAGGATCCTATGTTAAATCCGTAGCTTCTATCGCCCCCCCCTGGAACATTCCATCGCCCATCAGGGGGCGATATTGCCCACTTTGGGAAACACTGTACTAGAACATCATCTCCCCCCCCCCCCCCTCCACAAGTGCGGATCCAAGACGATGTGTCGTTAGGAGCCAATTGTAAGTTCGTTTGACCGTCGCGTATTTTACGGGCAGGCGAATTTTCCCATATTATTCGGCTCTTAGAAGGGGGTGGTAGTTCCTATTCTCCCCCCCCCCCCCGAATCCACACCTGAAGCCGAGTCCGGCATCTTCAGCTATGAATGAAGCCGAGGCAGACATCTTCAGCTGCGAATGGAGAGGAGGCAAGCGCATCCACACAGGGCGATGCGTCGGGGAAGCGACTTATTGTGTAAGTGCATCGGATAATTCCGTATTTCACGGGACAGATAAATTTTCACCATATTATTCGGCTCTTAGGAGGGGTGATCGCCTCCATCGCCCTTCCCCCTGATCCCCGTTCCCTACAATCCGGACATGCCAATCGACGACTTTCATTTGTTTATAAATGTTTCGTCACAGTATTTTGTAGCACAGGGTCGAGCAGCTATAGAATTAATTCAGAATTCAGTCTCTTCCCTAAAGCTCAAGTCAAGCACCCAATCTGCCTAAAACACTTCAGACACGACCCGGATTATCACATACTATTTCATAAATTCCGATGTTATATTTAATTTAAACCGAATGAGTAAATAAGTTTCATTTTAAAATAAAAGGCATGCTTTCACGGTCGGAATTTATAACAGTATACACACTTCTCGGCCTGTTATGCTGTGTTCGAAGCTTTTTATTAGCAGATGATTTCGCGGATTTAGCAGCGGATTTCGTCCACGTGATGTCCACCGCAGTAGTGGACAAAAAATTTGCTGATAAAAGGCATCGCTCGAACACGCGATACTCATATAAGTTTCTATTTCGATCAAATGCTAGTTAACAGCGGTCGATTTTGTTCTGTTTTACCAAGACCATTTTGCATGAGAGGTTGACTTATTAAGGTGCAAGATAACTTGATTGACCATAATAACTCGTATTTTGTTTTAATATTTCGGACTTATAATAGTTGTGTAAAAGTTAAATTGAAATATTGAATTGTTTAAGATGACTCGCACTATCAAAAACAAAAGCAAACTTTTTGATTATTTTAAGTCTTATTACTATGGAATGAGGGTTGGAAAGCTTTTATTTCGATATTGTTGGTTCACATTTTGCAATACAGTCGAATTCTGTTATAACGAACTCCAAGAGACCAGAGAAATCACTTCGTTATAACAAAATTTCGTTACAAATGAATTCCAGGTTTTTGCATTATTCCTATGTTAACTTATCTGAGAGATTAGAAAAGTGTTCGTTAAAACGAGATTTTTGCTATAACGGTATTTTCGTTAGAACGGGATTCGGCTGTATTTGCGATATAACTATAACTTTTTTTTTTATTTACGGCTAATGTGTATGTTACGTATTTGTCTCGATGAGATATGGTCACTATATCATCTCCGAATTCTTCCAAATGATACTGAAAATGAGACCACATTTGTTTTTTATCCTCATATTGTTTTTAATTCTAATTTTTTTCTAATAATGAGTTTGGTTATCTTCTTAATAAAAACAGAAATTTCTCACCGCATTCTTAAATCCCATTTTCATATCATTGATTGTTTTTGTGCACCGAGAAAAAACTTGCGGTATTTCTTGATATTCAATAGGCTTTTGAATCTTAATCATAAAATATTTCCCTACAAATTTGAAGCTTGTGGTTTGGGAAACACAATACGTTTGACCATTTTTAAATTTTATCTGCGCTATAGAATATCAACTGCTAGGTGTGCTTCGTCTATTATTAATTCCACACAAAAAGTGTTCCCCGAAGCCAGAGCCACCCTTACTAGACGTCTGGACCGGGAAAAAATAGTGAGGTCGGGGCAGGGCCGTCTTAAGAGCATCATGGGCCCTCGGGCCAAGTGGTTTTTCTGAGGCTCTACCTGGTAAATCCTAGAAAATTTCAACCAATCTCATTTTTGTGAGGCCCCTGTTCTCTTGAGACTCCCGGGCCGTGCCCGGGTGGACCCATGCGTTAAGACGGCACTGGGTCGAGGGCGTCTCTTAGCAACTTCGGTGCCTCAAAAATGTTTAGAATCCTTTTTGTCCGGATTTTATACGTTTTACGAGGGTGGAAAATCGGCATCCAAAGATTGCATAATATTATTAAAAAATATACAGGAATGGGGAAAATACCCATGCAAAATAAATTTAAACAAACAATTAGGCATAATTTAATGCAAAAATTAATGAGGATTTCGAATTGATGAAAATTCAGAACTGAAGATAACTTTATATTATAACCTAAGAAAGTTTTTTAAAAATAAAAAAAAATTAGAATTGGTGAATTAAAAATAAGAAAAAGTAATTGAAAAATAATTCTAGAGCAATATGAAAATTTAGATTTAATCGCAGAATTAATTTAAGAATTGGTGAAAGCCTTCTATAATTTGGGGCGTCCTGTTTGGTTTGGAGGACTGGGTTTCTGGCCCACAACGAGAAACAAGAACGCTTTTAATGATGCTCTTCCGAAAATTCAAAAGATGGGTTTTATGCAAATAACGTCTAAACTAACGCACATATTTACACTAAAACCAAGCTCATGGATCTTCTCTGTCACCGAAAATTCAATCTAACATGAATCCAATTTTTATCATGGGGGAGGGGGGCGTTGTCAATTTATGGGCCCTCCCCAGTGATTTTGAACGGAAAAAGAGTAAACTCAGAACCCCTCTTGGTCTAGCACCCGGGGCATGGCCCCCACATAATGGAGCAGGGCCATTCCGACTTTTCACGGGCCCTTCTATAGTTGATTTATAGCGTGAAAAAGCAAAAAAGTGACGAGAATTGTCCCGGGCCTGTCAGCCCCGCCCTTGTGAGGGCCATGATCCGGGGTACCAAACTCCCTGCCCTTCCCTAGTTACGGCCGGCCCTGGGACCCATGATAATATATCTTCGAATGCCATACAGAATAGAGAAAATATGATTATACAGTTTCGTTATTTTTGAGATAGATGGCAGCAGTTCGAGTGGCAATTCATATTCGATAGTTGAATATCTGGTTTGCTATGCGTCCCGTATATAGTTAATATGTCAAGTGTTTCAGGAAAATCGTAGTGATCCAAAAAAAATTTTTTTTTCTTGGCACTTGTTAGTCATTAATTTAATTTTTTAGTAATCGAAATGAAATTTTGAATCACACCGGCAATTAAAAGTATATTATCTTTCATGTAATAGTTGAATAATTACTTTAGATTTGATACCATGTGAAATCTGCGAAACATTTCGTTTGCCTGAAGAAAATTTTATTTTGCCACCCTTAAATGTTATATAACGCAATGTTTCTCAACCGGGGTTCCGCATAATCCCAAGAATACCCCGAGATATCAATATGGCAAACAATTTTGGTCAATAGTCTACAAAGTAATTTTAGTGTAGTTCAGAGGCATAGGCGGAGATAGACTTGGAAGTCTGGGGGGGGGGCCACGGTCATTATTACTTGGGGGGGGGGCACGATGATGATGATGCCAATTCATCTATACATATATGCATTAGATAAGTCGACTTCACCTTTGATGCTGTCAAAGGGGGCCCCCCCCGTTCTCCCCGTATCTCCGCCCATGTTCAGAGGGTTTCCAACAATTATCGCGGAACCCTTGTTGGCAACGGGACTGTGTTCCACGGAACCCATAGCTTTCACACCGATGCTTACGTTGCCAACGGTATTCAGACAGAACTTATATTTATACAAAAATTGCCACGTTTTTAAGACAAATTTGTCTTCAAAACGTGGCAATTTTTGTATAAATTAAAACCAGGCAAAGTTTCTCATTTTTGTGATAAAGAACTTATATTATTGATTTAAATTTTTATGTTATAAATTTATTGACTAAGGGCTGATAAAAAATGATGTCTCAAGACCAGGCCCGCCCTCAACAGACGCGGGGCCTGGTACGAAAACGATATCGGTGCCAGGTTCATCTTAACAATTTCAGGGCACCAAAAAATGTTAAGCATCCCCTTTGCCTCAATTTTCTATATTTTACGGGGTGGGGGTGAAAGGCATTCATTATTTCAGAATATGCAGGAATGCTGAGAAATATCCGTACAAAAAATTTTAAACGCACCGTTAAATATAAATTAACATAAAAACTAATGAAAATTTAGCACTGAAGGTAATTTTTAACTAATGAGAAAAAAATTTCCGAAACTAATGAAAATTTTAAACTTTATGAATTATAAATAGTTGAAGAAAAATAATCCCAGCACCAATAGAAATTCAGAATTAATGAAAGAAATAATTTCCGAATTGATTCAAATTCAAATTTAACGGAAGAAAAAATTCCAGTTTTTTTTTATCAACATTCAAATTTTTTGATGAAGATACAAAATTGACTAGAGAAAAAATTCCAGATTGGATGGAAAAATCCAGAATTGATAAAAATACATAATGAACGCGGGAGAAATAATTCCAGAATTGATGAAAGTCTCCAATAATTTACCGTGACTGCGGGCCCAACAAAGCGCGGAGCCCGGTGCAACCGCATCTGTCGCACATCCCTAAGGGAGGCTCTGCTCACGACCCATTCCAGGATTTAGAGGTGAATACGGAACCCCCTTTGTGGTGACGAAACTGTTCCAAATACCCTGAACAAACACACATATCATAAATATTAAAATAATAACATCATTTAAATGACACTCAGTAGATCAGAACAAAAAAAAATTAATTGAAAACTATTGCTATTATATATATTTTTTGGCAAAATAATCCAACTATGCGTCTTTGTAATCAATTTTATAAGCAATGACATATTTTCTAGATGAAATGTTAAGTTTGGCAATTGCTCCTGACTCGACTGTAGAAATGTTTAATAATTTTCATTTTTATAGGAATTGTCATTGTATTTCAGCAGGTAAGAATAACTCTTAAACATATATGATAATATTGCAATTGAACTGCCATATTTTAACGTGTATAAAGAACCACTTTTTGCCAAAAATTGCGTCCCAAAAATAGGAGTTTCTTATACATGGATAGTATCACAGGTATATCTTTTCAACTTTTTTACAAATTTTAAGCCCAAAAAATCAGAGGGTTTCTTATACACATTAAAATACGGCATTTTGTTAAATATTAATTAAAAAGCCGTTCTATATTTCAATGTGATTTGTCTGCTATACACCCCAATCAATATAAATACAAAGTATCTAAAAATTATCCATTTAACTACATTAATTTTACAATTTTTCGAATAATTTTACTTGCTCCGTATCATTGTTGTGTGTTGAAAAATTTCTTCTAAATTATTGTAAATTAAACGAGATCGAACTTATCTAAAGAGTTCTTCAATTCGGAGAAATTAGATCTTGTGGAGACTAATTCAGTGGTACCTTACTGCTACCGATATGACTTCCAGTTTGAGTAGCAGGTAATCGAAATTATTTTACACTATATATGAGGAAGAATGAAGAGATGAAGATAGATAGGCTGACCATATTTCATCGATAAAAATGCGGGAAATCGAATCCTCAAAACAAGAAAATACGAGATAACGCCAATAATAATCACTAAAAAAAGCGATAACGCATGGGAAAAATTGCTGAAAACTTGCCATGAGCGAGAAATGGAGCACTAATGCAAATCGCAAAGAATTAAAATGCTTTTCACAGAAAAAAAAGAAGAATAAAAACGTTGAGCATGACAAATATTCGAGAATATATATATTGACAGTCATAACTATCGTAATGTAATTTATGATTAACAAAAATTATCTTCGTTCATGATTTCCATATCAAGTTCATATAAATTATGAAATTTTTTTTTCATTGATTCTGAATTTTCATTAAATGTTAAATTATTTTTTCCATTGATTCTTAACTTTCATTGTGAATATGAAAGTATTTCTTTCAATTACGTAATTTTTTAAATCAATTCCGAATTTTCATTAGTTCTCAGATTATTTCGTTCATTAACTCAAAAATTTCTTTGGTTCTAAATTTTCAACAATTCGAAATTTCCCTTAGATTTTGTGTTTTAATATCTTAGGTTTAATTTAATTGCATGTTTGTATTTTTGTATGGATTTATCAGCATTCCTCTATATTCCGTAATAGTGCGGGATTTTCAAGATGCCAATTCTCCATCCCATACAACATATAAAATCATGGCTAAAGGGTGTCCCCCAAAGTATTTTTGACGCTCATGGCCCCGTTTCTGGTAAAGTCGTTGCTGTAGAGAACACGAAAATTCTTTTTTACGCGTAATGAAAATAAATACATCTCAAATATACAATGGATGAAAAGGTCGTTTCATGAAGTTATTTATCTCATTCTATTGGACCAGTAGATAGACAGGTAAAGGCTTTGTTTGGAGACACACTTATGTCGTCCGAAGAGGATGTCACTCTCCGCTATTACTAAGAAGGTTTCGACAGATGGTTGATGCGAAGACCAGAAAAGGAAACTCAACTGGCCTTGCGGGGAATCGAACCCACGTCCCCTCACTTGCCGGGTGAGCGCACTAGACTACAAAGCCAACGAATCCTCTTTCCTTAGAGCTCGTGTGCGCTGAACGGGGCCGTACATGGACAGTCAGACTTAACTCGGGCCAAAGCTCACAATTTCCGACACTGCCACCAGATACACTTATGTTGTCCCACTTTGTTTTCTTTGTTTTACGTGAATACGTCTATTTCGTATTCACTCTGTCTCCAATCAGGTCTTGAGAAATTTTCCGCAATTTAACCAGCCAGTTGCGGAAGTTTATAATTTCGATAATAGCAGAAGACTTCTCCAATATTATGATTTTTTGCATCACGCGTGTGATCGATAGTTCTTTGTCTATTACAGCGTATGGATTACCGGTGGACTTGTCTCTACAAGAGCTATTTGCCGAATCACATTTAGATAGATGGTGAAATACTTGAATGTTTTTGGCTATCCGTTGGCACTTTTGCTTATTTCTGTTTGCTGTTGTCAGTGAAATGCTCCGATATGGATGAGATATGGTGGATTTCATTTTTTGCAGTAAAAAATAAATCTGAAAAATCCTGCGTACGCTACTGTTTGGGAAACCTTGGTCTAGACAAGACTCGCCTGTCTTCATGTCACTCGGTTTTCTGTTTCCTACGTCATCTTGGTTGAAAAATTTGAACGAACTGAATTATTTCTTCACAAAAAAATTGAAAATTAAAAGGAAATAAAGATTTGCTGACATTTATGTTTTTAATGAATTTTTTGAGTAACAAAAATGCACACTCAAAAACCTTTTGAAAATTCCAAAAAATGAATGATCGGGTTTAAAAAGGCAAAAAGGAGCTTCGTTATAGAAATTTATACCTTTTTTTTTTAGATGCATGTATATACAGTCCCGTAATAAACTCCAAGGGATTTACATTTACCAAATTCTCTCATATTTATGTGCATGTCTTACTCCCTGAAACTGAAGAACTGACATAACTTAAGCCTTTCCGCTGTCAACGTAGAAATCACAAAATCTTTTTAAAATGATATGTATTTTTTGATGAGGTAGATTTTCTTCCGATTTTCAGCAAGTGAAAACTATGGGGTATAGAAAAAGTGTTCCATTGAGAAATAAACTTTACAAAATATCTGGGTTCGTCAATTCTAATTGAAATAACAGGCTTTTGAGGAGGCGAGATACCTTATCATTGTCGTTTAAACTGTTAAGAGCTACTCTTGTTGGCACACAAGTCTTGAGCTATGCAAACACCAAACATGGGCCCCCGCTTTGTCGCTTTGTCCCTTGTGGGATATAAGCAGGTTACCTTGCGGCTGGGCCATGCTAGAAAGAAAGAAAAAGTCCCGCCAGCCACCAAGACCACGTGCCGAACGCCGGCCGGCATAGCGCCACCGGACCTCCGACCCACGTAAAGGACTACAAACACTAACACCAAACATGGCTCCCGCTCCGCTCTGAAGCAGATTACCTAGCGGCTGGGCCATGCTGGAAAAACTCTCTTGATGTCCGGGCCCGGCAGGCATCCCCGGCCCTTAAGCCACAAGACCCAACCCCGCCGGGGCCCCCATCGTCTCCGATTCGTGACAATCACACCCCCAAAGTCCCCTGAAACCCTCGCCGGCCGCCAAGGAGTCCGGGCGGATTGCCCGCAAGAGACCAACGAAAACATCCCGAGCCATCCGCTTTCATCAACTCTGTCCCCGACCATCAGCCGATCTGCAACATCAACTCCTCTCATCTTGTCCGCTGTTGGAAGGGTTTTTTCATAGGCCCGAATCTGAAAATATAACATGAAAAAAAAAACAGGATACGTGTAAAAATTCAGGTTCAATGAATTATAAAGGTGTAAGTGGAAATTATCCATATTGGCCAATTGCTGGTATATAAGCCCCGTTCACATGTACAATAAAACATCCCGGGAAGTTCCCGGTAACGGGGATTTTCGCTACAAACCGTTCACATGACGTTAAGTTTATGCCGGTAATCCCACCTCTTCTTTCCGGAAGTCGTCACTGGTTACGTAGGTTGAACGGAAGTGATTGATTCAAGATGGTTGACGAAGGAGCTTATAGCAGTTTTCGCGGCGCAAAGGATTATGGGAGAGAAGGTCGGTGTCGACCTCCAATCCACCCCAAGAAAGATGGGCTTTTTTTGATGAGCTTCTCTCCCACCTTTTTCTTCCCTACGAGGGGAAAAAGTTGTCATGCCGGTAATTATCACCAAAGCGACCCCCAAACTTGCACATGTGAACGGGGCTTAAGTCTTGAGCTATGAAGAAAGACTTGATTTCCTGAATATGTATACTCTGGAGGAACGCAGGTGTCAAAGGGATATGATCCAAGTGTTCAAAATTTTCAACGGGATGGATAAGATGGACCATGAGATATTAATACATCGTCAATCAACTGCTTCGACAAGGACACACCAGTATCGTTTAGTAAGGGACAACTCCAGGTTGTGGTGTGGCAGCAAATTTTTCTCTAATAGGGTTGTTAATAAATAGAATAGCTTACCTCCGGGGGTCATGAATTCTATCACAATCAACACGTTTAAAAAACAAGTACGATAAACATAGTGGGATAAATCGATTAGCTATCTATACTTAAAATAAGGCAACCATAATCTTTTTATGAGCAGTGCATTATATGGTATTAATTATAAGTTTTTCTTTCGTGATATATGCTTCTCATATTGGATTGTTTCTATATTTTGGCAAAATTTGACATCCATTTTCTTATTTGTACTTTTTTTCAGCCACTTCTTTGAGCAATTTGCCTGTTGTGGCCTTTGTATTTGTATTTTATTTCTATTTAAAACTCCAGTTTATTTATGTACGCATGAAATACTTTGTTTCAAGGTCATGCCGATAGAATGTTGAATAATATGTTGAGCTGTTTTGATCGGAAACTTTGTTATGTAATACACCTACAATTCAATGGTTCTTTAGCGGGACAAGACTTGTTTTCAAATACATTTCCTAGAAAAGAAATCACAGACAAGCATCCGAGATTACAAGAACGAGATGGTAGGAAAAAAAGAAACGGTGGTATTGTTGGCGTTGTTGGTGCCATTAAAAAAGTATGTTAGCCAGTAAGTGGATGTTTCGACGATTTCATATCGTCTCTTTCATGGTATTTCTCTATCGCTCGGAACATGATGGGGAAATAAAAACGAGCCAAAAAAAGAAGCAGGGTGGAGAAATAAGAAAGGATCACACATTTCTGTTCGAATGACCGTCTCTGGATTGGCAGAAATCAACGACCTGCTTCGCTTTTTCCTTATACATTCACTCCCTATACTGTATACTTATATCCAGAGTAAGCAACATTTTTATTTGATTTTTTTTTTCTCTTCTCCCCTTGCCATCACGCTCTCGTTTATTTCTGAGATTTTCCGAGTTTTCACCAAAAAGACTCGACTTTCCAAGCATTATCTCGGTCATTAGGGGCTCAGGAAGTGATTCGACGACCGGTACCGACTAAAGCGGGGCGCGGACTAACTTCAGTGGCGATAGCCACTAGTAAACTGATAACCGCAGCTTTGGCGCTCTCCAGAAAACCACGGTTTTTCCTAACGTGTCGAAGTTACTCGTGGCCGGGGGCGAATCCCAGGTCACGCTCATAACGCTAGACTATTGATCGGCCTAATCAGCCGGAAGCCTTCACTCCGTCAGAGCCTCTGTTGGAGACGAGAAAAAAGCCAAAGAAAACATGACGCCGAAATCTCTAAACTGCCTTCCAGATGCTTTCCGGTTAAGGCGCTCCTGAAACGTTTTACCTTGGGCAAACACTACGATTGCGGTTACGGCTTACCTACTACCTGCAGTAGTAGTGCATTTCATTTCTGCTTTTAACGTTCTTCTCCTTGTTATAACTCCAACAGGAGCGAAATGGATCTTTTCTAAACGCATTCTTAGCCAATCTTTGTATTCTTATTGGACACATAGTCGTATTTATTACTTCGAATGTTTTGTTTTTTGTTGTCTTATATGTACAGTAAGAGTCTGTTATAACGAGAATCTCGCTATAGCGAGTGATCTGCAAATGGTTGTCAAATAGTTAATGTTAAAGATACAAACCTATTCAGTTATAGCGAGTTGAAAATTATGAAGATTTCGCTATAACGTGAAAAGAATGGTCCAAAATGTCTCTAGTTTTTACCTTCTCTCTCTCTTAAAGAATTGAACACAGGGCTAGAACTAAAGGGGGGAGGGCGGGGGGACAACTTCCCCGGTCGGCAAAATTTAGGGGACGGAAATTTTAGGTGGAAACAAAGAAAACCATCATCAAATTGTCGAATTTTGAAGTTGCGGAGGGGGGGGGGGGTGCAAAACGTGACCGGGATATCCCAGAGATAAACTTTATAATTTTTCTAACACTATAAATTTACTTCAATATAAATTTAATAAGCAGAAAAATCCACACTTCTAGATGGTGGAATGGGGCTGGTTAAGACAGAGAGTGGAGGCATAAGAAGATAATGTGGTCAAGTGCCGCGGGAAAAAAAGTTATGATAAATAGGTCTGGAGGAGGGGTACGCAACATTTTTCAGACTGCGGCCAGATATGCCCGATGGCTACCGTGTGCAAGCTATATACTGGTGTGCTTATTGTGCTGTGGGAATAGATGCTTTTTACAAGCATCATTTGCAAGCCTATCAACGTACTAGAAAACCCTTAAAGTAATATCAATGCTTTCTGCACATTACTACAGTTATGTGCACTATTATTCAACTCGCCATTCATATAGAAATACCCATTATATTTCAGACAATAGTTTCACAACACATCGCAAGCGGGGAATTGAGATCTCAGTCCAACCTCATCTAACTGGAATCGAAAGCTCTTTCTTCAGCTATCCCGGTACTGGGCCGCGAGAATATATTAATTACCTTTTCATTCCTCAAAGCATTTCCAGACGAATAACTAATTGGTTTATTTCACAACTACGGAAAATATTATTCGAATTTTTCAGTCTAAAAATCATACAAGTATAAAGATGAAAAGCCTAAGTCTCATTTTTGTGAGGCCCCTTTTTTCTTGACGCCCCTGCCCGGGTGGGAGCATGCCTTAAGACGGCACTGGTAAAAACCTCTAGCAGTCCTACTATAACGATGGAGTATGTATTCACCTGTTGTCAGAAATGTATTTTACATATGCGTGGCAATTGTCAGTGACTAGTCAGTGAAGCATCTGCATGTATACCGAAAATATTGTGTTTTGAATCGTTTATCAAGGTGCACATAACTAGGGGTGTTGATATACAAATAAATGCTACTACAAATACAAGGACACAACAGGCAAAATGCCCAACGAGGTGGCTGAGAAAAAGATGCCCATAACAAGTATGGATGTCATATATTACTTATATCATATATACTACTCAACATATATATGATAAAGAATACTGTTTTATTTGCAAAAACACAGTGAATTACGTTAAGAAAGTATTCGTTTCGACTTTTTTCCAGTGTCATATTTTTCATTTTTGTTCAAATGATAGGTTCACAAATCTAAATTTTTGTTAAAAAATAGAGAAAATTTTTTAAATTTTGGAGTAGAAAAATCGCGTGCTCAAGGTTTCGACATTTATTAAGTTACACAATTTAACATAAGCCTCTATCGTGGATATACCGAAACGAGTGTTTCGGCCAAAATTGAACAATTTTCTGCTTTTTAGCTGACTTTTATGGTCAGTTACAATATACACAATTTTTTTTATATCATTACCTTCTTTCTAAGATTAAATACAAAATTTGATTGTAAAATATATTTTACACTTAATAATTAAAAAATTGTTAATCAATAAGTGTTGCGTCGACGTCAGCAAAAATAAATTTAATTGCCCACTGTGAATGAAAACTTCGTATTTCGAAAGCTTCGTATTACGAAAACTGAAATTATTTTATAAAATTGAATATTAAAACGTTTCGATTGATTTGCGATCAATTGCATTTTCTAATGAGGCAGAGGCGCCGAAATGAGAAAACATTGGGGGGGGGGGGCTGGAAGTTTCCATTTGTCCCGTATATACGGGCTCAAGCCCTTATGCAGGAGAGGTAGTGGTGCGTTGCATTGTATATTCATTAATTATTGGGGCTCAGCCCCCTTGTAAAATTTATTGGGACGCTCAAACAGCCTCAGTACCCAGGTTCCGGCACCTATGCAATGAGGATGTTCACTGCAGTTGCTGATGAAACGCTTCGTTTATGTTTTTACTTCTGCACTTTATTAATACCGTACCAAAAAGGAAAAAAATTGTTACATCAGAGTCCGTAAGATAATAATGAATTTAATTCATTAAAATAATTTTAATTAATTAAAATGGTTCAAATTAGTTATCAATTAATTAATAAACTTAATAGCTTAAATTAATAAATTAATTAAAAGTGTTTAATTAATTAACCAAATAAAGGGGTTTTAAATAATTAATCAAATAATTAGATCATAATTAAAAGGTAATTGGTTGTTTATCAATTATTATCTTATGAATGAGTAAACTATTCCAGACTGGGCCGTAGACTCGTAGAAATTTGTAGTTTTATACAGGGTGTCCTGTAAGTGCTAGCAGGCTTTTATCTCATCAATCATTCGTCGTAGAGGTGTGGTTTCAGTTTAAGAAATGCGCAACAGGAATTCAAAAGTTAACCTGTACCAAGAAGGATAACTTTCCACTTTTTTCCGAAACACACTTTTCAATGGTTTATGAATCCTTGGGATAAGCTCTCTCAGATTATGCAACCGGGATTATTCAAACGGGAATATTTTAGGTAGATACTACAATGTGAAGTTAGTCGTTTCTATCAAAAAGGAACATATCACCTTTTTCATACACTTCGGTATTTTTCATCCTCTTGATAATGGACATCCATGGGACCGAAATTTTTGTCCGCTAACGAAGAGTGTCGGTTAATGGACAGTAAGCTATATTGAGTTCCGTCGATGTAATTCAAAATTGTGTCTGTCAGTGGAGATGTCCGTTAATGGGAGTGTCCGTTATGGGAGGTTCCACTGTAGAATGATCGTGTTTCTTATGTTAATGACGAGAAGGCATTAAGGGTACCTTCCTGGGCTAGTGGCTAGTTAAAACCTTCAGGTGGCGAAGAAATTTCCACTTTTTCAGACTTGACCAGCTCAAATTTTAATCGAAGGGTAACATTTCAACTAATTTTCTTTCAAAACGGAACACTTCGAAAACTCAAATATTGATAGCAATTGCGTATAATTGATGTTGATCCCTTGAATGTTGATCAAGAAACATAGAATTTAGATATTCATCTACATTCTCCTATATGCTACCCCTGTTGGGCTATTTTATACTTTTGTAAAGCAAATGTTTTTACTTCTGCTGTAAATTTAACGAAACAAGGAAATGTTCCCTTTTGAAAATAAGCTCCTCATATATCATTAGTTAGAGAAAAAAAATTATATCTTCTATCTAAAATCTCTGCATTTAAGGCGTTATATCCATAAATAAGAAATGAATGGCGCATTTGTTTACAACTCCGTAATATGTTATCAAGCTGCAATACTAAAAATCGAACTTAATGCACGTAATCGCTTATTTATACAAAATATTAGGCTCTTTAAGGGAAAGTAACATAGACTACATAGACATCCGTCAAAATTGGGGTGAAAAACGGAAAAAGGAAACGGAAGCTACAAAAAAAAAAAAAAAAAAAAAGAAACCTCATACACTCAAGAGTTTATTCGGAAATTTATTTTATAATTACTAAAAAACAGAGTGATTTTTTTGTACCATTTTTTTTACACGAAAAAAATTAATCAATTTAGTATAAAAAAATATGCTTTGAGGTAACAGTTATAGGAAGTTTTTTAGGGCTATTCGAGCAATTTGAAAAAAAAAAATTGATAGTTTTTTTTTTTGTCTCCGGTGAAAAAAAAAAAATTCAAATTTTTTCTAAGTTGGTGTTGGAAGTGTACGTCCGGTGTCGGAGAAACTCAAAAAATAACGGATGTTCTGCTGGGTAATGGCTTATATGGAAAAACAACGCTAAGAGTTTTTTTCAGTCTTATCGTTTTTTTTTTAGAATGGGAGAAAATTTTTCCATAATATTGAATAACCATGGCCGGTTATTGAACTGTCCATCAATTTATTTGATCACGTAGCCTTCGTTGAAATATTTAAAAAAATAATTAAATTTATTGCTGTGTGTGAATATACAGGGTGATTCCGAATCCACCGCCCAGGATATGTCGCATTCTCTATTCTAGGCTTTTTTGAGATTTTACTATTTTTTTGATGTATTATGTGGATTGCGGCACTAAGCTCTATAACATACATGATCAACCCATGACCCACGGGGCAACTATGGTTCGGGTCATCTTATGTGTCCCGCGAACTAAAAATTAATCTTGTAAAAATGAACTAAGTGGCACATAAACAAATCTTAAGAAACCTGTGGCACATTTTCAGATCACTGAAGTGACCTGCGACGCTGTTCCAGATCACTCAAGCGACCCACGATATATTTATGGATCACTTGAATGACCCGTAGCATATTGTATTTACCTGCGATCAGGTTCCAGAGCATTTAAGTGGTCAGAGACACAGTTTCAGATAACTGAAGTAGACCATGGCACATTTCCAGATCACTTAAGTGACCTGCGGCACTGTCCCAGGTCAATTAATTAAATGTCCCGCGACCCGTTTTCAAAACTGTGTAGGACAGAAGTGGTCTACACTCTCTTAAGGCTACTACACACTACGGTTCGGCGGCTGCGGTTGATCTTATCAACAACAACGAAATTTTGTGTCGAACACACCCTACTGTTAGCAACCGGGGTTTTTTTTTAATGTCACGTGACATAGCGGGATTGGTTGGCTAAATTATTTTTCGCCAAGCAGAAATTGGCTACGATTAGCTTGCGTATTCGTGCTTATAAATTGCATTACAGTAAAACGCCTCTTAACGGACCCTCCGATGCGGTCCCCCCTCCCTCTTTTACTGCCAAATAATAATTTCCAGTTGTATAATAAAAGTATGTATTTCAAACCCGTGATTAACGATCACCCCTCTTTTACGGATGAATTTTTTTCGTCCCGTCGGTGTCCGCAGAGATTTTACTGTATATAATAATCAAAATGTTCAGGTAATGAGATTATTTAATTTTTTGATACAATATATGGCGTTTGAAATTATTTCGGAGTTGAAGAAAGACTTAGCATATAAGTTAACCCATTTTTGACCGTTCTTACAATTCGTGACCAAATCACACAATTTGTTTATATATGTTGACTGGCTATTCAAATAACATGTTTTTGAAGTTTCAAGTTCAGCTACTGTTTCAGATTGGCGTACTAATAACAAAACCTGTCTGAAGTTGGACACTTACGGTTCCATTGCAATTAAGACGTTCGGTATTGTCGACATTCTGTGTTGTAGGATTATGACGGTACCTTTCAAAGTTGTCCCATATAGGAGATGTCCGAGTTGACAGGTTCCACGGAATTTGTTTTAGATTTCACAAAGTACTTTTTTTTAACGCCCATAGGCCCCCAAGGACGTACATAGAAGGCTAGGTTGATTGTCCTCAAATGGAAGTACAGTATTTGAATTTTAAATGTATTTTCCCAACAGATCAATTGCCCTTAAGATAGATTTTTTTTTCTTATAATTCTTAGAAATCCGGATAAGAGCAAACGAATAGAGAAACGGTTACCGTCCTACACCCGTTTAAAACACCTAGGCAGGGCTTCTTGAAACTTTCGCCACTCACGGCTTTTTTGGCCTTGTCATCTTTAGGTTGAGCACCCTTGCTCTATCACAAAATTTATTATCTTGACATGTAGTATCACAGCTCTTGAGGCCGCTTCATTAACATCATGAGCCCCCCTTTACTTTTCCGAAAGTACCTACAACTTACATACTTACTCTTAAATATCATGGAATTGGATCTCATTACTTAAAGCCCCATACGTACCTGATGCCGTGGCCCGGTGGGATCATGCATCAAGACTTCTCTGCTCTTCTTATTTTTTCGGTAGAGTTCAGGAACAATCTTTGTATAAATGAAATTTACCCTACAAGAAAATCCAAAATTTATCAATTGATTAATTAATTTTATTCATAGCATGAGAAAATAATTGTAGTTTCTATTAATAAAACTTTATATCTTTTTTGCACTTACTTTTTTTAATTTCTAATTTCTGTGTAATGAGAGAACATACCTTCATCTCAATTTTAATTCTTGATATTTAGGGAAATCACTTCAATCGATACACAAGAAAATTATTTTAATTGCCATTTAAAAAAATGTTGTCATGATATTTCCCAATGAATAATTGGCTTTTCTCGTTTAATTCAGGCTCTCACTTGTTTCAAATACATCGTGACAGCCGTATAAATATGGTCATAATTTTCGAATAGCCAAAAAGTAGAAATTTTAGATCAATGGTTTTCTCTCTCTCTTAACCAAACTTCTCCAAGATCCCCCCCCCAAGGGGTCTTTGGAGAAGTTTCACAGAATCCGTAAAGTTGGAGGAAACAATTAATTTATTGTCTTTACATTATGTGCTCGATATTATTCTGCAAAAGGTACCGTGACCCTCAACCTATCTGGTACCTGGTCTTCATCCTATCGGCAGAGGAGGTCTCCGGCCTTCATCTTATTGGCAGAAAGAGTCCGTGAAACACAAAAGATTAAGAACCCCTACTCTAGACGCAAAAAACATATTGTGGGAAATTACGAAGTATTTTCTATAAATCACGAATGAATCATTGAATGAACATTATCAGTTTTATGTTAATTTAATATAGCTAATATTTTTTTAAAAATAATTTTCGTTAAAGTGTTTTAGAAAAACATTGTTTTCTTCTGTTATCTTGATAAAATTAATAAAGTAATTAAGTAATTTGTAATCAATAAATTCATCTTTTTTTAATTTCAGTATTCAAAAATTCAATATTCAATATTTCATAAAAAATGTCCATAGCAATATTTGTGCCTTTAGTGAGTGAAGAAAATGAGGGTAAAATTGAAAATCGGTTTTTGACGTAATATTCCATAAAAGTCTCAAAATCTATGTTTTGTCCAAAGATATGGGCATCATCTGATTTTGTTCGAATTCGATAAATTTCGTAACTTTTAATGTACTCCAACGTTCGTGATCCAGATGTTTGGTAAGGGATTGGTTGTTTCCGGATCATCGAGAGTATTAGATTTCCTAGAGATTGATCCAGAATCAAATGAACTCTTCATCCTGAAAAAAAAATATCTCTCCACGGAGAAATCTATCTCTAGAAAAGCCAAAACAAATTCTCCGCCCTCGAATTGGGCACCGCCCAGATCAGAGCGCGCGCCTAGACACCGCCCAAATGAGCTCGCTTCCAGTAGGAAGACATGTCTCTCGTGGACCTTCTCTCCTCGTGGCTAAGAAAAGTTGTGCTAAGAAGGGGGCCGAGGAGGTGGAAATCAAAGTTTAGATGGCAAACTTTCTTCAAGTCAACCTCTGCTCCACCATGTGCTGACAAATCACCGACAAATATTTTGGGATTCATCCACACCGTCTGGTTTGAGTGCGGATTCTACCCGAAGAATTACTACTACAGTTTTTACACAGTTCATTCAAAGTGTTGCCGGCATATGCAGATGGGATAATGAATCGGAGCGGAGATTTATCTCCCGCAACCTCAGAAACTGATTGTTCAAATCACTGTAGAGATCAACCTCCACTCGTGAAGGAGCGGATGCCATTTTCTGTCGATGCACTGCTGGGGTCTGATAATTTTTCTAAGAACTCTGTCCGCGATGTCACTAGGTTTACGGTTGATGACATCTTGGATGTGAAAGCTGAAGAACAAGCTGTAGAAGACGATGACGAAGATTATGGAAATATTCCTTTCCCTCCATCGGCAACAGAAGGAGAGCAGCTATTACCAATAGCATGGACACATCAGCATATACCTGGCTCTACAACGCAGTGGCCACAAGTTACCTGCCCAGGATCACCGAGCGCTAGTAAGTTGCTTTCATTGCATTTATCAATTACGTCAAGTAAAAAAGCAGAACCTTTTCCATCAAAAATTGTTTTTCACCTAATCTTTAATTTGCCCTTAAATGCTCATTTTTTTTTCGAGCTGATAAATTTTTTTATAGACACGTATTGGAAGGCGGAAAAATCATTTAAAAAATATATATTTCGAATTGTGCTGCTAAAACAGGGCCTTATTGAAGACGTTCAGAGCCTCAAAAATCGCACATAAAATAAATTTTATCGAAGTAATATTACTTTCCAAATATATAACTACCTTTGTGATTCAGACTAGAAACAAATTCGTATTGCAATTTGTGTGTAGGCGGGATAAAGAAGCTGTGCATATAGAAATGTCTTCTCTACTTGTCAATACAAGATTCATTGAAGATGCATCTTCATCTCCACAAATAACCAGTCTCTCAATGAATATTGTAAAGAAGCTGTGTTTAAAAAATTCAAGGAGATTCGAAAACACGATCCGGACAATCTCGGCAACATACGCGTGTCTGAGGACTTTGGACTCAATACCAGGAAGGTAAGATCTTTCCTTTACCCGTTTATGAAGGAGGCTTACGAATCCGGAAAACAAACTAAACTTGTTCGAGGCATTTTATACATTGATGGAATTTCTCATGTTTATGATGAAAGAGTGAAAAATGTCGTGAAATAAAATCTCAGACCCGGTAATCATTCGAACTCTACAAACGCGCTTCAAAACGATCAAGTTTTAATATAGATGGCCTCTGCCTGTCTAAATCAGATGAGAACATTGCATTAAACATTTTTATTACAAATGATCACACCAGCCTGTTTTTAATCATGATAGCTCTTAATTCTTGTCTAACATTCTCATTTCCAGTTCTTAATAATAATGTGATCTTCACATATTCCCAAGGGATCAGCATGATCCGTCCAGGGAATTTTTTAGTGTTAGTATACATCCATGTCCGAACCGGGATTCGAACCCAGACCTGCACAGTGAGAAGCTAGTTCCCTAACCACTCGACTGCCAGGCGACAAATAATCTTATAATACCGATTTGAATAACTGTCCCCCTAGTGCTGACCAGATCAATAATTTTTTGGAAAATTCAATCTTAATTTATAACTTATCCGGTTTGTCTAATAAATTTGTTTCCCCACTTCTCCAGATTATTGCTTGAACATATACTTATTTTGTTAGAAACGTCGTCTAAATAATTTTGTGTTCCCAGACACTCTTCGGGAGTATTCTATTATACAAATCGAGTCTCATAAACAGTTTTTTGTAGGTAGATCGAGTGGAGGCATTAGGTTATCGTAAAAAATGTTTTGGAGTGTTCATGTAATTGTGAAATCTAGATTTTACCTTGCCATTGAAGCCGATTTTCAAAACATCAAAACATGTTTAATTGTTGCCAATTATTTTCCATCAGATACAAATACAAATACAACGCCACAACAGGCAAAATGCCCAACGAGGTGGCTGAGAAACCATCTCGTAAGATATATGATGAATTCAATAAATTCCTTTTAAATTTTTCAGAATTATCAGCCGCATACAGATTTATAATTCTGGCGGGTGATATGAACACTCGTGTTGGGAAAAAACAGAATATTTTGAATTTGACCGACTATAACATTCTAGAATCTCCCGATTTGAGAAAATCGGTAGACAAAAATATCAACTCAAGAGGAAATGCCCTTTTCGATCGTGCTTAATATATGCAAATTTATTTTCTGCAATGAAATTAAGAACTTTGTGAATAACTCCTAACTGTAATTGATTTCTCATATGTTTTGTTTATATTTTTATCCCCATGTAATGTTTAAACTATTTTTTAGTTCTTTTGCCTCTTTTCTCCATCCTTTTCCCCCCTTAGTTATTCTTTTGTTTTATATATAATTTTGTGTTATGTAATATCTTTTTTTTGCCACCAATTGTTAAAGGCCAGCGGCCAAAACAATAAACTTGATTGATTGAAATTCGGATTGCAAACATAAAGGTAAAAAAGAAATGCGAACAAAACATTTTCACAAATTAGCGAAATCACAACCATACATGATCGAAAACAAAGAGTTGTCGTTGACTAAGAATTTACCAGTCAATTCAAAATATGAAATGGAAGAAATGACCTCACCTTATGTGCAAAGGCGATTCTGAATTTTTATCTTCAAACCGGCTGAAGTAATGAATGTTTAAAGAACCCTTTTTGCACATATAAAAAGCTACACATTTAAGGGTTAAGTCTTGAATAATGGCTCTGTAAAATAATCTCCTAATTTTCAATTTCAAATTATCAACCTAATCTTTAAATCTCATTCGTGTTGTGCGATACTTCATTATGAGCTAAACAGAATCAATATGCAATACATATGTGAGAGAATTTAGTGATTTCAATTTCGTTTAATCCGATTTTTTGTAATTCAGCTGATCCTCGGTCCCAATTAGGCCAGTTAAGGAAGATTCTTTCGTATTTTTGAATTGAAATCAAGACAGCAGAGTAATTAATTCAGACTCATTCATATCGAGCATTTGAATCTTATCGATACTTTATAACTTCGTCTCATCTGAAACTCGTTCTTGTGGATAGCATTTTACTGATATTAAAGATTTAAAAATAAATTTATACATAAAAATCAATTGATTTCACTAACATAACATACAAGAAAATACATTGCATGAGTTTTTCCTAAATATTCAACAGAAGAAAATGGTCCCCCTGTTATCTACACCCTATGATTAAGTTTTCTTAATTGAAATCAATCAAATGTAAACTCAAGCAAATATACTGATAGAATAGCAGCCTCCAGAATAGCAGGCAATTTTTATATGCATTAGGTCAAATGTTGATGTCTCGAAGATACTGAAATAGGAGAAAATTATTAGTTGAAATATGTTTAGTGTGTGTAGGTTACCAAAGAATAATTGAAATCAAGGGAACATCTGTGTAAATAAAAAAAATCAAAATTCATATGACAATATAGTTTTTGGACAGTGAAGAAATTATTCGCCTACCTTATTTTCAAGTTCGTAAGTTTTGATAATTCCCTAAATGTGTAAAAAAAGAATCTTCGAAGAAAAATAATTATCAATAAGATATAAGATAAGATATCAATAACATCAAGAAGAATTTATTAAAAACAGATTTATTAAATGTTTCAACAGATATTTCAACAATTAAAACATTTGATATTTTTGAATCAATATAACAATGGTTAAAACAACGCCAATCGAAACGATATTGGTTTTCTTTTATTCCCAAAACAGCATCAATAAAGGATTGTTGTTTTCATCGCAAGTACACTAATCATTCTAAAAAACCAACACTACATACTGCTTTATAAAAATTCAAAAAGTTAAAAATAATCGGAAGAATGTGTTCATTTCAACACATAAAAATAATTAAATGATAATCCTCAGCATTTTATGGACATAAGATTCTAGTTGAATCAAGTTCCAAATTATCCTTTTAGTGCATGAATTTTATTATTCAAAATTTACTATTTTAAACAATATTTTACCATGGTACAGTAATTTACCATAATTTTTTTAACCATATTTGTAATAAATTTGAAATTTAATTTGAAATTTCCAATAATTTTTTATAGATTGGAACAGAAGAAAACTATTCAATTTTTTTCTTTGGTGTTAAATAAATGGCATAATTTATTATCAATTGATTGCAGTTTATCAACTACACAATATATAGGAAGGAACACAATATATATTGAAGGGTTATGG
Source organism: Pholcus phalangioides (assembly GCF_987345545.1). Lineage (NCBI taxonomy): Eukaryota > Metazoa > Arthropoda > Arachnida > Araneae > Pholcidae > Pholcus > Pholcus phalangioides. The sequence goes on from NW_028301600.1 coordinate 10,467,956, forward strand.
AATAATTAGAGCCCGGAAGTTTAGGCACTAAAAATTGGTCAAAAAGGCATTTATAATTAATGGTAGAAATGAAAAATAACTAAAAGCTAAGATAAAAAATATATATATTGAGTCCGAAAACTGGCTAAGAAAATGATTGCACTTAACTCCATCTACTGTTTCAAATTGTAGCTTAAGTTGGATAAATATGCAGTTATTGTAAATTGATTTCATGCCGAAAACAGTGTTCGTGGTCCCTCAAGATCAGGTCGATTTCAGAACTACCGTTATCAGAACCCGTAGAAAAAATAATCGCGGGCATTTTCGTGTTACGAATAATTTTCGTTTATTTGTTGTGTATTAGTTTGGAATTTTCATCATAATTTCTTTTATATATAGTTGAAACACAGATGCTACACCTAGTTTACTTTTGTAAAAAAATTGTTAATTTTTTTTAAAATTTATATTACCACATATGCGGGACTCCTTCAAGCCCGGTGTAGCCGTACCTGTCACACATCTCTGAGGGCGGCTGTTAATTTAATCGAATACAGAATATGTATCTAAAATAAATAGTCATGGTTGTTTGCAGTGCAGTTAAGCTGTAAAAAAACCATCAAAACAACATGGGCTCCAGGGCCAGAGCCCAGCCCTGTGAGCTCCTACCCCGCCCTGTGGGAGTCCTGACTACTGATGACCTCTTGGGGCACTCATTGGTCAGTTATACATACACGACGCAGTTCAATGCGTGAACAAGACGTATTATGTGAAGCGTGGAAGAAACAAAGTTCTAACTTTTCTCTTACATAGGCTGCGTTCATCTGAAACAAAAATATCCATGTCTAACACTATCCAGCCAAAGCATAGCAACACCAAGTTATATCTCTGAGGTACTCACACCTATTCGCGTTTAAATGGGACTGGAATGAAAGGTGGGATCTTTCTGATAAATTAAGTTGGAGATTTTAAAAAAGAGCAATTCTCTCTCTCTTGTATGAAGTTTTCATTGCTCAAAGTATCCAAGTTCTACAGAATACGACCTCTGAAATTCAGAATAAACTTAAAACAATGTTAAAATAGGCATTTATGTCAAGAAAAATTCAAAAAAAGACATTTTTACAAAACAAATGGAAAATATTCAAAAAGGCATTTATGGCACTTTCCCTGAACTTCCTTGCTCAAGAAATAATAAATGGCCCATTGGTAGATTCTACAAATATTCTATCAAAATATGTAGTTTAAAATCAAGAATTAACTTCCAATTGAAGGTTTTATCCATAGATATTTTATAATTTGATTAATATATATATATATAGGATTTAATTTTTTGCATTGAGATATGAATGTACTATACGTAACTTGTTATTGCCGAGTCCTTACGATAAATTCCATCGAAATTCCGTACGATATGTCATACTATGAACTTAATCATTTAGATATGAACTAATCTACCCACTTTTTGTGCCCGAGGATCAATTTGATACTTATGGTTTTAACCCGCAAATGCTCTTTTTTATTAGAGCTGACAATTTTTTTCTTAGTTAATGGCACGTATTGAAGGCCGGAAAAATCGTTAAAAAGTCTATTGGAAATTATACTGCTTATACGGAACTTGACTGAAGACGTACAAATCCTCAAAAATTGCACATAAAATAAACGTATTGAAGTAATATTAATTTCTATATAACTACAAGGTCGAGTACACTTATAATATACCCTGGTTATACATACACTGTGGATATGACATACGGTTTTGCAATCCCCCGATTTTTGGCCCATTCACTTCCATATATTTTTACCTCTGTTATTATTATCCCGCTTAAAACATACACTGTGAATTTAACATACCAAAAACACTCTCGTAACCTACAAAATAATTCGGATATAGCATTCTCCTAATAAAAAAACTGGAAAAATGAAGCACAAAACTGAGGTATTTTGGAATTGGTTATATTTATTATAGTTTGTCATGCTCCCACACGGTGGGATAGGAGCTCACAGGGCTGGGCTCTGGGGCCCCATTTTGTTTTGAAGTTTTGTTACAGCGTAAATGCACTGCAAACAAAAATGGTTATTTATTTTAGATAAATATTCTGTATTCGATTAAATTAACAGCCGCCCTCAGAGATGTGTGACAGGTACGGCTACACCGGGCCCTGCGCTTGAAGGAGTCCCGCATATGTGGTAATATAAATTTTAAAAAAAATTAACAATTTTTTTACAAAAGTAAACTAGGTGTAGCACCTGTGTTTCAACTATACATAAAAGAAATTATGATGAATATTCCAAACTAATACAACAAATAAACGAGAATTATTCGTAACTCGAAAATGCCCGCGATTATTTTTTCTACGGCTTCTGATAACGGTAGTTCTGAAATCGACTTTATCTTGAGGGACCACGAACACTGTTTTCGGCATGAAATCAATTTACAATAACTGCATATTTATTCAACTTAAGCTACAATTTGAAACAGTAGACGGAGTGAGTGCAACCATTTTCTTAGCCAGTTTTCGGACTCAATATCTTAGTTTTTATTTGTCATTTCTACCATTAATTATAAATGCCTTTTTTAGTGCCTTTTTGTCTGTCTGTTTTGTCCAATTTTAGTGCATAAACTTCCGGCTCTAATTATTTCATAACCCTTCAATATATATTGTGTAGTTAATAAACTGCAATCAATTGATAATAAATGATTCCACGTATTTAACACCAGAGAAAAAATTGAATAGTTTTCTTTTGTTCCAATCTATAAAAAATTATTGGAAATTTCAAATTAAATTTTAAAAGTGAGCCAGTAGCAACATGCAGATGATATCTTGATGTTTTTTTCCACAAGAAGGCCGTATGGAATTTTTATTATAACGAAAAATTCATTATCGAAATAATTGCATTTAACTAAAAATAATTAAATTTGCACTGTGATGGTGTACAGCTAAAAGTGCCATCTGTTTGTAAAAAAATTAACTATTCTTACAATAATATTATGCATTATTTAAAGAGAGTTTACATCTTTCTGTATTTTTCTGTGAGACATTCATGGAATATACTCTTCAAATTATTGAATGTTTATTTTTCTGTAACTTTTGGACCACTTGGCAGTGATAAACGAATTTTGTGATAGGTGAAAGCAGAAAAATCCGTGCTGTTAATAGCATCAAAAATCTCTACCTATTGAGACTTTGCAAAAGCATGTTGATTGGTCACAAGTAGGATACATGAATATTAGTTGTTGTTTTTTTTATTTATTGTATTACTGCTGAATAAAAACCACTATCATAAACTCGAATAATATCAGTGAAACCAATTAAATTACAAAAGAAATAGATGAATGTTCTATCCTGTATGTACTGCAGGTATGTATGCCTTGTATGTACTTCACAGCTCGAATAAATTTTCGAAATTCCTCTGGAGATATCGACCAAAAACTATATTCATTCTATATTAAATTTAATTACGTGCTGCATAAGCTTATTTTGTTCGAGGCAATCTCAATAATGCACTTTATGCATGCATATAAGAATGACCTTACCTTATGTGCAAATGCAATTCTGAATTTCTATCTTCAAATTGGCTACAGTAATGGACGTTCGAAGAACCCTTTGCACATATGCAAAGCTACGTATTTAAGGGTTAAGAAGTACTAAACATTAGTAATTGCACTTAATGCGTACAGGCAAACGTTCAAAAAGTGGAAACACTAATTTCATGGATTTGTTTTTAATACCAGTTATTTAAAATCACGGATAAGTTAAGAAAAAGTAATGAATCAGGAAAAATATTTTTAATATCTTTAAGGTATAGTCAGTGTTTTTATACAGGGTAATTACTTAATGCCTTAATTAAATAATCATTTTTTTTCTATCATTGGGTTATTTCGTTCAGTTTATTTATTTTGACATCACATACACGTGTGTTTTGTTCAAGCGTTTCTCTTATATATAGCATCAGTCACATGTCTTCGCTCATTTGCATAAAGCTGTGGGCGTGTTTGTGAAATAATCAAATAACATAAAATAATCAAAACACCAATTTTTGGAAAATCCCTTATCCAGGTACCCTCAGTCAGTAACTTAAATTACAGCTCACAATATCACGTATATCTTTCTGAATTTTCACAACATTCAGCTGGAATTTTCATATAAGTTGCACTATATATCTGGCAACCAAATTATGAGAAAATAAAATAGATATTTTCTGTTCATGCGCGATTAAAAATCATTTACTAAAAATGTTCATATCTCACTAATGAATTGTCACATTCTAAATTCCTACGCAAGGTGTCTCATGCGTAGTGCTAAATTTTTGTAAATTTGTTAAAAATTGGTTGAAAACTCCGCATGTTATAAGCGAAACACATGCCATGAAAATTGGAATTTTTATAGAAACAATTGTCTTCGTGAATATATGTGTTATTCTTACGAAAATGCACACAAGTATTGCACAAAGTAATTACAATATTTTGTGAACGTTACAAATCATTTGCAGTTTTTTATCGGACAGGATCGATCAAAAACCGTTTTTTCTTATTTAATTTTTTTTGTCGGTCCCTTGAATACACTCGTGACTAAATTTTCACTGGAAATTGTGAGTACAAGCATAGAGTTCACGTGACCAAAATTTCAGAACGATTTTCCCAGCATTTTTCTAAAAATTCGAGAAAATGTCTAAACTCTAAAAAGGACATACTTTGGAAACATAGTGTATAACAAAACTTTTTTTAACAATAACAACACTTTCCGAGTAACTTATTTATTTTCAAACGAAATTCAGACATGACAATGAAAATCTCATACAAACATTTGTTAAAACCACAATTTAAATGTTAAACATTCAAAAATAAAGTCCAAAATAGATTAGGCGGTGTAAAAATACATTTTACAAAATGGTACGAAATTAGCATAATGTATGCAAGTTGCTTACATTACAAAGTTACATTACTTTTCTAAAGCATTACAAAGTAATGTAATGCTTTAGAAAAGTTCAATTTTATTTACTGTCTATCACCCACACAAATCTGCAGTCTATGTTGATAAGCATGATAAATCCCTTACAGGAGATTATCGTACTCGTATAACCTTATAAGGTCATATAGTCAAATTAAGACCTGTTTTTCAGAAATATATGCTAGATATTTTACAAGGTTTCCTAAATTTGATAAAGTACAAATAATTTATGTATTTAGTAGCTGTTACCCGTGGCTTTGCTCATGTGGATTTGGTAATCTGAAAATTACTCGGCGATGATTCCCCAAACATAACATTTGAAGGATTAATAACCCCCCCCCCCTAATTTGGTAATGTTACGTCTAATTCAAGACGTAAATATAACCAAAGTTGATTTCACACTGTAACAAGTTGTAACAAAAACTATTTTTGAAAATTTAAAGCGTAAATGAAGAGAGCAAAGTAACTGCGTCACTGCAAGTAGTCAACTGAATGGTTCTGAAGAGTTTCCTGGCACTTTCGCAAGATAGCAGTTTTGTACATGCAAATTAGAGAGAAGGGCGAATTTAGGGTAGGGCACGGGTTTCGGGCACTTTCCTCTAAGTATTTCATGCCAGATTAATTTTTTATAAGTAGTAAATTTGCAACGGCATTAAGTCAATTTGTGACACACCACAAAAATTTAGTCTTTTATGGAGTACTGTAGATATTTACCTATTACCATATCATTATGAAGGAGGTGACCGACTACCTTCAAGTGACAAATTTTGTGGAAGTTATCAAAGTATTTTTATTAGCTTATTTGACAGAGTTTTTTTTTTTGCAAATTAATGCCTTTAAAACAAGAAATTATTTTAGAAAGCATTTTCTGAAGATTTGTATTTTTTTGATATTTCATTGTATGTAAAACTTAATTTCTCAAATATTATGAAAGCTATGTACATGCGAAATGTATTTTTATTAAATTATCTCATAGATGAAATATATTATATTTAAAGATGAAGTATTGAAATCTTTTGTCAAAGTTCACGTGCTGTTTAAAAAAAATGAGAGATATTTAAAAAACCGCGTATACTGTGCAAGTTCCAGCTTATTGCACAGATATTTGTCACAGCAGCAGCAGTAGTTTCCAATGTGCAATATCTGGCGTAAATAATGGAAATAGACTAATTTCAAGGGCAAAATCACAATGAGATAAATAATTTACAATAGTCTGAAAATGTTACTGAAATATTGCCACAATTTACTGAATCTTTTCATTTTATACCATATTATAATTGAAAAAATGTTTTGTAAAAACTATTTTTACTATTTAAAAAACTTTGAAGGTAGTTATGTGCTTCAAGGGAAGTTATTTTTTGTATACGCAAAGTACCATGCATAACAATCCTGGACTTTTTTGTGGGATCATTTCCTGCGCTATCTATTGAGCATCGATTTTATTTATTTATATCAACAAAATGCTGGTTGCACTTAAATTGCGAAGAAAGAAAGAAAACCCCCCCCCCCAAGATAAAAATCAAAAGAAAAGGACTAAATAATGGCAAACTGCACACACATACATGGGGGGCGCGGTAGCCCGGTCGATAAGATACTCGCCTAAAGTACCGAAGGATGTGTAGAGGTGTCGCGAGTTCGATACCCGGTTCGTCCTTGTCAGGAAACTTTCCTGACACAGGGGTACAACAAAAAACGGCGACTTGACCGCAGAAAAAAATTGCTACCGCAGGGAGTTCCCCCATCGAGGGGTTAGCGCACCAACTTCTCGATGAGTATAAAAAAAAAAACAAGCCTGCCGTTCGGAATCGGTAATAAATTGTAGGTCCCGGTCTAATTAGCCCTTGTGTGCAGAAAATGACCGTGGTGCGACAAAAATGATCAAATGATCATACATGGGGGGCATTAAATTAAAATGGGTATCTGATCAAGAAACTCGAAAGGTCAAAGCTTGATAGTCTTTTGCAAAATAACGCGTACGTCGGTGTACAGACGAGTTCGGATGGAAGTAATTGATGGGACTAGATACTTATAAAATGTCTTCCAAGTCCCCCCCCAAAATTTTCATTGTCTTATTTGTGTTCCGTTTTAAGTTATTGCCGTTACTCCCCCTTGAAATTTTTTGCCTCGTCACATTTTTGATACGAGAAGAGATAGAAGTCCATTAAATTTTGTTTCGAAATGAGATGCCGGATTTTTAGGTGGTGAAGGTAACCTATGAGGAATCTGCCATAGACTCAATTATTCTGTACAAAGGTTTTTAACAACTGGCTGTTGTGAAGATGAATTTTTGGAAAGAGAAAATTCAACTGCCTTCGTGGAGAATCGAACCCACGTTCTTTCACTTTCCGGGTGAACGCACTAGACTACAAAGGCAACGAATCTCTCGATCTTTCCTTGGAGCCCGTGTACACTGAAAAGGACCGTACATGGACGGCCGGACCTGACTCAGGCCAAGCACGCAACTACTGACGATGCCACCAGATGGCGACTTATGAAAGGATGACGTCATCCTTTCATGAATTATTCTGGTCTTCACGTTTTCGATCCGGATGTGGAATGAAATTTGATGGCACTTCCTTTATCGCTGCTCATATCAAAAAAAGTGACCAAACAAAAAACTCAAGAGGTACGTCCTGTAACTTTTTTGTGCAGACAGCATATGCATGTAAATGACACATCTCTGGGACAGTTAAACTCCAATTGTCACACGAAAAATGAGTAGCACTTTATTCCTTCTTTCAAAGGGAATAAAAGCTCAACGGTTGATTTCAAAATTAAAATGAAATACGAAAAAACTTCAGGAAATAGTGATAAATTCATTTTTGATAGTGGCACTTCATGTCATAATTTAAAGAAATTTAAAAACTAAAATTTTCATAAAGCTTCATAAAACTATAATGTCTGTTAAAATAAAATTTGTGTCTCTCTCACCTACCTTGAACTACATTTGAATGAAAATTTGAAAAAATATTGGTGATTAAAATTCTTGATTTGTGCTTGTTTTTCTTGAAAAAATAACTGTCAAAGTTTAAAAAATTTAAAGACCTCAAAAAGGGAAAATAATCGAAAAATTTAATCACCGATGTTTCTTCAAATTTTCATCCAAAAGTTACGGGATGGAAATTTTTCCCGTAACAGTTAGCGGTGCCAATTTTATCATTTGACATTTTTTCGATAGTAAAATTTTTTTAAAATCAATAATTATAATAAAACCACTATCTCAGATGAATTTCCTTCCTTTTTTTTGCTCATGTTTCTCTATCTATATTTTACTTTAATATTAGTGGAATTTTACGGTTAAAATTTCATACCGAGTTATTCCATAATTCTCCTTTACTGGCTAACCGTTGATCCTAGAAGCGTACTGCCAATGCAAATTATCCAAATAACGCATAGTACTCAGATAGGTCATTCATGTTGCAAGGGGTTGTATAGTTATTAAAATAAATTTACTTTTCATACCGACACCCTGTCCTGAAAAACCCAATTAGAAAGTTGTTGCCCAGTCTATCCTTAGGCCAACAGAAAACCTTCTTCGTTTCTAAGTGATATATTCGCTGATATATTTAAATTCAAAATTGGAGAAAAGTTGGCATAAACTAACGAACAACGCTTCTTTACATCATTTATGCTACTTTTTCCCCCACTTTTCTCCGATTTTTGAATTCAAATATCTTAGCGAATAAATCACTTAGAAACGTGAATTTTTTTTGGACCTCAGAATAGACAGCGCTGCAACTTTCTAACTGGATTTTTGAGGACAGTGTCAGTATAAAAAAATTTTATATTTTGATAACGGTACAAACTCTTACAACATGAATGACGTATCTGAGATTTACATGTTATTTGGATACTTTTTCCTAATTCCTCTAGGATCAACAGTTCGACGGTAAAATTCGGCAAACCACCACATGTGATTGAATTAACAGATTTTTTGCTCATATATAATTTAAAATGACCTTAAGAATTCGCATTTATGACTTGATATGTTCTTGTTTCAGAATCTGTTGATAGTTCAAAACTCCAAGCCATGAAGTGCCAGCTGCGGAAACACAAAAGCAATAGAAAACCAAGAACACCTTTTACAACACAACAATTACTGTCTCTAGAAAGAAAGTTTCGATCTAAGCAGTATCTGTCAATAGCCGAAAGAGCCGAATTCTCCTCTTCACTGAATCTTACCGAAACTCAAGTCAAAATTTGGTTCCAGAACCGCAGAGCGAAAGAGAAACGACTGAAAGAAGCCGAACTGGAAAAACTTCGTATGGCATCAAGACCTCATTTATTGCCTCCAGCTTTTGGATTTGAATTTGGAGCTTCACCTTTCCTTCAGGGACTTCCAGCAGCACAGTTTGGTTCCATACCAAGGCCGATATTGGGGCCCTTTGTGGCTACTCCTTACCCGATTTATTCACTGTCGTCAACACCGTGTCCTCAGTAATGAAGTAGATTCCTATAGTGAATAAAAAAAAGATTAACGAGTTTTAAAAAATATGATCGTCATTTCATCGAGAAAAGCATACTGTTCAAATGAATCATTATTATAGAAAATAAAATGAATGCACATAATAATCATTGAGTTTGCGAGTTATCTTTATTATACGTATATGACAAACTTTTGGCATTCGTAATAGAATATACAGTCAAGTGCCCATACTTAAGTCAATTTTAAAATGTGCACTGAAAAATTGATCTTTCAATGAAACGTTAAAATTAAAAAAAATACCCACATTCTGAAGGATGTCAAAGTCCTTTGTACTGATAATTTGAAATTTTAGGTTTACATTTAGTGCCTAAAAATATAAAATGGCATTTGTACCATGTTATTCGCGGTTACCCTAAATTGAGACAGTATGGTTTTTGTGTGTCGTCTCATGTTTAAGTACCTTAATTTTAACTTGACACCATTTAAATCTTTTTAGAAAGTAGTCCTGAGCAAATACCAGTTCAGAAATAATTTTATTCATCAAAAATAACGTCTTTGTGACAAAATCACAGTAAGTTCTCTGATAAGAAAATATCACACAGCACACATTCGAAAGGAACAAATGAAATTAGGAAGTAGAAAAACTTAAAAAAAAACAAGAAAAACTTGAACTAGAACCACTTGAAGTAGAAAAACTTGAACAACATTAATGTGTGTAATGACTGGCTGGCACGAACGAACAAAGAACAAAACATTGAAATGTTTGAAAAGCTAGAGGACAAAAATGCAACAATCTCAACGGACGCTGAGGTTTCACGATTCCCTTTATCTTATTGAAACTTCATCAATGTCATCAACATCAAGGAGTGAGAACACATCAAATCTGTTTTACCCATGTAAGTTTTCATAAAACTGAACAGCTGCCCATCTGAACTAGTGTCTATGTCTATTTCTAAGTAATTAATTTGTAATTCCATGTAATGTGCCTAACATGGGGACAGTCCCAACTATAGACAAACTTGACTTTTTCCTACTCAAGCCGGGCTGTAGCTAACAATAGTGGTTATAAAAAAAAATAGAACCGACATTTTATATAGGGAATACATTACCTAATATTACCCTAAATCAGAAATCCCAGTGTCTATAAACGTAACTGTGTTGCACAAACCTTAGTAGTTCACTATAAAAATTTCGATTTTCGCGAAAACACATGAAAAACTTTTTCTCGACCGAAACACGTTCTATACACTACTGAAACTATCGTGAAATGGTAACACAACAAATATGATGACCTGTTTTAAACCTAAGCTGCGACAACCGTCAGGACTACCAACATATTAGAACAAAAAGCCCCAAATCGTCCCAAGTTAAGCCGTTGTCCCAAGTGTCCCTGTATATTTTTTATAGACTGCATTAAGTATTAAGTTTGGTTTAATTTTCGATAATTAATTGATTTTGACAACAATAATCAATGTGCAAAATTAATTTTAGATTGGTATCTGAAAAGCGAAATTATATCATGTAAGAGAATATTTCCTTTTGCAAAACTTAAGGGAATCAAGAATGCCTCTTGTTACATTCTAGCAAAATTCTAGCCAAAATTGCTGAATCAGCTAAAACTCATGTGCAAAACAATTTCAAAATCATCAAAGTCAATTTAAAATTAACGGCTATTTATGATAACAGTGTCTTAGGCCGGGATTACACTAAAAAAGTTTCATAAAAGTTCATTTATAAAACTTGAAAAATGCAACCAATAAGCTAATCGGTTGCATTTTCTCGAATGTAACCGGTAACGTTCTTGGTTGAATTTTTCAAGTTTCATAAAAGAACTTTTATGAAACTTTTATAGTGTAATTCCCGGCCTAAAATTTATTATATTCTGAACAATTTAGTCTGCAAAGACTCTTTAGAGGTAGTATCGACTCATGTAAAGAAATACTCGCATGTAACAACATTGTTATCATGTTGCGTTTAAGTTAATATAGCCATGTCAATGGAAAAACAAAGCGTAAGAATCTTGATGATACTTACCCAAAACGACTAAAAGTACTCGTGCTTCTGGATTATGTTCGAGTTATAGATGTAATTAAAATAACCGTATTTCATCGAAACAAATACGGCACATCACCAAAATATGTGCCAATTGTTTCTAAAACTGCTGAAATTAGATGGTCGTCTAAAAAAGCGTGAAACAATGTAAAATAAAGGGCTAAATTTCATCTGATCTCGGACATATTACTACAAAATCACGAATCAAATATGCCGTGATAAAATATTAACATTTTTTAACTAAGCTTTTTGTTGATAAGCGGAGAATTTTTATGTTTTGAGGACAAAAGAATTCGAAAGATTCAAGTTACATGAAATGAGAGTTATATGGTTGCCTTAAGTAGGCCTGCCATCCAAAGGTATTTATTACAATTTTTGTTATTCTGCAACCCGATAGATTTTCATTGCAACTGCTTACATTATGCGATATATATAAGAATAATATAATTTTCAATTCCAACCAAATATGGAATTTTCTTAAGAGGCTAATTTTTATTCAAACTTTCGATACATTTGCGTCATTTTCCGTCGAACGATGAAGGTCGTTATAACGAGCATCAACTTTATTCAGCTTTTAAACATAACGCACATAACTTTTTTGGCAAAGAAATATGCAAATTAAAAAATTAAAACAACCATTGCGTAATAGCTAGCAAACACCTCTAAACACAATAAAATTATTCCCCACTGTTAAGTCACATCCATTTTTAATTCTGATAAAGAAACGAAAATAAATGTGCGGTTTGTTTTGCACACTAATTTTCCAATGGAGTAGAAAAAGAATCAGTTGGTTCAAGCATATATATATAGAACATTTTTTTTATATTTGCATACTCATATATGACACTTAATCTATTATTTTCGTTGAATTCCTATCGTAGTAAAAGAATAAAAATCTGCCGAAATTTCACCGTGATTTCCAACAATGTGCTCATGCAGCAACTTTGGCCAGCCACATACCAGTATTTACCAATTAGAAAACTCTATTCTTACTCTCGTGCGACCATCTGAAACGCTCATTTAAACGTTTAACAAGCCTATTATTTTTTACGGTTTTCTGACGATGTCCAAGGGTATTTGATATTATGCCAGATAGTAACAAATATATCATGGACGTCGAAACAGCTTGTCTCTCACCACACACACACCGCATGAGCTTTTTGCTTCTCCACCATCGAAAAGTGTGCGTTTTTTTTCTTCTATATCTCCTTGCCTTCATTTCTATTTCTCTTCCTACATTGGCTTATGACGATATAAACGAACTAAGTGCTCTCCATCAAGAAAAAAAAAAATTGAAAATATAAAATTTAATAAAAAAAACCTTTTTTTTTTTCTCGTGGAAGACTAACGTTTTTGGTGGGACTTTTATCTGTAGGTGGTGAGGTTTTAACGGCTTCTTGGACGGCCGTTGACGACCTGAATAATAATTATAGCCTCCAGTTCGGAAAAGGAGCGGTAGGAAGAACAGCAGAGAGACGAACCTACTGCAAGGCGAACAAGGCGCAGAAAAAGCGCCTAGTAGCGCTGCTTATCTCAATGTACTTATCGTTGGTATCCATTAAGGGCTCGTTTGATAATGTTCCATCTCCCATTTCCAGTTAATTACCGCGACAAACGGTTTTCTAAAGTTCTTAATGACTTATTTCTCTAAGTATTTTAAGTCAATAATTTGTCGCTGTTTTTGCGATCGGTTGCCTCCCGTTTTTGGAACAAAAAGGACGTTTCCCTCCTCTCGCTTAGGCTCTGGCGGTATTCATCAAATCGGTGATAACATATACCCCATCGCAAAATGAAAAAAAAAAGAAAAAGAATACCACAAGGTAAGGGGTGGAAAAAATGGTATTTGATCGCGATTCGTAATAATTACGTTTTTACCGGTAGATCCTCTTCCACCCTCTTCCTTTTACAGTCTGTGTAGGTGCTAATGGCCGAGGAGGATAGGCTAGGCTACATCAGTTTCGTTCACTCGAGGGTATGTATGGGTATCGTATGCGAGAAAAGTTGAGCGTGTGTAGGATCGCAGTCAACAAAAAGCTCTTTAGTCCTTCATTGGAGAAGTCTATTGTGTGTGTGTCTCTCTCTCAGTTCCAAATTTCGAAGATAATGTTTGTTCAGAACCAGAATAAGGCTAAGGATGAATAAAAAATTAAATACATTAGTGTTTATATATATATAAAGAGAGAATAAAGAAAAACTTTTTCAAATTTTTCTACAAAAATACCACTTAAATTTGAATAAAATTTAGTATGGATATACACGCAATTCGTATCATAAAACAGTGAAAGTACCCACTCATATTATGAGTAATGCTCATGGGGCAAGAGTATCTTGAACTGATGTCGTAAGATGGCACCTGAAATGAGGACAATAAATTTATGATCATCTCTGACAGACGCTTATTTCCATTATATAATAGAAATATGTTCCAATGGAAATAAGGGACCATATACTCTTGGTCCCTTATTTCCATTGGAAACATCCGTCAACGCCATCGCCTACCTACACATCGTTGCTGACCACGTGCACCCGTTTACGGCCATAATTTTTCCTGATGATGATGATGGCTATATATATTTCCAGAAGGACAATATACACTCATTGCCATAAAAATTTGCGCACCAAGAAATAACTGTGGGATCAAAACGAAAGTTGGCCTGAAGGTGCATGTCGGGCAGATATGCAAATGATTAGAAATGCAGCGTGATTGCGCATTGCGTAATGCCACTAGAGGGCGTTGAACTTCGTTCTCCTTGGGGTATAAAACAGGTAAGCAGAGCTTGCTGGAGTGTATTTAATCGTTTGCAAAGGAAATGCTGAGGTAGGCATGCCGTTACGCCGCCGTCGAAGACCATATGAGCAGTTGTCAGAGTTCGATAGGGGAAGAATCATCGGGATGATGGAAGCTGGGTGGTCAGCTCGGCGAGTAGCTCGTCAACTAGGCCGTTTTGATTTTACTGTGAGGAGGTGTTGGGACCAGTGGACAGAAGAGACGTCATTTACACGGTGACCAGGTTCAGGACGCCCTCAACAGACCAGTCGTCGAGAAGACCGTCACATCATCCGAAACGCACGCGTAGAGCCAACTGCCTCATTCGCCGCTATCCAGACACAGGCAGCAGCTTCACTACGGGCCTCTGTGTCTTCCCGAACCATCGCAAGGCGCCTGGCTGAAGGACATCTGGTATCGCGGCGCCCATTACGTGTGCTGCCAATGACACCCACCCACCAACGCCTCCGTTTGGAATGGTGTCGAGCACGACGGGATTGGACTGCAACGGAATGGAACCAGGCCGTCTTCAGCGACGAATCATCAGTGATGACAACAGTGATGACAATCGTGTTCGTGTGTGGAGGCCCCGTGGTGAACGCTTCAATCCTGCCTTCGCTTTACAGCGACACACCGCTCCCACAGCTGGTGTCATGGTATGGTGTGCCATTGCTTACGATACACGGTCACCCCTAATATTGATCCATGGCACAATGACAGCCCAGCGGTACGTCCATAACATCCTTCAGCCACATGTGTTGCCACTCATGGCAGGGCTCCCAGGAGCCATTTTGCAACAAGACAATGCTAGGCCACAAACAGCAAGGATTTGCACCCCAGATTTGTCACCAATCGAGCATATCTGGGATCATTTGGGACGGCAAGTTGGACACCCTACGAGGTTGGTCGAACTAGAGGCGCATTTACAGCAACTGTGGAACGAGATGTGTCGGGACATCATACGGAACTTGTATGCCTCAATGCCCGCTCGTATCGCATCGTGCATTCGCGCTAGAGGGGGTCCAACAGAGTACTAAAACTTCTGTTCATCTGTACTTTTTTCTGCAATAAATGATCCTTTTTCTTGGATTTTCTAATTACTTACTTATTTTAATTCATGACCTACACCAGAATCGGGGATGAAGATAATTTGCATAATTCATAAAATATACAAATACAAATACAAATACAAATGCAACGCCACAACAGGCAAATTGCCCAACGAGGTGGCTGACTTAAGAACATCATGGATCCCCGAGCCCCTACCTACTACTGCTACACCACACATGCACCTCCCCCCCCCCCGCGGAACCCCCCAACGAATCGGTACATGCGGGAATGTGCGTGTACGTGGAGTGCAACCTGACGTAAAGTTTGTTTCTGTGTAATGCTTGTTATGTGTAGTGCTGTCATCTGCCCCCAGTTTTACTAACTATAAGTGAAGTGTTATGGTTGAATGATTTACCGTTGTAGGACTGTTGCTCTCTGTGGCGAGACTTTTTAACGGGGAGATCGGCTCGCATTTGCGCCTTGAAGGTGGGAACCACAGAAAACCAACTTCAGCCGACCACCACTGTGGGGTTCGAACCCGGATCCTCGCATCACGAGTCCGGCACTATAGTCCGGCATTGACAATTATATTGTTTTTTGTGAAATACATTTTAAATCGCTACAGACTTGCTGAAGCACCGTTTCTCTCCAACGGTTACTTTATAAGCAGGGTACGGATGTTGATAACATTTGCATTTTTTTTGCAGTTTTTGCATTTTTTTCCTTTTGTCGCTGTTAGGGCATTTTTTGAGTTATGGGACATTTTTTGGCATTTTCCGAATATTTTTTCACTTTTTAAATTTTTTGTCAATGGAAAGGATTCAAAAAATTTTATGAATACTGATTACATTCAGCACTTATGAAAAAATGTTTGAATTTGTTTGGAAATAAAATAAAAGATGCTTTTTGGCTTCCTAACCATAGACATACACAGGATTTTCTGAGGGGGAGCGGTTGATTTTCCGTTTTTTACTGCAAAAAACCCTACCGCCCCACCCCCAGTATGCCAGTCATGGCGCCCACATCTAGTAACAGGGCCCCCGGTCAGATATTTCACTGGCCTTTAATAGTGAATTTCTCGTGAAAAAACGAAAAATGATAAGAGTCGTCTCCGAGCCGGAGTCCTGTCAGCCCCACCCTTGGGGGGGGGGGCTAACCAATGTGTTCTTAACCGATTCATGAATATCACTCGTTTATTAGAAATGTTATTTTTGATGAAATCTATATAAACGAGAGAAACGAAAAAAACTTGAGGAAAAAAAATTTAGGTATGATTTTGATTCTATCAAAATTTTTTTCCTTCGACTTATACATATTTACACATTATTACACATTACAAATTATATTACATATTTTTCAAAAGAACTTTTTTTTATTATTTGATGGCATTTTTTCACAATTTTCAGGGTATTTTCTTCAAGTTTTTAGGGCATTTTTTTTTCAAGCTTTTAGGGCATTTTTTTTCAAGCTTTTAGGGCATTTTTTTTCAAGCTTTTAGGACATTTTAAAGTGATTTTTCAAGATTTTTTATTGACGACAACATCCGGGTGTGGCATATAAGCAATATTTTGTGATTTCGTCTACAACTCCCGACATTGTTGGCGATGATTGGTGATGTCCCGTTGGCGATGATTGGTGATGTCCCGTATGCATGATGAAATTATCCCACATTTTTATCGATCAGTTATTGCAACCCCTAATCATAATATAATAAAAACTTCATGCACATTACTTTAGTTGAATTCCCAGTATTTGAGCTGATCACATGCGGGGTTTGTTTTTACGGGTCATATCAATGAGCAAGTTTTTGCGTCAAACATGTAATAAATCTGTTTTGCATCGCGGAGCATCAATAAAATAAAAGACGAACAAACCCCGCATGTGATCGGCTCAAATACTGGGAATTCAACTAAAGTAATGTGCATGAAGTTTTTATTATATTATGACGGTTATGATATTATTTTTTATTACGGGCCATATCAATCCTGCATTTTTCTCTAATTTTTTCCTAATATACTTATGTCCAATTTCTTTCTTTTTTTCCAGTGAAACTTATTTTAATTTATAATCTTGACTAAAATCAAGATAAGCATAATTCGAATGATTTAGGAATTATATTATTATGCATATAACTATGTAAAAATATGAAAATACGGTATTCATCATATTCCATGTGCAACTTTTTTTGAATACATTTTATATCTCTGCAGAATTGTTGTAGTACTTTTACTTCTCGTCAAGGTTCTGTTTATAAGCAATAATAATTGGCTATTTCGCGCTGACGATAAGCAACATTTATTTGGTGAGAATTGGCAACAGCCTGTGCTTATCCCAATTTCCCTCAATAAAATATGGTCATCCTGATCGTTATGAAAATTCAACTTCATGCATAATACTTTTTATTGCACCTGATTATATTTTTCATACAGGGTGGGCAAAAAGTCTGTAGAAACTTTAAAAATGAATAAAAACCGGAAAATAACCGAAATAAAAAACGGTTCGCGGGGTTAGCATCGTTAGATCACGGGAATTTTTTTAAGACAGGAAAAAAACCCCTCAAAAAACAGCCGACAGATGGCACTGACGTTCACAAGTCAAAGAAAAGATATGCAAATAACGAACAGAATGCCTCCAAATCGTTTATTACAGCAGTATATATTCCACGGGACCACCACCACAGGGGATAGATAACACATTGTAGGCGAGTCACAAATCCAGCAACGGCAGAGTGCAGCAGGTCCACATACACGGTTTACAACTGTGAACTGGCTGTGGATTAGGAGCACAAATACAAATACCACGCCACAACAGGCAAATTGCCCAACGAGGTGGCTGACTTAAGAACATCATGGATCCCCGAACCATTTTTTGGAGGCCCTACCTACTACTGCTACACCACACATGCAACCCCCCCCCCCCGCGGACCCAAGTAACCCCCCCAACGAACCCCCAACGAATCGGTCCATGCGGGAATGTGCGTGTACGCGTAGTGCAACCTAACGTAAAGTTTGTTTCTGTGTAATGCTTGTTATATGTAGTGCTGTCATCTGCCCCCAGTTTTTCTAACTATGAGTGAAGTGTTATGGTTGAATGATTTACCGTTGTAGGACTGTTGCTCTCTGTGGCGAGACTTTTTAACGGGGAGATCGGCTCGCATTTGCGCCTTGAAGTTGGGAACCACAGAAAACCAACTTCAGCCGACCACCACTGTGGGGTTCGAACCCGGATCCTCGCATCACGAGTCCGGCACTATAACCACTCGACCACCACAGCGGCAACAAGTTCTTATAACCGTCTTATTTGCATATTTCCACCGAAGTCGATCGACAAGTGCTATCTATAGGCTGTTATTTCCTGTCTTAAAAAAATCCCCTTGACCTAGCGATGCTAACCCTGCAAACCGTTTTTATTTCGGTTTTTATTCATTTTTAAAGTTTCTACGGACTTTTTGTCCACCCTGTATTTAAAAGGTTCCTTAAAACATCAACCCGGTTGTAACGACACCTCGGTTTAACGACAATTTTTCTCGAATCTTCGAGGTCAATGTAACGAAGTTTCGCTGAACAGTCAACCTCGGTTGCAATGACATTTCGGTTATAAAGTCAGTAATTGGCGGTCTGGGCTGAGCTCCATAGAAAATAATATTAATGAACCTTGCATATAAAATGCCATGAACTCGGTTTTTTACACCACATTTTTTGTCGTTTTATGGTGTTTTTGATATCCAACGATGAAAAAAAGTATGTTTGCGAAGTTTGGTGCTCCGACGTGCTCCTAATTAACACGAGACATAATTTCGCTGTTTCCAACTTTTTTTGTTACAAAAATGTTCCGTTTTCTCCGGTATTCAGACGAAATTTACTATAATCATTTATCTATATTAGAATTAGACCTGAAGGTATTTTGCATAACTTACAAATTGTGTAAAAATGAATATGACTAAATATTCATCTCACTTATTTGCTATGTTGAATATTTTCACGTGAAATAAATTTTAAATCACTGCATATATTTCCTAGTACTGTATTTATACAAATGCAATGGCCACAACAGCTAAAATGCCCAACGAGGTGGTGGAAAAAGATGCCCTTGAAAAATATAGATGTGAAATTATGTATCAAAACTATAATAAAAAATGAAGCAACCTTATGAGAGCAATAAAAAACCAATAATTATGATAAAATACAGGGTGTCCCATCACGACCGCCAAAACTCTGCACAACCAGATTCGTCGCTTGGAATACATATAAAATGCCCATAGAACTGTTATCTGCACGACCCATAGTTTTCGAGAAAAATGCGAAAGAAAAGTATGACGTCATATCCGGTGCTATATCAAACGACGGCTTGACGTCATTCCACGACGCGCATGCATGCCTCGATATGCGAGGTGGACATTTTGAACATCTTCCTATGTAAACATATGCAAATACCGATGTTCATGTTTCCAATAAAGTTTTTTCCCACCGGATATGACGTCATACTTTTCTTTCGCATTTTTCTCGAAAACTGGGTCGTAAAGGTACAGTTCTTTGGGCATTTTTTATGTATTCTAAGCGAGGAATCTGGCTGTGCAGAGTTTAAGTGGTCTTGATGGGACACCCTGTATAATACACTGCCCATAAAAAAAATTATGGTTGTCTTATCTATATGTGGATAGCTTCTTGATTTATCCCAACATGTTTATCATATTTCTTTTTAAATGTGTCGATTGTGTCAGAATTCACGCGACCCCCGAGAATAAGCTATTGTATTTATTCACAACCTTATTAGAGAAAAATTCCCTGCGACACCACAATCTGGAATTGTTCCTTACCAATCGAGAGAGAGATATTGGGGTCCCCTTTTGTGTCGAAGCAGTTGATTGATGGTGTATTAATAACTCATGGTCCATCCCATCCATCCCGTTGAAAATTTTAAATACTTCGATCATGTCCCCCTTACACCTGCGTCCATCCAAAAAAATAAACATATTAAAAAAAATGGTCTCTCTTCATAACACAAGCCGCGTGTGCCATCGAGGGCACGCGTAGCTTTTCTCTGCACCCCTTCAATCAAGTTTATGTCCCTCCGTAGGTATGGTCTCCAAAACCTTAAGGCATACTCCAATCCAGAACGAACTAAGTCCCGAAAATGTGGAAGGATCACTTTATGAGAATGCGTAGAGATATTTTTGAGAATTAAACCAAGTATTCTGTACGCGTTAACAACAAACCATCGACAAAGATACCAGTGAGGTAATTCATTAGCCATATTAGGCAATTTTTCTGACAGTAATATTTTTTGGCAAAAAATGATTGATATCTTGTATTTATGACTTCCCAATTTACCGTTTTGTCTGGATCAAATATGGTCACCCTAATTATAATGTAACAACAGCTTTTTTGCATAGCATTTGATTGCATCTGCTTACATTTTTCGTCAAAAAAAGTTCTCAAAAACGGCAACAACACCCGTGTCGTTACAACTTGCTCGGTTATAACAACAAATTTTCACGATATTTTCAATGCCGTTATAACCGAATTTTACTACGTTTGATTCCCTCTGATTATATTTTTCATCAAATAATGTCTTTAAAACGTCAACCCCGTTTATAACGACAAATTTTCATGAAATCTTCGATATCGTTATAACCGAGTTTGACTGAACTTGGTATAATAATGTAGAAGATTATAAGTGACTTTTGAGATTTGTTGCGGAAATAAAAAGGAATCGAAGGCCACCTGCCGATTCGGTTTTTAATGGTTGTTTGGGGCTTTTGAGGAAAAGGCAACGACAGTTCACTTCATCCAACTTCATTAGTGAAAGGAAATTGCCGTGTAAAGGCTTATCATTGCAAGCCTCCGCTCTTTTCATTGCCTTCTCCTTTTTTTTGCCATCGGGCTCCGTTACTTATCTGTTCTCCGGCAAAAAAAAAAAACCAATCCGGAGGGAAAAAGAGGAAAGAATGACTCATACTGGATCCAGAATTGCTCTGTGAGAGCCAGAACGGTCTCAACACTGTCAACAATAGCTTTTCTAATGGCGACACCAAAGTATTAGTATCCGTACAAAATAGTACTTGGAATCAAATCTTGAAAAATGGTTCGTAACGCTACCGATCGATTATATATAAGTTATTTTTTTATTTTATTTTTTGGTTATCATTGTCCTCCTAATAAAATCGATCGCCTAATATGCACACTACAGTACAACGGAACGTTCTATTGTGCATCTACCGGGTGAGGGGAATCATAAAATGCTTTTTTTCCTGATAAGGGTGATTTATTTATTATGAATTAATTAGACTAGTAGATGTTTTTATTATTATGTCGAATTTCTTTTACTTAGACTGACTATTATTTTATCGGGACGAAAATGGGATGTTAAAATGGGATCTTATGAGACACCGCCAATGGTCATCCAATTTATGTCAAATAAATGCCAATATTGCCGGAAAATATAGGGTTTTACTTCATTTAGACTCAAGCCCCTACTACAAAGTTGTCACTACATCAAATAAAGGAATGAATATGCAGTGAATCAGAACTTAAATTAAAGAATAATGTATAATTTCCCTTTTTATTTCATGGAAAAAGTTTAAAACGAAAAATAAGTATATGAGCTAGATACGTATTTATAATTTTTGTTACGAAAATTATCCATGTCCACGAATTCAGTAAAAATAAGTAATTTACTTCATTGGAAATAAACAAAATTACACAAAATTTCATATTTTTTCAAAAAAAAGTAAAAATACGAGTAGTATATATATATATATATATATATATATATATATACTACTCGTATACTACTCGTACTCACTGATTATATAATCAGTGATATTTATATATATATATATATATATACGAGTAGTTATATATATATATATATATATATATATATATATATATACTACTCGTATACTACTCGTACTCACTGATTATATAATCAGTGATATTTATATATATATATATATATATATATCACTGATTATATAACATATATATCACTGATTTACTAACGTTGAATTAAAAACACATCATGTTTACTATTTATAATCAACGTTACTTTATAATTCATCGCATTTCCAACAAAATAAATATTTTTATAACTATTTCATATGCTCATTTAAGTTTTTAAATGGAAGGATATGTTGGATATACTTGAAAGTGGCTATCAAGACTTTTATTATTTACAGATAGTGAAAAAGAAACCATATAGTCGTATAAATAGTCATATCAAATACAAACCATAGGAGACATAAACCAAATAGAAGCGACAGGTATATCTCAAATAAGCACAAATCTTATACATGCAACTAACAAAGCACATACTTAAACCAAATAAAAACACAAGCACACGAATTTAATACAAACCACCGTCATAAATTAAATACAAACCTCAGAAAAAAATCAGTAAGCCTCTATTTGAATGTAGATAAAAAGTGATGTTCACTCTATACCAAGTCACTCATCCACATACTTATTACATTGATGTGAATGAAGTAACGAGGCATAAGTGCACATCCTCACACATAAATAGAAAACAGCGATTTCTCCCAAGAAATTAACACGCATCACGGCTCTTCATTAAACATATGTTTGAAGGAAAAAATGGTATATTATAACACAAAATATACACAAATATAATAACATAATATATATATATGTTGCTGCCAAATCCCGAATCGTGGCCAATTCGCGAAATGGACGGCCACTTCACGAATTGACCGAGAATTTTGTTCGATTTTCAGAAATGATTCGGGCTTTGGAAGGCCAATACGCGGAGTGGCTGGAGATTCCTGGCTAAAGTTAGATGTGCTGATGCAAGATCGGTCCGGTAGGTGCCAAATGCAGTTTTTCCTTCGCCATAGGGAGATACATGGCTATACATAGTAGCTGTAATGGATTAACTCCATGTGACGAGAGAAAAAACTATAAAATTAATAATATAGACATATAGTTTTTTCTGTCAAGTTTTGAAAAAAACAAACGATAACCGCATTGTGACTGCGGTTTGATGGGTTGCCAACGCAAATTTTGACATAGTTATCACGAAAAACTACACCAACTTGTCGCTGATCTCGAATCATGCCTTTTGTTATTGGACTTTGGCCAGGGAACCAAGGTCATGTTAGTCTACGGGCCCATGCGAGCATGAACGGCGGGGGGGGGGGCGGCTTTCATATGCATTGGGGGGACTTACAGAATGAGATCTGGTGCTATAATTTTCAAATATAAGCATGTAAGCTTTTTCTTCCAGGTAATTATGAGATCCCAGGACATCGATTTGAACGGGGTCCCCGATGTTGAAACGGTCATGGACGGAGTCGAGAGGTTCGATTTATTAGTGTAGGTTCATTGTATCGTTCCGTACTTTACGCACAACTATTTTTTCTATATAATTCGGCTCTTGAGAGGGATGATCACCCACTTTCTGGATTCGCGCCTGTCCCAGGGTTCCAGAAATAAATCTTATTTATTAATTTTTCATTACAAATTTAGTTATAATTATATTCAGTTTGGTAAGTATAAAGGGCCTGGCTCTAAAATGGGGGGGGGGGGGGCTGGATAACACGGAGGAGCCACGAGAAGAAAATATGGTCCAAAGTGGGCCATGGACTGAAAAAGGTTTACAAACACTTTTAAATCACACAGACTTGCTCTAGCACTATATTTCTCGCCAAGGGTCACTTATAGGCAGGGCCCTGATGTTGATGATATTTGCATTTTTTTGCATCTTTTGCATTTTTCTGCTTTTTCCCAGTTAGGGTATTTTTGAGTTTTGGTGCATTTTCTTTTGGCATTTTCAAGATATTTTTCCCCTTTTTAAATTTTTTGACAATATA
Organism: Pholcus phalangioides; assembly: GCF_987345545.1. Lineage (NCBI taxonomy): Eukaryota > Metazoa > Arthropoda > Arachnida > Araneae > Pholcidae > Pholcus > Pholcus phalangioides. Next base: position 10,492,006 of record NW_028301600.1, read on the forward strand.
GAAAGGATTCAAAAAATTATATAAATACTGATTGCGTTCAGCACTTATGAAAAAATTAGGCCTGAGAGAATCGATTAAAATTTGTAACTGGTTAAGCAAATAAATTTTAATCGATTAATTTTAACACTAGCAAACGTAGTGTTGGTAACTATATTGTTACGAAAATTATGTAAATAGTCATTACATATCATTTATTATGTCATCTTTCACCTGCAAATAGTCATTAACGCATTTCTCGGTAAATCTTCGGAAATAAACAAAATGTGGTATACAAAATTTCACATTTTTTTCAAAAAAATGTAAAAGTACGAGTAGTATTGCCGCTTTACTTATATCACTAATTTATTATCGTTGAATTAAAAGCACGCCATTTTTATTATTTATCAACATATACATGTCATTTATTTTACATGCTTATTTAACAGTTTTTGATGAAATGATATGTTTTAACACGCACTTGAAAGTGGCTATCAGGACTTTTATTATGTACAGATAGTGATAAAGAAACCAGGATATATATATGTATATAAATAGTCATATCAATACAAACCGTAGGGGACATAAACCAAATAGAAACGACAGGTATATCTTTCTCAAACAAGCACAAATCCCATACAAGTACTAACAAAGCACATTGTTAAACAAAATAAAAATACAAGCACACAAATTTAATATAAACCACTGTTATAAAAAATACAAACCTCAGAAAAAAAATCAGTAAGCCTCTATTTGAATGTAGATATAAAGTGATATTCACTCTATACCAAGTCACTCATCCACATACATATTACATTGATGTGGATGAAGTAACGAGGCATAAGTGCACATCCTCACACAATAGAATCCTCACAAATAGAAAACAGCGACCTTAATTAACACACATCATAGCTGTTCATTAAACATGTCTGAAGGAAAAAATTGTATATAACACAAAAATACACAAAAATATTACAACATAAAATATATGTTACTGCTAAAATCCGAAGAGTGGCCAATCCGCGAAATGGCCGGCCACTTCACGTTCGAGTGTTTTGTCAAAGTCCGATTTTCAGAAATGATTCGGGCTTTGGAAGGCCAGGAGTGGCTGGAGGTCCCTGGCTAAAGTTAGATGTGCTGATGCAAGACCGGTCCGGTAGGTGCCAAATGCATTTTATAGTTTTTTCTCTGTTAAATTAAAAAAAAAAAAAGATTACCGCATTGTGACTGTTGTTTGATTGGTTGCCATAGATAATTTGGGCATAATTATCACGAAAAACTACGCCAACTTTGCATTGATCCCGAATCATTCCTTTTGTTATCGGACTTTGGCTAGGGATCTCTAGCCACTTCGCGAGCTGGTTGGGTGAAGGCTGAAACTCGGGCATTGGTCGAGTCAATTTACAAAGAAGTTGGCCAATTCGCAAAGTGGCCATTTTCAGGCTTTGGCATTAATATACGGGGTGTTCCGTTAATGGACCGACAAACTCAGAGGGTTGTTAGTAGACATCAAGAGGAACAAAAATTGCAATGGAACATGCTGTCGTAAACCACGCTGAGAGGGTGAAAATCGCGAAAAACGCCAGCAAAAAGTACAATAATAACTACAAAAAGATTTATTTGGTTAATTATTACAAAAGTTGTTGGAGTGGTGGCCGCTGACATCATCGCGCCGTCTACAACGACGTAAAAACGATTCCCGGACGCGCTCGAAGATACCCCAGGTATGATTTGATGTCTGCCGCAGTGACGACAATCTGCGCTATGAGATCCTCCGGTGTGTCCACTGGCGTCGCATAAATGAGTGATTTAAGGTGACTCCGTAGGAAAAAGTTGCACGGATTGAGATCCGGCGAACGTGGAGGCCAAGCAAATGGTCCCGCGCGTCCAATCTAATTGCTACACGTGCTTAATATCGCAATAGCGCTAATTTACGCTGTCCGCAGCGCGTGATTCCACCCCAGCGCATGCGTTTCGCGACGCTTATGGTGAGTGAACCCACGAACGCGTTCAGCGATCAACGGACATCCACCTTTCGTCTCCTCTGGACTCTTGATGTCTACTAACAACCCTCTGAGTTTGTCGGCCCATTAACAGAACACCCTGTTTACACTGATATTAAACTACTATAAAAATGTACTTAGAAAGACGTTGGACTATTGGGTCTGAAGTGGATCACTTAAGGTTACTTTTACGAGATGAAGTGTTAGGAATAATTTAAAACTATTAAATTTCGAGTGATCAATTTGGGTTTTTCGATTTCTGCCTTAATATCTCATCACAGACTGCAGTAGGTCACATATTCCGATGCTGATTTTCTAGACTGAAATTGTCGGGTTTGAAACTTTACTAATCTGTCGATTTACGTCAAGAATAATCCCAACAAACTTCATAAATATTAATAAAAACATTACCTTAATTTCTAAGAAATAACGAAGAAGTATCCAACGTAGGAAAGCTCAAAATACATGTATAGCCCTTTCTTTAGTGGAAGGAGCTTTATTGTTTCGAGGCTAATATAGCCGTTTCTTCAGTAAAGAAGAGCATCATAACATGATTAAGAGACTATATTAGCCTCGAAGGGAGGTGTATGGTGTTTTTATTTGTGTATTTTGAACTTCGCAATCAGTAATCAAGAATTTGTATACTTTGAGCTCCCAAATCAAAACACAATACGGTTGTTTCGAGGCTTATATAGTCCCTACTTGAGTGGAAAGGCCTTCATACTACTGAAGAAGTGGTGTGAAGGATATAGTACCATCAAAGCAGCTGTATGGTGGTTTCATATGTATATTTTAAGAATTCCTATACTTTAGATATTTCTTCTTCTATCTCCAAAAAAATGTGTTTTCTTTTAAATGATAAAGCGCTTAAGTGGTGTCACGACCCTTGAAGTCGAATTTTCAAAAATGACTTCAAAAATATCTCATTCAATTGCACATAAAATACCAAATATTTCGTGCGAAAACAGTTAACTTGTTCTTTCAAAATAATAGAAAGAACTAATGAATTATAGTGTAAATGCATACTAAAAAAGAACACTTTGTGAACGTGCTTTTCTCAGATTGCAGTTTTTAAGTTCATCCATAAGATTAAAGCAAGACTACTGCACCAAAAATTCTGATTTTTTTTTTCCACAGTCACTAACTTTATTCAATCAAATTCATTCAAAAACACAATAGGCTACAATATAATGTATAATGCGATATATCTAAACATATGCAAGTGTATTGATATATATGAGTGTCAAGGGTTTTGCAGAAATGTTTATATTTGACATGTGTTACTAAAATAGATCTTGAACTTGGATATCTGACCATTCATTAGAATTTTACGAATTTTTAAAATTTGAAGAAAAACCCCATAAATTTCAAAACTCTAAATTCAACATTTTTTGTAAATACTTCCCATTAGTCCATTGCTAAATCCGAGGTCCATTTTACTAATACGTATCGAATAAACATTTCTACAAAATTCTCAGAATATTTGTTGCTGTAGCTGTTTTTCAATCTTAAGGATGAACTTAAAAACAGAAATCTGAGAAAACCACGTTCAAAGTGTTTTTTCTTGTATACATTTACTTTTTTCATTTATTTTGAAAGAACAAATTAACCGATTCACACGAAATACTTAGTATTTTATTTGAAATCGAATGAAATATTTTTTGAAGTCATTTTTGAAATTTTGACTTCACGGGTCGTGACACCCCTCAAGTTCGACTTTTAATCGGCCATATGGTACACCCTGTAAAAAAATATACAAAATACATCGATTCCGATATAAAAGTCAGAGAATAGCCATTTTTTTGTATACCTACTTTGAACTTTCCGTGGTTACCACAAAATGTTTGTTTTAGCATATAAAAATTTCATAAGAACAGTCTATAACATATGCCAACCAAAAACGCTGAAAACTTTCTGGCAGATGTTTTACAATAGATATTGCACAGTACATGAATATTTTATATAATATATAAGTATGAGGAATACTGTTATATATGTACTCACGTCAAGTTGTTAAAACATTAGTTTCCAGGGCAATGATTTTCAGGCAAATCGAGACACAAGCTGTTTTTTTCCATACAATTCAGAAGTTGTTGAACACACACACTAGCAAATGGCACATGTTTTGGTATTTCACGTAAAACAAATCACACAAATCACAGAAATGGTCGCGTCAGAACCGCAGGAGGATATTTATAGGAATTTCTATTGTGTAATGGAATGTTTGTGCGTATAAATTCTGTGAAAATCTCTTTTAACGTGTATTGTTTCATCATGGCTGCAATTAAATAATTCCCACGGCCTTGTAAACCCCGTTTGTTTTTAAAAACTTCCTATTCCTTTTTCTTTCATAATCATCACTTTCTATTTGGAAAAATCGGATAATTAAATTCTTATGATAAGAATAATGGACAGGTGTGTCTTGCAACTTTTCTGGGAAACAAATTTGAATCGATTGTTAACCCTTCAAATTTCAAACTCCGGTGTAATATTATAAACCCAGTTTTAATTATATAATAATCATAGCCGCCTATAGAGGTATGAAACAGGTGCGATCGCACCGGGCCCCGTGCTCTGAGGGGGGCCTCGTACTCATGGTAATAGAAGTGAAGAAAATACATACAAGGTGTCCTGCAAGTCCTAATGCGGCCTTTATCTCATCAACCATCAGTAGTAAAGGTATGGTTCTAATTTTAAAAATGTGCAAAAATGTGTTCAAAAATCACCCTGCTCCAGCTTTGAGAGTGAAAATACAGTGTGTTACAAAATAAAAAAGTCTAAATTTTTATATCGATACCAGTGCCGTCTTAAGACATGGGCCCACCCGGGCGCGGCCTGGGGGCCCCAAGAGAAAAGGGGCCTCACAAAAATGAGATCTGGTTGAAATTTCCGAGAATTTGCCTGGTAGGGCCTCAAAAAGATCACTTGGCCCGGGGGCCCATGATGCTCTTAAGACGGCCCTGATCGATACCCTGTCCTAAAAAGCCTAATTAGAGAGGAAACTGTTGCCCTATTTCTTCTGAAGCTAACAAAAAAATCCTGTTTCTAAGTACAATATTCACTGAGATATTTGAATTAAAAAAACAGAGAAAAGCTGAAAAAATGGCATAAATGAAATAAGCGTTCAGTTTATGTTGTTCTTTCCCACATTTCCTCCGATTTTTGAATTCAAATATATAAGCGAATATTGCACTTAGAATCATGAATTTTTTTTGTTGGCCACAAAAGAGGCAGCCAACAACTTTATAACTGAGTTTTTCAAGACCGGGTGTCCATATTTAAAAATTTAGATTTTTTTTCATTTTGTGACATACTGCATTTTAACTCTCGAAACTACTTCACGGCACACCAACTCGGGGGTCATATATCACCATACGGTAATTTCCAACCAGTGGGGTGAAGGCGCCATCTATCGGTGGTCACCCCAGGCTCGGCAGGCAAAGAACTTGTTCCTGATGTTCTTGCCAGGATTCGAGACCGTGGACCTTTTGACGGTAACCTTCGTCGTGGAAGACGAGCATCATACCACGGCATCACTCGGGCACTAACTCTCGAAACGGGTACAGAGTGATTCCTGAACATATTTTGAGCATTTTTTGAATTGGGAACCATACCTCTACGTCGTAGAGTCTACGACGCAAAGACCACATTTGAACTTACAGGCTCCCTGTATATATAAATTAAATTTTTTTGCAGTTTATTACTTGTTAAACAAGGTGTATTTGAGCATCAACTAAGAAAAGAAAAAAATAATATATAATGTCATGGAAACCTATTCTTCTCATGAAGGGACTCCACCACCTTGTGTGATAAAATTCATTTCTAGTTGTAGACCAAAGGGACCCAAAGCCCCGAATCAAACAGGGGCCCCTAAATTATTGAAGGTTTATTAGGCTAAATTATTAAATAAAGTCCCTAAATTTTTATATTTTTTCTATAGCGTCAGAAGTTCGATTTTGACCATTCTCTCTCTCCCCATAAAATCCCATAATGTATTGTTTTTTTATAATTTGCATTACATTAAAAATTGAATAAATTGCAATTTCACAGCACAAAATAAGAAATTTCTGCAATTTAGTAGTAAATGAAACGGACCCCTACTAAGTACAGTAAAAGTCTGTTATAACGACAGTTCACAATCACGAGAAAGAATGACGTTATAACGGACTCCTCGTTATAAGTGAATTTACAGTTTTTTTCTTTTGCTCTGTTAGGTTATGAAATTGTAGAAAATTACAGCTTTTACCTGCATTAAAACACCGAAAAATAGGGAACATTTCTTGAAACAATTTGACTTTTCGGTGTCCATTCTTTGTTAGAAGCACCACAGAGTCATTTTTACGAGGAGCATGCGCCACGATACATGTTAAATTCTTGAAAAAAAGAGAATAAAAATCTGGCATTTTTTTGAGAATTTTTCCTACGTTATAGCGGATACTTCCTAATTTTCAATTCGCTATAACCGAATATTTTTTTTTGTATATAGGTATTTGAAAATCATTTGCAAATCAATCGTTATATCGGGATTCTCGTTATAAGTCATACTTGTTATAACGGAGCTTTACTGTACTCACGGACCCCCGAGGGTCTACGGACCACAGGTTGAAAAATACTGTGATATAGCCTACAATTAATACAATATTTTTTAAGCTATGCTTTGTGTGCTAAGCAGTTTAAAGATGCCAAAATGAAGTATGAAATCATTGTATTTTGGATCCCGTCCTGTTTTTGCGGTTCTTAATTTTTTAAGGCCTAAGTTCATGGCCTTCCACAAGGGCGGGGCTGGCAGTGCTCTAGCCTGAGGGCCCGGGACAATTTACTATTTTTAGTTTTTCGCGTTATAAATAAATTCTCAAATACGGTCAGTTTACCGTGTGAATATGCATGATCCGAAATTTCGAATGTATTGTAGGCCCTCAGGCAGAGTGGTTTTCTGAGCACCCCCCCCCCTTCCCGGGGGAGACATCTATTTCGAAAATTTTAACTGGATCTCATTTCTGTGCCCGGGTGGACCAATGCGTTAAGACAGCACTGCGCAGGCCCCCACATCAGAGTTCTTTAACTTTTTCCAGTTGTGAGCACAGCCCGTACCTATAATCAAAAGAAGAGCACCCATACGGCAAGTAACATACGTATGGACCCGGGGCGTAGCGTGCTTTTTCGGACCCCCTCTAACTGCTCCTTCTACATTACACAAGAGCACCAAAATATATGCTTGCCCCTGATGACGAAGTACGGCCCTGGCCGGGCCCCTAGATTCCGCCTCCATCTTGGAACCGGGTCCATAAGGCGTTGATCTTTGACGTGCCCCCTGAGCTAAGGTCTTTGGGGAGCCCCTCCATAGTAAATTTATAGTGTAAAAATACAAAAATAATAAGATCTGTGTCGGGACACCGGGGTGGAGTCCTGCCAGCCCCAGGGCATAGATGGGGATAGACTTGGAAGTCTGGTGGGGGCGGTCATAGCCCCCCCCGTATCTCCGCCCATGCCCCAGGGCCGTGTTAACGTCATCATGGGCCCCTGGCCAAGTGATTATTCTGAGGCCCTACCTGACCAATTCTCGAAAAAAATTCAACTATTTCTCGTTTTTCTGAGCCCACTCTTATCTTGTGGCCCCGGGCCGTGCCCGGGTGGACCCATTCGTTAAGACGGCACTGGCCAGCAACACCCTTGTAGAGGCCATGTAAATACAGCAGGTATTTGTATTAATAACCAATATTAAATAGAGGCCGAAAATTTTCCCGATAAATATATTTTCTAGTGCTGCCATCTGTAATCATTCTTAAGAAACTAGAAAGCATTAGCTTTTATCGTAAAAAGTTTCACGTCTAGAACCATCTATTGGCTGAAATTGTAACTATGATAGCCCCAGCTGTGATGTGGGCTTAGCGGGCTATATCCGGGGGGGGGGGGGGGGTGGCTGCAAATCATAGGAGGCCAGGGGCGGCTTGAGAAAAAATATTTACCTGTGTTGGACCTAATTCTGGCGTCCCCTGATCAGAGAGATTAACATTACCCAAGGGGGCACAAGGTAGGCGCATTAGCCAAAACGGTTGGAGAGAAATGAGTAAGTCGGGCCGGAAGGCTCGGATGTCGAACCCCCTGGTCCAGCGCACCCAGCCCTCGATCCTTATGATTGGGGCTCCAGGCGTGAGGCTCGGGCACCCTAACCGCCATCGTCCAGAGGAACTTGTGGCCCCCTTATCTCGGGGCAAGCCCAGGAGCCCACGAGTTGTATGCATACAGATCAAAATTTCTGTTCGTTGCTTCTTGCGGGGCGCGACAATTGCCTCTACGGGTCGCGGCTTTCGAATTGTTGTGACTACATTGCGACATTTGCCATTTCTGGGTATACATTTACAATTTGCTATTTTATTTTTATTGTCTTTGTTGCGGCCAGCCCAGGTGCTGGGCCACTGCTGTTGCGACTGGATGACTCGGGTGAGCCCTCGGAGTCGGTGTGGTGGCCAGCCCAGGTGCTAGGCCATTGCCTTTGGGGCTGGATGGCTCTGGTGAGCCCTCGGTGCCTCTATGGTGACCAGTCCAGGTGCTGGACCACTACTGTTGCAGCTGATTGGCTCTGATGAGCCCTCGGAGTACGAAATATACTGACATTAATTTTTCGTTTGGCATGAGAAATTTACTTTAATGCATCTCAATGACTGAAAAACACTAAATGCGTAATGGAGATAAACAAGATCTGCTTCCCTCCGAAATGTGACATCCTGGTTTTTCAGTCAATTTTTTTTTGAGTATAGGCAAAATTTGTGAATTTTATTTTTCATTCATTCATCTTTAGGACGTTCATTCATCATGGTTCATTCATTGATCCTTTTTTCATTCGTTTATCACTTCTCAAGCACAATACGGCAGAACCTCAATCATAAATCCGATGTAATTTGAAAACTGTACGTCAGAAAATCAAATATCATTTTAATTCAACGCAAAGCATAATTGATGCCAGTATTTCTTACCCCCCCTCCCCACCCTCCCCCGTAACCCTATTCGGACGATGTTTCCTTCTCACCTCTTTCTTTCTTGGCCATACGACTTTGCCTGGGCACCCAACCTCATCCATCAGAGAAACCGTTTCTAAATATTCAAAAATTGTTTTGTTTTTGAATAAATTTATAGTGAACGCGAAAATTTCATAAACAAAGATTGTCACACCCCTGAAGTCCAGTGAGCTTCCCTCTTGTGAAGGTTAGCCTATGCAGGGTCGTGTCAAAATCACTCCCACCCCCCCCCCCCCCGGGGGCAAACTGATATTCTGCGGCCCAGTACTTGGATGGACGCCCGAGTAGCGTGGTGGTAAGATGCTCTCACGATACTCGGTTCGAACCCGAGAGACGATATATATAAGATATTTTCCCTAATGAGCTTAAGGCGACCACTGATAGACAACACCTTCATTTCCAACCCATCTCATTAATAGCAGTAAATTGCAATATAGCGATATGGCCGGAGTTGGCGCTTGGTGCAGTAGTACTTGGATGGAAGTAACAGCTTACATATTTTCATACTTTTGAAACTCATAGTGTGCCAGAAGTTTATCATGTAGTCCCCATAAAGACATGAGGTCCCCGGACTCTTCCCGGATCAGCCCATACTTGTGAACAGAGTCTGGTGAGCGTACACATACAGAGAGCATACGACCACGTACGCGCATAAACAATTTTTAGCTGAAGTTCAGAATTCTGGCTGTTTTTGCAGTGCAATGCACTTGAACACGTTCATAGCAACTGATTTTGCATTGAATAGGTAATGAACAGGCAATAATGGAAGAAAAAACAAAAAAACGGTTATTTAACAATGCAATTTTCTAATTGGTTATTTAAAAAAATGCCCCACATAGCTGGAATAATCACACCTAGTCCATGGGATTGCAGATAAAACTTGAAATTTTAACCACCACTTTTGTTGGAACAAGCCATTTTCTCACAGCAGTTTTCATTTCTTCCTCCGCCAATTCTTTAATGAGATCCTCCATTTGGCTGAGAAATTATATGAACTGCAATTCCTTTGACAAGGTTTGACTCCTCCAACGAATTTCCGTCTCGTCCAAACATACTTACTCCACCTTGTCCCGACATTTCACCGGAAGCGAATTCATTGGCCATTCCTTCGAACACATTTCCACCGTGGCCTGTCATTTCTCTGAAAACATTTCCACCTCGTTCCATCATTCATCTGAGAGCATTTCCACCTAGATCAGTCATTCCTCCGAACTCACTATTGCTTCATTCGGCCATTCCTCCAAGAGTACTTGAGCCTTCTGTGATCATTCTCTTTAGAGCACTTTTGTGCCTTCTTTGGTCATTCTCTTTAGAGCACTTTTTTGTGCCTTCTTTGGTCATTCTCTTTAGAGCACTTTTTTGTGTCTTCTTTGGTCATTCTCTTTAGAGCACTTTTTTGTGCCTTCTTTGGTCATTCTTTCTAAAGCACTTTTTTGTGCCTTCTTTGGTCATTCTTTCTAAAGCACTTTTTTGTGCTTTCTTTGGTCATTCTTTCTAAAACACTTTTTTGTGCCTTCTTCGGTCATTCTTTCTAAAGCACTTTTTTGTGCCTTCTTTAGTCATTCTTTCTAAAACACTTTTTTGTGCCTTCTTTGGTCATTCTCTTTAGAGCACTTTTTTGTGCCTTCTTTGGTCATTCTCTTTAGAGCACTTTTTTGTGCCTTCTTTGGTCATTCTTTCTAAAGCACTTTTTTGTGCCTTCTTTGGTCATTCTCTTTAGAGCACTTTTGTGCCTTCTTTGGTCATTCTCTTTAGAGCACTTTTTTGTGCCTTCTTTGGTCATTCTTTCTTTCTTTGGTCATTCTTTCTAAAACACTTTTTTGTGCCTTCTTTGGTCATTCTTTCTAAAGCACTTTTTTGTGCTTTCTTTGGTCATTCTTTTTAAAGCACTTTTTTGTGCTTTCTTTGGTCATTCTTTTTAAAGCACTTTTTTGTGCCTTCTTTGGTCATTCTTTCTAAAGCACTTTTTTGTGCTTTCTTTGGTCATTCTTTTTAAAGCACTTTTTTGTGCCTTCTTTGGTCATTCTTTCTAAAGCACTTTTTTGTGTCTTCTTTGGTCATTCTCTTTAGAGCACTTTTTTGTGCCTTCTTTGGTCATTCTCTTTAGAGCACTTTTTTGTGCCTTCTTTGGTCATTCTTTCTAAAGCACTTTTTTGTGCCTTCTTTGGTCATTCTTTCTAAAGCACTTTTTTGTGCTTTCTTTGGTCATTCTTTTTAAAGCACTTTTTTGTGCCTTCTTTGGTCATTCTTTTTAAAGCACTTTTTTGTGCCTTCTTCGGTCATTCTTTCTAAAGCACTTTTTTGTGCCTTCTTTGGTCATTCTTTCTAAAGCACTTTTTTGTGCTTTCTTTGGTCATTCTTTTTAAAGCACTTTTGTGCCTTCTTTGGTCATTCTCTTTAGAGCACTTTTTTGTGCCTTCTTTGGTCATTCTTTCTAAAGCACTTTTTTGTGCTTTCTTTGGTCATTCTTTTTAAAGCACTTTTTTGTGCCTTCTTTGGTCATTCTTTCTAAAGCACTTTTTTGTGCTTTCTTTGGTCATTCTTTTTAAAGCACTTTTTTGTGCCTTCTTTGGTCATTCTTTCTAAAGCACTTTTTTGTGCCTTCTTTGGTCATTCTCTTTAGAGCACTTTTTTGTGCCTTCTTTGGTCATTCTCTTTAGAGCACTTTTTTGTGCCTTCTTTGGTCATTCTTTCTAAAGCACTTTTTTGTGCCTTCTTTGGTCATTCTCTTTAGAGCACTTTTGTGCCTTCTTTGGTCATTCTCTTTAGAGCACTTTTTTGTGCCTTCTTTGGTCATTCTTTCTAAAGCACTTTTTTGTGCCTTCTTTGGTCATTCTTTCTAAAGCACTTTTTTGTGCTTTCTTTGGTCATTCTTTCTAAAACACTTTTTTGTGCCTTCTTTGGTCATTCTTTTTAAAGCACTTTTTTGTGCCTTCTTCGGTCATTCTTTCTAAAGCACTTTTTTGTGCCTTCTTTAGTCATTCTTTCTAAAACACTTTTTTGTGCCTTCTTTGGTCATTCTTTCTAAAGCACTTTTTTGTGCTTTCTTTGGTCATTCTTTTTAAAGCACTTTTTTGTGCCTTCTTTGGTCATTCTTTCTAAAGCACTTGCACTTTGTTCAGCCACTCCTTCTAGAGTACTTGCGGCTTGTTTGGCCATTCCTCCAGACAACTTTGCACCTTCTTCGTTCTTCGCTCATTCCTTTGAACGCCTTTGCACCTTTCCCGGGTAGTTCTGTAAGTGCAGAGGCAGGCACATTGTTGAGGCAAGCAATCATCGTAACGGACAGAGCTGAAGTTGAGAACACACTTTTCCCTGCCATAATTCTCGTCTTTCAAATCTCGATCACTATAACGGCAACCAGACTATGATGATGATCATACTTACAAACGACGCTTTCTTTTTCTTTCTTTTGTTGTAAGTTAAGTTGTGATGGTTGTAACTTACTTATATAATTTGTAGAGGTGTTTTTTTAGAAATGGCACAGATGTTTTCGCGGATACGAGAATTTTCGAAACAAAAGAATTGGCACATAATCACAGGAATTCGTCGGAAATACTATTTTGTCAATTATATTACTTTCAGCAGGTGGAGATGTATCTCGCTATGGGTTTTTGCTTTCAGATTTTTTTAATTGCATTTTCGTAATACTGCTATTGTCGCATGGTTTGACTCAATCCTTTTACCTCATAGATGTGGAAAGACCAAGGCTCAGGAGAAAGTTCTCGAAAACAAAATAATACTGCGTTGATTACTGATATGAAGTGATGATGACCGTGACTTCGGATCCAGCAAAGAGGGTCAAATCATTTACCCTTGATACGGTACACACACGCGCGCCCACACATTTTTTTCTAATACAGTCAAACAGTCAAACTCGGTTATAACGATTTCGGTTGAAAGACACCTCGTCTATAATTGGTGGTACCAGCTGATTCCTATAAAAAATATTGTTGAAGAACCTCGCTTTTAACGTCAATGAAAATGTAATATCCTTAGATACAACTACAAGTTCTCTCTCTCTCTCTCTCGTTTATTTTGTATTATTTTTATTTATTATAATTAGGGTGATCGCATGACCTGTGTGTGTGTGTAACATTTTTGTATTTTGCCCTCCTCGACTTATGAGTGAGAGAAAGCGTCCTGTTTTCAAAAGAACTATTCGAAAGAAACTATGAGTAAACTAAGACTGCATTTGACATCACAAATCTAATACTTAGGAAGAAAGGCATCTTGCATGGTTAAGCGCAATATGCTTCATATCATACTTATCAGAACTGTTAAACGGAAATATAACCTTCCTTGGAGTTCAGCTGTTTTCGACCATGTTTCCGTTCACTGATTTGGAGACCAGTGACTAAGATTTGTGTATGTAAAGACGAACTTGATTTTGCCTACCTTTTTCACAGTAAAATTCCATAGTTCTATAATAAAGATTTTTTTTAATTGCATTAAGCGTAGGCCTGTGTTTGTAAATTTTTTTTTCAATTCCCCTCCCCCCTTAAACTTTTAGCACCAACAAGGCTGCTACCACTTGTAGCAGTTTCCGTCCCCCGTTTAGCCATGCTGCTTTTCATACGGTGTTTCAGAATGAACTTCCTAAGTTTGAAATGACATTAATTGGAAACAGCGACAGATAGGAAGATGAAACAAATAGTTCGTTTAAATGGACCAGCCTTGAATTTCAAATACAGTCGGCCCCGCTTGATCGTATAACGGATAAAGTGGATACTCCGCTTAAACGGATAAATCCTCTTGCACCAAAATTTCTCCCATTGATACAATGATTAATATGATCCTCGATTAATATGATAATTTCAACTATTTTTCCCCGCTTAATTAAATATTGCGCTTTACACGTCAACTGCTAATGCACATCAACCACTATACACATAATGTTTTTATTGAATAAAACATTTTTGAAATCGGCGTAAATATGTTACACACACTAGGTTAAGATAAATGAATTTGAGAGTAGGTACTGGCCCCTACAAATCTTCAATATATACATTTAATTATTTTATTTTTGTTCTCTGTTGAGCCAATAGAGAGCGCTATCTTCCCTAATGAAAAGTTAAAAAAATCTTAGGTATTGAGATCATTTTTATTAAATATAATTTTCATTTCATTTTTGGTGTCTGATTCATTCGAGAAGCACCAGTCGAGTGGTTAGGGAACTAGCTTCTCACTGTGCAGGTCTGGGTTCGAATCCCAGTTCGGGCATGGATGTGTACTAACATAACACTAACAAATTCCCTGGACGGATTACGCTGATCCCTTTACGTGAAGATCGTGTTGTTAAAAAAAAAAGACTTCTAATGCTAATCCTTCATCAGTTTTCAAGTACAAAACTATACTAACGCTGTAAAATGTCAATTGAATTGTTCCCCACATAATGGGATATTGTTAATGTCCGATATAAAGCGAGGCCGACCGTACTCCGATTCATGAAATTAGTTGCAATTTTGGCTTATGGATGGCACCACAATTCTTTGAACTGTGGGTGATATTTTCCTTCGCGAATATGAGTCAAATCACATTAAGAAGGATTCGAAATGGTTGCCTTGAGTAGCCAGGGCATGACGAAAGTGAAAATTTTTGTAGTCACTTTCCTGCAATGCCTCTATTGCAATGGATGCGGATACCTCACAGATGTCAACTAAAACAACGTTTGAAGACTCTTTAAACAATGACCTTCAAATGACCCCACAGACAAGGGTTACCATTCGTCCTTCTTTTTGTTGTCATTTCAAGCGTCCTCCGACGTTTTAGAAAATTCTCTCTTTCGTCCTCCTTTTTTTTCAGGTTTTTCCGCGCGGAATCACTTTTTTTTTTTAAGATGAATTTTTTTTTTCACTCAATATATTTTTTCATTGGCATGAATGTTTGCACGTTTTGTTTCCCACTCATTTTTACACGCTTTGAGCAACGCACCGAGATTCCCAGACGAATTCAAGCAGTATAGATGGCAGTCTAACCATAGCCCATAGAATGAGAAAAATTGGAATTGGCATTATTGTTATTTTTTCTGGATATAGGTGTCATGGAAACTAGTTTAAATGGGTTATAATTATTATTATATTCACATATCACATTAAATTTCCCCAGTCAACATTTGTGCCCCACACTCATACCAGTCATTAATATAATTTCCAAATACTGTTTCTTGCGGGTATAAAGGGGGTTTAAACTTGCATGTATAATAGTAATATACACCATCGTATATGGTGTTTTTCTCTCGCCTTCCGCTAAGTCATGCTAGACCTTCGTGGCCAGTGTACTCTTACAAAGGTTTTTAACAGCTGGCGGATGCGAAGACACATTTTGGAAAATTCAACTGCCTTTGTGGGGAATCGAACCCACGTCCTTTCACTTTTCATGTGAATGCCCTAGACCACTGGACTACAAAGGCAACGAATATCTCGATCTTTCCTTAGAGCTCGTGTGCACTGAACAGGACCGTACATGGACGGTTGAATTTAACTCGGAGAAAAGTTTACAATTGCTGACACCGCTACCAAAAGGCGGCTTTTGGATCAGTGTAATGCAATGGGAAATTAATATTTGGCCGTAAAAAAAGGGGCGACCGCATTTGAGGGGTGTCTTTTAAGAGGAGTGATCGTTTTACTGTAAAAATATTATAACAACACCAATTTACTTCCATTTTTGAAAAAAATAATTTTTTTCAATACGTATTTATAGGGGCGGACCATAAAGGGTTAAGAAGAAAATTAGTTTAAATGATAACCCTACGTATGTTCTGAGATAAATTCACAATATATGTATTAAATTATTTAGATTTTAATTTCGAAAAAGTGAAATATTTTTTGTAGTTTTTACAACGAAATATTAAAAGCTTTAAAAATATTTGTCTTTAGATAAAAAGAGATTAATTTTTATTATCCGAGGATCACGTCACTCTCCGCTATCCACACAAAGGTTTCTAGCACTGTGCACGGACGCTTTGTTTCTTCGTTTCCCGTCACAGTGGAGGCGCTGTATATATATTTTGTATACATTGTGTATTTTGACCATTCTCAAATCTCTCTCACTTCAACATGCCAACTTCCTTTTCTTCTTACTTGCCCCATAAGTCTTTTCTACACTTCTTTTACAACCCCAGTCTGCGGTCTCCGGCCCTTATGTGCCACTGGGCGCACGTGCAATTTTTCTCCCTAGTCATTGGGTTCAGCTATCCATTTTAGTCAAATGGCTTGTACGTTGTATCGAGTTGATGACTGTCTTCATGGGGAGAACGACGCGAATGATTCGATACTTGCGAGCACGGGGCAAGGGGAGCCATCAATATAAATCTTTGCTAACTTTTTCCGACACAACTCTGCCTCTTTTGAGGTAACGGAAATAAGATGTTTTGCATCAGTCCGGTGTTGTGAGTGGTTCTATCGATCTATCTATATAATCCAAAGGTTTTGAAAAAAAAATATACTAACCTTTCCACTTTGTTAAAATGTCCATCACATGATTGATTTGTTTATTTATTAGTTGTTTGCTTTATTTTTCTCTGTGTCAAAAGATTTCCGATCCAACATACAAGTGATTTAATTCTTTTCTGATTTAAAAAAATTTAGATACGCAATTTTTTGTTTATCCAATGATACCTCGGCTAACGACGATGATTCGTTCCGGAATCCGTTCGTTAGCCGAAATCTTCTCAAGTCGAAACGCGATTTCCCATTCGTTTCTATAAAAACTCGTTTGATTTGTTCCAGCTTCTGTCCAAAATTTAAAGATAAGTGGTTTTTAAAACACCAAGGAACGCTATGAAAAACACGAAAACTAGCCAAAGGCTACAAATGAACAGCTTCAAAATTGGATAAATAAGAATTAACAGGAAGATATGATATATTAAAGATCTCTTTATTTGACACTAATGTACACAACCAACACCAGCTGTTGACACAATCCAGTCCAGTTCGTACAGATGTCTCTATCCATTTGTGGTTTGGCCCGCTCATTTCTTTGTCTGATACATGTAGATGGAAAAGATGAGCCTCTAGTCTAGACTGTCCAGACGGTTCAGATCGATGCTAACAGTCTTGTACTGAAAGAACACTTGTTCTGAAAAAAACAACAACACATAGGCTCTTTTTTTATTGCATTTTTTATTAGCCGAATCTTTCATTTTACACGAAATGATTCAAACAAGTTTCAGAAAAAAAAGTGTAGGTACATCTGAAAAACATTTCAAGAGGTGGACATGAGTTCAATTGGGCTTTTGTAGCAGTAATTCTGATGATGATCGATACTGAAATTCAGCTCAAGAAGCGGTTGCTTCACGTCAGCGCATACATCCATACTAACTAAAATATTCGTCAGCCGAGGCAGAAATGTTACGAAAAAAATCTTCGTTAGCGAGAAATTCGTAAGCCGAGGTTATCACTCCAATGACAGTATAGAGCAGTGTTTCCCAAAGTGGGCAATATCGCCCCCTGGTGGGTGATGGAATTGTCCAAGGGGGCGATAGAACCTACTGCTTTAACATAGGATCCTATGGGTTTACTTGAGTTAGGGAGCGATGAGAGGAAAAATTTTCTGATGAAGGGGGCGATGGAACAAAAGGTTTGGGAGACTATGGTATAGAGGGTGCATAGCGAATAGTACGCACCGTCACCCGTTGATTCTAGACATGGGTGGAGATGCGGGGGGGGGGGGCGTGGGTGGCATTGCCCCCCCAGCGTCAAAGGTGGAGGCGACTGATCTAATGCATATATGTATATATGAATTGACATCATCATCATCGTGCCCCCAGCAATAATGTTCCCCCCCCCTCAGACTTCCAAGTCTATCTCCGCCTGTGATTCTAGAGACATTATTTCAGTTAAAAAAAGTATCAAAATAACGTGTAGCCCTCAGACAAGTCATTCATATTGCAAGAGGTTGTGTAGTTATTAAAATAAAATGTATTTATTTATTGCAACTTTATTTATATAATAAATAAAATTGCAATGTATTTACCAGTGTGTAACCCTTGGCCCCTTCTTGAACTAATGTAGAAATGAAATCAACAAAATGAATTGAATTGAGAAAGAAAACTTTCTATACGGATATCCTGTGCTTAACAAACCTATTAAAAAGTTGTTGCCCTGCCTTCTCTGAGAACAAAAAAAAAAAAAATCCACGTTTCTAAATGCTCAGCAATATTCGCTGAGATATTTGATTTCAAAAACGAAGAAAAGTTGAGAAAAAAAAAACCCAGCATAAACTCCTATAAAACGCAGTTTTTTCAATTGCTAACAGCAAACGTGCTGTTAGCTACGCACCCTGTACATTTATCACAATAGTACAGTCTGTTTCAAAAGTTTAGGCACTTTATGAAAATTTGATTTTCGTCGAAAACTACTGAATGTGTTTACCCTGTGCCAGTAATATAAATTCTGAGCCTGGAGAGAGATTGATTTTGAGTCTATCCAGTTACATAGATTCTGAGCCAAACTCTCACGATGTGGTATGTTACGTAGTACGACTACAGTGAGGTGAATTGTAAGAATGACATTTTTTAGTCAGAAGTCTCTCCCTCAGATAAAAAATGGTCGCAATCACAAAATTAGGTGTCAGCAATTCGTTTTTAAATCAAACATGTCGACTATATCGTTTTGAAGGAAATGGTTCACCCGCCCTGCCAAAAACCATCCTTTAAAACCAAAAGATTATGCTTGGCTCGAAAGTACATGCGTTTTTAGGGACAGATGGTCACACTGATGACAGTCTGGAATGGTTTATAGAGGATTTGCTTCAATGGACAAACTTTCCTGACAGTCTGAAAATTATGAAGAAACCCTTGAGCATAACCTGCTCGCATTTGATGAAATAATTAGACGAGGGGAGAATAAATGAGTATTTTTTGAAACAAGATAGTGCTCCAATACATCTTTCCACTTCTACAAAGCAGTCACTTTTATAGCGCAATTCGCCTTGTTTAGATTAGTCAGCCTTAAACCCGAATCTCAATTCAATAGAGAATATATGAGACTATCTTATACCAATCAGTGTCCAATAATGGGAATGATTACCGAACTGTTGCAGAGCTGAAAGCAGCCACGAAGACGTCACATAGTGTTCTTTGCGTCCAAAAAGTTTACAAAATTTTGTTCTGTTCATGGAAAAAAATGCACATGAAATAAATGTGAATTATTTCTGTGCGTAAATCTAGGAATTTGGAAACTTTTTCTTTATTTGAGCCTACATTTTTGACACCCTGTATGTATTTATTTACATTTTCAAAACGTGATACTATGTATTTGCAGCTCTGTGTATGCAAATAGAATTGCTGAGTTTGCTAGTTTTCTGTTTGCTACAATTTTCTTACTCCTAATCTTTTATACAAATACAAATACAACGCCGCAACAGGCAAAATGCCCAACGAGGTGGCTGAGAAAAAGATGCCCATAATAAATATGGATGTCATATATTTCAAAAATACAGCAACCCGGTTAAAAATGCAATTACAAACAATATTGTATACATGTGTATATACTTTTGAAACAAACTGTATATATTATCGGTATTTGCGTTCCATGGGATGGATTTCATCAAAAAAAATTCAAAAACGAATTTTGTATACACATTTATGTTAGTCAAAAGACTTTTGAGCGCTACTAAATGCGTACACATCTATATGCTCACTTGGGCGCGACGTACACTACAATAACCACCCATCACATCTTTTTTGAAAAGCCTAATTCTCTCTATGTGTAGACTCCTTACGAAGAGTAAAGTTGATTAAATTCGTTTCGGTTTGTAATAAAATAAAATGCTGGACATTTTGAATCGCTATCGAAAAAAAATATCCGGATTTTTTATGGCTGAAAAACATTTCGCATGTGGTGTTGCGAGTCCTTAAACACATTACATTTATCAGATTTATGTCAAAATGATACGAAACAGGTTTCAACCAGTTTCGAAGAAACAACATGAACAACAAAAAAAAAAATAAAACGTTCTTTTTATTATTTTTTTCAACAGAAAACGTTGTGTTTTTGATTGCACTAAAAGAGAGAGATCAAATCATGCCAAGTTATCATGTTTAGATTCTTCTTGACATCACTGTAAATGTTGTCGAACTGGAACTTTTTTTTTCAGTCGAAAAAGTTCACAATCATCAATACTTTAGGATATGTTTGTTAAATTGGTTCAATGGTTGGAAGGACATTTAAATATAAAAAAAAGTATATCTGTTAATCGTCACATAAATTCCACTAGAAACTGGAGGAAAATATTTCCAATATTTATTTAGTTTTCTTCTCCCGACGAAACTGTATCGAATGTTCTAGAAATTATATTCAATATGTTTGTGAATTCCAAATGCATCTATTTGTATCTCTCCAAGTGTGTTTGATGAATTCACGCGAAATTAATGGTGTTTATAGAGTGTGTTGTCGCAAGTGTTGTTGAACAAACTTGTATACCACTTATATACCCCGAATAGTGTTTATATATATATATATACACATGCATTTACATACATAGTTTGGCTACGAATGTCTGGCATTACCCAGACTTTTTTTCCATCTGGATATCATTAATTTTGGCAGATGGTCGGTGATTTGTTTTTAATTTTATCGATTGCATTCTGCTTAGATCATTATTGGATAGCGTTAAATAGCTATTCCGTCTATTCATTTTTAGATGTTAATTAATTCTTATTTAACCCGGTTCTGTGTGTATTTGAATATGCATGATAAATTCATGGTAAGAAAAAAGCCATTATACCAATTTCTTTTGTCAATTTTTTTGGTATTTTAGAAAGTACATCTTTTAGGGTCATTTCAAAACCAAATACGGCTATATAAGAATAATACATATACTTTTTGGAAATACATATACTATCTGGAAAAAGTTGATTTCTCTTGCCGGTTTCATTTTTTAAGAGCTGCTGAAATTTTATGTGTTCAGAGATTTTTAAAATCGCACCAAATTGAGGGAATTGGAAATAAAATTCAAGGAAACAACTATTCATCTTTGCTAAGCAAGATTTTATCCGTTTATACAGTAAAACCCCTCAAATGCGGCCACCCCTCTTTTACGGCCAAATAATAATTTCTCATTGTATTACAAACGTATGCATTTCGAAACCCTGATTAACGGTCCCTCCTCTTTTACGGACAAATTTTTTTGTCCCGTTGATGTCCGTAGAAGAGAGGTTTTACTGTATCAGTAAAATAAAGGTAAATCTTATATTTTACCCTTAATTAACCATTTTACCTAATTAAAAAAAAATCCACTCTATCTAAATAAAATGCTGTGTTGAGATATATTGTTTCAATTACAGTAAAACCTCTTTTCTACGGACATCAATGGGACAAAAAAATTCGTCCATAAAAGAGGAGTGACCTTTAATCAGGGGTTTGGAATGCATACTTTTGTAATACAATGGGAAATTAATATTTGGCCGTAAAAGAGGAGTGACCGTTAATCAGGGGTTTGGAATGCATATTTTTATAATACAATGGGAAATTAATATTTGGCCGTAAGAAAGGGTTGACCGCATTTGAGGGGTGTGTTTTAAGAGGGGGTTTTACTGTAAAAATATTATAACAACACCAATTTACTTTCATTTTTGAAAAAAAATAATTTTTTCAATACGTATTTATAATGGCGGACCATAAAAGATTTTAACTTCGAAAGAGTGAAATATTTTTTGTAGTTTTTACAACGAAATATTAAAAGCTTTAAAAATATTTGTCTTTAGATAAAAGAGATTAATTTTTAAAATTCGAGTGGAGATTCAGGGGGGGGGGGTGGGGTTCACAAATTGAACGGCAAAATAGTTAATTTGTATTTGGTTAACAATGAGATATGTGTTCCACAAATCATGTCTCTAATGTTAATAAATTATCGTTGATGTTCCATTGTGCTGAAAAAAAAAAATTATCTATACACAATTTTAAAAACTATTGGCTCGCAAACACACAATCAACTAATTTTATTCGTCAATTTCTTCATAAGAAATATGTAGCAAAATTAATGGAGAATTTTTCATTTACTAATAAATCACAAACGAGTAATATTAAGTGACATTAAAGCGAGAAAATCAACTTCTAATTACATTTTTTGCGCCGACTCCTCAATGACAGCTAAAAAGATGGCTTCCGAGCACCAAAAAAAAAATCACATTGAATATCTCACTCACTATTTTTTCGTAAGGTGATTTAACTTGTTTTTTCAAACATATTACTGCAAGGACAAACTGTTTTTACCCATGGTTAGGGGACCCTTAAGAAAATATCAAATCAAATTAATTCATCTTCATTGATACAGAAAGATTTATATTAATTTACGAGAAAAACATATTTACCACATCCATAGGTCAATGATGCCTGTATATGGGTGATTGCAAACTTACATGATAATTAAGGAGTAAAATATATAAAAAATACGACATGAACAGAAATATTAAGATAAGACACACATACAACATGAACAAGACAAATTTTTTATTGTCAAATAAAAAACATGATTATAAAAATAAACAACAAAAAATATACACATGTAACACAAAAAGGCAAAATTCGTAATGTACGGCGCGAAATGTAAAATAGATAAACATTAAAAATAAAAATATATTACAAAAAATTAAACTTGCACATACTATATGCAACGCAACACAAACAAGAGTAAATTTTTTTAATTAAAAAATATACATAATTAAAGTGTATTATTTATTAATTAAATTGATTTAATTTGTGTGAAATATAAAATATTTTGTATGTGCATACACGTGTGAATATACAGGGTGCATAGCAAACAGGGACTATGGCGTTTTACTGTGGAACCGTTGATCCTACAAGTGAGAAGTTAGAAAAAAAGTTTCCAAATAACGCAATACTCAGATATGTCATTCATGTTTCAAGGGATTGAACAGTTATTAAAATAAAAAAATAACTTTTTATACAGTTTACGTGTGCCCCAAAACCCAGTCAAAAATTGTTGGCCTGTCTCTTCTGATGCCAAAAAAAAAAATTCCATGATTATTCTGTCCTTATGTACTTTGTTCAATAATAATATAAAAAAAGTGGCAAAGCTATTTTGGTTATATTTGTCATCCATGTTTTTATGTGCATCTTTTTCGGTCACCTCGTTGGGCAAGTTGCCTGTTGGGCTTTTATGTTTGTTTTCGTATTTGTATTAAAAAGTTAAGTTTTGTAACTTTTTGAAAAACCAATTTGTTTACGTAAAAGTACCATAGTATGCCCTTAAATCACCCTGATAATTGCCATTTTTGGGTTGCTGTATTGCGGATATATTTGGCATCCATACTTTTCACGAGCATCTTTTTTCAACCACCTCATTGGGCCTTTTTCCTGTTGTGGCCTTTGTATCTGCATTTTATGAATATTTACTTCATTTAAAACATTTTCGTAATTGGAAGTTTTTGTGTACGCCCCACGTTGAGAAGAAAAAAGTCTGGATGAGGACTTTTTGAACACACTGTATATATTTAGAACGACCAATAATTATTCAGTTAATATATTTTCGCGAATACTTGTTTATAGACCGAAGGGAAACATACAATTTTTTTTGTATTGCGTAAAAATAAAAAATTCACCGTGCAAAAGTGCGACGCATTCGTCATTATTTGCGCAAAAATAATTTCTGGCGGTTTTTCTTACTGCGACGTTTATTCCGAGAGAAATGGTAATAAAAACACAGTCGCAATTAGCGTGCTTCAAGCCGTGGTGCCGTGAGATACACTTGACATATTAATCTCATTCTCAAGGGTGCCGAGAACGTAAAGAGTTAAAAAAAAAAACTCTTGTCAATCGTATCATCTGCCAATTCAATTTTATTTTTAGGAAATATCGGTAGAAAAAAATTTACTTTGATGAAAATTTTAAATTTTCTAGCTGAAGTTTTTTGGGTTTTTTGCTCGAATCAAATTAGTCATTTTGATGCGTTCGGTGGCTTATAAAATTGAATAACATATTTTGACAAAGTTTTTACGTCCGAAACAAAAATTATTATTTTTTTATGTAATTCCGTGTGCTGAACACGAATTTGACCGGACAGAATTTCACTGGATTGACTACGGATTTCTCTGAAATCGCACATTTAATACACATACAGGGTGCCCCGTAAGTCCTAACGCGGCCTTTATCTCATCAACCGTTCGTCGTAGAGGTAGGCTTTCAATTTAAAATATATTCAAAATTATATTTAAAGGAATCACTCTGTACCAGTTTCATGAGTGATAATAGTGTGTCACATAAAATAAAATATAAAAAAACTTTTTATACGGACACCCTGTCCTCAAAAACCCAATTAGAAAGTTGTTACCCTGTCTCTCTTGAGGCATTTCAAGTTTCTAAGTGGAATATTCGCTGAGATATTTTAATTCACAAAGAAGATTAAAGTTTGACAAGAACAGCATAAATGAAGTAAAGAGGCGTTGCCCGTTACTTAGCACTTGAATTAGAAACATGGAATTTTTCTGTTGACCTCATGAGATACAGGGCAACAACTTTCTAATTGAAAGTTAGAGGACAAGGGGACCGTATAAAAATGTAGATTTTTTTTATTATGGGACACACTGTATTTTCAATCTTAAAACTGGCACAAGGTTCGGAACACATTTTAAGTACTTTTTAAATTAAAACCATACATCTGCGACGGGCGGTTGATGAGATAAAGACCACATTAGTACTTACAGGACACCCTGTACAGAGGCCTAATATTAATATGCATAAAAATGCAACGCAAATTTTTTATGCGCATAATTTTTTCAGCCACCTCGTTGGGCGATTTGCCTGTTGTGGCCTTTGCATTTTTATTTCTATAAAAATATATAGAAACACATGTATATTACAGCACAGTAGTTCATTAGTCAGCGTTTGACACATAGCCTACTTCTTTTTGCATTGCTCTAGTATTGGATACATGATGCATCTCTCACAATTGTTCAACAGTAATCACACAGCATCGAGGTTGACTATTACCCCTGGTAACGTTGTTCTATTGGTCTTTACCACTTTTTACGTGGCTTAATGCCACGGTTAAAATGCTAAAATTGCTAAAGTGCTAAAAGTGACAGAGTCTGGCCACGTTCGGTAAGTAAGTATTTACCACGCGATTCTCAAAGTACAAAGAACGTATTCACGTCAAAACTTGCGGCCGTGTCTGTGACACAGCCGCATTCACCCGCCCGAATTTTTTCCACTATATAATAACACTAGTAAAGCATTTTTTAACTGCTGACATGGTAATATCTCAAAAACAAGAGCCAATAAAACTTTCTCACGGTGATATTCGTGTTCGGCAGGTCTAAATCATCCGGAATAGTATGTTTTCATGTCGGATTTAAATGTTGTCCAGTGAAATGGTGTCCAGGACACCAGCAGTTAGAATCCAATTAGCTTTTCACATAATAAAGCCTTCTCGGGGACCCGGGGCAGACATTTTCTTGGGGGCCCCTTAGAAAAGAAAAAATTATGCAAAATAGTTGTATGTACATTCATTGTGAGGGCCCATTTGACTCGGGGCCCCGTGGCAGTGCCCCGGTTGCCCCAGCCTAGTTAAGGGTCTGCTTTTTCGGAATTCAAAAAGCAGAAATGAATTTCGAACAGACCAAAGTCGTGCCAGATGTTAATCAAAAATCCACAAGAGAAGACAACAATCAACAAGTAATAAAATCTGATTTTCGAGCGAGAGAGAATTTGCAATTTTTTCTCTATATAGACACATTTTTCGGGTGCTTTATCTACAAAAAAAATGGAATATTATTACAAAACATACATTATATTTCCTAAATCAAGATTTTTGTTACAGCAAAATCCTTGAACTTACACACAGAAAAAAAAAGTTAATAGACGTAAATAAATGCATAGATAATTAACGTCTTTTCACAATAAGAAAAAAAAAGACAATCATCTGTACACATTCGATACCGAAAGAATTTCCTGTTCTGCGAAAAATGTTATCATATTTGCAGTTAAAACCGTCTGAAGGTCTTCCGCTATAAATACCACCGCGAGGAAAATCACCAAAAAATAATAAAATAATGGTAATAAATTACGCACGCTGTTCCGTTAGACGATAGCTTTTACATTGAGGAAGTTGCACGTTTTTATAATGTTATAATATATTTTCGAATAATATACCAGAACCACTTAAAAACAGTGTTGATAAGAATTAGAATTTCTCTTACTAATGCATCATGTCTCATTGCGGTTGCGATATTTTTCTGTATTTTGCTTACTGTTTATCAAATGAAGATGAAAGTAATCTCCAGAATTTCAAGGCCAAGGTTTGGGATTTGATAGTTTTCTCAGCAAAATGGATGAATATCTTTGTTATATATCTATGTTCCGTTCCTCTTATTATTTTTTTGTTTTCTATATAAATACCGTCTGGAGATAAAATGAAATGTATTCTTAGTTTTTATTTCTCATTGAAAATGTGTAAAGCCACGTGATTCTGACTAGTTTTTCTTCTCCAAACGGTTACTGGATTGATGAAAAAAATATTTTAATATATTTTTGGTTTATACCGTATTTTTTTTTGTGTTTTCGGTTTTTCCGTTAAAATAAATGGACTAAAATTATTAAATACTGATATTTAAGAACCATAATGTACTAATTCGTCCCAAAAGTTCTTGTATTTTAGTAGGGAAAAGGTGGAAAATTTCTTCCCATTGACTTACCACCCCAACTGATTCCAAGCGTTCTTTGAAAACGTCTGCTAACCTTTCTTTTAAAACATCGAAGTTAGTTCTCCGAAAGCAAAGAACCAGTCTTTTGTTATCAACCTTACCCGAAGAAAACTTACAGAGAAAACCGACGACACACGATGATAACTGGAAGAAAACTCGCCCCCCACTGAAACATGTTCAAATACAAATACAAATACAACGCCACAACAGGCAAAATGCCCAACGAGGTGGCTGAGAAAAAGATGCCCATAAAAATATGGATGTCATACATTTCAAAAATACAGCAACCCAATTAAAAATGCAATTAATAAAACTTATAAACAATATATACACGCAACAGGATCCTCGCAACTAGTGAGAACTAAATCCAAAATAGCAGTACCCCTAGTGAATACTACCCCTTCTGATACATGCTGATACAAAACATTATCGAGCACCAAATTAAAAAAGTTCCTTTCATATTGATCTCCAGCTGAACGATTCTCCCCGTCTATACCAGGGTAACTGAAATCCCATAGTATTACAACCCTCTTACGCTTACACCTGTAAGAAATTTCATCATGAAGTTTGACGATGTAGTTTGGATCCCTATTCGGTGGATTGTAACAAACCCCAACAATAAGTTTATGTCGAATTTTGTTTTCAAGCTCAACCCATATAGTTTCAATATCACTTCTCTGCACGTTACACTCTCTAGCCTTCAAACAGGATTTTACGTATATCAACACTCCACCCCCTTTCCTATCAGATCTATTTCTCAAAAAAGTATCGTATCCCGAGATGTGTAAGAAAGATTCATCCCCATCGTTTGCCCAAGATTCTGTAATGGCTATAAGATCCAGGCCCTCTCCACAACTATTATAGTTTCTAAAAAAATCTTTCTTATTACCCAAACTCCTGGCATTAACTAGCACACATTTTAATTTGCCCTGTGATTTAGCGTCAATCGAGAAGCCATCCAAGTCAGAGGTGGGTAATTCCCCGTCAATACTGATGTTTATACAAAAATTGCCACGTTTTCAAGACAAATAAATTCAATTGGTCGAATGGTCGACGCGTTTCGGACAGGACCTCGTGGTCAGAATTCACACGAATTTTCACGACTGAGGTCAGTCGTGACAAAACTTTCAACACTTTGCAACAGATGGCTCCCCAATTCGCATCCAAAGACCACTCGGACGCAGCAAATACAAAGGCGAACTCTTCGGACGACCAGACGTAAACATCACCCCTCCACGACTCATTCGTGTGAATTCTGACCACGAGGTCCTGATGACGGCTCTCCATTGAAGAGCCGAAACGCGTCGACCATTCGACCAGTTGAATTTATTTGTCTTGAAAACGTGGCAATTTTTGTATAAATTAAAACCAGGCAAAGTTTCTCATTTTTGTGAAAATACTGTTGTTATTATCATTAACTAACTCGCATTCCCAACTACGTGGTCTGGGAGTACAAAACCTGACCTAAGCCTATCGTAAACCTCCCAGACCCCCCTGTTATTCAGATAAATCCTATCCCAACGAAGCCACCTATCGGTAACTGCGGAAAGCTCCAAGAACGTCCCCAAGTGATGAGCAAATGTCCTTCAATGGAGCAAATGCCCAATTTTTGTTAGATAAGGAACATTTTTCGAACACCACTCATTCAGATGTCTTGAAGCTTTGTGTGTGTCTGAACACTATGGTGTTACATACTTGAACACGAGCTTTTAGGATTTTAATATTTCTGGTTATTTTTTTTTTATCTCCAACAACATGCAACTTTTTCAAAAATCACCAAAATGTACCCATATTTTGTGCCATAAAATTTTTTTAAAAATAATTTTAATAAAAAATCCTCGTGTTAAAGTATGTAACACCATAGTGTTGAGCGACACAAAGTTTCAAGACATTTGAATGAGTTACGTTCGAAAAAAATATTTCTTTTCTAACAAAAACTTAGTTTTGAGAAAAACGCATTTTAGTTAAAAACATTAGCATGTGTATAATGCCTGCCAGCAGTTTATATTAAAATACTTTAAAATTATTTTTAGTACAGGTAGAATAAAAACCTGAACACAGACGCTGAAAATTTCATAGTATTCAAAAATTGAAAAATTGGAAAAAGTGTTTTTTGGAAAATTTACGTGCACACAATCCTCCTTAAATAAGTGATATTTAAGGACCATAATGTATTGATTCCTCCCAAAAGTTCTTGTATCTGAGAGAAGAAAAAATTCAAAAAATTTTACATCTATTTATTTCTCACAAATTTAAGGTCAAAATTCCATTTCTTATAGAATTTTAGCTGGTGGGGCTTTTATTATGCATGCCTGTATATGAGAAATGATTTAACGTCATAAAGAATTTTAATGGAAACAAAAAAAAATTAAATGGTGTGGCGTCTGGTCAATTGGTACATGAGATAAAATTTACCATAATTTCCCGTGATATTGGTTTTAGGTGATCAAAGATAAATGGTGATTTGGAATTACGTTTCAAAAGTAAGTCACAAACGGCATATCGATCAGTTCAGTACTTATGGGTCATGTCATTTTACGGCTTCGATATTTTTCTCTATTTTGTTTCTATTTATCAAATAAAGATGAAAATAATCTCCTGAATTTCAATTCCAAGATTTGAGATTTGACCGTTTTCCCAGCGAAATGGCTGGACAGGACATCTTGGTTAATAATGCATCTACACAATCTCCATTCTTATTTTTTTCTAATTTTCCATAAAAAAACCGTCTGGAGATAAAATGAAATATATTCTTATTTTGTTTTTCATTGAAAATGGTGTGAAGAAGC
Organism: Pholcus phalangioides; assembly: GCF_987345545.1. Lineage (NCBI taxonomy): Eukaryota > Metazoa > Arthropoda > Arachnida > Araneae > Pholcidae > Pholcus > Pholcus phalangioides. The sequence goes on from NW_028301600.1 coordinate 10,521,455, forward strand.
GTGATTCTCTGACTTAGTTTTTCTTCTTCGAACGATATTGGATTGACGAAAAAAAAATTTTTCATTATATTTTTGCTCTTTTTTTGTTATTTTCAGTTTTTCCGAAATTGATTCGTCTCCAAAGTTCTTGTATTTTAGTAGAGAAAGAGTGCAAAATTTTACCCCTATTTATTTTAGACAAATTTAAGCAGTTTTTTCAGCTTTTATTCGAAATATCCTTTCTCGTAGAATTTGAGCTGGTGTATCTTTTGATTATTGCATAACTGTATATAGGAAAATGATTTGCTGTTGTAATTAATTTTGATGGAAGCAAAAAAAATACATTCATTAAATTAAATCGTGGGATGTCTGGTGAGTTGATAGATAGGATAAATTTAGCAGAATTTATCATGAATTCGGTTATGAAGAACCAAAGGAGAATGTGGCTTTGGAATCGCGTTTCAAAAGCAAGTCACAAACGGAATATCGATCTCTTAATTTTATTCCGACTGGACACGAAATGTCTGTGAATCATACTTCTATGAATGTTTAACGTCTAAGGTAAATTTTAAGTGGATTGGAGCCCATTTTAAGATTTCATTGCAAAAGGGATGAGCCTATGGCAAATCAGTACGAACTTTTTTTCTAGTTTTATTTCTGTGCTCAGATGGCAAAATGTCACAAGTCACTTTTCTATAGTCATTTTAACAGTCTTGGATTTTATCAATTTTTTTGAGGTATGTAATTTACTACCTTTTTCAAAGTAAGTAAAACCCCTCTTAACGGACACCCCCTCAGATGAGGTCACCTCTCTTTTACGACCAAATTCCCATTGTATAACAAAAGTATGCATTTCAAACCCCTGATTAACAGTCACCCCTCTTTTACAGACCAATTTTTTTCGTCCCGTTGGTGTTCATAAAAGAGTGGTTTTTACTGTATTTCTAACTATATTTATATTCGAATCATGATTACCACCCCATATCGATATACCACATTCTAAGCGTTCGAACAAATTTGCATTTATCCGGGAAGCATAATCATTAATCTACTGATACTTAATGCATAAATGCTTATGCTTACATTGCATTCCTAATGGCTTTACAATAAAAATAGTTTGTGGCCTGTTTTCTGAATTTTCTAGCAATAGGTCCTTATTTTAGTCCTTTATTACAAGAATTTTAATATGTGGGGATTTTCTTCAGAGCTATAGCTTATGCACTTACAATGAATTCTTGTCCATTTTTTGAAAAAAAAAACTTTTGCATTTTCCCGTTAGCCACTTTTTCCTCTCGGGAGATCCTTTTGCATTTTCTGAATGACACGCCAAGTACTTGTGAAAGATCTTGTTCATTTGGACACTCGAAATGTTCTCGTTCAATGCATTTTCATCATGCCTAAACATAGGGACTTTATCCAGGAAGGGCAGACTTGGTTTTGCCACCCGCACCCCGTTAACGTAAAATTCCAAAGTTCTGTAACAATGTTTTTTGAATCACGTTTTCAAGTAAAAATCATTTTTTCCAATCCCCCCCCCTTAAAATTGACACTTCCTCAAGTTTGGTAGTTGCCTCACCCCCTATATGTCCATTTCTCTAATTCTGGCACTGTCTTTAGTGTTGTTACGAATTTTTTTCTAAGATTTTGGGGGGAAACATCTTCAACACCGATAGTATCGCGCTGTGTGGTCATTTAGGCATCGTAAGGGATTCACATCACGAGAACCTGGGTTCGAATCCCACCAGTGGCGCAGTGGTGATTGGCTGAAGTTGGTTTTTCAAGTTTTCCAGCTTCAGGTGCAAATGTTGGTCGATCTACCGACTGAAAAGTCTTGCAACAGATCCTACAACCATGGCCGCAACCAAAAACAAAAGTTGACACTATCATTTGGGGCAAATACCCATTTTGGCACTCTTTCCTTTTTTCTTTCTTTTTTTTTTGAACGAGCAGAATTTAAATTTGGCGTTCTTCCTTGTCCAGCGCACGGAACACCAGCCCCCTAAGCCTGCCCTCCCTTAGTTGCAGCCCTGCCTACAACTGTTCAAATATTCAAGCATTATAGTTCACTCACAATTCGAAATACAGATGGAAAAACTAACTTCACGCACAAAACTAGATACGCACGCACGCAGACGGTTAAATATATCAGGTATGAGAACATATACACGCTTTCCGCACAACTCACATCTGAAAGCGGATAAAACAGTAGTAAATTGCCATCCCAATGATGATAGACTGGAGCTGTGCTCGATGTAAAAGAAGGACCGATGGTACCACACTGCATTTTATTTTGTTAAATATGTTAAAAGTTTCAGCACAAAACCAATTTGATGTACAGCAACATTGCAATTCAGCTGGAAAAACATCAACGAGATTGCAGAAAGTGAAGTCTCTCTCTACTTTATGACAAGCCTACTTCAAATATTGCTCCATGTAGTAATTTTTATGGAATTTTTAAGAAAACATGTGCAAAGTATATTCTCCGAAATATTTCTTAGGAAAAACTATGCAATAACAGTTTTTTTTAAACATTTGAAACTTCACACACACACGTCATAAAATTCAATGCAATTCTAAAACCTACTGAAGTATAGTTATTGAGCATAAGGTAGACGTGGTTTTCATTTGAATCTGATCAGAAAATTCCAATGCTGCTGAATTTTTTGTTTATTTTTCAACTTAATAAGATAGAAAAAAAAATAACTGAAAAAGAAGAGATGAAATAACGGGAATATGATATAATGTCATATTTTCATGTTTTTTAGGTCATAAAAATTCGAGCCCTTCTAATAAGTCTGTAACTATTTTAAAAATTTTAATTTAACTTAAGTAATCATAGAATAATTATGGAGCCACAGTTAACCACATTTATCAAGTCACAGAATTTTTTCTGCATTTCAAAATTTCATGCTTAGGAAAATGTTGTTGCGAATCATAGGAAATGTTGTTATGAAGTTCGAATAAATGTTTAATCTAAAATAACGAAAAATAACAATGAAGAAAGATATTTATCCAACCTGTTCACGTTCTATTTTGACTATTCATCACGGCATGAGCTCTATCCTTGTCTCTATTTATACCTTCAAAAGTTTCTAGTAATTGCAGTGAATATTACAATGCAATCAAGAGATTGAGGAAAAGAAATGGGCTGATATATAAATGTAAAAAAAAACTTACAAACGATTTTTGGTCAAAATTAGCTAGTTTGCTAGTTATCGAATGGTTTTATAATAGTTGTGCCGAATTTCACTTGTCATTTAAGATTGTGATGTTGTTTAGAACGCCATATTCCATATTTTATGACGTGCTCGGTTAAGTACAATGGTTTTGTTTATTAGGATTATATTATTGTTTAATAGTTTTTTAAGTGGCTACCAATTATATGATTATGTTCTCCTATCTACTGTTATTTTAGTTAAAATTTTCATCCTTTGAAACAAAGCCCATATTGTTTGGAAACGTCTTTAAGATCATCTGTAGTTTTTTAATGCATTCGGTTTCTATTCCTCGTTCAATTCTGCATTTGCCGAAAAATACTAGTTTGTTTAAATAGTTATACAAATACAAGGTCACAACAGGCAAAATGCCCTACGAGGTGGCTGAGAAAAGGATGCCCATAACAAATATATATTTTTTCAATATTATATAATTTGCTTAGTTAATATTAATAACTAATATTCAATATACAGTATTAATATTGAATATTAGTTATTAATCTATTTAGTTTTATCAGTGATGATTTCCAGTTTCATGATTGATAGTTAATATTTACAACTTTAATTGCTTTCCCATTTTAGAAACCAGTTTATTCTCACGTTCAGTTTGAGATTTTTCATTTTTTTAATTGTTCTATGGACTGTTTAAGTCTTTAACCTTTTTGATTCATGTGTACCGCCGCCTGTGATTACCAGCAGAAAAAAAGAGCACCTATACGGCATATATGACATGTATTTAATAAAATCATTATAATAGTAATTCTTGCAAATTTAAATGCATCTTCGTTGGGATTTTAATTGTTGAATCGATCGATAAATCGATCGAGAATACGAAATCGTGCACAAGCGTCGAGCACAATTGGGTGTTTCAGTGAGTAACACTGCTCGCGAGCAATAGGTCAAAGATGCTCTGGTCTGGATACTTAGAGTAAGTGAATGTAAGATTACGCCCATAGGCTCAAAATTTCAATGTCCATTTCTGTTACGAAATAAACAGGAGGTTTTTTAGTCAATGAAGTAGTAATATTTTGGAGTCTGGGTGACTTGACGTTTTCCGGAAAAAATTCATGGGATGTTTCTTTCAGTTGTCTTAGAAAAAGTTTTGGTAAGCATTTTGATTTATAACACTGTGGTATTTCCAACAAATAAAATATTTTAAAATTTTCGTATTTATCATTCAATTATTTTTTTCTGCAGAGAGTTAATTTATTCATTTCTTTGTACCATGCTTGTTTTATAACCATTGACAAGTTGGAATCAAATCAGAAATAAGCAATTTTAGGCCAATATCGATAGAGGAACCGAAAAGAAATCCTTGCCCTTTCATTGGGATTTGAACCCAAATTTCAGGATTGAAACCATCTAACTATCAGACGGAATATGAAGATAGCTATAAACACAACGTGTACTTTCTTCGCATTGTTGTCTTACAGTAATTCAAATTGTCTTGAACTATCTATCCTTCAGAAAAATATTGGTGAGCAGCATAAAATGAATTTATTTGTTGCTTTTGTAAACTTGTGACACTGTTTTCTTTGTAGCATTCACAAATCAGCGGTGAATCGTTGCAGTTTGATTTCGTATGGAGCAGTAAAAAAACAGGAAAATGTGTAGTAAAAAAATAGTGAAGTTAACTGATATGGAAATACTCATACACCCGTGAACATTAACGAATGGCCTTGACGTGTTCCTGTCATACAAAAAGCAACGTCAGGTCTGTTAAAAAACATGGTTCTAGTTATTCTACTGACATGGTAACACACTTCCAGCCTGTTCAAGGCCTTTCTTGATGAAAGATCGAAGAATAATGGAAAAACATGTATCCACCTTTCTCCAGGTGCGCGGTGCACACCATGAAATCAGGAAATGTAACCGAGGTTGTTGTACTGATGGGAAAAATCCATAAAGAACCCGGAACACTGAAGGTTCCATCAAAATTTTGTCAGTAGGGACTTCTTTTTTTAGGATTGGTGCCACCTCGTATCCTTGGAGATGTTGTCCATAATGCCCTTGGACAAACTACTTCGTCGTCTCCGAAACTCCCGAGTCAAAAGAAAGTAGAAGTGAATGACCCTAGAGAGAAGAACAGGCGGAACTTACAGGAAGTGAAAGAGGGCATCGGCCCTTATAATACTAAACCTTGGTAAACTGTAGAACAACATCTGGGAAACCCACTGCCCCACATACCTACTAGCAAAGGGTCCCCCAGTCTCCCACAATAAAGAGGGATGGATCTCGAGAGGAAACACTCGGTTTCGTTTCTTTCCCACACTACCCAAGTCCATTCACAGAATATACCGTGGAAAAACTAAAAACTGACCTTGGTGGTCCGTGAGATATTACGGTAAGACTATTCACCAAGATTCCCCCACCGGAATTGTCTGCTTTTAGTTCTTGCTCATGTTTGGTCAGATGAATAAAACCGAATTTCAAGGAGCAGGAAACAGAACATTAGCAATGTCCTGACCACCTGCTGACATTCTACAAGTCTTATACGGTATTTACAACGTATATATTCGATCACAATTTTTTTCTCATTAACTCATTAGTGCCGACGCATGCATTCTGTCAGTTATGGACATGATACATTCTGTGTCAAAACTGTTGGAGGCCCTATTATAAAATAAATGAATTCTGCATTATGCAGGGTGATTCTAAATTCATTGAACAAACTTTAAGAGATGATATAAGACACCTAAACAAGCATTTTTGATCATAGAATGTGCGGTCGAATCGCAGTAGCAAAAGTGATAAGGGGTGTTTTTAGAAAGTGCTCAACAACACTTCACCACAAACAATTATGTTTTTCCGACCGATTTGCTGCAATATGTACTATTAAACATTCGAGGGGCATCGCCGCTGTGGTGGTCGAGTGGTTATAGTGCGGACTCGTGATGCGAGGATCCGGGTTCGAACCCCACAGTGGTGGTCGGCTGAAGTTGGTTTTCTGTGGTTCCCAACTTCAAGGCGCAAATGCGAGCCGATCTCCCGTTAAAAAGTCTCGCCACAGAGAGCAACAGTCCTACAACGGTAAATCATTCAACCATAACACTTCACTCATAGTTAGAAAAACTGGGGGCAGATGACAGCACTACACATAACAAGCATTATACAGAAACAAAACTTTACGTCAGGTTGCACTACACGTACACGCACATTCCCGCATGTACCGATTCGTTGGGGGGTTCCGGGGGGGGTGCATTTGGGGTGTAGCAGTAGTAGGTAGGGCCTCCAAAAAATGGCTCGGGGATCCATGATGTTCTTAAGTCAGCCACCTCGTTGGGCAATTTGCCTGTTGTGGCGTCGTATTTGTATTTGTATTTGTATGTATATATGCATCTTCGGATTGGATTGAAGTTTGTTTTTTATTGGTGTACAAAGGACCATCAAGGTTATACTGCTCCAAACAATGATCAAGCGGTATAATGACTTGTGGTAGAATTTGCGTTATCAGGTTGCACCATGATGAAACACCACCCCTCGAATGCTTGATTGCACTTATTGCAGCAAATTCGTCAGGAAAATATTATGACATTTGTTTCGGTGATGTGCTGTTCTGCACTATAAAATCACCATATACCACCTTTACTATTGGAGTTCGACCACACATTCCATGACCAAAAATGCTTGTTTAGAAATCTTACACCACCCTTAAAGTTTGTTCCATGAATTTAGAATCATCCTGTATATAACTGTATACTACAAAACTATATGACATCTCGGCTGCTCAAGTGACACAACTCAAAATACTAGTGATATATGACACTGTTTTTAACACATATACTTTTGTTATCATCAAGTTATGACCCTTGGCACACATTAATTTGTTGTATATACAATATTATCTACAGCACAGCTATAGCTATGAAGTATAATTTTTGATGATAACAGAAATACACGTGTTAAAAACATGAATAGTGTCATATCACTAGTTGACTACTATTTCGAGCTGTGTCACTTTGGAAGCCCTTCGATGTATAAATATATGTAACACACGTATTTATTTTGTGTTTCTGATATTTGTGCAGGACGTCAATCTATTGATTTGAGTACTCAAGAGTCTCAAGTAATCAGGAGCTTCCAAATTACCGAAGGTTTAATTTACACGCATATACAAGATTTTTCATGCCTGAATTCAGCTCAAAGACCTTAGAAATTTCTTTGGTTCCAGGCCCTCAAACTCGATTAGACAGACGTCTTTGATATGATCAGAGTGCATGCATGCATGCATACAGAGGCACTTATATAAATATTATTATTTACCACACACACACATTTAATACTATGATTAACATCATCAACACACACACACATCAGCGTTTTTTTTTTGCTTTCGCAGAACTCTTACAATAGCATTCACGTTCTAGAAAGTCCTTTAAGCAATTATTCGTTTTTTAGAAAACCCTGGAATGAATATCCATCTTTAAGGAACTCTTACATTCAAAAGGTTAACTCTATTCTTCCTAATTTCTACCATATTTTTATTTGCTCCATATATATACTTGTATATTCAACACTTTTTTTTTACGAAACCCCTAGCAATGTCTTGGGTTAATCCGGAGATTCCCCGGAACACATACAGAAGAGAAAGGTGAGGTGCTTACGATAAATTTGAACAAGTCTTTTTATCATGATATGACTCTAAGGCCGGGATTACATTATAAAAGTTTGATAAAATCCCTTTTATAAAACGTGAAAAATCCAGCCAATAAAGCTCATAGGTTAACTACCGATAATCTTACTGGTTGATTTTTTCAAATTTTATAAATGAACTTTTATTGTGTAATCCCAGCCTTACGAGTTATAATTCATATTATATTCACACGTGATATCTAGGATAGCGTGTATGATCTGACCCTCTCAAAATTTTCGAATAACATATTTTTTTTTATGTATACATTGCAGTCTCCGCGTTAAAGTTTAGCGTCTTCGCCAAGTGATCGGTAACTTTGCAAAGTGGCCAGCCAATATGCACCCCCCCCCCATTCTGCATCAGTGCCTCTAAGTTGGGATCTTTGGCAGGCCCCTAACAAAACTTTCTACGGTTTCCTACATAGCGAATTTACAGTGTGAAAAATTAAAAAAAGTACAATAATCGTCCCGGGACCCCGGGCTGGAACCCTGTCAGCCCTACCCTTGTGGGGCCCATGCCGGCCACTTTGTGAAAACGATAGACTTCAGACTGGACCATGATATACATAAGAAATATACATCGCACTTGAAATTAAAATTCACGGTATCACTGAGAATTCATCAAACAAATCCACCTTTCAAATTGAAATTTATTTTGTCTTAATACTGATGATGAGAGAAAGAGACTGAGACCAATGCAGTAAAATTTCGACTGCAGCTGCTCTCGGAAGCATCTCTGAAAATCTTATAAAAGGTGAATGGAATGTCTGAAAGGCGCTTGAATGGATGAGATGAGGAAGTACAGCGAATGAAAAAATACATACAGCGAATATACTTTCTACCTGGTCTGGTGTCAATTGAATTGGGTTTCCTTTTGAGGAAAGCATTTGGTATATAAGAGGAGATGAAGAAGATTAAGTCATGATCACCAAGTTCCTTCCAGAAGGTGACAGAGCGAAAGGGGAACACGAAAAATCCTTTCCTGTGTGTTCAGTAGGATTAAGGAACGAAAGGTGAGAAATTGGATGCGAACCATGGGAGGGTTGAGTTTCAACCCTTTCTCTCGGCTTTATCCGTGTGATATCCTTCCCTGAAGTACGAAGTAAACAAGGCTATTGAAACTGAGAAAACGAGTGACAAGAAAACTGAGATTCATATATCGATAAAGTGGACAGTCCAGCTTAAAAAAAAAAATGTGTGTTTGCTCTTCCTGTCTTTTCAATAAAGAACGACAAGGCAAGGGATCCGTGACACCGTCGTATTTGGAGAATATACTTTGTACAAGAAACTGCAAATTGATTCTCTATTTCCGTTCCGTTCAACAATATCAGGTGTCTAAATGATTTTGTAAATTTGTAGATTCAAATTCATGACATTATCTTTCATAACGCGTTTTTAAATTTTTTAATAACCTATTTCATCACCTTGAACGCAATGACAATTGTATTGCATTGTTATGAATGAATATTCATACACTACTAACAGTTTCATTGTAAATTGATCCGGCTAATGTCCGAAATTCGGGCTTTTGTCAGCCAGCCAGCTCGCGAAGTGGCAGAAGAGCCCCGGCCAATGTCCGATAACAAAAGTCCTGATTCGGGGGTCATTGCCTAAATTTGGCATATTTTTTTCGTGATAATTATGTCCACGTTAGCTACGGCAACCCATCAAACCCCAGTCAAGATGCGGTAATCATTTTTTTTCTTCAAAATTTGACAGAAAAATCTATGTCTATATTATATTTTTGTAGTTCTTTTCTCAAATTTCTCTCTTTTTTACTCTCGTCACATGGAGCTAATCAGCTACTACATATAACTATCATATGTTGGCGATGAAAAAAATTTATTTGGCTCATACCGGACCGTCTTACATCAGCACATCCAACTTTTTCCTAGGATCACCGCCACTTCGCGAATTGGCCGCACTTCGAGCTTTGATAGTAACATATATATATATATATATATATATATATATCTTATATTTTCACATTATATTCCTAGTTCCGTCATAACCAAACGTTTTTATAAGAAGTACTAATATATCATCTTGTTCCTAAACTGGTACGATTTACAATACGTACGAGAGCGTACAGCCTTCTCGTCTTTCATGCGTTTCAAAGCCCTTAGTTAAGAACGGAAAATAAATTTTGATTGCCCTTCAATTGATCGTAACTTCAGACAAAACGCTCTCTAAGGATAAAGAGGTGGTACACCCCCAGAATATCAGATATGTCATTCATGTTGCAAGGGGTTATATAGTTATTAAAATAAAGAAATTGTCTTTTTATACGGACAACCTGTGCTCAAAAACCGAATTGAAAAGTTGTTGCCCTGTTTCTTCTCAGGTGAATAAAAAGAATTTTATGTTTCTGAATGCTATATTCACAGAGATATTAGAATTTGAAAATTAGAGAAAAGTTGGGAAAGAACCGAATAAACGAGGGGAAAAAGCGTAGCACGTTAGTTTATGCTGTTATTTCCCAACTTTTCTCTGCGTTTTAAATTCAGATATCTCACTGCATATTGTACTTAGAAACGGAATTTTTTTGTTAGCCTCAGGAAAGACAATGCAAAAACCTTATAATTAGATTTTGAGGACAGGGTGTTCGTATGAAAGTTAATTTTAATTTTTTAAAAAACTATACTCCTTTCAAAATGAATGACATATCTGAGTTTAGCACGTTATTGGGATACTTTTTCTAGTTGGGAGCATGGCTCTAGAATCAATGGTTTTCCAGTAAAATGTAGCAAGGTGAATCACACTGTATAATGCTTGCTGAATACTACTACTACTTGTCCGTAAATGCACCTCGTAAACATTCCTCTGGGGAATTTCTAACGAATTGGTACTTACAGGACCGTGTGTATATGCATGGCTCTAACTTATTTATGTTGTCTGAATTGCATGCTGAATACTCGGAACCAATTCTCAATAGTGAAAAAAAATTATTATTTTGAAGTTGAATGAAACACGATGATATTCATAGTTAATTTCTTTCGGATAGGATTTTTGAAACAAAATTTAACGTACACGCTGCATCAGTGTAAGAATTACGCGAATCTCCAAAATTATGTTTTTATAACTCAAGCGCTGCAGCGGACGGGCCAGAACTGCAGTACATCTTAATTGGATGCATTTTCAACATCATAACATTCACTACTGTTGTTATTGCTGAATTAAAATTTACCTCAATACTTATAAAGTTCAGTATATGCTCACAAGTACGTTTGTACCTACTAGAGATCTATTCACATACTATATGTGACCCGTGAGTGAGCTTAAAAATGAAACTCATAATCCTACGATGTCCTCGACCTAGCTCTCAGCTGGCCTTGCGGAATGTCCCGCTGCACGAACGTGTCCTCTTGAATTACTTCTATTTACCAGAATTCTCTTTTATTCCAGGCTATTAGCAACGGATTTCGGATATATCCTTTTTGGAAGCCTCCATGCTCTTCTTTATAACCCTGCCAGACCCATGCACCCTGAAGGGAGCGGCTTTCTGGGGTGCTTGCTTTATGGTGATATATTCTTTGCCCCCTTTGCCTTCGAACAATCCATAGAGCGGCGCATAAAATATCGGCTCTATTTTTGGACGATGGCATCAAAGCCGAATCTCTTCAGCTAAAGATGATGGCACACAGAGGGTGCATTTGTAAAGCCCCTCTTCTCCTCCCCCTCTCCATCGCACTATGACAGAGTTCTTTTAGAGGGTTTTTTTTGGTAAGATAGGTAATGTAAAATAGGAGGGAAGGGATCGAATATGAGCCCAAACCCCTCTCCCCCCGGTTCCATAGCCAGTAAAAAAAATATAAGAAAGGTTACCTGGGAGAGAAGAAGAGGTCAGCTCCGATCTACCAGAGGTCAGGGCCAAGGTCGGAGACGGTGCTACTAACCTGGAAAAACTTTCTCTCCTGCTATAGGAGGTAAACAAGACCAGGACACAATGAGAAAGACAGGAAGAAACAAGAACCCCGTTGGGGGTGCCTTAAGAAGACACAATGGTAGACTTTTTTTTTTTTTTTGGTGGGGAAAACTTCTGCTGAACCACTTGCCCAGTGCCCTACTTCCGCATGGAAAGCGAAAGCGCCTGCCGTAAACAAGTTCGGCAGATGCAACAGGAAAAGAAAAGTGCATTAGAAAACCTATGTAGAATAATGAACGCTCCTATATCAGGAAGATGGTGTCCTCCTTCGTGAATCTCGATGTAGGAAATGATTTCTTAAGAGAAGACCCTTTCCTACTATAGGGGCCCATTGTTTTTTCCCTCAAGGAAGCTTTTGCGCAGGTGACACAAATTCATTTCCTGAATCTGATGACTAATCGTCAACTATAATAGCCAATTTATTTCCGTCTTCTTTAAACATACGTGTAGAACAAAAAAAAAAAAAAAAACCACGAATTACGGCCCATGTCCGAAGTCTAGGCTCTTTGAGAAGTTGTTAAACTTCAAATTTTGACTGAAGAATGCGTGGATCCAGAGGGAGGTGATTTTAATGATCGCCCCTCCCAGAACCGCAAATAATATGGGAAAAATTGGTCGGTCCCGTAAAATACGAGATGATCCAATGAGCCTACGCAATCACCCATCCCGACACATTACCCTGGATCCGTGCCTGGACTGAAGCAGTAAAACTGATTGTGAGATAGATGTAAGACATTTGGTTTTGTTTCATTTTAATGTAAAATCAATATTTTTTGTCTGAATTGGATTGATTACGGATTTTTGTAAAAGGTATTGTTGTGAAAGGTACGGAAATATTACGGGTAGGTTGTGTGTTTGGAGACACATCCATGCGTTTTTTAACTGAATACCTACATTTTCTATTCGCCCTGTGTTTAATCAAATGTCTTGAGCTTCTCGAAGAGAATTTTTCAGATATTTAATAAATCTCTGCAGACATTCGATTTGCATAACATGAACAAAATTTCTTCGAAATTTCGAATTTACTATCTCAATCAGTTGTACTTTGATCCTTTGTCAGCATTATACAGTCAAACTCTGTTATAACGACCTCGGTTGTAATGATATCTCTGCTATAACATCAGCAGTTGGCTGTCCGTGCCGATTCTCATAGAGAATACTGTTAATGAACCTTGCCCTATAAAGTCGATGAAAGTCAACCAACTCGGATATATAACAACAAATTTTTCGTCCCTTTTATTCCCATTTTAATGACGTTTTCCTCAAGAAATTCCTGAGATTAGTGCTGATCACATGTAGGGATTGTTGGCGTCTCTTGTTCTATTTATTCCTAACGGTGCAGAAAAGTTTATTGCATGTTTGACGTTCCGACTTGCTCATTGACAGACCACTTTTTTATAAAAATGTCCCATTTCTTTTCAATAAAGCTTGCTTTAATTCCCAATCTTTACTAGAATCAGGAATGCGGGTAACTTGCATAATTTATAAATTATGTTGCAATGAATATGAATATAAATATTCATCTCACATATTTTCCAAGTTCATTTTTTCCCCGTGAAGTACATTTCAGCAGATTTGCCGTTTCAGCAGCATTTTTTTTCTCGCCAAGAGCTATTTATAAACAGTATTTGGTAATTTCATTGATATTTAGCATACATAACATGTTTGGTGAGAATCGGCAATGTCGAGTATTAATAATCTCAATTTCCGGTATTTTTCTCGATCAAATCGGTCATCCTAGAGCAGAGTTGGGATTTTGACGTCAAAAACCTGACAAGCTTCAAAAACAGGTTTAAACTGTCGAAAACCTAAATGAATGATTTTTGATAATGTTTTGAACACAATTAGGTATATAACATGATGAAAAACTTACTTTTTTGTATACTAAATGTTTTATTTTTAAACATTAATTTATTACAATAATTAAAACAAAATATTAATTTGCAATTTTGAATTTTTCAACATGAGAGTGTGAACATATATAGTTTTGTGGTTCATTTTATCTAAGCTACAGGTTATCTGTGTTCAATTTGCTAAGTGGAAACTATAAATCAGTATTAAAATAGTAAAAATTTATTATCAATGTTGTCAAATAGTTTTTTTAACCTGATAGATATGCTAAATAACAGGACACTTACTTTTATGTAGATTAAAGGGTTTTATATTCCAAATTATAATTACTGAGAATCTATTTTGATATTTTAAATTTTCTGATCTGCCCAAAATTTTATTCCAAGTAAAAAAATTCTCACACAGAATCTGTTAATACACTAATTAAACTCATTTATTTTCATCTAAAAATTTCTTAGAGCTCAGGGTGTATAAATTCACAGAGTTTTAAAGAGTATTTTCAACCAAAGCAGAGCCGACAGGACTTGATACCCTAAACACTTGTTTTGCACATTTAAAATTAAATACAGCTTCAATTGGAAAACCATTGCATTATAAATGCTAGTAAATATACCATATCATAGTGTAGAAGTAAGAATAACTAACTTTGACTAAGGATAAGTTACAGGAGTAACTTAAGCTTCATGTACATATACATTAACAAATTAAATGACATTTTAGTTCTACAATTTAGTATTTTGATCGGTAGATATATTTCAATGTTATGCACAATAAGTGTATCTCAGTGATTATCTAGATAATTTAATAATAACAGAAATCAACATTACACATATATGATGTAATAAACCTTTTTTTAAACACTTATCTATTATAAAAAGAGTACAGCAGATGGTTTATATCAATGCACACATCTATAAGCAGTTGAAGAAATTTTGGAAGGTCAAGAATCATCTTGAATCAGAGAGTGTCAAATCATTCCATAGTTTTCCCTTCAGTGTTTATGTTATGCTTTTTTAAAATTGTATATTTTATAAGAAAAAAAAAACCCTAATTTTTGTCCAAAATAATTCTGTAGAGAGTAGAAAATTATTTTAGAAGCATATTTTAAATATTTATTCTTTGTGTAACATAGTAACTTTAAACATTACATGCAATTAACGTGTGCATTTCTAATGGGAATTTTTGTATTGAAAAGCAATATTTTTGAGGTTTTTGACGTGACAGTATAACCGCGGTTTAAATCGTCAAAAACTGCATGTATCAAAAACCTGCCAACCCTGCCCTAGAGAAATAAAAATTTCATGCAAAGAAATTTGATTACCTCTGATTATATATTTCGTCATAAAAAGGTCTTGAAAACGGCAACCTCGGTGTAACGACACCTCGGTTTCAACAGCAAAGTTTTGTTAAACCTTCGATATCGTTATAACCGAGTTCGCCTGTAGTTGATGGGTTATCGTTGGATTTTCTGACACAAGTGCTATTTGTAAATTACTGTGACACCACGGCTAACGAACGCCCCGGCTTAGGAATTTTTCGGCTAACGAAGATCTTTTTCTGCCTCAGCTAACGAATACAGATTCGACTAACGAGCATTTTCGTTGATATGGATGCGCCAACATAAAACAGCCCCGTTATGAGCTGAATTTTAGCGCCAATCGTCATCAAAATTACTGTTGCGCAAGAACGGTTAACTCATGTTTACCTTAGAATCTTTTTCTCTCCACTTCTTCTTTCCCATTTCATATAAAATGAAACAAATAGAAAATGCATTAAAAAAAAAGGTTTTCAGAGCACGTGTTCTTTCGGTGGAAGACTCTTGGCACCAACCAAACAGTCTGTATATTGAAGAAGCTTAACTTTTCCATTTGCATGTATCAGACACAGAAAAGAGCTGACGAAATCACAAATGGATGGGGGACACTTACATATTCGACTGACTTGTGTTAACACCAGCTTTAAAAGACTAAAGCTGGCGTTGGTTTGTGTACATAGTGTAAAATAAAAAGATATTCAGAAAAATATCTACTAAACTCGAGGCACGTTTTGTTTTAAAATACCGCAGATTTTGCAAAACGTGTGGTTTTAATCAAAATACGGCAGAAAACAAGGAATTTAGTGAAATTTCTGAAATATTTTGCTAGTTTTTTGAGATATCGTATATTGTGTTCTCGAAATTGGATTATTTTCATATTTATGCCAGACATTCTACACGAAACTGCAGCATATATAATCAAACCGCTTTGATACTGTATGTCACTATGATGCAGAGGCGCCAACATGAAGAAAACGTTGGGGGTGGAGCTGAAAGTTTCTAGTCGTCCCGTATAACGGAACTCAAACGCCTACGCACTAGAGGGAAAGAGCATTGCATTGTTTATTCATTAATTATTGGGGTGGGGGCTCAGTCCCCACACAAAATTTATTGGGGGGGGGGGGGCTCAAATGACCCCAGCCCGTAGGATCCGGCGCCTATTATGATGGTTATCTGTAAAATGAACTAAAAGTTTTAAAAGTGCGCTAAATATTATCTGAAACATGTCAGTTTTCGTGAAACAACACATGAGTTTTGATAAAAAAAATTATTTTATTTTTAAACAGCTGTGAAATAATGAATTCTGAATATGAATATATAGACAAATTCTTATCATCACAGCTCATATCATTTGAAACATTGTTGAAAATTTTTATGAAAATATCTTGCATACATTACGAGAAATTATATTTTCATGACATAAAAAGTAAAAAAAAAATAACGAATCTTCATACGAGTTTGAAAATTGTTTGTTGATTTTGAAACCATTGTTCTAGATGATTTAACTCAGCAATAACTTTGTTTGACTTGTGGTATGTATAAGAATTGAACAGTTTTGGGTTATGTAAATGACACTCCAAATAAATTAAACAATTTTCATGAAATTCGTCGTTCGAAGGTAGTCAGTCGCCTTAATCCTTTGTCTATAAGCTTTGAAACGATGCTGAACGAGAAGGGGTGCCATGAACTCTGAGTCTTCAGAATGTCGATTTTTCCGAAAAGAGGCTGAAAAATATTTTGCTGAGAATTTTGGCATTGCAAATGAGAAATATTGTTACACCATCGTTTTGACTAGAAAAAAATCAGAATAAATCAGTCCAGATACAGTCTGGACTGTGCGTGCAGATCAGTCTTCAACAGATGAATGAAGCAATATATTTAAAAATTAGGGTTGGGAAGTAACGTTAGAAAGTAAAATACAGGTTTGCCACAAAATAACTGTCATTATTAGAATGTATCTGTAGCTAAACGCAGTAAAAGAAATAAGATGAAAATTTATATTGACACTTTAAAAATATTGATACGAAAATTCACCGTATTGGTGACTTTTGGTGCTGTCAAAGTCATAAACAGCTATATAATTAAACGCTGAAAAACTATTCACATTTTCGGCATAATTTCTCGTAATGAATTTGATTCAATTCAGGACGTTTCATTTTTATCCTTCAGGCTGGGAATGCCACCTACACAAATAATTTCAGACAGCCCTAAAACAAAATTATGTGATACACATATAATGATTTCCGAGGATCGAGGCGGCCATTCTGTTGGAAAATAATTTAGCTGATAACTCTTTTCAATAAGAAATGCTGGCGTAGGAAATTTAGTCTATTCAGACCATATGGAGAGAAGGAATTTCCAATTAAAAAAATAGTTAAAATTTTTATAATCTGATAGATTTTTCATAAAATATTTATACAAATTCGCAAAAAAACTGTTTTCAGACATGAAAAGTGACGAATAACAGTGTTGATAAATTTCGAAATTTTTATTGACATCTCTCATTTTTAAACTGTCAGTACCCCTAAACATCAATTTACAGAAAAATATAGCTAGACTGTCCTAAAAAGCCTTCAAAGTAGGTGTAGGGCAGGCCCGTAACTAGTCTACTACCAGGGCACTGCCCCAGGGCTCCGAGTGAAATAGCCCCCCACCCCTCAGAAAAATTTACATTTTTTATGCACAATTTTAACTCTTTCAAGAATAACCCAAACAAAAGTCTGCCCCGGGTCCCTATGAGGACTTAGTTTATACCAACTCTATACAAGAATAATTATTGGGAAATTCTAAATATGTAGTGTTAGGCCGGGATGACACTATAAAAGTTTTATAAAAGTTCGTTTATAAAACTCGAAAAATGCAACCAATAGGCGGATCAGTTAAGTTCGCTCGAATTTAATAGAGGTGTTAATTAGTTACATTTTTCAAGTTTTATAAAATAATTTTTATCAAAGTTTTATAGTGTAATACCAGCCTTATACAAAATTCTCAGTTTGACAAAAAATGGACGCCTACTGACGTATAAAAACCTACTCATTCATATGCCAGAAGGCTAAAGTTGAGACGTTTGAGTTTCACTGACTGCCCAGAATTGGATTATGGACATAAAAAAAAAATACTAGACATGGATTTTGAGAAAGCAACTATCATGCTAACGTAAAATTGCAACAAAAGAGTTGTACAGAGTGACTTTCCTTCTTCTTTTATCCTTCAAATACTCTTACCATCTGCCGTGTTATTTCAAAAGGTGAACGAGAGTACGTGTTGTGTTGAGCTTGATCAAAAGGCAAGGATTATGTTTACTTTAGCGAATGGTCAGGAAGAATGACCAAGTTTTCGAGATGCTCGAAATTTTTTTCGGTTCGTTCCCCATCAAAAGAAAAAGGTCACGAAGGGCTATAATAACTCTTTGGGTACAGACATACTTCTTATGTAGATTTACTGAGTAAACACAGGTGCGAAACTTCAAAGAAATTTTTGCTGGTATCTCAATTTTAAGGAACTAGAATATATTTGCTGGAGAACTTTCACATTGTAAATAATATCGAAATTATCATCTTTACATCAAAGAATACCGAAAAATACAGGATATTTTATCCTCTAAAAAGCAGATGCCGTGCTGATTCCGCAGCATAGTACTTATTCATAACACCTATAATATTTCAGCTATCTAGCTGTTTTCCACTGCATAAATTTATTCTTTAGGTAAAAATGAAATTTATGGGTGTTTTTTTGTCAGTAGGGAGCACCAAGATTCCTTTTAAAAAGTTATTTTTCGTGGTGTTATTTTCCGAACGATTAGTAAATTGATTTATACTCGATTCGAAAGTGATATACGTGATGTTTCACGCAAGTTAGGTAATAATAAAGGCAATAATAACAGTAATAATACCTTGGGGGTTGTATAGGGAGCAATGGACAGTGAAAACGGATACCCGTAGAAGAGGACAAGAGGGGGCTTCAAATTGCTTTTTTTTCTACCGAAAATGTTTTTTTACAACTGGAAACGACGAGTGGGGCGTAACACATCTCAGGGTCCCCGCTTTTTCTTACAAGGAGGTAAAAAAACGTTCGAATAATAAGAATAACGATAATAGTCACGCCGACGCTTACGAAACAGAAGTCACCTGTGACTAAACCCCGTACAACGCCATCTGTTGTAGAGTTATGGTATCATCGAACGAAAATCGTCGTTCTCTTCAACCAATCAGGTAACTAGTACATACGTTACATCTGCTCGCTCCATATCTTTTTTCATGAAAAAAGGATAGTGAAAGTCCAATTCCCGAAAAATTCTTCTGAAAGAGGATCTGCTTTTCCTCAGAAGATACCGTGTAATTATATTTCACTAGGTCAGGGGAGTCTTCTTTTAAAAAGAAAGCTGGTGCATAGGCCTACATATATCGATACAATCATGGGAGGGGGGTTCCTCGCCTAATTTTTTACCCAGCTGGGGTTTTTTTTGAGCCCACCAATTTCAAGGGTTCTGAGTTTCTTTTTTTGATCATTTTTTCCCCTCATGCATTTATTGCTAATCCGCCTCCTCTTTTGCAATGCACTACTGTGTATCGTATTAAATATGGGGAAGAAAAGCATAAGTGGGCAGAAATATTATTGAACACATTGTACTTACAATGTAGCAGCAGCAGCAAGTTTTTTGCTTCATACCATCATGCAATATGAGAAGGCTACTGTACAAAATAGAAAGTGCTCAGATAACAAAATATCAATATGTAAGGGGAATCCATCCTGTGAATTTCGACCCTCTATAGAAATATCAAAATAATACGCGTTAGATGCTCGTTCTTTACTGAAGTAAACCTCACGTACTTTTTCTAAAATAACAAAGAGCATAAGGTCTGAGTATGTGAATGGAATTGTGAAACGTGATGAGCTTTTTCAAATAGTTCCCTATCGATCGCATGTTTCATGGAAGAATTATTGGACCCTATTAATATTGTCTCGATGTTCGGAAATGACCAAAAAAAAGTTGGAATAGAACAAAATATTCACATAAATTTAGAAGCATTCAATCCCGGTTTGCGCATGGATGTCTACTAACACTAACAAATTCCCTGGACAGATCCTACAGATCTATTGGAAATACGCGAGGACCACATTATTATTTTCGTATCGTGAGCACCGTGTATGTTCATCATCGTTAGAAGAGCACCAATGTGGTAACTCTGACATGTGTTGAAACTAAAATCACTTTCTGCTTAATCCATGAATATAACTGAAATTGAACGTTCAATCGGGATTGTCGATCGATAACTCGCAAGTGCGAAATCGAACACACTTAGGTGCTACACTGAGCACCATGGGGCTATGACCAACAGGTTGAGAAGATGCTTGATGTAAATCTGCGTTTAGCATGTAAAAATTATAACTTATTGAAATACCTGCAGAACTTTATAGTACTAAGCATAGGCGGAGATAGACTTGGAAGTCTGGGGGGGGGCACGGTCGTTATTGCTGGGGGGGCAAGATGATGATGTCAATTCATCTATACATATATGCATTAGATCAGTCGACATCACCTTTGATTCTGGGGGGGCCGTGCCCCCCACGCCCCCCCCCCCCCCGTATCTCCGCCCATGGTACTAAGTCTAAAAGTCATTCGATGTTATTCTACAGGTTTAAATTTTTAAGTGGGTTTGTTTTTTGAAAATTGACCAAAAAATGCCATGCTTAATCAATTTTTGTAGTTTTCAATAGGGTGCCTTGAATTTTTTTCAGCTTCTAACTGCGTTTAAATTTTTACTCTATCGGAATTAGAAATATTCAAAAAATATAGTGTTTCGCAGGTTTTTCATTAAAATACTCTTTCCTCAAAAAACTAAAGATATGTTTTTTTTGTCAAATGAAGAATATTTTTCAAAAAATATTTGTTAAAATTTCTATCGAAATGATTCCAAGTATTTTAATGGCATAAAATATGGGCGATTTTTAAAAGAATTGTGTGTATCGCTGAAGTTGGTATTTAAAAAACAAAAAAAAAATTAAATTCATGAAAAACTTGTGTAATTCTGTAGAAAATTTTACAAAATGCAAGAAAAAAAAATAAAAATGTGTGATCCTTTTTAAATGTTAATAATTTTTCTCATAGAAAATCACGTGAAACCAAGTTCGTGCACCTAAAGTGTCAAACTCGTGTATAAGGTCTGAAATGATCATGCGCTTTTCTGACATCCTGACACATTTATGTAAATTGTGTTCTATGAAATTTGTGTTAACCTTAAAACGCTGGTTTCGAATTTAGGAGAGAAAAACTGTATATTTCAATATGCAAATGGTGGTTTATTTTGTTGAAAGCAAACAGTTTCATGAATTTAAACACGTATTTTACTGCATTTGGGTCATTTCACGGTTTCAGTGAGGACAAACTCTTATAATACGTGTTTCCAGGCCTTTAGGTGTCCCGGTATTCTCTCATAACTTTCCGAAAATTTAGTCTAAGATGCAACAACAAAATGGTAAATGGAGGCGTTGCGTTAAATAAATGTTCTGTAGGTGTTTCGAAACGACATCGTAGGAAGTTTTTTTTTTAGAAAAAAAAATAAAAACATGTAAAAAAATATATTAGGGCTTATGCGAATTTGAACTTTACGGTTTTGGGTGGTTCATAAAAAACATCAGAGCAACAATTACCACGTACCAAAAAAAAAACACTTTCTCTTCTTTATTTTTTAATCATCGTCATTATCATTATTTTTGTTGTTGGAAGCTATAACGCTCTGTTACATTTGTTATCATCACCAGTTAATGCAAATTTCTAGGTTCAACCCAGTCACGAAGGCTTGTAATTAATGAGATCAGTTGAGTTGTTAATCACCTGCAGGAAAACTGCTACCTGCGACGGCATCGTTCCAGTAAAAAGGTGTCAAACGAAAAACCACTCGATTTTTTTTAATTACCATTTCTAGCAGATGATTTGTCGTTTTTAAATTCGATCCATATATAGTTATTATAATTTGAAGTACAAATAAATATTTTTAATTCATTAAGATTCCTAATTTTCTAGTTGATTGTGGCCATAGAAACTGATAATATTAATGAAAAAAACATGCTACGAGTATATTTTCTGTCGAGATAATACTATGCTTAATATCAATGATGAAAACAGCCGTGCGTTTCGCTGAACTGTTTACCCCTAAAATCAGTTTGAAACAGGAAAAAGACAGACGAATTATAAGTTTCGGATTTTTTCAGTACTGAGCATTAAATTTAATCCTTATACTGGCATAGCAGAAATCACCAAACTTTCTGTAAAATTCTACATCATTTTTTATGAAGTAGGGCTTCTTCCGATTTTCAACAGGTGCAAAGTAAGAAGAATCGAAAAACGTGTTCCACTGAGAAATCAGCTTTGCAAAATATCTGGGGTTGTCATTGCTAAAATAAAAGGATTTTAAGAAGGCGAGATACCTCGTCAATGCCGATGAGTGAGTTAAAATGGTTTTCATCTTATTAAAACAGTAATGCATAGCGGGTTGGCTGACCTTCGACCTTTGAAGACCGAATACACCCCGCTTCCCATCTCAGAGAGATATCGAAGTGTATGGGTTGGCTGACCGTATTTCATCGAGGCAAATGAACGACAATGAGATAGTCAATACTGAAAAAAACGGGACATCGCAAATTACTGTTGAAAAGATTGTTAGCTGCAACCAAACCTATAAGATACAGTTTAGTGTCCGGACTAAAGGTATCCAAAAGTAATGGCTTATATAGTGAGAGAAATACCCATGATTGGTTATAAATTTTTAATTGCGTTTAAAAGAACAACTCTCAAGTTTATTTTCGCAGGTTAATGAAGTTCAATATCAGTGACTCTGCAAGTGACGAAATGGTACTAGATCTCTTTCCCAGGGTTTGGTAGCATTTGAGGTGTTATTAAATCAACTGCTGCAAAGATATGCTATTGATATGATGTGGACGGCTCCATATTCAACTCAGTTCGCATATACGGTGTTCAGCACGCGCACTTGATTTATAAATTCAGTTAACCAAAGCACACACTAAACCTCGAGTTGTGAAGTTCATATGGTGACTTGCAGTCAGTGTGCGATTGCTGCTGCTTTACCGCACACCAACTCCGATCATATATCGCCAAATGGCAATTTCCAACCAGTTAAGTGGGAAATGAAGGTACCATCTATCGGTGGTCTCCCCAGGCTTAATAAGTAAAGAACTTTCTCCTAATGTTCTTGCCTGGATTCGAACCCGTGGACTTTAACGTGGTAACCTTAATAGTGGAAGACGAACATCCTACCACTGCGCCAGTGTGCGATTGCCGTGACAAGCATCAGTGCACAAGCGTGACTTAGAGAATTTGAGCAAAAATCTCTAAGACCAATAACGTCAATCTTCTAAGACGGCGCAGTACTTTCATAACTAAGCATGTGTCGTTCTCTTAGTATAAGCCTTACTTTTGGATACCTTTAGCTCGGACACCCTGTATGCTAACCATCCTCAAAGTCTCTCACCAATAACTCCACTTAGATTTAAACTAAGTAATACGTAGTATATCAGAGGACTATAACTGATATGACACAACACAGTCACATCACACATTTCACTGAATTAAGGAGGGAGTCTCCTACCTTTTAACATAGTAGAAAACTTTCTTATATAGAAATATTATTAAAAATATATATTATTTATATATATATATCTATTGATTTATTTCAAATTTTTACCACATATATTTGATTGCTTATGCTATTCTTTGCCAGTAAAAAATTTTACATATTTTGAATACTTATTTTTTTTTTACAAATTTTCAAAAACATTCATTAAAAACAACTTGTACGCATGATAAAATTGCATGAAATCAATGTAATTGAATAAGAAAATGATTCAAAATAAAGAAAACTGTTCATTTCATAAAATGATGAAAAACATTGAGATTTTATCGACTCAATCTTATTCAAAATTAAATTTTAAATTTTAAAAATTGAAAAAAAAATTATAACCCCAGTATTTATAAATAGATCTGAAATCGTTTTCATGATTTTATGAACTTAATTTTGAACTTAACTTTCCTTTATTTTGAATCAATTTTTTTTTCAATTTGATTGATGTCATGGTATTTTATCAAGCTTGCAAGACATTTTTAATACGTTTTTCTATTTAAATTTGTAAAAAGTTAAATATTAGAGATGTGTAAAATTTTGTACTCGCATAGGTCAGACGCAATCAAATGTGTGTGGTAGAAATTTGAAATAAATCAGTGAATAAATAATATTTTTAACAATATTTCTACATAAGAACGATTTTCAATATGTTAAAAAAGGTAGGAGAGCCCCCCCCCCCTTAAACGCTCTTGGTTTTTGATGTAAAACTTGAATCAATTTGATAACGATGTGGTTTTAGGCTTATCTAATTGAATTTCATACAAGTATTGGTATTTTGGGTGTGTGGAAAGTATGACCATAGCATCTCCATTATTTTATACAAATTACTTTTAATTCGAGATATTGCTTGTCAAGATGCAAGTAATTTTCAAGAATGAATTAATTTCTTCTTTTTCCTTCAAATTGAAAACATGCAATGACCTCGAGTCAATAAATTTTAATTTTTAACTATAGTTCCGTGGATGGTATAAAAGGGAATGGAAAGTTGGTTCCGAAACATCTGCCGTTGTATCAGTAGTACCGGGGAAAAAAACAAGGCTCCATAGAAGGCGGGGTTCCTTGTATAACGTGTCGAGATGCGTCTTCCAGCCCTCTGGACCTAAAAGGGAGGGTCTCGAAGTATTTTTCCACAAGAGATGACAAATGCTGATAGATTCGACCTTTCAGTATGACAACCATTGCATAGGAAGAAGGATCAGAGGACAGTCTTGTACAGCTTTCATAGTACATACATTGATAGGACTTTTCACCTGGAACTACATGTAAGAGGGAAAACCCGTTTTATGCGTATGATAGAGAATGGACGCACAGTTACATCTTCCGTATTCGATTTCTATTCGGAAAAACATTTTCCTCTTCGTGACATCTTTTTAGTAATTTATTTGTTTGGACTGCACTACAGTAGAACTTGGTTAATTCGAACTTGGTAATTTGAAATTGGAATAATTCGAACTTTCACGAATTTCCCTTGAGTTTTCTATCTAATTTAATGTTGAAATTTCTTGTTTAATTCGAACTTTTTCCGAAATTTTTGGGTAATTCGAAGTTGGAGGGCAAAAATTATAATTTTTGTATCAGCAAATTTAGTTCAGGAAGAGTTCTACACGAAGACAGACTTTGCTTTTCTCGACCAAGTTGTTAAACAACAAATTTTTGAAAACTAATAAAAGTTTTATTAGTAAATTATTTAGTAAATTTTATTTAGTAAATGATAAGTCATTTACAAAAAATTGCATATTTTTAAATGCAATAATAACGGAGATATTTTACTTTGAAGTTCTCAGCATTTGTCGTCAATGATTGAGGGCGTGGTTTAGAAATTGCGAAACGTAAATTAAATTTAAAGTTGCAAAAATTCGGTAATTGTCAAAAAATTTGATTGTTATTCATTGTGAATAAAAAAATAAAATGGTTGAATTAATTTTATTTGTGTACAGTCCCTAAAAATGGTAATTTTTGAGCCGATGAAAATTTGTCAGCACAGTGATAATTTCCAGACATAGTGATTTCATTTTTATTTAATACTCTCGCTTCGCGGTACATATTGCATTCAAAAATATGAATTTTTTTGGCAAATGACTTTTCAAAATGGGATCTACATTTCAATAATTAGAAGCTTTAGTACACAGGGACTGTATAAAAAGCGACTGTATTTTTTGTGCATACGATCCCTCAGACAAATTTTGAGTAACTGCACGTCAGTTGAAAACATTTTGTAACTGGAAATATGTTTCCAAAGTCAACGTGTGCAGGATATCTGCTGTGCAAGCAATTTGGGACAATTTGTAGTTATTTTTTGCACCTTGAAGACGGTTCAGACTTCAATTTTTGACACGCATGTAGATTTACTGTATTTGAATTTGAAAAAGCGGCTTCTCACATTTTCTATAACACGTACTGAATGCTTGAGAAGAGTCCCGATATTTTGTGAGCTGTTTGATTGAACTCTTTTCAATTATCAAAACGCCAAGAAGCAATGTAGCATGCATGGGTCAATTCGACAGCTTTGTATGAGTTGCTTTCATCGCTTCTCTTGTCAGAATGATGTTGACCAATGGGTCTTGGGCGTCAAAGGTTTGAAGTTTTGACTTCGTCTACTGTACTCTTTTCCATTAGGAAAGGATGGGCGTGAATTCGTATTGAAAGACGTACTATTTGGTACTGGGTTCGAGCTCTATGCCGAGCACATTATTATGCACCCAAACACGCTTTTCAATTCGCGCTACCTCACCCTGCTGGATATTTTTTTCCGTTGTTATTATTATTGTTGTTGTGAGCGATCTTTTCGCTCCCGTTAACAAATCGCTTGGACACGATGTTCCATTCTACTAGAATTTACCCTTCGACTTTTCCCATTGAATTCATCTCAACGTGCATTGGGAGAAACTTCTTATTTTTAGCTTAGATTTGCAAAAAAAAGTAGTAAAACTTCAACACCTGCGTTACTCTGCAGACATTTTCATGGATGAAAAAAACTTTTCATAGGAAAATTTTTTTGACTAGATATCGAAGCTCTACTAATGCATGTCTGCCGTTTAATTAACGCCGCAGAAAACGTAAATGTTACATGAAATGTAACATTTACGTTTCACATTGATTTACGTTCATTCCAAACATCTTGCCAACAATGAACAAACTTGACTGGACATTGTAATAAACCGGAATTATCAGAAGTCTTGATTCAACGGCTTGAAACTATAAAGAAATTAATTATGTATTTTCAACAAGTTGGCGAAAGAATTAACAATCTCCTAGCCTTATTCATGATGATTCACACTGATTTACTAAATCAACTTCTTGGGAGTAAGCGAGTATTCTACGCATTTCTATTTAGGGCGATGCCAAATTTCCAGAATGTTTAGAATCTGCTAATTTTCGGGTAGTCAATTTTTGGGGTTTCTGTCAATTCTGTCTGAAAAATTGTCATCTACTCAGATTTAGGGAGAGGTGATTTTCGCTCTCTCCCCAAAAGCCCACAATACATTAATCTTTTCTTTCCGAGTTTCACTTCGCTATAATAATATCTAGAAAGTGTCTCTTGCCAAGATCAGATTTATTCAATCTTTCTTATATGACTGAGGTTCTACTCGAATCTTAACGGATCGACCACACGGCATTTATTTTAATGCCACTTCTAATCATGGGCGGAGATACGGGGGGGGAGGTCGTGGGGGCATTGCCCCCCCCCCAGCGTCAAAGGTGGGGTCGTCTGATCTAATGTATATGTGTATACATGACTTGACATCATCATCATCATCATGCCCCCGCAATAATGACCGTGCCCCCCCAGACTTTCAAGTCTATCGCCGCCTATGCTTCTAATCACATTATCATTATCACTTCCTATTTTTCACATCAACTGCATGTAACCAATGAGATTAGGCAAAAGTCACGAGCTGGCTTGATGCAAATATAAATTGAGATGTAAGCATTCTGTCGTTAAATTTCGTTACTAAGAGACACACGTTGAAAACGCTATCTATCAGATATTTAAAAAAAGGATGAATTTCGGCTTTTCAGTCACAGTGCGTCTGATAATGGGCAGGTAACGAGAAATATTCATTTTCTTGGTGTCATTTATGTATACAGTATATACAGGATGCATAGGTAACAGCACCTAAGGCATTTGACAGGCGAATAGTTGATCCTAGAGGCATATTTCCAGTTAGAAAAAGTTTCCAAATAACGTGTAGTACACAGATATGTCACTCATGGTGCAAGGGGTTGTATAGTTATTAAAATAAGTAAGGAGTGGCAGCGTAGACTTTAGTTTGGACTCGAAAAATTTTAAAAATTCCCATGACATCACTCTGTTGAGTCACCTCGATAATGGAGATTTTGAGAAAACTTTAGGTAATAGACGGGGGTCTTAATACCAGAAACAAGAATAAACAATCCTGATAGCCTAAGCTATCAGGGCCGGCTCGTGACAAAATCTCCACCCGTACGGAACTTATTTTTTTGCACCTCTTGCCTATTACCCTCCATATCCCTACATCCTGAATAAGGACCCCTAGGCTGAAATCTTTCGTTGGTCCCCAAACCAAAATTTTCATGGGGGGGGGGCCCCTTCTACAGTTAATTTATAGTGTGAAAAAAATTATACGGATAGATTGCCGGGCCCTCGGCTGGAGCCCTGTCAGCCCTACCCTTGCGGGTCATGTTCCTCCCTCACAACTCATCCCAATAATTCCTAACAAAAACAAACAACTTTTTTTCAATTTTTTCCACTTTTCATCTCAGATTTGGCTTCTCCTTAGAGCGGACAAAAATATTTTTCTTTGATTTTTTATGCCCAATTAAGCTCTTTTTTCTTCTATTCACTCCCGATTTAGCACCCCTCTTGAGCGGCTCCCCGTGCGTCCACAATGGGTCGCATGGTCCAAGAGCCGCCTCGTTTCTCTATCAAAATTGGCAAGTGTGCATTTTGTGGCTCCCTCACCTGGTGTTTTTTTTCCAGATTTGACAAATGAGAACAATGGAAAATTTCGGCTTTTTACATGTCCGGTCGGTTTCTGGAGTACCAGAAACACATTTAAAATAACTTTCTTAGTAAAAAATAAACCTCGTTTTCCATCATCATTGTTGATGGCTTACCAGATAAATGCTGTTTATAGAATTAAATTATTTGGCATTATTATAACGGTAAAATAATTCTGGCTCAAAAAGCAGAAAAAAAATCAGTTTCAGAAACCGGACTTATGGCCATGAGCATTTTGCTAGGTAAACAATGGTGTGCGGCTTTCTTCTGAAAAAAATCAGGTTTATCTCGAGATTCCCTTGACCGAAGCCCTGTCAGCTTTCCGCCAGGGTCGCCTTCAGGGGCGGCATATGAGGCTTCGCACCCGGGCGGCAGGTAAGTTCGAGCAGCCTTTGCAAATAACACAGTTAAGATTTAACTGAAGTAAAGATGGTGTGTATGATGCTCCAAAGCATAAGTCATTGCACCGATGAAAACGAAGGTGCTTCGCGGCTAACAATTTGCAAAGTGTTTTTGAAAAAGTGACCTTTGATCGGCCTTCTTGGAAGAGAGTCACATTCACCGTTACATGGAATGTATGGCTACAATCCTATCCATCCTATCCAGCACAAATCTCGAACTCTGTAACCATTGCTGGGAGATTACAAACTGGTGAAAGCAGTGCTATTTTCCGAGAAAATGTTATTACGGCATCGTCTAGGTTTAGTGATATTTCTAGATTCCATTTTAAACAATGTTTATAAATTCATCATGCGCATTAATAAATGTTTATGGTCTTTCCTCGGAACTTCAAGAATGGTAATACGGCGTATCATTGCACCTTGGAAGGACTTAAAATTGTAAAAAGACTATGTGATTTAAATTTCCGAATACTTTAATCCTCCTATTCTCCAGCCATGATGCTAATCGTGAACATCTGAACCAACTCAATCAACATCATTCTATACATAGGTGTTTTGCCACTTGCTTTTCGGCAGCTACATGATCGCAATCCACTTGGGTCTAGATAAACGTAACAGCCGTTTGGCATCTCATTATGCAAATTCCAGACTATCACGCTGATGCCCAAACTTCCTATAATCGTTTTGTAGATATAAGCCGGTGGTCACATTTATGTCATTCGACCCTATATCATAGATAATAATAAGGGATGTCTGCTCCTGTATCCGGGAAAATATCTGATAGAACAAGACTAATCATTCCTAGGAAATTGAAAGTTAGTGATAGCTGTATATTTGCTTGAGACATGTTATTGTGACATTGTTTAGGTCTACTGATATTTTTTGAAGACACTTTCAACCACTATGATTATGAACTCATCGTTATAGATCATGTGTATCGATAAATATTTATTGTATTTCCTGGGCAACATGGGATCTTCAAGAACGGTAGTATGATATCCTATTTCACCCTGAAAAGACTTAAAATTGTAGAAAGACCATGACCCAAGATTCCTAAATACTTTTCTAGTCCACTAATTCACCCGAAGCCTGGCTTGAAGACTCCAATTCTCCTGACTTAGCGCACATTTAAAACAATTCAATCAAGATCATTTTTATATGTATAGATCTTTTACCACTAATTTTTCAGCAGTTATTGAATGTTCTGCAGTTTAATTGGATCTAAGTAAACGTAACAACCTTCTACCATCCTAATATGCCACTTCCAGACCATCTCGATGCTACCCGGACACTTCCCAAAATCATTTTTATGCCAGTGTTCACAATAATGTGATTCGATTGCATTTTTCATAGACACAATAAAAGGTCAACTATCATACAATAACAGCTGCCATTTTCTACCACAGATATCAGACATACCCAGAAACCAAAAAAAAAAACAAAAAAACTAGAAAATTCCACCCATAAAATTCATCAGCATTTTTAATCCTTGTTACTGTTTTAGTAATACCGACTTCACTTTAATATCACCTGCTCTCTTAGAGCACACACTCTTACTTGTCCCAGAACAACTCTTTCAAGAGAAAGTTCTTATTTTGTTGTTGTTGGCCCCTGAGGGAAATCACAAATGGAACTTAATGTGAGCTTGACATCTGCGCAACTATCACCAGGCCAGCACGTGCATTTAAGAAGGAAAGGGCTAGTCTTAATGAAGGATCTAAGAAAGGAATCAAACTGTCATTTAAAAACCTTTGAGGCCTACTCGTGAAATTCACAATAAACGATCATTTCACATTGGAATTCCGTTCACTGACTTTCTTCTGGTGGATTCAAAGTAAATAAAAAAACAGTTTTTTTTAAGGTAAAAACAGGTAAGGAGGGTAGCATAAGAAAAATTGGAGAAATACACGTAACGTGTTGCACCTGCCGTTCACATTGGGGCTCCTATTCCTTTTTTTTTTCTTGCAGGTGACGAATGTTTGGTAGCTACCTAACCAACCAACCTATCTCTGGTATCCACGGTGTTATAAGGAGGGCATTGTTACGATTTCTTTTTTGATCCACCTTAAAGGAACCTCTTGAAGGTCAAGATGAAGAAAAACAAGAGACTTTGATGAACATTCAATTTTTTGGTCGCGTGCAAGGTACTGACTCAAAGGGGAAAAACCGGGTCACAACAGTCTCTAAATAGAAAAAAAACTACCTGAAGGGGGACCGTAACATCTCTTACCGAAGGGGCCCCTCCTCCACTACCTAATTTTTTCCCCTCTACCTATCGTACGGTGGCTGGGGCCCCCGAAAAAAATTTTAGGTACGGAATATATAGCTCAGTCGGGCAGTAGCACCAAGTGAAAGTGAATTACTTCTGAGCGGTTTTTTTTTCCTCTTTCTCTCTCTTAAATAGAATTTATTTCAGCAGGTGAACAAGAAACCAGAATTTTTTTTTTTGTTTGGTTCTCCCTCTGTTACATAATTACATAAAGGTAAATACAGTGATCCCGCTTATAACGTTTTTAAAAAAAAAACCCGTCGTGAAGAAACATTGCAAGATGGAAAACGCTTTAAACCAGAGTTTCTTCAACCTTTCTGTAACCTCTTCACACCTTCAAAAATAAAAAATAAATAAATTAGTTAATTAATCAATTTGTGTCAATATCTTAACTAGGCCCATTTGAGTTGAATACACACACACATGCGTACTTCAGGTCTCAACTTGAAAAAATAATCATTAAAAACCATTAAAAATTTTTAAATAAAACCATTTTAAGAATTTCAACCGTTTGAAACGGTTAAAAAGTACACATTTCAGGGGGTTAAATAAAGTCAGAGTGTGTGTGTGTGTGGTGTAAGTTGATATCTCATTTTCAGGGAAAAAGGAGATTTCACTAGAATTGTTGTCATAGAGTCCCATGTTGAAAACTTTATAATTTCACAATCTAGTGGTGAACTATTGAAGCTAGACTAAGTTAATTTTTTCTTTCAACAGTTTAGCACTTCTAGATTGTATTTCTGGATACCTCTGGAGCGAAGAGGATACCCGAGGATAAGTAAAATGTTTGAAATAGTTCGACGGACCACTAATTTACAACATTAGCAGTGTGCCCACATGTCCCGTATTTCACGTTATATTCTTGCATTTTTACATATTCTTTTGGCCGTTTCTACTTACTTTAAACAATTGTCCCGTATTTTCCAATGAAGATTATTTGAATTTATAATCATTAACAAAACCTTAAATGAAGATAGTTTTAAATTATAAATTTATAAATATAAAATAGCAAGTTACAAACTGGCTATAATAATTTATAACTACTTATAAATTATATTGTGGTAATTATGGCTATAATTTATAAATTCTCATTTCATATATTTGACAATGTTCAAATTTTTTGTCGTTAACTACATATTTCAATTCACCGTGTGATTTCCAAAAGTCCTTTATTTCCAACGCATTGGACAGTCAACAGTTTGTGATTTTGACGACTTGTGGCAACGTTTTTGGAGACAATTGGTGATGTCACGTATTTCGAATTTTAATATTGAAATTTTCCGTATTTTTTCTCTCAAATGGTTAGCCATGATGAACGACTTTTTTCATGAAACACATTTTTGTTTACTGAGATTTTAAACAACTCTTTATTTCCTCGCAATCCAGTAATTTTATCAAATTCGTCCAAAAAACTGCATCTATCGACTATTAGCGATATCCCATATTTGCCCACGTCCAGTTCGCAAACTGTTCAAGAAAATGTGATGAAATCCAGCTTAGGAGAATATCGATAAAATTATGTATGGCATTCCACCGCCAATGTTTGGAGCCTCTATTCCAAAAATGATTAATCCACGAATCAGCCAAGTTTGAAATATGCCAGAGTTTATATAGATACTTCGACCAATTCATGACGCATCTGGCAGCCAATGGCCAGTTCCCGAACTGTACAAGAAAAAGTTACCAAAGCTGGTATAGTGAGATATATCAATAAAACTAAATGCATGCATTACGACAAATGTGTCCAGAATCTGGTTTTCAAATATAGTTGGATAATTCAGTGGATAGGCCAAGTCTAATATGCCAGAGTTTATAAATACTACTTTGACTATTTTGTGATGCGTCTGACAGCTCTAATTGCCCAATTTCCAAATTTTCCATCAAAAAGTGATCAAAAAGTTACGCATGCGTATAATAAATAAAATTATACGCATGCGTAAAGACCAAAATTTCAGGAACCTTGCTTCCAAAACATTTCTGATCACTACCCAAACCGACATAATTTATTAAGACAATTTCGAATATTTCTAGATGTTTCCGGCGGTCCGATTTGCAATTTGTCCAAGGAAAAATTGACCAAAGCAATAATCGATGAAGTACATTGGAGATAACATAAATTTGATAGGAAAATTTTGAATTTCATCTTCTTATGGAACCTCTGTTCAATTATTAAAGAATTTCAAAGACATTTCTGTATGTAATTTCTTATCCTGAAAATGTCGTATAGCTACAGAAAAAATACATTTTATCTCAATCTTTAAATTATTTCGGGCAATGGGCATGAAAAATGATAGAACGACGCGTTACGACGACGAAGCGCAGCAGCAGCAACAACAACAACAATAACAGTATAACTTTGTCTTTTTTACCCCATTACGTTACCGAGACCATCACATGATTAGTATTCATGGCGTACCATCATATCATCAGATCTTCTTCATATAAAGAGAAAGTTCTCTATATGCTCGACGCACAGCTGCGTACGTTGCACTCGTTTTAAGTTCAAGGTAGCTTACTGAACCGATCTCTGCACACCGAAAGAATCAACAAACTGTTGATTACGTGTTCTGTATTCTTCACTACACACATCACGTGAAAAAAGCGGCTTTTGGAGATATCCAAAGGTATTTTCTTTACCGAAAATGGAAAAGAAATTTCAGGAAAAATAACTCGTGTGTCAACGAAGTATTTATTTTACGAGATATTAAGAAAAATAAAATGTCGTAACAATGTTTCATTTCCCATGGAGTTATTTACATCCTGTTTGAATCTTTCGACGTGTCTTCAAGCCTCTATGGTCCGGTATATATTTGAATATACACGGTCAAAAAACCCCATTATACCTATTTGTTTCTCAATTATTTTTGGTGTTTTAGAAAGTATATCTTTTAGTGTCATTTGAGAACTAAATACAGCTATATAAATACAATTCATTTTTTATCTAGAAAGAGCTGATTCCTTGTCGGTGTAATTTTTTGAGAGCTGCTGAAATTTTACGTGTTCAGAGATTTATAAAATTACACCGAATTGAGGGTATTCGAAAAAAAAAATTCAAGGTAGCAACTATTCAAATTTGCTAAGCAAGATTTTATCTGTTTATAGATAAAAGTAAAATAAAGGATGTTTGTATATTTCTCCTCGCATTACATCTGTACGCATGCCTCCTGCAAATTTCTGAAGAGAAGGCGAGAAGAGAAAACACAAACCTTCTCTGAGCATTTTTAAGAATAAGCCCGCCTTCTACTCATCGGTACGCAAGCGTCCTCTGCACATTTCTAAGAGTACGCAACTTTCAAACGCATTTTTTAGCAAGCCTTCTATACATTCCTTCACTAAAAGTTTTGTATACGTTTTCAAGAAAACGCAAGGTTTCTGCAAATTTCCTTCTACTCATTTTTTAGAAAAATCACACCTACGCATTTCTAAGGTAACGCAAACTACGAATCTCTCACGACTTTCAAGGAAGTACGCGTGATTCCTACGCAATTTCTAGGGAATCACTGGAAGCAATGATCATTAGGGCATAGAAGATGTGCATTAATGATCACTAGGCCGATGGATATTACTAGTAAATAATCAATGGGGGCCCCCATTGATTTTTTACTAGTAATATCCATCGGACTAGGCATGCGTACTCTTAGCATTGCGTAGAAGAAGGCTCGCTTACTCTAAGGAAATGTGTATAAGACTTTTATACTCATTTACATGGGGGCAATTGATTGTTTACTAGTAATATCCATACTCTAATGATCATTAATACACGTCTTCTATGCCCTAATGGCCATTTATCCGCGACTTTCTTGCCTCT
The DNA here is from genome assembly GCF_987345545.1 of Pholcus phalangioides. Classification (NCBI taxonomy): domain Eukaryota; kingdom Metazoa; phylum Arthropoda; class Arachnida; order Araneae; family Pholcidae; genus Pholcus; species Pholcus phalangioides. Next base: position 10,556,470 of record NW_028301600.1, read on the forward strand.
AACAACTCTACAAGGTGTCCTGTAAGTCCTAATTCGGCCTTTATCTCATCAACCGTTCATCGAGCAGGTATGATACCATTTTAAAAAAGGCTCAAAGTGCATTCAGAAATTACACTGTACCAGTTTTGAGAGTGAAAATGCAGTGTGTCACAAAATAAAAAATAATAATTTTTATATGAATGCCGTCCTAAAAAACTAAATTAGAGAAAGTTATTGCACTCTTTTTTCTGAGACCAATAACAAAAAAAAACCATAATTTCACGTGTTTAAGTGCAATATTCTTTGAGATATTTGAATTCGAAAATTGGGGGGAAGAACATCATAAACTAACAGAAAATGCTTCTTTCAATCATGTATGCTGTTCTTTCCCAACCTTTTCCAGTTTTTTAATGCGAATATCGCAGAGAATATTGCATTTAAGAATGTAAAATCTTTTTTCTTTTCCTCAGAAGAGACAGGGCAACAACTTTTTAATTGGGATTTTTAAGACAGGGTGTCCATATAAGATTTTAGATTTTTCATTTTGTGGCTGTATTTCTGTATTCTTAAAATTGATACAGGGTGATTTCTGAACACATTTTGAGCATTTTTCAAGTTGAGACCATATTTCTACAACGAACGGTTGATGAGATAAAAGCCGATTAAAGACTTACAGGACACCCTGTACACCAGTACCACTTTTATGACAGAAACCTCTGCCGAAAAGTCATATAAAATCTAATTCTTATGCATTAATCACTATTTGAGCGTGTATTAATATTTTCTCGCCGATGGCGACGGTTCCGGAGACCCGACGGTGAATTTCAGAATCACTATTTCACACACTTCACGCTACAGGGGTTCAAGTCACTATTTCCACGAGCAAAAACAAGAACATGGAATTAGTTGTGAAACATGTTCGTGGTTTCCCTTTCTTAGAAAAAATATATATAATATCGATTAAACCTTCCATTAACGATATGTTTTTTTTCAGACACAGTAACGGGTTATCCTTATTCTTCGTATATTGGAGGGCGCAACATGTCAATATCATCACCAAAATTACTTTCGAGTCTTAAATATAAGTTTTTTTAGTTTTCGTTTCATTTTTTTTGTAGAAACCTATCAATTAAATGATTGTTAGCAAAAATGGAAATAAATAAATGGACAGCTGAAACCGCAGGCACTAAAATATCATAAAGACGACGTTCCGAACGAAGACACGCGTCTTTTTTTTTTGCATCAACATGTCGTGTGCCGCGTGTAATAATAATAAGAAGCACGTGAATGAATAGGTAGCGTAGAAATTTAAGAGAAGATGGTGGTGATTTGGTTCAATAAAGTGGCGACCTTCTTACTCGGTCTGATAGTGAAAGTGATGGTGAAAAGGGTTGAAATCACGCACAACTCTTCCTGTGTTCCTTGCAGGTGTTTTGCGCACACTTTCGATTCGATTTGCATCTGCTTTTTCAGTTTTCGAATCGAAGGCCAAGGTTTTTCTGTATAATCAACTTGGCTTCCAATTTGGCTGATTTATCTCTTCGTCAATCGATAGATCAGTTTCACGTCACCTTTCTTTTGTGGAAAACTCACCGTATCAGGTTATAATCACTGCAGATAGTTTCCGATTAAATGAAAACTCTAAAAATTTTAAAATGGCAAAAAAATTGTCCGAATTTTGCTGTGAACCTTCCAGAAATGATTATCAGGAAAAAATACAGATATTTTAATTATTATGCTGGTTGCGATCCAAAAATTATCAATTAACAAATTTGCATCTCTCTCTTCATTCTGAAAAATCAGTTCTGTAATTATAGAATGAAAATTTATTGAGGTACTCATGATTTAAATTCTTAATTTATACCACATTTTTTGTCTTTTTGAAATCCTGAAATTTTGTAGACTCAGTTATTTTATCTCGTAAAATGATGGAAAAATCGAGAGTTTTAATCACCGATATCTCAGCGCATTTTTATTCAATTGTTTCGGGAAACATTTTTTTGGTAAAATAAACGTGGGTGCCATTTTTTTCTAATTGATATTTTTGATTGTCGGTCGTATTAAAATTTAAATTTTTGTATTATCTCCGATAACCATTTTTGGGAGTTCATTTATCACAGAAAACTGATTAAATTTCAATAGTTGCTACCTTGAATTTTTTTTTTTCGAATACCCTCAATTCGGTGCAATTTTATTGTGTGTAATTCGGTGTAAGTTTAGTTTCATAAATTTCAGTAACAAAAATTATTTAGAAATTTCAATTAGTTTAAGAATAATCGTAAAAGAGTTAACCATTAATTATTATCTCGAACTGATAAGTAAAAAAATTCATCCAAATTATTTTGAATTATTTATTAAATTTATATACAAAAGTTCGATTTTATTTATTTATTTGGCATAAAAAAATCGTCTGTAATTGTTTGGCGTGTATTTCTCCAATGTTTTTACGAAAATTCATCTTCAGTCAGGGCCGTCTTAACACATGGGCCCCTTCGGGCATGTCCCGTTGCTTTGAGTTCACTGGGAGTAAGTATGCAAATTGGTAGGCAAGAGGGTTCCATAACATCACTTTGCCCGAGGCTCAATGATGCTGTTAATACGGTCCTATCTTCAGCCTGTTATTCGCAAGCAAGGCGAAGCTCACCCAAGCACCCTAAAGTGCTGGACGCTTGGGCTCAATTTCTTATCCTCGAGGCGTCAATTAAACACCTCTATTCAAAGATTAGCAGTGTGCTGATATTACTTTATTTATATTGTTTACGGAAAGTCATCTCTATCACAAGCAGGTGTGGTGCTCACTGAAGTACCCAAGAGTGTGCTCCACGCGTGGGCTAAATTTTTATGTTAACGAAGGAATCACGGTAATCATCGATACCCCAATTAATCGATACCCATTCAAGGATGGGCAATGTGCTGATATTACATACATTATGTCTACTGTTAACGAAAGGCATCTTTATCACTAGCAGGGTTGGTACTCATTGAAGCACCAAAGAGTGCTCGAGCTTGGAATGAATATTTCAATCACAAGATTATAATCGACACCATAATTAAACATCCCATTCAAATGATTAACGTTTTAGTATTACATGGAGCAAGCGTCAAAATTGCCATATGGGTGCTCTTCTTTTGATTATGGGCTCAATTTTGATGCACCAAAAATGTTTAGAACCCACTTCTCCGAGATTTTATATCATTTGTGGGGAGGAGAATCGACATCTCTCTGTTATTTCAGGATATATACAAGAATGCTGGAAAAATATTAAAAAACAAAAAAACTATTAAACACATAATTTAACAATATAATTTTGTTTAAATATTAATAATAATTATTCATATTATATTTAATTTAAATACTAATAATAATTGAATATAATAATCATAACTTCAAACACATAATATACATTAGCAAAAATTGATGAAAATTCAACATCGAAGCTAATTTTAAAATAAGTTCTGAAGGAAATAATTTCAGAATTGATAAAAGTTCATTATTGATGAAAAAAATAAGTTTGGAATTGATGAAATTTCAGAATTTATGGAAGAAACGATTACAGAATTGATGAAAGAAATAATTCCAGAATTGATGAAAGAAATAATTTCAGAATTGATGAAAGAAATAATTTCAGAATTGATGAAAGAAATAATTTCAGAATTGATGAAAGAAATAATTTCAGAATTGATGAAAGAAATAATTTCAGAATTGATGAAAGAAATAATTTCAGAATTGATGAGAACTCAGAATTAATGAAATAAATAATTTAAGAATTGGTGAAAGCCTTCTCCAATAATTTACAGTGAGTGCGGGGCCTCAGAAAGCACGGGCCCGGTGTGACCGCACCTGTCGCACACCCCTAAAGGCGGCTCTGGTTATTGCTATCAGAGTCCCGATGTGATAACATTAAGTGGCGTGCACTGTGTTTTGGGGGATTTTTTCCTCCTAGCGGACTTTGGCGGTAATCACGACCGAAAGAAATCGCCAATATATTAACCCTTTCTTTTAAAAGTTCTAGGTCAGTGGCACTTCTTACAAAATGTGCACCTGCCATCGGATTTGAGAAACTTTCTTTAAAAATGTCTATTAAAGGGCGGAGGACCTGAATTGATATGTTCTTCTTCCGTCAATTAGCTGATTATTGCGTACGATACTACAATTATCAGTTCCAACTTGACCGAAATTACATATTATACACCTTAAAACAGACGTTAGGTCAGATAAAAAGAAAAACGTCTTATACAAATCAAAATACCGGGTCGTAAAAAGTATATTAAGTTTACATTTGACAAATGAAATGATCGACCTTGGTTGAATCTCAACCGCAGATGGTTATGATTCTAATCATTTTTACGTCTCATTTGATGTCGCAAAAATTTCGTACGGAAAAATTATCAGTTTTCCGTCCTTCCATATTATTCTGTGCCAGCTTTTCTCACCCTATGGTCCACGACGATGGCATAGGTGAGGGGTATTCAACGCATGGCCCGTGGGCCACATTTGGTCCTCAGAGCTTTTTGTCGTTTCCACCCGATTATTTTTTGAAAATGGTTGAGAACATTGAAAAATGACTAGTTTTAGAATAAATGAAAAGAAAATACTTCCATAATAAATGAAAGCTAAATAATTCCAGAAATGAAAGAAAAAAAATAATTCTAGAATAAATGAAAGAAATAATTTCAAAATTATACTGAAAAATGATTCTAAAATAAATTGCAGAAATAAATCTGGATCGAATTAATTAAAATTCAGTATGAATGGAAGAAATGATTCATTCCAGAATTAATGAAAGAAATTATTCTATAATTGATTTCAGAATTGATGAAAAAAATGATTCCAGAATCAATGAAAGAAATTATTCCAGAATCAATGAAAGAAATTATTCCAGAATCAATGAAAGAAATTATTCCAGAATTGATGAAAATTCAGAATTAGTACTGAAAGAAATATTTTAGAACTTTTGAAACAAATAATTTCAGAATTAGTGAAAAATAACTTAAACATCAATGAGAGAGAAATAGTTTCGTATTTTCTGACAGAAACTGTTTTGCAATCAATAAAAAATAATTGCATAATTATTGAAAGAGATAATTTAAAGATATAATAAATAATGTATATTGAGAAGCAAGCAAAATAATTTTTAAAACTACACCGAAATAAATAATTACAGAATGATTTAAAGCGATTTCAGATTAAAATTAATCTCAGAATTAATTATTTTAATCAGTAGTTAATCAAAAACTCTTTTCAGGAAATTTAGTGTGTGTTAAAAATATTATTAGAACTAATCAAAATTGATAATAAATAAAAGAATTAATTTCAGAATAAATAAAAGTCCTCAATTATTTTTGTCCCTGTTTTAACTCGGGGCACAATGAGTTGGTGGCCCGCGGGCTTCGTGGGAAGTTTCAATTTCGGCCGCTTTGTCTAAAAGGTTGGAGACCCTGGCATAAGTCCTGGTCGGCTGGCAGACTTGATAATTTAATTCGAACATCATTTTGATCATTTTTGCCGCACCACGGTCATTTTGTGCTCACGAGGGCTAATGCAATTTGGTAATTCTATTGCCAAAATTGCTCAAGGATGGAAAAATAATGAAAAGGATTGCTAGAAATCGCAATAAAAAAATGTATTTCACGAAAAATATATTCAAATGATCAGATGACCATATTTGATTTAAAAAATGTGGTAAACTGGATGAAATACGGGGCATCGCCAATTGTGTTCAAATACGTCGCCAGAAGTGAGAAGAATCATCAATTGAAAATTTCTGAAAAATTGTAGAAATTCGTTGAATCCGACAAATATCTGAGATTAATATTTATATTTTTGTCATAATTACCATAATATAATTTATATACTATGAAAACACTTTGTATTCATGACTTTAGTAATATTAAAACTCCAAATGAACTTGAAAAACGGGACAAATGTATAAAAAAAATCGAAACAACCAAAATTACAGTAATGTCCCGTAATAAGTAATAAATAATCCGTCAGTTTCAGTCATTTTAATGGTCCTTGGGCTCAGAAAGGTTGAGAAACGCTGTAGGTATATTGTATGCAAAGCCGCCGTTACCACACGCGGAGCATGGTGAGAAAATGATTCTGCCCTTCCGCGGGCAGTGGCGCCTTAACGCGTGGGCTAACGAAATCCGCGCCCCTAATCAATTAGCGGTACCAAAATTATTAGGGCTTTCAATAATTGTGAAATTGTCGTAAATTTTGAATTTTTGTTAATTCTGAAACGATTTGAATGAATTCTGGATTTTCACCATTTCCGATTAAATATCGGAATATAATTATATTCGGATTAAATATCGAATATTCATTTTGGATGATGATCTATAATATATATCAAATTTTGATATATTTCTTTTATCAGTTTCGGAAATTTTTCCTTCGTCAGTTTTGGAATTATTTCCTCATTAATTTTGATGTTAATTTCCCCACTTATTTCGGTATTATTTCTTTCACTAATTTAGAACTTTTTCAATAATTTTGGACTTTTTTCATTAATCTTGGAATTATTTCTTTGGTCAATTCTGGAATTATCATTTCTTTGGTCAATTCTGGAATTATTATTTCTGTTAATTCTGAATTTCATTAAAGTGTTATAGAATTTTTTCTTTCAAATAATTCTATATATATATAAAATTATTTCTTCCAATAATTCTAAACTTTCATTGGTACTGGAATTATTTGTTTTAATTATTTCTAGTTAATCAGTTCCAGAATTCTCATACGTATCGTAAATTCTTTTATTCGTTTAAAATTATCTTCACTGCTGAATTTTCATCAATTTTTGTGTTAATTTACATTTTATAGTGTGTTAAAAAATTTTGTATATTTTTCGACATTCTTGTGTTATTCTGAAATAACGGATGCTGATTCCCACCCCCCAAAAAATATATAAAATGGGGACATAGGAGGTCCTAAACATTTCTGGTGCCCCGAAATTGTTCAGACGCACTTGCCCCAGCTATTATTTTCGCTATGGGCCCCGCGTCTGATAAGGGCATTTCCTACGTTGGCATTCACAGAGGAAGGGCGCAACAAGGCTGCCCTTACCAGACGCGGGGCCAGGTGGGAATGAACAATTTCTTTGCACCAAAATGTTTAGGACCCCACTTTTCCCCAACCTTATCTACTTTGTTGGAGGGGAAGGGAATTTTGGCATCCATTATTTCAGAATAGACAGGAATGTTGGCAAATATCCATACCAACAATTTTAAAACCCAATTCAATGTAAATTAACACAAAAATTTATGAAAATTTAGCACTCTGAAAGTAATTTTAAACTAATGAGAGGAATATAGTTCCCGAAACTAATGAAAATTTTACAATTCATGAATTAAAAATAATTGAAAGAAATAATTCCAGCACAGATGAAAATTTACAACTAGTGAAAGAAATAATTCCAAACATAATAATTCCCCTGATGAAAATTCAGAATTAATTCAATGATGAAAAGTTCTAGAATTGATGAAAATTCAGAATTAATTCAATGATGAAAAGTTCTAGAATTGATGAAAATTCAGAATTAATTCAATGATGAAAAGTTCTAGAATTGATGAAAATTCAGAATTAATTCAATGATGAAAAGTTCTAGAATTGATGAAAATTCAGAATTAATTCAATGATGAAAAGTTCTAGAATTGATGAAAATTCAGAATTTCAGGAAGAAAAAAATTCCATAATTGGTAAAAATTCAAAATTTACATGGTAAATATTCAAAAGAAAAATTTGCAGAATTGACGGAAGAAAAAATTTGCAGAATTGACGGAAGAAAAGATTTGCAGAATTGACGGAAGAAAAAATTTGCAGAATTGACGGAAGAAAAAATTTGCAGAATTGACGGAAGAAAAAATTTGCAGAATTGACGGGAGAAAAAATTTGCAGAATTGATGAAAGAAAAAATTTCTATAATTGATGAAAGAAAATATTCCAAAATTAATGAAAGAAAATATTCCAAAATTAATGAAAGAAAATATTCAAAAATTGATAAAAGAAAATATTCCGGTATTGATGGAAAATCAAAATTAATTTGAGTGATAATTCCAGAATAGCTGAAAATTCTAAACTAATGATAGAAAAAAATTTCCGAATCAATGAAAATTCAGATTTAATAAAAAAAATTAATATCAGAATTGATGGAAGCGTTCAGTAATTTACCGTGAGTGCGGGGCTCCACAAATCATTGGGCCCAGTGCAACCGCGACTGTCCCAAGGGCTGCCCTTGGGTGCAATATGGGATAATCCCTGTTAAACCAAACAATATTTGTATAAGTAATTAATTACTCCGTAAATTTTTAAAAAATTAGGTTATAGCTCGCGAGCCACGTTGGATTATTCCGAGGGGGGCCATAGGTTCAGCATGTATATAATAGTAAAGCTTCCGTGACTCACAAAATGGTTGCGCGAAATGACATAAACCACGGATCGCGATCGTGGTTTCTTCGCTTTTCGGGAAGAAAAATACTGTCTTGAGTTATTTATTAGCCTTTACCACGCTTTGATTTCTCATCGCTGCCATAAAAATCCAATCCCTTGCGTGACAAGGACTCTGCTTGGAGACTTCTATATTCCCTTGCACCTACTAAATTCACTTAAAAGAACATCGTATATGGTCACGTTTTCAAATTCAACAAGTCTGCCACATTTTCGTTCTTTTTTTTTGTGCTTAAAGTTGTCACGAAATGTTCTACGGGTCACGAAAGAGGAATTTTATTTTCCGATTGGTTTTCACATGATTTTGAGCTTATACTTTGATGTGTGATTGAATTCCATTTACGAAATAGCCAATTAAGCCATTTTTGATTACGCTTTCTGAGATTTTGAGTGTGGGAATGTATACGGGGTGCTCAAAAATGTAAAAATTTCTGGGAGAAGTGCATGTAAAGAATATATCTAAATTAAGCAATTAAAGGCCATGAAATCGTCTTCAATCACCAGAGTTTAATGGAAGCTTTTTCTGGCTTATTTTAGAGTAACCGTGGTCCACACGATTCGTCTTGATGTACAGTACAGCCTACATGCTGAACCCATGACCCGCGGGGCCAAATGTGGCCCTCTGAGTCACCTGATGCAGGCCCGCGACCTAAAACTTAATTCTGTAAAGATATATTGAACGACACATTTCTATATACAAGGACGACGTCGCTCTCCGCTACCATACGAAGGTTTTCACAACTGGCTGTTGCGAAGATATATTTTGGAAGGAGAGAAAATTCAACAGCCCCTGCGGGGAATCGAACCCACGTCCTTTCACTTTCCGGGGGAACGCCCTAGACCACTAGACTACAGAGGCACCGAATCTCTCAATCTTTCCTTGGAGCTCGTGTACACTGAAAGGGACCGTACATGGACGGCCGAACCAGATTCAGGCTAAGCTCACAACTGCTGACACTGCCACCCTGGTGAATTTTTTCTCTCTTTCCAAAATATATCTTCGCAACAGCCAGTTGTTAAAACATTTCTATATCATGCGGTGCAGTTCTAGATCACTTACGTGACCCGCGGAACATTTTCAGATCACTTAAGTGACTCGCGGTATATTAACAGATCACCATGGCACATTTTAAGATCATTTAAGCGACCCGTGCCACCTTTGCAGATCACCGTGACACACTCCCAGCGTAATCAAGTGACTCACGGCATATTTACAGATCACTGCGTCACAGTTCCAGAGCACTAAAGTGACACTTAAGATTACTTAAGTGACCCGCATGCCACAGTTTCAGATTACTTAAGTGGCCCGCATCACGTTTTGAAATCAATGAAGTGGTCACCACTCTCATAAAGGTTGAACACCCTTGATCTACAGCAAGGGTGCACAACTTTTTCAGTCCGTGGGCTACATAGGTAACATCGCTACGGTTCGCTGGTCGAAAATTGGGTCGTATAGGATGACTATTCACGGGTATTTTACGGAACATTCTCGAAATTTTGGCCCTCATGACTTCTCTATAAAAATGTCCCATTTTTTCCAGTATTTTCATCCCAGTCTAATTAGCCCTCGTGTGCAGAAAGTGACCGTGGTGCGACAAAAATGATCAAATGATCCAGTATTTTCAACGAAGATTACTCAAATTTCTTTTCTATACTACATAAAATCAAGGATTAATATTGTTTTCATAACTTCTGAGTTATATTATGGTAATTAGACTATATAAAAATATATAAATAATATATAACGTCAAATAAATATTCATATTGCATATTTGTCAAATTGAAAGGTTTACCGTGAATTATATTTTAATCCAATGTGATCTGTGTGTGTGTGTGCAATAACGCTTCATTTACCGCCATCGGCGACTTTTCAGCGATTACAGTGGTGAATTTCAACTTTACTTGCCTTTGACAACTTTTTGATAATAATTGGCGATTTATCGTATTTTGCTATGGGGGTCATGATTTGTCGTATATGTATCGAGGAAATATGGTCAGCTCAGGTATATGCCGTGTTTTGTGTGTGTGTGTGTGTGTGTGTTAGTACTTTTCTGCTGGAACACTTTCCATGGGCCTAATGTAGCTCCTTGGTGGGCCCAGACCAGAGATTAGGCATCCCGGATCTACAATAGCATCTTCATAAGTTATGTCGGATCAGTTGAAAATAGCTCGGAAACTTATGTTAATGGTACCGTACCGACATTAAAAGTCTACGTTTATTTATTGAACACTTCAACTGGGAGGATGTTTATCGACTGACCAACGTCTCAGTGAGTAAATAGAAAAGTAAATGTCGAACGCTGCCAATCAGCAATAAATTGTAGATCCCGCTCTAATCAACCCTCGTGCGCAGAAAATGATAAATGATCTTGACTCTAGCTGTAGTTTTTGGCCCCGAGAATGTTTATAAGTTTTTTCTTGTCGCAGTCATTTCAGCCAGAGTACGTTTCTGACAAGTTTGGGTCCTATTTGTGGCAATGCTGCGTGATCCCGAAATATTCAACGGCACCTTGACGTAGTGAAACTATGGTCGGAAATTACACTCGACGCACCCAATGGGCAAATTAATGATTCAGCCGTAATAATTCTAGAAACCATTTCACAAAAATCCAGCCGTAACTGGAACATAATGTAGAAAATAGAGCAAGTTTAAAGACTTTTCCATATCAATATATTGTAAACGTATATGTACCATGTATTCCTAATTGAAAGTTATTATAATAGAAACAATATATATGTATTATAATAGGCATCAAACAAGAAAAAACTGCACCTCTCGGGCTTCAAAATATAGAACAACAATGCATTCAGTAATTCCCAGGTGTATGAGTTAGTACCAGGTATAGTATGTACTTGCTAATCAAGGGCCTGTAAAAAAATGCCGGTAGCAAGAAACACCTGCTGTTGGGGTAGAAGAGCATTTAACGTTTGGATCCCTCACCTGATCATCTGAAATTGGTTCTTCAGAAACTGGAGCAACACGTCTGCGTCTGTACTTGTGTAAAGTATATATAATATTAAGAAAAAACAACAGTATGTATGTACAGAGGTGGAATGAAGAAGGTTAACGGCAGGTGAGATGTAAGAGATGGACGTACCTGAATTAGGCCTCTTTAAAGGATTAGTTCTTTTATTTTCTATTATGCCTTTCTTGTTTAAACAAAATAGCATTGTCTTTCGGGAAGACGTACGATACTTTACAAACGATTGTACGATAATTACAATTTCCGCTTAGTGTTACTGTAAAGACAAGGAAAATCGGTAAATTCTAAAGTTGGCTATACAGGCTGTCCCAAATTTTTTGCACAGAAGATATCTCTGCCACCGTTGCCTTTAGAAACATACTCTTAATTTCAAAAAGTTTTCAAACACGACGTGTTCTTATTTAAAATTTCAAAATTTGTTTGAGGAGTCGTGTAGATAAAAAAATAAAAAAATTAGCTTACAATGCAGTCTTCGTGTGCTAAAATTTCAATTATTAAAAATGTAGATTCCGCTCTGAAAAATCATTTGCAAAAAAGTCATATTTTTAAATCAAATATTTATTGGGACACTAAATATATGAAGTCACTATGGTTTGGCCACTTATCACTGTGTTGGCAAGTTTTCATTACCTCAAAAGTTCTTCTCGGGACAGAAATTTATTTTTTATTTTAAGCTTATTTCATTCTTTTACTTAATTGTTGAAAGCTGTACGAAAATGAAATCTCTAGTTCTTCTTAAACTTTAAAAGAACAAAAGAACTTTACTGGAAGAAAAACTAAAAGAAAAATTGTTTTTAAGAAACAAACTATAAAGAAATACAAATATAATGTACAAATACAAGGGCCACAGCCGGCAAATTACCCAACGAGGTGGCTGAAAACATTTGCTCATTAAAAAAATGGCCATTTTTTTCATTGTAGAACTTCTCCTGTAGAATCTCTACAGGCTAGTATTGGGGGGTAACAATCAAACAAGAGCAACAATATAGCTTTCAGTTTCAGAGTAGAAAAAAATCTTGTCCTAAGGTTACCCCGTAATGCGGCGTAACTTTAGGACTAAGAATAAAATAATAATTTTAAATATAATTGGGCATGGTAAGCAAGCCGAAGGTGTTATAGCTATATTGTTTTTCCCAGAAATCATGTTGTTAACAATCACAATACGAATACCATATTCAAAATTGTACAATACTTGTCTCAACATTACCCCAGTTTACGGTAATTAATTAGTTTGATTATAAATTGCAATAGAAAAATATTGTATTTGCATGAAAGCTAATGTGCTACATAATAAAAAAAAGAAAAAAATCTATTGATGGGCAAAAAACTCCTCATGGAAATTCTGTATAAAATTTTTACAAATTTAATTTTTTAAAAATGATACAAAAATTTTTTTTTCCAAAAATAGCACAATACTGTACTAGTTAGAGCATAGTTCCCCAAATTTTTGTTCCATCGCTCCCCCCCCCCCCTTCTTCAGAACCTTTTCGCTCATCGCCCCTCAAGCGTACCCATAGAAAATCCTGTTATACCCTTAGTTTCTATCGCTCCCCTTCGGACAATTCCATCGCCCACCGGGGGCGATATTGCCCACTTTTGGAAACATTGAGTTAAACCTTTTAACTCTAAACAATCATTGTTACTTAGAGAAATAAGTGTGAAAAGTATATAAAATTTTTATACCAAGCGTTAAAAATGGTCAGTTAAATTCAAAACGAAATGAACTTTCAGTATACTTTAACTCTGTTTTACGACCTTTTATATATTGCGGCCCAATGTGTCTACGCCCTAGTTTTAGGAACATAAAACTGAAAAAATTTTCAACATGTCAAAAAACACCAGCCAATTTTCGTATATAAAATAATAATGAAAGATAATGTGTGAGACCCTATAATTTAACTCGTTCGTCATTGGAATTTTTGAAAAAGTCTTTGTTTACTTTTTGATATCTATATTGCCAATTCAAACAATTGCACATTCGATCAAATGGAGTTTAAAATAATTATACGCTAGATGGAAATTCACAAGCTATTATAAAAACTTGAAGCAGAATAAAGCAATTTCGGATGGAATTGTAAGACACAAATGCACGTATTTTTATTGATGTAACATATATTTTTCTGTGTCATGGCCGAATCGACTGTTTCGAAGAAGTGATTGTTTCGAAGACACTCTAAAGTGTGAGAGAAAATGCTTTGCTTAAATTGACAAGAGTGAAGTCACCTTTACTGCATGGTACTGGTACGTGAAATAACTCCATGCATTATTATAAACATAATGTCATACCCCACAACGTCTAGTGATTGATGAGTTATTTTGACTGTTAGTACGTCCTTGTGGATGGACGTCTAATAAATATTATTGCTTTTTAATAACTCGGAAACGTGTCTTTATCTTCTATTCAATTATTGTCCCGTGAGTATTAGAAAGAGTCGAAGGTTCTTCTCTCTCGAGACTTTCAAATTCACAAGCCAGACACGAAAACTCGACGATTGTTGTTTGTGGGAGAAACAAATTTCTTTAGTATGTCTTTTGAAGCAAACTACCGTTATTTCCCGTAATAAAGCCGCGGCAGGATTATTTTAGTTTTTACGGCTGATTCAAAACCACGGGGGGAGGGGGTAAGGGTACGTAACATATATATTTTTCCTCTGATGTTCTGACTTCAATGAATTTTTTATCCACATTTTTTTAAAGAAGTTAAAAAATTTCCGTTTAAATGAAGTTAGAAAAATGAAATTTTTAATCCGGGATGTCTATCCGTAATGTTATAAAATTCTCAAGGTAACTAAACATTCAATTTTATCAGCGGTTTCGGCTCGGACACGATTGCCCCATACAACCTTTGAAACCCCTTATGATTTTTTTAGGGGTTGAATATCGAAAAACCCCATTCATAGTGAGTCTTTACGCTTTACGTCATCAGATGAAACTACTGACCAAATTTCATATTTATAGCTTCAATGGTTCCGGCTCGGCGATGATGAGTCGGTTAATCAGTTAGTCAGGGAATTTTATTTTTTATGCAGAGTGATTCAGAAAAACCATCGCCAAACTGCAATTCAAGCATACGACAACAATCCACAATCACGCAGGAACATAGGTGCGCAAAAGCCACCCGGAGCTGTTACAGGGAGTTGTCACACACTTTTAAAGTAATCCCAAACTCAGCAAACATGAAGTCGCAATTCTGACAACATAAATAAATTAGGGGCCACACATACACTCAGAACACACATTCCGGCATGTACCGATTCGTTAGAAATTCCGCAGAGGAGTGTGTACGAGGTGGATGAACGGTTAAGTAGTAGTAGCGAGCATGCAGCTCATACGGAATTTCTAACGAATCGGTACATGCCGGAATGTGTGTTCTGAGTGTATGTGTGGCCCCTAACCTATTTATGTTGTCAGAATTGCGACTTCATTCTTGCTGAGCTCGGGATTGCTTTAAAAGTGTGTGACGAAACAATTCCCTGTAGTGACTCCGGATGGTGTTTGCGTACCTATGTTTCTATGTGATTTTGGATTGTCATCGTATGCCTAAATCGCCCTTTAAGTTTGGCGATGTTCCTCTGAATCACCCTGTATGAAAAATAAAATTCCTTGACTGGCTGATTCACCGATTCATCATCGCCGAGCCGAAACCGCTGAAGCTATAAATATTAAATTTGGTCAGTAGTTTTATTTGATGACGTAAAGACTCACTAAGATATTGTTTTTCGATATTCGACCCCTAAAGGGACCATAAGGGGGTTCAAAGGTTATACGAGGCAATCGTGGCCGAGCCGAAACCACCGAAGCTATAAATATGAAATTTGGTATCGGTATTATAGTTTATAATGTAGTGGACCCACTAAGACGGGGCTTATGAAGATTCAACCCCCAAGGGGTTCAAATGTTATATGGAGACTAATAACATAGCGACTAATTTTCAGATTACTAAATCCACGTGAGTGACGCTGCGCACGGGTATATAACAGCTAGTTCCAATAATATATTTTTTTTAATTCTTAAATGAAAATTATGCTTGTTCTTTACTGAAAGGGCTGAGGTGTTCCAAAAATTTTTTCTCTGTCCATTTTTCTGGCACATATTTACCAGAAATTATGGCAATATCTCATTTATTTTGAATATTTTGTGTCCACATCGATCCTTTTCAGTGTATCCATATTTTTGCAAATTTCGTTAAAAATTATTTTTGGTCTCATTCAGTTTGGTTTTTATTCTGGTGCTAGTGAATGTCGATGTTATACAGATAAATCTCTGAAAAATCTAATGATACATACCTCCATTCATGTGAATACATCTTCGAGTTTATTTACCAGAGCGGTTCTATCGTGGCA
This sequence comes from Pholcus phalangioides, assembly GCF_987345545.1. Lineage (NCBI taxonomy): Eukaryota > Metazoa > Arthropoda > Arachnida > Araneae > Pholcidae > Pholcus > Pholcus phalangioides. The sequence continues at coordinate 10,572,222 of NW_028301600.1, forward strand.
GTCACCGCGTACTGCATCAAAAGTATTTGAAATTATATCATGAAGATAGAGGTTAGGGGGAATAAGAATAGATCCCGTTGATACAAATCCGAAGAGAGGTATCTTATTTCTCTGAAGATGTGTATTCGTGTTGAGGTACCAGTGTTGTACTGTATTGAGTAAAGAAAGTCGTATTCATTTCCAAACTTGCGTGCAGATGACGAATCATACCAAAAAAAATTTTAGGTGAGACTAACAACTTAAACATTTTCTATAGTTTTTGGATTATAGTTTTTATAGTCATCTGAGGAGGTCTCGGTCCCATTCATTTCCATTAATGAGACTAATATACTGTTCTGCGCAAACATTTTTGTTCCAGTCAATTTGGTCGGTCGGTCAATCAATCCGCTGTAAACAAAGCTACCCATAGGGAGTGCGACAAATGTGGTCGCACCGGACCCAGCACTTACGGTATAATTTCTTTCAAATTTCTAAATTTTCATCAATTCTGGAATTCTCAATTTTCATCAATTCTGGAATTCTCAATTTTCATCAATTCTGGAATTCTCAATTTTCATCAATTCTGGAAATCGGAATTTTCATTAGTTCTGGAATTGTTTCTTTTATTTAATTTGCATGGGTGCTGGAATTATCTTTGTCAATTATTTTTTTACATTTCTCATTCATTGATTCTGATTCTTTTATTAGTTTTCCGTCAATATCTTTCATTAGGTCATAATTTTAATTGGTTTTGGAATTATTTCTACCATCAGTTTAAAATTTTCTTGAGTTCAAAATTTTGATATTAATATATATATTTTTTGTTAATTTAAATCTGAATTTGTCTATATTTTGTTGTATGGATGTTTTCAGTACCTGTATATTTTGTAAGGATTTTAGTTAATCATAATATATATTTTTTAACTTAATTAATTAGTTAATATTTACTTAATTAGTTAGTTAATATTTACTTAATTAGTTAGTTAAACTTTACTTAATTAGTTAGTTAATATTTACTTAATTAGTTAGTTAAACTTTACTTAATTAGTTAGTTAATATTTACTTAATTAATTAGTTAATATTTACTTAATTAATTAGTTAATATTTACTTAATTAATTAGTTAATATTTACTGAATTAATTAGTTATATTTTTTTGAATGCCGATTCCCTATCCCACAGAATATACAAAATCGGGGCTAAGGACCCCCAGAAATTATTAAGACGTCGATGGCCCCGCTATTGTTTTCGCACCATACTCAGAGTCTTGTTAGGGTGACCCTGGGGCTGTAAACTATTACCACAATGTCAATGCACAATTTCCCCAAGACGGGAAATATTCCACTACTAAATTTATCTGTAACTTTTCAAGGATATATTCTTTAACCCTTTCAGTGGCATTGAGATATCTCACCATCTGAAAAGCCTCTTATTTTAGCATTGAGAAGCGCAGTTATTTTGTAAAATTGATTTCTCAATGTGTTTGTGTGTGTGAAACACCTTTCCCAATACTTCTTACTTTCCACTGCTGAAAATCGGAAAAAAACCAATTTCATTTAAGAAGATATCGAATTTTACGGTATAGCAGTTCCTGCTATTTCGGGGGGGGGGAATGGTTAGTATAATTTAAGACCTATTTGCTTTCAAAATTGCAAAAGCACAAATTAGACGATATACCATTCATATACCATACCATATATTCAATTTACATTGTCCAATGCATTATTTTTCGGTGGGTAGTGTTTGAGGAAACGTTTCCATATCTCTTTCAACATGTTAAGTAACTGTAGCAGTTGAGATAAACACGAACGTGCTTCTCTAACTTTTCCGAAAGATTTTTTTTTTCAGAGAATCGACGAGACATGAGTCGGAAACCTGCTTACCACGAATGATGTTCTCGCTGACACTTGGTGTCTGTACGGGGGGGAGGGGGGACATTTTTTCCCCTTCGTTTTAGCTGAGGCAATGAACGCCAAATCTTTTCCAGACGAAATAAAAATGCGAAAGAGTGAACCGAAGAACAATTTAATGTCCACCTCACGTGTCCTGTCAGGACGAACGAACTCCCCAAGTCAAGAGGTCATTGGAAGAAGAAGAAAAATGCAGTCGAACAAATCCTGTTTATATATTCTTTCTTATCCCCCGTACTACCCTGGCCGCCCATTGTTGAAAAAAAAAAATACCGATCTTATTTCATTTTCAATTAATAGTTCAAATTCTATGAAGCATTCTATCAGAGCCACACTTAGGGGTGTGAGACAGTTGCGGTCGCACCGGGCCCCGCGTTTTGGGAGGACTCGCAGTTACAGTAATAATAATTCCTTTCATAAATTCTGGAAAATTCTGCATTTTCATCTAGAAAGAAATAATTATGGAATTTTCTGCACTTTCATCATTTTTAAAATTTTGAATTTTCGTCGATATTTCTGGAATTATTTTTTCCATTTATTCTGAATTTTCGTTGATTTCTGGAATTATTTTTTCCATTTATTCTGAATTTTCGTTGATTTCTGGAATTATTTTTTCCATTTATTCTGAATTTTCGTTGATTTCTGGAATTATTTATTTCATTTTGAATTTTCGTTGATTTCTGGAATTATTTATTTCATTTTGAATTTTCATCGATTTCTGGAATTATTTATTTCATTTTGAATTTTCATCGATTTCTAGAATTATTTATTTCATTTTGAATTTTCATCGATTTCTAGAATTATTTATTTCATTTTGAATTTTCATCGATTTCTGGAATTATTTATTTCATTTTGAATTTTCATCGATTTCTAGAATTATTTATTTCATTTTGAATTTTCATCGATTTCTGGAATTATTTATTTCATTTTGAATTTCTTTAGTTTCTGGAATTATTTCTTTAGTTTCTGAAATTATTTCTTTAGTTTCTGGAATTATTTCTTTAGTTTCTGGAATTACTTCTTTAGTTTCTGGAATTATTTCTTTAGTTTCTGGAATTACTTCTTTAGTTTCTGGAATTATTTCTTTCATTTATTCTGATTCTAAAAGTGTTTATTTCATGTACATCGAAAATATGGAACGACACTCAAAAATTCTGTAAATTATGGGCATAAGATCAGCCTAGTAAATTGTATAATTCGTGGAAACTTGAAATCAAAATCCTCACTGAAAATAATCAAAAAAATAATAATAATTCAAGCTTGAGCAAGTTCATCACCTAAGGCCACGATGGCCTTTTTTTTATGTCTTTCTCCGTGTACTAGATAAGGGGGAAAAGGTAACATAAGGTAACAAAAGGTAACATAACAATCGGGAAAAGGTAAACAAATAGAAATGAATACAATAATCACATTTACTCTCGCAGAAAGTTCTAACCAAAAAGCTACTATCAAACTCCCTCTTTCATAAGAAAAGGTAGATTTTTATTACGTGACTAAGAAAGATGAATCTCTCTGTGTACGAGGTGCGGCCTTTCAAAAATAGAGATGGATGATGTTGCTGCGTTTGGTCGATCCAAAAAAAAAAACAATAATTTCAAGGATTATCATGATTCAAGGAGCGGCATCCAATTCTCAGAGGTTGCAAACTCTTCTTGTTCTACCTCAAGCGTGGAGGTGGAAATACACCTACAGTAAAAGGACGATAGATTCACAGATGGATCATTTTTCCAATCATGTTTGAAAAATACCTATTAGATGAATGTCGATAATAAAACTAATTCAAACTAGTTTTGTTGCGTCAATCGAATTCGAATTATATTTATTATACAGTATTCCAAAGAAAGCTTTGGATGTCTATTAAATTTTTTCTTTTGTTGTTGACGTCTTTTGAGATAAATGACTTTTATGATTGTCTTTTACACGTAACCCAGTTTTTCTCTAGTCTCTAGTAAATACAAATACAAACACAAAAGACAAAAATACAAAAACAAAATTCAGCAAACTCAAAATAAGTGCATATATCACCAAATAAAAAACTAATAATTTATAATATATAACAAACTGCCTATAAAAAAGGGTATGGTTGTCGTATCTAAATATGGATAGCTTCCCGATTTACCCCAATATGTTTATTGTACTTCTTTTTAAACGTGTCGATTGTGTTAGAATTCAGGAACCCAGGAGGTAAGTTATTCCATTCATTAACAATCCTATACAGGAAAACTTTCTGTGACAACACAACCTGGAATTGTCCCTTACTCAACGATACTGGTGTTCCCTTGTCGAAGCAGTTCAATGACGGTGTATTAATGGTGGTCATGGTCCATCCTATCCATCCCGTTGAAAATTTTAAACACTTCGATCATCCCGACACTTACGTTCTTTCCAATGTAAACATATTCAAGAAACCAAGTCTTTCTTCATAGAAGCCTTGTTTGCCAACAAAAGCACGCGTAGCTCTTCTCTGCGCCCACTCGACCAGGTCTATGTCCCTCTGTAGGTATGGTCTCCAAAACCTTACAGCATACTCCAGTACAGGACGAACTAAGCCTCGAAAAAGAGGAAGAATGACTTTAGGAGAATGTCAAGACACCTTTTTAAGAATGAAACCGAACATTTACACGCTTTTCTGATCACCACTGAACAATGTACAGAAAACCTAAGCCACTCGTCAATGAGAATTCTCAAATTGGCGACCCTAGTTGCATACGGAATAGTAACACCATTTAACTCGTAAGTGAAACGTGCGTTGTTCGAACCAAAATAAGCAATCATGCACTTATCAACACCAACGATCATGCTCCATTCATTAGCCCATGTCCTAATCATATTCAAGTTCATCTGGAGCATCTTCCTATCATTTGGGATCCCGACTACCCTCATTAGCTTCACGTCATCTGCGAATTTGCTAACAATAAAGTAGTGCAGTGGTTATCAAACTTTTGTTATTCGCGGATCCCTTGCCCCCATTCATGGTTCTTTTGCGGCTTCCCAGAACAGTTTAGTTGATATTTTTTTATACTTATAAAACAACCACTTCAAAGAATAATATCGCACACAAATCAATATCTCCAGCTCGCCACGAAGCACATTTTTAAAAGGGTTAAAAGGTAGGTTAAAAATTTAATTTTTTTTCTATATGAGATCAACCAATTTTTCCAGTGATTAAATTTGATATAACTTTCAACTTTACCAAATTCAGATGAATATTTATAGTTACATTCATTTTTACACAATTTATAAATTATGCAAAATACGTTCATCTATTATTCTAGTAAGGATCGATAATAACGGGTCATGTTTACTAGGAGCCACTTTAGAGCCTCAAACTGCTAAAAAATCCTTTTCTCTATCATTAGGTATTGAAAGCACCATAAATACACGAGAAATGTGTTGTTATATCCGAGTCCGTCGTATTTCATCGACGTTATAAGCAAGGTTCATTAGCATTATTTTCTGTGTGGATCAGCCCAGAAGACCAATTATTGGCGTTATAACCAAGATCGTTATAACTGAGTTTGACTGTAGTGTGTAACACGGTTATAACATGATTTTTAAACGATATTGCGTGCCAAGGACGCAACTTGGAGAGAGGAGGCGGATCTGGTGTCCCCGGGTACTAGACCAAGGGGTGGCGCAAATTTCACCCATTAACCTCTCCTTCAACGTTACAAGGAGGCGCCAAAATACGCAAAAATTTTAATATGTTAATAAAAGTATATTTCCTTGGCATATCTTGGCATATTTAAGTAAGATTTATCTTTATTTTTAGCGATATTTCATTAAAAAGATAAGCGAAATTTGGAAAACAGTTTCGTAACGGATGATCACGAACTGTTCCCCTGAATCAGACATCGAACATGGTCAATAAATTCTGCAGTGATGCTGATTTCAGAAGAGTGAAACTATGTAGCAGAATGATCAATTATTATAATTATAAATTATTAAAATTTGGGAAACTGTTTCATAACTGATGATAAAATTTTAATAATTGATAACTATTATTCTATTTGAATCTTGATGATTAGAGCCCGGATTATATGCCAAATTCATAAGTGCACGCGCAATTGCATATATTTTAGCACTCTTTATAGTTATTGCATATAAATGCATAAAATCACTGAGATTTTAAAATAAGTGCATATATTTGTAGCATTTTTTTTTCTATTGATGGCATGAGATGTTGCAAACATTAGTACAATGTTTGCAACATCTCATTTTTTCATCTTTCTATTCTTCAAATTTCTTTAATTTTTTCAAGAAAATATTTTGCCATTGAGTATTGTTCATTTTAAATGCATATTTTTGCACTTATAAATACACGTGTTCTTCATTTTTTGCGCATATTTTTTAGTTTTACTGCATATATTTCTTTTGTCTTAGATGAGGCCATACACTTCAGTTCTTTTAATATACTTTTTTTTTCAATTTTTTGAGTTTTTGGCAATCTCTCTCTCTTTCTTCCAAATGCATTTCTCTTTCAATTTTTACGTATATTTTTCATTTTTTGAGCCATACTTCGGCATTATTATTTGGATTTGTTTCATTTTTCTCATATATTTTGGTTTTCATAGCATGCCTTGCATATTGAGGTAAAATTTATCTTCGTTTTTAGTGGATATTTCAGCATTTTTGGTGCATATTTCAGCATTTTTGGTGCATATTTCAGCATTTTTGGTGCATATTTCAGCATTTTTGGTGCATATTTTAGCGTTTTCAAGTACACATTTTGCCAATTTTTTAGCACATATAATCATGATTAAGTTGCAATTTGTAGTCATTTTACAGATCCAGGATAGATTAACCCCTTGATATCCGAATCCAGTTTTGGCAACAGAAAAATGTTTATTTGCATTATTTTGATGATTGTATTTCTGACAAAAAAATAAGTGTTTTTCTTTTTTCATGACAAGCCCGAATTCAGTTCGTTCATCTTTTTCATCGACATAATGCACAAAACAACAAACAAACAAAAAGATTTCAATTTTTGGTTGCATCGTTCTGCCTTTTTCTGAAATAAATTCCACTGTCAAGGGGTTAATTAGATAATTCGAATTTTATATAGTTCGAATTTTTTTTCCCCCCAGTGACTTTGGAGTTCGAATCAACCAAGTTCTACTGTAGTTGCGGCCCTGTTACGTGCAAAGCAAAAAAAAAAGGAAAGAAAAGAAGCCAAAATCGGCAAATGAGCATCGCTGGATATCCTCCTCATCTAGTTTTTTATCTAGAAGGCATCTTCTTCGTGAAGAGCTTGTGCTGACTAGTTTAGATGCTTACTTACGAACGATTCAATGACCGACCGGTGCATTCGCCTTCGTCAACAAGCGAAACGACCGTTCGTCGGCCTTGGGAATATCTTCTCTGGTTCGACACACAAGGATCTTTCTTGCCTTTTTTTTTTGTTGTTGCAAATGATGATTGTTCTTCCTTTGCATCCACACACATATCCACATTTTACCCCTTCCTTCCCTTCTTGGTTGGTTGCAGGAAACGCCGCTTGGCTGTTGCCAGTCTTACCTGCATCACATCATTATTACAGTGGAACCTCGTTTATACGACGTTCAAGAGGCAGAGTCGAAATAATGTGTAAGTCGAATGACTGAGAATTTTTCAAAGAAAATGACTTCCCTCCCTTCCACAGACATACAGAATATTATAAAATTCATCGTGTTTGTGTTTAAGGGGAGTTGGTACCTTTAACATGGCGAAAAACTAAGTTCTAATAGAAATATCATTAAAAATACTATTTAACGATTGATTTATTTCAAATGTTTTACACATGTTCTTAATTGTACGTGCTATCCCATGCTGGTATAAAATTTTACATATCTTGAATACTTAACATTTGCAAATTTTCAAAAAAAAATTCATTATAAACACCTTGAGCGCATGATAAAAATAGCATGTAATTGAATGAAAATTGATCCAAAATAAAGGAAACTGTTCCGTTCATGAAACGAAGCAAGAGGTTGAGATATCTTTGTCTCAGTCTTATTTAAAATTAAATTTTAAATTGAAAATTTTTTTAAATTTAGAATTTAAATTTTTAAATTTAATTTTAAACAAGATTAAGTCAATGGAATCTCAACCTTTTGCTTCATTTCTCGAACTGAACAGTTTCCTTTATTTTGAATCAATTTTTATTCAATTACATTGATGTCATGTATTTTATCATGCGTGTTAACCGTTTTTAATGCATTTTTTTGAAAATTTACAAAACATTAAACATCCAAGATATGTAAAACTTTATACTAACATATTATAGCACATACAATCAAGAACATGTATAGAAATTTTGAAATAAATTCAATGTTTAAATAGTATTTTTAATGATATTGTTATTAGGGCATAGTTTTCACCATATTAAAAGCATTAATTGTATCTCCAATTCTGTTTTTAAAAACATATCACTTCAATGATACTTGAGAGAAAAAAATTTAAATCGCATTTCAAATCATCACGTCAAAAAATTTCAACAAAATCTTCTCGACTTGCGAAAATTTCCCATCTTGGACTCTCATTTTTTCGGCAGTAGATGATTTGCAACCAGCAGCAGCTTGATCTTTCATTTTATTTCTCTGGTCCATAATCGTTTTCAAGGTTGACACTGAGATGTTCAACTGTTTTGCAAGATCAACTTTTCTTCACGAATTTAAAATTCTTGTCAAATTCGCCATACCTCATCATGGAGAATTCGAGAAATTACTATCCTGGGGATATCACTGATTGTTGACAATAAATGCAATTGACGACAAATTTGCTAATTACTGCTACAATTACCAAAGGTGTGTGAAATAAATGTCTGCTACAAATCGCTGTAAACAGAAATGTATTTCACGTAAAATAAAAAAAAATAGACCTCTTGACCGACCTTATTTCATTGAGAAAAATACAGGGAACTACGATCTTAAAAGAATAGTAAAATATGGGACATTGCTAATTATCTCCGAAAACGTCGTCATAAGTTGCCAAAATCACCAATTGTTCTTGAAATTGCGGAAACAATAACGAACCCAAGAAATATTTGAGATGAGTATTTTAATATAGCCATAATTATTATAATATAATTTATAAGTTATGAAAATGTTGTTTATTCACTATTTTATTTAATATTACAAATAAGCATCGTTAAAAAAGTGGAACAAACGCGTAAAAAAAGTCGGAACAACCAAAAATACAGGAATGTCCCGTGATACGGGACGCAAGTGATCCGTTGAATTGTTTCAGACATTTTACTTGTCCGTTAGGTTCAGAAAGGTTGAGAAACGCTGATGTAGTGCATATCCTTTTTTTTTATGTGTTTTCAATCAACATGTACTGTATTTGCTGACGTACTAGACATTTTCGACCACAGTCGATGGGTACCACCAATACCTCTTTTACCCAGGGCCCCATCAAATCAAAGTCAAGCCCAGGGACGGGCTTAAGTATTTTTCGGCCCTGTTCCAAAATAAAATTACGGCCCTCTGATCAGGGTTTTCCCAATACCCCAGTGTCCACGTTCACATTGCTGTTCCAGGTTCACATTGGCACCCGAAAATGACTATAAAACTACTATTTCATGGTCATAAAAAAATGCCATTCGGTAATAAATATGAGGCTGCCCAGTGAAAAAGTAGTGTTTCCCCAGGCACTTATAGGTTGAGGACTGTCAGGGCTAGCAAACCGATTATCTATCCAGGGCCTCAACTGAATACAATTTTCAGCCTGGTAAGCATGCATTATGCCTCCTTGTAATTTTGAATAATTGGTTAAAAGAAGAATTTAGCCCCCCCCCCGTCCAGCGCCCATAACACGAGATGAAGAGGGGGGGGGGTATACTAGGCCAGATGGTTCAAATGTCTGAAAAAAAATGGGCGGGGTGCATGTGTGGTGTAGTAGTAGTAGGTAGGGCCTCCAAAAAATGGCTCGGGGATCCATGATGTTCTTAAGTCAGCCACCTCGTTGGGCAATTTGGCTGTTGTGGCGTTGTATTTGTATTGTATTATACATGGTCCATCCTATCCATCCCGTTGAAAATTTTAAACACGTCGATCATATCCTCCGACACCTGCGTTTCTCCAATGTAAACATACTCAAGAAATCAAATACAGGAATGTCCCGCAATACGGGACGCAAAGGGTCCGTTGAATTGTTTCTGACATTTTACTGGACCTCGGGTTCAGAAAGGTTGAAGAGAACGCTGATATATAATGCATACACACACACACACGTTTCGTTTTTTTCAAGTGTTTACAAACAACCTGCACTGTACACTGACGTGCCAAAAGTCATGGGATACCTCTTAATATTGCTGCATTTCGCCGGGTATAAGGAGGTCCCACGCGATATTAAGAGGTATCCCATGACTTCAGTGCTGAAGTGCCATGAGGTACCTCTTAACATCGTGTGGGACCTCCTTTCACAACAATATTATGAGGTATCCCATGACTTTTGGCACTTCAGTGTATTTGGTGACGTACCAAACATTTGCGACCACAGTCGACGGGGGGGGGGGGCCCAAAATATCTCTTTCACCCAGGGCCTCGTCAAGTCAAAGCCCTGTTATGCGACCGAAGCTAAACGTCGCGTAAACGTGAAAGTCGTATAACTGAGCGACGTATAAACGAGGTTCCACTGTACGAGACCAAACCACAATCCGCTCTCCACCTCACTTCCCAACAAAAACACACGCATTTCACCTGTGTTATATCCATCCATCCCACCCCTTGCCTTACCACATGTTCTATTCTATCTTTTTGCACTGTTGTAGGGTTCAATAGCTTCGACTCTCGAGAGCACTGACTCGTTTTTCTTTTTTCTTTTCTGTTGAGAAAAAGATCTCTGGAAATGATTAGAAAATTTGGCTTTTCTCTTTTTTTTCTCATTCATGTTTTTTTTGCGATTCTTTTATGTTTCTTTTTACCTGATCTTGTCTAATGGTGATTCCTCCATAGGGTGGATTAACTCTATTTCTGTAGTTCCGTTGAAAACGGCTTCCGTTGTATTGTATGTTTTTGCTAGAGAACTAACTCGAATGAGATTAATGCTAAAATTTCGTGTTTTGTTGGTTCTAATCCGCCGGATGCTTCGTGTCGATTTTTATGCATCGGGTTAATGTTTGCTATTAAAGAAATTTATGAAAATTGTTTGTTGGTGTTCCATCAGTTCACGAAGAAAATGTCATGAAATTATTTAATATAAAAGTAATAAATTTTTATTTGATTATGACCAAAATGTAGAATTATTACGTATAGAGACTAGATTGATATCGTCCCTCCATTTTATGAATTTTTATTTTGTAATTAAAATTTACATTGTTTAAACTGAAAATTTACATTTTTTAAACTGAAAATTTACATTTTTTAAACTGAAAATTTACATTTTTTAAACTGAAAATTTACATTTTTTAAACTGAAAATTTACATTTTTTAAACTGAAAATTTACATTTTTCAAACTGAAAATTTACATTTTTTTAAACTGAAAGTTTACATTTTTTAAACTGAAAGTTTACATTTTTCAAACTGAAAATTTACATTTTTTCAAACAAAAAAATTCATTTTTCACAGATTAGAACAAGAAATTAATTAAAAATTTAATCAATTAATACAAAGTGTCATAAAATTCTCTAATATAAATGTAATACATTTTTATTTGAATATGACTAAAATGTAGAATTATTATGAATACAGAAATTTTTTTCATCCCTTCAAATCTTGAATTTCAATGTCATAACTAAAAATTAAAATTTTTTTAACTAAAAATTTACATTCTCCGAAACTAAAAACTCGCCATTTTCTACGGACTGGAAACCGAGATAATGATCGGAAATTTTTTCACACAAATTAAGAAAAATACGCGTTGAAAATGTATTGAAGGGTTAATTTTCCAACTACCAAAATCAACTTATTAACTTGATTGTCTATAATCAATATGTATCCAATGAATTTAAAAAATTATTGGTCGCAAGTGATCAATAAAATAGTGAAATTGAATGTGAATTTTACTTGCAGAATTAATATGAAAAGCTATTTTTGTAACACAGCATGATATATAATTTTCTTCTGGATTTTTCTGGCTGATCTAGCTCAGTGTTTCTCAGCCGCCGGGCTGCGGCCTGGTACCGAACCCTGAGATCAGTCAAACCGGGCTGTGAGTGATTCATCACTTTATTTTCCTCCATTTATTTCCCATTAAGCAAGTTTATGACTGGGCCCTTCGCTCAAAAAAGTAATTCTACCGGGCCGCGGGCTTCCAAAGATTGAGAACGACTGGTCTACCTTAAGTGTCTGACATTCGGTCTCAGTTCGGGCTACTATGTATTAATCTTCTCAGTCAACTTTCAATCTGTTGCTAGTGAGCACCAACATTCTTAAGATACTCATGCTCCGAGAAAAAGATGAAACCCTAAATCAAATCCTTCATAAGAAAATGCATTTAAGAATTTGAATAATGCTGTTTTGAGTCTTCGCATGTGCCAGAAATGTCATATTTTGTTCTTCTGATGTATAGACGGTGCGAACAATTCGAAAAAAGCTAGACCCTTAGACTAGCACAGCCATCTCCAACCTGTTGCTCGCTGGCACCATGATATTCCCTAAAGCACCAAGAGTGTTCAATGCTCATGCCAGAACTTGCTCGCGAGAACTTGATCAATTCTTCAATTGAATACCCGTAATTCTTGATTAATCGTAATTCTTGAACGTAAAAATTGCATTCAAGAATTACGATTAATGCAGATTTAAAGCATACGTATGTAAACGTGGCCATGAGGCATACATGCTCAATTCATGGCCCGCGAGCGTAATATAGACCTCGGAAAAATATGATGTGGCCCGTGACTTCAAACCCCTAATTTTGTGAAAGTGAACAAAGCGACGAATTTACAGATCACTAAGTTACATGCGGTGCAGTTCTACATCACTCAACACCCCTCTCAAGTGACCTGTGTTATATTTACAGATGAATTAATTGGCACAGTTCCAGATCACACAATCAATTGGCCGCGGCATATTTACAGATTACAGATTCCTTAAGTGGTCCACAGAATATTTGCAGGACACTTTAGTGGCCCGCAGAAAATTTACAGACCACCTAAGCGACCCGCAGCACATTCACATATCACTCAAGCGACCAGCAGCACACTTGCAGATCGCTTAAAAGACCCACGACACGTTCACAGATCACTTAAGTGGCCCGCAACACATTTTCAAACCCATTAAGTGGCCCGCACTCTACTAAAGGTTGAGCACCGTTACCATAAGGGGTGCTTTCTGTTTTATGATAAGCATAGGCAGTGCTCGCGACTCGATAAAGGTTGAAAACCCCTGGTCTAGCATTTGTCACCAAACTTCAATCGCCACTATGAATTCCTCTTTCCTCTTAAAACGTGGACTGACCATGGGTAAACTAAATGAATAAATGAGATAAATTTTTAAATAGACTTTATGAATATGTGTGATATATTTTCTTTTCATGTACCGACAGATTTCATGCAGAAAATCAAAATTGCAACGTACAAAAATTTGTCAATTTCAACCTTTCGTAAATAATGCTTCGTGAAATTAGTGTGGGTACGGTGCTTGTGATCATGGATCTCGCTTTATTTTCCATGTATCCATAACTCACTTTATCGTTCAATTACCTTCGCGGATTAGATTTTAAAGATCACTTATGTGTGTAATTTTATTGTACTTTTAGTTAAGCATGTATTATTATTCCTAAAATAATTTAGTGACCGTGCTTCTGTCGATATCGTCATGCTGGATTAATGAATGTCAAATGATATTCTCAACCCTTTTCCTCTTTATAATAATACAGATGAATGAGTGCGAAAAAAAAAAAAACTTTGGAAAGAGCAATGGACAGCGGCATGAATACTGCAAGGAAAGATAGCCGGCCGGAAAGTTCTTGACCAAACACATTGTGAGCCACTGACCCGCCAACCCGCTCTGATGATTAGCTATTGTTGAGTTACGTCACAGCTCACGAAAGCGAACGGGGCCAATGCCATTGGTTTAACCGGAGATAGGGTTCAGGCACCGAACTCAACTCGTGGCTTGGGTTGTGTGTTGAAAGTAACAATGGCCTTACGGGACTGTCCACTGTAATGATGTGAAGTTACGTCGAAGCCTTTAGTTAGTTTTTTTGGGATTTAGAAAATTCACAAACCCGTGAATCAGCAGAGCATTTATTTCCTCTCACGTTGTTTGACGATGTCTTTTTGCGATGAATGCCTCGAATTTTTCCTGCTTAAGGGGTCTCCTACCTTTTAACATGGTGAAAAACTATGCTCTAGTTGAAATAATATTATTTAACCATTGATTTGTTTTAAATTTGATACACTAATTTTTTGTTGCATATGCTATCTTACGCTGAGAGAGAGAGAGATGGAATGTTTTACATAACTCTAATACTTATTTTATTTTTATTTTTTTTTGCGAATTTTCAAAACCATGCATTATTAACACCTTTTGCGATTTCCATAAACACTTTTATTATTGAAAAATGTTTACTTTTTTTTTATTTGAGTTTTAAATTTTAATATTTAATTTCAAATAAGATTGTGTGAATGAAATCCCAGTCTTTTTTCATCATTTTATGAATTGAACAATTCCCGTTGTTTTGAATTAATTTTTATTCAATCACATGATGTCATGCTATTTTATCATGCGTGCAAGGGGTTTATAATGCACTTTTTTTGAAAATTTGCGAAAAATTAAGTAATGGAGATACCTAAAACTTTTATACTGACATAGAATAGCATATGCAATCAAATGTATGTATATCAAATTTTTAATACAATGGTAAAATGGTATTTTAAATGATATTTCTATTATAACATAGTTTTACATGTGTTAGAAGTTAGGAGACCCCCTTAAAGGTGCTTACTCATGTTCTTTTCAAGACATGAATAATTTAAATATTGTTATTTTTTATATAATAACCAGTGTTTCAAGTTTTGTTTAGTCATGTAAAGCATGCCCAAATTAATCCCCATAATGGACTTCCAAACTCTTCACCTTCATTTTAAAATGTACCATCAAATAAAGTGATTTATCTTGCTTTATTTTAATCGGTCATGATAGACAAATTAAAGAAAATTTTTTTTTGTAAGAATAGCTTGATAGAAAAATTACTGCATAGCCTACTGCACTTTATCGGAAACATCATATTGTCATTTTTGTTTACATGCATGTTCAAACTGAGCATCGACTAGACATGTTAACTTCAGTCTTCTCTTTATATATATATTATTGCATTTTTCGACTATCTTTAACTTTAAAAAAATTGAGAGTGCAACTTTTTTTAATTTTTACTTGAATCTTCAGACGCTAAAAATTACAAGAATAATGAAATTAACAAGAACAGAAAACTTAGTCTCGTACGGGTCTTTCCGCATCACGAAGCCGGGCTTCTAGGTCGAGATTTTGGGTGGTCTTTGAAATTTTTCGGTGATTAATATTTGGGTATACAAAATTATATTGAAAGTAGTAGTAATAAGAGAATTTATTGTCAACGAGCATTTCTGATGATTTTGATCATTTTTGTCGCACCACGGTCAGTTTCTGCACCCTTGTCTGATCACTATAGGGTTCTATTAAAAAGTGTTCGCGCTCACACGCGCGTACATTGTTAACGGACGAGGGTGCCGCATGTGTTGATTTGGGGGGGGGGAGGTTGATTTCCCCATAATGGCCTTCGGAAAAAAATATCAATTACAAGCAACTACCGTAATTTCTTATCAATAAGCTAGTGGGATGTCAAAGCCGTAACAAAAATAATTAGATATAGGTGATTTGGTCATTAAAGCTCGTATTCTAGGCTTCAAATACCTTGATAAAATGGACATTTTTACTGAGATGAAACAGCCAACAAATCTGTGAAAAAGTGTTTATAAAATAAGGGACGACATTCAAACAGCAAATAAGTTGCACCACCCACATCCTTCCACACTGGGAATGTCATCAGATATTTTGATCTCGTTTAAAGAATGCTACCAGACTTGAAAAAATACTAATTTTCTGTGTAAATCAGAGTGTTTTCTAAAGTTGAAAATATTATCCACTGTGGGTCGTTGGAACAGGATCGAAGAGGTAGTATAAGGCTATGGGTGTGATAAGGATCTTATGGGTTAGCTTAAGGGTTGTCACGACTCTAAGGCTTCAAAATGCAAATTTTTCGAAAATTAATTTTAAAAAATTTCATTTAGTTGGAAATCAAATACAAAAACTTCGTGCAAATCGTTTAATTGACTTTTTCAAATTAAAATATTGACAGTTATAAAACATTCAAGAAACAAACTTTGAGAGTGTTTTTCTCAAATCGAATATCATATCGAATTTCTTTCAGCCCATCCGCAAGATTAAAAAAAATAAGCACCGAAAATTTTAAAACTTTGCAGAAATACTTATTTGATATGTGTTAGTGAAAAGAAGCACCCCTCAAGAGGGGGAGGGGCACAGTGGGCACAGTGTCTCTATGCACCCCCTAGACTATATTTGAAAAGTTTCAAAAAATTGAGCATCAATTTATAGCATGTTTTTATTTGTAATTAATGTAACTTCTCTCAATTAATGTAAATTAATTTAATAAAAAAATAATACTTATGATTTTAGGAAATTTTATTTACCTTGTGACAACAAAAATTAAGGAAAAAAACAATTATTTTTTCTAATTCTAAAAACTTGCTTTTCTTCATGGTCATGAAAAAAAAAATTAATATTGAAAATCAAGATAACATTTCTTGAAATTTCATATTTAAAAAGTCATAAAAAATTAAATTTCTTTATAAACAAATTTTAAAAAATACTATTGCACTCATTAAACTTTTTAATTCCCAAAAATATTCATTTCATCCAAAAATTTACATTAAAATTACTAAAAAACTTTTTTTAAACAAATTCCATTTCGCAAATGGAACGCCAGTTAAAAATGGGTTAAATGCTTTCTGAAGGTTTTTTTTTCAAGTTTTGTAAAAGATCTTCTATCAATCTTTTATTGTATAATCCCGGCTTAACTCAAAATATCTCTGGAATAGATCCCTTGTTCCCCATCAAAGGTCGATCCTGCGTACGCTCTTGGGAAAGAGAAGCGTTGGGGAAAAAAAATTTCTGAGGAAGATGGGAATATGAATAATTAACATCGAAAATTAAAAAAAAAATTCTGTAAGTATTCGTTTATTGAACTTGAAATAGCCACCAACTGTGTGGAAAAATTCGAAATGAAATAAAAGTAAGAGCAATGATTTAAAGGTAAGATATTATGGAGTAGGTTATGAGAGGAGAGCTCACACACATCGTCTATGGGTCAGTGAATAGCTGCTGAAATCGTGCAAATCTTCCCAAACGAAAATAAAAAAGAAAGAGACCAAGAGCGAGCGCTATTAGGCCAATTTCAGCCACCATTACCCACGTGAGATTTTTCGCCGTTTCCTCCCATTGTTTCATGGTGAACGCAGATCATACGCACATACAAAACAACAGAAAATTGGAAAAAGAACAACACACCATATCTACTACATTATGTTGTCCGCGCGCGCATCTCGTACTTCAAAATCAATGGCAATGAACGAACGTTTTGTAAGCTGTTTATAACCAGTGAATCATTCACATTTAATATTTTTACTTTTTTTCTGCTCTTAAACCTTTCGATGTCTTATTGGCACGAACAAAACGTTTTCGCGTGTTTTATTCACTTATAAATCGTAAGAAATGGGACGCAAAATGCAGTGTCACTGTACATGGATTATGCGTGCGACATAACTCGATGAATAAATAAATTTATTCAAGTCTGAATAAATCGCTATCCATCACGAGATGCATCGAGATAACTTGATTTGATTCATTTTAATACCTCACATTTTCCGATTTCATATTATTGAAGACTCAAATGATAATTTGATTAATCAAAAACCCCTCTTAACGGACAAACAACAGATGCGGTCACCCTTAACCCTCAAATTTTATGGACGAACTTTTCTTGTCCCACCGGTGTCCGCAAAGGAGTTTTACTGTAATAATGAAATTTGTTAAACAAATTTTGTGGAGTGTTAATCCAGAGCAGCAAATATTAGGCATCGCGAAATAAGATAAACATGCATTGACTATTTATTACATATTGACTTCAAGTGCTGAAATTCTATGATTTTATAGATACAGTAAAACCTCTCTTTTTTGCAGCCACCGGCGGGATCGAAAAACTTCGTCCGTAAAAGAGGGGTGATTATTAACGAGTGGTTTGAAATGCAGACTTTTATTAAACAAGGAGAAATTATATAATATTTGGCCGTAAAAGAGGGGCGACCGCATCTGATGGAGGTGTCCATTAAAAGGGGTTTTACTGTATATAATATCAAAAAGTTCGACAAATTTGTCCCAGTGGCCCTGGGATCGACATATTATCTATTAATTCATTTATTTTTTGCACTAGAAAATCAATGTAGAGAGAGCGTTTAAAGACCGTGTAATCCGGCCTGCGGAACCTAAAGCTTTATTTAACACATTATGATAGTGCACCCACTAGGTCGGAATTTTTACCGGTTCTTCTATCAGGACGTCTAACGGGCTTACTACACGGATTTTATAATAAATTCCTTTGTACAAGAAACACATCCAGGAACTATACGCCTATAAGATAGAGCTGTCAGCCTCTCCTTGTGAAAAGACATGCATGTAGGTATACTGTGAAAAACCGTGAAATTATTATTTTCATGAGGCCTCAAAATTCCGAAGCCGGGTCCATGAAGAGTCATTGGTGGCAAAATAATCACATTACACTTCTGTAAGGACAGTAAAGTTTTTTGGCCAATTAGTAGTCATACTTGGTTTTAATTCAAAAATTATTGTTAATTAATAGAAATTTTTAGACCAAACATTATGCATAATACAAACGCTATAACAAATCAAGTAAATTTTACGGCATAAGTTTTTTTAACTCATTTAAATTTTAGGTTTATTAATATAGCATTTTTGCTATCGGTAATATAAATCTTATTAATTTACAATGTCAAAAATAATAAAAAAAATTAATAATCAGTGTGTAAAATACTGGAATTTTTTAGATTCAGGGGCTTGAAATAACCGTAATTTCAAAAAGATTACTTGATGTAATCATTGAAACAACTTAAATCGTTAAGTTACCCAAAAAATTACAATTCCAGTTTTATATTTATTTATAATATACAGTCAGACCTGATTTAAGACATTTTGATTTAACGATTTTTTTAGAAGTCTCTGTGCGTATATTTATATTAATCTCAACCCCGATATAACGATTTTAATCGAATAAACGAATGAGAGTGACGAATATCCGATATAATATACAGGGTGATTCAGAAAAGATGGGAAAAACTTGTATAGAGTGGCAGTACACACAAAAACAAACAAAAAAAATAAAATTAAATAAATAAATAATAAACAAATAATAAATAAATAAATAATTATTAGTTATTTTTTTATTTTTTTTATTTTTAGTTTTTTGTTTGTTTTTGTGTGTCCTACCACCTCTTAAAGTTTTTCCCATATTTTCTGAATCACCCTGTATATAAATCAGTTTTTGGCTAGTATATTTTATAAGTCTACACATGCGAGTCTGAAAATAGTCTGAAAAAACTGTTCAACTTTGCTCAACAAGAATTTTTCCGTTTATATAGATACATTAAAAACAAATATTTTACCTTATATAATTAATTCTTTTAGCTAATTAGAAATCCATTCTAATTAACTAAATTCCTGTGCGGATGAATTGTTTCAATCAAAAATATGCGAACATCACCAATTTAGATCCGTTTTTGTAAAACAAAAAATTTTAATGAGTTTTTAGGGGCGTGAACCGGAGCCGCCTTTAGGGGTATGTGACAGGGGCGGTTGCACGGCTCCGCATTCACGATAAATTATTTGAGGTTTCAACCAATTCTTACATTATTCCTTGAAATTAATTCTGAATTTTCATCAATTCTGGAATTTTTTACACAGCTAATTCTGAATTTTCATCAATTCTGGAATTTTTTACACAGCTAATTCTGAATTTTCATCAATTCTAGAATTTTTTTACACAGCTAATTCTGAATTTTCATCAATTCTGGAATTTTTTTACACAGCTAATTCTGAATTTTCATCAATTCTGGAATTTTTTTACACAGCTAATTCTGAATTTTCATCAATTCTGGAATTTTTTTACACAGCTAATTCTGAATTTTCATCAATTCTGGAATTTTTTTACACAGCTAATTCTGAATTTTCATCAATTCTGGAATTTTTTACACAGCTAATTCTGAATTTTCATCAATTCTGGAATTTTTTACACAGCTAATTCTGAATTTTCATCAATTCTATAATTTTTTTACACAGATAATTCTGAATTTTCATCAATTCTGGAATTTTTTTACACAGCTAATTCTGAATTTTCATCAATTCTGGAATTTTTTTGCACAGCTAATTCTGAATTTTCGTCAATTCTGGAATTTTTTTACACAGCTAATTCTGAATTTTCATCAATTCTGGAATTTTTTTACACAGCTAATTCTGAATTTTCATCAATTCTGGAATTTTTTACACAGCTAATTCTGAATTTTCATCAATTCTTTCATTAATTCTGAAATTATTTCATTAATTCTGAAATTCTTTCATTAATTCTGAAATTCTTTCATTAATTCTGAAATTCTTTCATTAATTCTGAAATTCTTTCATTAATTCTGAAATTATTTCATTAATTTTGAATTTTCATCAATTCTGAAATTCTTTCATTAATTTTGAATTTTCATCAATTCTGAAATTCTTTCATTACTTCTGAAATTTCATCAATTCTGAAATTCTTTCATTAATTCTGAAATTATTTCATCAATTCTGAAATTCTTTCATTAATTCTGAAATTATTTCATCAATTCTGAAATTCTTTCATTAATTCTGAAATTATTTCATTAATTCTGAAATTATTTCATCAATTCTGAAATTATTTCATCAATTCTGAAATTATTTCATTAATTCTGAAATTATTTCATCAATTCTGAAATTATTTCATTAATTCTGAATTTTCATCAATTCTTAAATTCTTTCATTAATTCTTAAATTCTTTCATTAATTCTTAAATTCTTTCATTAATTCTGAATTTTCATCAATTCTTAAATTCTTTCATTAATTCTGAATTTTCATTAATTCTGAATTTTCATCAATTCTTAAATTCTTTCATTAATTCTGAATTTTCATCAATTCTTAAATTCTTTCATTAATTCTGAATTTTCATCAATTCTTAAATTCTTTCATTAATTCTGAATTTTCATCAATTCTTAAATTCTTTCATTAATTCTGAATTTTCATCAATTCTTAAATTCTTTCATTAATTCTTAAATTCTTTCATTAATTCTGAATTTTCGTCAATTCTTAAATTCTTTCATTAATTCTGAAATTATTTCATCAATTCTTAAATTCTTTCATTAATTCTTAAATTCTTTCATTAATTCTTAAATTCTTTCATTAATTCTGAATTTTCATCAATTCTTAAATTCTTTCATTAATTCTGAATTTTCATCAATTCTTAAATTCTTTCATTAATTCTTAAATTCTTTCATTAATTCTTAAATTCTTTCATTAATTCTTAAATTCTTTCATTAATTCTGAATTTTCATCAGTTCTTAAATTTAAATCTAAAATTCATTCCCATTTCGGGAATTGCTTCCTGTCATTAGTTTAAAATTACCTTCAGTGCTGAATTTTCATCAATTTTAGTGCTGAAAATTTCTTGTAAGGATATTTCTCAGCATTGCTAGATATTCTGAAATAATAGATGCTGATCTCCGTCCTCCACAAAATATATAAAATCGAGGCAAAGGGGGGGGGGTCCTATTTAGTTTTGGTGAGTTGAAATGTTTGACATGCACTTGTGTGTGAGATCCCGCTATTATTTTTGTACCGGGCCCCACGTCTGGTGAGGACCCGTCCTTTTGGTGAACTATAGAGAATTAACTTTTTTTTAAGTCTCTGTACGTATATTTATGTTAATCTCAACTCATATCATTTTTTTTTCTTCCGATTAAACGAATAAAAATGACGACCTTATCCGATCCGTTAAATCGGGGTTTGACTGATAAGTTCTATAAGTGCACCAGAGTCCACTGTAAGTGCACCAGAGTCCACTATAAGTGCACCAGAGTCCAAACATATCCCCTAAGTTTCGCTTAGATAAATTCGGGTGGAGTTCTAGCAATTAAGGTACCATAACCCCTTGCATCTATTAATGTTCGTGTTGATCTAGCGAACGTCCTGTTGAAAATCATCACCACCAGCACCAGCAGCAACAACAGGACTTTGACCCTCCGGTCGAGAACCACCAACCATCCTGTGCGCGAGGGGAAAAAAAAAAAAAAAGAGTCACCGGCTACGAACCGTTACCTGTCCAACTGGTGGCTGGCGGTTGTTGAGCATCAGGCCTCTCGGTCATTGCCGGCTTTTTTGGCTCGATGGCTGGCTGGTTGGTTGCTGATGGCTTGCTTGTATTGGATAGCATAGTGTATGTTCTACTCGCTTGCGTTTATCCCTTTTTTTTTGCTTCTTTTTCTTTTCAAAAGACTTACTTTCGTGAATTGAAGATGCTTTTTCAGATGTTTCTTTTCTTGTTTCGACTCTAGATGGAATGTTGAAGAACGGGTCGCTAGAGTGAGCGAGTTTTTTTTTTACGGAACACTGTCCTTTACCTCGTCTAGTCTTTCATCAATTTTTTTTTTAATGCTTTATGATTACTGTTTGTGACGTCTGTTTATGTAATATGGTGTCAGTAAAACTATGGAAGGTTTCGTCGAATTATATCAAGGGGTGTCACCAGGGGCGTACGCAGGATTGACATTCGGGGGGGGGGGGAGGGAAACAAAAATTTTCTTCCTGTGAAATTTTGAATTACCACCCTTCAAAAGTCATTTAAATTAACAGAAATTGGTTAATATATCATATTAAGGGTATTTGCTTTCGATATTTTAATTTTTTCACCAAAATATTAAATATTTTTCTAATTTTTGGTCGGCTTTGGGAGGGGGGGGTCACGGGCCCGCTGAGCACCCCACTGTATATGTGTCTGGGTGTCACGGTAGTTAAGGTTTCAGAAATCGATTTTTTTTTTTTTTTTTTTTTTTAGAAACTACTAATTTTGGAAAAAACCGCAAAAACTAAAAAAAATATATTAAAAAAAAAACTTCCATTAAAAAATCAGCTTTCCAAAATATGTGGGCTTGTCAAAAATAAAAGGGTTTTAATAACGAGATATTTCGTGAATGTCGGCTAAAGGGATGAATCATCTAAAAATATTCCTTGAAAATGATCAGGAAATTAAGACTTTTATGCAAATTGAAAAATTTATCTAAATTTATCCTATATGAGTTGAATTATTTTCATCAGCTCTCTTCCCTCAGTAATATCACGGATGATAGGGAAAAATCTCAGTATAAAATTTTACAAATATTTGATATTTTTTTAATTTTTTTTCAAGCAAGCTGGTGAAAATCAAAAAAATAAAATTACATAATACATAGCATAATTTATTCATCCTTGATTATAAAATTTGAAAATCTCACAAGTTCACATCTACGATTTCTTATAAATTTTATAATTGTGGGAATGTAATGAATGCAACGTATAAAATATTTGAGTAAATTGTGGATTTACCAAATGAAAAAATTGTTTAAAACGAGGATATGCTTCATTCATTTTTTTAAGCCTTTAAAACACCTATGATCAGTTTTTCTTTGACAAAATTTGTATATGATCACAACACAGTCTAGTTTAAACGGGACTAGGTTGACTAGTTTTACTTGAAATATATTATTTCCTAATTTTGTGACATTCGTGGTTGATTTGAATTTAAAACAAAACATAACATTTAACTGACAATTTTCATGAAAATGTTTTCAAAATCGTAGGAAAATAAACGGAAATTTTAAAAAAATATTGCGACTAATGTCCAAAGTCGGGGCATTTAGAGTAATGGTCAGCCGTTACGTGAACTGACCAGGCTTCGGACATTGGCTATGACATCACGCATGCATTATAAAAGTCTTAAAAATCATATACGGTGAATATATATAATTTTTAAATAATATCTAAATTCAATCAAAGTCTATCGTTAGTTAACCCTTTCCCCAGCATAGCAGAAATCACTAAACTGTCTGTAAAATGCATATCTTTTCTTTATGAAGTAGGTTTTCTTCCGAATTTCCAGCAGGTGAAAAAGAAGGGAGAATAGAAAAATATGTTCCATTATAAGAAATCAGCTTTACAAAATATCTGGTCTTGTGATTGCTAAAATAAAAGAGAACGAGATATTTCGTCAATGTCGGCTAGTAGGAGGAATCATCCAAAAATATGCCATCAAAATGATCAGGAAATTAAAACTACTATATGAATATTGATAGGAAATTGAATTTATGGGTATATTTGTTGTACAGTCGGACCCTGATATAATGAACTTGGATTTAACGATATGTTTTGAAGTCATAGTGTATGTATTTGTGGTGATCTCAACCTCGATATCACGAGTTTCCTTGACTTAATTAATAAACATGTCGATCTTATCTGATTACTAAATCGTTGTTTTACTGTATTGTATAACCTCTTCGTTCCAGAGATCGATCCACATACATGCACCCTAAGGTTTAACGGTTTTAAATGGTTTTTTCACAATGATTATTTTTTTCAAGTTTAGACCTGAGTACATATAAGTACCTAACTGCAATGGTCTTCAAGACTCCTCCTAAAGAATTTTCAGTTTTACCATCCTTCAAAAAGCACTTAAATGAACATGAATTGGTTAATATCACATATTAGCATATAAAAGGTATTTTCTTTCGATATTTTAGTTTTTCACCGAAATATCAAATTTTTTTTCTAATTTTTGGTCGGCTTGGAGGGGGACAGGGGCTCCTTGAGCACCCTCCCCTTCCTGCTACGTCCGTGCGTGTCACGGCTCTTGAAGTTTCAGCAATCGATTTTTTTAAATTTAAAAACTACTTCAAAAAATATTTCTTCGGAAATCGAATTTAAAAATAATTAAAAAATTGTTTGTTGGAAAATTATGCGAAAGGGAAGTGTTAAATATTTAAAAAAAAATGGATTGCGGTTTTAGAGATCATAGGATTTTTCAAAATTTACTGCACCAGATTGCTATAGGAAGTTTTGCATGATAATCGTTATGACTCAAACTAATTAATTAATTAAAAAAAATTTCTCTTTTCAAGAGGCAGAATAAAAACAAATTGATAGCATAACAAATTAAACACAAATCAATCAAAAAAAATTTTTTTTAATAGCAAGTTTTTGTTCAGAGGTGAAAAGGATAATGTTCCAGGAATATAGAGAGAAGTAAAATGCGAAGATATTCTTAAGATATTAATGGTAATTATGAAGTTGAGTCAGTGAAATAATATGGCTAGAGAGATGTCTAATTTATAAAATATGATACAGTAGAACTTGGCTTATTCGAATTTTGGATAAGTCAAACTTTTACGAATTCCCCTTGAGATTTCTATATAATTTAATGCTAAAATTTCCTGTTTGATTGGAATTTTTTTCGAATGTTTTGAATAATTCGAAGTTGGAGAAAACTAACTTTTTATTATGAGGAAATTTATTTTGGAACAATTCCACAAAAAGCCAGACTTTCGATCAAGTTTTCTTTTGATCAAGTTATTTAAACAACATATTTTTAAAGAATATAAAAGTTTGAAAATTATGCTTTTTTTTTCTCTACTCTTTTCTTTCTTTTTTTGATAATTTAATGCCCATTTTAACATTGTTCAGCTGGAGTGCATCGAGATTGTGTACCACTTAATATCGATTATGCTTTTCAACCTATAGATCAAGGTGTAATATTCAAAATCTGAATTTTTTTACGTCATCAAGAGTATTGAAAGTATCGGAAAGTTCAGATTTGTAATACGTTAATGAAAGTAGATTTCTTTTTTTGACAGCATGAGAATGATAAGCAAAATTTGGGAGTGTCATAACGGATGATCATGAACTGTTTTCGTAAATCAGGCTTCGCACATGGTCAAGAAATTCTACAGCGATGCTGATTCCAGAACAGTGGGATAATGTAGCAGCTAAGATCTCAATTATATTATAATTAATAAATTATTAAAATTTGGGAAACGGTTTCATAGCTGATGACAAAATTTTAATAATTGATAATTATTATCCTATATGAATGTTGATGATTAAGTTGTGCAATCATTTTACAGATCCAGACAGATTAATTGGTTAATTCATCCGAGTGACTTTGGACTTCAAATTAACCAAGTTCGACTGCATGAAGTTTCATATTGTTAAAAAATTTGAATTATAATGGGAGAAAAATATTTTTGTACTACATAAAATGCTACAGTAACACTAGCCTCTTTATTTGACTCTCTCTCCCGATTGCCTACTAACTATTAAATGCCAAGTTCAAAGAAAGCCAGTGTTACGTCAGTCACGGTCACGGGCTCATACGTTTTTCTTTTTAGTGTTGGGCCGGTTACGAGGGATTTCCATGGATAGTGAGTTGAGTTGACGAAGAGTGCATTCCACCCAGAACGGGTGAACCTGGCGAAATGAACTCGGTTTTACTGGTCAATGGCCGCCGCACAGTGAGAGAAGAAAAATAAAATAAAAAAGGGGAAATACATTTTTTTCCTTCCACTCTCTCTTTCTCTCTTCGCCAACCATGGTGTACCATCGGCATGAACCCAAAATCCTTGCCTTTCTTTTTTTATTTTTCACATGCACAAAACCCGTCCAAACTCCCCGAGCAACCTTAGCCTAGCGTATGTACCAGCAACGTTTTTGAACGCGTTTTTGAATTCCACTGGAAAACCATTTGCAATTCTATGTGATTATTGTTCAACACGTGATTGCTTCTGCCTCACTTCAGCTATTTCGTAAGCGTCATAGCTCATTACTTCCATCTTTTTTTTCTTCTCCATCACTGTCTTTGGACTCTACAGCACCATCTTTCTATCTTGAGAGAGTGATGCTGTTTCTAGAAAAGACAACAGGTTTCGTACCAGTATATAATCCCCGCAGCGATGTAGGTTTCGCGGTATTCGTGTAATGTGTTAGTATGTCATGTGTAATTTGATCTACCTAACATTTCTCATTGTATATTTGTCCATGCAATCGCTTTGTGATTGTCACAACAAAACATTGTTACCTGTCCATCTTTGTGCGAAGTCTTAACTGTTTAACCAGCTCAGCAAAAATCACTAAACGTCCTGAAGATGTCATATCAATCGTAGGCTTTCTTCCTTTTCAGCAGATGCAAAATAAAATATGTTTTCATTTCACTTTATAAAAATATCAGTCCTTGCCATTGCTAAAATAAAATGCTTTCAAGAATGCGAGATACCTCGTGAATGAAGGTGAGAGAGCTGATAAAAATCCGTCATATGTGCCCACATTGTATCGAGATCTAAATGTCACATGGTGAAAGTAATTTATCATAAGGAAAACTATGCTACTTACTTATGGAAAGCAGGGCCCCAAACAGTACAAAACACTTGCCCAATGCTAAAATTGTAGTATGAACCCCATAAGGGAACAAATAATTTTCTTTTCGCGAAATTTTTACTATATTTTCATACTTAAAACGTACCACGATCTTCTTTTAACATCATTAAAAATAATTATATATATTTAATATATTTTCATTTTTAGCTACTTTCGGGCCCCGCAAAGCCTTAATAAACATATTTAATGTAGTTATCACCAGTATATTTTTCTTTGCACTAAATTCATATAAATTGTGAATTATGTACTATACAGGGCGATTATTTTATTCCCTTTGCCGCATTTTGCTAGCGAACCGTTGATCTTAGAGGGCATACTTCCAAGTAGAAAAATTATCCAAATAACGCGTATAAAACTCAGATACGTCATTCATATTGCAAGGAGCTGTATAGTTATTAAAATAAAATAAAAAATAACTTTTTATACGGACACCCTGTCATCAAAAACCCAATTAGAAAGTTGTTGCCCTATCTCTCCTGAAGCAAAACCCAGCATAACTCCGGTTGTCGCCAGGGACAATTCACTACCGATTGAGTTGTGCCGGAAGTATGTGAGTGTGTAGGTACCTAACAGTCTGAATGCGTAACTAGTGTCGTGTTTTTGAATTTTCAGTGCCGCCATATCCATGAGTGAAGCGTAATGCTTGAATATTTGTACCGTTGTAGGCCTGTTGTTCTCAGTGGCGAGACTTTGAAACGGGGAGATAGAGTCGCATTTGCACCTCGGAGTTGGGATCCACAGAAAACCAACTTCAGCCGACCACCGCCGTGGTGCCGGTGGGGTTCGAAGTCGAAACCTCGCGATGCGAGCCTGTCACTACGATCACTAGACCACCACAGTGGCTCCTGACGGCAGAAAAGAAACTTCCATGCTTCTAAGTGCAATATTCGCAGTGATATTCGAATTCAAAAACAAGAAAAATTGTTAGAGAACAGCATAAATGAGGAAGCGTTGACCGTTAGCAATTTTCCTCCCAGTTATAAATTCAAAAATACCTCTGCGAATATTGCACTTAGAAACGTAGAATTTTTTGCTTTTTGTTGGCCTTAGGAGAGAGCAGGCAGCAACTTTCTAATTTGGTTTTTGAACACAGGGTGTCCTTATAAGAATTTATTTTTCTTTATTTCATTAACTATACAACTCCTTGCAACAAGAATGACGTATCTGAGTTCTACACGTTGTTTGGATATTTTTTCTAATTAGAAGTATGAAAATTTACCAGGGAAATACGGGACGTATAGTCATCTAAATGATGACTGAAACTAATTCTGGTTGTTTTAAGACCGGTTTCTAGTTTTTTTTGATGAAGAATCTAGTTGGAAAATATTTTGACTGTTGGCAACACTGCTGGTAAGAATACTCAGACCGGGCTGCCAAGAGTACGCGCTTAAAGATTTAACAGTAGTCGCAAACGAACGCTCTCGTACCTTCGTGACTAGAGCATTCCCCATACCACCATTCCCTTACATATTCCATACCGTGCGTACTCTTAGCCGCACACGTATTGCTTTTTCTAAATTGATTATAGATAACAACCTACGATACAGTTTACACCATATTGTTCAGCAAAAAAGAACGTTCTTCATAATAACTTAAACCTTGAAAGTTTTCATCAATCTTTCATCTACAGAGAAATTACGATTCTGTTCACAGAAAATTGCATACTAACATGACAAAATCGCATTCAACCTATTAAATTGGACACATCAAGGATGTTTTCAATAATAATGGTTTGCTGAGATACTTCAAAACACACGTGTCAACTTGGTCATACAGCAACTTTTACTTGCCCTGTTGCAAACAGTAAAAAAAAATTACATGCGTATTTTTACCTTCTTTTCCCCTACGTATTAAAAAAAATTGTAATATATATTATGAAATAAATACTTTATATACTTTATTACACAGGTTGTCCACTCTTATCGTTGTCCAATGGCTATGTACTGAACCGTTGGTTTTGGAGACAACTTTGAATTACGAAGGTTTTTAACAGCTGGCTGTTGCGTAGATGAATTTTGGAAAGAGAGAAAATTCAACTGCCTCTGCGGGGAATCTAACCCACGTCCTTTGCTCAGTCCTCCAGTGAAAGGACGTGGGTTTGCTTCCCCGCAAAAGCAGTTCAATTTTCCCTCTTTCCGAAATTCATCTTCGCAACAGCCAGTTGTTAAAAACCTTCGTATGTATAGCGGAGAGTGACGGCATACTTTCAACTTTGAATTGGAAAAAATGTTTCAAATGATGTCGCTCATCATCTTAAATGCCGTTCAAATGAAGAAAAAAAAGATTAATAAAAAGTTACAAAATTTAAATTTTGATCCGGCCTCCTGTCCCGTAAGTTCCAACAAGAAAGTTGTTGCCTTGTCTCTCCTGATGCCAACAAAAAAAATTTCATGTTCCTAAGTGCAATATTTACTGAGATATTTGAATTCAAAAATCAACGAAAAAAGATGGAAAGAATAGCATAACATAAACTAACGGACAATGCTCCTTTTCCTCAATGATGCTGTTTTTTCGACTTTTTCTCTGTTTTTGAAATCAAATATCTCAGCGAATATTGCACTTAGAAACATAGGAGTTTTTGTTGGCATCAGGAGAGACAGGTCAACAAATTTCTAATTAGAAGTTAAAGGACAGGGGGATTGTATAAAAATATAAAAATTTAAATTTTGTAACTTCTTTATTAATCGTTTTATTTTTTTCAATTTAACGGCATTTAAGATGATGGGCAACATTATTTGAAAAAAAAAATCCAAATTCCAATTGTCTATAAAACCAACGGTTCAGGAAATAGCCATTGGAGAACGATAAGAGTGGACACCCTGTATACAGTCGAATCCCGTTATAACGAACTCCAAGAGACCGGAGAAATCACTTCGTTATACCGAAACTTCGTTTTAAAGGAATTCCACGTTTTTGCATTGTTCCTCTGTAAACTTATCTGGGGGATTAGAAAAGTGTTCGTTAAAACAGGATTTTCGCTATGACGATATTAGTTTAAACGGAATGTGGCTGTATTATACTCGTATTACTTGGTAATATATATAAGGGCGCGTCTCTCTCAGGATTCCAGAGATGCTTCGGTGGGGCATGGACTAGAAAAGGTTGGAAACCACAGGGCTCAGTGGGTCAGATACATATTATTTCACAATAAGATTCTCATTTCTTTTTCTTTTTGTATCCTGTGTATATAATATGGCAAGTGTAAGATAACAGATGAGATGGCATGGAGGGGGGGGGCGCTCAATTGCTTTTAAAACGTACCTCCATCCTAATATGTGTACATTCATCTTAACTAAACCCCGAAACTTCTCCAACTCCTAATCCCATCTCGTCTGTAATCACCACAACATTTGTTAATCGCGACAGTACCCAATTGTCCGGGGAAAATATGTTGTAAAAAAGTTTGTATGTTTTTTTTTGTTGACACTAAATAAAGTGTTCCACACTGCCACGAACTGGGCTGGAAGAGACCTCGGCAACGGGATAAGTCCAGTGGCAAAGTTCTGGCGTTCATTCATTCAGGGGCTCAGATACATAAATACATAAATTTTTGAGAATATCCATTTTATTCACCTAATTTTAGAATTTATGACTTAAAGGCAACTGACTATACAAGGTGTCCCAAAATGTGCTAACGGTTGTTGAAATTTAATAGCAATTAATTTTGATTGTTATTAAAGTTGTTCTTTTGCAGAAGTTGAAAACTGTCAGTTCATTTCGGGACACCCCCGTACACATATAAAACGTGTAAAGAAGTGAGCTTCCGATACACGTCGTTTTATTGATAAAAAAAAAATATCCAAATGGAGTGAATATTTTATTCAATATTTATGCCAATATTCCATAAAAATGGCCCAATGTAGCGTTGAATTATATGGGAGGTTTTCAAATGGGAGAAATGTTTCACGGATGGACTCCGTCGTATTTTCTCGTCTGTGAGTGGATGGTTAGTTTGCGTGCGCGTTCCAACTCAAAATAATAAATTACCATCAACAGGACAAAAAAGTACTCTTTTTGTGTGATGATGAGCCTAAAAATGATGATTTTATTCAATTTTTTTGTTTCGATTTTTTTTTCTGCTTCGAAATGGAGTTTTGATATAATATACTCACGTTCACGATAATGTACCAATATTTCCGCGGAAATAAAAAAAAAGTATCGGCTCTCCAACGCTACAGCACCCTGTCTACTCACTGTTTGCCCAGGGCTATCATGGACGTGGGGATATTTTAGACTTTTATTCCAAGTAAAATGTGTGAAATGTGTAAAATTACCGGAATCTCCTACCACGTCGCAACACCAAGAAAAATATCGAAATATGTCAAGTCTTTGAGGTTCTTTTTCATGTATTTTCGATTGCCCGTTACCATAACCGAGAATATAAAATGGAAGGATAGTTCTCTAGTTTCAAAATATAGGACGTCCATAATTAAAAGACCCTATTTTAAAGTAGCCTACAGGCGAAACCAGTAATCAGAAAATTGTGATATTTTGTGTAGGACTTCTATAGATACGGGTTTCTTAGGCGGAGATAGATTTGAAAGTCTGGTGGGGGGCACGATGATTGCTGGGAGAACATGATGATGATGATGATGATGATGCCAATTCATATATACGCAAATACATTAGATCAGTCGAATTTACCTTTGACGCTGGGGGCACACTTCTTTACACATCTCTGTCCATGACGGGTTTTCTTCCTCTTCCAGGACGAACAGCGAATGATCCTGTGGTTTCGAATTTCGTTATCATACACCGAAGTCCGAAGGTTTTTAACATTCAGTGGACCTTTTTGAATCCTCTTCCAAGTCCGATATTTCTGTAGAGCAGTTACTGCGGAATTGCTTTTTTGGTAGAAGAATTTGACCAAGAAAGCGCGATCTCCTAAACGTATCGTCATTGTGAGCAGCAAACACATTGAGAAACAAAATCTCCAATGTTTCTAAGTTTTATAACAGCTGCTGCGTGACATCACATAAATTTACATGTTTACTACAGGTATTGAAAGTGAAACGCACTCTGGTGGCGACACGTGCAACTAATTTTCCCCCCTTAAACAAATTCCCATCACTTCATGAAGTACTCCACAAAATTTCACACTTTTCTGATGACTGGTTTTGCCTGTAGGCTACTTTAAACTAGGGTCTTTCAATTATGGACTCTCTGTACTTACAAACTATTAAAAACCAATCCGAAAAGATGATGTCACTCTCCACTATCCATGCAAAGCTTTCTAACAGCTGGCTGATACGAAGATATATTTAAGAAAGAGAGAAAATTCAACTGCCCTTGCGGGGAATCCAAACCAATGTCCTCTCAATTGCCGAGCGAGCGCTCTAGACCACTAGAATACTACACACGAGCTCCAAGGAAAGAGCGAGATATTCGCTTCCTTTATAGTCTAGTGGTCTAGGACGCTCACCCGGCAAGTGAGAGGACGTTGGTTCGGATTCCCCGCACACACACACACACACACAAGGGCAGTTGAATTTTCTCCCTTTCCTAAATATATATCTTCGCATCAGCCAGCTGTTAAAAACCTTCGTATTAAAAACCATCAAAAACCTGAAAGTTTATCACAAAGGGATGAAAAAAAAGTATTATTTATGATTTTCATATTAAGTATTGATTCCATCATGTGCAGCTAGATGGTTTCAGTTCCAATAAGATTATCAAAGGTTGTAAAATCAATTATATAAGAGAATTTCAGATTCAATATTTTTCTATCTCTCAGCGAGCTTTGACATTTCTCAAATTTGTCTTAAACTGTATTCTCCGAAACTCGTTAAGTAATATCTCATTGTCTTTTCGAATCAACACAATTTGCACCGTAGCTTGAGAAAACAGTTCCAGACATCATAGAGTTTTGTAGATACCTTGCTCATTTTAGGCTAGAATATCCCGGGCTAAAGAATGAGGTTGAACCATGTCATAACACAAAAAAAATCGAAATATGCCAAGCCTTTGAAGCTCCTTTTCTTGTACTTTCGATTGTCAATTACCATAACTGAGAATATAAAAGGAAAGGAGTCTCTTAGTTTCAAAATACTTACAAACTATAAAAACAATAAAAAAATAGGAAATTTATCAGAATGAGAAGAAAAAAGTGCTATTTATGCCTTGGTTTTTTCATACTATGCATTGCTTCCATCACCATTATGCCGGACGTGTAGCTTGATAAGTCGACAAGGGTCGTAAAAGTCATATTATATAAGAACATTTTTATCATTCGGCCTACTCTGACTTTTCTCAAATTTATATGTTTAGTTTTAGAGAATAAATCCCAAAATCTCGTTAATTAAGTATCTCATTGTCTTTTCGAATCAACACAATTTGCATCACAGCTTGAGAAAACTGTTTCAGACATCATCATATATAGTTTTGTAAAACCTATGCTCATTTTAAGCTAGGATAGATGGGATTAATTAATGTGGTTTAGATAAAATTTGATTGCCCAAAAATAATTGAGTTCTCAATATTCTACAAAAAATTGCTGACAGAGCTCTATCCTCAAAGTCCGGGGATTAATCTTAAAGGTAAAATTAATCTATATTAATCAATTATTCCGACTAATTAAGGTAAAGAAATTATTTTCTTGTCTACCAGTCCGTAAAAACGAATGGTGAATTTTGAATTAAGAGCAAGCTGCATTCCCATAATAAAATCATAGTTAAATATGGCACGTTTCAAGTTATAAAACAAAAATTAAATTCATTCATTGAAATGTTTTTTCACAATAAATTTACTAGAAAATATAAAGTTCCTAGCCTAAGGGCCCTGCTCAAGCGTGTAGAAGCCATGGTCACTAGCCCAATACTTGCAGAAAATGTCTGTATTTTTTGTTTTGGTATTTTCTATACCAAATTATAAAATATATAAACATAAAATTTATCAGTCGCTTAAAATCGTGAAATAAACTTATTAAAATTAACCTAACAAAACTCAATTCATTCAGAAAAATATGTCCAATTATAGAAATTTAGTTTATAACTTAGCAAAGAAAAGTGCAAAGAAAATGCGAACTGTAGAATTGTAGACACATAACCACAATTCGCTCGGTAAAAATATTAAATCATACATTTAAATTATCATTACATTTTCTGTAAAAATTATATCAACTCACATACATATCATAAACTCATTATTCACGTATACAGCCCAAACCCAGAAACTCAATCAGACACAAATTTGTGTACTTCAATAACATTTCTTACGTCTTACCACAGAATCATCTCAACGTGAAATTTCCTAGAAGACATTTGTTTTTGCCATAATCAATAAAAAATGTGAGTCAGTGAACGGACATTATCGTCGACTGGAAAAACAACATTTATATATATCAAAAATTCTATCTCAAAAAATACGATATCAATGCGATTACTATGTTAGTGGGTGATTGTATTCTTTTTTAAAAAAAAATCATTTTGAGACAATATCAAGAAAAGTCTTAAATCAATGGACCGTGTTCCGTCGGTGATGACAGCTAAGAAAAGATTGGTGGATCGATGCACATGCATTGGGGATCTCTCTTTAGAATCAGGATCAAATGAGTTGAATGCCCATGAGACATGCACCGGTAATTTTCTCTCATCACGAGGGTGACTCGAACACAAGGTCTAAGACACAAGGGAAAGCACTTCTTAAGAACAAGCCACGTGAAATATTTCACCAAAGAAAAGATCCGTACACGTAGCCCTCCAAAAGGAACCATCATTTGATTTTTTGTACATTTTTTTTCCTCGTGGAAGTGATTGGACCGGAAAAGAAGAAGGAGAATCAGCATCTTGTTGTTGTTGTTGTTATAAGAAAGTGCCATGGGTGCCTGACTTTGTGTTTTCTTGTTTAATTTTTTCAGGATCTTGCTTCGAGAACTGGAATCTATAAGCATAAACTGTTTCACTGTGGCAGAACGAAGACGCGGCTTTACTCAGTAGAGCAGTGGTGCGGTAACTTTAACCTTTTACACGGAATGCTCGACAATTTTTGCTGAAATATTCATATAACTCATTTATTCGTATCGTGTTCATTGAGCAATCGGGATTAACTACGAACGATGTCATCGAATTATGCATGAGTTTTGCATGCGTTTGTGCGATCTTTGACTTTTTTTTTTAGGAATGGGTTCAAGTATTGGGTCGTCATGAAATCTCTGAGTGCTTTTGATGTAAAGACTTCGCCTTTATTGTTCAAAGTATGCAGGGGGATTCCAAATTCATAGGACAAACTTTAAGGTGTGATAGAATGCAATCGAACAAGTATTTTTCGTAGTGGAATATGTGGTCGAATATGAAAGGTTGAGGTACAAACTGTGTAATAGAACACATTAGTGACACATTAATGACACTAATTTTGGTGATGAGGTAGATACCCTAAAGGTTTCAATAGGAGTTGCGTACACAATGCCCCGGAGATAGACCCACGAAAAGAAATTGAGAGAGAAGAGAGTTTGTGAGAGACGGATGCCATGTAATTGATGTGCCGTATCCAATCCGTTGGAGCAGAAATGTAGTTTTTGAATTTTGTATAACTACTCGAGTTTCTCTGCAAAAATGTGAAAACTTCTTTATGCTTCTTTACCCCATGCACCCTTGGATGCACATATTGCAGTGGATCCATCGGGAAAATATGGTATTTGCTACTAGTGAAGTGCTATGGTGCCACTCTCAAAAAGCACCTCTAACGTCTTTGCTATTGCGTTTTGTCCACACATTCTATTATCACAAATGTTTGTTTTAAGGTGTCTCATATCACTTCTTAAAGTTTGTTCCATGAATTTAGAATCACCCTGTAGAGCATATTCGGGCAATATAGAATAGTCGGGTAGTATGGAATACCAAGTTTCCGCTGCCTTCAGGTTTGGTCACCAAGTGATAAACAACTTCAAAATACCCCATGATGCTGCCATATAGTCAGTGTCACTCGGTTGTCACCATCATCACAGCTGCTATGAGAGAACACTTTTCTTTTTTTACCACTTTCAGGAATTTACTTAGAAAAATTTCCAAAAAAGTGGTTATTAATTATTGGAAATGTGTCCAATAATTTGAAACTAAGCACAATGTACATCACAAGTGCCAGCGATTCTTTCCGGTTAGATGGAACACTATTTTTTCACAGATGGTATGCCGGGTGATATGGAATACTATAAATATTTTACGAGTTTGGCTACATTTAAGGTGGAAAGTTTAGTAAGATAAAAAAGGAAAGGTGTCTAGAAATATATAATGCGTGTCCTGTTCTCTGTGGACTTGACTTTTATGGGGCAGAGAAGGAAGATTGAATTTGTGACTCGTAAATAGACTATATGCACCACCTCACCATCAATTACAAAAATAACGATGAAAATTTCATTTTTCATTGTCATAAACTCATTAAATCTTGTTTTTTATCAATTTGAATAAGTCTTCTTAATTTTATTTTTTTTATTATATCCCGTATTACCCCACGAAAATGTTTTTTAATGCATTAATTTCTTCTTAATTATAACATTTGTTTTTAAATACGATACTCTTGTCACTGGAGACAAAAAAAACAAATTTTATAGAAATATAAGTTCCAATTTTCTACTTTTATGTTTCAAATTGGAATAACCAAAAAAATAGAAGTGGTATTCCA
Source organism: Pholcus phalangioides (assembly GCF_987345545.1). Taxonomy (NCBI): domain Eukaryota; kingdom Metazoa; phylum Arthropoda; class Arachnida; order Araneae; family Pholcidae; genus Pholcus; species Pholcus phalangioides. Next base: position 10,609,230 of record NW_028301600.1, read on the forward strand.
CATATAGCTGAAACTGTACTATATATATATTTTTAACTTTAAGACATTTTTTTTTCTTTGGTTATTTTCAAAATTCCGTCGTTGTCGAATTTAGTGGGTTTGGAGGCAGAACGTTTTGATGGTGTAGCTTTCAACACCATCACTTCGGTGACTGATTTTCCACATAAAATACTTCAGTGCTTCTCAACATTTTTTAGCCCAAGGCCCCCCCGAATCATATTTTCTTCCCATGCCCTCCTTGTGTTACTCGGCCGCCGTCGCCACCCCCCTCCAAGAGTGAAACTCTTTCTATTTAATTAATGAAATGAATTTAAATTAATTGTAACTAAATTGATAATAAACAAAAATTGTATAAAAGATTGGTTTCTGGATCCTTGGTGAAGATCCAAAAAGAGAGAAGCGATGAGGCTGATCATTTCTCTCAAGATGTAACCAACAGTTCGCTTATTGGTTGCATTTTTCAAGTTTTATAAATGAAATTTTGCAAAACTTTTGTAGTCTAATCCCGGGCCTTGGGACGATTTTGGGTGCCTATCCGAATCTGGTTTCGTCAGATTGGCTCTAGTTATTGAGGTAAAGTGAAAATTATGTTTCAATGGTAATATCATAAGCAGCGTGCAAATCACATTGAAACTGTGCGTTATATATAAATACAATGGAGAACCGACAACAGCCCAGGCCTATCGCTTAGCAATTTACTGCCTCCAAGGGGGTGGGCTGAAGCGGGAATCGTGAATATAAATAAATACAGTAAATCATTGGCAAATATATTTCAGTGCTCTTAGGGTGATTTTGGGGAGCTAATGGCAGATTGCTTTAGGGCAGATTCTGAATCTGGCATTGGTTTGGTCAGATTGGCTCTAGTTTTGACATAAGGTGAAAATTACAGTTCAATGGTAATACATAAAGCAGCATACAAATCACATTATTTTTATTAATTTTTATTATTATTGCATTATCTGAGAAACTAGAGCCAATCCAGTGAAACTAACACCCACCAGTTTTGAAATCAATAGCCCCAATATACCCTAAAACCTTTATAATTTCCTCAATAACATGAAATTATTTTTGTTGTTGATGAGCAGTGCAATAATCATCATTATGCGTGCGTAATCCTCAGCCTACTATTCGACGTGCGTTGAAGAAGCAAATGTATTGAAGCCTTTACAAATTGTATAAATTGCAAGTACTGAAGTCTAATAATGAGCTAAATCAGCTAAAATTTTGCCTTTTTATGTAAGAGGCTATGCAGGTGAACAATTTTAGCTTCCATTAGAGCGTGTTTTGCAAGAATTTCCATATCGCCTTGACATTATACGCGTAACTAAAGGAAGTCATTGTGAATATTTGTAAAAAAAATACTTTAACATTTTCCCTTTATATTTATACAGTGTCCTATACGTCCTCATTCGGATTTTATCTTATCAACCGTTCGTCGTAGAGTTATGGTTGTAATTTAAAAAATGCTCAGAAGGTGTTTAGAAATCACCTCGTACCAGTTTTGAGAGCGAAAATACAGTGTCTCACAAAATAAAAAAAAATTAAATTTTTAAATTAAATTTTTATACTGTCTCCCTGTTTTCTGGCTTCCAATCAGAAAGTTTTTGCTCTGTTTTCTTTTGAGCCCAACAAAAAAAATCCACGTTTCGTAATGAAATATCCACTGAGATATTTAAATTCCAAAATCAGATAGAAGTTGGGAAGGAACACCATAAACTAACGGACAACGTTTTTTATCTCATTTATGCTGTTGTTCGCCAACTTCCTCCGGTTTTTGAATTCAAATATCTCAGTGAATATTGTAGTTAAAAACGTGGGATTTTTTGTTGTTGTTGTGTTCGGCTCAGAATTGACAGCTTTCTAAATGGAAGTTTTTTAGAGAACAGGTGAAAACCATATAAACATTAAGATTTTTTTTTATTTTGTGACACTACATTTTCACTCTCAAAACTGGTGCAGGGTGATTTCTACATACATTTTTATCATTTTTTTAAATTAAAACCATGCTTCTACGGTGAACGGTTGATGAGATAAACGCCGAATTAGGACTTAGAGGACAACCCTGTGCATTTATTACTTACCAGTCTGTGTTGATAACTTATATAAAAAATATATAATTTTAAAATATATAATTTTTTGGATAATTCTTTTTGAATCAACCTGTATTTTGATGGGAATAAAGCAAATCAAACTGAGATGACGCGTTGATTTTTCAGAAAAATAGATCTGATAAAATATCGCAGAATATCTCGTGGAAATTTTTAGGTGTTTAAATACAAATGGGCCTTAAAGAATGGGACCTGCCGTTGCGTTTCAGAATACAAAAACTGAAATATTCTTTTCTTTTTATCTTTTAAGACATAGCCATGGAGTTGCAAAAGCTCACCCAATACGATCCTCATCTCTTGAACAAAATTTCTCGAATTTAAAACTTCAAGCAACCCTGCTGACTTGTACTGACTACTGTACTTATTGACTTACTTAAAACCATTTCCATAAATTTATTAAATTTTCTATAAGTGATATTTCTCTTCTTTACGCTGAATTTATTTCAATCTGATTTTTTCTATTGCAAAATATGTGTTGTGTGTGTATCATGTACGGGTAAAAATAATTAATTGGTTTTTAATGAAATAATGTCATTAAAATGAAACGAAAGTGTGTCCAAGGTTATATAAATTTTTCCACATTTGTCAGACTTTCCAACTTTATTTGGGAGTTATGCATAATCACCGGAAAAACTGGTAGATGTAGTAAAATTTAATCAAATTTTCATCATCGAGACGATGTGTGATTATACGTAACCACAGTGTTATCACTTTCACAGTAACACACACATAAATATTTTAACATTAAAATGTATAGGAACATTGCGACCGAATCGAAACGTCGTATAATCGTATAAATATGAAAGTCGTATAAACTAGGTTACACTGTGTGTACCATTAGCGGACAGAAGTTTTGGTCCAGGGAGTGTCCGTTAGCGAGAGTTTCTACTGTAATGGCATCAGGTGCTTAAAAGTAAATTTTCAATAATAATTATTATTGAAAATTGACCTTCAAGCACTTGATGATCTATAAACATAAAAATATTCGAAATGCACTGTGTGTGTGTGTGTGTGTGTGTGTGTGTGTGTGTGTGTGTGTGTGTGTGTGTGTATGTGTGTGTGTGTGTGTGTGTGTGTGTGCGTGCGTGCGTGATTTAAAAACAAACACTATGCTGTACATCTCAGTAGACTTCAATTTTACCGTGCAGCCAGAAAAAGGCTATTTTAATATAATATTGTGTACATAAGTGTTTCCCAACCTATGTATTGTATAAGAGGTTCGCGGGATCATTTTCATTTACTACGATTGCATGAATGACACAGTTTGTGCAATTGTACAATTAAATTATAATTTATTCAATTTTTTAAGATATGCAAATTATAAAAAAAATAAATTTTGCATTTTATCATAGGGTGGCATCAAAATTGATCTACTGACGCTACAGGGGAATCCGTGGAACATTGACCTGCATCGCACGGGGTACACGGAGCATTGAACTTCACTACAAGGGGTCTGCAACATCAAAAAGGTTGGGAAACATTGGTGTACAGTATGCGTATAGATCTGAAAGAACTAACCAAAAAAGTGCGCAAGTTAATTAATGATCAACAATTGAACAAAGAACCCGACGCTTTATTTCCATCCATTTTAAGGCAACTCAGTCGAGTACATTTATAATATACCCTGGATATAACATACGGTTTTGTAATCCCCGATTGTGGTCCATTCACTTCCATATATTTTTACTTCTGCTATTACATACTGCAAACAAAAATCTGGAAAAATGAAGCCAAAAGCTGACATATGTGCAACATATATTTTATGTGGGTTATATCTTGATGATTTTTTTTCATAGAAACCCGTGGGAATTTTTACAAAAACAAAAGCTTTATTTTGTGTAAATAATTACATTAACTGTAAATAATTGCATTCGCACCGTAATGGTCGTCTATAGATAAAAAGTGTCACCTGTTAGAAACAAATATATCTATTCTAATATTAAAATCATGTGTTATTGAACATTTAAAAAAAAATTTTTAATTAAATTTTAAACAATTTAAAAAAAATTGTTTTTCTATGCATTTCTGTGAAAACAGCATGGAAGATGCTCTTCACACAAATTATTGAATATTTACTTTTTTCCGTTACTTTTGTATCACTTGGTAGATGGCAGTGATAAACGATTGCTGTGATCGGTGAAAGCGGAAATCCGCACTGTTTTTAAGAGCGTTAAATCGCTACCGATTGAAAGACTATGCAAAAGTATTTGACGACAAGTAAAATTCATAAAAATTAATTTTTTTCCTTCAAATTTATTCTATAAATGCTGACTACTTTGAATGAAAAACACTAGCATAAATTCTCAAATAATACCAGTGAAATCAATTAAATTAAGAAATAAAAATTTATGCACATAACTTATATATCCTGTATGTGTACTGCACTTCAATAAATTTCCAAAATTCCTCAGGAGATATCAACTAAAAACAATATGCGTTTAATATTAAATTTAATTATTGCTGCATAAGCGTATTTAGTCCTGGACATTCTGAATAATGCATTTTATGCATACATACAACTGCAAAACATGATAATTTCAAGACATCGCTTATAACATACACGTCGATTACAACAAACACTTCTCGAATCACCTAGGGGGTACGTTATAAGAGAACTAGACTGTATCTTCTGATCTATCTATTACTGCTATCTATCTTCTGAAGATAGAAGTAAGAATAATTTATACAAATGCAAATGATAAAATTAAGGACCACAACAGGCAAAAAAAAAACCCCAAAATTAAAGAAATTTTCACAGAAAAACCATGAGAAAAATATAATACACTGCCCACATAAAAGTTATAGCTGTCTTCATCTAAAGAATGGATAGCTTCCCAATTTACCGCAACCTGACTATGAAATTTCTTTTTAAACTTGTCTCTCGGTTGGGATATAATTCATATAAATATAATAATATACATGTGGAGACGATAACTCTTCTGTATGCATTTAAAAATTAAAAACAAATCAACCATTTGGCAAAAGGTGCGGACTACACCAAAATACTTATCAAGACATTCGAGTTTTTTTTTAAATAAATAATAAAAAAATTTCAAAATTTCACCGCAGATGTCGCTACATCACAAAAAACTCGACATAACTCATTAAATGCTTCACAAATAGTGGATAATTAATGTTTACGTTTATTACGATTTTTGCGTTACATAAAACTACCACATTTCATTAGGAGCGCAAATTTTAGCTAGAGCGACATGTAAACGAGTGAAAGTAACATTGAAATGCGGTAGTTTTATGTAACGCAAATCGTAATAAATTTCAATGACATTAACCGGTAAAAATCTGATGGTCGGACAGCCGCAAATGTAATCCTGCCCAGTAGGTGAAGCTGAATTGTAATAAATATCCATTATGCACTATTTGCGTCATGAGTTATATAGAGTTTTTATGATGCAGAGCCATCTGTGATGATATTTTGAACTTTCGCTTATTATTTATTTTAAAAAAACTCGAAGCCTTGATAAGGGTTTTGATGCAAACTACACTTTTTTATGTGAATTGGTTGATTTGTTGTTAATTTTAAAAATTTGTCCAGGACTTCTCGTCCATCCTTTCTAATATAAATTTCTAATATTGTGAAACCTCGATATAGCGATACTCTGTGGATCGTTATATTGACAAGTAGCAGTTTAACATTAGAGTATAGACATTTCCAAACAAGACTTGAAAAATATCTTTGTAGAGGGATTTATCGTTATAGCGAGATTTCACTGCATACAGTATTTCAAAAAAAAAGATAGCTGTTGCGCAGAAGTAAACGTGCCTGGTTCTGTTCCTAATTTTTTACCACTGGTTGATATGCCAGAAGAATCATCGAGTTGCCATAATGGCTTCAAATTTTGCATGGTAATGCTACTGTGTAACCTTCCCTAACGTACACCTCCCATTAACGGATATTTTTCTGATCCCCGGTCCCGTGGAATGTATCTCACTCCCCGTTAGAGGACACACTCGGTAGCGGACAGTAAAATCAGGCAAATTCTAATGTTTTTCCGAACAGTAATTTGTTAATTTTTGGTCATAAACCGAGAATTTATCATATTCAGCTAAGATGGTGTTTAATTCCAGTGCTCGTGTTGGTGAATATATGATAAATCGTCAATTTATTACTTATTTATTTATTACTGAACATAACTATGGTCCAGGATGGTGAATTCGAATGGCAATGATGGGTTTTGTTCCTTGAATTTGTGTGAAGAAAGCCAACATTACATGACTGATTATGTTGTTATAAATGTGTTTTTATTTTCTTCACACTTATTCTAATTCAATTTTTTATTGCAAAATATGTGTTGTGCACGTATCGTGTGTGCGATTAAAAATAAGTAGTTGGTTCAATGAAGAGAAGAAAGGTTATACACACACATTTTTCCATATTTATCAGACTTTCCAACATAATTTGGAAATTATTCATAATCGCCGTTAAATGTGATAAATGTAGCGAAATTTAATCAAACTTTCTTTATCGAGACGATTGGTGATTATACATAATCATAGGTGTATCACTTTTACACACACAGTAACATAATCATTTGTAAACCTGCTGCTAAAGTTTGTAAACTGGTCCTGTGACACCCTATATAGGGTGTTTGCAGCCAATTGCTACCGAAGCAAAAAGTCGTATAAACGAGGCTTCACTGCATATATCGTACCCCCCCATTAGCGGGCAAAAGTTCTGGTCCCGTGGGTGCCCGTTATCGAGAGGTTCTACTTCATTTATTACGAATAACAAATTAACAATATAACAAAAAATATGTAGAAATTATAAATTTTTTTCCGACGTAAACTAAAATCACACGTAGGTCGAACCAATAGATGAGATTGTAAATCAAGATTACAGTTCAAGTACATCAAATATTATTTTTTTTCTATCTCTCTCTCCTAACCATATCGAAGAATGGTCGCTCACCTCGATATCAACCAACTTATCATGTTATTAATACTGTTATGACCAAGAATTCGTTCCGAAAGAAAAAGAGGACCGAACGAACCGGCTTTTGCTGTAGAATACGAAACGAAAAAAGAAAAAGGAGTCCCAAACTCTTGTGTACGTCGAATCGTGATGAATTGACGAATCGAGTTGAAAATAATAATAGGAAAAAAGCAAAATTGGAAGGAAGGGGGTCCACAAGAAATATATAGCTTGAGGCAGGTCAAGGGCAAGGTCGTTAGCACGACGGATGGAGGGAATGGACTTTTCCAACCAACCCCGTTTATTGCTGCTGCTACTCGGTCTCTGATTAGGATCAACGGATTATTATTATATATGGCTCGAAAGAGAGAGATTGTTGAACTACAAAAATTTCTACTGCATCCGGGGATATTATATAAGCTGTTTTGTACGGAAAATATTTATTTTTGAAATTGAAATTAATTAAATACCGTATTCCACCCGTTTAAGCTGTAATGACATAAAAGTCGGGGCCACTAGCTTTTTGAATGTTAAAAGTGTTGAAAGTCTAGTCCATTCTCGGCATGACGGGAATAACGAGGTTCAATGAGAACTACATTACACATTTATTTAATAGATTGATATTAATCTACAGGGTGGTTATAAACAAACTGACACTGCAGCGCCCATTCAGTGTGATGGAGGTAATTTAATAAAACTTGGTATATAGGATATATGGACCATGGGGAAAATAAAGACTCAATAAAAAGAATAATTCAATTTATTACCACCAGGTGAAGAAGTGGAGCTTCTTTACCGCAGTTATCTGTTTCCCATGGTCCAAATAACGTATATACCGAGTTTCAATTAAATACGTCCACCACAACGGGCGCTACATAGGTATATATACTTGGCATAGGCCTATAAACGTTATTTGGACCATGGAAAAAAAGATAACTGCGATACAAAACGCGCCACTTTTTCCACCTGGAGGTCAAAAACTGGACTATTTTTTACTGAATTTTTCTTTTTTCCTATATATATATACCAAGTTTCATCAGAATACCTCAATTAGTGTCATTCATTTTATAACCAACCTGTATATTGAATACCGAATAAATACGCGAATCCAAATAAAATTATAGTTTCCACTATAGCAAACGCGATTTGTTCTGGAATTCGATAAAGATAATGGAAAAATTAAGAATGTACTCATTATCTCTCTAACGATGTATAACCACCAGCCTAATACGAAATACAGATATTCTGTTTCGCTCCAGTGTAGTTCGTAAAACGCAAAGGATCTTAAAATGCTGAGAACAGTCGAGTTTCAAATCATTAATGATTTCCCTCGATTTTTCCCATCATGCTGGCTAATTCGAGGAATTGCGGTACTTGGTATAAGTATTATTTTATCCAATGGCGTACAAACTAAAATGGAAGCATTGAATTCGGTTGATTTCAGTGAAATGGAATATTGATCCTCTAAATTCAATTGATTGATTTTTACCGATTGCAGCTGTATCAGTCGGGAAAATTATATATGGTGTTGTAAAACATTTCGAAATTTCATAATTTTGATTTTACGAATTGCCATAGCATAGTCATTTTTGATGTGTTGACACAATCATATTATTAATTCGGTAAGTTCCACTCTCGCATGTTCGTGCATTGAAATTTTTAAATTTTTGTTGTATATAAATTTTTTAAAGTATAAGAATTTTCTGCCGTGTTTTTTTTTCTTTTAATCTTGTAGTTCTTTTTTCATAATTTTGACAATTTTACCTCTCTTTTTGTTAATTTAATAAATGTCCAGTTTCTTTCGGATGGGAAATAGTAAAAAAATTTGATATCTACTCTATAATATAAAATCACAAACTCGTAAAGGGCCTGTTTCTATACAACGGAAATGGTTTACGATTTTGTGTGATGGAAATCGGTAACGATTTTAGGTGAAGTTTTCATTTAACTCTTGAATATATCAGGAACCGTTTGACCCCCATCGGGACCAAATTATGTGTATGTACCTGGAGGCGTGCCCCCTCCTTCAGCGGCCCCTAGGCTGGGTTAGTTATCGGCCCCAAACCAGCTTTTTCACTAGGCCCCTCTGTGGTTAATTTATAATGTGAAAAATCAAAAAATGGTAAGAATCGTTCCGGCCCTTGTCAGCCCTGTTCTTGTGAAGGCCATACCGAGAGGTATGTATATGTATAATAATACATACATCACCAGTGCTCGCAACACCCAGAGCTTGGCATTGCACATATAACCTTCATGGGAAATTTAAAAGGTTTTATTTCCAGGAGCCTTTGCCGGATCTCATTTTTTTTTTGTTGCTTTAACATTGAAAAATTTGCAATATAGCGGAAGCTCCAGATATATCCACTCTGGTCCCATAAAAATATGCGACTTGAGTCCCGGGTCTTTGATTGGGTCCCTGGAATTTATTTGTTGGTAAATTGAATACAAGTGAAAATTTTTCGTATCTCCGAGATAAAGCCAGTCTGAAGCCCCCAATAAAATTATGTCGATTGGATTTCGGGAAATCGGTTGGGGGTCCTGGATTTTATTCGTTGTTAAAATGAATACAAATGAAAAATTTTCGTGGCCCTCACAGAGGGGATGTCCGACAAGCTTCCAGATCGGAGGCCCCATATGAAAGTTGACATGTTTGATTTTGGGGGCCCTGGATGAATTGCGTTCATCAGTCGGGACCGAATTCACGGGTCTTTGATTGGTGTCCTGGAATATATTCGTTGTTAAAATGAATAAAAGTGAAAACTTTTCGTGGTCCAACAGGGCTTCGGTCTGGGGACCCCCATGGAGAAGTTTTCTGTGGGTACTGGATGAATCACATTTCCTTTTTTTTCCCCCCTTTATTATTTTAAAATTCTTCAGAAAGATGGTGCTTTCACATGTCACTTTTCATAGCACTCTGATGAAGTGGGATGAAATAAACAAGATATGTTGTGAAAAGAAAAGGGGAAGAGGGGTAGTCCCCACGGGTGACCGAGGGCCAGAGCCCCCTAGTTGTTTCAGAATTTTTATCGTTTAACGGAAATATTTTGGCAGATATTGTGACTTATAGTACTTTTATAGTATTATGAAAAATAAAAAATAATTGAAAAATCAGCGAAAATTATATTTATACTCTAGTTTCAGTTTTTATTAAGGTTTGAGCCTGGATAAGTTCCATTAATTGTAAGAACATTACCATTAGTATTTGAAAAATGTATATAATTTTTATTTTTTAAATAAATATTGATTGTCTTAAACTTGTATGTATTTTATATTATTAGCTGGTTTTTTTTTTATCTGACATAAAAAAAAGTATTTGCAACTTAACTGGACCACGAAAATATCAACGGCTACAAGGCTACAAAACAAAAGTAGAAAATTTTCGCGGACCGGACGCATTCGGCCATTGGCTTACAATTGGAATTTTTATGCACCAATTTTTATGCCTAGAAATGAAATGGTGGGATGTATTTTATACTTTGAAGGCTGTCACGGTTTCATTGAAAATTATATACAATAGACCTTTACAACCATGGAAAAAATGCCTATTTTAATAGCTTTAAGTATATTTATTACATACGTGTTCCAATTTTTGCATATTTAAAAGTTTTTTAATCAATATTCATTTAAATTTGCACAGCTATATTTCCCATATGCAAAAAAAGAACGCCTTAAAATATCTTCAAAACACTGGAATTGAAAATATCTATATTATTATTTTGAAATTTGAAGCGGGCCGGATAAAACATTTAAGCTGGCCGTATCTGGCCCGTGTGAGTCGTAGTTGGCCCATCACTATATATATAGACCAGACCATCCAACTTTACTACATTGTTTAACAAAACTTGGCTTACGATTCTATCAATTCACAGATATGTTGCTAATAACAAATAATTTATAGATTGTCATATATACCCATGTATGTATGTGCACATGATGTGCCACGTATGTGCACGTCATTTGCAAAAACACACATTTATAAGGGGTAGAAATTTTTTTTTCGCAAAGGCCTCAATTTTCTTTTCTCACTGGGCCGCAAAATGCATGTCCAGCCCCCGGAACCAAGACAGGAACGAAATTATCGATGTATTTTCCATCGATTATCTTACATTCAACTTCGAATGGAGATTCATTGCCAACAATCAATCTGAACAGTAATAGATCATCATGACTCTCTTTCGTTAATATGTTGTAGGTGACACAACTTCAGACGTGCAACAAATAAAACAACAGAAAAAAAAGCAAAACATTGAACCAAAAAACGGAAATCAAACAGACCATCTTGTTTCGTTATACATTAAGATCTATTCTCTTTTTTTCATTGTTTCTCTTTTTCTTTCTTTCTTACTTTTCTGGAAGAAGATGAAGGGAAAGGAATGAGATCTCGTGTAAAGAAGGAGAAGAAACACAGGCTGTTTACAGGTTTGCATGTCTACCTGCTGGGCATTCCTCAAAGCCCGAGGCATTGGTGCCTTTGCAAGAGTCTTTTCTTTGCGTATGTGTTGTGTATACGGAAAGCGGTCGTTCGCAGCACTTGGTGGATCTATTAGAGCCTGGGTCAATGTATTGCGTTTGTCAAGAGAAAGTACTTTCTTTTTTTTGCTTTCTTTTTACTTTCTACCTAGTGGCCGTGACCAAGCACTTTAAAAACAGCCCGAGCGTTGCCTCTTTTTTTTATTTTATTTCTTGCTTGCCTGCACGAAGAATAATTTGGGAACGGCGCTTTTCTTTTCAAAGCCTGTGGCATTGGAAAAATGGGTAAAGAGTTAATATTGGTCACAAAAAAAAAAAAAAGTATGCGCTTCTTTCAAGAAGATAATAAATGTTTTCTACCAGACAAAGATCGGTTTATTTTTCCTCTTTTAAGATTATTACACGAATAAAACGAAAAAAAAATGCGAAACACGTGTTGGTATTACCGTGATATAATGGTTATGTCATGGGTGGTGTGATTTGATTAAATAAATCAAATCAACTCAATTAAGCCGCTTCTACTGAACACGTGAACTTTCAAAAGCTTTTCCGGACTATACAGCCCTTATCCAGAAGTTAAAAGAGGTTTCATACCTTTTAACATAGTCAAAAAGCCTCAAAAGTTATTCTCTTGTAGAAATATTATTCAACCGCAGATTTATTTTAAATTTAATACACGTATTTTTGATTATGCATTGTTTCTTTTACTCCTAAGACGCGAATGTGGAAATATTTACTTTTTGTGTTTATCAGTTGTTTTTTTTCAAATAATTACAAATAATAAAACAACATTTACATGCCAAAACAAAACAACCAAGAGAACTTCAGCCCCATACTGGTTGTTACAATAAAGAGAATGACTTTTTTGCTATCTAAGTTTTCCAGAAACGCGAATATGTATTGAAAAACGTTGCAAAACATTTTAGGAAAATGAGTTCCGTAGAGTAACATGGGCAGAGTAAACATTTCAAACATCATTTCTCAAGTTTTTGAAATTTGAACTTTTTTTTTTCTGTCGATATGCTATGGTATGCCAATACAATGTTTTACATATCTACAATACTTATTTTTATACAAATTTTCAAACATGAAGGAGAAAAATCTGTGGTGTTTGGTCAGAACATAACTCCAAAATCACATTTTTGATAAATAAGCATTTTCATTGTCATTTGAAAATCAAAAATAAAACATGCATACAAATGCAAATGAAAATATCATACATCAGCATGTTGTTTAGACGTACACACGTATTTGTGCATTTTTTTCACTTCTAATTAATTATAAGTAGCAAGACTTACTTTTAGATGAAAACCCCATTTTTTTGGAGATATCATGTTCCTACCAAACACCACAGAAATGTTAACACCTTCTGAGCATGACAAAATAGGAGATCAATGTAATTTTAAAAAAAATTGAATCAAAATAAAGAAAACTGTTCAGTTCATAAAATAAGGTAAAAGATTAACATTTTATTGACTCAATCTTGTTTAAAATTTAAATTGTTAAAAATTAGAAAAATTGTCAAAGCTAAGATGCGTTTCACGGAGATAGTCGTAACATTCCGAATAATATGCTTCGAGTTACAATGGAAAAATCATTACTGCGCTTCACTTGTGCTGCAAAAATGATGACAACACATTGAAGAGCTAGTGACTAGCGTGACTGTTATTTGAAAAAATTGTTCTAATGTTAATATTAAAAAAAATTAATACGTACTTACAGTGTTCCAAACAATAGATTGACTGTGTGAAATCTCACATGACCGTTCAAAAGTGTTTTGGTTCGATAGAATATGATAAATATTTTTATTGAATATCTTAAAATTTAATATACGTTTTTTCCTGCGCATGATCTACAGACGCGAATTTCGCTAATTTGAAAAAAAATGTAAAAATGTCATCGTATAGTCCGCAGCAGCGTGTAAATCTACGTGTAAAAGTTTCATTCATTAATAATGAAATCTTGAATAATTTAAATGGTTGCTTGTATCGTGTTGTAGAAAAAAATTCCGATTTATCTATACGCCATCTTCGAAAAATTATTGTTTTAAGTAATTCTAAAAATATTCTCATTTCTATTCCAACCTCAAGAAAAACATTTGAGAGAATTTAAGGTACAGATATAAAATCACCATCTTGTATTTATTTTTTCTTCAAATAATTAGCTTCCAAGTATATATATATTTATTTATAAAGGACACTATTCAGTTCATGAAATGAAGCCAAACGTTCAGACTTCATTGACTCAATCTTAATTGAAATTTAATTTTTTTAATTTCAGAATTTAAAGGCTGAAATTTAATTTTCCCATGCTCAAAAGTCACTGTTTTGCGTACTCAGTTTTTTGCTACATTTCATGAACTCAACAGTTTCCTTTGTATATTTTGAATCAATATTTTTATTCAATTACATTGATGTAATGCTATTTTATCATGCGCGCAAGCTGCTTTTAATGCATTATTTTCAAAATTCGTAAAAAGTATTAGAGACAAATTAATACTGAAATAGGATAGCATATACACAATCAAAAATATGCGTAAAAAATTTGAAATAAATCAATGGGTATGTAGTATTTTTGATGATATTTGTAACTAGAGCACAGTTTTTCACCATGTCAAAAGGTACGAGATCCCTTAACGTAAATACGTAAGAAAACACAGTAGGCACGAAATTATATTCAAAATTATTATTTCATTCGGAACTATACGGAAGCAGTTACTCGGAATCATAGCTCAATATAAAGCTATATGAGTGCTGTTCTAATTCGATACAACAAGCGCGGAAGCTCTTTTATGTAACATGTTGAACGTTTTGAGAAATCTCAATTACGTTCATTTACTGAAACTGTCAAAAAAATGAAGTGGGATATAGTCTTTCCCCGATTTACACGATTTCGGAGTTACCCGGTTTTCTGTGAAATGCATGGTTCTTGAATTCAGTACGATTCGTAAGCGTCATAGGACTGACATAATAGCTGAGATGGAAGCAATATATTTTAATTACGATGTGATAATCAGGTGCCCATTCAATCAGAACATGTGCATATACAGAGGGGAGTTCACGGTGTTGCCGCCTGTGGGCTACACGAATTTTCCCGCCCTTCTCCCATTCTAGTCTAATTTTCTTGGCCACTCATTCCTCGAATTCACTGCTCTTTGCTATATAACCTACTTGATCTCTATTCCTATAAATACACATCTGTTTCCAAATCACTGTTTTGGTCACTCACATGCTTGCGTACTCTTTTGCTCACTCCCATGCTCGCACACGCTCTAGGTCGCTCTTTTGGTCATTCACATTCTTGCTTGTGAATGAAAAATGATCAAAAGGTCACACTTTTTTGATCGCTCACGGACCTTGTTCCGCCCTTTTTTGGTCACTCTTTTGGTCATTCACATGCTTGCAAACTCTCTACGTCCTTCGTTTGGTGACTCACTGACCTGGTCACTCAGGCTCTCTGGGCAGAGGTGGATTTATGGTTTTTTTGCCACCTTTTTCCCATTTTACCAATTTGCTCAGCCACTCATTCTTCAAATTTGCCGCCTCTTTGAGCTTGCCGCACTGGGCGGCAAGCCCCGCTAATTCCCCCTGTAAATACGCTGCCACACATCTAGCCAAGTTGAGCTGATTTTTTTTAGTTGTTAAAAGGGAAGCAGAAAATGTAAACTTTGCCAGATATTTTTTTAAACAAATTTTTGAATATTCCTTATTGTTAGAAGAACCATTTGGAGAATCAAAGCTTCCTTTTGGATAGAATGTTTTCGTCACCATTCAGTCAAACGTGTGTTATTGCTGGTTTTGAAAAAAGTTCATCCAAAATTATGCTAATTATAATTTATTGACAATGCACCCGGTAACTGAACTACTAATCTAGTTGATTTTAACGCTGTTAAAAGTTTGTATACTTCAGTTTATGGGAAGAAATAAAAACTAATGACAAAAAAAATTATCCCGCTTTAACACAAGAATCTAACTCAGTGATTCTCAAAGTTTTGTCAGCCGCGGTTCCCTTACCCAATTTATGGTTCATCTGCTTCGCTCCAGAATAGTTTGGTAGATATTTTCCCGTATTTTTCCTGTAATTTTTCCCGATCCACTTCGAAGCATCAATAGGCACGCAAATCAATATCTCCAGCTCGCGACGTCCCTAGGAGCAGCGCGGTACGCTTTGAGAAACACTAATCTAACTGTTTTCGAAAGTGATATTGAATATCGCACTGCAAATGATGTTCGTTTACACATACAGTAATTTGGAGTAATTTGAAAATTTTAATGATAATTTTTTAATGATATAGCCTATAGGAAAATCTGCAGCGCTTTGATTGCAACGTTTTCAAAAGGGTTTTATTTATCGGAAATATTGGTTCAAACTAATATTTAATGTATTTGTATGCAAAATTGCACTCCGACTCACACGAATTTGACTTAAGCACCTATCAAGTCCCACTAATATACACGTAAGGATACGTAATAGATACGAAATTTGCCATTTTGTAAAAATTTGTGATTTTTCACCACTTTTCGAGAAATATTGTAATAATTGACACTTTTTGGAGCGAAAATAGCTTTAATTTTTGCCGAGATATTAATTCTAGAAATTTCAACCAAGTACAGTATTTTAATACTTGGCTTCGTAATTAAACTATAAAAAAATTGTGTCATTAGTTTAGTTCATTTTTGCGAATGAATGCTAAATTTTTCATTTCAACAATATTTTCGCGGATGAATGCTAAAATTTTCATTTGAAAAATACTTTTGCTTATGTGAATGCTAAATTTTTAATTTGAAAAATATTTTTCCGAATGAATGCTAAGTTTTTGAGTTGAAAAATGTTTTCGCGGATAAATGCAAAATTTTTTGATTTTTAATCTAAATATTTTTTGCGAATGGATGCAAAGTTCTTAACTTAAAAATTTTTGCTTTTAATTTTTGGGAATAAATGAGAAATTTCCGATTTGGAATTTTTTTTTTTTTTTTGTGGCAAAATTTACCTATCTCTAGGTCTCACCTATCGCTCAACACTGCATAGAATAATCCGGCAGATTAAATTTTCATTTAAACACGTGACACTACAGTTAGATATGTTGTAAACGTTTTTGGTACGGCTAGCCATCTCTTCTCTATGTATTATATATATGAACAAATAGCCTTGAAGAAGACAGGTAAGTCCTCGATGTGCCTCGGCGTTATGCAACCTGAACGCGAGAGGAAAGACACTGAACTGGAATAGTAGTTCCTGTACTTTAATTAAAACGTAAGTGGAACATGGACCGTATGAACTCTAAAATCGAAAATAAAGGGGGCCCCCAGTTATTCGCGAAAGTTATCTCTCTGTCTTCACCGATTGCGAGATGTTTGATCCGCCCTCTTGTAAAAGCCCGTTGCGCAACAACGACAAGGCCATTAACTCTGTGAACTGGGTTCTTTTGCGGAATAGAGGCTACTAGTATATGGATAGAAGGCACCAGAGCAGAGGTGAAAAGAGGAATGAATGTTTTCTCTCTCTTTTCTCTGGAATGAGTGTTGAATGTAGGAAAAAAAAAGAACATTCAAAATCTCTGCAGGAGAGTAGTTTGAGGAAGTCAAGGATTAATAAGCATTACCAGCATGGGTTTCAAAAACTCTGCAAGTCATGTTTTATTATATTTTTTTTCGGTGAAATTCTTGGCAGAACTGAGCGGATGTAGAATTTCAACATGAAATATTCATAATTATTGAAATTAGGAGATTAAAACATCTATACATGTTTAAAAACAGAATGTGTATAATAAGTTTCAAAAAAGTTGAAATAAAATCAAATATGGATGGAAAAATAGCGTGTAACCCTTTATGGTAGCATTTCTCAACCTTCTTGTGCCCAAGGACCAGTAGATATTCCGACAGACCATTATGAGTATGACAAATGTTTTACGGGACATTCCTGTGACTTTTGTTGGACCGATGTTTGATAAAATTGTCTCGTTAGTTCAACGGAGCTCACTTTAATCTGTTATCTTTAATAAAATTTTAAATGTAGATAATTTTCTTAACTCTTACAAGCTGTAGGTTATATGTTATCATAATACAATACAATTATAAATATTCATCTCACATATTTGTCATGCTCAACCGTGTGTGTGTGTTTTTTTTTCCGGAAACTGCATTTCAATCGCAATTTACTGCGATTTCAAATAGCCCCTCATTCGCTTCCCTTAATAATTTTTCAGAACTTTTAGCAATGATTAGTGGATTCTGTCGACTTATAGTTACGTTTTTGGTGGAATTCGTCGATTTCCTGTATTTTGCCGTATTAAGAACCCAATTTTCCGTATTTTTCCTTAATCAAATGTCATTACAAGGTTTTAAGGTTTTTTCTGTGAAATAAACTTTTTTACAACGACTTGTAGAAGCCCTGAACTTCATTAATTTTAGCAACAGTTAGCAATTTTATTGAGAATTATATGTTTTTCCAAAAGTTATAACGATATCCCGTATATAGGATCGCCATTTCCGGTATCTTTCTCGATGAAATATGGTCACCTAATATATGAGGGTCTGGTTTATCATTTGAAACCAAGAAAATATTGGACCACCAAATACGGACCACCTGTACCATGGCCACGCACCACCTCTGGTACGCGGACTATAGATTGAGAAACGCAGCTGGATGGTCATATGTATTTTGAATATACATAGTAAAACAAAAGTAAAAAAAAGGCCCATTATACCAAATTTTTTTCTCTTTTTTTTGGTATTGTAGAAAATGAATCTTTTGAGAAGGTAATATAAAGAGTAAGAAAAAAAAAGGGAACAAAAAAACAAAAGAATAGATCTTAATGCATAAACAAAACAAGATTGTCTGTTTGATTTCCGTTTTTTGGTTCAATGTCTTTTTTTCTGTTGTTTTATTTGTTACACGTCTGACAAAGTCTGAAGTAATGTCACCTACACCATGTTAACAAGAGAAAGTTGACGATGCATTACTGTTATTGTTGCTGAAGTGCGGAGATTGATTGTTGGTCATTAATCTCAATTGAAATTGAATCATCTCTGACATGATCGGCAGAAAATACATAGTTAATTTACCCTCTGTTCCGGTGTATATATGAACATACACGGCAAATGCATGTTCAAAATACCAATTATGCCAAATTCTTTTCCAAACAATTTTGTTTATTTTAGAAAGTATTATGAAGTGTCACTTCAGTTCAAAATACGGCTATATAGGTACAGAGTAATTTTTTATCTAGAAAGACTTGATTCCCTGTTTTTTTTTCTTTTTTTGCATATGACATACATGTAACATATGCAAAACCAAGTAGTAAATTCCATCAGAGGGACAACATATAGGCAGGTGAAGCCAAAAGGTATTCCTAAAAGTGAGGAAAAAACAGATTGTGTGAGTAAAGTAACGCTGTGAGTGAAGAATTCATTACGATTCTTGTGTTTTCATCTAATGGCTCGCTCATTGCTTGTCACTTGCACCCATTTTATTACATCACCCCTTAAAACAAGGGGGCTCAACCTTTAGGAGAGAGCGGGCCACTTCATTGGTTTGAAAACGTGTCACGGGCCACTTAGGTGATCTGCACAAGCATCGCAAGTCACTTACGTGAACTGCAAATGTGCCATCACTTATAAATGATCTGAAAATGTGCCCCAGGAAACGAAAGTGATGTGGAACTGCACCAAATGGGGCCGCAACTAGGGGGGAGCAGGCGGGTCTCGTGCGTTAGACCAGAGGGGGCGCAAATTTTATTCTCAAACCTCTCCTTCAGCATTACAAGGGGGAGCCAAAATGCGCACTTGCCCCGGGTCACCAAATATCTAGTTGCGGCCCTGGCACCAAAGACCGTTTAAATGCTCTGAAACCGTGCCGCAGGCCATAAGTGATTTGTAAATATGTCGCGGGCTACTTAAGTGATGAGAAACTGCACCGCGGGTCACTTTAGTGATCTGTGAATGTGTGACCAGCTGCTTGAATGATCTGGAGCTGTGCCGTGAGTTACTTGTATGATGTTGAACGGAACTACGTGCAGCTAAAGCGCTCTGTAACTGTGTCACGGGCCACTCGATTGATCTGTAAATATACAGCGGGTCACTCTGTGAAACTGCACCGCGGATCAGTGATTCGTAAATGTGCTGCGGGCCGCTTACGTGCTCCGGAACTACATCGCGGTTCACTCAAGTGATCTATAAACACGCCGCGGATGCTTTAAGTGATCTGGAACAGTGCCGCGGTTCACTCCAATGGTCTATGATTATGCCGCTATGTCCCTCAAGTGCTCTGGAAATGTGCCGCGGGCCATTCAAGTGATGTGTAACTGCACCGCGCGAGTCACTTAAGTCACCTGTAAACGCTTTGTTAATTTTTACAAAACTAGGTTCGATGTCGCGCGGGGGGGGGGGGAGGGGCCACATCAGATCAATCCGATAGCCACATTTGGCCCGCGGACCACGGGTTGAGTTTTTGTACCGTGAATCCAGAATCGTCATGAAAAAAAAAATCTATTTTTTTTTATTCCACTCCTTCTTTTAAGATAGATTTAACGTAGAAGGAGAGAGAGCTGCGCGGGAGCTTTAAAAGAACAGACAGACCGAGAGAGCAGGTATATTAGGTCAGGTCATCTATGGTTGCACTCACTCTCCAATAGACGCACCTTCAATGCCGCCGCCTAGCCCTGCACCTTCACAAAAAAAAAGGGAGAATGAGAGGAAAAAAAACTCGTATCCAAAGGTAGGTTGTGATCAAGTTCACGTTCTCTTATAAGGTATTACCCCCACAGGTAAGGGTAGAAACACACACAAAAAAAGAGAGAGAGATTTCCTTGAAGTACGGATCAAGGAAGCCTGAAACGGAGAAAAGACCTCGCGGTCTCCTATCCCGTATGTACCCTAGTGACCTGTTTTTTTCTTTTCTTGGCGACACAACAACAAACCTTTATAGGTTTCCCGAGGGGAGTTATGGGAGACCCGGGACCCTTTCAAAGAAGAAGAAAAATGTTGACCCATATCGATTACTCGTTAGGGGCGAAAGTGTAAGAGGACGAATGTTTACATAAACAAGCTCCTAAATGTCCTTTATCCTGTGAAGATGTTATTGTGGATTTTTGGGATTGAAACAGCCGCGGGTAAATTCATAGCCATTGCCATCTTAACAAGTGAAATCGGGCATTTAAGACCAACCCTATTTTGAGTATAATCATCAACAATGGTTAGCTTCTTTTTGACGTTCCGGGGACGTAAAATATTAGTTAACCTCAGGGGTTGGATAAGTTGCCGCTCCCTTGTTTTTTTGCAACCTTTAGATTTTGTAATGAAAGAGCAGAAAAATATGAAAAGAGGTACACGTGAGTTTTTTTTTTTTGTATAGCCATATGGTGTCTTATCTAGCATCTTTGTTTACGGGCTTGAAGCAGATGGCTGGACGGGAGAATTGACTGACCGCTCCTCTCGGAATGAGTTAACGGGACGTAAACAAGGAAATGCTTAGAGACTTTAATATTGGTATTTCGTTTTTTAAGAAATGTGTCTTAATCGAAGGGTCAAAAGTCTCCCATCAATAGCTATTGATGTATTGTAAAGCATTACCAGCAAATTTATTTGATCGCCGATGACCATTGATGATTACCCAAGGAATTTCTTAGTCGACGAATACAATGATGGCATAGATTGGAAAAAGAATACCATTGAATAATGAAAAAATAGGAAAAGAAACGTTGCCTTCTGGTTTGATGGAGTGTGAAGTGTCGCGTGTGTGTGCTATTTTCTAAGAAAAAAGTCTTCTTCTCTTTACCCCTTTTTTCTTTTTAGTGAAAGTCTTCTATTTGCAAATCAATGTCAAGGGCGATTGCATCATTACAAATCGCTGAAAAAGAATAACAACAACAAGTATTACCACTGTCGTAATACTTGCTTTTTTTTTTTGTTATGGAAATTTCCACTGGCTTTTTCAAATTCTAGTCGCGCGCGACGTTGAAACTAAAACATTTTCCAGGTTTTAAAAAAATATATTTTTTTTTTAAATTTTATTTTACCTTGAAATATATTGAGTCATAGTTGTGAAAAATTCGGAGAGATTTTTCAGTATTCCGTCTTTGTAGAATTCGGATGGTTTGAAGACAAACCGGACTTCCCGTTCCTTCTGAGGCTTTCGTCAGCATCACTTCAGTGAGTGATTTTTCACATGAAACATTTTAATGGGAGCGTAACATAATGAAATTGAGAAGATGCAGTGTTTGGTCGGTATGGTGAATGGAATTCGTTTTGGGTGTCAAGAAAAAGTTGGAAACTAATCTCACGCACCGATTACCGATCCATACTGTTTTTCCCCGAATACTTTCAGGAAAAAGTTGCGAACTATTCCTTTAAAAATGTTAAAAATCTCGAGTGGTCAATTCAGAGTTTTGTCCGATATTTCCGTGCCAAGAATTTTTTTTTCGCAGAAAAAAAAAATACTATAAATTTAATAAATAAACTGAAATAAAATATCGATAATATGCTAAAAAATGAATCGCCAGGAGGAGGAGGGATCAGTGTGACATATGAGCCCTATTGGTGTTTTTTAATATGATACATATGTCCTAGTGATATTGTAATAATGATTGAAAATGCCCGCGGGGCGTCATTCTCAGGTTTAAAACTTCCTATAACGGTCAAACATCTAGTTCACATAAAGTATCCTCTCTTTAGACTTCAAGAATATTTCTAAAAAATTTAGCAGTACTATCTTCATTACTCCCCCACGAGCATTAAATCTAACTTTTGATCAGCCATATTAAACACCGTGTAAAAATATATATCAAAAATACATTGATTACGATAAAGACTATACTGAATATTGCGTAAACCTTCTTGTGTATCGCCACATAATTCTTAGCGTTTAATTATATGATAAAATAACATGGCAACAGAGTTGAAGCATGGACCTACAAATAACACTCAGACGTTTCGGCACAACGTAATATATAACCACTATGAAATCGAATCGAGTGGTTGAAGAATATATGTTTATGTGTGGTGTGTGTGTGTCCCACACGATTTAAGATTATATTTCCTACAACCTCCAATTCCCAAGTGCCTTGACATACAATCCACTCCAAACACAGTATATAAAATCTTTAACACAAACATTGACTTGGCTGTATAAAGGACAAGAAACATACATCTGGTAGAAGCCATTGACCCTTCATGGCCCATAGATGGGGAAAAAAAACCCATAAAAAGAACGGGACGAATTGTAAAACGTTCTAAATAACAGACAAGAAATTACGTGACACAAGACCTATCAGTGATATAAATGATAAAAATATTCTCCTACTATCTAAAAGAAAAATGCATATCTAAATGAAACTCTTCAGCTGTTAGGTTCACCGGTTGAATCCTTTATCGTACAACATGAGAAGACATTTTCTCAATCAGGGAGATAATAGACTTGATCGAGGTTAGGGAACTTCCTCACGTGACTGATATCTAGTCACTATATATTTGCGTTTCCCATCCCCTCTTTTATCAGACCAGTTTATTCTACTTCAGTTTCTCTATATCTTCAAGTGAGGATAATGAAAGAAAAAAAAAAACAATCTCTTCAATTCCGAACGATTGAAGACGCTAAAATATCAAAATTAAAAGTCCAATGGCCGTTTGTTGGTCACGAATTTTCAGTGCATCGATCTTTTGAGAGGAAATAAATTTTTCTTTCAACATTTTTCCCTCTCTTCCCTGCACATGCAACGGTAGCGGTTCAGATGCAGTCGGGAGTTTTGCAGTCAAGCAAAAAAATGAGTAATTGCGCTCTTGCCAAATTCTGCCAGAGCTTCACCGTAATAATTTTATTTCTCATTTTCCAGTGAGCTGATCAGATTGAATAGTACAGGGTGATTCTAAATTCATTGGACAAACTTTAGAAAGTGATATAAGACACCTAAAAGTATTTTTTTCATAGAATGTGTGGTAGAGTCAAAGGTGTTTTTAGAGAGTGAACAACAGCACTTCGCCAATACAAATATCATATTTTCCGACGGATTTGCTGCAATGTGCGCTATAAACCATTCGAGGGGTGCATATGCACCTTTGGAATGGATTGAAGTTTGTTTTTTATTAGTGCAAGGACCATCAAGGTTATACTGCGCCAAACAATGATGAAGCGGTATAATGACTTGTGGTAGAATTTGCTTTACCTAGGTTACACAATGAGAAGGCCTACCACATTACAATACCCTGCACCTTCAAATGGTTGATTGCACTTATTGCGTCAGAAAAATATGACATTTACTTTTGGTGAAGTGCTGTTGTGTACTCTCTGAAGACACCCTCTACCGCCTTTGCACTTGCTATTCGACCGCACATTCTATGACCAAAAATGCTTGGCTATGAGTCTGAGACCGTCCATCCCTTCGGGAAAGAGCGCAAACCATCCCAAGATGGTCTTTCTGGGCGGTCAGCTGTCATGTCTGTCTACTATATTATCTCCATGAATTTAGAACCACTCTGTATAAATATATTTGAAAGTAAAAGTTTCCCTCTATGCAACAGCGATTTTCTACGTTTTCACCTCAATGGCATGCCTAAAATATCGCGCTTACTTAAAGATATATCATAAACGTTAACTTATCATATGGTATCAAATAAAATGCTATATAAAAATAAATGTACAAAAATATTTACTTGAGACAACATATAACTATGGACAACATCACGAAAAAAATAAATAGAAAAATTTGAATTGGATTTGGAGTTTTAGCAGAAACAGGGTGATTTTAAGCAGCAACATGGCTTTCTACCTGAAAAAGAAAGTATTCAGTGAGTAGGATAATTAGAGACACAGAAAATGAATCACTTGGATGTGAAGCCAAACAGAGGTATGTCCCGGAGAAAATAAAAGGAGCTGGACACGTCGCTCAAAGACAGGACAATAGATGAACTACGATACATTTGGAATTGGTACCTTTTAAAGGTAAAACTTTTGCTGACTATTCCATAAGCAGTTATTTATTGGAAAACATATTAAATTGATTTCGGGTAAAACGCAAACCTTTCCTTCAGGAATTAAATCTTTGGCGCTCGTACCTAGGAGCTTATAAAGATCTGTAGTCATTAATGGGAGTAGTTAGTGGATTAGCTGAAACTGGCAAGCAGCCTTGATGTTATCTGAAGTTCTAATATTAAATCTGATGTTCATTTATGATTCTTCTCAACAGTTCGTGTTTCCGTATACAGTATTTGTTCTTAACCCTTCCTACGGCATAGCCGAGAAAGAGAGAAACCACTGAATCCCCTGTGTAAAGCGTCACATAATTCTTCATGAAATAGAACATAATTCTCATAAACATAAAGTAAAGATATAAAATAATTATATAAACATAAAGTAAAGATATAAAATAATTATATAAACATAAAGTAAAGATATAAAATAATTATATAAACATAATAAAATTATATACAAACATAGTAAACATAAGTCACGTAAGTCTTCCGATTTTAAGAAGGTGAGATAGAAAAAACACGTTCCTCTGTAAAATCAGCTTTACAAAATATCTTGGCTAGTCATTGCTAAAATAAAAGGCCTTTAAGAAGGCGAGATATCTCGTCAATGGAAGTGAGAGGGTTTAAGTGAGCTGAATTTAGGTTTTGTCATGTAGGTACACTACTTTCTTGTCCTTAACGAAAAATCAGTCCTAAGCCCTTGGTAGTGTTCAGCTGAGAAAGAAAAATTACTTGCGAAATTCTAATTGCCTTATGAAGTTCGGACGAAGAGCTTGCTCTTGGTATATTTCCTGGACCCTGACTTTGTTGGATTTGTATCAATCTTGATGAGTGTAATTTTTGTGTAGAGAGAACTTTGAGAGAGAGGGGGGGGGGATATAATTCATTTACAGGGGTAAAAAAAAAGAAATCAATTTTTTTTTCTCTTGAACAATACGAATTATATCGAATACGTCAATAACAAATCGAGTCTTGATTATTTGATAAGTTTCGAGTTTTTTGAGTATTTTTGTTTTCTAAACTATTATTAATTTATTTTTCGAGCGGGGGGGGGGATATCAAAAATCGATCTCTTTTTCAGTTGCTTATGTAAATTTAAAAACAAAATTGAAATGGAATGATATTGCATATGAAATGGACTTGATAAACAAATGAAAAGGGAGGGCTTTTTTGAAAACGGGTTCCTCGAACTTTGCACTTATATGACGGACGGACGGCCTTAGAATATTGAATGCATCGCTAGAACGATAAAAGGAGGTTCTTCTTTCGGAAAATGCCGCTATGAATGAGAAAATCTCTTGTAAAGAAAGACACAGCCAGAACCGGTTCACCCGTTTTTTCAAAACTTTCGGTCGTTCAACCTCATCCAGATTTTCAGAAAAACGTAATCTTTTAAAAATATATATATATGTATACACACATATTATCGTTATTATCAGAGAACATACACTCGAAGAA
Organism: Pholcus phalangioides; assembly: GCF_987345545.1. Taxonomy (NCBI): domain Eukaryota; kingdom Metazoa; phylum Arthropoda; class Arachnida; order Araneae; family Pholcidae; genus Pholcus; species Pholcus phalangioides. The sequence goes on from NW_028301600.1 coordinate 10,635,158, forward strand.
GAGAGAGAGAGAGAGAATTTTTCTGATTTTCACTTCATATTTCATCAAATTTATTTCCATTCCTAAATTTCCAGTTCAATGCATTTCATATGATTTCTATCTTTTTCAAACTTCCAATGAACTCCATGAATTGTGATGCTATTACACTGATATTCATTTTTTGGAAATCATTATATTCTTTAATGCATCGAATTTATTTACTTTTTTTGAATACAATATTTTTTGAGTATTTGTGGTTTTTTTTTTTATTGATACTTTTTACTGGTTCGTTTCTGATTTTAGTTCACTTGCCTTTCTTTATACATTACATGGGAAAGTATAAAATACAGTTAAGCGCAACGAGATAGACATAAATGATACAGTTTTGGATTTAACGGCTCATTTATGATGTCATGAATAGATTCTTAGAATTTCCAGCGTCCTCAGAGAGCGTGTGTGTGCATCAAAAAATTCAAACTTTCAAAACTCACGAGAGCTTGTCAGCGCATCTCAAAACTAATAATATTCATCGTTCTCGTGATAATTATAAGATGCGTCCTGGATGAGGTGAAAAAAAACCCATAAATATGATGTGGCCATATTTCATCGATAAAATTATGGAACACTTCCACTCGTGAGCACTAATTATCCCCCCATCATCAGAAAAGAGCACTCACGTAATATTCGACATATGCTCAAAATCAGACCAACAAGACAATTCAATTGAGTGTCAATCAAGACCTAGGTGGTGGCTTAGAATAGGACGCAAAAGCCGATCACTCTCAAATATTTCAGCGAACACTGAGGTGCTCCATGTTGAAAATGCACTGAGTGATTCATAAGATATCACGTTATAAAGCAAATAATATTGAAATTTAATTGAAATAAACTAAAAAATTGAATTGAAACGAAGATGAAATTGATTTATATATGAAACAAAGATAACATTGAGATTTAAAACAAAGATGGCATTGAGATTTAAAACAAAGATGAAATTGATGTAAAACAAAGATGAAATTGATTTAAAACAAAGATGGAATTGATTTAAAACAAAGATGGAATTGATTTAAAACAAAGATGAAATTGATTTAAAACTAGTTGCAATTGATTTAAAACTAGTTGCAATTGATTTAAAACAAAGATGAAATTGATTTAAAACAAAGATGAAATTGATTTAAAACAAAGATGAAATTGATTTAAAACAAAGATGAAATTGATTTAAAACAAAGATGAAATTGATTTAAAACAAAGATGAAATTGATTGAGATAAAATTGAGATAAAAACTGAGATAAAATTGACTGTGGTGGAAGAAATTGATATAAAACTAAAGTAGATGAAATTGATTTAAAATTAAGGTAAAATCGATTTAAAAAACTAAGATGAAATTGATCGTAAACTGAATCGATATTGGTCTAAATCGTTAAATAGTCTAAAAATTAATTATATAAATGTAAATGAGGAAACACGTGGGACATCGCAAAAATTGATTGTTACTAAAGATGTCTGAATACGCTAACCAAGACTAAGAAAATCTCGAACAACAGAAAATAATGCGCCTAATTATAATAAAAAAATTCTTTTTTTTTAATTCAGACCTACTGTAGCATAAGTGTGGAAAAAATCTGCAGTGAATTATAATGTATATTTTATAAAATAATGTTAAATTAATGAGTTTTTTGGAAGAGGCAATTAAATAGAATAATTAATGGTCGATTTATTGTAGCATTGAAGGATTTTATTGGAACTTATATTTAGTTTTATGTATCCATGGTTATATAATGAAAATAGCGAATTCAAATGAGCTTTATTGAAAACACGGGGCGTTTTTATTAAAATGTCAGGCAAGTGACAAGTATGGCAAAAATGTAAAAAATACGAATCGAAAGATTACCTTACCCATAAACAACAGTATACATAACTGATATTAAATGGTTTTGTTGACACTGATTGATTATCGGCAACTGATAATGAACCGATAAATTTTTTTTCTATTATTCGACAGTTCGGTTCATAATTAGTTTTGCGTAGCTTATCAGGTACATGATGCATATTTGTTGTTAGAAAATTATGTAAATTATCCGCATCAAATATTACACTGTAGATAACGAATTCAAATACTGTAATTTTCTGCGTGTGATATGCAAATTTCATTCATCAATAATCTTGAGGAATTAAAAATATTGTTAGCACACGTTTCTGGAAGAAAAAAAAAATTGGCGCGTTTTTCTATTTGCATATATACGACGTACATAAATCTTTGAAAACCTATATTTCACACATGAATAAAATTTTAAAAAATATATTATTTCTATTCCGACTTATCGGGAAAAAAGCGGCAGATAATAAAATGGTCTAATCCACTCTAATATTCCGATGCTTTTTTTTAACGTATAATCCAAGGAATAGGCATTCGAAAATGTGGTAATATTCGTTGAAAAAAAATGGGTACATTTTTTTTACATATTAAAATTTTAAGACGGCAAAAAATGCGAAAATTGGTAACTAACCGATATATATTGTTCTATTTTTCGGCAATATTCTATCAAATAAAAATTCTCCAGTACATGAATCAAGTATACGCTAGAATTCTATTGACCTCATTAGGTGATTATAAATTCTAAAAATCATTGTGCCACACAATGATTTGATCATTGTCACACAATGAATAATTTCAATTTAATTAATATCGAAATCAAAATATTCTAGTTACGTACACACCATGCAAATAACGAAAACAATGTCATTGCATATAATTATTCTGTAAATAAATTTCAATTAAATTCACGTGATATATGATTGAATATTATAAACGAAATCCCGAAAAGACAAATGAAAAACGAGAAAGTAAAATGAAATAGATGGAAAAAATAGAAAGAAAGCGGCAGAGGAAACGAAATGGTTTATAAAAATTCGTACTAATGAATTCGATGTTTTTTTAACGTATAATTCACGGAATAGAAGTAGGAAAATATTTTTATATTCTTTGAAAAAAATGGGGCATTTTTATTAAAATTTTAAGACGCAAAAAAATTCGAAAATTGATAATTTACCGATATATTTTTGTTCTTTTTTTCGGCGATTTTCTAACAAAAAAACTTCTCCAGTGCATTAATCACATATAGCCTACATTAGAGTTCTAGTGGCCTTATGCAGTATCTATAAATGCAGAAAATGGTTATTACAGGGCTGAAAATTAAATTAATATCAAAATATATTAAAATATCCTATTTATCGTTAATGCAAATATCAAAACAAAAACGTCATTATATATGATCATTCTGTGAATATATATACATTTCAATTAAATTCACGTGATATGGATTTAATATTATGACCGAAATCCCCCCAAAGGACAAACTGAAATAAAATAGATGGCCTTGCGTGGAAGTAGAGGCCCATCTTCAAGGTATCGGCAAGAAAATCCGCTATCGTTGCATTGCAAAATAGAGTTTTCGTGGAAATTGTGCAATATTTTGACATCGCTTTTTCTCTATCATCAATCTTAAAAGAAAAAAAAGGTCGAACTTGGTATTTGGCCCAATATTATTTGTTCACTTTCTCTGGCGTATGAGTCGCTTGTTCCACTTTCTCCTTGCTGATCTGGCTTGTTTTCAAGTTGAAGGCCAGTAGAGCAAGCAACAACAATATCCCCGACAGACAAGGCAGTTCCGCTCCAGGAAACAAACCACGTTTTCGAGCTGGTTCGTTTGGTTACTTGTTGTTATATTAAGTCGGAAGGGCGCTAAAAACTATCAAAAAAAAAAAAAAACCTACAGACTCATTTGATGGGTTAAAAATAAATGAAAAAAAAACAAAAAACAAGCTGGAAACGAGTTCTTCCACCGCCATCATTATTATATCCGAGGGAATAACAACCATCCCTCGTATATACTGAATGTGCGCGTGTCACTGCCCGACAGTTTTGAATAGAGAAAAAAGACGAGGAAAAAAATACATATTATGTATGCAAATGAAGGATAGAACAAACCCGGCAGCGAAACGTCGTTCATGCAAGGAAATGTAGTGTGTGTGCTCTCTACTTCTTTCTATATATCTCTTATTATTACTTTTGAATGTTTTTCTCTGATTAGTTGATTTGAGAATTTTAAAATTTCTTAAATTATTTTAAAATGTTGTTTCAATTATCGGGAATATTTTGGGCAGTTAGTTACGACGTATCAGTCGAACAATATGTTCGAAGTTTTAATTAAGTATTAGGCCGGTATTACACTATAAAATAGTTCTATAAAAATTATTTTGTTAAACATATCAAATGCAGGGCGCGGTAGCCCAGGTCGATACATCGATACTCGCCTAAAGTACCAAAGGATGTTTAGAGGTGTCGCGAGTTCGATACCCGGTTTGTTCTTGTCAGAAAACTTTCCTGACACAGGGGTACAACAGAAACGACGACTTGACCGCAGAAAAAATTGCTACCGCAGGGAGTCTCCCATCGTGGGGTTAGCGCACCAACCTCTCGATGAGTATAAAAAACAAGCCTGCCGTTCGGAATTGGCAATAAATTGTAGGTCCCGGTCTAAAAATAATTAGTCCTCATGTGCAGAAAATGACCGTGGTGCGACAAAAATGATCAAACGATCATAACAAATGCAAGTAATAATCTTCTCTGTTTCATTTGCTCGAAAACATTCGCGCAAATGAAAACAGATAAGATTACTAGTTGCATTCGCCCCAAATGTTATAAAATAACTTTTCTAAATCTTTTATAATATAACCCTCCCGGCCTTAGACCAGGGTTGCACTACAAAAGTTTGATAAAAGATCCTTTACAAAACTTCAAAAAAAAGAAACAGCCAATAAGCTTGTTGGTTGCATTTACTCGATGTAACCGATATGAATATTGATTGTTTTTTTCAAGTTTCGCAAAAGTTTGATAAAATCTCTCGTATAAAAGTTAAAAAATCCAACCAATAAAGCTCATAGGTTACATTCGAGCAAATGCAACCGGTAAGCTTATTGGTTGAATTTTTCACGTTTTATAAAAGAAATTTTATAAAACTTTTATAGTGTAATCTCCGCCTAAGGCACATTATTATTATTTTTATTAGTTTATTAATTTCAATTTCAATTTTATACTTTGTCAATCTCGATTTTTTTTTAGTTAGTCAATTTTGATTCGTGTTTTGTAGATTTAGATCCCATTTTTTCTCAATTTCTATTTCATAATTTGTCATTATCAATTTCGTGGTTTCATTGTTTCTGAATTTTAATATAAATCTTTCTCAATTTCAATAATCGATTTACATTTTTGAGGTTTGTTAGTTTACTTCACATTGTGTCAATTTTCTAGGGTGGTCCGTTTCAATTTTATCATAATGTGTCAATTTCAGTTTCATAATGTATCAATTTCAATTTCATATTGTGTCAATTTCAGTGTTATAGTGTGCCAAATTCGATGTTATAGTGTGCCAAATTCAATGTTATAGTGTGTCAAATTCAATGTTATAGTATGTCAATTTCAATTTTATGCTATCTCAGTTTTAATTCAATAGTTTCAAATTTCGATTTTACATTTCATTAATTTTGAACCACAATTGGCAGTTGCAATTTCGTAGTTTCTCAATATCGATTCCATATTTTGTAGATTTCAATTTTATGGATTTTTAATTCAATTCCATAGTTTTTTTTTTCTATTTCATAGTTTGTCAATTTCAGTCTCATTGGGGGAGGGGGGTCAATCTCAATTTTATAGTGCGTCAATTTCAATTGCCTAGTTTACATATTACAATTCCAAATTTTGTCAATTTACATTCAAACTTTTGTATATTTCAGTTCCAAATTTTGTCCATTTCATCAGTTTTGACTTCAAACTTCATTAATTTTGATTCCCTGATTTCTATCGTAAATTGCGACAGTTTCGGTTTTAAATTTCATGAATTGGTGCGTCAATTTCAATCCCCTAGTTTGCATATTACAATTCCAAATTTTGTCGATTTCAATCCCCTAGTTTGCATATTACAATTCCAAATTTTGTCGATTTCAATCCCCTAGTTTGCATATTACAATTCCAAATTTTGTCGATTTCAATCCCTTCATTTGTGGACTGCAATTCCAAATGTTGTCAATTTCAGTTCCAAATTTTGTCAATTTCATCAGTTTTGACTTTAAACTTCATTAATTTTGATTCTCTGATTTCTATCCTAAATTTCGACGGTTCTGATATTAACAATTTCATGAATTTCTCAATCCCACATTTTTTTTTTCTAATTTCCGTTCCATAGTTCTTCAATTTCAGTTCATAATCCACCTATTCCAATATTAGAATCATTAAAATTCAAGTTTCAAATCAGAAAAGACCGCAGTTAATATGCCAAATCCCGTCCAAAATTTAAATAATACGTGTGTGTGTGTCCTATAACTATTTTTTTTTTCAGGTTTCTCATCAAAAAGAAAAAAGATCGATCGTTAATTGGAGCAAATTGACTCATTATGCACGCCAAACTAAATACTTATAATTCCTAACCCACAAAAAAAAATTCGTTTAAATGATGACAAAAAAATCAAATTAGACATTACACAAAGGGGCTTTGACTTCTAAAAGGTCGATAATCACAATAAGATTTCCGCTGGACTGAATAGCTAATAAATATGCAAAGCGAGTATTTCAGTTATTGCATTCCTAATCCCGATAGAGATTTTTCTCATTGAAAGACAGTCGATAAAACTTCATGAGAAAAAAATTCATGAGAGAAAAATGTTTTCGTGTCTCGATGAGACTTGCCATGGTTATGATCAAATCTCAACCAACTAACCAACCATCCGTTGTCTTGAATCCGAACATTTTCTCTTCAAGAAATACAGTTGATATTTTCTGCGCTCACCTGGAGCCGGTTGTTGGCGATTTTTTTTTTTTCCTTTCTGTAATAATTTTTTATATCATGTCGATTTAGTTAAGAGGTAGGCCGCGCGTGCGCAAAAAACCTAGTAACTCTACTAGGCAAAGAAAAAAAACTACCACCACCAACCACATTTTCACGGCCACCTGATTCTCTTTTGAGACTACTTTCTCTATTATAGGTTGTTGCTTTTTTTTTGGTGGTGGCCGGCCACCCTACACTAGTTGTGACGTCACGGATCTTCCTCAACCAGTCACTTTCGCTGGTCGGGATCTCCTCAAACTGCTCTCTCTTACCAGTGGTATACTAGCCCACATTCGCACAATCGCTCCAACGCGTAGGTCGCATCATCTCCAGTCTCTCTCTCTCTCTCTCTTGAGATAGTTTCTATTTTTATATAAATATACGAATCTATTTTCTGGACTTAGAAAAATTTTTTGTATGTGATCATCTTTTTACTATTGATTTTTTTTGTGCTCGCGTGTTTCGTCGTGTGTTTGAAGTTTTTATTATAAATGTGTGTTGATATCAAGAGACTCTAAATTTTTAAGGACTTGAACTTTGAAAAAAATTAGATTGACCAATTTAAGGTCAGAAAAAAAATATATTTTTAAACTTGAATCATGCCGAAAGCTTTTCTCATCCGAAAACGAATTCATTGTAGAACTGGACCGTGTGGCACAGTCACACCGCCACCAAGTCCTGAACAGTCACCGTCAGTATCGTCACAGTCAAAATCTGAAGAAAGACATTCTCCATTATTGACTGGTAAGTTGAATTCGAAAATATTATTTTTTTCGCAGAATTTTTATCATATTTGTTGAAGAAAAACGTGGTAATGATAATAGGATAAAAAATTATTTTACTTATGACTGATAATTTTTAAAAGATTTGTTATTTTCAAAAAGGTTTTAAATGCTTTTATATTCTTATAATAAAGCTTAGATTATTTGACGATTTATATCAATTTCATTTCAGTATTAAAATCGGTCCTGCCAAATTAAATAAATTATCTATATCATTTCAGTGTTCAATCAATTTCACTTAAGTTTTGAATCGATTTCAATTTAGTTTAAAATAAATTTCATCTCACTTCCAAATCAATTTATTTCACTTTTAAATCAATTTCATTTTTGGTTTAGATTAATTTTATTTTTGGTTTAAATGAATTCATCTCACTTTTAGATCAATTTCATCTCTTTTAAATTAATTCCATCTCATTTTTAGATTAATTCCATCTCACTTTTAGATTAATTCCATCTCACTTTTAGATTAATTCCATCTCACTTTTAGATTAATTCCATCTCACTTTTAGATTAATTCCATCTCACTTTTAGATTAATTCCATCTCACTTTTAGATTAATTCCATCTCACTTTTAGATTAATTCCATCTCACTTTTAGATCAATTTCATGTTAGGTTTATATCAATTTCGACTGAGAGTTGCTCTAAAACGTAATATCTTATGAGACATTCAAGCGCGTTCTCCAGGCATCTTTAACCTGGATCATCGCAGTGTTTGCTGAAGTATTTTAAGAGTGCTCGGTTCTTTTTTGTTTCCTATTTCATGACCAGCTCATAATTAATTGACGCTCCATTTGATTGACGCTTTGATTGACGTCTATGGTGGTATGAGTTTGCGCATATGACAGTTATCTTGAGATTGCTTTTTTTCTGATGATGGGCATAATTAGTGCTCACGGTTAGAAAAAGGTTGAAGACCTTCTGTATAGTTTATATCTGGTGTTTTTCAATTAGCTCTTGTGCCTTAATCAAATACCTTGAACAGAGTTTTGCGATGTTTGAGTTCGCGCGGAACTCTTGATGGCTACGTGTGTTCGAGGAATCTAAACAAATATAAATATTTTTCTAATATAGATATTTTTATTGCAACACGAATGAAAATTTTTATAGCTGTTCATGTAGGTTAGAAAATTATGACGTTAGGAACTAAGGATAGTAAAAGTTATAGCCACTTCTTTTTCTAAAATGCATCTCATAGGCCCTTTTTAGAAAAACTCTGTGGACCCACGGGGATATTTTCGAAAACGGCTGATCTATACAAAATCGAACTTTAGATATATTTAGACCGAATGTTTAGATATCGGTCAAAAATAAATAGGTACGTTTTAGTTCGATATTTGACCGATCACATGGGTATGACATTGACATGAACGAAAGTTTGTTTGGCGCTTTGATGCGAGTTGATGTCCTTTTTCCCTTCAAGGGCTCGGCTTGTTTTTCCTGATTGGTCTATGAAGAGTCTTCCTCATACCTTAGAATATATAGATTGCGCAACGGAATTTGCGTCACACATTATCTTTTTAACCAAATCATTATGCTATCATGTCTACCGTTGGATTTCTTGTCTTGAGGTTTGACGCAACTCTAAAAAAACCGCTTTTTCTTCATGCATTTACGAATTTTGCGAGTCATGAAATATTTGTTTGAGAAGTAATTGTTTTTTAAATTTTTTTAGCCTAGATCTTAACGATTAGGATTAACAAGAATCGTGTTGTTATTATTATTATTATATGCAAATCAGATACAAAACAAAGAGCAAAATGAAAAATAATGGAAAAGAAAGCGAAAAGAACGGTCAAGTTCAAAACCAAGGCCACGTTATGAAATATCATGTTGGTGTGTTTATTATTATTATTCTTATTATCTATCTCTTAAACTTGTCAGAACTGTTGTAATTCTGCGGTTAGGACGTTGTATTATTTTTTTTATTTTTTAAACAGGATGTCCGATGTCATTCCTTGTTGATGAAATTTTCTAATAATTTTATAATTATGTTTTTGTCCTCAAGTTTGGTCGAAAAAACATTCTACTACGCCATTGTAGATTCTATCCTTCAGAAAAAAAAATATCGTCTTCTGTAATAATGCTTACAGGATGGGCAATGATTTAGGACATATCTAGATGAATCGGAAACAAACTCATTGTTGAATTATGGTCAGTACTTAAGTCCCACCGAGAAAAGAAAATGTCCACTTCCGTCCGTTGGACATTTGGTATATTCATTGTAGTTGTTCGGTCATTCTTATATGACGACTTGCGTTGTATAAGAGACAGGAAACGTTGAGGAGGTATCTGAAAAGAGTTGGACAAGAGTCACATGGAGGGGGACCATGAGAATTGTTGGGGATTGGGAAATTGTGTACAGAGCGTAGGTGCTGCTGCTACTGGGTCTAGGTACCGTGAGAATACGTAATCGATGGTACCAGGGGGGAAGGATCGTGTGAAAAACGTTTCTCTTCAGTAAGAGTGAAGTTCATGTTATTGTTGTCCAATGTCAAGGTAACTCAAGGAAAAGCCTCCCCCACCCCCAGTCTTCGAAGAACGACCCTATTTCTAGGTCATGAACTTGATTTTCCTTGGGATTTACTGACCGTCCTTTTCATAACGTATCGCCTTTCGTTCAGTACCTGCTTTCCTGGATTAGTTTCCCAGACAAATGTGGGACAGTGAAAGTTTTTTCACAGGAGGGTTGAATTGGTTGGTTGGTTTATGAACGGATAGCGTTCGTTATTGTTCAACTTCCAACGTCTGCATACATATTCTTAGTACCTTTTTCCTGTACGTTCATATTTTGTCCAACATTTTCTGAGGATATGTTATTACTGGTCCATGACGACGAACGAATTCGTCGTTTTGAATCTCTGAAGAGAGGGCGTTACCATTTCACTCAACCGAGTAGCCGTACGGACGGACGATCATATCAGATTTGGACATGAAATTAATATACACATGTTACATCATATTTACGAGTATCAAGTTATACTGGTGATATGATTTTTCCATCAAATGCGGCTGGGACATCGATAATTTTTGGTCAATTTTTTTCCTGAATCGTTTTTACACAATATCAATGTTATCAAGACCAAACTTTAGCAAGTGCGTATAGTCACATCTAATAAATAATGTGTCTGGTTTGAAAGATGTCCCCTCAAAGAAGCTATAGGCCACAAAACGAGATTCAAATAAATTGAATATATATTTTTACTTATCGGCAGCTTAAAATTTCATCAATTTATAGATATTTCAAATTAACAATGCCATATTGTCTTTTTAACTAACGCACATGTGGAGAAGGACCCGCAAGCCATTGTGACTTCTAGTGAGTCTCCTACATTGGTTTTCCAGTAAATACCAAAAAATAATACGGTAATAAGTTTTATCCGTAGTCCTCCACAGGCCTTATCAGCCTCTTCCTAGTAAAAGCATGTGATTCAAAGCTCAAAGTACAAACTTTTAGTGGAGGTAGAAAACACAAGAATGCCAAACAGAATCACAGGAATGTATGGCCGGAAATCTCAACCTGATCAGCTGGAGGATGAACGAAAATGTAGAAATGACAAGCCAATAATAGGTGGAAAAACTCTTTATTTAGCGATACTTTACACGAGGACAGTACACGATACGTTTCACAAGTGCTTAAAATTCTTACCATCCACATCGCAAGAATCTCCGTCGCATATGCAAAAGTTCGAGAAATACCGGGTATTGCGTGTATAACTGTGGATGGTAAGAATTTTAAGCACTTGTTTTGTGAAACGTAACGTGTACTGTCCTCGTGTAAAGTATCGCTAAATAAAGAGTTTTTTCCATCCATTATTGGCTTGTCATTTCTGCATCTTCTTTTATCCTCCAGCTGATCAGGTTACTCAGGTGCCCGAGTGGCATGGTGGTAAGATGCTCGTCTACCATCGTGAAGGTTGTTGTAAGGGCACCGGGTTCGAACCCAAGGGAGGATATAGATAAGATATTTTCCCAAACGAACTCGAGGCGACCACCGATAGACAGCACTTTCACTTCCAACCTATCTCACTAATGGCAGTAAATAGCGATATGGCCAGAGTTGGTGTTTGGTGAAGTAGCTGATCAGGTTGGGGTTTCCGGTCATACATTCCTACGTGATCCTGTTTTGTTTTCGTGTTTCTACCTCCCCTAAAAGATGGTACGCTGAGTTTTGAATCACCCTGTATACAGATATTGCAACTAGAGTGCCGCCAAAAAAAAAAATTCCGCACCCGGCTGCAAAATACCAAATGGTCTTTGACAATTTTTAGACCGAGATTTTGAACTTGAAAACGGATATAAGATGACATATAATTACGTGATCTTAGTTTATTAATTGCTCGAAAAATATAATCTGATGCGATCAAAACACTGCGTAAAGTTGTTATTTCAATATCACTCGGCTGATCATGTTGGATCGAAGGAAAATACAGGAAATCGGGATCATAAATACGGGTCATTGTAAATTCTTCCTGAAAATGTCGCGAATTGCCGGTGAAACTGCCAAATATTGCTTATAAATGACCCTCAACGAGAAACATGCAGCAAATCTGCTAAAATTTATTTCGCAAGGGAAAAAAAATTAACATGACAAATATGCGAGATTAATATTTATTGTCATATTCATAACAGAATTTATAAATTATGAAAATTACCTTCACCTCCGATTCTAGCAAAGATTATAAATTGAAGAAAACTTTGTTTTAAAAAATTAGACATTATTCTCAAGAAAAAAGTCGGGAAGGCAATTTACATGAATGTTCCGCATACGGAACACGTCAATCTTCAAGTCGGAACGTCGTACATGTAATATATAATTATTATATTAGCATTTGGCATGATAGAACGACAGACAAGCATCGCCTTAATAGGCTGAGCTCTAATTTAAAAAAAAATGGAGAAAACGCCGTATAAATACAAGAAAAAACCGGCAAAAAAATTCATCGCTATATCCGAGGTCGTCGCATTTTCATCGACGTTATAGGCAAGATTCATTAACATTATTCTCTATGGAAATCAGCCGGGACCACTAATTATTGATGTTACAACCGAGGTGTCGTGAAAACCGAGTTTGACTGTATTTTTGCGTCTAAGATTTTTTTTAAGAAGAACCATCGGAATTGATGGATTCCATACACGTACTTTGCCCTGTTTTTTTTTTGTTCCTTTTGTGTACAGTGGCACTTGCCAAATAGGGCAAGATTCGGAGGATGTAGGTAAGCTCACCACATCGAAAAAGGTGAAGGTGCAAAAGATTTTGAATAGCCCAGGAAAAGAAAGACCAAAAAGAAAAATTTCCCCCAACTTATTTCTTATTCTATATTATTCCCTCTCACCCTCAGAGAAAGTCTCAAAGTACAGCCAGTGACTTTGAATTCAATGTCTCGGAAAGTGATCGTTTTGAGTGTTCACAAATGATTCTCAGTCGCCGATTCCCCCCAATTTCAATAGGACATGGTATTAGTAATGGCATTGGAAGAAATACTTTAGATCTCTCTCGCAATAATTTATGGCCAAGGAGGGTTTAGTATGTCAAGGAAGGAAAGTAGTATTCTCTAACTTTAACAAACGACCAGAAATCCAAGATGGTCAAGCTCTGTTTCGGTCCAACGTGGGATGTAAATGGGAACATCGGGCTGACCAGTGACATAAGGACATAAATCAGACATATGCTACTAGTGTCGGTACACGGACCTTGGTACTTCAATGTGTCGTTACAAACGAGATCGTTTCAGAAATCCGATGCCGTAAATGACCCGTTTCCGTTTCTTTAAGAGCGGTCGTGTATTTTATACTATTCAGGGGTCTGTCCAGTCGAACTTTGGGTCCGGAAAACGGACCCTTCACAAAATTCCGGATCTGAAAAAAAGGACCTTTCACCCATTTTTCAAAATACAAATTAACGAAACTATAAATTTGGCATTTCATTTCCTTTCTGATGAATGAACTAGATCAAGGTTGCTCAACCTTTCGGAGATGGCGGGTCACTTCATTGGCTAGAAAACGAGTCGCGGGCTACTTGAGTGATCTGTACATGTGCCGCGGGTGATTTTAGTGATCCGCAAATATTCCGCAGGTCACCTGAGTGATCTTTAAATGTGCCGCTTTGTTCATTTTTACAAAATTAAGTTTTCTCCTTAATTATTAAAGCCGAGGCCCATATCAGATGACTCCGAGGGCCGCATTTAGCCAGCGAAACATAGATTGAACATGTATGAACTAGATTATGGGGCTTCCCAGAAAAAACTACTTACTTTCCACAAAATTAATGACCATTTTCACAAAAACAAAGAAAAATGTTTCACAAACACTGAAACTTACAAAATAGTCTGACCAGACCCCTACTATCATTGTTGGATGATTCGAAACTAACCAGCAATCTGTTGTCTGGTTGCGGATCACCAAATCAAAAATGTCTTCAACATTATTCGAGAATCTTCTTTAAAATTAAGTTATCGTGATGCAATCAGTTGTGGTCATCTTTACCACGATCTATTTTAAACACTAGGTTTTCGGCAAAAAAAAAACAGGTTGGATATAGCATATATAACATGTTGTGCAATCTTCTGATAATCTTCTAGATGCCGTTATTTTTCCCATTGAGCTGGTTCCTTCGATAACTCGTTTAACTTGCTGTTTCCTCGTTAGCTCCCTTCTTTTTAAATGGAAAAAACCATCACTTTCACTTTATACTTTTTCTTACTGTCAAGTCATTAGGGACCGTGTAAGAATTGAAAAACATTTTTTAGTCATTTTTTCGTTTTATTCGTCCAATTTCTAAATACGAACTGATGATCAGTTATGGTTATTGGTAGGTGGTGATACTCAAACTACTATATTACAAGGTGTTTGAAAAACAAAGTGGTTTTCATATAGAATAAATATTTTTTTAAATATATTACATTACTCTACACTAGGTCGTCTTATTGTATTCGGTGGTCTTTTGGAGCTTTTTTGCAACTTGTGGGAACGTTTCTCTTACCTGACATTGATTCGAAGAGCAAAGAATAAATAAAATATTAAAGCAATTTTAATTGAGAAAAATAATAGAAAATTTTTTGGAATGTGGTGTGAAGGAGACGAGAAGGAAGGGCTATTTAATCGTATTAGCTCACCCATTAAGATATCTCTGGATGCACAGTACGTTTTGAGTATTACAAGATTGTCAGTTCAGCTTGATAGTCTTCCGATGACCATTTCCCAGACATCATCCGCAAAATAAAATAAAAACAATCAACTAAACATTCGATTCGACAAACGTTGAAAAATCTGCTATGAAGACTGTAAAATTGGTGATTTAATCTAAAATTCTGCCAAGCTTCGCAAGATTTGCGCATGTCAAATTCGTTGGCACTTGCAGACAACATTACTGTTTCTAATACCAGACAGCTACGTACTTAAATAACAAATTAAATATGCACCTTGATTTATTAATTAAAATGGATGTACCCATAGTGTGTAATTAGAGGCTAATTGGCTAATTCATTGCTGAGTCCGATCATGGTTTGAAACTTTTTTAAACATTTCCTCAGTCTCCGTTACGGAAAATAGGCTGGTTCTTGTCCAGGACTTTTGCGATTTTACATGGATAAGTCTTTAATCATTTTTAGGGAAAAGAAAAGCGATGGGGGAGAATCTCGTCCCGTAATTGCCACTAAATTTGACGTATCTGGATGTTCCACTACCACAAAACCGAGAGTAGAAACAAAACAGAAAGTCATTGTCAAGAACTAAGAGACCTGTAAGAAAACAAATGCGAGTAAACCAGACAATCCCCCCCGTAGGTTTGAGGTGACGAGCGGAATCTCTCATTCAGCTCTCGGAAGGTGACCTGTTATTACATATATAAAAAAAAGGAAAAAAAAAAGCAAGCCCCGAGCAAAAAAAAACAGAAAAGAAAGCAGCAAACGTCGCGGAAAGTTTTGAAGCAAAAAGAATGAAAACAGTAGTATGAGTGTTTGTGTTGTAACGGATTACGTGTTTGAATTGCTTCTTTCTGTTCAAGGAAGCTGTGGCTCTTTGCCAACTAAACAAAAACAAAAAATTATTTCAAGACGACGGACGCGGTATAAGAGACATAAAAGAAATCGACTAAATGCGTCGTAAAATTCTTTGTGGGATTCGCCACGAGGCAGGATGATACGCTGTTTAATGCGTACATCATAACAATGAGAACACATAACAATGAATATAACGATACGAGAAAAAATTTCCATACTTTTCCTCGCCGTCCGACTATACTCGCAATTGTTATAGTATATTTCTTGGAAATAAAATTCACACTATTTCTGTAGCCCCCTTGTCTACAGAAACGATTTCGCGAAAGAAAAAAAGTACCGTTTTTTTTTCTTATCCTTACAATTAATGGTAGGGAGGGATTGAAAAGTGAGAAGAAAAGAATTATTAGTGACTAATCACGATGTGATGAAGAATACGCAGTTTCCTTAATAGTTATGCAAAGAAGTGTCCGCGTGAAAACGCACCTGCATCGTGCAATCCAGCGCGCTTGTGTCATACATAGCAGGTTGTTGCACAACCAACCCTTTGCCAGAGGGAATTCGCCTACTCTTTTTTGCATTTTTTTTTTTTTTTAATGTTGAATTTCCCAAATCCACCACGTCCTTGGCCATGACTGGTGGGGTTAGAAACTAAGGCGTTACTTGCTGGCACACATAACCGCTGATTTCGGAAACGTTTTCAATTTTTGTCTTTTCTTCTGCCTCTTTTTTGCGAGTTCTGTTCAAGAAAAAGTGAGAAAAAGAAAGGACTGATTATCATTCAACAAAGTTTTTCTTATAAAGGTGACCTTTATCAAGGGTGAACTTGGATTCCCGTAATTAATCAGATGGCACAACGTGTTTGTAACATGACGCTTTTTCTAGATTTCCTAGCCATTTTGCTTTTATTTTTTACTTACTTCATTCATTTCTGTTGTTTTCAATCTGGTTTGGAAATCAAACTTAATGTGAGGCCGTTTCAGAGCTGAAAAGAAATATTTCTGTGATGAAATTGCTTTTCCTCTAACGTGGAAGTTTTTTTTTTTTTATTTATGGTCTTGTCTGAAAATTTTTAGACGTATTATAATATGACTTTATAAGTCGTATATGTTTCTTAATTTCTGTTTCAATTCATTGTGTCAGCTGTGTCCACCTCAGCAAAGTCGGTTGTGAATGTTACGGCTCTTGTGTCTCTAAGGATAGTCGGTAAAATTTTCTGAGTGATGAATCGAATGCGTAAGTGTCGTTTCTCAGAAGTTATTGATGTCTTTCCGATGAGGTTCTGGTTATATGATTTTGAAATTGTTTATTTTCCTTACAGACTTACCACCTAAAGTTCGATGGAGAGAAACAAACCAAAAACTAATGTCGAGAGCTGATAGTGTTCAAGATGAAGTGACTTCCAGCCCACCGATCTCACCCGATCGTCTCCAGACAACGACGCCTGTATTCTTAGAGAGATGCCGTAGTTTCCTGCAAGGTCCAAACTCTTTTAGGGAAAGCGGACCATCGTCACCAGAAGGAGACGATACCGCGTACGAACAGCAATCATCCAGCTCAACACCTCCGTTGCTTCATCCATCAAATTTTCAGCCAGCTTATCTGGCAGTTTCTGTGATTCAGACTGTAGTTACTCAAGACCAGCCACTTGATTATCATAAACCCAGGCCTGATGAACAAAAAAATTATCATTATCGGGATGCGGATGACGAAGACGATGAAAGAACGCCTGTCACACCCCAACACAGTCCGTTGGATCATCATCAACAACTACAGTTGCAGTTTCAACAAATGCATCACCGTCAGAATTTTCAACCTCAAATGTCGGACCATGAAGACACTCATATGGATCCATACAGATTCGATACGAGGCCACTATCTCCAACGGACAGTGACAGCAATTCATCTAGATCTCCGGACAGTGTTGGGGACGAAAGAGGAGAGAAGATGTCCATGATTCCATCTCTGCCTGTCCGATTGGCACTACTTCAGCAGAGGGTTAGTATATATTAATTATATTTAATATTGCCCTAATATTTATCGGATTCAGTGCCAAACTTTTTGAACTACTTTAAGACGCACGATTTTTTATTGATAACTAATTATTCAGCTAACAACTGGTTCTCATTCTTCTAGTTTGGACTTCCAAACGATATACCGTTCGAATTCGTCAACGGTGGTCATGGTATCAAAAATCCTCTTCCACAAAGAAATTCTAGGCATTCGTCCAGTCCAGATATTGCTCCTCTTTCGAATTCTTGTTCCGAACTTCTACAGGTAGCTGATACGGAACCAGGAAGGTAAATATTCTATGAATGACTTTACTACTAATTTTTTTAAAACACAATTTCGAACTACCATTTTAAAACCATGGCTCAATGGGCTAGTCAGATGATATTCCCGTAGTACACAATTATTCATTTTGCAAAACTATAAAGGTAAGTTGTAAGTTTAGAATATTACAGTTATATACTGGATATCATACGCATACGGGAAATTCAGAAAATTCGTTGAAATGTTTAAGTAAGTGCATGTATATTTTTTAATAATCAAGTCTTTTGTGGATTTTGTACGTATTACATGGTGGAATTTTATGACATCGGAGAAGAAGCCCCTGAAGGGCACAGGTTTTTTTATTCTTGTTTAAAACTATCCATCTATCCAAGCTTATCTTTTTTTATCTATTAACTTATTTTGTCACGTTATGCAAATCGCCTTGATTGAGCTATTGTTTGTTTTACGTTTAACCTCTTCTTCGTTGCTGTAAAAAGCTATGAAACTGTGTCAGAGTCAACAAAGAGCTCGCAAGAAAGCCAATTTTAATTTTTTTTTTCTTTCCATGCCTCTCACCAAGAGGGCAACAACTTTCTTGCAATAGTGATACTGGCGAAGACTTTGAGAATTTCGAACTCATGAAAACTTGGAAGGTCTAATAGTGGGATGTATTTGGTCTAGCTACCGTTCCCATTGACGCTTAGAACTCGTCGCCTGTATAGCTTCAAAAAAATTCATGTACTGTAGTCAGTGGCGGATTAAAGTCGGTCGGGGCCCCGGGCGCAAAGGAAAATATTGGATTATTGGACCCCCTAAATTAGAAAAAAGTGTGAAGTTTGTGTTTTTTTTGGGCCCTTTAGAAGTCAGCCCCTGGCACGTGCCCGATGCGCCCGCCGTTAAATCCGCCTCTGACTGTAGCGATGCAATTGATTAATATGCTTATATACAAGGTCGATCAAATTGTTTGTCGACAAGACTATCTTTGCAACTGTTGACTTTAAAAAGAACGCTTTCAGTTATAAATTTCACTGACATGCGCTGTCTTGAAATGTCGTTAATTTTTTAGGGGTCGCATATATAAAGAATAAAGAAATTGGCGTTTTATACAGTCCCCATGTGTGCTAAAACTTCAAATTAGTGAAATACAGAAACTCCAAAAAGTCATTTGCAAAAAAGTCCATATTTTTAAATGCAATATTTATGGAGGTATAAAAAATTAAAAATTACTATGTTTTGGCGGCTTATAACTGTATTTAGTATGAAAATCTTTATTTTAGGCACTGAACACAAAAATGAACAGTTTTTCTCAACTGAAACAGAACCGCTCAACTATTGTTTAACTTATTTAGCTAGATTTTTTTTGTATATTTAAAAGATTCGTTTTTCATTGCTCACTGTGTCAGATACTTCTCAACCCTCTTGAACAAAATTCATAAAGAAAGTAATTAGTCAACCTTTTTTAAGCACCAGGAACTGAAATTGAAAAAAAAAAAGTAGCAAGATGTAAAATCTCTCTACGAAAGATAGCAAAATGTAGAAAACGTTGGTAACTGCAACTTCAAACGCATGAGAAACGCAAATGAAAAAGGCGTTTCGTTCTTATTAAAATTTTTAAATTACAGCGGAAAAACTATTTCCTTTCTTTTTTTCTCAGTCACAATGACAATTTCATTTTTTACCCCACTCTCAATCATAAATGCTTAAAAATTCAAAGCCGGATATCTCCGTAAATATTACGTTTAAAAATATTGAATTTTTTTTTTTGTTAATGACATTTTGGAGCAGGTTCTACGTTTCACTTACTGGAGGTTTTAACTAGGGTTACCAGATTCGAAAACTGAAAAAAGTGGACGCCTGCATGCATACCTTTTGAGAAAGTAACTTTTTCCAATTTGTACAAAAGATGGCGCTACTATACTCACCAAAGGAAAAAAAAACCGGCCATCACAATAATTTTTCCCAACTAAAACAGAACCGCAAAAAAAGAACAACGCGATCCGTCTCCCTTCGTTTATAATAAACTGTTACCACCGTGGTCAGTTCTATTTCTTTTCCTGGAGCATGTCGAGAGGTTTTCTTTGGCCAACAACCTTGTCTTTTGTTACATTTAGTGGCATTTCTGAAAGCCATCGTAAACTTGTTACGGGTCATTCAAGTGTTACGTCAGCATCGATTGGAGGGTTTGGATGTGCTGAATTTTTATGATAATGGGATAGGGGTTTGAATGATGCTTACGTCTCATCCACCACTCTATGTGAAAATATGAACCAATCTTAGTGGCATCTTTATTGGGTTTGAAAAAAACGAGAGAACTTTTCCCTAGTTTGTGGGCACCTGAACTAATATTCCCCCATTAATAAGTCATCTGTAGAGCCACTGTAGTGATCTCTAAATGTTCCGTGGATTCTTTTAGTGATCTAGAAATATCCCCGGCGCCCACTTAAGTGCTCTAGAAATGTGTTGCGGGCCACTTAAGGGCTCTCGGAATGTGCCACGCGTCACTGTAGAACTGCACTGCGAGTCGCTCAAGTGCTCTAAAACTGTGCTACATGTCACTTAAGGCATCTCTGAATAAGCCACGGGCCAGACGTTTATTCTAGAACCACAGTGTTCTGGAACTGTGTCACGGGTCAGTTAAGTGATTTTTGAATGTGCCACGGGCTTATTTGAGTGATCCCAAAAATGTGCCACGGGACGCTTAAATGCTCTGGAATTGTGCCACGGGTCACTTAAGCGATCTGTAAATGCGCCGCTTGAATCTTAAATTAATATAAAATTAGGATTGAGGTGGCTGGTCACATCAGATAACTCTGATAGCCACATTTGTCCCTCAGATCATGAGTTCAGCATATATGGCTTAGAGGGTGGGTCGCAATGAATTTTTTGAAGAGAAATTTTGAGTTCTTGGCCTTCAAATAGAATTGAAATTGAGAAATTTCTTATAATAACATATGTAAAGGTATTTTCTTCTAATATTAAAATTTTTATTTTAAATATTTTTTGCATAAAAAATGAATTTTTGATCATCTGCTGATCACACCATAGGAATCACCATTGAGTGTTGTTTGCATCTTATTTCTGAATGGAAGAGCTAACACCTCCTCCCTCCCGACATCAGTATAGTACACGGTATTATATGTTGGTGAGCAAACGAATGGTATTCTCAAAATGGGGATGTTGCGGTTTTTTTATCTTCCAGGACTGTTTTTCGGGCTGTTTTTTCCATATTATCCTGGAGCAATCTTCTGGGCTATGGTTAGAATAGAATCTGTCTTGTTTGGAAGGTAGCAACATGGGTTCTTGTATTCTGTGAATTTCGACAGCGATTGGTCAAAGTGTGTAAAAATGTGTGGGAAAACACGCAAATACTCACATGTCTATGAAGAGATACATATTTCTCAATTTCAGAGTGAAAAAAAATTCTGAAAACCTGAAAAGGAGGACAAAAGGGCGATTTTTCCAAAACGTAGGAGAACGCTTGAAATTACATGAAAAAGGAGGACGTCGGTCAACCCTAGTTTTAACGCATATGGGGACTTTTAAAAGTTAGATTTTTTTTATATATGATGCCAAAAAATTGGCATTTTAAGAAACCACGTGTTATTTCAAACTTTTTGTAATTGGAAGTATACAGTGCTTGTTTAAAATGGTCAACAGTTGCAAAAATAGTCCTGTGGACAAACGATTGTACTGCCAAAAATATTTCGAATACAACTTTACTACATTTTTTTTTAAATTCTGTTTATTGTTACCGCTCTTTTTCCCCTAAGTTCAGCAATGAAAATATATATTTCAGCTGCGGGACAGCTTGTTATCGTTATAGTATGCATTATGCATGAGCTCTAAATTTTCGAAATTTGTAGTAGTATTTAAGAAAAAAAATTCACATCTTTCTTGCAGATAAGCAGTATTTATGGCAGAATGAAAAGTGCTCGTATAATATAGAAGGTATCTGTGCACGCGTTTTTAATTTTTAAAAATCCTTTATTTTAGGCTGAGCTGTCGAGTTTGTGGAAAGACGTTTGGCCTTCAAAGACTGTTGAACAGACATATGAAGTGTCATAGTGACATGAAAAGGTATCTCTGTACATTCTGTGGCAAAGGCTTTAATGATACGTTTGACTTGAAGCGACATACAAGGACGCATACAGGTAAGACAATGAAAAACTTCAATTACATGTTCAGGCTTTCCCAAATTGTTTGCTTAGTGGATATCGCTGCAACCATTAACTTTACATACTTTCAATTGCATTTTTTTTTTTTTTGAATGACGTGCAGTTGGTTAAAATGTCAAATTTTCTGAGGGTTGTGTATACAAAAAGTTGACTTTTTATACCGAAACCGTAGGCTCTGCAAATAATTTGGGACAGCCTGTACAATAAACATTAAATATATATTTTTATCAAAAATGTGTAGAATTATACAATATCAATTTAGAAAAAGTCAATTAATTATTCTTCGTTGTTTTTTTTCTCCCTGTAGGTGTGCGCCCGTATAAATGCAATATGTGTGAAAAGTCATTCACCCAAAGATGTTCTTTGGAATCTCACACTTTGAAAGTACATGGTATTCAACACCAGTACGCTTACAAGGAACGGAGAACGAAGGTATACGTTTGCGAAGAATGCGGACACACCACCACAGAGCCGGAAGTTCATTACCTGCATTTGAAACAGAACCATCCGTACAGCCCGGCATTGCTCAAGTTCTATGACAAACGGCATTTCAAGTTTTCTGATGGATCATTTCCACTGGGTTTGTTGCGAGTTCATGCTTAATGAACTTTGATGATTTATCCGACACATTCTAGTTCTCATCTTCATTCGAAGAAACGCGTTCGTTTCTGAAAATTTCATCTGTTACGTTAAGATGATATGTCATGGACAATTGAAACGATTTAATGTCTTTCTTATATGTATGTGCATATTATATAGTTCTTGCATCGACCGATGCGATGCGACAACGAGCAATAATGATTGATTGAGTGTTTTCGTATTAATGCTGTTATAGCTTGAAAAGAATCACATGTTTAATGATTCATTTCAAAATTTTTGAAATTCTAAATTCGATTCTTTGCAGACTGTTAACTCCACTTTACGCTGGTCTCGCAAAGCATGTGAAAAAAGGATGACTTAGGCTGATTTGAGTGTAGGTTTACACGTAACTTATCGAGTTCTACAACTGTGCGTTTATTGATGCTGCTCAACTGACATTATTCTGAAATATGGTTTTGTTTTTTGGTGTACATATTATGTAAAAATATGAGAAAAAAAAGTACAAACTAACGTGCTTTCGTTTTATGTTTGATGTCCTTATGTCTTAGTATTGTAATAAGTTTAAAGAAGATTAGTGTGTTCACATGCCATACAGAAAACCACTTCTCAAATATTTGTTTAAATTAACCATGAAAATGATCGATCGATTCTCAACTCTGACGAATTGTTCTGGAAACGAAAAGGTTCTACTATTGTTGCTTCAGCAGCCAGTCATCCGTAGTTATGTAATTTATAATACTTCAAAGTAATTGCTGTTATTCAAATGAGAAGGCATACAGTAGTGGGTTTTAGAGTTCTCATTATTTAGATGATGGCTCAAGAATTTAATTATGCATAGTTGTCACTTGATGTTGATTACGAACGCAATAATCCATCAATTACTCTTACTTTATTGAGTATTATTAACATCATGAAAGGAGAAGAACAAATCTAAAATGGCATTTACGGTTGTGCGATGGAATCAAAAGCACATAATGACATTGTTATTAGCGTTGACAATGATATCACGTCTAATCGGAAAATGTTTCTACAGCAATAAATAATTCACGCTTTTTTATTCCGGGTTTCCTTAGAGGGTTATGTAAATAATCTTGCTTACGATATATTATTTAAGACGCCATTGCTTAATAGCATTCATATATTGAACTATATATTGCTACAACTCATTTACTGTCACTGACCGAAAAGTCGAGAATATGATACAAAAGATAAATCTTATTACCGTTAACCAAATTACTACATTTCTAATTTCCGATGATGATTATCCAATGAGAACTGATTTTGTTCGGAACGATTACCTTCCTGGAGAAGTTATCAATCTCTTGGCGACGTAAAAAGTCGCCAAATTCACTTCTTTGCTCCAACTATGTTGTCTCGCTCGTTACAAGCGTCACTGACAGTAAAAGGGTCAAAAATTAAAGCAATATTCGCGGTAAATATTCCATTTCTTATTTAAGAAAATTATTTTCTGCTCTATGTACGTCTTGAAAAGCTTTTGTAAATTTTGCTATTTTTTTGGTTCAACTTTATAATGGCTATAATCAAAGCTGTTAAAATATTTTATTTATAACTTGTACTGTTTATTTCAGAATTTTCATCCATTCCATTTTTATTGTTATTTTTACATCCGATTTAAAAAGAAGAGGAAAAAAAAGTACTGAAGTTAATTTCACGAATAAATGTAAATAGCTTCATCTTATTAGCAATTGTTATCAGTTTCATTATTTTCATGGCTGTTTTTTTGCTTCATTTTCATCGTGTGCAGGCACTATTGTTTTATTTTTCCCTCCATTTTGACAAACCTTGGCCAGTTTTTTTCAATTGTTTTTTATCCCTTGTTCTTACTTTTTTTTTACATGTTAGTACTCGTTTCAATGGCTTTTGAAACTGAATTCGCTCAAATTTATTTGTACCAATCATTTTTAAAGTACTTGAGCTTTTTATTATTATTTTATTTGTTCTATTTTAGTTATTTTGTGTTTGTTCGTATGGGTTTTGTGTATTTTCTGTTTCAAGATATGATCAAAGCTGAAATGATGGGTTTTCATTTTTATATTTTCTATCTTAGAAACCGCTTTCGAGCACTCAATCAAAGATACTGTACTTATTCCACAGCACTAAAAAAAATTACGCAAATTTTTTTTTTTAATTTTGCTGTTACACTGCCGATGTATTATCGAAAAAATAATACATTTAAAAATTAAAAAGAGTTTTTATATTCTAAATGAAATCAGATATATTTATGCAATTTGGATGAAATTTTTAAAGAAAAATAAGAGAAGTATAATTTTGTACATTGTTGTATTATTATATCTAATATTTATACTTTTAACTGCACTGTGATTTTTGTGAAGAAAAATGATTAAAAAAAAAAACATTAGTTTGTAGGAAAAAGAGAGATTATATATTTTTTTATGAATTTTGATGTATATTATATGAATTTTCGAGAGAGAAATACAAAATATTAGATTATTAGATGAATTGTGAATACAATTTTCCCCGTGATACTTAAAGTACTCGATAATATTATTTTTATATCAAGTGGAAATATTTTATTCTTATTGAAAGAAATTTTTGAAAGGGAAATTCCTAAAATTCCTACAAAATCAAAAAAAAAATTTCCACTTATTTTTTGCACTGAAATTGATTATTAAATAATGTAAATATGTATGAAAAATTATATGTTATATAGAAATACTATATTGATATTTATGAGAATATATATTTGATATATCAAAAAGTTTTCAAAATTATTTTTTTTTTACAAAAATCAATCAAAATCAAGATCAAAATTTTCCTCAACACATCAAAAATTTTTCAAAATTATTTTTCTTACAAAAAACGATCAAAATTTTAAATGATTACTTCATTCCCTTAGCATTCAATACAGTTTAAGATTGTTTTACACAAGAATCAAAATTTATATGTAATTTTTAAATATTTATTTACATATATATATATGTTTGCTGTTCGGTTTTTTTGTAACAGTGTATAACTGTTGTAATTACAGCGATATTGTAATACAGCAATACATTGTAATAATATGATTTGTGTTTAAATTAAGTGGAGTTATCAAATGAGAGAAAATCAATGAAATATATATATTTATATTTATATATATATTAAAAATATAATTATTAATTTTTGGAAGATGTTCTAATTATATCCATTCCTAGAGCTATCAAGTCTACGCAATACATTCCGGCTTGGTTATATCTGAACTTGTGTGTGTTTATTGTGAAGCACAAAAAACAAAATGGTGACTTTAGGCTGGACCTGTATATATATTAAAAAAAGTATTTTTTTTTCTCCCAATAAAATATGATATTTTCAATTTTGTATGCGAGTGACTTTTGTTCGAAATTTTATGGTGTTAACTGCTTACAAGCCTATACCAATCGTCAATATTATTGAAATTTATAAGTTGAGATTTATTAAAATTCATGAAAACTTAGTGGGTCTTAACCAGGGATCCTTGGAGAGGTTTCGGGATGGTCCGTGATCGTGGATGAGAAAACAGTGAACTTACTGCTTTTGGATTATTACATTCTGAGAACGAAGTGACACCTTGGTATTACAATACTCTGCGGACCAAGAAAAAATATCGTTGTAGAGGGGTTATCGTTACATCGAGAGTTAGCATTATCATCAGGCGCCACCAAATTTATGCTGCTGTCGGCATGGCTTCTGAATTGACGTTGTAGTACCACGATAAAGTGCATTTATTGGTATATGTGTTACGGTAAATGTGATAAATGCAGTAATAACTGGTTATTATGTATAATTGCCGAGCATTTTGATAAGCCTGATAAATTCCCTAAATTTATCCCTTTATCCGGCGATTATGCATAATACTAAGCGTCATTGGTAAATTTGATAAAATTTTCCTAAACTAATAACTTTTACAGGAAATTATGTACACAGGCATCATTTATAAACTTAATAAGAACTAAAAAAGTTACCACCGGCGGTTATGCATAATACCCAAGCATCAAGTCGTTAATAAACATGATGAATCGTACTATATGATATACTATACATGATAATTGATACATGCGTTGTATCATTTATCGGGGTACGATCGTAAAATTCGTTATCATTATATCGGGGTCTACTTCACCAAACTCCATCTCTGGCAATATCGCTATATTGCAATTTACTGCCATTAGTGAGATGGGTTGGAAGTGAAGGCGCTGTCTATCGGTGGTCGCCTTGAGTTCGTTAGGGAAAATATCTTATCTATATCCTCCCTTGGGTTCGAACCCGGGACCCTGACAACAACCTTCACGATGGTAGACGAGCATCTTACCACCATGCCACTCGGGCCCAAAAAATCCTAGCAGAGTGTGGTTATCGGGGGTCTGACTACATGCATAATCACAGACAAAGGCGATGAATTTCGAGTATTTATCAAATTTACCAACGATACTTGGTTATTATGCATAATCACCGGGTAAAAGTGATAATTTTTTTTAGTATTTATCAACTTTACCAACGACGCTAGTATTATATATATTCGCCGGTAAAAGTGATAAATTTATCAAACTTACCAAGACGATTAATAAGTATGCATTATTAAGTATAATGACCGAATTATAACGGTAACGAATTTATATTTATTCGTAGCAAAAAAAATTCTAATTGATAAGTTTACGAATAAAATTCAGTTACTTGTTCCACCCCTGTTTCTTGCACATCACTTTTGTGTACTAAATGTGAAGAACATCGTTGTAATAGTTTCGGAATATCCTAAAAAAAATATCGTTTCGGAGGGATGAATCGTTATACCTAGCGCCGTTGTAACGAGATTTAACTGTATTATTCTAGGAAGGTGTCCGTGGCTTTTATCTCATTAGCAGTAAAGGCCCATGTAACACAAAACATTAAAAACCCATGAATTAATACTGATTGGCAGGTGACAGGACTGATAATACAGGGACGCAAAATACAGTATTAGGGGCCGTAAAAAGTTGGATTAAAATACATTGACTTTGATCGTTTAAGCTTTTAGAAACCACGGCCCAAAACCAACAGCACAAACAACGCAATCAAATTCACGACCCATCGGTCGGTTTTTAATTTAAAAATTCTTATTAATTATTTCTGTTTATCAAAATGCTTAGTTTCCACAATTAGTTGAATCACTCCGTGGGCCGCCCGAGCCCAGGGCCCCGAATTTTTCAGCATATCTGTGCATTCCGTAATAATAGAATGCCATTTCGGATGCCGATTTCTCCCCAAAAATAGTCTATACATAAAATCGTAGCTCAACAGAGGTCCCCAAAAACCTCTGAGTCACAACCCAGGACAACGAAATCGTTAAAAGGCCCCTGAATCCAGTGATGCTACCGATAATACTTTTACTAGAATACGTTTTTTGAGGTAACGGAAGTAAGGTGCTTTGCATCAGTCCGGGGTTGTGAGCGGTTCTATCTATCTATCTACCGATAATACTGTATATCCCTTGACCTCAAATACCCTTACCAGATAAAATTTTGGTACTGTAGAGGTCGTATTGTAATATTGACCCCTACACACACAAAGAAGTCAAATTTCGCCGTGTTTAAATGTAAAAACATGATAAACTGCAGGGCTGTAATGTAACTAGGGAGGAGGCAACTGCCCCGGGCGAAAAAATTTAGGGGGCGGCATTTTTAGGTGGGAACAAAGAACACCATTACAAAATTATCGAATTTTAAAGATCCGGGGGCGGCTGCATCCTGTTTGACCGGGCGGCAAAAATCCTAGATACGGCCCTGAGGCCCAATTAAACGGCCTAAGAAACGACTAGATTAATCTTAACGCTTAGTCCGTGGTTCGAAAATAGCGACACTTGAATTAGATTGTGGGGGTGGCAAAATAATGTTTGCTCCGGGCGGCAAAAACCCTAGTTACGGCCCTGTCAACTGGAACATTTAAAAATCTAAGATATTCTAATACAGTAACTGTTTAGGAACAAAAGATTTGATCTCATCAACAGGGACAAAGATTTTGATGACCCGGGGTCAAAACTTTTCTGCTTCTGCGAAAAATGTTATCAGCGAAACACCGGGACTGCCCTGACCACACGCGGGAACCTGAGCGAAAATAATAGCGGGACCAGGAGCGCCTTAATCATTTCTGTGCCCCATTAGTATCGATTTTAAATATTTTGTGGAGAAGAGAATCGGAGCATCCAAAAACTTATGCATTATTATAGAATATAAAGAAATGCTGAAAAATTACCATACGAAAAAAAATTTTTTAACCCAATTAAATGTTAAGTAACATGAAAAGTAAGGAAAATTTTGAATTTATGAAAATTTATAACTGAAGGAAATTTGGAATTGATGAATGAAATAACTCCTAAACCAATGGAAATTAGGACCTAATGAAAGGAATAATTCATGAATTAATGTAAAATATCAGAATTGATGGTGACTCCAGCATTAATGAAAGAAATAGTTTAAGAATTGTTTTGAAGTGTTCAATAAATTTTATTCTCCCCGTTATGCCCATAACTAGAAACTAAAATGCATGTGGTCACTCATGACAAACATCTATTTTTGTACTCATCCTATGATTTTTTTGTATTATTTTATTTATGTGAATATTTTTTTTTCCTTTATTTTCTCACTGCGCCCCGATGCGACCACGCAGTCAGTGTCACTCGAGGTTTGCGAAAACTTTACCCCCGACATTTTGCCCTAGTACGTTTCGTCCCCGTTACATTTCGCCTGCCTTAGCCGCATGAGTGACCACATGAGTCACTGACTTAATCACTCACATGGCCACTCGCTCATACAGACACTCACTTGGTCATTCAGATGGTCATTTACTCAACCGCATAGTCACTCACAATAACGTACTCATACGATCACTCATACGGTCACTCACTTGGTCACTCATGAAGTCATTAACAATTACTTACCCATACAGTCACTCACTTGGTCACTCATACAGTCACGAACTCTCACTTACTCATATGGTCACTCACTTCATCATTCATGTGGTCATTTACTCAACCATACACTCACGAACTCTCTTTTAATCATACAGTCACTCACTCATACAGTCAATCGCACACTCACTCGATCACTCATACAGTCATTTGCTCACTGCACACTAACCCCCTTATATGGTCACTCACACAGTCAGTAACTCCTACAGTCACGAATTCTCACTTACTCATACGGTCGCTCACTTGATCATTCGCACGGTCACTCACTCGTACAGTCAATCGCATATTCACTTGATCACTCATACAGTCACTCACTCACTCATACGGTTACTAACTCACTTATATGGTCACTCACTCGGTCACCCATACGTTCAGGGCAGACGAAATGTCGGGGGGAGAGAAATGTTTGAGGCGAAATTACCGGATCCTGTCGCTCAACCCTAAGTGCGGCTACGGGAAACACTTGTTGGAATTGCTCATTACAAACACAGGGCCGGATCTTGAATCAGACGAACTACGCTTCCGCAGAAGGCGCAAACTGAATGGGGCCGATTTTTTCGGGCACCAACTGAAAGGGGGCGATGTTTTAGGGCGCCAACTGATGAGGAGGGCGATTTTTTATCACCAAAATATCATTCGCTTACACTTGAAAATGTCCAGGACCTGCCCTGATTACAAAATGAAATGAAGTGTGTGTTGTAGAAAATATTGAAAAAAATTATTAAAAAAATCAACAAAGCTCTTCGATGGTTTTAGAGACCCTAATTTCGTCCGGGGCCTGATCAACTCACGGACAAATTAATACATCATGAGCGGTTAGGGCCGTAACTAGGCTGGGGGCAACCGTAGTGCCCCGAGCCGAATGGTGGCCTTAAAAAGGATATACACTTATTTTGCATAATAACAACCCTTTCAAGAAGCGTCCCAAAGGAAAAGTCTGCCCCGGAGCTCCGAAAAGGCACACTACGGCCCTGTGAGCAGTGTTGGCTGCTATAAAAAAATCAACCCAGCAGAATATTTTCACAAACCATCAAGAAACATGTGTGACTATTAGTTATATATTTAGTTAGGCCCAACAGGATCGGAACTAGAGGGGGCGGGGGGCAACTGCCCCCGGGCGGAATGATTTGGGGGAGAGGCAGTTTAGGTGGGAATAAAGAACACCGATACCAAATTATCGAATTTTAAAGTTGTGGGGGCAGCTGAATCATGTTTGCCCGGGCGGCAAAAATTCTACTTACGGCCCTAAGGCGCAATTAAACGGCCTGAAAAATGACCAGATTAATCATAGCGCTCAGTCCGTTATTCGAAAATAGCGGCCGTCGAATTAGAATATAGTGCTGCCATCTAGTGAGGATAGTTTGAACTAAATATAGTCTAGATAGTCTGATTATTGGGGGGTGAGGAATGAAAATTGTGTGGAGCGTTTGTTTTGTTGTGAAATATATACAAGCTTAATTTTCTGAATTAATTCATAAATTCTGAAATTTCTTTAATTCTGGAATTATTTCTTTCATAAATTCAAAATTTTCATCAAATTCTGGAATTATTTCTTTCATAAATTCCGAGAATTTCCATTATTTTGCTAGAATTTTTTATTTCTCTCTTTCATTAATTATTTTTCTTTCACTTTTCATTGGTGCTGGAATTTTTTTTCACAAATTCTGAATTTTCATTATCGCTGGAATTATTTCTTTCATAAATTCTGAATTTCAATTGGTGTCTCTCATAAAAATTCTTAATTTTCATTGGTTACCAGAATTATTTTTCTCATCATTTTTTCTTATTTTCAATCCGTCTATTATAAATTTTCATTTGTTCTCAGATGATTTCTTTCATCAGAACCGAATTTCTATCAATTTTGGGCTTATTAATTTCATTAATTTAAAATTTTCTTCTGTTCGGAATTTCCTTAATTTTTGTACTAATTTACTTGTGTCTATATTTCTTTGCAAGGATAATTTTCATCATTCTGAATAATGTATAAAGTTTTGGATGCCTATTCTCTTTCCCACAAAAAATATGAGATCGGGGCTAAGGGATCCCGAAATTATAAAGAAGCTTCTGGTTCCACTATTGTTTTCGCACCGGGCCCTGCATCTGATAAGGGTGGCCCTGTGCACTCTAATGCTCCAACAACAATACAGATAATATAGAGCAGTTTCGCAACCGCCAGGCCCTGACATCAGTTAAATGGGCCGTAAGTGGGCCATTTTGAATCATTTTCACCCATTTATTTCCCATTAATTGTAAGTATGCCCGGGGCCTTCCAATCGCGAAAAGAAATCAACCGGTCCGCGGGCTTCCAAACGTTGAGAATCGTTGATATAGAGACACTTCGTCATCTATCTATAAAAATTCGCCGCTATTAAAACCTATCCCACGGATGTGAAATGTGTCCCGTTGAACCCAGTCCTTATATAAGCCCAGTGTATTATAAAACCCAGTGTTTCTAGAATCGTTCGTCGCGGCTCCTAGAGGTGTTGAGGACCCGGGCGCAGAAGAAAATATTTGGCCCCCTAAATTAGAAAAGAGTGTAAAGTTGATGGTGGTTTTCGGTGCAATTCAGAAGTCGGGGCCCCAGGGCGCGCCTTGTGCGCTCGCCGTTAAATCCGCCTCTGCCTATTTATGCTTTGAAGTGGTTCTTTCATAAGTGAAAATATCTACTAAACTACTGTATTTTCAAGACCCACAGATGAACCATGGATTAGGCAAGGAAGCCGCGGGTGACAAAAGTTTTCAAGAGCCACTGCCTTAGCCCATCATCAATCGTTGGTGTCCCAAGAGGGAAGAGCCATGGACCCCACAAGGGTGAGTCTGACAAGGCTCCAGCCCCGGGACGATTCTCATCACTTTTTGTTTTTTCCCGATATAAATTCATCATGAAAGGGCCGGTGAAAGTCTGGTCTGGGGGCCCATAAAAGGTCTCGGCTTAGGGGCCCTGCTTAAGCATGTGACCATGGGAAAAGCTTAGGCAATTTTGTCCCTTGCTCTGAAACGAAGTAGGTTTATGTAGATGTGAAGAAGTATCATTCTGTGGGGATTTCCCAGAAATTTTGCAGTAGTGTTGGGCACGAAAGGCATGGTAACTATTACCATTTTGTTAAATTCTAGACCTTGTAAGTGAGACATTATGATATCTGCAAAGGATATCGGCCATATATAAATAAATGAGGGGGCTGTTCTTATCTGCGATACCCTTTTAAGGGGAAAAGGAGCAGAGGAGATCTCTTGGGGGATATGGTCGGAAACTCAACATGAAGTTGATGAAAAATAACACATGAGAGTTTGGATCAGAGCAGAGAATTGATACTCACCATGATTCAGGTATTTAGTATATAATTAAAAAAGTTTAACTCGTCGTAAATGCTGGCTGTATTTACTACTTCACTTAGCATCACCTGATGATCACCAAAGAAGTTCCTTCTAGGGATAAAGAATGCAGGGCAACGTCCTATATCATAGTTTCCCAAACTTCTTGTTCCATCGCCCACCAACTCAAGCGAACCCATTGTATCCTATGTTATACCCGTAGCTTCTATCGCCCCCTGGATCATTCCACCACCCACAAGGGGACGATATTGCCCACTTTGGGAAACACTCCTACTTAGTGAAGTTGAGTTTCTTCTCCGCACACAGGGCAGATAGAAGAATCTGTACAGCCACAGTTGCGTAGATGTTTCGCTAGGTTAGTATGACCAGTAGATGATTTTTGTAACCTTTCTAATCTGTCTCTTATTCAGTGAAATAAGTTTTTTGGCAATATTCGGTTGGTCTTCGGTTAGCCGCTGTGGTGGTCGAGTGGTTATAGTGCCGGACTCGTGATGCGAGGATCCGGGTTCGAACCCCACAGTGGTGGTCGGCTGAAGTTGGTTTTCTGTGGTTCCCAACTTCAAGGCGCAAATGCGAGCCGATCTCCCCGTTAAAAAGTCTCGCCACAGAGAGCAACAGTCCTACAACGGTAAATCATTCAACCATAACACGTCACTCATAGTTAGAAAAACTGGGGGCAGATGACAGCACTACACATAACAAGCATTACACAGAAACAAACTTTACGTCAGGTTGCACTACACGTACACGCACATTCCCGCATGTACCGATTCGTTGGGGGGTTCCGCGGGAAGGGGGTTGCATGTGTGGTGTAGCAGTAGTGGGTAGGGCCTCCAAAAAATGGCTCGGGGATCCATGATGTTCTTAAGTCAGCCACCTCGTTGGGCAATTTGCCTGTTGTATTTGTATTTGTCTCCCAAGGCCAGTTTGGCTTGTCCGCAGTCCTACCTTGAATTCCATTGCCGATAATATTTATTTTCTATCCATTGTTTGACATCTCCTTTTTATCGTTGACATGGAAACAGGATAGAAAGGTTCAGGTCCAGATGGCTTCATATTCGCTGCCTCTTTGTTCTTATTTAGACTGTCACTATTTTATTTAGAATGAAATTAATTACGGAAGGAAGCAGAGCAGGTTGGAGAAGGGGTCACTTTTAAAATCCTTGCGAAAAGGAGAAGGTCGCAAGTGCGGTCGCACTTGAAAAAAGTTTCGTAACCACTGAATTAATGGCTCTGAATCTTTTGCTAGCCCCGGCTTTCTCGGCTGTGTCATCGTTTGTCCACGGCTTCAGAATATTCCATAAAAGAACCACTTCAGAGCTAATAAACGGGCCCACGCCCATGCCTCCCCCCCCCCACATCATGCAGTCCCCAGGTCAGAATTTTCACGGAGCCCTCCGTACTAAGTTTATAATATGAAAAAAACAAAAAATGATGAGTGTCGTCCCGGCCCTGCGAGCTGTAACTATGTCAGCCCCACTTTTGGGGAGGCCAAGCACACATCAATATCACCGGCTCATCCCCGCCCCGCCAGCTCCCCGACAAAGATTGGTGATGCCACTAGAAGCCTTGATTCACACTTTGAGAACCACTACCTAGGGCGTCAGCATAGATGGGGGGGGGGGAGATGGTTTCCGATTTGCTGACTTTTAATGACAAGGGAGACGGGGGGGGGAATGTTCCGCGGGTAACTTGAGTGATGCAGAACCACACTGGGGGCCGCTTAAGTGCTCTAAAACTGTGCCACATGTCACTCAAGGGAGTGTTTAAGTGTTCCGGAACTGTGTCGGGGTTACTTAAGTGATCTTTGAATGTGAAAGTGATCTTTGAGGCCTACTTTAGTGATCTCAAAATGTGCCACGGGCCACTTAAATGCTTGGAATTGTGCCACGGGTCATTTAAGCGATTTGTAAACGTGCCGCCTAGTTCATTTTTACAAAATTAGGTTTGGGAGGCAAGCCGCATCAGATAACCTTCAGGGCCATATTTGGTCTGCTGGTCACAAGGGTTTACCATATAAGGCTTAAAGGGTGGGTCGCAATGAATTTCTTAGAGAAATTTTGAGATCTTACACTTCAAATAGCAGTGAAATTAACAGAAATTGATTATAATAACCATATAAAGGTATTTTCTTTCGAAATTGTAATTTTTTTTTTTTAAATTTTGGCATTAAAAAATTTTTTTTTTCGTCTGTGGGGGAGGGAGGTGCACGAGCCCCCTATCCCCCCCTCCCGCGTACGTTTCTGATCCTACCAATATGCGCTAGGAGGTAGGGGGTAGTGTTGACGAAATTTTGCTGACGGAGGGGAGGGGGGGGGTCAAAAATGGCTAAAAATTTGCTGACGTAATACTTGAACGGCCCTCTACCTTAGCAATTGACACCCCCCCCCCCACGTCTTATTTAGAGTCACTAATTAAGAGCAAATCCCTTTTACTTGTTGAATGATTTTTTTTTTTTTTCAGGAAATTCGTAGTGAACGAATAAGGTGAGTTTCCGGAACCATTGGCTAAAGTGAGCCTCTCTCTTATCCTGATTCTATGCAGGGTCTTCGCAACACTATGAAGGCCCCAGACTAAATGGTTTGCTCCGTACTTAACTGCAAATAACACAGCTCACATATTTATTCTCGAAAGTCATAGGTCATAGCACCAGATCTCATCATATAGGCCATCTATGGTATGAGCCTCCCCCCCGGGTCATGCCCGCATGGACTCATGCATCAACCTTTTGCTGCCCTGTGTCGAGGTGGACTCGACATAGGACCTCTTCAGGAAACAACGGTACTTCATTGTTACAACGGCGCCTTACAATAATAAGACCCCTGGGAATTCGGCTTCTTAACAGATTTCATATAAGCTATACGAAAACCGCAATGAGACGAGATAAACATTCAGGGACCTTCCTCATTGCGGGGGGGGGGAGGCACTGCAAAATACGAACTGTACCAACACAGTACCGAAAAACCTCTGGACCTCTAAGGGTTAAGATAGCGCTGGTTCTATAATCAAATCTGCTGGATTCTGATTGAGAAAATAAGTCACATTTTTTCCCACTATATTCCCATAAAAGCTCCACATCTGAACTTTTTCACAGCTCTGTGACCTTCTAAAGCCCCTATCATAGCTCCCCTTTTTACCCGTGAACCCCTTAGAATGTCCCAGGACCACAACGGGGCCACATGGCCCCAGGTTGAGAACCACTGAACAACACATTATTGTACAGCAGGAATGCTCAATCTGTTGATGAGCACAGGCAACACCTTCTAGAGCAGGTGTTCTCTGCTCTAGAAGGTATTGGCACAGGCCACACTCAAGTGATTTTATGATTGTTCTGGCCACAAATGTGAATTATGTAGTTCATAAACATTAGGTATTGACTATGTATAAAAGTACACAGCATATCGTCATTTTTATTATTATGTTACACCCATGGTATAAAAGTAAATTTCTAAGATTGTTCAAGATTTGATTTTTTTGGTGAGTACAGTAGAACTTGCTGAATTGGAGTTTTCTGGGTGACTTAATAAAGGGATGGAAATTTCTTTCAGGAAAAAAATAGTTGCAAATATCGCCACCAGATGGCGTATTAATTTAAAAATATTTCGCGACGTCACGCATCAGCTGTTATAAAACCTAGAAACATTGGCGGAGATGCAAGACGGAGCTCTTCCGCACATTGCGGGGAGTGTGTTAAAAATATTCTCAAGACATTTTACGGAATAACGTGTCATTAGCCGGCACTTTACTAATGTTCGGCTTCCCCAGGCCTCAATCCATGCGATTTATGGCCTGGGGCGTTTGAGACATCCGGTTAATTCGTAACCACCCATAGAATTTTACCTGATCTTGAATACAGCGTTTCACGGCCCGTTTATATTATTTTCTACATTAGAAAAATGTTCCCAATCACATTGATTTAGCCCTCTCAGCGGCATTGACGAGATATCTCGCCTACTTTAAGGAGCATTGGCAAGCCCAGATATTTCGTAAATTGACAATCGAAGTAGCAATTTTTTCTACTCCTGATCTGTTAGTATTTTTTTTCAAAGTAAGTGTGTGTCTATGTGGATCTCTATTTTTTTTCTGCTGGTGATCGTTCAGCATCTATTCAAAGTGCATTTCAGTATTGTGTGTTTCAATCGAAATTTTTTTTCTGCTTGTGATCGTTTAATATTTTGAAAGAGCGGTTTATTTTTTTCAAAATGAGTGATCAGCCTTGTTCAATCTGACACCGTGGTCTTTATGCCAAATCTGCTACGGTCAAGTTTTCTGCCTATAACAAAATCTTTCATTCAAAACAATGCCTTGATAGTTATGATCAGCAAACCACATCAGAAGGTACTCGCTTGAAATGTAAGTGCTCTAAAAAAAATTCGTAAGTGACTATCCCTCCGGACATTCGGGGTGATTGCCAAGGTGCATTAATCTGTTCTCTAGATTGCCATGTTCAATATTAGATCTCAAGTAATTTATTTTCTGAAACTCAATCGAACGCTTCTCGGGTTTTCTCGATCTGCGCCGCAAACGTTCTGCAACAAACAAATTTGGGTTTGAACGTCGGTCTGCACGATATAATTCACCAGATAAATCGAAAATTGGATGTTATCGAAATTTTGAAGACCGACATCGACCATGTGAAATCATTTATTGCATCTATGGATTCAAAATACGATTTATTGATTGGAAAATTCAGTTCCCTTGAGGGTGAAAACGCACGGCTAAGTGATAGGGTTTCGAGGCTTGAGAATAACGCGAGTTGTGGCCATCATGATGATCTTCTCTTTATGAAAAATGAAGAAGCGCGTGACATCACCGACTTGCAGCAATACAATAAACGTAATAACGTCTAGATATTGAACGTCCTCATCACCGTTAATGAAAATTGCTCCGAGATCTTGGGTCATCTCGCCCAGTGTGTCTCTCTCGATATTGGCGAGAATGATATTGAGGCTGCACATCGCGTTCCCACATATCGTAGTGACGTTTACCCTCCCATCGTGGTCAAGTTTTTCCAGTGAGCCAATTTTCTTGCTGTAGTTATATCTTTACGGCCGACTGCCAGAAAGTTCAAACGCGATCACTCCTGGAATTTCCTGTGGACTACAAATAGTGTAATTAAGCTGCGGAAAGACGATTCATCTGAAATCATAATTGTGGATGATCTCGAGACATTGAAGAATATTTAGTATTAGTGGCGTGGGGGATTTCCGATTTCTACGGACAATTCCAGACTGAGTACAATACTTTTCCTAAATTGTTTTCTTTACGTGAGTGTGCATCGAATCTAATAATTCTATCCAGAAATACATTTATAACTCTTCATTTCAATATCCAATCCATTTCCAGTAAGATATATAATTAACAATATCATTAATGATTTTTCCAAAGCGTTCCCGGTATAATTTGCTTTTCCAAGACTTGACTTCAGCCCGGAAATAAGGTTAATATCAATGATTATCATGGTTTTTATGTAATCGTGAACGATTTAATGCCAACCACAGTGGTGCTGGAATCTTTGTTTCGAGCAATCTAATTCTTTCGATATAAATAATTTTACTCCCTCTTGCCCAACTTTGAAAATCCTTGTTATATAAAATGAATATCACATTATTGCATCTATTTATCACCCACTTCAAACTGGCATTAATTTATTATTTGGTCATATTAGTAAGATCTTCAACTATATGCATTGCACTTCAACAAACCAGTATCTTGATGATTTCAATGTTAACATTGCCCATCTCGAATGAAGCTAACCACCTTATTGATAACTTGGCTTGTCATGGAATGTCAAATACCATCACTAAACCAACTCGTATAACACTTAACTCCTCCACTTGTTTAGACTTATGTATAACTAACTGTAAGACCATGAAATCGGCGTTTTGTTTTAACCTATCTGCGATCATCTACATATTTTTGTTTCATCTGTTGTGGATCGGAAAAGTTGTTCAAACCCCCCCCCCCCCAATAGCATAAAAATCCGCTTTTTAAAAAAATCAAACATTCAATTATTTAAGCATAAACTGAGTACCCTTGATTGGTCCTATCTTTATCGCGAAACAAATGTAA
The DNA here is from genome assembly GCF_987345545.1 of Pholcus phalangioides. Lineage (NCBI taxonomy): Eukaryota > Metazoa > Arthropoda > Arachnida > Araneae > Pholcidae > Pholcus > Pholcus phalangioides. The sequence continues at coordinate 10,674,190 of NW_028301600.1, forward strand.
ACATGAGTTATAGCTGATTTTTGTCCATGTGTAGCGAGTTATAAACTGCTTTCCATTTCATATCCTTCTAACAGACGATGACAGAAAACCTTAGATGACTCACGATATTCAATCTAACATAAATGAGAGGAATAGAACACGCGATGACTGGAATACTTTTAAAACGTAGTAGTCATATCGTTGAAGTAGTCTTTCTTCCGATTTTCAGCAGAAATTAGAATAATTAATAAATTCTGCAAAATTAGAATAATAGGAAAACGTGTTATTCATTGTGGGGAGAATCATCTTCACAAAATATCTGGGCTTGTTATTGCTAAAATAAACACCTTTTAAGAAGGCTAAATATCCCTTCGATGCCGGTGAAAGGGTTAAACGACATAATTTGCATAAATACAAATATAAATTGTCAACTTTTTGAATGAAATGCAATCTATTTAAATTCGTTGCAAGTTTTTTCCAGGATTTTGCTGTAGTACGTTTCGATATGAACAATTTTTTATAATTTGTCGGGAAAAATTTTTGTGTCCCGTGTTTTCCAATATTCGTTTCGATAAATTATGTTTACCATATCTTTATAACTTCGTAATACAGTAGAACCTCATTATAACGGACAGTAACAAAATTGTAATATTAATAAAGGGTGCTCATTTTTATCTTACGAGCGTTACATTTCCATGCATAATTAAATATCGATCGTTATGTTTTGCGTAAAGATGGATGCTCTGCATGACTCGTACTGTTCGCCAGCCAGAAAAATTAAGACTAATGCATATTGTATACGTACACATCTTTTCAATTCAACCTTTGTGTGGAAGGCTATTTTATTTGATATACAGGGTATCCATAATTAAAGAACCCTATTTCAAAGCTGCCTACAGCCGAAACCAGTCATTGGAAAATTGTGAAATTTTTCGGATTACTTAATAAAGGAATGGGAATTTCTTTGAATGAAAAAAAAAGAGCCACCAGAGGGCGTATTATTTTAAATACATGTAAATGCTTTTTCACATCACGCAGCAGCTGTTATAAAACCTTGAAACATTCGCGGAGATAAAATACGACACATTGCGGGTATGGGGGGGGGGGGTGTTAAGAATATTCTTAAAAGACATTTTACACAGAAGAACGTGTTATCAGCCGGCACTTCACTAAGGTACGGCCTCCCTGATCGCCAGACCTCAATCAATGCGATTTTTGGCTTTCGGGGCATTTGAAACATTTGGTAAGTCGTGTGACACAACCCAAGTACTTCACATTATCTTAAAGACAACGTTTCACGGCATATGTTCAACATTTCCAATCGCACACTTCGCTTAACTGTAAAACATGCTATCTTTCAGATGGTAGCTGAAAATGGTGACTACAAGCGGTAAACTTGAAAGCCTGGGTGCATGATGATGTTGTCAGTTCATATATACACGTATACATCAGATTAGTCGGCTCCGACGTTGACGGGAGACAATGAATCTCCACCCATGCTGGTGGCGATATTTGGAACTAATTGGGTTTTTTCCGGGAAAAAAATTCCCATCCCTTTATTAAGTCATCCACAAAATTTCATAATTTTCTGCTGGCTGGTTTTGGCTGTAGGCAGCTTTGAAATAGGGTTCCTTAATTACGGATACCCTATATAATAGACACTTTACAGCTATAATTATTGCACTGTAATAGATGTACACCTTGTTGCATCACAACCCTATAAGAATTATCAAGTATAAACTGGACTTTCATTAAAACAGACAACCTTTAGCGTCTATTAGTCCGTTATAATGACGTTTTAGTGTATTGCTAATATTATCCCGAAATTTTACGAAAGTTATGATAAAGAAAATATCAAAGCATCTCTTATCAAAAGTTTGAACTGGTACTATAGAAAATTTTTTGAAGCAAATAAACTAAACAGGCAGATAAAAAAAATACAATAATTTCAAAATATTTCATAAATGTATGTAGGCTGTTCTCTGAATCTGGAATACGAACACGATAATAAGAACTTGCTTTAAAATCAACCACTTTATTTTTTTTCCTCGATAGTTTCCAGTTTACAATCCCGAGATACAAAGGCAACAATACTTTCTCTGACCAATCGTCAGAATTCAAGTACATGACTCTCATTCGCAAAGTACAGCTTTATAACAAGTGTATATAACTGTATTATTCAGTTGTTTTCCCATAAATAAGTTAGTTTTATATGACAGATTTTGCGCAACCATTATATACAGAGATATAAATTTATGAATGAACTAAAAGAACGCGAATAGAGGGAAGATACTAAGATTGTAAAAATTTTATGAAATATACTTTTTCATTAATAAGGGATAATTGCGATGGAAAAATTGAAAAATAATCGGATTTGTGTTTCCTAAGATGCCTAAGAAGAACAGGTTAAATTCATTAGTGATTAATTATAGACGTTTGGAAATTGGAAAAAAATAATTAAAAAGCTTTTCACGGCTAAGACTAATGAAATAATAACTCATTAAAAATTGTCTCGTTTTTTTCATCTAAAATTTAACTAATCAATGATAAGCAGGGGGGATGTAGGTGGTCCTATTTCAAACATGGCGAAGGAAATAAATCAGTAAGGTACATTACTATTGGTTATATAACAACTTGATAGAATAACATCTTTTTCATGCCGGTATCGAATTTCGAAAGTTTACATGTGCCTGTTGACACCCATGTACATTCCAGTTTGGTTTGCTCCCTTGTTTGTACCATACTGAAGATTGATGATACCTTCTCCTGCTCTCAGTTGCTCTTCAGTAAATTCTCTCTTGTTTTCTTCGGCAGGCTTGGGTCCGAGGCATGGACCTCTGTAGTCGGGATGCGTATAGCACTAGAACGAAAATATTCGATATTTTTATGATGCAGACACACATGTATAATACAGCAATTGTTAAACTACGTAATTAGTACTGATTTCAATCTTGTCGGAAGTCATAAATGAGAATTCTCGTTTTATGCGTTTTAATGCAGATCTTGGTGATTTCAGTGTTTTGATATCAGATGTATTGTGACTTCGTGAGGTCTCAGCCAGTTTCATCTGTTGCCAGTGGACTATCTGGAAACTTGTAGTTTTATAATAGATAGATTGCAGTTTCAATATCCGTGTGCGCTTTTTCCCGAGCACCGAGGAGAAGTACAGGGTGGCCGAGAAGTGTATATATATATATATATATATATATATGACACATTTTAAAAAAATGAGGCAATTGGCAATTGACATAAAATGGTGCGCGGTTTGCACTAAAATATTTATTATGGCTTTGATTTTTTTTTTTGATAAATTACAACAAATTTCACTCGCTGTAAAACGAAAAACTCAACATGACACATAAAATGCAACACTAACCGTGCACAAATAATGCTTATGATAATTTGTGTTGCATGAAACTATCACATTTTAATGAATGCCCTTTTTAGCTCGGTCTACATCTAAACGGGTGAAAGAGCGCTCATGTTGAAATAAGGTAGTTTTATGTAACGCAAATTGTCATGAACATTAATTATGCACTGTTTGTGTTGTATTTTATGTGTTATGTTGAGTTTTGCACTTTACAGCGCCACCTGTGAGTGAAATTCACTTTTTTAATTTATAAAAAAAAGCTGTAGTTCATAATAAGTATTTTAGTGCAAACCGCACCTTTTTGTGCAACTGATTGATTTGTTATAAACTTTTAAAATGTATCCACGACTTCTCGTTCACCCTCTTTAATAACCTGTATAACCAACCATCCTACCTTTTCTGCATTCTAACGACACCACGGGATAGAATTTTTTTTTTTTAATTAGCGCTTTCAAAATTATTTATTTTTAATTAAAATTACATAAAATCCATTTGATGTAATTCAATAACATTGAGTTGGTATCATAGCCATTAGAAGAATCAAATTGGCGATAAAATTTTCTAGGGAGGCGCGCCTTCGTGCCCTCTTCAGAAGCCAATTCTGATGACTAGCCCACAAAATTACCTATTGACTTGAAGAGTAAATTAGCCCGCGTAAGGAAGGACAAGCGTTTAGTATTTGTATCAACTTATCATTTGAAAAAGTGTAAATGCAGTAGTTTATAAAAGCTAATCTTTAAAAATTGATTATAAAGTGATACTGATTCACTAAATGAGCTTCAAAAACCATAATGACCATAGTTTGCTATTTTGATTGTCACTCATAAACGTTTGATCACTATTCATTTTAATGCTTTAACATTTAACAGCTTGAATTAGTGCGCTAAAAGAACTTAAATTCTTGCCCGTTTTAATCAACTTTTCTGAACGTACATGCAACTCTGTAATAGCAAAATACAAGTAGACACAACTCTCGTCAAAAAAAAAAAAAACTTACAGCACGGCCCAGAGCCATAAGGCATTGGGTAACTTGGGGGATGTTTCTCCTTTCCCATAAATCAACAGTTTGGAAGACATCGATTTCAGGAACACCCCATTTCTTGGCAGCTTCTTGGAAGCGATTGATGTTCTCCATCATCTTGAACTGTCCTCCAGAAGTATTGATTTTCTGTATGCATCCGGGCATCAGTTTGTTCATCAGGCTGGAAAAAATTATCGATATTCATTTTTCATAAATTTTTATTAGAACGTAATAAAATATTTATATTTTTTTTAATTCGATGAAAGAGCTCTTGAACAGTAATTTCCTTAGCCGTAGCAAAAATATAGAATGTCGCAAAATTAATTTTAAAATCTGATTTCAACTTGGATCCATGTAAAAATGAAAATAAAATGTTATTTTCAAAAATTAATTTACTGAAAAATTTTATAAACATGTCCATTGAATCGAAATTGGATTTTATATTATAAAGAAAGATAATGTTTAACATTATTATGCGTACTTGCAGAGGATAACGCCATCTCGTAATACTTCATCATATGTTCCAGGAGGTAATTTCTGGCCTAAAATTTGCTCAATCCATGCAGCAACTTGTTCTTCAAGCTGGGGATCTCTTTTACCAGCAAGCTATTTTAAAATGGAAATACAGATATTTATTTCTCTTTCGTAAAAGTTATTATAAAGCTGCTGTCAAGATGATGATAAAAAGTTATTGATCCGTTATGCGCATGTGCGCTCAAAGTGTTAGGCAATGGGACTAAATAAAAACAAACCCGGTAAGGATGGTAATTGGATCAGCCTTTCGAGTTAGTGGGTGAAATTTTTCAAAAATCTAAAAAGAAAAAAAAACTGGCAAGAGGTTGCACTTTGCAGAATAGAGACGTCACTATTTGCTACTGAAAATAAACGTTGGTTCCGCCTACACCGATGGCTGGGTCCTCCATTTTTATGTCACGTGCCATACCCCAGCCACTACACATTCTTTTGCTGTCATTTTTTTTTCTGTATTTTGTCTATGCTGTTGAGAGGTATGCTACTCTCTTAAGAAGTCGTCTTTTCTTTCAAGAGAGGTGACAGAGAAATACTAAAAATAAATGTGCTCTCCAAATTTTCCTCAGCAGTGACAGAGATTGAGAAAATGCATATAAAGCTTCAACTGCTCACTGAGATATAAAAGCTCCATTTGGAATATGTTTGTCAAACCATATAACCTATTTCCTGCAAATTGGAAAAGAATTAATTCTTGGATCCCAAAAAATATAAAATTTTAAGGAAGCATATTAAGGGGGTTGGTGCACGCAAATTTTTCAAAAAAAACATTTTCTAATTTTTCAGTTTTCAAATACTATGATATTTTTTGTTTCTAACTACATCCAAAAGTTTTTATTCTACCTGTACTAAAAATATTTTAATATAAACTGCTGGCAGGCATTATATATGCTAATGTTTTCCACTAAAATGCTCTTATTTCAAAACTAAGTTTTTTTTAGATAAGGAACATTTTTTCGAACACCAGTCATTCAAATATCTTGAAACTTTGTGTGTCTTTCAATATTATGGTGTTACATACTTTTAGCATGAGGATTTTTCATTAAAATTACTTTAAAAAAAATTTGCGACACAAAATATGGGTAAATTTTAGTGATTTTTGAAAATGTTGCATGTTGAAATTAAAGTTCCAGAAAAAAACCAACAATTTTAAAATCCTAAATGCTCCTGTTATATTGTATAAAAATATCCATAGTATATGGGAAAAAAATTGAGTGCCTATAAAATGAATAGAAAAATTTTTAATGTTCCTTAAAGGAAGGAGATTTTTCCTATAGGGAGGCTAAGTTCATGCACCAACCCCTTTAAGCACCATAGTATATTTCATTAAAGCAAAATGGCTGTGATGTAAAAATACGGAATTAGCACAAGAGTTAGAATAATTATAAAGGAAGTTCGACAACTTTTTATCGAACTTTTATATTTCATGAGACTACCCACATCTCTGAGATAAGTTTGAAATAGAATTACCTTTAAGATTGATATGTTTCAGACAAAAGTTATACATTTAGATAAAGATCTATAATTCCATAAAATGTGCTTTTGTGTGTGTGTGCTAGTTTCCGAAGGTCTTACCATTGTTGGAATTCAATACACAATTATTATACAATCAAGTGTATCGAGTGCAGAGCTGCACTTACCAGACTTGGGGCCTGATGTAAAAATTTTCACTAGACCACTTCACGGGACGAAATATTTTTCGCTAATTTCTAATTTATTTAGATTTTCATAAACATTTTCATGGTGGCAGCGCAGCTATCCGGACAAATCGAAATCAATAGAAATTTTTTCCATTTCTATTACCGTAAGATTGAGGTCCCGGTGTGTCCACACCTGTCACACACACACCCCTAAGGGTGACTTTGATCGAGTATCTGATTTGAAAACCCCTCTGAAATACCTAAATAGACTCATTGTCAAAAAAACACTTAGCTGTAGAAAAGTAATTCCCATTGTCATTTGTCTGAGTAATTTTATTTAAAGGTTTCGTCCCAATATTACGCAATGTTTTGTGAATCTATTGAAATCTTGGCAACAAGCTGAAATGTTCTCAGAGTTGGACTCGTAACAGTTGGCTCGCTTCTACGGGTTTTATTTTTCAGCAATAAATCTCTCTTCCAATTGGACTCTTTTTATATGAACTGTTTAAATAATTGCTCTCCTATAAGAATTACCAAATGGTGATTGTCATGACATAATCCGCAATTTAAATTTGAAAAAAAAAAACCATTTACATATATTTACTCTTTCTTCACCAATAACTTATAATAATCAATTGTGATTGAGGTTTTTTGTGTGTTACTTCCAAAGTCTTTGACACATATCACTAAACCAATTGGTCCTTACAATAAAATCTTATCTATATAATAGTTTTATAATGGTTTTTCGAAGATTTTAATTCATAAAATTCTTTAACATTGATCAAAATGTTGTTTCATTATCCATGTCTGATTGACGCATGTGAAACTTTTTGACACATAAAACGGGACCTGTTTTGTGTAACATTGATCGGGGATTTGTTTTTCATCTTGATCAAATCCTGGCATCACACTTTATTAGTATCTTTATATCGTGCCCCCTTATGCCAGAAACATGAATATGCAAATTTTCACTTTTTTTGGTTTATCATCTAGTTGGGGGAATCACTTATTTTGCTATCTAAGTTTTAGCCAGAAACACGAATATGCATACCCTATTGAAACATGTTACGAAAATAATATTCATAGAGTACCATTCAAACGTCATTTCCCAAGTTTTTGAAATTTACACATTCGTGTTTCCGGGATAACGGGGACAATATCATCCGCATTCGCTACATATTTACGTCTCATCCTCTGGTTACAAGATCATCGAAATTAATCTGTTCCATTCGGTTATTATCCTGCTGGACTGGTGATTTTATTAATTATATCAAGTATTTAAACATTTGATCATTTTTGTCACACCACGGTCATTTTCTGCACACGAGGGCTAATTTTAGACCGGGACCTACAATTTATTGCCGATTCCGAACGGCAGGCTTGTTTTTTATACTCATCCAGAGGTTGGTGCGCTAACCCCTTGATGGGGGGGACTCCCTGCGGTAGCAATTTTTTCTGCGGTCACGTCGCCGTTTGTGTTGTACCCCTGTGTCAGGAAAGTTTTCTGACGAGGAAGAACCGGGTATCGAACTCGCGACACCTCTGAACATCCTTTGGTACTTTAGGCGAGTATCTTTTCGACCTGGGCTACCGCGCCCCAGTATTTAAACTATTCTAAATTTCAAAGTAAGTAATTTTCAAAGTAAGAAAACAATCGTTGGCGTAAAAAATCAATCCTTTGACACACAAAATTATTTCTATAGACTATTTGATAGCTCTAAAACCCATTATGAAAGTAAAACTTCAACTGTCAAATTCTGAATTGTCACCTTGACCGGAAGAACTCTCGCAATAAAAAAATCGAAATACTTAATGTTACAAATACATCTGATGGAAACGGAGTGAAAAGAAACTTATATAACAATCGGTAAAATTCACAAAATACATATTTTATATTAGAGTATTTCAAAATCGATATTAATACGTTTCTATATATATAGCTTTCTCTTTCAATTAAAAAAAAAATTACCAATTCACAATTTTTAATGACCTGTAAGGAAAATCTTCGAGCTACAAGTCTATTTTAATTAAATAAATTTGTTACTAATTAATAATATGTTAATAAGTTCTTACATACCAGATCTGGTAAATTTTTTCAACATATTTGAAAAACAAAGAATCTTTTAAACATACCACAGTGACAAATAACGAAGATGTGGACTTGAATCTTTTTAACTTATCTTGTAAATCTTTACCTGTTACATAGCTGGAATCCAATGCATGCATAATTTTTAGATGTCATTGTTCCTTAATACTATCTGAGTGTACAGTAACAGGTGTTTAAATTAAATAGAAAAGGTGTAAGGAAATACTAATTCACCTTACCGGCGCTATGAATCTGTGAAAGTTCCATGACCATAAGTATTATCAATATCTGTTGTAATAAATTTTATGCGATATCGTAAAGAATAAATACTTAAGTTGTGGAAAATGGAACCAATATTGGAATTTGAGATAAATAAATATGAGAGAATATTGAAATAAAGTGCATTTACCTTGTTAGCGACTTGAGCGCTGAGTCCGAACGAGGGTCCCCGATTTGCCATTGGTAAGCTTTTTTGCGCGTAAGTGGTTGAAAAGCGTGAGGGAAATCAAAAATGCTTCTTGACAACACTAAGTTCTAGAGCGAAATGTGACGTTTGAAAAACTGTGTTTGCCAAAAATACTCGTATCCTCCCTCTCTCTCTCTACCGTGGGTCAGCTATTGGGCTGACGAACCAGCAACTGCATTGGAGGCGCACACGTGAGCCAACTAGGAACCCAAAATAGGCAACACTTTAGGAGAGGCTCTCATCTTACCTGCGGGGGTGGCATTACTTATTCTCCTACTTCTTCCCTCAAGAACAGACCTCTACTGATGCATGACTAATAGCTGTACCTTAATTAAGTCTATGGGGTTCGAAATGAAGTCACACATACGGTTGATATCTAAATTTTCCAAGAAGTAAGTTCACTTGCCAACATGGCAATCCTCATCCGTCAAACTTATCATGCTTTTCTAATTCGCGTTACTTTTCATCCGCTGTCTGCGTGTGATGATAGTCATCATTTACGGATGATATTTCCTTGGAATGTTATTCGTCGACACTGTTTTCACTTCATAAAGCAAACATATCTTTTGTCCTGGCACGTGACGCGTCATAGCGTGAAATACGGCTTTCGAAAAGTAGCGACGCTAGCCAAGTAGACTTTCCCACGTTTTTGTTTCTTTTTAAAGTAAATAAAAAAGCTCATCAAAGAAGACCTCGTGTTGCAGAGAAGAACACACATCGTTCCTCTCGTGTTTATTTACAGACACACGCTATCCAGGAAATGCAAACCGAGTATTCCCAAGGAGCGAATAAATCTTCGTAGTATGGTTACTATGTTCAAGAGTGTCCCCCCCCCCCCAAACGATAATTAATAAAAGAAGCTAAGTAGAAATAAGATTGCCTATTTTTTTTTCACAATTTTGTGCATTGTATTAGGTCGTCCCGAAAGTTCCGGGTGTTTTCTCGCGAGTTTTTTTTAGCAAAGAAAAGATATTTCTAGACTCAAGACTTATTATATCTGTCTCAAAGTCATGCATGCTCACCCCATGGCCCGCGGGCCAAATGTGGTCCTCGGATTCATATTATGTGGCCTGCCACCTCAAACCTTTTTTTACATTAAAAATGAACTAAGCGGCACATTTACAGATGACAAGGGACCAGCGACACATTCCCAGATCGTTTGAATAAATCGCGACACATTCCCAGATCGTTTGAATAAATCGCGACACATTCCCAGATCATTTGAATAACAAGTGGCACATTCCGAGATCACATGAATGACCCCGGGACATATTTACAGATCACTTGAGTAACCCGCGACAGTTATAGAGCACTAAAGCGGCTCGTGGTGCAACTTCACATCACTCAAGCAACTGGCGACGCATTTACGGATCACCTAAGTGACCTACGGTACATTTACAGATTCCTTGAGTTAAGTGACCCGCAACATTTTTACAGATCACTTGAATGACCTGCGCACAGCTTCGGGCACTTTCAAATTTCAGTTCTTGAACAATTTAATCAATGAAGTGTGTGTGTGGGTGGCAGAAAATTAATTTATCTGACTTTTGACAGTCTGCATGAACGAATGGATTTCCCACGTAATGAATTTTAAACGGAGCAAAAAATAAACGAAAGAGAGATGTTTGCACCATTATGTTGACCAGATGGTGGTACGTCTGGTCAACATGATGATGTGATACGGAGTGGAATTTGTTTTTAATCACCTAAGAAAAAGAGAATGTTAAAAATGAGTCTTTTTCGTGCCGTCTTAAACACGTTACGCACTAAATATCGATCCATGTGCAGTATGTCCGGCTAGTTTACTGAAATAGAAATTCTACCAATTATCGAGTGGTCAATTTTGGGTTTTTTTTTATTTCTGTCTTCAACAATATTGAACAGCTTACGTATAAATATTCAAAATACACCAACTACGATAAAAAGCTAAATTACACGTTTCAATAGACTTCCAACTTCCTCGTGTTGTCACACAAAAAAAAATGCACATTTTATTATGATAAAAAACAAAATGGGTATCACCATTATTGATCTTTCATTTATTGTGGTATTACACTTGAGGCGTTCATACGTGATTAGGACTAGAAGCAGCGGTTTGAATTGCGTAGTTTTGTGATTGGATGATAGTCATAGCGGGTCACACACACACATGCATATGTCTTATGGTTAATTTTCGCTACGTACCGTAAACTGGGGTTACTTGAACCTAAGACAAACTATTCACCCATATAGCATTTAAACCAATAATGATCCCCTTTGGGGGTTGCATTTTGAGAAATCCCGTCTTCATGGGTGTTTACATTATGAAATATTGTAAGTTGTGATAAGTAATGATTTCCCCATACATGGCCCCTACACGGGTAGGACTGACAGGGCCCGAGACGATTGTCATTTTTTTTTCACAGTATAAATTAACTTACTTTCTTTCAAATCAAGAAAAACTCTAGTCTATCGCCATGGGCAATTTACTACTGATTGAGTTGTGCCGGAAGTGTCAGTATGTGTACCTAACAGTCTGAGTGCGTTTATAGTGTTGTCGTGAGTTTTTAGTGGTGCGGTATATACTGTATATTACAAATTCTGAGTGAAGTTTGCTGCTTGAATATTTGTGCTGTTGTAGACCCGTTGCTCTCTGTAGCGAGATTTTTTAACTGGGAGATAGGCTCGCATTCGCACCTCGAAGTTGGGAACCACAGAAAACAAACTTCAGCCGACCACCACTGCGGGGGCGGTGGTGTTTGAACCACGACCTCCTATATAGGAGGTTTGAACATGGATCCTCGCAATGCGAGGCCGTCACTCTGACCACTCCACCACCACAACGGCGCTATAAATTAACTATAGAGGGGCTTGTCAAAAGTCTCAGCCTAGAGGCCCTGCTCTAAGATACAGGGGGTATGGTCCCATATAGACTTCGAACCGCTTTATGACCCCCTTAGAGGTTCAAATTTAAAAAGTCTCTCCTTAATGAGTTTTCTCATCATAAAATAAAACAACTGACTAAATTTCATATTTATAGCTTCAGCGATTTCGGCTCATCGATGAGACTCCATATAACCTTTTGAACCCCCTTTAGGGGCTGAATTCTGAAAAATCCATTTTCAGTGAGTCTCTACATTAAAAATAAAAATACTGATCAACTTTCAAAAATTTTCATATTTGTCATGCCTCTGTATAACCTTTAAATCTTCCCTGGTGACCCTTTTAGGGGTGAAAATTTCGAGAAACTCTTCTATAGTGAGTGTTTGCATGATGAGATGGAACTACTGACCAAATTTTATATTTGTAGCTTCACCGATTTCGGCTCAGCGTGACTTCTCTATGTAACCTCTGAATCCCCCCCCCATCCCTTAGGGATCGACTTTCTAAAAACCCCTTCTTAGTGAGTCTTTGCGTCATGAAATAAAACTACTGACCCAATTTCATGTCATAGCTTCAGCGATTTTGGCTCGGCGATGATGAATCAGTCAGTGAATCAATCAGTCAGGACATGTTTTATATGTGTAGACGATTGTATCCACGATTGTTCACAACATTTAGCAGAGAAAGTTAATAAAATATATGCTTTATACAAAATAACAAATACATAACAAGAAATTTAAAATTACATATTGTTCCGCATAATGTGTCTCACAAGCACTCGAGAGGGCAAAGCACGAAGCAATTTGAAGGACAACACGGATTTATTTTACAAAATAGTTATGTACACGTATTCGCGAGCAGACATTTGCCTATACACGTTAAACAGAGAGCCCTGAAAGCTTGTCTTTCTCTCTCTCAACTCCTTAGTTTCGCTTTGGCAGCATTTTTATACAGCTATAGAAAAAACGAGAAACTTCTCCACCATTCTCCCGAGATTCCATTCTTTCCTTTCAGAAAATTTCTCTCTGCGGTATGACCAAGGTTTCTAGAATATATATGACATCGTCAAATCATCGGAGTTGTTGCCAAACTCGCCAATTCTGTCGCTAATTTGGCGAGATTTGCAGAGAAATGCCCATTTTTACATAAGATAATGACTATTTACAGGCAAAAAATGGCATAATAAATGATAAAGTAGGACTATTTGCATAATTTTCGTAACAATATATAGGGTGGTTTCATAATTTCTCTTGCCTTGCCACATTTTACTGGCGAATCGTTGATCCTAGAGGCATACTTCCAATTAGAAACGGTAACTAAATAACGTGTAAAACCCAGATTTGCCATTAATGTTGCAAAGAGTTGTATAGTTATCAAAATATAAAAATTATATATAACTTTCCATACGGACACCCTATCCTCAAAAACCCTATTGGAAAGTTGTTGCCATGTCTTTCCTGAGACCAATAAAAAAAGTTTTCACCTTTTGAAGTGCAACATTGGATGAGATATTCGAATTCAAAGATCGGAGAAAAGTTGGGAAAGAACAGCAAAAACTAACGGACAATGCTTCTTTTCCTCGTTTATGTTGTTCTTTCGCAACTTTTCTCCGTTTTGAATTCAAATATCGTCGCCGATATTGCACATAGAAACGTGGAATTTTTTCGTTGGCCTCAGGAGAGACGGCAAAAACTTTTTAATTGGGTTTTCGAGGACACTGTCCGTATAAAAAACGCATTCTTATATTTTGATAACTATACAAACCCTTGAAACATGAATGGCGCAGGGCCGCAACTAGGGGGAGCAGGTGGATCTCGCGGGCGCTGTACCAGAAGGGGCGAAAATTTCATTCTCCAACCTTACCTTCAACATTACAAGGGGGCGCCAAAATGCGCACTTGCCCCGGGTGACAAAGCATCTAGTTGCGGCCCTGGAATGGCGTACACGTTATTTAGATACTTTTCGAATGGGAAGAATGCCTTTAGTATCAATGGTTCACCAGTAATGGGGAATTATGAAATAATCCCCTGTAGATTAATGAAATTTAAATAATTGAAGCCGATATATATTAAATTTCGAACACTTTACTTTTCGTTCTAGATTCAAGAACATTATTTCTTCAAGAATATTTTATAGAACATACATTATTTATTCGATTTCTATAGAGTAGATCCAATTGTACATTCCGAAATTAATATTGATTTTGAAATTGTATGAGATGTATTCAGAGCCACCCTTAGGGGTGTACGACAGGTGTGGCCACACCTGGCTCGCACTTTGTAAGGCACCGCACTCACGGTAAATTATTGGAGGTTTTCACTAATTCTGAAATTATTCAATGCATCAATTGTATTTTCGTCAATTCTGAATTTTCATTAGTTCTAGAATTCTTTCAATTATTTTTAACTCATTAAGTCTAAAATATTCAAAATATATGTATTTTCGAGAATTTTTTTTTCTTTCATTAGTTTAAAAACTAGTAATAGTTGATAGAATTAAGTTACAGTCAAACCTCTCTTTCTCGAAAACCGAAAATAATCATTGCATTTTCTTTACTAAATCAATGAATTTTCACCTCTCTGTCTCGAAGTCATTTTCGAAAAACTATCTCGTAGGCCAAGCCCGATGATGGTAAAAAGAAAACACGAAAATATTCCTTTTCTGGTCCTAGTAGCCGAGAGCCCTGTATAATTATTATGGTAGTGTATTGTATTCCTTTTCTTGCTTTTCTCTGGAGGTGAAAGGAACTGATAAGAAAGGATTATTCGTATTACAGCCAATTATGTTGATGGATCTTGTCGATCATAGGCGGATACTGTGATTGACGGACGGGTGGATGCCATGTGTGGATGGCTTATTCAGCATGGCAAAAAGTCAGCCAAGAGATAATTCAAAGTTGCTTCAAGAAAACTACGGGTTTTGAACCAATCATCTGAGTGATGAAGGAATCAGATCTGGCAAACCAACTCGAATTTCAACAAATCTCTGAAGAATGTTGAAAATGGAATTTCAGAACATTAGGGCATTACTAAAAAAAACACGTGAAAAAAAATTCAAATGTATTTGCATATATAGTGTGATTGAACATTGATTGCGTAACTTAACTGATAAATTTCATCAGTGTGTAGTAAAATATAGTACGGTATTTTTTAGTTTATAATCAACCGAATTTTTCGCCATTTTTTGGAGTGCTTTTCCTTGCTTACAAAAAAAAAAATCAATTTCTTCGAAAACTCTATCTCGAAATTTTTTTCGGTCCCGTCAGATTCGAGATAGAGAGGTTTCACTGTAAATGAAAATTAGTTTACCTTCATTGCTGAATTTCTATCAATTTTTTGTGTTAATTTACATTCAATCGTGTTTTTTTATGGTATTTCAATTTTTTTTATGGCATTTCAAAGTATTCCCGTATATTCTTAAATAATAGATGCCGATTTCCCTCCCCACAAAATATATGAAATCGGAGCAAAGGGGAGAGCCTAAACATTTTTTGTGCCCCGAAGTTGGAGACGCACAGAGCCCCGCGTCTGGAAAGGGCGGCCCTGGATGTTATATGTAGTAATTTTTACCTGAAGCTAAGTAAAAATTGTAAGTGAAACCGTTTCCTACCCCCTCCCCTTTTCTTTCTGCCATTAGTGTCTTCAAATTGCTTACCAAGTTACGAAACCACGGTTTTAAATCTTTATCTAATATGATCCTGTTAATTTTCTAGTTTATTCTTAATCAAGGAAACATTTTCTGGATATTATGCTGAGGTGAACTCGGAAAGAAAAGTCATCTTGTCTCCACCGGGACTCGAAGTCAAGCCCTCTTGCATACAGGGCAAGCATGCTACCATCTACACCACTGGAGACACGACCTTGCCTTCCTTATTTCACGCACTGTGGCGTGAATCGCTCAAGTAGAGGCATTAATAGCCTCTCTTAACTTCATGAATTGGCCCCCAGGTGGGACCGTTTAGAGAGATAGATGGCTTTTTCTCAGCCCAAGATATCAAGGAAACATTCTATTTTCCGGATATTATGCTGAGGTGAACTCGGAAAGAAAAATCATCTTGTCTCCGCCGGGAGTCGAACGCAGATCCCACCTGAGGGCCAATTCCTGAAGTTAAGAGAGGCTACTAATGTCTCTACTTCAGTGCCTCACGCCACGGTGCGTGAAATATGGAAAGCAAGGTCGTGTCTCCAGTGGTGTAGATGGTAGCATGCTTGCCCGGTATGCAAGAGAGCCTGGGTTCAAGTCCCGGCGGAGACGAGATGACTTTTCTTTCCGAGTTCACCTCAGCATAATATCCAGAAAATAAAATATTTCCTTGATATCTTGGGCTGAGAAAAAGCCATCTATCTCGTTATTCTTGATTTTAATTTTAGTTTCGGAAATTAAAATCAATTAAAATAATTCATTCTAAAAACATCAAAAATATAACCATTCCTGTAATTAACTTAAAAATACACGTGAATTCTGTGTTCGTCAACTGATTAATTTTATATGTTTATATTTAAATATGTATATGTATATATATTTTCTTTGTTCAGTTGAAATCGTATATACTTGTGTAAAAGCCGAACCCCCCCCCCCACTTCAGGACCACCAAAACTGCAGTAAATTGAAAACCCGTGTATAAGCCGACCCCAAAAAATCCGTGCATTTCAGAGAAAGGAAATTCTTATATTTTCATGCAAAATGAATAGCTCACGGAAATTTACAATAGAAAATGGTTCAAACTTTTTAATCCGTTTCTTCCAAGTCTCCAAGCTCATGGTAATCCATCAGATCATCATAGGGGGTGCGGCATCTTCGTTTTTATCTTCATCTGGGCTGTCATCGCCATTGTCATTTTCAAAGAGGATATCATCTTCAGTTCCGTCCATCGCATTGCTGATGCAACACTTTTTGAATGATCGGATGACAATATCGGTGGAAACAGAATTCCCCGCCTCGTGTATCCATTGACTCACTAGGCCAATGTCAGGTTTCTTCAAGGCACCACTTCTTGTAGTTTCTTTATCATCGGAACTCATCCATTCGATCCACAAATTCCTCAAATAGTCTTTGGAGGCTTGTTGATGCTCACATCTAAAGGCTGTACAATCAACGTTAGCCACCACCAACCAATGATGTTTTCGATTTCTTTGCCTCGGCTTTGACATTATCGATTCTGTGGGGTTTGAACATATCCCACACCAATAATGCCGGTTTCTCGAACACTGCTTTGACATTATCGATTCTGTGGGGTTTGAACATATCCCACACCAATAATGCCGGTTTCTCGAACACTGCTACAAAAATGACTACTGATTGCGGGGGTCGATATTTTCTCATCCAAAACTGACTCGAGTATAAGCCGACCCCCCACTTGAGGAACGAATTTTTCCACAAAAAAATCTCGGCTTATACACGAGCATATACGGTATATAATTTTATATATATATATATATATATATATATATATATATTATATATATTATATATATATATTATATATATTATATTATATATATATATTATATATATATATATATATTATATATATATATATGTATATATATATATATATATATATATAACTTTATTAAAATATTAACCAATTAGTACTGTAACAAGGCTGTTGTATAATTCAATTAACTCTTTAACTTATAGTCCTTCCAGTGGGTCAATATAAGTCCCTTGGTGTCACGGAGTGTCTATCATCGTAATGTTAGTTTTTTGTGGAGTTCTATTGTTTTGTGTTTTTCTAAGTTTGATTGTATGTTTTATTTGTTGTGTTCAGTTCAATAAAAAAAAATCAGTGCTGGTAATGACCTCGCATTTCACAGATTTGTTACTCGGGCATCAATTTATAGCAAACTCAGACAGGTAGGTCCCCATACTGAAATACATCGGGTCTGCCAAGATATAAAAGTGCCTTGAAGTGTTTTCGATTGCTAGTTCCGTGTAACCACGTAGAACATTATGAACACAGACAGCGAGTCTGCGGTTCACTAAAGTCTTGTACTCATGCCAAGCTAGGTCAGTCAAGTTTTCCGACGAGTGGGTGAGAACTATATATAAAAGTAAATGAGGTTCCCGAAATGGCTCTTCCGTCTTGGTTCACGGATGAAAAATCTTTTCTCTTTAAGTGATTGGCGATTGCTCCTTCTCACCTGCTCTCAACAGTAAAAAAAATCGACTCGCATGATATACACTGAAGTGCCAGAAAAACTGTACAGATGAGTGTTTGCAAATAAATGAGGAATGCAATCAATTAACATAACTCATGCGGTCAGCAGCGACTATAAAAGACAACAGGTAGCTATACGGAAGTTGTTAGATCGGGTTTTACTGCTCAAATTTCAGCTTATCACGGTTCAAGTGACTTTGAACGTGGTTTAATAGTAGGCGCTCATGAGATGGGTCACAGCATTTCCGAGGCAGAGATGAAATTTAGACATTTTGTGCACAATGATTGCAAGAGCGTACCTTGAATATAAAGAATCTGGAAAAACATCAAATCTCCGACAAAGGTGAGGTTGGAAAAAAGACCCTGAAGGAATTTGACCAACGACGGTTGACAAGAATCGTTTCACGAGATGGACTGTTGGCAACTGGAAACACGTTGCCTAGTCTGACTAGTCGTGTTTTCAGTTTTATCGGATTGGACGTATCGGGTATGGAGAAAACCCCATAAAACCATGGCACCAAACCCAGAGTGCACATAGGTTTATTGTCATGTGCGCTGGACTAGAATGAGATCTAAATTCTCCTTTTAACGACGCATTTAAAACTACAGGGTGGGGGAAGGGATGCATACTTTCCCCGGCCAAAAATGTGTTTGTTTAGTTGCGGCTCTGGGTAGCGGTCGTCCAGCCCTGACAGCCCTTCCATTGTGGTTCCATGCGAAAAGATATTGTAGCCTCCTAGGCTGTGTTTTTTGGCGGGCCCAAATGACAGGTTTTTCACGGGGGCCCCTCTATATGTTTATTACCATAATATAGCAGTTCATAGTTTGATAGTTGTTTTCGCGTGCTAATGTAAATCTGGCGTGCATCGGACTGCCTCCCGAGAGCGCTGGATCGGGAAAAACCATTTTAGAGGGCCACAAAATATTTAAGCCCATCCCTGACATAAACAGACGAACGTTTACAGCTGAGCAACCGGGACATAGACCCGTGATACTTGTGCTATTTAGTAGATTGATATAAAAATTAAAAATTCGTTCGTGGTGGCCCACGTTTGGTTTGGTAGAATGTAACGTTCAACCAAATATATATCACCAATTGTCACCAAACGGACCGAATTAGCACCCAGCTACAATATAACATAACATAATTTATTTGTCCCATCAATTTCACTAATACTATACAAATTAGAGTTTACAATTAAATTACATATTTTACAATATTTGAAGTTAATACAGCGTGTTTCTCAACCTTCTTGTTCCCAAGGTCCATTAAAATGTATGAAATATTTCGACGGACCACTGTGTGTAATGTTACTAAATGACCCGTGTTTTACGGGACATTCCTGTATTTTTTGTATTTAAAAGGCCCGAAAAACCCAAACTTCACACTTTTTTATAATTTAAGAGGCCCAATATTTTCTTTTGCGCCCGGTGCCTTGACCGATTTCAATCCACTACTGAATAGGGTTGTTAATAAATGGAATAGCTTATCCCCGAAGGTAGTAAATTCTAACACTATTGACACGTTTGAAAAGAAATATAACATGTGTTGGGGTAAATCGAGAAGCTATCCATACTTAAATAAGACAACCATAAATATTTTTTATGTGTGGGCATTGTATTGTATTTATCACGTATATATAGATATTAGTTATAATTGCATTTTTAATTGGGTTGCTGAATGAATGAACGCCAGGGTCTCCGCCACTGGACTTATCCCGTTGCCGAGATCTCTTCCAGCCCAGCTTCGTGGCAGTCTGGAACAAAGTGAGTGCACCTAACAGTCTGAGTGTGTAGCCAGTGTTGCGTCTGATATTTCAGTGCTGCCATCTATGCTTCAAATTGTGAGTGAAGTGTAATGATTGAATATTTGTAACGTTGTAGGCCTGTTGCTCTCTGTGGCGAGACTTTTTAACGGGGAGATCGGCTCGCATTCACGCCTTGAAGTTGGGAACCACAGAAAACCAACTTCAGCCGACCACCACTGTGGCGCCGGTGGGGTTCGAACCCGGATCCTCGCGATGCGAGTTTAATTGGGTTGCTGTATTTTAGAGAATTATGACATAAATATTTGTTATGGGTATCTTTTTCTCAGCCACCTCGTTGGGCATTTTACCTGTTGTAGCCTTGTATTTATATCAGAATATGATAAAATTATAAATATTCATCTCACATATTTATTCACATTCAACGGGTTTTATTTTCATGGGAACTGTATTTCGATTGCAATTTACTGTGATTTCCAATAGTCCCCCCCCCCCCCTTTTACCTCCACTTCCTTCATAATTTTTCAGCACTTTTAGCAATAATTGTTGATTTTGTCAACTTATAATAACGTTTTTGGCGACGCTTCCTGTAATTTGTCGTATTCATATCCCATTTCTTTACAATACAATACTTTATTACTGAGAATGTGGAATACAGAGAAAAGCGAGGGGGGGGGGATTACCAAGAAGCCAAATGGCTCTTACTGGCAATCACAAATTTCAATTTGGTATGAATCATGTAACCATATAAATAAATAAAAAGATTAACACAACGTGTGAACAGAAAGGAAAAAAAAACTAAACACAATCTGAATTGATATGGTGGCCGCAGGCATATGGTGATAATATTCAGATTGCAGGGAAAAAAAAAAGGAAAGTTCATTTATATAATGTAAAGGAGGTCCAAATGTAGTAAGGGAAAAGAAGGAAGTTATAGGAGAGGGAAATATTTATATATATTTTTTTTTTCATTGAAAACAGGTAGCATTTTATTTTTTTTTAAAGGCTAACAATGAAGCATTATTGTTAAGCAGTTGATTAGGCTACATTGGAGAAAATGCAACCGATAGCCTTATTGGTTGAATTTTTCAAGTTTTATAAATGAAATTTTATGAAACTTTTATAGTGTAATTCTGACCTTACGCAGAGTTATAGAATTTAGGAACAAGATATGAAAAATGTTTCTTACCAATCGTTTTATAGATTCTAGCTAGTAAATAGGTGGAATTGATTCTTGTAAAAGAACGGAAGGTGTTCAGAGGTAAAAAATGTTGTTTCTTAAATAAAATAGCTGTTGATTTGAAGAAATAGAGATGTCGAAGTGGCAATATATTTAGAGAATGGAAAAATTGTAGTGAGGAAGCACTATAATCGTTAGTTAATCAGTCTAATTATTCTTTTGTGCAAAGTGATCAAACGATATAAGTTAGTAATGTAATCACTGCCCCAGGCGATTAGACCACTGAGTAGTTGAGAGTGAAAAAATTAGAACAAAACTAAAAGGAAAGAGGAATTGACATAAGATTTGAGGTAAAAAAAATTTACAATAAATAACTAAGTTTGCTGTGAAGTTTTGTGATGTGAGAATTCCATCTAAGGTTAGAGTCAACATAAACACCAAGATATTTGATAGAATGTACTTGTTCAAGAGGATTACAATGACAATCGTTAAGGGAGCTGTTAGAATCATGGAAAACAATATTAATATTATGTGGAGGGTTATTAAGTAATGAAAAATAGATAAATTTAGTTTTGGATACACTAGTGGTTAATTTATTAGCTGAAAACCAGTTTTACACTTTAATTAAGTCTTGATTAATCGTGTTAGTCAACGTTTGGTCGTCTTTAGCGCTATAAATAATGACTATCATCAGTAAATGTAATGTTACCAACAATGTTAAGGTTACAAAAATCATTAATGAAAATGAGGAATAATAAGGGGCCAAGAACAGAGCCACAGAGCCTTGAGGGGCACCATTAATACTTTTCATAATATTGCTATATTTATTACCACATTTAACAAATTGGTATTTACTATGAAGGTAAGATCGTAAAAGTTTAAGAGGATATAACCTCTTATACCACAGAAACTAATTTTTTCAATCAAGATTTCATGAGAGACGCTATCGAAAGCTTTTCTAATATCGAAGAAAATAGCAACTGTTTTGTAAGATTTATCAATATTGGTGTAGACAGTTGAAGTAAAATCTAGAAGAGCGGATTCTGTGTTTTTGTTAGGTAGAAATCCATGTTGTTAGATTTATGTAAAAAAGGGAAAAGTCGAGTTTTTATTATGGTTTCAAACAGCTTGGAAACAGAACTAAGAATTGAAATAGGTCCGTAGTTACTGAGGTCGTTAGAATCACCGGATTTATAAATTGCAATAAGTGATGCAAATTTCAAAATATCCGGGAAAACGCCTTCCGAAATGCGAGAATTGATAAGAGTAGACATAGTGGAGACTGCGCAATAAAGGAGAATTTTTAAAATAGAAGAGTTTAGAATACCAGAGGAATCCGTATTTTTCCTAAATGAAATGTGATCACCAGGTGTTGAAATTTTTTCGTTAATATTCATTTTTACAGCGATTTCTAGATGCCCTACTTCAGTAATTTCAGCGATAATTGGCAATTTTATTGAAAATTTTATGTTTTCGCAACAATTAGCGATATATCGTATATGGGATCGCCATTTCCCGATGAAATATGGTCACCTAAAATATGAAGGTCTAGTTTTTTTCATCTGAACCCAAGAAAATGTTTTTAATTTCTGTTTCACAATTGAATAATTTTTCATTCAATTAGAATTAAATTATCATGCCTGCCCACGGACCACCTGTGCTCCGCGCACCATAGGTTGAGAAACGCTGAGTTATAATAGATATCGATAACCTATTTCAGCAAAGGAAAGAGCTATGAATTCAGAATTGAACAACAGTAATGTTTGTTTTCGTGATCAAAGTGACATAAAAAGGGCTTATTCGAATCAAAACGACGAAACGGCCAGAAAAAATATAAAAAGAAATAAACTATAGTGTTAGAAACAGGACCTAGCAAAAAAGCATCGATAAAAATGCTCATTTCAATGTTTCCTTGATATGTTGGGCGTGGAAAAAAGCCGTTTATGTCTCTACCGTCCCATCTGGGGGCCATTTCCTGACGTCAAGAGAGGCTACTAATACCTACTTCAGCACCTCGCCACAGTGCAAGAAATAGGGAAAGCAGGGTCGTGTCTCCAGTGGTGTAGATGGTAGCATGCTTGCCCTATATGCAAGAGGGCTTCGGTTCGAGTCCACGTCGAGACCAGATGATTTTTTTTCCGAGTTCACCTCGGCATAATATCCAGAAATAAATGTTTCCTTCATCGATAAAAAATTTTGAGTGGTCTCGCTTGTATGAAATTTTCCCCGAAATGAATCCAAGCTCATAATTACCCATGCACACATTAAAAATTTTATGGCATGCATATTTTAATAGAATCCAGATATTTTGAGCATTTTCATTAGCTAGCGGCATGATGAGATGATGAGAATCGGGAGGATTCCTGGAATTTATGCGGCTTTCACAACTTGCATCTCAAAAAAAACAAAAACCAACAACTACAGAATATTCTTATGACTCACATGGGAAGCGACTCATTTGCGGTGATGCGCACCAAAATGAATCTTCTAAAACAGACACTAATGCTGAAGAACTGTCACTTGTTAAGATCTATAGCCCTCGGAAAAAAGAGTGAGAAAGAAGGACGAGGTGTAAAAGCTAAAAAGAGGAAAACAAGTCTTGTCGCAACTGCAAGTCCGTAAATAACAGAGCAGTTGTACCATAAGCGTCATTACATATTGACAGCGCGATTTTTTTTTTTTTTTCATTTTTGGTACGAAAAGTGTCAGTACTAACCATGAGAGATGTTTTGCAGCAATTTCTACACTTTGAATAAAGGTGCTGGTATAGCGTATAATTGTGCACCGTCAGAAAAGAAAGCCTAACATATTGGAAACATTTTGTTTTTAACCGGGGGCCCCCCCAACTAAATACTTTTTCACCAGGGGCAAGCACACATTTTGGCGCCCCCGTGTAATGCAAAATGAGCAGTTAACGAGTGAATTTGATGTCTCTTCTAGTCCGGGGCACCACTACCTCCTACTCCCACGCCCCTAATTCCGGCCCTGGTTTTTAATATTGAAGAATTTTATAAAGAACGAAGTAGCATAGGATGATATAATTATACCTCAGAACCATACTATCAGTTTCGATCACCCCTCCCAAGAGTCTTCAAGCAAACATTGTTCCGGTTGCCTCATTTTTTTTTTCTTTATAAATCCTTAATTTTTTTTTTATTCTTTTCAAATTTCCTTTCGCTGAAATTTGTGCACCCTAGGAAGGGTGACCTTGAGTTTTCTTATAGTGGTAAGGTCTTGAGAGAATAACAGAAGCCATAGCCGGAGGAGGGTCAGCTGTATTCTCGCCAAAGATAGGTTCACGCTGCCTTGTCGGTGCAACTCACCCATACATACGCGTAGCGCCCCATGTGTAATTTTCTGCGAGCTAGAGGGGCAAACGTACACCTTTCAGTTTTCTTGGTAACGCACAATGAAGCACAAGGTTTCGAATAAGATGATTCTAGCTATTCTTTCCCCCCCCCTCCTTGTTTTGGCTTCGGTCCTTGAACATGAAAGCTTGAGGTGGACCAAAAAATGACAGGATCTTCGAAAAAAGCTACTTACGGGGTAAGTGAAATTTTTTTTTTTTTAAGTTTTAAAATATCTTGGTGAAGAAAATAAATTCTACAACTGTTGTACGACATCTGGAGTTTTCCCAAGGAATGAAGCTGCATTCTCTTGCGGATTCCCTGATAATGACATGAACAGGGGCCCAGAGGAACATTTGTGATTTTGCCGCTTGCGGGCTACACGAAAAAATTTTGCCACCTTTGCCCAATTCTAGTATTAAGTCTCTTGACAACTCTTTCCTCGAATTTGCAACCCTGTGCAATAACCCGCTTGGCCTCCCTCCACTCCTGCAAGTACACCTGTGATTCTAAGACACTCTTTTGGTCACTCCCATGCTCACACACTCATTTAGTCATTCACATTTTTGCGCATTGTTCTGATCACTCACATGCTTGCACATGCTCTAGGTCACTTTTTCATTGCTCACTGAGATGGTTCCTTGCTGGGTTACTCTTTTTATCATTTACACATGCTCTAGGTTATTCTTATGGTCATTCAAAAGCTTGCACATGCTCTAGGTCACTCACTGACCAGTCGCTCGTTCTGTAGGTCGTTCTTTTGGTCATGCACATGCTTGCACAAACTCTAGGTCACTATTTTGGTCATTCACAAGTTTGTACATGCTCTAGATAACTTTTTTGGTCATTGAAATACACTTCCACACTCTCTAGGTCACGCTTTTGGTCATTTACATGCTTGCACGACACACTAGGTAACTTTTTTGCTCTCACGAACTTGCAAATTCTCTAGATCACTTTTTGGTCACTCACTGATCTAGCCTCTAGCTGTCTAGGCAGAGGTGAATTTATTTAGGGTTATACAAAGTTTGCGCTCTTCTCCCAATTTCTTGGCCAATCATTCTTCAAATTTGACGCCCCTCTGAACATGCCACCCTGGGCTATGACCCGCTAAGCTCCCATATAGATACGCCACTGCAGTGCCCTCACAGGGTGAGGCTAACTGGGCTTCTCATCGTTTTTTTATTTTTAAGTTTACAAATTCACTACAGTGGGGCCGAAGAATACGAAAAATCTGAGTAAACCACCACCTCTACCCCCCCCCCCCAAAAAATTTCCCTAGCTCTTGATCCCTGCTTCAGAAGATGGGCTTTTTGAACATAGCCTCTCTATGATATCTGAAAATATAGGCCACGGCCAAATCCAATAATTTGAAGCATTTATAATTTGAAATCTTTCAGGTGCAAATATATAAGTACCTAGATTAAACGTTGGAAGTGAATCCCGCTTACATTTCTTCAAAAACCGTCATGAAAACGTTGTAAGCGGAAAAACGCTTTACGGGAAATGTCAGAGTATTAGTGAAAGATTGGATCACGAAAATGAATCGTACTAAGCGGGAAAAGGTTCTAAGAGCAGTGCCGCGACCAGATGCTTGGTCAGCATATTGCCCCCCCCCTCGTAATGGGGAAAGGAAGTAAAAGGGTGAAATACGCCCCCGGTCCAATGCCAGGGCACGAAACCCGCTTACCCTCACAACTTTTGGGGCCCTGAGGAACACTGTAAGCGGAATCCACTGTATAAAACCTGTGCTCAGATGGCAAAATGTCACTTTCCCAAAAATTTGAGGTGTTCGTATTCCCAAGTCTCGTTCATCAAAATTTTGGAAGGTCGGAAAATTTCGTCTTTCTCTTTCAGTTCATGAGAAAACAACGGAGGCAAATTGCAATAAGTCAAAAAGTCACAGTATCACATTTTGGCAAAATAATGTTGACAAATTTGCCATTGTGAAATTTTTTAAAAATGACTTGTGACATTTTGCCATCTGAGCACAGAAATATTGTATGGTGTCGGATGTTCTGCGGGAATTAAATTTAACCACGAGAGGAATCTTTTCAGACAAAAAAAATTAAAATTAATATTTTGCACTTGTTAATCATAATAAATTATTTGAAAATGCAAATCACTCCATTTTGCATGAAAGTAAGCTTTTGTTATTTAACGTATCTGTGGCGGAAAGACGTAAATTTGAGTAGGTATTTGACAACCATAGTCTTCACAAAATTGAAACAGAAATTTATTTTAACCCTCTAAACGGTGAAGACTCATTTCTGAGTCCGAAGACAACTACCGTTATTTCGGTCCGAACTCATAAATGCGTTCGTCAGGAACCAGTTCTTTCCCCCGTCTCATTGTACGGTTAGTGACAGGTAGCGTGTCGTATTTATTTGCGACCGAAACTGCAGGAGGCAGCTAAGTGACGATGATGGGATATATGCAGCAGCACCTAGAGATAGAAGGTCTATGCACTGTTTGCCATAAACGTTATTCAGACTAGCTAGCAAGTTTACCACATTTTGAAATACAGCATCCTATTTCTTATTTCGGCGTAGAATCTTCCTGATTGTCTCACAAATACCGTGTAGTGATTGGATGTGGGATATAGAAATCGCCAATTCTGAGCCCGATCATTTCTTTTCCTCACAACGATGATGCTGGTACGAGCAGGGATTTTTTCCCCCTGAATATTCTGAGAGAAAATGGACTACTTACTGACGTCACAAGCAGACTGTGAAGGCCCCCATCTCTAGGAGGTGCTGATCTAGGTCCTCTCATCTCTTTCCGTTCTCAGGCATTTTCGTGTTGATCTTTGGCCATCTGCGAATTTCCCTTTTCAGCAAGACCAGGAAATGAAGATGGGAGAATCACAGTACGTGTAACAGCGCCCAAGTTCAAAAAATTTTGTATTTCAAATTCGTTTAAAAAGTGCAAAGGGAAGTTTGTTTTGAAAGAGGGATGCGCTCGAGATACACATGCTAAAAAATAAGTTTAAAAAAATAATAAACTTTATTTTTTTACTGCAGATTTTACACTTCTCGTGTAATCTATAGCTTTTTTATTCCTGATTTAATAGGGTGTTTTCAAAAATTGACTAGCAAAAATAAATTTTCAAACATATATAGATGGCGCATAAATTCAAGTTGAAAAATCGACTTTTTTAACAATAATGTGGCCCATAACAACTTCATAAAATTAATTTCATTATTGGTGCATAAAATTTGCAAATGTGGATTAGGAGAAACACTACAATATTTTATCAAAGTAGGGAAATTCGCATCTGCGTATTATAATACGCTGAAAAATACGGTACATTTATCTTACAAGGAAAATTCCATTTCTCTTCTCTCTGAAGCACTTCTTCATAACTTTTATTTATTTCTTTTTTATTCATCTAAACTGAAGAAAAAATCCAAGTTCATGTGTGACTTGATTTATTTATTTAGAAATTTTTTTCACTCTTTTTTCTTTTCTTTTTTTAAGAATAGCACTGAATTTCCATTGAAGCGCATTCAGCAACTACGCCAGTCAAGTTAACCTCTTCACCTGTAAGCCAAAACTGGGTATTAAAAAATTTGATTTTTGTTTATTGTATGTCAAAATGTCCCTTAAAAAAAAGTATCTTTTTTTTTAAAAAACTTAATTAATTATATATAATTGGGGTCGATATTCTTACTAGGATCGTTGGAGTTAGGTACACATATGTGTGCCTAATCTTCACTTGTAGATCTTCACTTGAAAAAAGAATCATTACAAACCAATTAAAACAGAGAACTCTTAAAACTCTGGAGCGAAAAGGTCAAATTATTGAACTAATTAACTAGAAATAATATGAGTGATGTTCTACCCTAGTGGATGATTGAAACCCATCTAGAGTAGGACATCTATGTTTCAGGGTTGGGTTTCGGACAGTGACAAAAAGGGGTAAAAATAGAAAGAAAGTTAAATAATGGATAACACCTAAATGATCAAATATTGGTGTCATATTCTGGTTAGTTATAATTTCCATCATTCCTTTGGATATCTTACCACAAATATATTGTTGAATAGGTAACTTTCAAGTGCTTTTCGAATAAGTTGCTTGTATCATGGACATAAAAAATACTACGTTAGAATTGCTATATAAGAGCCTTATTTTTCCCAACAGAAAAGTTAATTTAACATATCAAGAAGAGAGCTGAAATTCATATTGTCACACATTTTGTTTTTTCTATTCGCAATTGTCTTTTTTACATATTTATTTCAACATTTATGAGTCACAGTAGGGGAGATTTGGGGGTACTGGTGCACAATAGGTTGCCCACGAGAACAATGGGTGCTGCCGCAGGATAAGGGAGGCTGCTGCCCCGCGATAATAGGCTGTATTATCGCGGACACTAGATGGCGTTGTGATCTTTACTGTTTTCTTTCCTAAATTAAATTTTTATGCCTAAGAGGGGTCATTATTAAATTAAAATTTTTTATGCCACGTCAGGGATCTTTCCCAAATTACATTTTTATTGGGGGTCATTATTAAATTAAAAATTTTTATGTCACGTCAGTGATCTTTACTGTTTTCTTTCCTAAATTAAATTTTTTTATGTCTGGTGGTTCTTAAATTAAATTTTTTTATGTCACACAACACTCCATCTTTCTTAAATTAAACTTTTTTTTATGTCAGTTTTCCCATGTCTGACTAAAAAAGTTTTCAAAGTCCCTAGAAGTTTCCAACGCTAAGAGGGAATTATGGTTTTTTAACTTTCCCGTCGGGCTTTGTGAAATAAATTTTTCAGCCACAAGCCGTTCTTACTTTTTTTTAATATCTAACCTTTCCTAAATTAAACTTTTTTTATATCAGTTTTTCAATCTCAACAATGACGTCACCCTCTGTATACCGGAGCTAACGAGAAAGAGAGGGCTATGGCACTCGAAAGTCACGTGATCAACTAGGTCCTACTTTTTTTCCCCAATCATCCTAGAAAATTAAAGTTTCCAACATCATTAAATTATCGCATGATGTCACATTTTCTAAGAGGGGTGGTTCTTAAATTATCGTTTTCTCCAACTTACTTTTTTTTCAAACAGGTTTGATGAGGGCTTAAATTATTTTTTAAAATAAACGTTATATATTTTTTTTATACTCTTCTAAATTTTACAGACGTTACCCGGATAAATGAAAATCATCATACGATTTTCGTGAAGGGCGAAGAAAAAGCGAAAACTTTGCAACGGCAATTCGGTCTTCAATCCTATATACTATTAGATTCCCTTATGAATGTTTCGTCTGGTTTCATATTCATGTCACCCAAAGCAGCTGGGCCATTGTGCTTTAGCTAAAGTTTTAGCGTTTTGGGAGTGGTTAAAATGTAAGAACTAGATCTGGGAAAGAGTTTAAAACTGTAAAAAAATTTAAAAAAAATGTTTGAACAGAAAAAAAAATTAATTAATTAAAAAAAAGCGCTATATTGGCTTGTGGAGTGTAGAGACAGAGATGTGAAGAAAAAAATAAGTCTATACAGTGATCTGAGTGACGCAAGTAAGAGGGATTTTCCTCACGTTGAGCTTCAAGTTGTGAAAATTTTCATTACCATTCTTCACGAGGGTCTCTGAATATATGATCGATACATAGTGTTCTCGCATGTGTCGGGTGGTATGCAACTACTTCATATGGCAATTCAAGAATGAAGTCGAAAGGACTTTTTTTCATGTCTGTTTGCGACTTTCTTATGAGAGGTTGAATTATTTCAATTATGGATTTATGAAGATAGTGACATTTTCAAAAGACAGAGTGAAATTGATTCGAAGTATATTTTTGATAAGAAGTTGCTAATTGAAATTATGTTGTAATCCACGTCACGGCTTTCCGTATTCATTCTTTTATCCGCGTTACTTGTCATGATGCGTCATTGACTGATAAGAGAGTTTAAATACCAAGAGCACGTCGGGATACTCACCTCACTGTGACAGCGATTTTCTTCACATTTCAGCTGAATTTTTCTAGGCTTTCTTACAATATGCAGCAAGAGTGTGATTTACTCAATGACTTCGCTCAGTTTGAAATGAGCATAGAATCCTTACATGAGATGTGTGATGCCTTGGAAGGGAATGCCCAGTCATCTATGAAAAGGCCTCCTGAGGCGTGAAATTCATCAACGAAAAAAAGGAAAATTGATGTAAGTAGTTTTCAATTTATTCCGTTTTATCGATTCTTATTGTGAAATCAAACAATTATTTTATATTGTTTTCCTGTTAATTTTGACTGTCTTGGTCATTTTGCCTGTTGTGACTCTTGAGGTTGAATTAGTCTCTGATTATAAAAAATTCAGTCCTTTCTTGCCTTGAAAATTTAGAAGAGTATAAAAAAAAAATATATCAGTGGTTTCGGCTTTATTGGAGTGTTAAACCTGTATTTTAAACATGCGTGAAGAATGATGTACACCCATCAAGCGGTTAAAATTATCCAAGAGAGTTTGGATCGTTTTTGGTTTTAAAGGTAAAAATAAGAACTGTGTGTGATGTGCATCTCTCATTTATTAGCGATCGATATATAACGTTATGAGCGTTTCTCGGTCTGAACTTAAGGTTGCAGACTATCTTCAAATGACGAATTTCATGGAAATTGTCGATTCTTTTCTTTTTCATAAAAATACGTAACTATTTTATTCTTATACATGTGAAGTGTTGAAAAAAATTGTAGTTGTGTCAATTCAATCGGAGTATAGATCTCAACTAATTTTTAAACGTGTTTCATGAAGATTCGTGTTTTTCGTAACTTCACTGCGCGCAAAACTCATTTCCTCAAAAGTGTGTTCGATATTTTAATGAAATTTTTAGTCGGGGTTTCAGATGATACTAACTG
Source organism: Pholcus phalangioides (assembly GCF_987345545.1). Taxonomy (NCBI): domain Eukaryota; kingdom Metazoa; phylum Arthropoda; class Arachnida; order Araneae; family Pholcidae; genus Pholcus; species Pholcus phalangioides. The sequence continues at coordinate 10,705,430 of NW_028301600.1, forward strand.
TGCAATGAACTGGTTGTATGTTCAGTTGCATTTTACAACTGTTTGACAGAAAAGAATTTCAATATTTTATATTTAAAGTTCATGTATTGTTTCATAAAAACTAACATATTTCAGAAAATATTTAGCATATTCATTGCATTGACAACTAGTATAGCCACGTAGTGTATAAAAATGACTATGTACGTTAGTTTTTCACTATACAATGTTCAGCGTAAGTATTTTATACTTACGCTGAACATTGTAATTGAACAAATAAGCTAATTTCGAGGAAATAATGCGTAATAGCTCAAAAATATCTCTGAATTATGATTAAAACCATACGTTTTGTATAGACTGCTCTATTTTTAAAAGTGTTTCGAACGTAGTCAGTTGTAATAAACATAATATTCCTGACACTTAATTTGGTTTAAACTATTTTTATGCTGAATAGAAAAATAAAAATCGATGCTAAAAAATATTTTTGTTTTCCTATTAGTATCAACATTTTAAACATACTATCGAAGTGCACCACGTCTTTTGATCGGCATGATTTATTCAGTTTCACCGTCATAGTTTCATAAGCAGTTTTGTGATCTCATAGGGGAACAAAAAATAAATAAAAGTTCTTTTCTTCGGTTGTCTATATAATCCTCATCACTAAAATTGAAATCTTTTGTATGAAAACTCAGATAAATTTAAAGAATAATTTTGCTCTTTCTATTATTTTAAAATTAAATGTTTTTTTCCCCAAATGTTTCATTTTTTAGATTCAACAACGGGTTCGAGATTGGGCAAATAATCGTGAATCAGCCAATGAAGTCCTTTTAATCGACATCTCAAGTTCACCATCAGAGGCGACATCCCCGATATTATCAGATTCACAGCTGTACCCAGAACTTCTTGCGGATGAAAAGTTGCGGGCAAATCTAAATGGAGATCCACTAATGAATCATGGTGATGATGATGTTGAGTTGTATGAAAGATGATACGATTCAAAGAAATTATCTAGAATAATCAATAAAAATAAATATATGTTAAAAGTATTTCATAGCCTCATGGTATTACTATCTTTTTAATTTTATTGTTTCTATAGCATCTTCATCGCTGTTATTTTTTTTCCTGATGTTCACAAATTCACAAGTTTGCAGGTAAAAGGTTGAAGTTAGTATTAAACGATGTAAGCTAACTTTTTTTTTTTTGCAGTCTCAATAAACGATGAATGAGCATCCACCTTGGTAGTCATTCTCGACTCTTCGTTGAAAGATTACCTTTAATGTTTTGTTACTTCATGAAATCATATAAATTCGGATAAAATATTTTGTCTTATCACACTATTTGACTGTGAGATCACTAAAACGTCGCGGGGGTTTCTTTAAGATTAACAAATGCATGCTGAAAAAAATTACTATTTTGTATGGAAGCTAGAAAGTCTGCCTGCTGGTTGACTATTAAGAAAGAATGAACTATACTGATCAAGAGTTTTTTATGCTAGTTCGACATCTATTTAACCTCTTCTCGTACTAAGTGTGATATCTCGATTTAGAGTAGACGGAAGAACAGCATTAGAGCTTTTCCAACAAAAACTTTGTTACTGTAACCAGAACATTAGAGAGGATGTCATTGCAAAAAACAATAGAAGTTAGCGAAAAAAAGAAAAAAAAAACAATCTGAAGTGATGAACACGAGTTCTACATTATCGATGCTATAGTAAGAACTTAAAAAAAAAAGTTATATGATTTCGCAGGGAAAAATATTTAGTCGTCATGGATGCGCCATGGGTTATCAGCTGGGCACGAATGCCTACAGTTGCATGATAACATATTGCATCTATTACGATCATGTCTTGACTTTCATGACATCGCTAAAATTCCAGTGGAAAATCATAACGTCGCGGAAAATTGCTTGATTAATTACGAAAATTTGAAATGCATGATTGAAGAAATTTATTTAAAATATTGAATAAATGAAAACTTGATTTGTAGAAAAGACTTTGTAATTCATTTGCAGTAGCTCTTTTATTTTACAGCTCGGAAAATTCTCTCAGTTAGGTAAAAGAACTCATATTTCAAGAGAGGTTACACGATGGTAAAAACATGTCAGAGCATGAAAAGTTTAACCCAAACGATAATTCAAGAACGACCCTTGTGAAAACCTGACGTCATGGGTATGAAATTGATTGGATGTGACGTCAGAGTTGTGACAAATTTCACAAAAAAAAAAAGTTTTCCGAGTGTGATACACTCCTTAATGGGATTTTTTTTTCAAAGAGGGATTGTATTAGTGAAAACGATAATTTTGGAAGAATGTATACGAAAATAAAGTGGTGCTATATTCAAATAAATTGTTCCTTAAGAACTTGTTACATGCATTTTTACTAGCTGATTTAAAAACGAGCTTGTTGAAAATCGCATCACGTCAGATTTGAATACGGGGATAACATTTTTTTTTACAAACTATGATTTAGGAATGACCCCTCTTTGAAAAGAATCTCATCACTTGGGATAGAAAATCCCAAACGATAATCTAATGACGATCCCTTTTAGAATAACTACCTCAGAAAATGTGACATAAAATAAATTTCATTTGGGAAAGGTTTCTTGGTATCGTATTTGCTAAACTCGATAACTTTTTTTATTTTAAATAATAATTTAAGCCCTCATCAAACCTGTTTGAAAAAAAAGTAAGTTGGAGAAAACGATAATTTAAGAACCACCCCTCTTAGAAAATGTGACATCATGCGATAATTTAATGATGTTGGAAACTTTAATTTTCTAGGATGATTGGGGAAAAAAAGTAGGACCTAGTTGATCACGTGACTTTCGAGTGCCATAGCCCTCTCTTTCTCGTTAGCTCCGGTATACAGAGGGTGACGTCATTGTTGAGATTGAAAAACTGATATAGGAAAGGTTAGACATTAAAAAAAAGTAAGAACGGCTTGTGGCTGAAAAACTTATTTCACAAAGCCCGACGGGAAAGTTAAAAAACCATAATTCCCTCTTAGCGTTGGAAACTTCTAGGGACTTTGAAAACTGACATAAAAAAAAGTTTTCTTTATGTCTGGTTGTTCTTAAATTAAACAGTAAAGATCACTGACGTGACATAAAAAATTTTAATTAATAATGACCCCTAATAAAAATATAATTTGGGAAAGATCCCTGACGTGTCAAAAGAATTTTAATTTAATAATGACCCCTCTTAGACAATTTAATTTAGGAAAGAAAACAGTAAAGATCACAGCGCCATCTAGTGTCCCTCATCCTATTATCGTGTGGCAGCAGGTGGGCAACCTATTGTGCACCAGTACCCCCAAATCTCCCCTACTAGTCACTTTAACACTAAAACGACGGAAGCGGTCGTTTGACCGGAAACCTATGCGACCATGCGAATACACTAAGATTGCCCATCTACTTGAGGTTTTTGAATACCTGAATACAAATGTTCTGTGTTCCTTAGTTGAACGGAGCTCTACCCCTTTCACGCGGATGCGGGTCCGCATACCCTTTCAAACGAGCGCTGAAGCGCTTTAGTTCGAAATTCGTGCATATAAACTGTTTTTTCGCAATTTTTGTAATTATTTTTCTCCTTCACCCCTGATTCAGTGGCCATAGGCAGCCTAGAGGCATTCTTTGGTGGTTTAATCTAGAGCCACATAGAATATGGGAATAATGATGTCTTCATTCCGATCCTCACAAGTAGTCGATGGGAGAAAATGTCTTCAAATATTTTCAAAATATTTTGAAAAAAAAAATCAGTCTTTTCGGAAAAATATGGAAGAAAAATTCCAAAAACATCCAATGTTCGAAAAATCAAATCCAAAAACATCCAAAACTTTCGATGTTCCAAAAAAAAAGAAAAAAAAATTCAGGAGATATCAAAGAATTTGCAAGTAAAAAAGGGAAGGGGTAGAGACTTTCAAAATGCCTGTGCTTAGAAATATTCACATCACAATTCTGTCTTAGGCCGGGATTACACTATAAAAGTTCGTTTATAAAACTTGAAAAATGCAACCAATAGGCGGATCAGTTAAGTTCTCTCGAATGTAACAGATGTGTTTATTGGTTACATTTTTCAAGTTTTATAAAATAACTTTCATAAACCTTTTAGAGTGAAATCCCATCCTTAGATTAGTCTCACTTCTGAAATATAAAATTTCATTTTTTCAGTTTATAGACTGAATATCGAGTAAAATAAACTTGTAGGTATCGGGGGAACCACCAAAAATATTCAAGTGCTAGGGTCTTCAAACGTCTCAATCCGGCCCTCAGTGAACACCGTACGTGGATAACGTTGTTTAATAAAAGTATTTTTTTTAAAGTTTAAAAAAATTAGCAGTTAAAAAATTTAAAAAAATAACAAATATTTAAAATAATATTTCAGATATTTATATTTTTAAATAATTTTAAAAATTTAAAAAGAAAAAAAATTAAAATTTTTAAATTAAATTTAAAAGTTATTAAAGTATGTAGTCAATCAAATATTCATAATGAACAGAACGGCTTATAATTTTGGTCCCGTCAGTGGCCGTTGTTGACAGGTTTTAATGTATAAAATTGTGAAATATGGACAAAAGGCAGTTGAAGTTGCTATATCTCCATCTCGAAGGAAACGGAGGGATAGACGTATGTAGGTACATTATATTAATGAGCAGGGACCATCACATGGTGTTTTTAAGGGTATTTATGGCAAATAATTAAAAAAATTCCGTGAAAAATCACCTTCAACAAGTAGCCAAAGATGCGGACGAATTCGCTCCGCATCCGCATCGTCTGAATAGCTCCGAATAAACCTATTGTCAAAACTTCTATGTGCGGATGCAGAGCCCGCACTTAGGTTTTGACACATGCGGACGACGTCCGGACCCGCATGAACATTTCCTAGGTGCGGAGATTTTTCGGCTCGTCTGAAAGGCGCAGTATATTCCAATTGTTAAAACTTATTCCGGACCCGCATCCGCTCCGTGTGAAAGGGCCCTAACAACGGTAACGGTGAAAATGAGCGCTATAGAGATTGTGTACTAATATGATTAGAAAAAAAAAATCTGAATTAAACAGTCTTTATAAGCGAACATTGAAATAATACTGAAATAGATGTTATACCATAGTGTTTTCGAGTGGCGAGTGCCCATTTCGAACCATTTAAAGGTGCACTTTTGAAGAAGCTCATTGTCGTACGCTATTCGACTCATTCAGCGTTTCTATGTATCTTGACGCTTTTACTACATACTAATGTAGTAAAATCTAATTAATGTATTAGAACTATTAAAGAGAAAAAAAATATATAAAAGTTAGTTTCAATATTTCTCTAACATGCAGGGTGTATCGTAAAGTTCACTCTAGTTTTGTGGTTCAAGAATCCTCACCCCTAGCGAAGAGAAAATTTTCCAAAAAAAAACAATCCTTTTTACGACTTATTCAAATTCAAGTTTATTCATCTAGTCATAAACATGCGTATTCATACAGAAAAGGGTAAATTAAACATTCAAACCATTGAAAATGCCCATAAAGACGAGTTATATGGTCATCCTGTTGATTTCCGGATACAATCGGAATATCGCCTATTATGGTGTCTTACCGTCTGATGGAGTTGGAACCAGCATCTGGTTTTAAAATTCAATATTAAAAAAAATCCAACAGATTTAAACATTGAACAAAAGAAGGGTTTGAAGAAAAAAAATTGCAGAGCCATGTCATTCTTGAATTCTGTTCATTATTAAAATGTTCAGTTCTTGACCGACGAGCTATTGGAATTACTGTTTCTCAGTTAGTTGTTAGGTCATCCAAATGGTTTGCTGACATCACACTATTCCATCAAAATTAATAACCGCTATAACATCGGTAACTAAAAAAATGATTTTATTTATAATCTGTTATATCCCGGAATTTTTTAGAGTTTCCGTGACGTTTGATTCCGCGGTACACCAAAAAAAGCTCTAGCGGAACCCCAGTTGGGAATTTATGCCGTAGAACAGAGGTATCCAATGTAAAAGCTTTCACAGAACCTTTGATGAGTATGAGACTTTTCCGTGGAACCCTTGATGGTACCTTTACTGTTTCGCCAAGTGTGCGTCGCCAAACTTTATCAGAGGCATTACGGCGAGCTGTGGATATTGGTTTCTGTCCCTATTTATGCTTTGAAGTGGTTCTTTTAAATGGGAAAATATTTAACAAACTATTCTGGGGAGCCCCCTTCCTCTACCGTCCCCTAGTTGTGGCTCTGTCGTCCATTCATACCCTGGGATAGAGTTCAATGAGTTTTCTTTTTTTGGGGGTTTTATGCATGGCTGTTTTAGCATTGAGGGTGACCCATCATGGGTTCCCTGGGCAAAGAGATGTTCTGTGGCCCCATACTTAGCCGGAAGTAACAACTTACACTCGAAAATCTACCCGGGTCGGGGGAGATAAAACTACTATTACCGTTTCACTGTTGTTTGGTCATCCGAATTGATCCTATAAATTTTTTTAAATATGTGCCACTTTTTTTTTAAAGTGCAAAATAAAGAACAGCGTCTGTAATAAGAACTTTTTTATTTGCAACCTCACCGGGTTCCAAAATGTTTTAGGGATCCATAACGTTTGATTTCACGGAACAGCAGCTGGAAATCCATGCCGTAGAGTGTGGGTATTACTGTTTGGGGTGCAAAAACATATTTCAGTGATAAAATTACATTTATTGAAAGTAGTGACCCAGTTATCCGGATCGCTTCGACTCCACTGAAACAAGTGAAGGCAGCGATACAACTAACTGAAGCGATATGTTCGGGCAATGAAACATTTTAATACAGTAGGCCTACGCAAGTACAAAATGTGAACAAAATTGTTTTAATAGTCATCAAGTTACATTACATACTAAAGCAAAATTCGTTTTTCCACTAAGGAATAACATTCATTTCGTGAATTATCCAATCATCCAGATGGAGACTGGTACCAATTGATTCGGATAATTGAATGCTACTGTATTAATATACTGCGATTTTCAATCATTGTTCCAGGGCACTTTCGAGTACTTCCACAATCCCTTGAGATCGGATAGGAACGCTTTGAGATACGACAGTTCTGATCTCATTCCCAATGATGCTGTGAATGCCATAAATTCGCTAATCTCCACAGCCTGATGATAATTTGAAGAATTGTCCAAAGTGACGGATCTTTCTGACGAAATCGGTTAATACTAGTACTTAACTGCACATGTACGATGTACCTCGTACACATTTCTCCGTGGAATTTATAACGAATCGGTACATGCTGGAACGCGAGGATAGAGTGTAAGTGTGGCCCCTGACGTGTTTATGTTAGAGTTGAGCCGAACTTTGCTAGTGTCATACGTATATCTTTAAATGAGAAATTAATTTTTGTTCTCAAACATTTCAATTTTCTTCAAAAATTAATAGTGGTAGCCTTCCACACGAGACGAATTCTTCTATTGATAAAAACTTTGACGTGATCAATAAGGCCCATTACTTAAAAATGTTTATCTTTTCCCTTTCCCTGAGATTCTGGGAAATATGGTAAGAAATTCTGGATGAATTTTAGGTGCATTCCAAAACACGAATAAATAAACTGTCCGGCTGCTGGTATATATCTAGGAAATTCACCGACAAAAAAAATTAATAGAAAATTCCCTAACTTACATCACGCGTATGAGTTCGACAGCATCTGTTTTAGTCGATAAGTATTATTTGTTGGAATAATATCATTTTCCCCCTTTTACTGTGTGTATATTCATGTTCTTTCCTCATATGCGCAACGTTTCCTTCTTTTTGGGACTTTCTTTTTCCCTCCACATGATCGCCTCCACATGATAGTTATTCTCTTTGCTCGTATTAAATGTGGTTCGTCTGACTAGTGTGTTCCGTTTCCCTCTCGTCGTCGTCTCTTTCCTTCACCACTCTGCCCGCACACAGGTTATGGGTCCAGAGACATATCTTTTGAGACGGTTGCGTTTTCAATTTTTTATTTCGCTCGCTGATACGCAGTAGTGGTATCTCGTTTGAAGTTTAGTTTCCATTCGTTTTATCGTGCGTATCAGGAACCTTCGCAACGATAATGGCCAGCATCAAGAACAATATTGTCAAGCTGAATAATCAAAACTATTCGAACAGGAAATATTAAAGGGTTAATATAAAACATAAACCCTAATTTTTTATTTCCTTGAAATTTTTCTTCCAAATAGGGTGGTCGGGCCGGCCAACCACTACAAATTGTCAAAATAATAATTTCTAGTCGTTGGCCGACCCAAAACCCTTTCTTGACCTCCAGCTATCAAAGTCGAACATTCTCGCGAACTCGCCCATCTTAAGTTCCAACACAGAAAAGCTAGTTTTTTCCTAATTAGATACCTAAGTAAATAAGAAAGCATCACAAGTAAAAAGGGTTAATTCAAAGAAGTTTCAATTTATGTAATGGTTGGGTCGGCCAACCACTAGAAATTGTCAAAATAATAGTTTCTAGTCGTTGGACGACCCAAAACCATTTCTTGACATCCAGCTATCGAAGTCGAACATTCTGGCGAACTCGCCCATCTTACGTTCCGCCACAGAAAAGCTGGTTTTTCCATAATTCGTTGCCGAAGTCGATGTTCCAAAAGCATCTTAACCAGAACACTCATTGAAATATTTTTCCCAAATAGGATTGTCGGGCCGGCCAACCACTAGAAATTATCAAAATAATAATTTCTAGACGTTGGCCGACCCAAAACCATTTCTTGACTTCCAGCTATCGAAGTCGAACATTCTGGCGAACTCGCCCATCTTAAGTTCCGCCACAGAAAAGCTGGTTTTTTCCTAATTCGTTGCCGAAGTCTATGTTCCCAAAGCATCTTGACCAGAAAACATTCGTTGAAATATATCTCCCAAATAGGATGGTCGGGCCGGCCAACCACTAGAAATTATCAAAATAATAATTTCTAGTCGTTGGCCGACCCAAAACCCTTTCTTGACATCCAGCTATCAAAGTCGAACATTCTGGTGAACTCGTCCATCCTAAGTTCCGCCACAGAAAAGCTGGTTTTTTCCTAATTTGATGCCTAAGTAAATAAGAAAGTGTCACAAGTAAAAAGGGTAAATTCAAAGAAGTTTCACTTTATGTAATGGTTGGGTCGGCCAACCACTAGAAATTGTCAAAATAATAATTTCTGGTCGTTGGCCGACCCAAAACCATTTCTTGACATCCAGCTATCGAAGTCGAACATTCTGGCAAACTCGCCAATGTTAAGTTCCGCCACAGGAAAGCTAGTTTTTTCCTAATTCGATGCCGAAGTCGATGTTCCAAAACCATCTTAACCAGAACACTCATTGAAATATTTCTCCCAAATAGGATGGGAGATATGATGGTTGAGCCGGCCAACCACTAGAAATTGTCAAAATAATCATTTCTAGTCGTTGGCCGACCCAAAACCATTTCTTGACATCCAGCTATCGAAATCGAACATTCTGGCGAACTCGCCCATCTTAAGTTCCGCCACAGAAAAGCTGGTTTTTTCATAATTCGTTGCCGAAGTCGATGTTTCCAAAGCATCTTAACCAGAAAACATTCATTGAAATATTTCTCCCAAATAGGATGGTCGGGCCAGCCAACCACTAGAAATTGTCAAAATAATAATTTCTAGTCGATGGCCGACCCAAAACCATTTCTTGACATCCAGCTATCGAAATCGAACATTCTGGCGAACTCACCCATCTTAAGTTCCGCCACAGAAAAGCTGGTTTTTCCATAATTCGTTGCCGAAGTCGATGTTCCAAAAGCATCTTAACCAGAACACTCATTTCTTGACATCCAGCTATCGAAGTCGAACATTCTGGCAAACTTGCCAATGTTAAGTTCCGCCACAGAAAAGCTGGTTTTTCCATAATTCGTTGCCGAAGTCGATGTTCCAAAAGCATCTTAACCAGAACACTCATTTCTTGACATCCAGCTATCGAAGTCGAACATTCTGGCGAACTCACCCATCTTAAGTTCCGCCACAGAAAAGCTGGTTTTTTCCTAATTTGATGCCTAAGTAAATAAAAACGTGTCACAAGTAAAAAGGGTAAATTCAAAGAAGTTTCACTTTATGTAATGGTTGGGTCGGCCAACCACTAGAAATTGTCAAAATAATAATTTCTAGTCGTTGGCCGACCCAAAACCATTTCTTGACATCCAGCTATCGAAGTCGAACATTCTGGCAAACTCGCCAATGTTAAGTTCCGCCACAGGAAAGCTAGTTTTTTCCTAATTCGATGCCGAAGTCGATGTTCCAAAACCATCTTAACCAGAACACTCATTGAAATATTTCTCCCAAATAGGATGGGAGATATGATGGTTGAGCCGGCCAACCACTAGAAATTGTCAAAATAATAATTTCTAGTCGTTGGCCGACCCAAAACCATTTCTTGACTTCCAGCTATCGAAGTCGAACATTCTGGCAAACTCGCCCATCTTAAGTTCCGCCACAGAAAAGCTAGTTTTTCCCTATTTAGATGCCTAAGTAAATAAGAAAGCGTCACAGCCGCTGTGGTGGTCGAGTGGTTATAGTGCCGGACTCGTGATGCGAGGATCCGGGTTCGAACCCCACAGTGGTGGTCGGCTGAAGTTGGTTTTCTGTGGTTCCCAACTTCAAGGCGCAAATGCGAGCCGATCTCCCCGTTAAAAAGTCTCGCCACAGAGAGCAACAGTCCTACAACGGTAAATCATTCAACCATAACACTTCACTCATAGTTAGTAAAACTGGGGGCAGATGACAGCACTACACATAACAAGCATTACACAGAAACAGACTTTACGTCAGGTTGCACTACACGTACACGCGCATTCCAGCATGTACCGATTCGTTGGAGGGTTCCGCGGGAGGGGGGGTGCATGTGTGGTGTAGCAGTAGTAGGTAGGGGCTCGGGGATCCATGATGTTCTTAAGTCAGCCACCTCGTTGGGCAATTTGCCTGTTGTGGCGTTGTATTTGTATTTGTATATTTGTATAAGTAAAAAGGGTTAATTCAAAAAAGTTTCACTTTATGTAATGGTTGGGTCGGCCAACCTCTAGAAATTGTCAAAATAATAATTTCTAGTCGATGGCCGACCCAAAACCATTTCTTGACATCCAGCTATCGAAATCGAACATTCTGGCGAACTCGCCCATCTTAAGTTCCGCCACAGAAAAGCTGGTTTTTTCGTAATTAGATGCCTAAGTAAATAAGAAAGCATCACAATTAAAAAGGGTTAATTCAAAGAAGTTTCACTTTATGTAATGGTTGGGTCGGCCAAGCACTAGAGATTGTCAAAATAATAATTTCTAGTCGTTGGCCGACCCAAAACTATTTCTTCACATCCAGCTATCGAAATCGAACATTCTGGCGAACTCGCCCATCTTAAGTTCCGCCACAGAAAAGCTGGTTTTTTCGTAATTAGATGCCTAAGTAAATAAGAAAGCATCACAATTAAAAAGGGTTAATTCAAAGAAGTTTCACTTTATGTAATGGTTGGGTCGGCCAAGCACTAGAGATTGTCAAAATAATAATTTCTAGTCGTTGGCCGACCCAAAACTATTTCTTCACATCCAGCTATCGAAATCGAACATTCTGGCGAACTCGCCCATCTTAAGTTCCGCCACAGAAAAGGTGGTTTTTTCCTAATTCGTTGCCGAAGTCGATGTTTCCAAAGCATCTTAACCAGAAAATATTCATTGAAATATTTCTCCCAAAAGGATGGTCGGGCCAGCCAACCACTAGAAATTGTCAAAATAATAATTTCTAGTCGATGGCCGACCCAAAACCATTTCTTGACATCCAGCTATCGAAATCGAACATTCTGGCGAACTCGCCCATCTTAAGTTCCGCCACAGAAAAGGTGGTTTTTTCCTAATTCGTTGCCGAAGTCTATGTTCCCAAAGCATCTTGACCAGAAAACATTCGTTGAAATATATCTCCCAAATAGGATGGTCGTGCCGGCCAACCACTAGAAATTATCAAAATAATAATTTCTAGTCGTTGGCCGACCCAAAACCCTTTCTTGACATCCAGCTATCAAAGTCAAACATTCTGGCGAACTCGTCCATCTTAAGTTCCGCCACAGAAAAGCTGGTTTTTTCCTAATTAGATGCCTAAGTAAATAAGAACGCGTCACAAGTAAAAAGGGTAAATTCAAAGAAGTTTCACTTTATGTAATGGTTGGGTCGGCCAACCACTAGAAATTGTCAAAATAATAATTTCTAGTCGTTGGCCGACCCAAAACCATTTCTTGACATCCAGCTATCGAAGTCGAACATGCTGTCGAACTCGCCAATGTTAAGTTCCGCCACAGGAAAGCTAGTTTTTTCCTAATTCGATGCCGAAGTCGATGTTCCAAAAGAATCTTAACCAGAACACACATTGAAATATTTTTCCCAAATAGGATTGTCGGGCCGGCCAACCACTAGAAATTATCAAAATAATAATTTCTAGTCGATGGCCCACCCAAAACCATTTCTTGACATCCAGCTATCGAAATCGAACATTCTGGCGAACTCGCCCATCTTAAGTTCCGCCACAGAAAAGCTGGTTTTTTCCTAATTCGTTTCCGAAGTCTATGTTCCCAAAGCCTCTTGACCAGAAAACATTCGTTGAAATATATCTCCCAAATAGGATGGTTGGACCGGCCAACCACTAGAAATTGTCAAAATAATAATTTCTAGTCGTTGGCCGACCCAAAACCATTTCTTGACATCCAGCTATCGAAGTCGAACATTCTCGCAAACTCGCCAATGTTAAGTTCCGCCACAGGAAAGCTAGTTTTTTCCTAATTCGATGCCGAAGTCGATGTTCCAAAACCATCTTAACCAGAACACTCATTGAAATATTTCTCCCAAATAGGATGGGAGATATGATGGTTGAGCCGGCCAACCACTAGAAATTGTCCAAATAATAATTTCTAGTCGTTGGCCGACCCAAAACCCTTTCTTGACATCCAGCTATCGAAATCGAACATTCTGGCGAACTCGCCCATCTTAAGTTCCGCCACAGAAAAGCTGGTTTTTTCCTAATTAGATGCCTAAGTAAATAAGAAAGCATCACAATTAAAAAGGGTTAATTCAAAGAAGTTTCACTTTATGTAATGGTTGGGTCGGCCAAGCACTAGAGATTGTCAAAATAATAATTTCTAGTCGTTGGCCGACCCAAAACTATTTTTCACATACAGCTATCGAAATCGAACATTCTGGCGAACTCGCCCATCTTAAGTTCCGCCACAGAAAAGCTGGTTTTTTCATAATTCGTTGCCGAAGTCGATGTTTCCAAAGCATCTTAACCAGAAAACATTCATTGAAATATTTCTCCCAAATAGGATGGTCGGGCCAGCCAACCACTAGAATTTGTCAAAATAATAATTTCTAGTCGATGACCGACCCAAAACCATTTCTTGACATCCAGCTATCGAAATCGAACATTCTGGCGAACTCGCCCATCTTAAGTTCCGCCACAGAAAAGCTGGTTTTTCCATAATTCGTTGCCGAAGTCGATGTTCCAAAAGCATCTTAACCAAAACACTCATTTCTTGACATCCAGCTATCGAAGTCGAACATTCTGGCAAACTCGCCAATGTTAAGTTCCGCCACAGGAAAGCTAGTTTTTTCCTAATTGGATGCCGAAGTCGATGTTCCAAAACCATCTTAACCAGAACACTCATTGAAATATTTCTCCCAAATAGGATGGGAGATATGATGGTTGAGCCGGCCAACCACTAGAAATTGTCAAAATAATAATTTCTAGTCGTTGGCCGACCCAAAACCATTTCTTGACTTCCAGCTATCGAAGTCGAACATTCTGGCGAACTCGTCCATCTTAAGTTCCGCCACAGAAAAGCTGGTTTTTTCCTAATTAGATGCCTAAGTAAATAAGAACGCGTCACAAGTAAAAAGGGTAAATTCAAGGAAGTTTCACTTTATGTAATTTGTTGGGTCGGCCAACCACTAGAAATTGTCAAAATAATAATTTCTAGTCGTTGGCCGACCCAAAACCATTTCTTGACATCCAGCTATCGAAGTCGAACATTCTGGCGAACTCGCCCATCTTAAGTTCCGCCACAGAAAAGCTGGTTTTTTCCTAATTCGTTGCCGAAGTCTATGTTCCCAAAGCATCTTGACCAGAAAACATTCGTTGAAATATATCTCCCAAATAGGATGGTCGGGCCGGCCAACCACTAGAAATTATCAAAATAATAATTTCTAGTCGTTGGCCGACCCAAAACCCTTTCTTGACATCCAGCTATCAAAGTCGAACATTCTGGTGAACTCGTCCATCCTAAGTTCCGCCACAGAAAAGCTGGTTTTTTCCTAATTTGATGCCTAAGTAAATAAGAAAGTGTCACAAGTAAAAAGGGTAAATTCAAAGAAGTTTCACTTTATGTAATGGTTGGGTCGGCCAACCACTAGAAATTGTCAAAATAATAATTTCTGGTCGTTGGCCGACCCAAAACCATTTCTTGACATCCAGCTATCGAAGTCGAACATTCTGGCAAACTCGCCAATGTTAAGTTCCGCCACAGAAAAGCTAGTTTTTTCCTAATTCGATGCCGAAGTCGATGTTCCAAAACCATCTTAACCAGAACACTCATTGAAATATTTCTCCCAAATAGGATGGGAGATATGATGGTTGAGCCGGCCAACCACTAGAAATTGTCAAAATAATCATTTCTAGTCGTTGGCCGACCCAAAACCATTTCTTGACATCCAGCTATCGAAATCGAACATTCTGGCGAACTCGCCCATCTTAAGTTCCGCCACAGAAAAGCTGGTTTTTTCATAATTCGTTGCCGAAGTCGATGTTTCCAAAGCATCTTAACCAGAAAACATTCATTGAAATATTTCTCCCAAATAGGATGGTCGGGCCAGCCAACCACTAGAAATTGTCAAAATAATAATTTCTAGTCGATGGCCGACCCAAAACCATTTCTTGACATCCAGCTATCGAAATCGAACATTCTGGCGAACTCACCCATCTTAAGTTCCGCCACAGAAAAGCTGGTTTTTCCATAATTCGTTGCCGAAGTCGATGTTCCAAAAGCATCTTAACCAGAACACTCATTTCTTGACATCCAGCTATCGAAATCGAACATTCTGGCGAACTCGCCCATCTTAAGTTCCGCCACAGAAAAGCTGGTTTTTTCATAATTCGTTGCCGAAGTCGATGTTTCCAAAGCATCTTAACCAGAAAACATTCATTGAAATATTTCTCCCAAATAGGATGGTCGGGCCAGCCAACCACTAGAAATTGTCAAAATAATAATTTCTAGTCGATGGCCGACCCAAAACCATTTCTTGACATCCAGCTATCGAAATCGAACATTCTGGCGAACTCACCCATCTTAAGTTCCGCCACAGAAAAGCTGGTTTTTCCATAATTCGTTGCCGAAGTCGATGTTTCCAAAAGCATCTTAACCAGAAAACATTCATTGAAATATTTCTCCCAAATAGGATGGTTGAGCCGGCCAACCACTAGAAATTGTCAAAATAATAATTTCTAGTCGTTGGCCGACCCAAAACCCTTTCTTGACATCCAGCTATCAAAGTCGAACATTCTGGCGAACTCGTCCATTTTAAGTTCCGCCACAGAAAAGCTGGTTTTTTCCTAATTAGATGCCTAAGTAAATAAGAAAGCGTCACAAGTAGAAAGGGTAAATTCAAAGAAGTTTCACTTTATGTAACGGTTGGGTCGGCCAACCACTAGAAATTGTCAAAATAATAATTTCTAGTCGTTGGCCGACCCAAAACCCTTTCTTGACATCCAGCTATCGAAATCGAACATTCTGGCGAACTCGCCCATCTTAAGTTCCGCCACAGAAAAGCTGGTTTTTTCGTAATTAGATGCCTAAGTAAATAAGAAAGCATCACAATTAAAAAGGGTTAATTCAAAGAAGTTTCACTTTATGTAATGGTTGGGTCGGCCAAGCACTAGAGATTGTCAAAATAATAATTTCTAGTCGTTGGCCGACCCAAAACTATTTCTTCACATCCAGCTATCGAAATCGAACATTCTGGCGAACTCGCCCATCTTAAGTTCCGCCACAGAAAAGGTGGTTTTTTCCTAATTCGTTGCCGAAGTCTATGTTCCCAAAGCATCTTGACCAGAAAACATTCGTTGAAATATATCTCCCAAATAGGATGGTCGTGCCGGCCAACCACTAGAAATTATCAAAATAATAATTTCTAGTCGTTGGCCGACCCAAAACCCTTTCTTGACATCCAGCTATCGAAATCGAACATTCTGGCGAACTCGCCCATCGTAAGTTCCGCCACAGAAAAGCTGGTTTTTTCATAATTCGTTGCCGAAGTCGATGTTTCCAAAGCATCTTAACCAGAAAATATTCATTGAAATATTTCTCCCAAAAGGATGGTCGGGCCAGCCAACCACTAGAAATTGTCAAAATAATAATTTCTAGTCGATGGCCGACCCAAAACCATTTCTTGACATCCAGCTATCGAAATCGAACATTCTGGCGAACTCGCCCATCTTAAGTTCCGCCACAGAAAAGGTGGTTTTTTCCTAATTCGTTGCCGAAGTCTATGTTCCCAAAGCATCTTGACCAGAAAACATTCGTTGAAATATATCTCCCAAATAGGATGGTTGAGCCGGCCAACCACTAGAAATTATCAAAATAATAATTTCTAGTCGTTGGCCGACCCAAAACCCTTTCTTGACATCCAGCTATCAAAGTCGAACATTCTGGCGAACTCGTCCATTTTAAGTTCCGCCACAGAAAAGCTGGTTTTTTCCTAATTAGATGCCTAAGTAAATAAGAAAGCGTCACAAGTAGAAAGGGTAAATTCAAAGAAGTTTCACTTTATGTAACGGTTGGGTCGGCCAACCACTAGAAATTGTCAAAATAATAATTTCTAGTCGTTGGCCGACCCAAAACCCTTTCTTGACATCCAGCTATCGAAATCGAACATTCTGGCGAACTCGCCCATCTTAAGTTCCGCCACAGGAAAGCTGGTTTTTTCGTAATTAGATGCCTAAGTAAATAAGAAAGCATCACAATTAAAAAGGGTTAATTCAAAGAAGTTTCACTTTATGTAATGGTTGGGTCGGCCAAGCACTAGAGATTGTCAAAATAATAATTTCTAGTCGTTGGCCGACCCAAAACTATTTCTTCACATCCAGCTATCGAAATCGAACATTCTGGCGAACTCGCCCATCTTAAGTTCCGCCACAGAAAAGGTGGTTTTTTCCTAATTCGTTGCCGAAGTCTATGTTCCCAAAGCATCTTGACCAGAAAACATTCGTTGAAATATATCTCCCAAATAGGATGGTCGTGCCGGCCAACCACTAGAAATTATCAAAATAATAATTTCTAGTCGTTGGCCGACCCAAAACCCTTTCTTGACATCCAGCTATCGAAATCGAACATTCTGGCGAACTCGCCCATCGTAAGTTCCGCCACAGAAAAGCTGGTTTTTTCAAAATTCGTTGCCGAAGTCGATGTTTCCAAAGCATCTTAACCAGAAAACATTCATTGAAATATTTCTCCCAAATAGGATGGTCGGGCCAGCCAACCACTAGAAATTGTCAAAATAATAATTTGTAGTCGATGGCCGACCCAAAACCATTTCTTGACATCCAGCTATCGAAATCGAACATTCTGGCGAACTCGCCCATCTTAAGTTCCGCCACAGAAAAGCTGGTTTTTCCATAATTCGTTGCCGAAGTCGATGTTCCAAAAGCATCTTAACCAGAACACTCATTTCTTGACATCCAGCTATCGAAGTCGAACATTCTGGAAAACTCGCCAATGTTAAGTTCCGCCACAGGAAAGCTAGTTTTTCATTAATTCGATGCCGAAGTCGATGTTCCAAAACCATCTTAACCAGAACACTCATTGAAATATTTCTCCCAAATAGGATGGGAGATATGATGGTTGAGCCGGCCAACCACTAGAAATTGTCAAAATAATAATTTCTAGTCGTTGGCCGACCCAAAACCATTTCTTGACTTCCAGCTATCGAAGTCGAACATTCTGGCGAACTCGCCCATCTTAAGTTCCGCCACAGAAAAGCTGGTTTTTCCATAATTCGTTGCCGAAGTCGATGTTTCCAAAAGCATCTTAACCAGAAAACATTCATTGAAATATTTCTCCCAAATAGGATGGTTGAGCCGGCCAACCACTAGAAATTGTCAAAATAATAATTTCTAGTCGTTGGCCGACCCAAAACCCTTTCTTGACATCCAGCTATCAAAGTCGAACATTCTGGCGAACTCGTCCATTTTAAGTTCCGCCACAGAAAAGCTGGTTTTTTCCTAATTAGATGCCTAAGTAAATAAGAAAGCGTCACAAGTAGAAAGGGTAAATTCAAAGAAGTTTCACTTTATGTAACGGTTGGGTCGGCCAACCACTAGAAATTGTCAAAATAATAATTTCTAGTCGTTGGCCGACCCAAAACCCTTTCTTGACATCCAGCTATCGAAATCGAACATTCTGGCGAACTCGCCCATCTTAAGTTCCGCCACAGAAAAGCTGGTTTTTTCGTAATTAGATGCCTAAGTAAATAAGAAAGCATCACAATTAAAAAGGGTTAATTCAAAGAAGTTTCACTTTATGTAATGGTTGGGTCGGCCAAGCACTAGAGATTGTCAAAATAATAATTTCTAGTCGTTGGCCGACCCAAAACTATTTCTTCACATCCAGCTATCGAAATCGAACATTCTGGCGAACTCGCCCATCTTAAGTTCCGCCACAGAAAAGGTGGTTTTTTCCTAATTCGTTGCCGAAGTCTATGTTCCCAAAGCATCTTGACCAGAAAACATTCGTTGAAATATATCTCCCAAATAGGATGGTCGTGCCGGCCAACCACTAGAAATTATCAAAATAATAATTTCTAGTCGTTGGCCGACCCAAAACCCTTTCTTGACATCCAGCTATCGAAATCGAACATTCTGGCGAACTCGCCCATCGTAAGTTCCGCCACAGAAAAGCTGGTTTTTTCATAATTCGTTGCCGAAGTCGATGTTTCCAAAGCATCTTAACCAGAAAATATTCATTGAAATATTTCTCCCAAAAGGATGGTCGGGCCAGCCAACCACTAGAAATTGTCAAAATAATAATTTCTAGTCGATGGCCGACCCAAAACCATTTCTTGACATCCAGCTATCGAAATCGAACATTCTGGCGAACTCGCCCATCTTAAGTTCCGCCACAGAAAAGGTGGTTTTTTCCTAATTCGTTGCCGAAGTCTATGTTCCCAAAGCATCTTGACCAGAAAACATTCGTTGAAATATATCTCCCAAATAGGATGGTTGAGCCGGCCAACCACTAGAAATTATCAAAATAATAATTTCTAGTCGTTGGCCGACCCAAAACCCTTTCTTGACATCCAGCTATCAAAGTCGAACATTCTGGCGAACTCGTCCATTTTAAGTTCCGCCACAGAAAAGCTGGTTTTTTCCTAATTAGATGCCTAAGTAAATAAGAAAGCGTCACAAGTAGAAAGGGTAAATTCAAAGAAGTTTCACTTTATGTAACGGTTGGGTCGGCCAACCACTAGAAATTGTCAAAATAATAATTTCTAGTCGTTGGCCGACCCAAAACCCTTTCTTGACATCCAGCTATCGAAATCGAACATTCTGGCGAACTCGCCCATCTTAAGTTCCGCCACAGGAAAGCTGGTTTTTTCGTAATTAGATGCCTAAGTAAATAAGAAAGCATCACAATTAAAAAGGGTTAATTCAAAGAAGTTTCACTTTATGTAATGGTTGGGTCGGCCAAGCACTAGAGATTGTCAAAATAATAATTTCTAGTCGTTGGCCGACCCAAAACTATTTCTTCACATCCAGCTATCGAAATCGAACATTCTGGCGAACTCGCCCATCTTAAGTTCCGCCACAGAAAAGGTGGTTTTTTCCTAATTCGTTGCCGAAGTCTATGTTCCCAAAGCATCTTGACCAGAAAACATTCGTTGAAATATATCTCCCAAATAGGATGGTCGTGCCGGCCAACCACTAGAAATTATCAAAATAATAATTTCTAGTCGTTGGCCGACCCAAAACCCTTTCTTGACATCCAGCTATCGAAATCGAACATTCTGGCGAACTCGCCCATCGTAAGTTCCGCCACAGAAAAGCTGGTTTTTTCATAATTCGTTGCCGAAGTCGATGTTTCCAAAGCATCTTAACCAGAAAATATTCATTGAAATATTTCTCCCAAAAGGATGGTCGGGCCAGCCAACCACTAGAAATTGTCAAAATAATAATTTCTAGTCGATGGCCGACCCAAAACCATTTCTTGACATCCAGCTATCGAAATCGAACATTCTGGCGAACTCGCCCATCTTAAGTTCCGCCACAGAAAAGCTGGTTTTTTCAAAATTCGTTGCCGAAGTCGATGTTTCCAAAGCATCTTAACCAGAAAACATTCATTGAAATATTTCTCCCAAATAGGATGGTCGGGCCAGCCAACCACTAGAAATTGTCAAAATAATAATTTGTAGTCGATGGCCGACCCAAAACCATTTCTTGACATCCAGCTATCGAAATCGAACATTCTGGCGAACTCGCCCATCTTAAGTTCCGCCACAGAAAAGCTGGTTTTTCCATAATTCGTTGCCGAAGTCGATGTTCCAAAAGCATCTTAACCAGAACACTCATTTCTTGACATCCAGCTATCGAAGTCGAACATTCTGGAAAACTCGCCAATGTTAAGTTCCGCCACAGGAAAGCTAGTTTTTCATTAATTCGATGCCGAAGTCGATGTTCCAAAACCATCTTAACCAGAACACTCATTGAAATATTTCTCCCAAATAGGATGGGAGATATGATGGTTGAGCCGGCCAACCACTAGAAATTGTCAAAATAATAATTTCTAGTCGTTGGCCGACCCAAAACCATTTCTTGACTTCCAGCTATCGAAGTCGAACATTCTGGCGAACTCGCCCATCTTAAGTTCCGCCACAGAAAAGCTGGTTTTTTCCTAATTCGTTTCCGAAGTCTATGTTCCCAAAGCCTCTTGACCAGAAAACATTCGTTGAAATATATCTCCCAAATAGGATGGTTGGACCGGCCAACCACTAGAAATTGTCAAAATAATAATTTCTAGTCGTTGGCCGACCCAAAACCATTTCTTGACATCCAGCTATCGAAGTCGAACATTCTGGCAAACTCGCCCATCTTAAGTTCCGCCACAGAAAAGCTAGTTTTTTCCTATTTAGATGCCTAAGTAAATAAGAAAGCGTCACAAGTAAAAAGGGTAAATTCAAAGAAGTTTCACTTTATGTAATGGTTGGGTCGGCCAACCACTAGAAATTGTCAAAATAATAATTTCTAGTCGTTGGCCGACCCAAAACCATTTCTTGACATCCAGCTATCGAAGTCGAACATTCTCGCAAACTCGCCAATGTTAAGTTCCGCCACAGGAAAGCTAGTTTTTTCCTAATTCGATGCCGAAGTCGATGTTCCAAAACCATCTTAACCAGAACACTCATTGAAATATTTCTCCCAAATAGGATGGGAGATATGATGGTTGAGCCGGCCAACCACTAGAAATTGTCCAAATAATAATTTCTAGTCGTTGGCCGACCCAAAACCCTTTCTTGACATCCAGCTATCGAAATCGAACATTCTGGCGAACTCGCCCATCTTAAGTTCCGCCACAGAAAAGCTGGTTTTTTCCTAATTAGATGCCTAAGTAAATAAGAAAGCATCACAATTAAAAAGGGTTAATTCAAAGAAGTTTCACTTTATGTAATGGTTGGGTCGGCCAAGCACTAGAGATTGTCAAAATAATAATTTCTAGTCGTTGGCCGACCCAAAACTATTTTTCACATACAGCTATCGAAATCGAACATTCTGGCGAACTCGCCCATCTTAAGTTCCGCCACAGAAAAGCTGGTTTTTTCATAATTCGTTGCCGAAGTCGATGTTTCCAAAGCATCTTAACCAGAAAACATTCATTGAAATATTTCTCCCAAATAGGATGGTCGGGCCAGCCAACCACTAGAATTTGTCAAAATAATAATTTCTAGTCGATGACCGACCCAAAACCATTTCTTGACATCCAGCTATCGAAATCGAACATTCTGGCGAACTCGCCCATCTTAAGTTCCGCCACAGAAAAGCTGGTTTTTCCATAATTCGTTGCCGAAGTCGATGTTCCAAAAGCATCTTAACCAAAACACTCATTTCTTGACATCCAGCTATCGAAGTCGAACATTCTGGCAAACTCGCCAATGTTAAGTTCCGCCACAGGAAAGCTAGTTTTTTCCTAATTCGATGCCGAAGTCGATGTTCCAAAACCATCTTAACCAGAACACTCATTGAAATATTTCTCCCAAATAGGATGGGAGATATGATGGTTGAGCCGGCCAACCACTAGAAATTGTCAAAATAATAATTTCTAGTCGTTGGCCGACCCAAAACCATTTCTTGACATCCAGCTATCGAAATCGAACATTCTGGCGAACTCGCCCATCTTAAGTTCCGCCACAGAAAAGCTGGTTTTTTCCTAATTAGATGCCTAAGTAAATAAGAACGCGTCACAAGTAAAAAGGGTAAATTCAAGGAAGTTTCACTTTATGTAATTTGTTGGGTCGGCCAACCACTAGAAATTGTCAAAATAATAATTTCTAGTCGTTGGCCGACCCAAAACCATTTCTTGACATCCAGCTATCGAAGTCGAACATTCTGGCGAACTCGCCCATCTTAAGTTCCGCCACAGAAAAGCTGGTTTTTTCCTAATTCGTTGCCGAAGTCTATGTTCCCAAAGCATCTTGACCAGAAAACATTCGTTGAAATATATCTCCCAAATAGGATGGTCGGGCCGGCCAACCACTAGAAATTATCAAAATAATAATTTCTAGTCGTTGGCCGACCCAAAACCCTTTCTTGACATCCAGCTATCAAAGTCGAACATTCTGGTGAACTCGTCCATCCTAAGTTCCGCCACAGAAAAGCTGGTTTTTTCCTAATTTGATGCCTAAGTAAATAAGAAAGTGTCACAAGTAAAAAGGGTAAATTCAAAGAAGTTTCACTTTATGTAATGGTTGGGTCGGCCAACCACTAGAAATTGTCAAAATAATAATTTCTGGTCGTTGGCCGACCCAAAACCATTTCTTGACATCCAGCTATCGAAGTCGAACATTCTGGCAAACTCGCCAATGTTAAGTTCCGCCACAGAAAAGCTAGTTTTTTCCTAATTCGATGCCGAAGTCGATGTTCCAAAACCATCTTAACCAGAACACTCATTGAAATATTTCTCCCAAATAGGATGGGAGATATGATGGTTGAGCCGGCCAACCACTAGAAATTGTCAAAATAATCATTTCTAGTCGTTGGCCGACCCAAAACCATTTCTTGACATCCAGCTATCGAAATCGAACATTCTGGCGAACTCGCCCATCTTAAGTTCCGCCACAGAAAAGCTGGTTTTTTCATAATTCGTTGCCGAAGTCGATGTTTCCAAAGCATCTTAACCAGAAAACATTCATTGAAATATTTCTCCCAAATAGGATGGTCGGGCCAGCCAACCACTAGAAATTGTCAAAATAATAATTTCTAGTCGATGGCCGACCCAAAACCATTTCTTGACATCCAGCTATCGAAATCGAACATTCTGGCGAACTCACCCATCTTAAGTTCCGCCACAGAAAAGCTGGTTTTTCCATAATTCGTTGCCGAAGTCGATGTTCCAAAAGCATCTTAACCAGAACACTCATTTCTTGACATCCAGCTATCGAAATCGAACATTCTGGCGAACTCGCCCATCTTAAGTTCCGCCACAGAAAAGCTGGTTTTTTCATAATTCGTTGCCGAAGTCGATGTTTCCAAAGCATCTTAACCAGAAAACATTCATTGAAATATTTCTCCCAAATAGGATGGTCGGGCCAGCCAACCACTAGAAATTGTCAAAATAATAATTTCTAGTCGATGGCCGACCCAAAACCATTTCTTGACATCCAGCTATCGAAATCGAACATTCTGGCGAACTCACCCATCTTAAGTTCCGCCACAGAAAAGCTGGTTTTTCCATAATTCGTTGCCGAAGTCGATGTTTCCAAAAGCATCTTAACCAGAAAACATTCATTGAAATATTTCTCCCAAATAGGATGGTTGAGCCGGCCAACCACTAGAAATTGTCAAAATAATAATTTCTAGTCGTTGGCCGACCCAAAACCCTTTCTTGACATCCAGCTATCAAAGTCGAACATTCTGGCGAACTCGTCCATTTTAAGTTCCGCCACAGAAAAGCTGGTTTTTTCCTAATTAGATGCCTAAGTAAATAAGAAAGCGTCACAAGTAGAAAGGGTAAATTCAAAGAAGTTTCACTTTATGTAACGGTTGGGTCGGCCAACCACTAGAAATTGTCAAAATAATAATTTCTAGTCGTTGGCCGACCCAAAACCCTTTCTTGACATCCAGCTATCGAAATCGAACATTCTGGCGAACTCGCCCATCTTAAGTTCCGCCACAGAAAAGCTGGTTTTTTCGTAATTAGATGCCTAAGTAAATAAGAAAGCATCACAATTAAAAAGGGTTAATTCAAAGAAGTTTCACTTTATGTAATGGTTGGGTCGGCCAAGCACTAGAGATTGTCAAAATAATAATTTCTAGTCGTTGGCCGACCCAAAACTATTTCTTCACATCCAGCTATCGAAATCGAACATTCTGGCGAACTCGCCCATCTTAAGTTCCGCCACAGAAAAGCTGGTTTTTTCATAATTCGTTGCCGAAGTCGATGTTTCCAAAGCATCTTAACCAGAAAATATTCATTGAAATATTTCTCCCAAAAGGATGGTCGGGCCAGCCAACCACTAGAAATTGTCAAAATAATAATTTCTAGTCGATGGCCGACCCAAAACCATTTCTTGACATCCAGCTATCGAAATCGAACATTCTGGCGAACTCGCCCATCTTAAGTTCCGCCACAGAAAAGGTGGTTTTTTCCTAATTCGTTGCCGAAGTCTATGTTCCCAAAGCATCTTGACCAGAAAACATTCGTTGAAATATATCTCCCAAATAGGATGGTCGTGCCGGCCAACCACTAGAAATTATCAAAATAATAATTTCTAGTCGTTGGCCGACCCAAAACCCTTTCTTGACATCCAGCTATCGAAATCGAACATTCTGGCGAACTCGCCCATCGTAAGTTCCGCCACAGAAAAGCTGGTTTTTTCATAATTCGTTGCCGAAGTCGATGTTTCCAAAGCATCTTAACCAGAAAATATTCATTGAAATATTTCTCCCAAAAGGATGGTCGGGCCAGCCAACCACTAGAAATTGTCAAAATAATAATTTCTAGTCGATGGCCGACCCAAAACCATTTCTTGACATCCAGCTATCGAAATCGAACATTCTGGCGAACTCGCCCATCTTAAGTTCCGCCACAGAAAAGCTGGTTTTTTCAAAATTCGTTGCCGAAGTCGATGTTTCCAAAGCATCTTAACCAGAAAACATTCATTGAAATATTTCTCCCAAATAGGATGGTCGGGCCAGCCAACCACTAGAAATTGTCAAAATAATAATTTGTAGTCGATGGCCGACCCAAAACCATTTCTTGACATCCAGCTATCGAAATCGAACATTCTGGCGAACTCGCCCATCTTAAGTTCCGCCACAGAAAAGCTGGTTTTTCCATAATTCGTTGCCGAAGTCGATGTTCCAAAAGCATCTTAACCAGAACACTCATTTCTTGACATCCAGCTATCGAAGTCGAACATTCTGGAAAACTCGCCAATGTTAAGTTCCGCCACAGGAAAGCTAGTTTTTCATTAATTCGATGCCGAAGTCGATGTTCCAAAACCATCTTAACCAGAACACTCATTGAAATATTTCTCCCAAATAGGATGGGAGATATGATGGTTGAGCCGGCCAACCACTAGAAATTGTCAAAATAATAATTTCTAGTCGTTGGCCGACCCAAAACCATTTCTTGACTTCCAGCTATCGAAGTCGAACATTCTGGCGAACTCGCCCATCTTAAGTTCCGCCACAGAAAAGCTGGTTTTTTCCTAATTCGTTTCCGAAGTCTATGTTCCCAAAGCCTCTTGACCAGAAAACATTCGTTGAAATATATCTCCCAAATAGGATGGTTGGACCGGCCAACCACTAGAAATTGTCAAAATAATAATTTCTAGTCGTTGGCCGACCCAAAACCATTTCTTGACATCCAGCTATCGAAGTCGAACATTCTGGCAAACTCGCCCATCTTAAGTTCCGCCACAGAAAAGCTAGTTTTTTCCTATTTAGATGCCTAAGTAAATAAGAAAGCGTCACAAGTAAAAAGGGTAAATTCAAAGAAGTTTCACTTTATGTAATGGTTGGGTCGGCCAACCACTAGAAATTGTCAAAATAATAATTTCTAGTCGTTGGCCGACCCAAAACCATTTCTTGACATCCAGCTATCGAAGTCGAACATTCTCGCAAACTCGCCAATGTTAAGTTCCGCCACAGGAAAGCTAGTTTTTTCCTAATTCGATGCCGAAGTCGATGTTCCAAAACCATCTTAACCAGAACACTCATTGAAATATTTCTCCCAAATAGGATGGGAGATATGATGGTTGAGCCGGCCAACCACTAGAAATTGTCCAAATAATAATTTCTAGTCGTTGGCCGACCCAAAACCCTTTCTTGACATCCAGCTATCGAAATCGAACATTCTGGCGAACTCGCCCATCTTAAGTTCCGCCACAGAAAAGCTGGTTTTTTCATAATTCGTTGCCGAAGTCGATGTTTCCAAAGCATCTTAACCAGAAAACATTCATTGAAATATTTCTCCCAAATAGGATGGTCGGGCCAGCCAACCACTAGAATTTGTCAAAATAATAATTTCTAGTCGATGACCGACCCAAAACCATTTCTTGACATCCAGCTATCGAAATCGAACATTCTGGCGAACTCGCCCATCTTAAGTTCCGCCACAGAAAAGCTGGTTTTTCCATAATTCGTTGCCGAAGTCGATGTTCCAAAAGCATCTTAACCAAAACACTCATTTCTTGACATCCAGCTATCGAAGTCGAACATTCTGGCAAACTCGCCAATGTTAAGTTCCGCCACAGGAAAGCTAGTTTTTTCCTAATTCGATGCCGAAGTCGATGTTCCAAAACCATCTTAACCAGAACACTCATTGAAATATTTCTCCCAAATAGGATGGGAGATATGATGGTTGAGCCGGCCAACCACTAGAAATTGTCAAAATAATAATTTCTAGTCGTTGGCCGACCCAAAACCATTTCTTGACTTCCAGCTATCGAAGTCGAACATTCTGGCGAACTCGCCCATCTTAAGTTCCGCCACAGAAAAGCTGGTTTTTTCCTAATTAGATGCCTAAGTAAATAAGAAAGCATCACAATTAAAAAGGGTTAATTCAAAGAAGTTTCACTTTATGTAATGGTTGGGTCGGCCAAGCACTAGAGATTGTCAAAATAATAATTTCTAGTCGTTGGCCGACCCAAAACTATTTTTCACATACAGCTATCGAAATCGAACATTCTGGCGAACTCGCCCATCTTAAGTTCCGCCACAGAAAAGCTGGTTTTTTCATAATTCGTTGCCGAAGTCGATGTTTCCAAAGCATCTTAACCAGAAAACATTCATTGAAATATTTCTCCCAAATAGGATGGTCGGGCCAGCCAACCACTAGAATTTGTCAAAATAATAATTTCTAGTCGATGACCGACCCAAAACCATTTCTTGACATCCAGCTATCGAAATCGAACATTCTGGCGAACTCGCCCATCTTAAGTTCCGCCACAGAAAAGCTGGTTTTTCCATAATTCGTTGCCGAAGTCGATGTTCCAAAAGCATCTTAACCAAAACACTCATTTCTTGACATCCAGCTATCGAAGTCGAACATTCTGGCAAACTCGCCAATGTTAAGTTCCGCCACAGGAAAGCTAGTTTTTTCCTAATTCGATGCCGAAGTCGATGTTCCAAAACCATCTTAACCAGAACACTCATTGAAATATTTCTCCCAAATAGGATGGGAGATATGATGGTTGAGCCGGCCAACCACTAGAAATTGTCAAAATAATAATTTCTAGTCGTTGGCCGACCCAAAACCATTTCTTGACATCCAGCTATCGAAATCGAACATTCTGGCGAACTCGCCCATCTTAAGTTCCGCCACAGAAAAGCTGGTTTTTTCCTAATTAGATGCCTAAGTAAATAAGAACGCGTCACAAGTAAAAAGGGTAAATTCAAGGAAGTTTCACTTTATGTAATTTGTTGGGTCGGCCAACCACTAGAAATTGTCAAAATAATAATTTCTAGTCGTTGGCCGACCCAAAACCATTTCTTGACATCCAGCTATCGAAGTCGAACATTCTGGCGAACTCGCCCATCTTAAGTTCCGCCACAGAAAAGCTGGTTTTTTCCTAATTCGTTGCCGAAGTCTATGTTCCCAAAGCATCTTGACCAGAAAACATTCGTTGAAATATATCTCCCAAATAGGATGGTCGGGCCGGCCAACCACTAGAAATTATCAAAATAATAATTTCTAGTCGTTGGCCGACCCAAAACCCTTTCTTGACATCCAGCTATCAAAGTCGAACATTCTGGTGAACTCGTCCATCCTAAGTTCCGCCACAGAAAAGCTGGTTTTTTCCTAATTTGATGCCTAAGTAAATAAGAAAGTGTCACAAGTAAAAAGGGTAAATTCAAAGAAGTTTCACTTTATGTAATGGTTGGGTCGGCCAACCACTAGAAATTGTCAAAATAATAATTTCTGGTCGTTGGCCGACCCAAAACCATTTCTTGACATCCAGCTATCGAAGTCGAACATTCTGGCAAACTCGCCAATGTTAAGTTCCGCCACAGAAAAGCTAGTTTTTTCCTAATTCGATGCCGAAGTCGATGTTCCAAAACCATCTTAACCAGAACACTCATTGAAATATTTCTCCCAAATAGGATGGGAGATATGATGGTTGAGCCGGCCAACCACTAGAAATTGTCAAAATAATCATTTCTAGTCGTTGGCCGACCCAAAACCATTTCTTGACATCCAGCTATCGAAATCGAACATTCTGGCGAACTCGCCCATCTTAAGTTCCGCCACAGAAAAGCTGGTTTTTTCATAATTCGTTGCCGAAGTCGATGTTTCCAAAGCATCTTAACCAGAAAACATTCATTGAAATATTTCTCCCAAATAGGATGGTCGGGCCAGCCAACCACTAGAAATTGTCAAAATAATAATTTCTAGTCGATGGCCGACCCAAAACCATTTCTTGACATCCAGCTATCGAAATCGAACATTCTGGCGAACTCACCCATCTTAAGTTCCGCCACAGAAAAGCTGGTTTTTCCATAATTCGTTGCCGAAGTCGATGTTCCAAAAGCATCTTAACCAGAACACTCATTTCTTGACATCCAGCTATCGAAATCGAACATTCTGGCGAACTCGCCCATCTTAAGTTCCGCCACAGAAAAGCTGGTTTTTTCATAATTCGTTGCCGAAGTCGATGTTTCCAAAGCATCTTAACCAGAAAACATTCATTGAAATATTTCTCCCAAATAGGATGGTCGGGCCAGCCAACCACTAGAAATTGTCAAAATAATAATTTCTAGTCGATGGCCGACCCAAAACCATTTCTTGACATCCAGCTATCGAAATCGAACATTCTGGCGAACTCACCCATCTTAAGTTCCGCCACAGAAAAGCTGGTTTTTCCATAATTCGTTGCCGAAGTCGATGTTTCCAAAAGCATCTTAACCAGAAAACATTCATTGAAATATTTCTC
Organism: Pholcus phalangioides; assembly: GCF_987345545.1. Lineage (NCBI taxonomy): Eukaryota > Metazoa > Arthropoda > Arachnida > Araneae > Pholcidae > Pholcus > Pholcus phalangioides. Next base: position 10,735,066 of record NW_028301600.1, read on the forward strand.
CCAAATAGGATGGTTGAGCCGGCCAACCACTAGAAATTGTCAAAATAATAATTTCTAGTCGTTGGCCGACCCAAAACCCTTTCTTGACATCCAGCTATCAAAGTCGAACATTCTGGCGAACTCGTCCATTTTAAGTTCCGCCACAGAAAAGCTGGTTTTTTCCTAATTAGATGCCTAAGTAAATAAGAAAGCGTCACAAGTAGAAAGGGTAAATTCAAAGAAGTTTCACTTTATGTAACGGTTGGGTCGGCCAACCACTAGAAATTGTCAAAATAATAATTTCTAGTCGTTGGCCGACCCAAAACCCTTTCTTGACATCCAGCTATCGAAATCGAACATTCTGGCGAACTCGCCCATCTTAAGTTCCGCCACAGAAAAGCTGGTTTTTTCGTAATTAGATGCCTAAGTAAATAAGAAAGCATCACAATTAAAAAGGGTTAATTCAAAGAAGTTTCACTTTATGTAATGGTTGGGTCGGCCAAGCACTAGAGATTGTCAAAATAATAATTTCTAGTCGTTGGCCGACCCAAAACTATTTCTTCACATCCAGCTATCGAAATCGAACATTCTGGCGAACTCGCCCATCTTAAGTTCCGCCACAGAAAAGCTGGTTTTTTCATAATTCGTTGCCGAAGTCGATGTTTCCAAAGCATCTTAACCAGAAAATATTCATTGAAATATTTCTCCCAAAAGGATGGTCGGGCCAGCCAACCACTAGAAATTGTCAAAATAATAATTTCTAGTCGATGGCCGACCCAAAACCATTTCTTGACATCCAGCTATCGAAATCGAACATTCTGGCGAACTCGCCCATCTTAAGTTCCGCCACAGAAAAGGTGGTTTTTTCCTAATTCGTTGCCGAAGTCTATGTTCCCAAAGCATCTTGACCAGAAAACATTCGTTGAAATATATCTCCCAAATAGGATGGTCGTGCCGGCCAACCACTAGAAATTATCAAAATAATAATTTCTAGTCGTTGGCCGACCCAAAACCCTTTCTTGACATCCAGCTATCGAAATCGAACATTCTGGCGAACTCGCCCATCGTAAGTTCCGCCACAGAAAAGCTGGTTTTTTCATAATTCGTTGCCGAAGTCGATGTTTCCAAAGCTTCTTAACCAGAAAATATTCATTGAAATATTTCTCCCAAAAGGATGGTCGGGCCAGCCAACCACTAGAAATTGTCAAAATAATAATTTCTAGTCGATGGCCGACCCAAAACCATTTCTTGACATCCAGCTATCGAAATCGAACATTCTGGCGAACTCGCCCATCTTAAGTTCCGCCACAGAAAAGCTGGTTTTTTCAAAATTCGTTGCCGAAGTCGATGTTTCCAAAGCATCTTAACCAGAAAACATTCATTGAAATATTTCTCCCAAATAGGATGGTCGGGCCAGCCAACCACTAGAAATTGTCAAAATAATAATTTGTAGTCGATGGCCGACCCAAAACCATTTCTTGACATCCAGCTATCGAAATCGAACATTCTGGCGAACTCGCCCATCTTAAGTTCCGCCACAGAAAAGCTGGTTTTTCCATAATTCGTTGCCGAAGTCGATGTTCCAAAAGCATCTTAACCAGAACACTCATTTCTTGACATCCAGCTATCGAAGTCGAACATTCTGGAAAACTCGCCAATGTTAAGTTCCGCCACAGGAAAGCTAGTTTTTCATTAATTCGATGCCGAAGTCGATGTTCCAAAACCATCTTAACCAGAACACTCATTGAAATATTTCTCCCAAATAGGATGGGAGATATGATGGTTGAGCCGGCCAACCACTAGAAATTGTCAAAATAATAATTTCTAGTCGTTGGCCGACCCAAAACCATTTCTTGACTTCCAGCTATCGAAGTCGAACATTCTGGCGAACTCGCCCATCTTAAGTTCCGCCACAGAAAAGCTGGTTTTTTCCTAATTCGTTTCCGAAGTCTATGTTCCCAAAGCCTCTTGACCAGAAAACATTCGTTGAAATATATCTCCCAAATAGGATGGTTGGACCGGCCAACCACTAGAAATTGTCAAAATAATAATTTCTAGTCGTTGGCCGACCCAAAACCATTTCTTGACATCCAGCTATCGAAGTCGAACATTCTGGCAAACTCGCCCATCTTAAGTTCCGCCACAGAAAAGCTAGTTTTTTCCTATTTAGATGCCTAAGTAAATAAGAAAGCGTCACAAGTAAAAAGGGTAAATTCAAAGAAGTTTCACTTTATGTAATGGTTGGGTCGGCCAACCACTAGAAATTGTCAAAATAATAATTTCTAGTCGTTGGCCGACCCAAAACCATTTCTTGACATCCAGCTATCGAAGTCGAACATTCTCGCAAACTCGCCAATGTTAAGTTCCGCCACAGGAAAGCTAGTTTTTTCCTAATTCGATGCCGAAGTCGATGTTCCAAAACCATCTTAACCAGAACACTCATTGAAATATTTCTCCCAAATAGGATGGGAGATATGATGGTTGAGCCGGCCAACCACTAGAAATTGTCCAAATAATAATTTCTAGTCGTTGGCCGACCCAAAACCCTTTCTTGACATCCAGCTATCGAAATCGAACATTCTGGCGAACTCGCCCATCTTAAGTTCCGCCACAGAAAAGCTGGTTTTTTCATAATTCGTTGCCGAAGTCGATGTTTCCAAAGCATCTTAACCAGAAAACATGCATTGAAATATTTCTCCCAAATAGGATGGTCGGGCCAGCCAACCACTAGAAATTGTCAAAATAATAATTTCTAGTCGATGGCCGACCCAAAACCATTTCTTGACATCCAGCTATCGAAATCGAACATTCTGGCGAACTCACCCATCTTAAGTTCCGCCACAGAAAAGCTGGTTTTTCCATAATTCGTTGCCGAAGTCGATGTTCCAAAAGCATCTTAACCAGAACACTCATTTCTTGACATCCAGCTATCGAAGTCGAACATTCTGGCGAACTCACCCATCTTAAGTTCCGCCACAGGAAAGCTAGTTTTTTCCTAATTCGATGCCGAAGTCGATGTTCCAAAACCATCTTAACCAGAACACTCATTGAAATATTTCTCCCAAATAGGATGGGAGATATGATGGTTGAGCCGGCCAACCACTAGAAATTGTCAAAATAATAATTTCTAGTCGTTGGCCGACCCAAAACCATTTCTTGACTTCCAGCTATCGAAGTCGAACATTCTGGCGAACTCGTCCATCTTAAGTTCCGCCACAGAAAAGCTGGTTTTTTCCTAATTAGATGCCTAAGTAAATAAGAACGCGTCACAAGTAAAAAGGGTAAATTCAAGGAAGTTTCACTTTATGTAATTTGTTGGGTCGGCCAACCACTAGAAATTGTCAAAATAATAATTTCTAGTCGTTGGCCGACCCAAAACCATTTCTTGACATCCAGCTATCGAAGTCGAACATTCTGGCGAACTCGCCCATCTTAACCGACTGACGGTCCTGCACGTATATTTACGTGTGAAGTTGATGCCTTCCAAACGGTCTAGGCCGTATTTTTACGTGTGAACTTTTTGACTTCCAAATGGTCCTGGCCGTAAATATACTGCCTTGCTTTCCCCCCATAAAGAATCACTAAGCTGGCTTAGCATACGCCCCTCTCTTTTCTCCACAAAATGACCATTGTACTCGCAACAGCGCTGGGCGTTGAAAACGACAAAATGGCTTCTGCCTCTTCGGCGGGAGGGGACAGTTTTCAATTAACTTAGCAGATAGACGTTTGACAAGCAGCTCTCGAACAGTCAGTTCAAAGAAGCCTTAATCCTTTTGTAAACGAAGAGGAATTTTCAGAAAGTATAAGAAAGGCTGCTCTTCAGCAAGAAATGCCCCACCTAAAAGGCACGTCTTTATCTTATTATAGAAATTCTTATCGCTTGATTGTAGGATATGTACTGGCATTCACTTTTATTTTGGCATGAAAAAATTACATCGTATTAAAACTCATTGACTGCGAAACACTGAATGCATAGAGATAAACAGGATTTCCCCCCCCCCCCCGAATTGTGACATCCTGGCTTTCCAGTGATTTTAATTTTTTACAGTATAGGCGAAATTTTTTAATTTTATTTTTCATTTGTTTATCTTTACCTCTTTATCACTACTCAAGTACGATACGGCAGAACCTCAATTATCCGATGTGATTGGAAAGCCCTACATCAGAAAACCAAATACAGTATCATGTTTATTTACGCAGAGCATAATTGATACCAGTGTTTCTTAACTCCTTTACCCTACCCCCTGTAACCCTCTTTGGACCATGTTTTCTTCTCACTTCTTGTTTCTTGGCCTTTGCCTGGGCCCCTAACCTCACTCAGCAGACTAAACCGTTTCAAAGTATACAAACTATTTTCTTTTTGAAAAAATTTATAGTGAAAGCGAAAATTTTATAAACAAAGACTGTCATAGTGTCTGTCAAGATTGTCATGCCTCTAGAGTCCAGCGAGCTTCCCTCTTGTGAAGGTTATATGCTGGGCAGTGATGCCAAGATCACGCCAACCCACCCCCTCCCGCGTGCAAAGTGATTTACGGGAAGGGGGGGGGTTCAATATTTCGATGGAAGTAACAGCTTACATATTTACATACTTTCGAAAATTATTGTGTGCCAGAATTTTATCATGTAGGCCCCATGAAGACATTATACCCCCCGGACTATGCCTGGATCAGCCCATACTTGTGAACCAGAGTTGGGCGAACATACACAGAGAAAGCATATGGGAACGTATGCGCATCACATTTGTGGTAAGGCGTACATAACATGTATGGAATTCTATTAGCTTTGCGCAAACTATGCCATGCTAATGTTCAGTGAAATCGAGAATGCGGCTCATTTGCAATACCTAAATCCACGCATGTATTCAATCTCTGCAACATTTCATTGCTCAGTTGATAATTTTCAGATAGTACCAGTGCTTATGCAAATATATACATTTTTATATCATTGTTCATCACTTCGTTGAGCAATGTTCTAAAAAATAAATAAGGCAAGGGCACTCGTGTGTGGCTTTTTTTTTTTTTTTTTAATTTTATCGGTTATAGTGAGAATTAAAAAAAAAAACAGTTGGAAGTGGAAATAAATATAAGCATGTTATCACATTGTTGACCGGTCATGAGTAAATTCGAACTTTCAAGCAGGATAAACCTGTAACCCCAGCGATTCTCAACCGGTGCTCCACTTCCCAGGGGCTCCGCGGTGACTCGAGGAAAATAAAACAAATCAGTAACTTTGATAGATAAATAAAAAATAAGAGGCCTACAAGGTTCTACCATAAAAATTATATGCAAAAAGTGTTCCTCGAGTGAAACAGGGCTTCGCCATAGAAATTATATACTGAAAAGGGCTCCGCGAGTAAAAAAAGGATGAGAACCGCTGCTGTAACCGTTCATTAAGTTGAAAAACCACAGAAAACAAACTTCGGTAGACCACCACTCTGCCGCCAGTGAGGTACAAACCTGGATGCTCGTGATGAGATCCCAGAATGATGTCCACGCGACGACACAGTAGCTCTAGAATATACTAAGTGGCCACGGGTGAAAATCCAGTAAAAAAGTATTGTGCTGTAAAAGCTGAGCCACGGCTTATGATTAAGCATTACGTACGAAAAAAAAAAAAAAAATGTGCAGCTCATCCATCAATTCCTCACACTTATGTGACAGGACATGAATGAGCTTGTACGTGCTCATCAAGCACAATGCCTCAACATTGAACGAAAAAAAAGTACATTTAAATTTAAAAATAAAATACAATTTTTTTATTGTATCTTCTGTGGTCATTTACTCACACTTCTTATAAAAAGTGTGCTCATTGTACAAACGAAACATCCAAATGGTTGACTGACTTTTTTTTTTCCATCTAAGATAGTGATCTGGTGGCCCAGCCATTAGATACGTCGGAAGAGTTACGAAACCGTGGGTGCTTGACTTGAGCTTTACATGGAAACTATTGATCCCTGAATGAATTTTGGAGGTGCTCAGATCAGTGGTACAGAATACTGTAGGTACTCGAGCACTCACTGCATCCTCTGGCTCCACCCCCACTGCCAGTCATCCCCCTAAATGCCAGAATTTTACTTATATATTGTGGAATCTTGACTAAGTACTGCACTGTCAGTTCCCTTCCCCCAACCCACAAGAAATTTCTGGCAACGGCTCTTCCAATAGCACCATTGTCCACATAATAGAAAGGTCTTACAGGTCTTGAGGTCAAACAACCTAACATAACATTTATTTGCACAATAATGTTTTTAGGAAGAAATTTAACGATCAAACGGGCCACAGCAATTGAATTCAATTAGTGAGAAAAACTAATTTCTTAGCAAAACAATTATCGTACTCCCCCACAGTAGCTGGCATGCCGGGAAACAGTGGGGCATACCAGCATGCTGAAAATATCCGTATTTTCCGGAATGCCGATAAATTTGATTCACGGATTCTGGAAAATTCTTGAATATCTTTATTTTTTATTAATTTCTTATCAGGAAAATAAATTATACATATCCGCGGAGCCAACAATGATGGCTCTTACTGGATGTTAGTGAAAATAAACAGTTGAATATTTAATATTAGAATGAATAACTGAATGGGAGGAAGAAGGAAATGAAATATTTCAGAGAGAATCTGAAATATTGTTCAATGTCGGTACTGTAATTGAAAGAAGGTAAAATTTGATTAGTCTTCTATACATGCGTATGAACAGGGCCGCAACTAGATGCTTGGTCACCCGGGGCAAGCGCGCATTTTTACGCCCTCTTGTAATGGTAAGGGAGAGGTTTCAGAATGAAATTTGCACCCCCTCGGGTTCAGCGCCCGGGGTACGAGACCCGTCTGCTCCCCCTAATTGCGGCCCTGTATATGAATGAAGGCTGACAGTTGAATTCATATCAGATGGCATGGAGTAATAAAATTCAGGAACTATGTAAGTAAAATACTTTCTTTTCAAAGTTTTATGAACACAAGATAATGCATAGATTCAATTTATTCCTGAGGAAGAACGAGACAAATTAATATTTAAAGAAAACGAGGAAGAGTGATTTAGAAAAAAAAAAATATATATATATATAAACTTTATTCGGAAAGTCCACTGATTCAGCTGAATGCATGCTGTGATCCTATTATAACCTCACTTTTTCCGGCATGCCGAAAGTGGCCAAGACCACAACATACAAAAAGCTGGTGCCCCTCGTGTTTTACGGCATGCCGGCCAATGCGTGGGAATACGGTAAGTTTGTTGAAATTTTTGAGTAAAATAATTTGGTAGTTGTTCAAATCAGCGCTCGTGTGTAATCACTTCCATTTTGCCCAGATCTTTACTTGAAAAGTAAAAAATACGTTGGCAGAGGAATGGGAAAAAAAGACGAGCCCACAAAAAGCCAAGTATTGTACTTAGCTTGAATCCTTTTACGAGAGAACACACCTTTTCTTTTCCTCTCCTACAAAGAAGCATTCAACAGTGGGCGGAACAAAAATTTCAAACCACACAACACTAAATCCGATATCCCGCTGTTTGTACGGGGGGAAGGAAAAATGGTTGGATTTTTTTCGAAGCAGTTTTGTGACAATTACCTGAACCTTTTTCAAGTAGATTTTCTCAACACCCTCAAACCGTCAGTCGGTTAAGTTCCGCCACAGAAAAGCTGGTTTTTTCCTAATTCGTTGCCGAAGTCTATGTTCCCAAAGCATCTTGACCAGAAAACATTCGTTGAAATATATCTCCCAAATAGGATGGTCGGGCCGGCCAACCACTAGAAATTATCAAAATAATAATTTCTAGTCGTTGGCCGACCCAAAACCCTTTCTTGACATCCAGCTATCAAAGTCGAACATTCTGGTGAACTCGTCCATCCTAAGTTCCGCCACAGAAAAGCTGGTTTTTTCCTAATTTGATGCCTAAGTAAATAAGAAAGTGTCACAAGTAAAAAGGGTAAATTCAAAGAAGTTTCACTTTATGTAATGGTTGGGTCGGCCAACCACTAGAAATTGTCAAAATAATAATTTCTGGTCGTTGGCCGACCCAAAACCATTTCTTGACATCCAGCTATCGAAGTCGAACATTCTGGCAAACTCGCCAATGTTAAGTTCCGCCACAGAAAAGCTAGTTTTTTCCTAATTCGATGCCGAAGTCGATGTTCCAAAACCATCTTAACCAGAACACTCATTGAAATATTTCTCCCAAATAGGATGGGAGATATGATGGTTGAGCCGGCCAACCACTAGAAATTGTCAAAATAATCATTTCTAGTCGTTGGCCGACCCAAAACCATTTCTTGACATCCAGCTATCGAAATCGAACATTCTGGCGAACTCGCCCATCTTAAGTTCCGCCACAGAAAAGCTGGTTTTTTCATAATTCGTTGCCGAAGTCGATGTTTCCAAAGCATCTTAACCAGAAAACATTCATTGAAATATTTCTCCCAAATAGGATGGTCGGGCCAGCCAACCACTAGAAATTGTCAAAATAATAATTTCTAGTCGATGGCCGACCCAAAACCATTTCTTGACATCCAGCTATCGAAATCGAACATTCTGGCGAACTCACCCATCTTAAGTTCCGCCACAGAAAAGCTGGTTTTTCCATAATTCGTTGCCGAAGTCGATGTTCCAAAAGCATCTTAACCAGAACACTCATTTCTTGACATCCAGCTATCGAAATCGAACATTCTGGCGAACTCGCCCATCTTAAGTTCCGCCACAGAAAAGCTGGTTTTTTCATAATTCGTTGCCGAAGTCGATGTTTCCAAAGCATCTTAACCAGAAAACATTCATTGAAATATTTTTCCCAAATAGGATGGTCGGGCCAGCCAACCACTAGAAATTGTCAAAATAATAATTTCTAGTCGATGGCCGACCCAAAACCATTTCTTGACATCCAGCTATCGAAATCGAACATTCTGGCGAACTCGCCCATCTTAAGTTCCGCCACAGAAAAGGTGGTTTTTTCCTAATTCGTTGCCGAAGTCTATGTTCCCAAAGCATCTTGACCAGAAAACATTCGTTGAAATATATCTCCCAAATAGGATGGTCGTGCCGGCCAACCACTAGAAATTATCAAAATAATAATTTCTAGTCGTTGGCCGACCCAAAACCCTTTCTTGACATCCAGCTATCGAAATCGAACATTCTGGCGAACTCGCCCATCGTAAGTTCCGCCACAGAAAAGCTGGTTTTTTCATAATTCGTTGCCGAAGTCGATGTTTCCAAAGCATCTTAACCAGAAAATATTCATTGAAATATTTCTCCCAAAAGGATGGTCGGGCCAGCCAACCACTAGAAATTGTCAAAATAATAATTTCTAGTCGATGGCCGACCCAAAACCATTTCTTGACATCCAGCTATCGAAATCGAACATTCTGGCGAACTCGCCCATCTTAAGTTCCGCCACAGAAAAGGTGGTTTTTTCCTAATTCGTTGCCGAAGTCTATGTTCCCAAAGCATCTTGACCAGAAAACATTCGTTGAAATATATCTCCCAAATAGGATGGTCGTGCCGGCCAACCACTAGAAATTATCAAAATAATAATTTCTAGTCGTTGGCCGACCCAAAACCCTTTCTTGACATCCAGCTATCAAAGTCAAACATTCTGGCGAACTCGTCCATCTTAAGTTCCGCCACAGAAAAGCTGGTTTTTTCCAAATTTGATGCCTAAGTAAATAAAAACGTGTCACAAGTAAAAAGGGTAAATTCAGAGAAGTTTCACTTTATGTAATGGTTGGGTCGGCCAACCACTAGAAATTGTCAAAATAATAATTTCTAGTCGTTGGCCGACCCAAAACCATTTCTTGACTTCCAGCTATCGAAGTCGAACGTTCTGGCAAACTCGCCCATCTTAAGTTCCGCCACAGAAAAGCTAGTTTTTCCCTATTTAGATACCTAAGTAAATAAGAAAGCGTCACAGCCGCTGTGGTGGTCGAGTGGTTATAGTGCCGGACTCGTGATGCGAGGATCCGGGTTCGAACCCCACAGTGGTGGTCGGCTGAAGTTGGTTTTCTGTGGTTCCCAACTTCAAGGCGCAAATGCGAGCCGATCTCCCCGTTAAAAAGTCTCGCCACAGAGAGCAACAGTCCTACAACGGTAAATCATTCAACCATAACACTTCACTCATAGTTAGTAAAACTGGGGCAGATGACAGCACTACACATAACAAGCATTACACAGAAACAGACTTTACGTCAGGTTGCACTACACGTACACGCACATTCCAGCATGTACCGATTCGTTGGAGGGTTTCGCGGGAGGGGGGGGGTGCATGTGTGGTGTAGCAGTAGTAGGTAGGGGCTCGGGGATCCATGATGTTCTTAAGTCAGCCACCTCGTTGGGCAATTTGCCTGTTGTGGCGTTGTATTTGTATTTGTATATTTGTATAAGTAAAAAGGGTTAATTCAAAAAAGTTTCACTTTATGTAATGGTTGGGTCGGCCAACCTCTAGAAATTGTCAAAATAATAATTTCTAGTCGATGGCCGACCCAAAACCATTTCTTGACATCCAGCTATCGAAATCGAACATTCTGGCGAACTCACCCATCTTAAGTTCCGCCACAGAAAAGCTGGTTTTTCCACAATTCGTTGCCGAAGTCGATGTTCCAAAAGCATCTTAACCAGAACACTCATTTCTTGACATCCAGCTATCGAAGTCGAACATTCTGGCAAACTCGCCAATGTTAAGTTCCGCCACAGGAAAGCTAGTTTTATCCTAATTCGATGCCGAAGTCGATGTTCCAAAACCATCTTAACCAGAACACTCATTGAAATATTTCTCCCAAATAGGATGGGAGATATGATGGTTGAGCCTGCCAACCACTAGAAATTGTCAAAATAATAATTTCTAGTCGTTGGCCGACCCAAAACCATTTCTTGACATCCAGCTATCGAAATCGAACATTCTGGCGAACTCGCCCATCTTAAGTTCCGCCACAGAAAAGCTGGTTTTTTCATAATTCGTTGCCGAAGTCGATATTTCCAAAGCATCTTAACCAGAAAACATGCATTGAAATATTTCTCCCAAATAGGATGGTCGGGCCAGCCAAACACTAGAAATTGTCAAAATAATAATTTCTAGTCGATGGCCGACCCAAAACCATTTCTTGACATCCAGCTATCGAAATCGAACATTCTGGCGAACTCGCCCATCTTAAGTTCCGCCACAGAAAAGCTGGTTTTTCCATAATTCGTTGCCGAAGTCGATGTTCCAAAAGCATCTTAACCAGAACACTCATTTCTTGACATCCAGCTATCGAAGTCGAACATTCTGGCGAACTCGCCCATCTTAAGTTCCGCCACAGAAAAGCTGGTTTTTTCATAATTCGTTGCCGAAGTCGATGTTTCCAAAGCATCTTAACCAGAAAACATTCATTGAAATATTTCTCCCAAATAGGATAGTCGGGCCGGCCAACCACTAGAAATTATCAAAATAATAATTTCTAGTCGTTGGCCGACCCAAAACCATTTCTTGACATCCAGCTATCGAAGTCGAACATTCTGGCGAACACACCCATCTTAAGTTCCGCCACAAGAAAGCTAGTTTTATCCTAATTCGATGCCGAAGTCGATGTTCCAAAACCATCTTAACCAGAACACTCATTGAAATATTTCTCCCAAATAGGATGGGAGATATGATGGTTGAGCCGGCCAACCACTAGAAATTGTCAAAATAATAATTTCTAGTCGTTGGCCGACCCAAAACCATTTCTTGACATCCAGCTATCGAAATCGAACATTCTGGCGAACTCGCCCATCTTAAGTTCCGCCACAGAAAAGCTGGTTTTTTCATAATTCGTTGCCGAAGTCGATGTTTCCAAAGCATCTTAACCAGAAAACATGCATTGAAATATTTCTCCCAAATAGGATGGTCGGGCCAGCCAACCACTAGAAATTGTCAAAATAATAATTTCTAGTCGATGGCCGACACAAAACCATTTCTTGACATCCAGCTATCGAAATCGAACATTCTGGCAAACTCGCCAATGTTAAGTTCCGCCACAGGAAAGCTAGTTTTTTCCTAATTCGATGCCGAAGTCGATGTTCCAAAACCATCTTAACCAGAACACTCATTGAAATATTTCTCCCAAATAGGATGGGAGATATGATGGTTGAGCCGGCCAACCACTAGAAATTGTCAAAATAATAATTTCTAGTCGTTGGCCGACCCAAAACCATTTCTTGACATCCAGCTATCGAAGTCGAACCTTCTGGCAAACTCGCCAATGTTAAGTTCCGCCACAGGAAAGCTAGTTTTTTCCTAATTCGATGCCGAAGTCGATGTTCCAAAACCATCTTAACCAGAACACTCATTGAAATATTTCTCCCAAATAGAATGGGAGATATGATGGTTGAGCCGGCCAACCACTAGAAATTGTCAAAATAATAATTTCTAGTCGTTGGCCGACCCAAAACCATTTCTTGACATCCAGCTATCGAAATCGAACATTCTGGCGAACTCGCCCATCTTAAGTTCCGCCACAGAAAAGCTGGTTTTTTCCTAATTAGATGCCTAAGTAAATAAGAAAGCATCACAATTAAAAAGGGTTAATTCGAAGAAGTTTCACTTTATGTAATGGTTGGGTCGGCCAAGCACTAGAGATTGTCAAAATAATAATTTCTAGTCGTTGGCCGACCCAAAACCATTTCTTGACATCCAGCTATCGAAATCGAACATTCTGGCGAACTCGCCCATCTTAAGTTCCGATACAGAAAAGCTGGTTTTTTCATAATTCGTTGCCGAAGTCGATGTTTCCAAAGCATCTTAACCAGAAAACATGCATTGAAATATTTCTCCCAAATAGGATGGTCGGGCCAGCCAACCACTAGAAATTGTCAAAATAATAATTTCTAGTCGATGGCCGACCCAAAACCATTTCTTGACATCCAGCTATCGAAATCGAACATTCTGGCGAACTCGCCCATCTTAAGTTCCGCCACAGAAAAGCTGGTTTTTTCATAATTCGTTGCCGAAGTCGATATTTCCAAAGCATCTTAACCAGAAAACATGCATTGAAATATTTCTCCCAAATAGGATGGTCGGGCCAGCCAACCACTAGAAATTGTCAAAATAATAATTTCTAGTCGATGGCCGACCCAAAACCATTTCTTGACATCCAGCTATCGAAATCGAACATTCTGGCGAACTCACCCATCTTAAGTTCCGCCACAGAAAAGCTGGTTTTTCCATAATTCGTTGCCGAAGTCGATGTTCCAAAAGCATCTTAACCAGAACACTCATTTCTTGACATCCAGCTATCGAAGTCGAACATTCTGGCGAACTCACCCATCTTAAGTTCCGCCACAGGAAAGCTAGTTTTTTCCTAATTCGATGCCGAAGTCGATGTTCCAAAACCATCTTAACCAGAACACTCATTGAAATATTTCTCCCAAATAGGATGGGAGATATGATGGTTGAGCCGGCCAACCACTAGAAATTGTCAAAATAATAATTTCTAGTCGTTGGCCGACCCAAAACCATTTCTTGACTTCCAGCTATCGAAGTCGAACATTCTGGCGAACTCGTCCATCTTAAGTTCCGCCACAGAAAAGCTGGTTTTTTCCTAATTAGATGCCTAAGTAAATAAGAACGCGTCACAAGTAAAAAGGGTAAATTCAAGGAAGTTTCACTTTATGTAATTTGTTGGGTCGGCCAACCACTAGAAATTGTCAAAATAATAATTTCTAGTCGTTGGCCGACCCAAAACCATTTCTTGACATCCAGCTATCGAAGTCGAACATTCTGGCGAACTCGCCCATCTTAACCGACTGACGGTCCTGCACGTATATTTACGTGTGAAGTTGATGCCTTCCAAACGGTCTAGGCCGTATTTTTACGTGTGAACTTTTTGACTTCCAAATGGTCCTGGCCGTAAATATACTGCCTTGCTTTCCCCCCATAAAGAATCACTAAGCTGGCTTAGCATACGCCCCTCTCTTTTCTCCACAAAATGACCATTGTACTCGCAACAGCGCTGGGCGTTGAAAACGACAAAATGGCTTCTGCCTCTTCGGCGGGAGGGGACAGTTTTCAATTAACTTAGCAGATAGACGTTTGACAAGCAGCTCTCGAACAGTCAGTTCAAAGAAGCCTTAATCCTTTTGTAAACGAAGAGGAATTTTCAGAAAGTATAAGAAAGGCTGCTCTTCAGCAAGAAATGCCCCACCTAAAAGGCACGTCTTTATCTTATTATAGAAATTCTTATCGCTTGATTGTAGGATATGTACTGGCATTCACTTTTATTTTGGCATGAAAAAATTACATCGTATTAAAACTCATTGACTGCGAAACACTGAATGCATAGAGATAAACAGGATTTCCCCCCCCCCCCCGAATTGTGACATCCTGGCTTTCCAGTGATTTTAATTTTTTACAGTATAGGCGAAATTTTTTAATTTTATTTTTCATTTGTTTATCTTTACCTCTTTATCACTACTCAAGTACGATACGGCAGAACCTCAATTATCCGATGTGATTGGAAAGCCCTACATCAGAAAACCAAATACAGTATCATGTTTATTTACGCAGAGCATAATTGATACCAGTGTTTCTTAACTCCTTTACCCTACCCCCTGTAACCCTCTTTGGACCATGTTTTCTTCTCACTTCTTGTTTCTTGGCCTTTGCCTGGGCCCCTAACCTCACTCAGCAGACTAAACCGTTTCAAAGTATACAAACTATTTTCTTTTTGAAAAAATTTATAGTGAAAGCGAAAATTTTATAAACAAAGACTGTCATAGTGTCTGTCAAGATTGTCATGCCTCTAGAGTCCAGCGAGCTTCCCTCTTGTGAAGGTTATATGCTGGGCAGTGATGCCAAGATCACGCCAACCCACCCCCTCCCGCGTGCAAAGTGATTTACGGGAAGGGGGGGGGTTCAATATTTCGATGGAAGTAACAGCTTACATATTTACATACTTTCGAAAATTATTGTGTGCCAGAATTTTATCATGTAGGCCCCATGAAGACATTATACCCCCCGGACTATGCCTGGATCAGCCCATACTTGTGAACCAGAGTTGGGCGAACATACACAGAGAAAGCATATGGGAACGTATGCGCATCACATTTGTGGTAAGGCGTACATAACATGTATGGAATTCTATTAGCTTTGCGCAAACTATGCCATGCTAATGTTCAGTGAAATCGAGAATGCGGCTCATTTGCAATACCTAAATCCACGCATGTATTCAATCTCTGCAACATTTCATTGCTCAGTTGATAATTTTCAGATAGTACCAGTGCTTATGCAAATATATACATTTTTATATCATTGTTCATCACTTCGTTGAGCAATGTTCTAAAAAATAAATAAGGCAAGGGCACTCGTGTGTGGCTTTTTTTTTTTTTTTTTAATTTTATCGGTTATAGTGAGAATTAAAAAAAAAAACAGTTGGAAGTGGAAATAAATATAAGCATGTTATCACATTGTTGACCGGTCATGAGTAAATTCGAACTTTCAAGCAGGATAAACCTGTAACCCCAGCGATTCTCAACCGGTGCTCCACTTCCCAGGGGCTCCGCGGTGACTCGAGGAAAATAAAACAAATCAGTAACTTTGATAGATAAATAAAAAATAAGAGGCCTACAAGGTTCTACCATAAAAATTATATGCAAAAAGTGTTCCTCGAGTGAAACAGGGCTTCGCCATAGAAATTATATACTGAAAAGGGCTCCGCGAGTAAAAAAAGGATGAGAACCGCTGCTGTAACCGTTCATTAAGTTGAAAAACCACAGAAAACAAACTTCGGTAGACCACCACTCTGCCGCCAGTGAGGTACAAACCTGGATGCTCGTGATGAGATCCCAGAATGATGTCCACGCGACGACACAGTAGCTCTAGAATATACTAAGTGGCCACGGGTGAAAATCCAGTAAAAAAGTATTGTGCTGTAAAAGCTGAGCCACGGCTTATGATTAAGCATTACGTACGAAAAAAAAAAAAAAATGTGCAGCTCATCCATCAATTCCTCACACTTATGTGACAGGACATGAATGAGCTTGTACGTGCTCATCAAGCACAATGCCTCAACATTGAACGAAAAAAAAGTACATTTAAATTTAAAAATAAAATACAATTTTTTTATTGTATCTTCTGTGGTCATTTACTCACACTTCTTATAAAAAGTGTGCTCATTGTACAAACGAAACATCCAAATGGTTGACTGACTTTTTTTTTTCCATCTAAGATAGTGATCTGGTGGCCCAGCCATTAGATACGTCGGAAGAGTTACGAAACCGTGGGTGCTTGACTTGAGCTTTACATGGAAACTATTGATCCCTGAATGAATTTTGGAGGTGCTCAGATCAGTGGTACAGAATACTGTAGGTACTCGAGCACTCACTGCATCCTCTGGCTCCACCCCCACTGCCAGTCATCCCCCTAAATGCCAGAATTTTACTTATATATTGTGGAATCTTGACTAAGTACTGCACTGTCAGTTCCCTTCCCCCAACCCACAAGAAATTTCTGGCAACGGCTCTTCCAATAGCACCATTGTCCACATAATAGAAAGGTCTTACAGGTCTTGAGGTCAAACAACCTAACATAACATTTATTTGCACAATAATGTTTTTAGGAAGAAATTTAACGATCAAACGGGCCACAGCAATTGAATTCAATTAGTGAGAAAAACTAATTTCTTAGCAAAACAATTATCGTACTCCCCCACAGTAGCTGGCATGCCGGGAAACAGTGGGGCATACCAGCATGCTGAAAATATCCGTATTTTCCGGAATGCCGATAAATTTGATTCACGGATTCTGGAAAATTCTTGAATATCTTTATTTTTTATTAATTTCTTATCAGGAAAATAAATTATACATATCCGCGGAGCCAACAATGATGGCTCTTACTGGATGTTAGTGAAAATAAACAGTTGAATATTTAATATTAGAATGAATAACTGAATGGGAGGAAGAAGGAAATGAAATATTTCAGAGAGAATCTGAAATATTGTTCAATGTCGGTACTGTAATTGAAAGAAGGTAAAATTTGATTAGTCTTCTATACATGCGTATGAACAGGGCCGCAACTAGATGCTTGGTCACCCGGGGCAAGCGCGCATTTTTACGCCCTCTTGTAATGGTAAGGGAGAGGTTTCAGAATGAAATTTGCACCCCCTCGGGTTCAGCGCCCGGGGTACGAGACCCGTCTGCTCCCCCTAATTGCGGCCCTGTATATGAATGAAGGCTGACAGTTGAATTCATATCAGATGGCATGGAGTAATAAAATTCAGGAACTATGTAAGTAAAATACTTTCTTTTCAAAGTTTTATGAACACAAGATAATGCATAGATTCAATTTATTCCTGAGGAAGAACGAGACAAATTAATATTTAAAGAAAACGAGGAAGAGTGATTTAGAAAAAAAAAAATATATATATATATAAACTTTATTCGGAAAGTCCACTGATTCAGCTGAATGCATGCTGTGATCCTATTATAACCTCACTTTTTCCGGCATGCCGAAAGTGGCCAAGACCACAACATACAAAAAGCTGGTGCCCCTCGTGTTTTACGGCATGCCGGCCAATGCGTGGGAATACGGTAAGTTTGTTGAAATTTTTGAGTAAAATAATTTGGTAGTTGTTCAAATCAGCGCTCGTGTGTAATCACTTCCATTTTGCCCAGATCTTTACTTGAAAAGTAAAAAATACGTTGGCAGAGGAATGGGAAAAAAAGACGAGCCCACAAAAAGCCAAGTATTGTACTTAGCTTGAATCCTTTTACGAGAGAACACACCTTTTCTTTTCCTCTCCTACAAAGAAGCATTCAACAGTGGGCGGAACAAAAATTTCAAACCACACAACACTAAATCCGATATCCCGCTGTTTGTACGGGGGGAAGGAAAAATGGTTGGATTTTTTTCGAAGCAGTTTTGTGACAATTACCTGAACCTTTTTCAAGTAGATTTTCTCAACACCCTCAAACCGTCAGTCGGTTAAGTTCCGCCACAGAAAAGCTGGTTTTTTCCTAATTCGTTGCCGAAGTCTATGTTCCCAAAGCATCTTGACCAGAAAACATTCGTTGAAATATATCTCCCAAATAGGATGGTCGGGCCGGCCAACCACTAGAAATTATCAAAATAATAATTTCTAGTCGTTGGCCGACCCAAAACCCTTTCTTGACATCCAGCTATCAAAGTCGAACATTCTGGTGAACTCGTCCATCCTAAGTTCCGCCACAGAAAAGCTGGTTTTTTCCTAATTTGATGCCTAAGTAAATAAGAAAGTGTCACAAGTAAAAAGGGTAAATTCAAAGAAGTTTCACTTTATGTAATGGTTGGGTCGGCCAACCACTAGAAATTGTCAAAATAATAATTTCTGGTCGTTGGCCGACCCAAAACCATTTCTTGACATCCAGCTATCGAAGTCGAACATTCTGGCAAACTCGCCAATGTTAAGTTCCGCCACAGAAAAGCTAGTTTTTTCCTAATTCGATGCCGAAGTCGATGTTCCAAAACCATCTTAACCAGAACACTCATTGAAATATTTCTCCCAAATAGGATGGGAGATATGATGGTTGAGCCGGCCAACCACTAGAAATTGTCAAAATAATCATTTCTAGTCGTTGGCCGACCCAAAACCATTTCTTGACATCCAGCTATCGAAATCGAACATTCTGGCGAACTCGCCCATCTTAAGTTCCGCCACAGAAAAGCTGGTTTTTTCATAATTCGTTGCCGAAGTCGATGTTTCCAAAGCATCTTAACCAGAAAACATTCATTGAAATATTTCTCCCAAATAGGATGGTCGGGCCAGCCAACCACTAGAAATTGTCAAAATAATAATTTCTAGTCGATGGCCGACCCAAAACCATTTCTTGACATCCAGCTATCGAAATCGAACATTCTGGCGAACTCACCCATCTTAAGTTCCGCCACAGAAAAGCTGGTTTTTCCATAATTCGTTGCCGAAGTCGATGTTCCAAAAGCATCTTAACCAGAACACTCATTTCTTGACATCCAGCTATCGAAATCGAACATTCTGGCGAACTCGCCCATCTTAAGTTCCGCCACAGAAAAGCTGGTTTTTTCATAATTCGTTGCCGAAGTCGATGTTTCCAAAGCATCTTAACCAGAAAACATTCATTGAAATATTTTTCCCAAATAGGATGGTCGGGCCAGCCAACCACTAGAAATTGTCAAAATAATAATTTCTAGTCGATGGCCGACCCAAAACCATTTCTTGACATCCAGCTATCGAAATCGAACATTCTGGCGAACTCGCCCATCTTAAGTTCCGCCACAGAAAAGGTGGTTTTTTCCTAATTCGTTGCCGAAGTCTATGTTCCCAAAGCATCTTGACCAGAAAACATTCGTTGAAATATATCTCCCAAATAGGATGGTCGTGCCGGCCAACCACTAGAAATTATCAAAATAATAATTTCTAGTCGTTGGCCGACCCAAAACCCTTTCTTGACATCCAGCTATCGAAATCGAACATTCTGGCGAACTCGCCCATCGTAAGTTCCGCCACAGAAAAGCTGGTTTTTTCATAATTCGTTGCCGAAGTCGATGTTTCCAAAGCATCTTAACCAGAAAATATTCATTGAAATATTTCTCCCAAAAGGATGGTCGGGCCAGCCAACCACTAGAAATTGTCAAAATAATAATTTCTAGTCGATGGCCGACCCAAAACCATTTCTTGACATCCAGCTATCGAAATCGAACATTCTGGCGAACTCGCCCATCTTAAGTTCCGCCACAGAAAAGGTGGTTTTTTCCTAATTCGTTGCCGAAGTCTATGTTCCCAAAGCATCTTGACCAGAAAACATTCGTTGAAATATATCTCCCAAATAGGATGGTCGTGCCGGCCAACCACTAGAAATTATCAAAATAATAATTTCTAGTCGTTGGCCGACCCAAAACCCTTTCTTGACATCCAGCTATCAAAGTCAAACATTCTGGCGAACTCGTCCATCTTAAGTTCCGCCACAGAAAAGCTGGTTTTTTCCAAATTTGATGCCTAAGTAAATAAAAACGTGTCACAAGTAAAAAGGGTAAATTCAGAGAAGTTTCACTTTATGTAATGGTTGGGTCGGCCAACCACTAGAAATTGTCAAAATAATAATTTCTAGTCGTTGGCCGACCCAAAACCATTTCTTGACTTCCAGCTATCGAAGTCGAACGTTCTGGCAAACTCGCCCATCTTAAGTTCCGCCACAGAAAAGCTAGTTTTTCCCTATTTAGATACCTAAGTAAATAAGAAAGCGTCACAGCCGCTGTGGTGGTCGAGTGGTTATAGTGCCGGACTCGTGATGCGAGGATCCGGGTTCGAACCCCACAGTGGTGGTCGGCTGAAGTTGGTTTTCTGTGGTTCCCAACTTCAAGGCGCAAATGCGAGCCGATCTCCCCGTTAAAAAGTCTCGCCACAGAGAGCAACAGTCCTACAACGGTAAATCATTCAACCATAACACTTCACTCATAGTTAGTAAAACTGGGGCAGATGACAGCACTACACATAACAAGCATTACACAGAAACAGACTTTACGTCAGGTTGCACTACACGTACACGCACATTCCAGCATGTACCGATTCGTTGGAGGGTTTCGCGGGAGGGGGGGGGTGCATGTGTGGTGTAGCAGTAGTAGGTAGGGGCTCGGGGATCCATGATGTTCTTAAGTCAGCCACCTCGTTGGGCAATTTGCCTGTTGTGGCGTTGTATTTGTATTTGTATATTTGTATAAGTAAAAAGGGTTAATTCAAAAAAGTTTCACTTTATGTAATGGTTGGGTCGGCCAACCTCTAGAAATTGTCAAAATAATAATTTCTAGTCGATGGCCGACCCAAAACCATTTCTTGACATCCAGCTATCGAAATCGAACATTCTGGCGAACTCACCCATCTTAAGTTCCGCCACAGAAAAGCTGGTTTTTCCACAATTCGTTGCCGAAGTCGATGTTCCAAAAGCATCTTAACCAGAACACTCATTTCTTGACATCCAGCTATCGAAGTCGAACATTCTGGCAAACTCGCCAATGTTAAGTTCCGCCACAGGAAAGCTAGTTTTATCCTAATTCGATGCCGAAGTCGATGTTCCAAAACCATCTTAACCAGAACACTCATTGAAATATTTCTCCCAAATAGGATGGGAGATATGATGGTTGAGCCTGCCAACCACTAGAAATTGTCAAAATAATAATTTCTAGTCGTTGGCCGACCCAAAACCATTTCTTGACATCCAGCTATCGAAATCGAACATTCTGGCGAACTCGCCCATCTTAAGTTCCGCCACAGAAAAGCTGGTTTTTTCATAATTCGTTGCCGAAGTCGATATTTCCAAAGCATCTTAACCAGAAAACATGCATTGAAATATTTCTCCCAAATAGGATGGTCGGGCCAGCCAAACACTAGAAATTGTCAAAATAATAATTTCTAGTCGATGGCCGACCCAAAACCATTTCTTGACATCCAGCTATCGAAATCGAACATTCTGGCGAACTCGCCCATCTTAAGTTCCGCCACAGAAAAGCTGGTTTTTCCATAATTCGTTGCCGAAGTCGATGTTCCAAAAGCATCTTAACCAGAACACTCATTTCTTGACATCCAGCTATCGAAGTCGAACATTCTGGCGAACTCGCCCATCTTAAGTTCCGCCACAGAAAAGCTGGTTTTTTCATAATTCGTTGCCGAAGTCGATGTTTCCAAAGCATCTTAACCAGAAAACATTCATTGAAATATTTCTCCCAAATAGGATAGTCGGGCCGGCCAACCACTAGAAATTATCAAAATAATAATTTCTAGTCGTTGGCCGACCCAAAACCATTTCTTGACATCCAGCTATCGAAGTCGAACATTCTGGCGAACACACCCATCTTAAGTTCCGCCACAAGAAAGCTAGTTTTATCCTAATTCGATGCCGAAGTCGATGTTCCAAAACCATCTTAACCAGAACACTCATTGAAATATTTCTCCCAAATAGGATGGGAGATATGATGGTTGAGCCGGCCAACCACTAGAAATTGTCAAAATAATAATTTCTAGTCGTTGGCCGACCCAAAACCATTTCTTGACATCCAGCTATCGAAATCGAACATTCTGGCGAACTCGCCCATCTTAAGTTCCGCCACAGAAAAGCTGGTTTTTTCATAATTCGTTGCCGAAGTCGATGTTTCCAAAGCATCTTAACCAGAAAACATGCATTGAAATATTTCTCCCAAATAGGATGGTCGGGCCAGCCAACCACTAGAAATTGTCAAAATAATAATTTCTAGTCGATGGCCGACACAAAACCATTTCTTGACATCCAGCTATCGAAATCGAACATTCTGGCAAACTCGCCAATGTTAAGTTCCGCCACAGGAAAGCTAGTTTTTTCCTAATTCGATGCCGAAGTCGATGTTCCAAAACCATCTTAACCAGAACACTCATTGAAATATTTCTCCCAAATAGGATGGGAGATATGATGGTTGAGCCGGCCAACCACTAGAAATTGTCAAAATAATAATTTCTAGTCGTTGGCCGACCCAAAACCATTTCTTGACATCCAGCTATCGAAATCGAACATTCTGGCGAACTCGCCCATCTTAAGTTCCGCCACAGAAAAGCTGGTTTTTTCCTAATTAGATGCCTAAGTAAATAAGAAAGCATCACAATTAAAAAGGGTTAATTCGAAGAAGTTTCACTTTATGTAATGGTTGGGTCGGCCAAGCACTAGAGATTGTCAAAATAATAATTTCTAGTCGTTGGCCGACCCAAAACCATTTCTTGACATCCAGCTATCGAAATCGAACATTCTGGCGAACTCGCCCATCTTAAGTTCCGATACAGAAAAGCTGGTTTTTTCATAATTCGTTGCCGAAGTCGATGTTTCCAAAGCATCTTAACCAGAAAACATGCATTGAAATATTTCTCCCAAATAGGATGGTCGGGCCAGCCAACCACTAGAAATTGTCAAAATAATAATTTCTAGTCGATGGCCGACCCAAAACCATTTCTTGACATCCAGCTATCGAAATCGAACATTCTGGCGAACTCGCCCATCTTAAGTTCCGCCACAGAAAAGCTGGTTTTTTCATAATTCGTTGCCGAAGTCGATATTTCCAAAGCATCTTAACCAGAAAACATGCATTGAAATATTTCTCCCAAATAGGATGGTCGGGCCAGCCAACCACTAGAAATTGTCAAAATAATAATTTCTAGTCGATGGCCGACCCAAAACCATTTCTTGACATCCAGCTATCGAAATCGAACATTCTGGCGAACTCACCCATCTTAAGTTCCGCCACAGAAAAGCTGGTTTTTCCATAATTCGTTGCCGAAGTCGATGTTCCAAAAGCATCTTAACCAGAACACTCATTTCTTGACATCCAGCTATCGAAGTCGAACATTCTGGCGAACTCACCCATCTTAAGTTCCGCCACAGGAAAGCTAGTTTTTTCCTAATTCGATGCCGAAGTCGATGTTCCAAAACCATCTTAACCAGAACACTCATTGAAATATTTCTCCCAAATAGGATGGGAGATATGATGGTTGAGCCGGCCAACCACTAGAAATTGTCAAAATAATAATTTCTAGTCGCTGGCCGACCCAAAACCCTTTCTTGACATCCAGCTATCAAAGTCGAACATTCTGGCGAACTCGCCCATCTTAAGTTCCGCCACAGAAAAGCTGGTTTTTTCCTAATTCGTTGCCGAAGTCGATGTTTCCAAAGCATCTTAACCAGAAAACATTCATTCAAATATTTCTCCCAAATAGGATGGTTGAGCCGGCCAACCACTAGAAATTGTCAAAATAATAATTTCTAGTCGTTGGCCGACCCAAAACCATTTCTTGACATCCAGCTATCGAAATCGAACATTCTGGCGAACTCGCCCATCTTAAGTTCCGCCACAGAAAAGCTGGTTTTTTCCTAATTAGATGCCTAAGTAAATAAGAAAGCATCACAATTAAAAAGGGTTAATTCGAAGAAGTTTCACTTTATGTAATGGTTGGGTCGGCCAAGCACTAGAGATTGTCAAAATAATAATTTCTAGTCGTTGGCCGACCCAAAACCATTTCTTGACATCCAGCTATCGAAATCGAACATTCTGGCGAACTCGCCCATCTTAAGTTCCGCCACAGAAAAGCTGGTTTTTTCATAATTCGTTGCCGAAGTCGATGTTTCCAAAGCATCTTAACCAGAAAACATGCATTGAAATATTTCTCCCAAATAGGATGGTCGGGCCAGCCAACCACTAGAAATTGTCAAAATAATAATTTCTAGTCGATGGCCGACCCAAAACCATTTCTTGACATCCAGCTATCGAAATCGAACATTCTGGCAAACTCGCCAATGTTAAGTTCCGCCACAGGAAAGCTAGTTTTACCCTAATTCGATGCCGAAGTCGATGTTTCCAAAGCATCTTAACCAGAAAACATTCATTGAAATATTTCTCCCAAATAGGATAGTCGGGCCGGCCAACCACTAGAAATTATCAAAATAATAATTTCTAGTCGTTGGCCGACCCAAAACCATTTCTTGACATCCAGCTATCGAAGTCGAACATTCTGGCGAACTCACCCATCTTAAGTTCCGCCACAGGAAAGCTAGTTTTATCCTAATTCGATGCCGAAGTCGATGTTCCAAAACCATCTTAACCAGAACACTCATTGAAATATTTCTCCCAAATAGGATGGGAGATATGATGGTTGAGCCGGCCAACCACTAGAAATTGTCAAAATAATAATTTCTAGTCGTTGGCCGACCCAAAACCATTTCTTGACATCCAGCTATCGAAATCGAACATTCTGGCGAACTCGCCCATCTTAAGTTCCGCCACAGAAAAGCTGGTTTTTTCATAATTCGTTGCCGAAGTCGATGTTTCCAAAGCATCTTAACCAGAAAACATGCATTGAAATATTTCTCCCAAATAGGATGGTCGGGCCAGCCAACCACTAGAAATTGTCAAAATAATAATTTCTAGTCGATGGCCGACCCAAAACCATTTCTTGACATCCAGCTATCGAAATCGAACATTCTGGCGAACTCGCCCATCTTAAGTTCCGCCACAGAAAAGCTGGTTTTTTCATAATTCGTTGCCGAAGTCGATGTTTCCAAAGCATCTTAACCAGAAAACATTCATTGAAATATTTCTCCCAAATAGGATGGTCGGGCCAGCCTACCACTAGAAATTGTCAAAATAATAATTTCTAGTCGATGGCCGACCCAAAACCATTTCTTGACATCCAGCTATCGAAATCGAACATTCTGGCAAACTCGCCAATGTTAAGTTCCGCCACAGGAAAGCTAGTTTTTTCCTAATTCGATGCCGAAGTCGATGTTCCAAAACCATCTTAACCAGAACACTCATTGAAATATTTCTCCCAAATAGGATGGGAGATATGATGGTTGAGCCGGCCAACCACTAGAAATTGTCAAAATAATAATTTCTAGTCGTTGGCCGACCCAAAACCATTTCTTGACATCCAGCTATCGAAGTCGAACCTTCTGGCAAACTCGCCAATGTTAAGTTCCGCCACAGGAAAGCTAGTTTTATCCTAATTCGATGCCGAAGTCGATGTTCCAAAACCATCTTAACCAGAACACTCATTGAAATATTTCTCCCAAATAGGATGGGAGATATGATGGTTGAGCCGGCCAACCACTAGAAATTGTCAAAATAATAATTTCTAGTCGTTGGCCGACCCAAAACCATTTCTTGACATCCAGCTATCGAAATCGAACATTCTGGCGAACTCGCCCATCTTAAGTTCCGCCACAGAAAAGCTGGTTTTTTCATAATTCGTTGCCGAAGTCGATGTTTCCAAAGCATCTTAACCAGAAAACATGCATTGAAATATTTCTCCCAAATAGGATGGTCGGGCCAGCCAACCACTAGAAATTGTCAAAATAATAATTTCTAGTCGATGGCCGACCCAAAACCATTTCTTGACATCCAGCTATCGAAATCGAACATTCTGGCAAACTCGCCAATGTTAAGTTCCGCCACAGGAAAGCTAGTTTTACCCTAATTCGATGCCGAAGTCGATGTTTCCAAAGCATCTTAACCAGAAAACATTCATTGAAATATTTCTCCCAAATAGGATAGTCGGGCCGGCCAACCACTAGAAATTATCAAAATAATAATTTCTAGTCGTTGGCCGACCCAAAACCATTTCTTGACATCCAGCTATCGAAATCGAACATTCTGGCGAACTCGCCCATCTTAAGTTCCGCCACAGAAAAGCTGGTTTTTTCATAATTCGTTGCCGAAGTCGATGTTTCCAAAGCATCTTAACCAGAAAACATGCATTGAAATATTTCTCCCAAATAGGATGGTCGGGCCAGCCAACCACTAGAAATTGTCAAAATAATAATTTCTAGTCGATGGCCGACCCAAAACCATTTCTTGACATCCAGCTATCGAAATCGAACATTCTGGCGAACTCGCCCATCTTAAGTTCCGCCACAGAAAAGCTGGTTTTTCCACAATTCGTTGCCGAAGTCGATGTTCCAAAAGCATCTTAACCAGAACACTCATTTCTTGACATCCAGCTATCGAAGTCGAACATTCTGGCAAACTCGCCAATGTTAAGTTCCGCCACAGGAAAGCTAGTTTTATCCTAATTCGATGCCGAAGTCGATGTTCCAAAACCATCTTAACCAGAACACTCATTGAAATATTTCTCCCAAATAGGATGGGAGATATGATGGTTGAGCCGGCCAACCACTAGAAATTGTCAAAATAATAATTTCTAGTCGTTGGCCGACCCAAAACCATTTCTTGACATCCAGCTATCGAAATCGAACATTCTGGCGAACTCGCCCATCTTAAGTTCCGCCACAGAAAAGCTGGTTTTTTCATAATTCGTTGCCGAAGTCGATATTTCCAAAGCATCTTAACCAGAAAACATGCATTGAAATATTTCTCCCAAATAGGATGGTTGAGCCGGCCAACCACTAGAAATTGTCAAAATAATAATTTCTAGTCGTTGGCCGACCCAAAACCATTTCTTGACATCCAGCTATCGAAATCGAACATTCTGGCGAACTCGCCCATCTTAAGTTCCGCCACAGAAAAGCTGGTTTTTCCATAATTCGTTGCCGAAGTCGATGTTCCAAAAGCATCTTAACCAGAACACTCATTTCTTGACATCCAGCTATCGAAGTCGAACATTCTGGCAAACTCGCCAATGTTAAGTTCCGCCACAGGAAAGCTAGTTTTTTCCTAATTCGATGCCGAAGTCGATGTTCCAAAACCATCTTAACCAGAACACTCATTGAAATATTTCTCCCAAATAGGATGGGAGATATGATGGTTGAGCCGGCCAACCACTAGAAATTGTCAAAATAATAATTTCTAGTCGTTGGCCGACCCAAAACCATTTCTTGACATCCAGCTATCGAAGTCGAACCTTCTGGCAAACTCGCCAATGTTAAGTTCCGCCACAGGAAAGCTAGTTTTATCCTAATTCGATGCCGAAGTCGATGTTCCAAAACCATCTTAACCAGAACACTCATTGAAATATTTCTCCCAAATAGGATGGGAGATATGATGGTTGAGCCGGCCAACCACTAGAAATTGTCAAAATAATAATTTCTAGTCGTTGGCCGACACAAAACCATTTCTTGACATCCAGCTATCGAAATCGAACATTCTGGCGAACTCGCCCATCTTAAGTTCCGCCACAGAAAAGCTGGTTTTTTCATAATTCGTTGCCGAAGTCGATGTTTCCAAAGCATCTTAACCAGAAAACATTCATTGAAATATTTCTCCCAAATAGGATGGTCGGGCCAGCCTACCACTAGAAATTGTCAAAATAATAATTTCTAGTCGATGGCCGACCCAAAACCATTTCTTGACATCCAGCTATCGAAATCGAACATTCTGGCGAACTCACCCATCTTAAGTTCCGCCACAGAAAAGCTGGTTTTTCCATAATTCGTTGCCGAAGTCGATGTTCCAAAAGCATCTTAACCAGAACACTCATTTCTTGACATCCAGCTATCGAAGTCGAACATTCTGGCAAACTCGCCAATATTAAGTTCCGCCACAGAAAAGCTGGTTTTTTCCTAATTCGATGCCGAAGTCGATGTTCCAAAACCATCTTAACCAGAACACTCATTGAA
The DNA here is from genome assembly GCF_987345545.1 of Pholcus phalangioides. Lineage (NCBI taxonomy): Eukaryota > Metazoa > Arthropoda > Arachnida > Araneae > Pholcidae > Pholcus > Pholcus phalangioides. The sequence goes on from NW_028301600.1 coordinate 10,763,073, forward strand.
ATATTTCTCCCAAATAGGATGGGAGATATGATGGTTGAGCCGGCCAACCACTAGAAATTGTCAAAATAATAATATCTAGTCGTTGGCCGACCCAAAACCATTTCTTGACATCCAGCTATCGAAATCGAACATTCTGGCGAACTCGCCCATCTTAAGTTCCGCCACAGAAAAGCTGGTTTTTTCATAATTCGTTGCCGAAGTCGATGTTTCCGAAGCATCTTAACCAGAAAACATTCATTGAAATATTTCTCCCAAATAGGATGGTCGGGCCAGCCAACCACTAGAAATTGTCAAAATAATAATTTCTAGTCGATGGCCGACCCAAAACCATTTCTTGACATCCAGCTATCGATATCGAACATTCTGGCGAACTCACCCATCTTAAGTTGCGCCACAGAAAAGCTGGTTTTTCCACAATTCGTTGCCGAAGTCGATGTTCCAAAAGCATCTTAACCAGAACACTCATTTCTTGACATCCAGCTATCGAAGTCGAACATTCTGGCAAACTCGCCAATGTTAAGTTCCGCCACAGGAAAGCTAGTTTTTTCCTAATTCGATGCCGAAGTCGATGTTCCAAAACCATCTTAACCAGAACACTCATTGAAATATTTCTCCCAAATAGGATGGGAGATATGATGGTTGAGCCGGCCAACCACTAGAAATTGTCAAAATAATAATTTCTAGTCGTTGGCCGACCCAAAACCATTTCTTGACATCCAGCTATCGAAGTCGAACATTCTGGCAAACTCGCCAATGTTAAGTTCCGCCACAGGAAAGCTAGTTTTATCCTAATTCGATGCCGAAGTCGATGTTCCAAAACCATCTTAACCAGAACACTCATTGAAATATTTCTCCCAAATAGGATGGGAGATATGATGGTTGAGCCTGCCAACCACTAGAAATTGTCAAAATAATAATTTCTAGTCGTTGGCCGACCCAAAACCATTTCTTGACATCCAGCTATCGAAATCGAACATTCTGGCGAACTCGCCCATCTTAAGTTCCGCCACAGAAAAGCTGGTTTTTCCATAATTCGTTGCCGAAGTCGATGTTCCAAAAGCATCTTAACCAGAACACTCATTTCTTGACATCCAGCTATCGAAGTCGAACATTCTGCCGAACTCGCCCATCTTAAGTTCCGCCACAGAAAAGCTGGTTTTTTCCTAATTCGTTGCCGAAGTCGATGTTTCCAAAGCATCTTAACCAGAAAACATTCATTGAAATATTTCTCCCAAATAGGATGGTTGAGCCGGCCAACCACTAGAAATTGTCAAATTAATAATTTCTAGTCGTTGGCCGACCCAAAACCATTTCTTGACATCCAGCTATCGAAATCGAACATTCTGGCGAACTCGCCCATCTTAAGTTCCGCCACAGAAAAGCTGGTTTTTTCCTAATTAGATGCCTAAGTAAATAAGAAAGCATCACAATTAAAAAGGGTTAATTCGAAGAAGTTTCACTTTATGTAATGGTTGGGTCGGCCAAGCACTAGAGATTGTCAAAATAATAATTTCTAGTCGTTGGCCGACCCAAAACCATTTCTTGACATCCAGCTATCGAAATCGAACATTCTGGCGAACTCGCCCATCTTAAGTTCCGCCACAGAAAAGCTGGTTTTTTCATAATTCGTTGCCGAAGTCGATATTTCCAAAGCATCTTAACCAGAAAACATTCATTGAAATATTTCTCCCAAATAGGATGGTCGGGCCAGCCAACCACTAGAAATTGTCAAAATAATAATTTCTAGTCGATGGCCGACCCAAAACCATTTCTAGACATCCAGCTATCGAAATCGAACATTCTGGCGAACTCACCCATCTTAAGTTCCGCCACAGAAAAGCTGGTTTTTCCATAATTCGTTGCCGAAGTCGATGTTCCAAAAGCATCTTAACCAGAACACTCATTTCTTGACATCCAGCTATCGAAGTCGAACATTCTGGCGAACTCGCCCATCTTAAGTTCCGCCACAGAAAAGCTGGTTTTTTCCTAATTCGTTGCCGAAGTCGATGTTTCCAAAGCATCTTAACCAGAAAACATTCATTGAAATATTTCTCCCAAATAGGATGGTTGAGCCGGCCAACCACTAGAAATTGTCAAAATAATAATTTCTAGTCGTTGGCCGACCCAAAACCCTTTCTTGACATCCAGCTATCGAAATCGAACATTCTGGCGAACTCGCCCATCTTAAGTTCCGCCACAGAAAAGCTGGTTTTTTCCTAATTAGATGCCTAAGTAAATAAGAAAGCATCACAATTAAAAAGGGTTAATTCGAAGAAGTTTCACTTTATGTAATGGTTGGGTCGGCCAAGCACTAGAGATTGTCAAAATAATAATTTCTAGTCGTTGGCCGACCCAAAACCATTTCTTGACATCCAGCTATCGAAATCGAACATTCTGGCGAACTCACCCATCTTAAGTTCCGCCACAGAAAAGCTGGTTTTTCCATAATTCGTTGCCGAAGTCGATGTTCCAAAAGCATCTTAACCAGAACACTCATTTCTTGACATCCAGCTATCGAAGTCGAACATTCTGGCGAACTCGCCCATCTTAAGTTCCGCCACAGAAAAGCTGGTTTTTTCCTAATTCGTTGCCGAAGTCGATGTTTCCAAAGCATCTTAACCAGAAAACATTCATTGAAATATTTCTCCCAAATAGGATGGTCGGGCCAGCCTACCACTAGAAATTGTCAAAATAATAATTTCTAGTCGATGGCCGACCCAAAACCATTTCTTGACATCCAGCTATCGAAATCGAACATTCTGGCAAACTCGCCAATGTTAAGTTCCGCCACAGGAAAGCTAGTTTTTTCCTAATTCGATGCCGAAGTCGATGTTCCAAAACCATCTTAACCAGAACACTCATTGAAATATTTCTCCCAAATAGGATGGGAGATATGATGGTTGAGCCGGCCAACCACTAGAAATTGTCAAAATAATAATTTCTAGTCGTTGGCCGACCCAAAACCATTTCTTGACATCCAGCTATCGAAGTCGAACCTTCTGGCAAACTCGCCAATGTTAAGTTCCGCCACAGGAAAGCTAGTTTTATCCTAATTCGATGCCGAAGTCGATGTTCCAAAACCATCTTAACCAGAACACTCATTGAAATATTTCTCCCAAATAGGATGGGAGATATGATGGTTGAGCCGGCCAACCACTAGAAATTGTCAAAATAATAATTTCTAGTCGTTGGCCGACCCAAAACCATTTCTTGACATCCAGCTATCGAAATCGAACATTCTGGCGAACTCGCCCATCTTAAGTTCCGCCACAGAAAAGCTGGTTTTTTCATAATTCGTTGCCGAAGTCGATGTTTCCAAAGCATCTTAACCAGAAAACATGCATTGAAATATTTCTCCCAAATAGGATGGTCGGGCCAGCCAACCACTAGAAATTGTCAAAATAATAATTTCTAGTCGATGGCCGACCCAAAACCATTTCTTGACATCCAGCTATCGAAATCGAACATTCTGGCAAACTCGCCAATGTTAAGTTCCGCCACAGGAAAGCTAGTTTTACCCTAATTCGATGCCGAAGTCGATGTTTCCAAAGCATCTTAACCAGAAAACATTCATTGAAATATTTCTCCCAAATAGGATAGTCGGGCCGGCCAACCACTAGAAATTATCAAAATAATAATTTCTAGTCGTTGGCCGACCCAAAACCATTTCTTGACATCCAGCTATCGAAATCGAACATTCTGGCGAACTCGCCCATCTTAAGTTCCGCCACAGAAAAGCTGGTTTTTTCATAATTCGTTGCCGAAGTCGATGTTTCCAAAGCATCTTAACCAGAAAACATGCATTGAAATATTTCTCCCAAATAGGATGGTCGGGCCAGCCAACCACTAGAAATTGTCAAAATAATAATTTCTAGTCGATGGCCGACCCAAAACCATTTCTTGACATCCAGCTATCGAAATCGAACATTCTGGCGAACTCGCCCATCTTAAGTTCCGCCACAGAAAAGCTGGTTTTTCCACAATTCGTTGCCGAAGTCGATGTTCCAAAAGCATCTTAACCAGAACACTCATTTCTTGACATCCAGCTATCGAAGTCGAACATTCTGGCAAACTCGCCAATGTTAAGTTCCGCCACAGGAAAGCTAGTTTTATCCTAATTCGATGCCGAAGTCGATGTTCCAAAACCATCTTAACCAGAACACTCATTGAAATATTTCTCCCAAATAGGATGGGAGATATGATGGTTGAGCCGGCCAACCACTAGAAATTGTCAAAATAATAATTTCTAGTCGTTGGCCGACCCAAAACCATTTCTTGACATCCAGCTATCGAAATCGAACATTCTGGCGAACTCGCCCATCTTAAGTTCCGCCACAGAAAAGCTGGTTTTTTCATAATTCGTTGCCGAAGTCGATATTTCCAAAGCATCTTAACCAGAAAACATGCATTGAAATATTTCTCCCAAATAGGATGGTCGGGCCAGCCAACCACTAGAAATTGTCAAAATAATAATTTCTAGTCGATGGCCGACCCAAAACCATTTCTTGACATCCAGCTATCGAAATCGAACATTCTGGCGAACTCACCCATCTTAAGTTCCGCCACAGAAAAGCTGGTTTTTCCATAATTCGTTGCCGAAGTCGATGTTCCAAAAGCATCTTAACCAGAACACTCATTTCTTGACATCCAGCTATCGAAGTCGAACATTCTGGCGAACTCACCCATCTTAAGTTCCGCCACAGGAAAGCTAGTTTTTTCCTAATTCGATGCCGAAGTCGATGTTCCAAAACCATCTTAACCAGAACACTCATTGAAATATTTCTCCCAAATAGGATGGGAGATATGATGGTTGAGCCGGCCAACCACTAGAAATTGTCAAAATAATAATTTCTAGTCGTTGGCCGACCCAAAACCCTTTCTTGACATCCAGCTATCAAAGTCGAACATTCTGGCGAACTCGCCCATCTTAAGTTCCGCCACAGAAAAGCTGGTTTTTTCCTAATTCGTTGCCGAAGTCGATGTTTCCAAAGCATCTTAACCAGAAAACATTCATTGAAATATTTCTCCCAAATAGGATGGTTGAGCCGGCCAACCACTAGAAATTGTCAAAATAATAATTTCTAGTCGTTGGCCGACCCAAAACCATTTCTTGACATCCAGCTATCGAAATCGAACATTCTGGCGAACTCGCCCATCTTAAGTTCCGCCACAGAAAAGCTGGTTTTTTCCTAATTAGATGCCTAAGTAAATAAGAAAGCATCACAATTAAAAAGGGTTAATTCGAAGAAGTTTCACTTTATGTAATGGTTGGGTCGGCCAAGCACTAGAGATTGTCAAAATAATAATTTCTAGTCGTCGGCCGACCCAAAACCATTTCTTGACATCCAGCTATCGAAATCGAACATTCTGGCGAACTCGCCCATCTTAAGTTCCGCCACAGAAAAGCTGGTTTTTCCATAATTCGTTGCCGAAGTCGATGTTCCAAAAGCATCTTAACCAGAACACTCATTTCTTGACATCCAGCTATCGAAGTCGAACATTCTGGCAAACTCGCCAATGTTAAGTTCCGCCACAGGAAAGCTAGTTTTTTCCTAATTCGATGCCGAAGTCGATGTTCCAAAACCATCTTAACCAGAACACTCATTGAAATATTTCTCCCAAATAGGATGGGAGATATGATGGTTGAGCCGGCCAACCACTAGAAATTGTCAAAATAATAATTTCTAGTCGTTGGCCGACCCAAAACCATTTCTTGACATCCAGCTATCGAAGTCGAACCTTCTGGCAAACTCGCCAATGTTAAGTTCCGCCACAGGAAAGCTAGTTTTATCCTAATTCGATGCCGAAGTCGATGTTCCAAAACCATCTTAACCAGAACACTCATTGAAATATTTCTCCCAAATAGGATGGGAGATATGATGGTTGAGCCGGCCAACCACTAGAAATTGTCAAAATAATAATTTCTAGTCGTTGGCCGACACAAAACCATTTCTTGACATCCAGCTATCGAAATCGAACATTCTGGCGAACTCGCCCATCTTAAGTTCCGCCACAGAAAAGCTGGTTTTTTCATAATTCGTTGCCGAAGTCGATGTTTCCAAAGCATCTTAACCAGAAAACATTCATTGAAATATTTCTCCCAAATAGGATGGTCGGGCCAGCCTACCACTAGAAATTGTCAAAATAATAATTTCTAGTCGATGGCCGACCCAAAACCATTTCTTGACATCCAGCTATCGAAATCGAACATTCTGGCGAACTCACCCATCTTAAGTTCCGCCACAGAAAAGCTGGTTTTTCCATAATTCGTTGCCGAAGTCGATGTTCCAAAAGCATCTTAACCAGAACACTCATTTCTTGACATCCAGCTATCGAAGTCGAACATTCTGGCAAACTCGCCAATATTAAGTTCCGCCACAGAAAAGCTGGTTTTTTCCTAATTCGATGCCGAAGTCGATGTTCCAAAACCATCTTAACCAGAACACTCATTGAAATATTTCTCCCAAATAGGATGGGAGATATGATGGTTGAGCCGGCCAACCACTAGAAATTGTCAAAATAATAATATCTAGTCGTTGGCCGACCCAAAACCATTTCTTGACATCCAGCTATCGAAATCGAACATTCTGGCGAACTCGCCCATCTTAAGTTCCGCCACAGAAAAGCTGGTTTTTTCATAATTCGTTGCCGAAGTCGATGTTTCCGAAGCATCTTAACCAGAAAACATTCATTGAAATATTTCTCCCAAATAGGATGGTCGGGCCAGCCAACCACTAGAAATTGTCAAAATAATAATTTCTAGTCGATGGCCGACCCAAAACCATTTCTTGACATCCAGCTATCGATATCGAACATTCTGGCGAACTCACCCATCTTAAGTTGCGCCACAGAAAAGCTGGTTTTTCCACAATTCGTTGCCGAAGTCGATGTTCCAAAAGCATCTTAACCAGAACACTCATTTCTTGACATCCAGCTATCGAAGTCGAACATTCTGGCAAACTCGCCAATGTTAAGTTCCGCCACAGGAAAGCTAGTTTTTTCCTAATTCGATGCCGAAGTCGATGTTCCAAAACCATCTTAACCAGAACACTCATTGAAATATTTCTCCCAAATAGGATGGGAGATATGATGGTTGAGCCGGCCAACCACTAGAAATTGTCAAAATAATAATTTCTAGTCGTTGGCCGACCCAAAACCATTTCTTGACATCCAGCTATCGAAGTCGAACATTCTGGCAAACTCGCCAATGTTAAGTTCCGCCACAGGAAAGCTAGTTTTATCCTAATTCGATGCCGAAGTCGATGTTCCAAAACCATCTTAACCAGAACACTCATTGAAATATTTCTCCCAAATAGGATGGGAGATATGATGGTTGAGCCTGCCAACCACTAGAAATTGTCAAAATAATAATTTCTAGTCGTTGGCCGACCCAAAACCATTTCTTGACATCCAGCTATCGAAATCGAACATTCTGGCGAACTCGCCCATCTTAAGTTCCGCCACAGAAAAGCTGGTTTTTCCATAATTCGTTGCCGAAGTCGATGTTCCAAAAGCATCTTAACCAGAACACTCATTTCTTGACATCCAGCTATCGAAGTCGAACATTCTGCCGAACTCGCCCATCTTAAGTTCCGCCACAGAAAAGCTGGTTTTTTCCTAATTCGTTGCCGAAGTCGATGTTTCCAAAGCATCTTAACCAGAAAACATTCATTGAAATATTTCTCCCAAATAGGATGGTTGAGCCGGCCAACCACTAGAAATTGTCAAATTAATAATTTCTAGTCGTTGGCCGACCCAAAACCATTTCTTGACATCCAGCTATCGAAATCGAACATTCTGGCGAACTCGCCCATCTTAAGTTCCGCCACAGAAAAGCTGGTTTTTTCCTAATTAGATGCCTAAGTAAATAAGAAAGCATCACAATTAAAAAGGGTTAATTCGAAGAAGTTTCACTTTATGTAATGGTTGGGTCGGCCAAGCACTAGAGATTGTCAAAATAATAATTTCTAGTCGTTGGCCGACCCAAAACCATTTCTTGACATCCAGCTATCGAAATCGAACATTCTGGCGAACTCGCCCATCTTAAGTTCCGCCACAGAAAAGCTGGTTTTTTCATAATTCGTTGCCGAAGTCGATATTTCCAAAGCATCTTAACCAGAAAACATTCATTGAAATATTTCTCCCAAATAGGATGGTCGGGCCAGCCAACCACTAGAAATTGTCAAAATAATAATTTCTAGTCGATGGCCGACCCAAAACCATTTCTAGACATCCAGCTATCGAAATCGAACATTCTGGCGAACTCACCCATCTTAAGTTCCGCCACAGAAAAGCTGGTTTTTCCATAATTCGTTGCCGAAGTCGATGTTCCAAAAGCATCTTAACCAGAACACTCATTTCTTGACATCCAGCTATCGAAGTCGAACATTCTGGCGAACTCGCCCATCTTAAGTTCCGCCACAGAAAAGCTGGTTTTTTCCTAATTCGTTGCCGAAGTCGATGTTTCCAAAGCATCTTAACCAGAAAACATTCATTGAAATATTTCTCCCAAATAGGATGGTTGAGCCGGCCAACCACTAGAAATTGTCAAAATAATAATTTCTAGTCGTTGGCCGACCCAAAACCCTTTCTTGACATCCAGCTATCGAAATCGAACATTCTGGCGAACTCGCCCATCTTAAGTTCCGCCACAGAAAAGCTGGTTTTTTCCTAATTAGATGCCTAAGTAAATAAGAAAGCATCACAATTAAAAAGGGTTAATTCGAAGAAGTTTCACTTTATGTAATGGTTGGGTCGGCCAAGCACTAGAGATTGTCAAAATAATAATTTCTAGTCGTTGGCCGACCCAAAACCATTTCTTGACATCCAGCTATCGAAATCGAACATTCTGGCGAACTCACCCATCTTAAGTTCCGCCACAGAAAAGCTGGTTTTTCCATAATTCGTTGCCGAAGTCGATGTTCCAAAAGCATCTTAACCAGAACACTCATTTCTTGACATCCAGCTATCGAAGTCGAACATTCTGGCGAACTCGCCCATCTTAAGTTCCGCCACAGAAAAGCTGGTTTTTTCCTAATTCGTTGCCGAAGTCGATGTTTCCAAAGCATCTTAACCAGAAAACATTCATTGAAATATTTCTCCCAAATAGGATGGTTGAGCCGGCCAACCACTAGAAATTGTCAAAATAATAATTTCTAGTCGTTGGCCGACCCAAAACCCTTTCTTGACATCCAGCTATCGAAATCGAACATTCTGGCGAACTCGCCCATCTTAAGTTCCGCCACAGAAAAGCTGGTTTTTTCCTAATTAGATGCCTAAGTAAATAAGAAAGCATCACAATTAAAAAGGGTTAATTCGAAGAAGTTTCACTTTATGTAATGGTTGGGTCGGCCAAGCACTAGAGATTGTCAAAATAATAATTTCTAGTCGTTGGCCGACCCAAAACCATTTCTTGACATCCAGCTATCGAAATCGAACATTCTGGCGAACTCACCCATCTTAAGTTCCGCCACAGAAAAGCTGGTTTTTCCATAATTCGTTGCCGAAGTCGATGTTCCAAAAGCATCTTAACCAGAACACTCATTTCTTGACATCCAGCTATCGAAGTCGAACATTCTGGCAAACTCGCCAATGTTAAGTTCCGCCACAGGAAAGCTAGTTTTTTCCTAATTCGATGCCGAAGTCGATGTTCCAAAACCATCTTAACCAGAACACTTATTGAAATATTTATCCCAAATAGGATGGGAGATATGATGGTTGAGCCGGCCAACCACTAGAAATTGTCAAAATAATAATTTCTAGTCGTTGGCCGACCCAAAACCCTTTCTTGACATCCAGCTATCAAAGTCGAACATTCTGGAAAACTCGCCCATCTTAAGTTCCGATACAGAAAAGCTGGTTTTTTCATAATTCGTTGCCGAAGTCGATGTTTCCAAAGCATCTTAACCAGAAAACATTCATTGAAATATTTCTCCCAAATAGGATGGGAGATATGATGGTTGAGCCGGCCAACCACTAGAAATTGTCAAAATAATAATTTCTAGTCGTTGGCCGACCCAAAACCATTTCTTGACATCCAGCTATCGAAATCGAACATTCGCGAACTCGCCCATCTTAAGTTCCGCCACAGAAAAGCTGGTTTTTTCCTAATTAGATGCCTAAGTAAATAAGAAAGCATCACAATTAAAAAGGGTTAATTCAAAGAAGTTTCACTTTATGTAATGGTTGGGTCGGCCAAGCACTAGAGATTGTCAAAATAATAATTTCTAGTCGTTGGCCGACCCAAAACCATTTCTTGACATCCAGCTATCGAAATCGAACATTCTGGCGAACTCGCCCATCTTAAGTTCCGCCACAGGAAAGCTAGTTTTATCCTAATTCGATGCCGAAGTCGATGTTTCCAAAGCATCTTAACCAGAAAACATTCATTGAAATATTTCTCCCAAATAGGATAGTCGGGCCGGCCAACCACTAGAAATTATCAAAATAATAATTTCTAGTCGTTGGCCGACCCAAAACCATTTCTTGACATCCAGCTATCGAAATCGAACATTCTGGCGAACTCGCCAATGTTAAGTTCCGCCACAGGAAAGCTAGTTTTATCCTAATTCGATGCCTAAGTAAATAAGAAAGCATCACAATTAAAAAGGGTTAATTCAAAGAAGTTTCACTTTATGTAATGGTTGGGTCGGCCAAGCACTAGAGATTGTCAAAATAATAATTTCTAGTCGATGGCCATTTCTTGACATCCAGCTATCGAAATCGAACATTCTGGCGAACTCACCCATCTTAAGTTCCGCCACAGGAAAGCTAGTTTTTTCCTAATTCGATGCCGAAGTCGATGTTCCAAAACCATCTTAACCAGAACACTCATTGAAATATTTCTCCCAAATAGGATGGGAGATATGATGGTTGAGCCGGCCAACCACTAGAAATTGTCAAAATAATAATTTCTAGTCGTTGGCCGACCCAAAACCATTTCTTGACATCCAGCTATCGAAATCGAACATTCTGGCGAACTCGCCCATCTTAAGTTCCGCCACAGAAAAGCTGGTTTTTTCATAATTCGTTGCCGAAGTCGATGTTTCCAAAGCATCTTAACCAGAAAACATGCATTGAAATATTTCTCCCAAATAGGATGGTCGGGCCAGCCAACCACTAGAAATTGTCAAAATAATAATTTCTAGTCGATGGCCGACCCAAAACCATTTCTTGACATCCAGCTATCGAAATCGAACATTCTGGCAAACTCGCCAATGTTAAGTTCCGCCACAGGAAAGCTAGTTTTATCCTAATTCGATGCCGAAGTCGATGTTTCCAAAGCATCTTAACCAGAAAACATTCATTGAAATATTTCTCCCAAATAGGATAGTCGGGCCGGCCAACCACTAGAAATTATCAAAATAATAATTTCTAGTCGTTGGCCGACCCAAAACCATTTCTTGACATCCAGCTATCGAAGTCGAACATTCTGGCAAACTCGCCAATGTTAAGTTCCGCCACAGGAAAGCTTGTTTTATCCTAATTCGATGCCGAAGTCGATGTTCCAAAACCATCTTAACCAGAACACTCATTGAAATATTTCTCCCAAATAGGATGGGAGATATGATGGTTGAGCCGGCCAACCACTAGAAATTGTCAAAATAATAATTTCTAGTCGTTGGCCGACCCAAAACCATTTCTTGACATCCAGCTATCGAAATCGAACATTCTGGCGAACTCGCCCATCTAAAGTTCCGCCACAGAAAAGCTGGTTTTTTCATAATTCGTTGCCGAAGTCGATGTTTCCAAAGCATCTTAACCAGAAAACATCTATTGAAATATTTCTCCCAAATAGGATGGTCGGGCCAGCCAACCACTAGAAATTGTCAAAATAATAATTTCTAGTCGATGGCCGACCCAAAACCATTTCTTGACATCCAGCTATCGAAATCGAACATTCTGGCGAACTCACCCATCTTAAGTTCCGCCACAGAAAAGCTGGTTTTTCCACAATTCGTTGCCGAAGTCGATGTTCCAAAAGCATCTTAACCAGAACACTCATTTCTTGACATCCAGCTATCGAAGTCGAACATTCTGGCAAACTCGCCAATGTTAAGTTGCGCCACAGGAAAGCTAGTTTTTTCCTAATTCGATGCCGAAGTCGATGTTCCAAAACCATCTTAACCAGAACACTCATTGAAATATTTCTCCCAAATAGGATGGGAGATATGATGGTTGAGCCGGCCAACCACTAGAAATTGTCAAAATAATAATTTCTAGTCGTTGGCCGACCCAAAACCATTTCTTGACATCCAGCTATCGAAGTCGAACATTCTGGCAAACTCGCCAATGTTAAGTTCCGCCACAGGAAAGCTAGTTTTATCCTAATTCGATGCCGAAGTCGATGTTCCAAAACCATCTTAACCAGAACACTCATTGAAATATTTCTCCCAAATAGGATGGGAGATATGATGGTTGAGCCTGCCAACCACTAGAAATTGTCAAAATAATAATTTCTAGTCGTTGGCCGACCCAAAACCATTTCTTGACATCCAGCTATCGAAATCGAACATTCTGGCGAACTCGCCCATCTTAAGTTCCGCCACAGAAAAGCTGGTTTTTTCATAATTCGTTGCCGAAGTCGATATTTCCAAAGCATCTTAACCAGAAAACATGCATTGAAATATTTCTCCCAAATAGGATGGTCGGGCCAGCCAACCACTAGAAATTGTCAAAATAATAATTTCTAGTCGATGGCCGACCCAAAACCATTTCTTGACATCCAGCTATCGAAATCGAACATTCTGGCAAACTCGCCAATGTTAAGTTCCGCCACAGGAAAGCTAGTTTTTTCCTAATTCGATGCCGAAGTCGATGTTCCAAAACCATCTTAACCAGAACACTCATTGAAATATTTCTCCCAAATAGGATGGGAGATATGATGGTTGAGCCGGCCAACCACTAGAAATTGTCAAAATAATAATTTCTAGTCGTTCGCCGACCCAAAACCATTTCTTGACATCCAGCTATCGAAGTCGAACCTTCTGGCAAACTCGCCAATGTTAAGTTCCGCCACAGGAATGCTAGTTTTATCCTAATTCGATGCCGAAGTCGATGTTCCAAAACCATCTTAACCAGAACACTCATTGAAATATTTCTCCTAAATAGGATGGGAGATATGATGGTTGAGCCGGCCAACCACTAGAAATTGTCAAAATAATAATTTCTAGTCGTTGGCCGACCCAAAACCATTTCTTGACATCCAGCTATCGAAATCGAACATTCTGGCGAACTCGCCCATCTTAAGTTCCGCCACAGAAAAGCTGGTTTTTTCATAATTCGTTGCCGAAGTCGATGTTTCCAAAGCATCTTAACCAGAAAACATTCATTGAAATATTTCTCCCAAATAGGATGGTCGGGCCAGCCAACCACTAGAAATTGTCAAAATAATAATTTCTAGTCGATGGCCGACCCAAAACCATTTCTTGACATCCAGCTATCGAAATCGAACATTCTGGCAAACTCGCCAATGTTAAGTTCCGCCACAGGAAAGCTAGTTTTTTCCTAATTCGATGCCGAAGTCGATGTTCCAAAACCATCTTAACCAGAACACTCATTGAAATATTTCTCCCAAATAGGATGGGAGATATGATGGTTGAGCCGGCCAACCACTAGAAATTGTCAAAATAATAATTTCTAGTCGTTGGCCGACCCAAAACCATTTCTTGACATCCAGCTATCGAAGTCGAACCTTCTGGCAAACTCGCCAATGTTAAGTTCCGCCACAGGAAAGCTAGTTTTATCCTAATTCGATGCCGAAGTCGATGTTCCAAAACCATCTTAACCAGAACACTCATTGAAATATTTCTCCCAAATAGGATGGTCGGGCCAGCCAACCACTAGAAATTGTCAAAATAATAATTTCTAGTCGTTGGCCGACCCAAAACCATTTCTTGACATCCAGCTATCGAAATCGAACATTCTGGCGAACTCACCCATCTTAAGTTCCGCCACAGAAAAGCTGGTTTTTCCATAATTCGTTGCCGAAGTCGATGTTCCAAAAGCATCTTAACCAGAACACTCATTTCTTGACATCCAGCTATCGAAGTCGAACATTCTGGCAAACTCGCCAATGTTAAGTTCCGCCACAGAAAAGCTGGTTTTTTCCTAATTAGATGCCTAAGTAAATAAGAAAGCATCACAATTAAAAAGGGTTAATTCAAAGAAGTTTCACTTTATGTAATGGTTGGGTCGGCCAAGCACTAGAGATTGTCAAAATAATAATTTCTAGTCGTTGGCCGACCCAAAACCATTTCTTGACATCCAGCTATCGAAATCGAACATTCTGGCGAACTCGCCCATCTTAAGTTCCGCCACAGAAAAGCTGGTTTTTTCATAATTCGTTGCCGAAGTCGATGTTTCCAAAGCATCTTAACCAGAAAACATGCATTGAAGTATTTCTCCCAAATAGGATGGTCGGGCCAGCCAACCACTAGAAATTGTCAAAATAATAATTTCTAGTCGATGGCCGACCCAAAACCATTTCTTGACATCCAGCTATCGAAATCGAACATTCTGGCAAACTCGCCAATGTTAAGTTCCGCCACAGGAAAGCTAGTTTTATCCTAATTCGATGCCGAAGTCGATGTTTCCAAAGCATCTTAACCAGAAAACATTCATTGAAATATTTCTCCCAAATAGGATGGTCGGGCCAGCCAACCACTAGAAATTGTCAAAATAATAATTTCTAGTCGATGGCCGACCCAAAACCATTTCTTGACATCCAGCTATCGAAATCGAACATTCTGGCGAACTCACCCATCTTAAGTTCCGCCACAGAAAAGCTGGTTTTTCCACAATTCGTTGCCGAAGTCGATGTTCCAAAAGCATCTTAACCAGAACACTCATTTCTTGACATCCAGCTATCGAAGTCGAACATTCTGGCAAACTCGCCAATGTTAAGTTCCGCCACAGGAAAGCTAGTTTTTTCCTAATTCGATGCCGAAGTCGATGTTCCAAAACCATCTTAACCAGAACACTCATTGCAATATTTCTCCCAAATAGGATGGGAGATATGATGGTTGAGCCGGCCAACCACTAGAAATTGTCAAAATAATAATTTCTAGTCGTTGGCCGACCCAAAACCATTTCTTGACATCCAGCTATCGAAGTCGAACATTCTGGCAAACTCGCCAATGTTAAGTTCCGCCACAGGAAAGCTAGTTTTATCCTAATTCGATGCCGAAGTCGATGTTCCAAAACCATCTTAACCAGAACACTCATTGAAATATTTCTCCCAAATAGGATGGGAGATATGATGGTTGAGCCTGCCAACCACTAGAAATTGTCAAAATAATAATTTCTAGTCGTTGGCCGACCCAAAACCATTTCTTGACATCCAGCTATCGAAATCGAACATTCTGGCGAACTCGCCCATCTTAAGTTCCGCCACAGAAAAGCTGGTTTTTTCATAATTCGTTGCCGAAGTCGATGTTTCCAAAGCATCTTAACCAGAAAACATGCATTGAAATATTTCTCCCAAATAGGATGGTCGGGCCAGCCAACCACTAGAAATTGTCAAAATAATAATTTCTAGTCGATGGCCGACCCAAAACCATTTCTTGACATCCAGCTATCGAAATCGAACATTCTGGCAAACTCGCCAATGTTAAGTTCCGCCACAGGAAAGCTAGTTTTATCCTAATTCGATGCCGAAGTCGATGTTTCCAAAGCATCTTAACCAGAAAACATTCATTGAAATATTTCTCCCAAATAGGATAGTCGGGCCGGCCAACCACTAGAAATTATCAAAATAATAATTTCTAGTCGTTGGCCGACCCAAAACCATTTCTTGACATCCAGCTATCGAAGTCGAACATTCTGGCAAACTCGCCAATGTTAAGTTCCGCCACAGAAAAGCTGGTTTTTTCATAAATCGTTGCCGAAGTCGATATTTCCAAAGCATCTTAACCAGAAAACATGCATTGAAATATTTCTCCCAAATAGGATGGTCGGGCCAGCCAACCACTAGAAATTGTCAAAATAATAATTTCTAGTCGATGGCCGACCCAAAACCATTTCTTGACATCCAGCTATCGAAATCGAACATTCTGGCAAACTCGCCAATGTTAAGTTCCGCCACAGGAAAGCTAGTTTTTTCCTAATTCGATGCCGAAGTCGATGTTCCAAAACCATCTTAACCAGAACACTCATTGAAATATTTCTCCCAAATAGGATGGGAGATATGATGGTTGAGCCGGCCAACCACTAGAAATTGTCAAAATAATAATTTCTAGTCGTTGGCCGACCCAAAACCATTTCTTGACATCCAGCTATCGAAGTCGAACCTTCTGGCAAACTCGCCAATGTTAAGTTCCGCCGCAGGAAAGCTAGTTTTATCCTAATTCGATGCCGAAGTCGATGTTCCAAAACCATCTTAACCAGAACACTCATTGAAATATTTCTCCCAAATAGGATGGTCGGGCCAGCCAACCACTAGAAATTGTCAAAATAATAATTTCTAGTCGATGGCCGACCCAAAACCATTTCTTGACATCCAGCTATCGAAATCGAACATTCTGGCGAACTCACCCATCTTAAGTTCCGCCACAGAAAAGCTGGTTTTTCCATAATTCGTTGCCGAAGTCGATGTTCCAAAACATTCTTAACCAGAACACTCATTGAAATATTTCTCCCAAATAGGATGGGAGATATGATGGTTGAGCCGGCCAACCACCAGAAATTGTCAATATAATAATTTCTAGTCGTTGGCCGACCCAAAACCATTTCTTGACATCCCGCTATCGAAGTCGAACCTTCTGGCAAACTCGCCAATGTTAAGTTCCGCCACAGGAAAGCTAGTTTTATCCTAATTCGATGCCGAAGTCGATGTTCCAAAACCATCTTAACCAGAACACTCATTGAAATATTTCTCCCAAATAGGATGGGAGATATGATGGTTGAGCCGGCCAAGCACTAGAGATTGTCAAAATAATAATTTCTAGTCGTTGGCCGACCCAAAACCATTTCTTGACATCCAGCTATCGAAATCGAACATTCTGGCGAACTCGCCCATCTTAAGTTCCGCCACAGAAAAGCTGGTTTTTTCATAATTCGTTGCCGAAGTCGATGTTTCCAAAGCATCTTAACCAGAAAACATTCATTGAAATATTTCTCCCAAATAGGATGGTCGGGCCAGCCTACCACTAGAAATTGTCAAAATAATAATTTCTAGTCGATGGCCGACCCAAAACCATTTCTTGACATCCAGCTATCGAAATCGAACATTCTGGCGAACTCGCCCATCTTAAGTTCCGCCACAGGAAAGCTAGTTTTTTCCTAATTCGATGCCGAAGTCGATGTTCCAAAACCATCTTAACCAGAACACTCATTGAAATATTTCTCCCAAATAGGATGGGAGATATGATGGTTGAGCCGGCCAACCACTAGAAATTGTCAAAATAATAATTTCTAGTCGTTGGCCGACCCAAAACCATTTCTTGACATCCAGCTATCGAAGTCGAACCTTCTGGCAAACTCGCCAATGTTAAGTTCCGCCACAGGAAAGCTAGTTTTATCCTAATTCGATGCCGAAGTCGATGTTCCAAAACCATCTTAACCAGAACACTCATTGAAATATTTCTCCCAAATAGGATGGGAGATATGATGGTTGAGCCGGCCAACCACTAGAAATTGTCAAAATAATAATTTCTAGTCGTTGGCCGACCCAAAACCATTTCTTGACATCCAGCTATCGAAATCGAACATTCTGGCGAACTCGCCCATCTTAAGTTCCGCCACAGAAAAGCTGGTTTTTTCATAATTCGTTGCCGAAGTCGATGTTTCCAAAGCATCTTAACCAGAAAACATTCATTGAAATATTTCTCCCAAATAGGATGGTCGGGCCAGCCAACCACTAGAAATTGTCAAAATAATAATTTCTAGTCGATGGCCGACCCAAAACCATTTCTTGACATCCAGCTATCGAAATCGAACATTCTGGCGAACTCACCCATCTTAAGTTCCGCCACAGAAAAGCTGGTTTTTCCACAATTCGTTGCCGAAGTCGATGTTCCAAAAGCATCTTAACCAGAACACTCATTTCTTGACATCCAGCTATCGAAGTCGAACATTCTGGCAAACTCGCCAATGTTAAGTTCCGCCACAGGAAAGCTAGTTTTTTCCTAATTCGATGCCGAAGTCGATGTTCCAAAACCATCTTAACCAGAACACTCATTGAAATATTTCTCCCAAATAGGATGGGAGATATGATGGTTGAGCCGGCCAACCACTAGAAATTGTCAAAATAATAATTTCTAGTCGTTGGCCGACCCAAAACCATTTCTTGACATCCAGCTATCGAAGTCGAACATTCTGGCAAACTCGCCAATGTTAAGTTCCGCCACAGGAAAGCTAGTTTTATCCTAATTCGATGCCGAAGTCGATGTTCCAAAACCATCTTAACCAGAACACTCATTGAAATATTTCTCCCAAATAGGATGGGAGATATGATGGTTGAGCCGGCCAACCACTAGAAATTGTCAAAATAATAATTTCTAGTCGTTGGCCGACCCAAAACCATTTCTTGACATCCAGCTATCGAAATCGAACATTCTGGCGAACTCGCCCATCTTAAGTTCCGCCACAGAAAAGCTGGTTTTTTCATAATTCGTTGTCGAAGTCGATATTTCCAAAGCATCTTAACCAGAAAACATGCATTGAAATATTTCTCCCAAATAGGATGGTCGGGCCAGCCAACCACTAGAAATTGTCAAAATAATAATTTCTAGTCGATGGCCGACCCAAAACCATTTCTTGACATCCAGCTATCGAAATCGAACATTCTGGCGAACTCACCCATCTTAAGTTCCGCCACAGAAACGCTGGTTTTTCCATAATTCGTTGCCGAAGTCGATGTTCCAAAACCATCTTAACCAGAACACTCATTGAAATATTTCTCCCAAATAGGATGGGAGATATGATGGTTGAGCCGGCCAACCACTAGAAATTGTCAAAATAATAATTTCTAGTCGTTGGCCGACATAAAACCATTTCTTGACATCCAGCTATCGAAATCGAACATTCTGGCGAACTCGCCCATCTTAAGTTCCGCCACAGAAAAGCTGGTTTTTTCCTAATTAGATGCCTAAGTAAATAAGAAAGCATCACAATTAAAAAGGGTTAATTCAAAGAAGTTTCACTTTATGTAATGGTTGGGTCGGCCAAGCACTAGAGATTGTCAAAATAATAATTTCTAGTCGTTGGCCGACCCAAAACCATTTCTTGACATCCAGCTATCGAAATCGAACATTCTGGCGAACTCGCCCATCTTAAGTTCCGCCACAGAAAAGCTGGTTTTTTCATAATTCGTTGCCGAAGTCGATGTTTCCAAAGCATCTTAACCAGAAAACATGCATTGAAATATTTCTCCCAAATAGGATGGTCGGGCCAGCCAACCACTAGAAATTGTCAAAATAATAATTTCTAGTCGATGGCCGACCCAAAACCATTTCTTGACATCCAGCTATCGAAATCGAACATTCTGGCAAACTCGCCAATGTTAAGTTCCGCCACAGGAAAGCTAGTTTTATCCTAATTCGATGCCGAAGTCGATGTTTCCAAAGCATCTTAACCAGAAAACATTCATTGAAATATTTCTCCCAAATAGGATAGTCGGGCCGGCCAACCACTAGAAATTATCAAAATAATAATTTCTAGTCGTTGGCCGACCCAAAACCATTTCTTGACATCCAGCTATCGAAGTCGAACATTCTGGCAAACTCGCCAATGTTAAGTTCCGCCACAGGAAAGCTAGTTTTATCCTAATTCGATGCCGAAGTCGATGTTTCCAAAGCATCTTAACCAGAAAACATGCATTGAAATATTTCTCCCAAATAGGATGGTCGGGCCAGCCAACCACTAGAAATTGTCAAAATAATAATTTCTAGTCGATGGCCGACCCAAAACCATTTCTTGACATCCAGCTATCGAAATCGAACATTCTGGCAAACTCGCCAATGTTAAGTTCCGCCACAGGAAAGCTAGTTTTATCCTAATTCGATGCCGAAGTCGATGTTTCCAAAGCATCTTAACCAGAAAACATTCATTGAAATATTTCTCCCAAATAGGATAGTCGGGCCGGCCAACCACTAGAAATTATCAAAATAATAATTTCTAGTCGTTGGCCGACCCAAAACCATTTCTTGACATCCAGCTATCGAAGTCGAACATTCTGGCAAACTCGCCAATGTTAAGTTCCGCCACAGGAAAGCTAGTTTTATCCTAATTCGATGCCGAAGTCGATGTTCCAAAACCATCTTAACCAGAACACTCATTGAAATATTTCTCCCAAATAGGATGGGAGATATGATGGTTGAGCCGGCCAACCACTAGAAATTGTCAAAATAATAATTTCTAGTCGTTGGCCGACCCAAAACCATTTCTTGACATCCAGCTATCGAAATCGAACATTCTGGCGAACTCGCCCATCTTAAGTTCCGCCACAGAAAAGCTGGTTTTTTCATAATTCGTTGCCGAAGTCGATGTTTCCAAAGCATCTTAACCAGAAAACATGCATTGAAATATTTCTCCCAAATAGGATGGTCGGGCCAGCCAACCACTAGAAATTGTCAAAATAATAATTTCTAGTCGTTGGCCGACCCAAAACCATTTCTTGACATCCAGCTATCGAAATCGAACCTTCTGGCAAACTCGCCAATGTTAAGTTCCGCCACAGGAAAGCTAGTTTTATCCTAATTCGATGCCGAAGTCGATGTTCCAAAACCATCTTAACCAGAACACTCATTGAAATATTTCTCCCAAATAGGATGGGAGATATGATGGTTGAGCCGGCCAACCACTAGAAATTGTCAAAATAATAATTTCTAGTCGTTGCCCGACCCAAAACCATTTCTTGACATCCAGCTATCGAAATCGAACATTCTGGCGAACTCGCCCATCTTAAGTTCCGCCACAGAAAAGCTGGTTTTTTCCTCATTAGATGCCTAAGTAAATAAGAAAGCATCACAATTAAAAAGGGTTAATTCAAAGAAGTTCCACTTTATGTAATGGTTGGGTCGGCCAACCACTAGAAATTGTCAAAATAATAATTTCTAGTCGTTGGCCGACCCAAAACCATTTCTTGACATCCAGCTATCGAAGTCGAACATTCTGGCAAACTCGCCAATGTTAAGTTCCGCCACAGGAAAGCTAGTTTTATCCTAATTCGATGCCGAAGTCGATGTTCCAAAACCATCTTAACCAGAACACTCATTGAAATATTTCTCCCAAATAGGATGGGAGATATGATGGTTGAGCCTGCCAACCACTAGAAATTGTCAAAATAATAATTTCTAGTCGTTGGCCGACCCAAAACCATTTCTTGACATCCAGCTATCGAAATCGAACATTCTGGCGAACTCGCCCATCTTAAGTTCCGCCACAGAAAAGCTGGTTTTTTCATAAATCGTTGCCGAAGTCGATATTTCCAAAGCATCTTAACCAGAAAACATGCATTGAAATATTTCTCCCAAATAGGATGGTCGGGCCAGCCAACCACTAGAAATTGTCAAAATAATAATTTCTAGTCGATGGCCGACCCAAAACCATTTCTTGACATCCAGCTATCGAAATCGAACATTCTGGCAAACTCGCCAATGTTAAGTTCCGCCACAGGAAAGCTAGTTTTTTCCTAATTCGATGCCGAAGTCGATGTTCCAAAACCATCTTAACCAGAACACTCATTGAAATATTTCTCCCAAATAGGATGGGAGATATGATGGTTGAGCCGGCCAACCACTAGAAATTGTCAAAATAATAATTTCTAGTCGTTGGCCGACCCAAAACCATTTCTTGACATCCAGCTATCGAAGTCGAACCTTCTGGCAAACTCGCCAATGTTAAGTTCCGCCGCAGGAAAGCTAGTTTTATCCTAATTCGATGCCGAAGTCGATGTTCCAAAACCATCTTAACCAGAACACTCATTGAAATATTTCTCCCAAATAGGATGGTCGGGCCAGCCAACCACTAGAAATTGTCAAAATAATAATTTCTAGTCGATGGCCGACCCAAAACCATTTCTTGACATCCAGCTATCGAAATCGAACATTCTGGCAAACTCGCCAATGTTAAGTTCCGCCACAGGAAAGCTAGTTTTATCCTAATTCGATGCCGAAGTCGATGTTTCCAAAGCATCTTAACCAGAAAACATGCATTGAAATATTTCTCCCAAATAGGATGGTCGGGCCAGCCAACCACTAGAAATTGTCAAAATAATAATTTCTAGTCGATGGCCGACCCAAAACCATTTCTTGACATCCAGCTATCGAAATCGAACATTCTGGCGAACTCACCCATCTTAAGTTCCGCCACAGAAACGCTGGTTTTTCCATAATTCGTTGCCGAAGTCGATGTTCCAAAAGCATCTTAACCAGAACACTCATTTCTTGACATCCAGCTATCGAAGTCGAACATTCTGGCAAACTCGCCAATGTTAAGTTCCGCCACAGAAAAGCTGGTTTTTTCCTAATTAGATGCCTAAGTAAATAAGAAAGCATCACAATTAAAAAGGGTTAATTCAAAGAAGTTTCACTTTATGTAATGGTTGGGTCGGCCAAGCACTAGAGATTGTCAAAATAATAATTTCTAGTCGTTGGCCGACCCAAAACCATTTCTTGACATCCAGCTATCGAAATCGAACATTCTGGCGAACTCGCCCATCTTAAGTTCCGCCACAGAAAAGCTGGTTTTTTCATAATTCGTTGCCGAAGTCGATGTTTCCAAAGCATCTTAACCAGAAAACATTCATTGAAATATTTCTCCCAAATAGGATGGTCGGGCCAGCCTACCACTAGAAATTGTCAAAATAATAATTTCTAGTCGATGGCCGACCCAAAACCATTTCTTGACATCCAGCTATCGAAATCGAACTCGCCCATCTTAAGTTCCGCCACAGGAAAGCTAGTTTTTTCCTAATTCGATGCCGAAGTCGATGTTCCAAAACCATCTTAACCAGAACACTCATTGAAATATTTCTCCCAAATAGGATGGGAGATATGATGGTTGAGCCGGCCAACCACTAGAAATTGTCAAAATAATAATTTCTAGTCGTTGGCCGACCCAAAACCATTTCTTGACATCCAGCTATCGAAGTCGAACCTTCTGGCAAACTCGCCAATGTTAAGTTCCGCCACAGGAAAGCTAGTTTTATCCTAATTCGATGCCGAAGTCGATGTTCCAAAACCATCTTAACCAGAACACTCATTGAAATATTTCTCCCAAATAGGATGGGAGATATGATGGTTGAGCCGGCCAACCACTAGAAATTGTCAAAATAATAATTTCTAGTCGTTGGCCGACCCAAAACCATTTCTTGACATCCAGCTATCGAAATCGAACATTCTGGCGAACTCGCCCATCTTAAGTTCCGCCACAGAAAAGCTGGTTTTTTCATAATTCGTTGCCGAAGTCGATGTTTCCAAAGCATCTTAACCAGAAAACATTCATTGAAATATTTCTCCCAAATAGGATGGTCGGGCCAGCCAACCACTAGAAATTGTCAAAATAATAATTTCTAGTCGATGGCCGACCCAAAACCATTTCTTGACATCCAGCTATCGAAATCGAACATTCTGGCGAACTCACCCATCTTAAGTTCCGCCACAGAAAAGCTGGTTTTTCCACAATTCGTTGCCGAAGTCGATGTTCCAAAAGCATCTTAACCAGAACACTCATTTCTTGACATCCAGCTATCGAAGTCGAACATTCTGGCAAACTCGCCAATGTTAAGTTCCGCCACAGGAAAGCTAGTTTTTTCCTAATTCGATGCCGAAGTCGATGTTCCAAAACCATCTTAACCAGAACACTCATTGAAATATTTCTCCCAAATAGGATGGGAGATATGATGGTTGAGCCGGCCAACCACTAGAAATTGTCAAAATAATAATTTCTAGTCGTTGGCCGACCCAAAACCATTTCTTGACATCCAGCTATCGAAGTCGAACATTCTGGCAAACTCGCCAATGTTAAGTTCCGCCACAGGAAAGCTAGTTTTATCCTAATTCGATGCCGAAGTCGATGTTCCAAAACCATCTTAACCAGAACACTCATTGAAATATTTCTCCCAAATAGGATGGGAGATATGATGGTTGAGCCTGCCAACCACTAGAAATTGTCAAAATAATAATTTCTAGTCGTTGGCCGACCCAAAACCATTTCTTGACATCCAGCTATCGAAATCGAACATTCTGGCGAACTCGCCCATCTTAAGTTCCGCCACAGAAAAGCTGGTTTTTTCATAATTCGTTGTCGAAGTCGATATTTCCAAAGCATCTTAACCAGAAAACATGCATTGAAATATTTCTCCCAAATAGGATGGTCGGGCCAGCCAACCACTAGAAATTGTCAAAATAATAATTTCTAGTCGATGGCCGACCCAAAACCATTTCTTGACATCCAGCTATCGAAATCGAACATTCTGGCGAACTCACCCATCTTAAGTTCCGCCACAGAAAAGCTGGTTTTTCCATAATTCGTTGCCGAAGTCGATGTTCCAAAACCATCTTAACCAGAACACTCATTGAAATATTTCTCCCAAATAGGATGGGAGATATGATGGTTGAGCCGGCCAACCACTAGAAATTGTCAAAATAATAATTTCTAGTCGTTGGCCGACATAAAACCATTTCTTGACATCCAGCTATCGAAATCGAACATTCTGGCGAACTCGCCCATCTTAAGTTCCGCCACAGAAAAGCTGGTTTTTTCCTAATTAGATGCCTAAGTAAATAAGAAAGCATCACAATTAAAAAGGGTTAATTCAAAGAAGTTTCACTTTATGTAATGGTTGGGTCGGCCAAGCACTAGAAATTGTCAAAATAATAATTTCTAGTCGTTGGCCGACCCAAAACCATTTCTTGACATCCAGCTATCGAAATCGAACATTCTGGCGAACTCGCCCATCTTAAGTTCCGCCACAGAAAAGCTGGTTTTTTCATAATTCGTTGCCGAAATCGATGTTTCCAAAGCATCTTAACCAGAAAACATGCATTGAAATATTTCTCCCAAATAGGATGGTCGGGCCAGCCAACCACTAGAAATTGTCAAAATAATAATTTCTAGTCGATGGCCGACCCAAAACCATTTCTTGACATCCAGCTATCGAAATCGAACATTCTGGCGAACTCGCCAATGTTAAGTTCCGCCACAGGAAAGCTAGTTTTATCCTAATTCGATGCCGAAGTCGATGTTTCCAAAGCATCTTAACCAGAAAACATTCATTGAAATATTTCTCCCAAATAGGATAGTCGGGCCGGCCAACCACTAGAAATTATCAAAATAATAATTTCTAGTCGTTGGCCGACCCAAAACCATTTCTTGACATCCAGCTATCGAAGTCGAACATTCTGGCAAACTCGCCAATGTTAAGTTCCGCCACAGGAAAGCTAGTTTTATCCTAATTCGATGCCGAAGTCGATGTTTCCAAAGCATCTTAACCAGAAAACATGCATTGAAATATTTCTCCCAAATAGGATGGTCGGGCCAGCCAACCACTAGAAATTGTCAAAATAATAATTTCTAGTCGATGGCCGACCCAAAACCATTTCTTGACATCCAGCTATCGAAATCGAACATTCTGGCGAACTCACCCATCTTAAGTTCCGCCACAGAAAAGCTGGTTTTTCCATAATTCGTTGCCGAAGTCGATGTTCCAAAACCATCTTAACCAGAACACTCATTGAAATATTTCTCCCAAATAGGATGGGAGATATGATGGTTGAGCCGGCCAACCACTAGAAATTGTCAAAATAATAATTTCTAGTCGTTGGCCGACCCAAAACCATTTCTTGACATCCAGCTATCGAAATCGAACATTCTGGCGAACTCGCCCATCTTAAGTTCCGCCACAGAAAAGCTGGTTTTTTCCTAATTAGATGCCTAAGTAAATAAGAAAGCATCACAATTAAAAAGGGTTAATTCAAAGAAGTTTCACTTTATGTAATGGTTGGGTCGGCCAAGCACTAGAGATTGTCAAAATAATAATTTCTAGTCGTTGGCCGACCCAAAACCATTTCTTGACATCCAGCTATCGAAATCGAACATTCTGGCGAACTCGCCCATCTTAAGTTCCGCCACAGAAAAGCTGGTTTTTTCATAATTCGTTGCCGAAGTCGATGTTTCCAAAGCATCTTAACCAGAAAACATGCATTGAAATATTTCTCCCAAATAGGATGGTCGGGCCAGCCAACCACTAGAAATTGTCAAAATAATAATTTCTAGTCGATGGCCGACCCAAAACCATTTCTTGACATCCAGCTATCGAAATCGAACATTCTGGCAAACTCGCCAATGTTAAGTTCCGCCACAGGAAAGCTAGTTTTATCCTAATTCGATGCCGAAGTCGATGTTTCCAAAGCATCTTAACCAGAAAACATTCATTGAAATATTTCTCCCAAATAGGATAGTCGGGCCGGCCAACCACTAGAAATTATCAAAATAATAATTTCTAGTCGTTGGCCGACCCAAAACCATTTCTTGACATCCAGCTATCGAAGTCGAACATTCTGGCAAACTCGCCAATGTTAAGTTCCGCCACAGGAAAGCTAGTTTTATCCTAATTCGATGCCGAAGTCGATGTTTCCAAAGCATCTTAACCAGAAAACATGCATTGAAATATTTCTCCCAAATAGGATGGTCGGGCCAGCCAACCACTAGAAATTGTCAAAATAATAATTTCTAGTCGATGGCCGACCCAAAACCATTTCTTGACATCCAGCTATCGAAATCGAACATTCTGGCAAACTCGCCAATGTTAAGTTCCGCCACAGGAAAGCTAGTTTTATCCTAATTCGATGCCGAAGTCGATGTTTCCAAAGCATCTTAACCAGAAAACATTCATTGAAATATTTCTCCCAAATAGGATAGTCGGGCCGGCCAACCACTAGAAATTATCAAAATAATAATTTCTAGTCGTTGGCCGACCCAAAACCATTTCTTGACATCCAGCTATCGAAGTCGAACATTCTGGCAAACTCGCCAATGTTAAGTTCCGCCACAGGAAAGCTAGTTTTATCCTAATTCGATGCCGAAGTCGATGTTCCAAAACCATCTTAACCAGAACACTCATTGAAATATTTCTCCCAAATAGGATGGGAGATATGATGGTTGAGCCGGCCAACCACTAGAAATTGTCAAAATAATAATTTCTAGTCGTTGGCCGACCCAAAACCATTTCTTGACATCCAGCTATCGAAATCGAACATTCTGGCGAACTCGCCCATCTTAAGTTCCGCCACAGAAAAGCTGGTTTTTTCATAATTCGTTGCCGAAGTCGATGTTTCCAAAGCATCTTAACCAGAAAACATGCATTGAAATATTTCTCCCAAATAGGATGGTCGGGCCAGCCAACCACTAGAAATTGTCAAAATAATAATTTCTAGTCGTTGGCCGACCCAAAACCATTTCTTGACATCCAGCTATCGAAATCGAACATTCTGGCGAACTCGCCCATCTTAAGTTCCGCCACAGAAAAGCAAGTTTTTTCATAATTCGATGCCGAAGTCGATGTTCCAAAACCATCTTAACCAGAACACTCATTGAAATATTTCTCCCAAATAGGATGGGAGATATGATGGTTGAGCCGGCCAACCACTAGAAATTGTCAAAATAATAATTTCTAGTCGTTGGCCGACCCAAAACCATTTCTTGACATCCAGCTATCGAAGTCGAACCTTCTGGCAAACTCGCCAATGTTAAGTTCCGCCACAGGAAAGCTAGTTTTATCCTAATTCGATGCCGAAGTCGATGTTCCAAAACCATCTTAACCAGAACACTCATTGAAATATTTCTCCCAAATAGGATGGGAGATATGATGGTTGAGCCGGCCAACCACTAGAAATTGTCAAAATAATAATTTCTAGTCGTTGCCCGACCCAAAACCATTTCTTGACATCCAGCTATCGAAATCGAACATTCTGGCGAACTCGCCCATCTTAAGTTCCGCCACAGAAAAGCTGGTTTTTTCCTAATTAGATGCCTAAGTAAATAAGAAAGCATCACAATTAAAAAGGGTTAATTCAAAGAAGTTTCACTTTATGTAATGGTTGGGTCGGCCAACCACTAGAAATTGTCAAAATAATAATTTCTAGTCGTTGGCCGACCCAAAACCATTTCTTGACATCCAGCTATCGAAATCGAACATTCTGGCGAACTCGCCCATCTTAAGTTCCGCCACAGAAAAGCTGGTTTTTTCATAATTCGTTGCCGAAATCGATGTTTCCAAAGCATCTTAACCAGAAAACATGCATTGAAATATTTCTCCCAAATAGGATGGTCGGGCCAGCCAACCACTAGAAATTGTCAAAATAATAATTTCTAGTCGATGGCCGACCCAAAACCATTTCTTGACATCCAGCTATCGAAATCGAACATTCTGGCGAACTCGCCAATGTTAAGTTCCGCCACAGGAAAGCTAGTTTTATCCTAATTCGATGCCGAAGTCGATGTTTCCAAAGCATCTTAACCAGAAAACATGCATTGAAATATTTCTCCCAAATAGGATGGTCGGGCCAGCCAACCACTAGAAATTGTCAAAATAATAATTTCTAGTCGTTGGCCGACCCAAAACCATTTCTTGACATCCAGCTATCGAAATCGAACATTCTGGCGAACTCGCCCATCTTAAGTTCCGCTCACAGAAAAGCAGGTTTTTTCATAATTCGTTGCCGAAGTCGATGTTTCCAAAGCATCTTAACCAGAAAACATTCATTGAAATATTTCTCCCAAATAGGATGGTCGGGCCAGCCTACCACTAGAAATTGTCAAAATAATAATTTCTAGTCGATGGCCGACCCAAAACCATTTCTTGACATCCAGCTATCGAAATCGAACATTCTGGCAAACTCGCCAATGTTAAGTTCCGCCACAGGAAAGCTAGTTTTATCCTAATTCGATGCCGAAGTCGATGTTCCAAAACCATCTTAACCAGAACACTCATTGAAATATTTCTCCCACATAGGATGGGAGATATGATGGTTGAGCCGGCCAACCACTAGAAATTGTCAAAATAATAATTTCTAGTCGTTGGCCGACCCAAAACCATTTCTTGACATCCAGCTATCGAAATCGAACATTCTGGCGAACTCGCCCATCTTAAGTTCCGCCACAGAAAAGCTGGTTTTTTCCTAATTAGATGCCTAAGTAAATAAGAAAGCATCACAATTAAAAAGGGTTAATTCAAAGAAGTTTCACTTTATGTAATGGTTGGGTCGGCCAAGCACTAGAGATTGTCAAAGTAATAATTTCTAGTCGTTGGCCGACCCAAAACCATTTCTTGACATCCAGCTATCGAAATTGAACATTCTGGCGAACTCGCCCATCTTAAGTTCCGCCACAGAAAAGCTGGTTTTTTCATAATTCGTTGCCGAAGTCGATGTTTCCAAAGCATCTTAACCAGAAAACATGCATTGAAATATTTCTCCCAAATAGGATGGTCGGGCCAGCCAACCACTATAAATTGTCAAAATAATAATTTCTAGTCGATGGCCGACCCAAAACCATTTCTTGACATCCAGCTATCGAAATCGAACATTCTGGCAAACTCGCCAATGTTAAGTTCCGCCACAGGAAAGCTAGTTTTATCCTAATTCGATGCCGAAGTCGATGTTTCCAAAGCATCTTAACCAGAAAACATTCATTGAAATATTTCTCCCAAATAGGATAGTCGGGCCGGCCAACCACTAGAAATTATCAAAATAATAATTTCTAGTCGTTGGCCGACCCAAAACCATTTCTTGACATCCAGCTATCGAAGTCGAACATTCTGGCAAACTCGCCAATGTTAAGTTCCGCCACAGGAAAGCTAGTTTTATCCTAATTCGATGCCGAAGTCGATGTTCCAAAACCATCTTAACCAGAACACTCATTGAAATATTTCTCCCAAATAGGATGGGAGATACGATGGTTCAGCCGGCCAACCACTAGAAATTGTCAAAATAATAATTTCTAGTCGTTGGCCGACCCAAAACCATTTCTTGACATCCAGCTATCGAAATCGAACATTCTGGCGAACTCGCCCATCTTAAGTTCCGCCACAGAAAAGCTGGTTTTTTCATAATTCGTTGCCGAAGTCGATGTTTCCAAAGCATCTTAACCAGAAAACATGCATTGAAATATTTCTCCCAAATAGGATGGTCGGGCCAGCCAACCACTAGAAATTGTCAAAATAATAATTTCTAGTCGATGGCCGACCCAAAACCATTTCTTGACATCCAGCTATCGAAATCGAACATTCTGGCGAACTCACCCATCTTAAGTTCCGCCACAGAAAAGCTGGTTTTTCCATAATTCGTTGCCGAAGTCGATGTTCCAAAAGCATCTTAACCAGAACACTCATTTCTTGACATCCAGCTATCGAAGTCGAACATTCTGGCAAACTCGCCAATGTTAAGTTCCGCCACAGAAAAGCTGGTTTTTTCCTAATTAGATGCCTAAGTAAATAAGAAAGCATCACAATTAAAAAGGGTTAATTCAAAGAAGTTTCACTTTATGTAATGGTTGGGTCGGCCAAGCACTAGAGATTGTCAAAATAATAATTTCTAGTCGTTGGCCGACCCAAAACCATTTCTTGACATCCAGCTATCGAAATCGAACATTCTGGCGAACTCGCCCATCTTAAGTTCCGCCACAGAAAAGCTGGTTTTTTCATAATTCGTTGCCGAAGTCGATGTTTCCAAAGCATCTTAACCAGAAAACATTCATTGAAATATTTCTCCCAAATAGGATGGTCGGGCCAGCCTACCACTAGAAATTGTCAAAATAATAATTTCTAGTCGATGGCCGATCCAAAACCATTTCTTGACATCCAGCTATCGAAATCGAACATTCTGGCAAACTCGCCAATGTTAAGTTCCGTCACAGGAAAGCTAGTTTTTTCCTAATTCGATGCCGAAGTCGATGTTCCAAAACCATCTTAACCAGAACACTCATTGAA
This sequence comes from Pholcus phalangioides, assembly GCF_987345545.1. Classification (NCBI taxonomy): domain Eukaryota; kingdom Metazoa; phylum Arthropoda; class Arachnida; order Araneae; family Pholcidae; genus Pholcus; species Pholcus phalangioides. Next base: position 10,794,001 of record NW_028301600.1, read on the forward strand.
ATATTTCTCCCAAATAGGATGGGAGATATGATGGTTGAGCCGGCCAACCACTAGAAATTGTCAAAATAATAATTTCTAGTCGTTGGCCGACCCAAAACCATTTCTTGACATCCAGCTATCGAAGTCGAACCTTCTGGCAAACTCGCCAATGTTAAGTTCCGCCACAGAAAAGCTGGTTTTATCCTAATTCGATGCCGAAGTCGATGTTCCAAAACCATCTTAACCAGAACACTCATTGAAATATTTCTCCCAAATAGGATGGGAGATATGATGGTTGAGCCGGCCAACCACTAGAAATTGTCAAAATAATAATTTCTAGTCGTTGGCCGACCCAAAACCATTTCTTGACATCCACCTATCGAAATCGAACATTCTGGCGAACTCGCCCATCTTAAGTTCCGCCACAGAAAAGCTGGTTTTTTCATAATTCGTTGCCGAAGTCGATGTTTCCAAAGCATCTTAACCAGAAAACATTCATTGAAATATTTCTCCCAAATAGGATGGTCGGGCCAGCCAACCACTAGAAATTGTCAAAATAATAATTTCTAGTCGATGGCCGACCCAAAACCATTTCTTGACATCCAGCTATCGAAATCGAACATTCTGGCGAACTCGCCCATCTTAAGTTCCGCCACAGAAAAGCTGATTTTTCCATAATTCGTTGCCGAAGTCGATGTTCCAAAAGCATCTTAACCAGAACACTCATTTCTTGACATCCAGCTATCGAAGTCGAACATTCTGGCGAACACACCCATCTTAAGTTCCGCCACAGGAAAGCTAGTTTTATCCTAATTCGATGCCGAAGTCGATGTTCCAAAACCATCTTAACCAGAACACTCATTGAAATATTTCTCCCAAATAGGATGGGAGATATGATGGTTAAGCCGGCCAACCACTAGAGATTGTCAAAATAATAATTTCTAGTCGTTGGCCGACCCAAAACCATTTCTTGACATCCAGCTATCGAAATCGAACATTCTGGCGAACTCACCCATCTTAAGTTCCGCCACAGAAAAGCTGGTTTTTTCATAATTCGTTGCCGAAGTCGATGTTTCCATAGCATCTTAACCAGAAAACATTCATTGAAATATTTCTCCCAAATAGGATGGTCGGGCCAGCCAACCACTAGAAATTGTCAAAATAATAATTTCTAGTCGATGGCCGACCCAAAACCATTTCTTGACATCCAGCTATCGAAATCGAACATTCTGGCGAACTCACCCATCTTAAGTTCCGCCACAGAAAAGCTGGTTTTTCCACAATTCGTTGCCGAAGTCGATGTTCCAAAAGCATCTTAACCAGAACACTCATTTCTTGACATCCAGCTATCGAAGTCGAACATTCTGGCAAACTCGCCAATGTTAAGTTCCGCCACAGGAAAGCTAGTTTTTTCCTAATTCGATGCCGAAGTCGATGTTCCAAAACCATCTTAACCAGAACACTCATTGAAATATTTCTCCCAAATAGGATGGGAGATATGATGGTTGAGCCGGCCAACCACTAGAAATTGTCAAAATAATAATTTCTAGTCGTTGGCCGACCCAAAACCATTTCTTGACATCCAGCTATCGAAGTCGAACATTCTGGCAAACTCGCCAATGTTAAGTTCCGCCACAGGAAAGCTAGTTTTATCCTAATTCGATGCCGAAGTCGATGTTCCAAAACCATCTTAACCAGAACACTCATTGAAATATTTCTCCCAAATAGGATGGGAGATATGATGGTTGAGCCTGCCAACCACTAGAAATTGTCAAAATAATAATTTCTAGTCGTTGGCCGACCCAAAACCATTTCTTGACATCCAGCTATCGAAATCGAACATTCTGGCGAACTCGCCCATCTTAAGTTATGCCACAGAAAAGCTGGTTTTTTCATAATTCGATGCCGAAGTCGATGTTCCAAAACCATCTTAACCAGAACACTCATTGAAATATTTCTCCCAAATAGGATGGGAGATATGATGGTTGAGCCGGCCAACCACTAGAAATTGTCAAAATAATAATTTCTAGTCGTTGGCCGACCCAAAACCCTTTCTTGACATCCAGCTATCAAAGTCGAACATTCTGGCGAACTCGCCCATCTTAAGTTCCGCCACAGAAAAGCTGGTTTTTTCCTAATTCGTTGCCGAAATCGATGTTTCCAAAGCATCTTAACCAGAAAACATTCATTGAAATATTTCTCCCAAATAGGATGGTTGAGCCGGCCAACCACTAGAAATTGTCAAAATAATAATTTCCATTCGTTGGCCGACCCAAAACCCTTTCTTGACATCCAGCTATCGAAATCGAACATTCTGGCGAACTCGCCCATCTTAAGTTCCGCCACAGAAAAGCTGGTTTTTTCCTAATTAGATGCCTAAGTAAATAAGAAAGCATCACAATTAAAAAGGGTTAATTCGAAGAAGTTTCACTTTATGTAATGGTCGGGCCAGCCAACCACTAGAAATTGTCAAAATAATAATTTCTAGTCGATGGCCGACCCAAAACCATTTCTTGACATCCAGGTATCGAAATCGAACATTCTGGCGAACTCACCCATCTTAAGTTCCGCCACAGAAAAGCTGGTTTTTCCATAATTCGTTGCCGAAGTCGATGTTCCAAAAGCATCTTAACCAGAACACTCATTTCTTGACATCCAGCTATCGAAGTCGAACATTCTGGCAAACTCGCCAATGTAAAGTTCCGCCACAGGAAAGCTAGTTTTTTCCTAATTCGATGCCGAAGTCGATGTTCCAAAACCATCTTAACCAGAACACTTATTGAAATATTTATCCCAAATAGGATGGGAGATATGATGGTTGAGCCGGCCAACCACTAGAAATTGTCAAAATAATAATTTCTAGTCGTTGGCCGACCCAAAACCCTTTCTTGACATCCAGCTATCAAAGTCGAACATTCTGGCGAACTCGCCCATCTTAAGTTCCGCCACAGAAAAGCTGGTTTTTTCCTAATTAGATGCCTAAGTAAATAAGAAAGCATCACAATTAAAAAGGGTTAATTCAAAGAAGTTTCACTTTATGTAATGGTTGGGTCGGCCAAGCACTAGAGATTGTCAAAATAATAATTTCTAGTCGTTGGCCGACCCAAAACCATTTCTTGACATCCAGCTATCGAAATCGAACATTCTGGCGAACTCGCCCATCTTAAGTTCCGCCACAGAAAAGCTGGTTTTTTCATAATTCGTTGCCGAAGTCGATGTTTCCAAAGCATCTTAACCAGAAAACATGCATTGAAATATTTCTCCCAAATAGGATGGTCGGGCCAGCCAACCACTAGAAATTGTCAAAATAATAATTTCTAGTCGATGGCCGACCCAAAACCATTTCTTGACATCCAGCTATCGAAATCGAACATTCTGGCGAACTCACCCATCTTAAGTTCCGCCACAGAAAAGCTGGTTTTTCCATAATTCGTTGCCGAAGTCGATGTTCCAAAACATTCTTAACCAGAACACTCATTGAAATATTTCTCCCAAATAGGATGGGAGATATGATGGTTGAGCCGGCCAACCACTAGAAATTGTCAAAATAATAATTTCTAGTCGTTGGCCGACCCAAAACCATTTCTTGACATCCAGCTATCGAAATCGAACATTCTGGCAAACTCGCCAATGTTAAGTTCCGCCACAGGAAAGCTAGTTTTATCCTAATTCGATGCCGAAGTCGATGTTTCCAAAGCATCTTAACCAGAAAACATTCATTGAAATATTTCTCCCAAATAGGATAGTCGGGCCGGCCAACCACTAGAAATTATCAAAATAATAATTTCTAGTCGTTGGCCGACCCAAAACCATTTCTTGACATCCAGCTATCGAAGTCGAACATTCTGGCAAACTCGCCAATGTTAAGTTCCGCCACAGGAAAGCTAGTTTTATCCTAATTCGATGCCGAAGTCGATGTTCCAAAACCATCTTAACCAGAACACTCATTGAAATATTTCTCCCAAATAGGATGGGAGATATGATGGTTGAGCCGGCCAACCACTAGAAATTGTCAAAATAATAATTTCTAGTCGTTGGCCGACCCAAAACCATTTCTTGACATCCAGCTATCGAAATCGAACATTCTGGCGAACTCGCCCATCTTAAGTTCCGCCACAGAAAAGCTGGTTTTTTCATAATTCGTTGCCGAAGTCGATGTTTCCAAAGCATCTTAACCAGAAAACATTCATTGAAATATTTCTCCCAAATAGGATGGTCGGGCCAGCCTACCACTAGAAATTGTCAAAATAATAATTTCTAGTCGATGGCCGACCCAAAACCATTTCTTGACATCCAGCTATCGAAATCGAACATTCTGGCAAACTCGCCAATGTTAAGTTCCGCCACAGGAAAGCTAGTTTTTTCCTAATTCGATGCCGAAGTCGATGTTCCAAAACCATCTTAACCAGAACACTCATTGAAATATTTCTCCCAAATAGGATGGGAGATATGATGGTTGAGCCGGCCAACCACTAGAAATTGTCAAAATAATAATTTCTAGTCGTTGGCCGACCCAAAACCATTTCTTGACATCCAGCTATCGAAATCGAACATTCTGGCGAACTCGCCCATCTTAAGTTCCGCCACAGAAAAGCTGGTTTTTTCCTAATTAGATGCCTAAGTAAATAAGAAAGCATCACAATTAAAAAGGGTTAATTCAAAGAAGTTTCACTTTATGTAATGGTTGAGCCGGCCAACCACTAGAAATTGTCAAAATAATAATTTCTAGTCGTTGGCCGACCCAAAACCATTTCTTGACATCCAGCTATCGAAATCGAACATTCTGGCAAACTCGCCCATCTTAAGTTCCGCCACAGAAAAGCTGGTTTTTTCCTAATTAGATGCCTAAGTAAATAAGAAAGCATCACAATTAAAAAGGGTTAATTCAAAGAAGTTTCACTTTATGTAATGGTTGGGTCGGCCAACCACTAGAAATTGGCAAAATAATAATTTCTAGTCGTTGGCCGACCCAAAGCCATTTCTTGACATCCAGCTATCGAAATCGAACATTCTGGCGAACTCGCCCATCTTAAGTTCCGCCACAGAAAAGCTGGTTTTTTCATAATTCGTTGCCGAAGTCGATGTTTCCAAAGCATCTTAACCAGAAAACATGCATTGAAATATTTCTCCCAAATAGGATGGTCGGGCCAGCCAACCACTAGAAATTGTCAAAATAATAATTTCTAGTCGATGGCCGACCCAAAACCATTTCTTGACATCCAGCTATCGAAATCGAACATTCTGGCGAACTCACCCATCTTAAGTTCCGCCACAGAAAAGCTGGTTTTTCCATAATTCGTTGCCGAAGTCGATGTTCCAAAACCATCTTAACCAGAACACTCATTGAAATATTTCTCCCAAATAGGATGGGAGATATGATGGTTGAGCCGGCCAACCACTAGAAATTGTCAAAATAATAATTTCTAGTCGATGGCCGACCCAAAACCATTTCTTGACATCCAGCTATCGAAATCGAACATTCTGGCGAACTCGCCCATCTTAAGTTCCGCCACAGAAAAGCTGGTTTTTTCCTAATTAGATGCCTTAGTAAATAAGAAAGCATCACAATTAAAAAGGGTTAATTCAAAGAAGTTTCACTTTATGTAATGGTTGGGTCGGCCAAGCACTAGAGATTGTCAAAATAATAATTTCTAGTCGTTGGCCGACCCAAAACCATTTCTTGACATCCAGCTATCGAAATCGAACATTCTGGCGAACTCGCCCATCTTAAGTTCCGCCACAGAAAAGCTGGTTTTTTCATAATTCGTTGCTGAAGTCGATGTTTCCAAAGCATCTTAACCAGAAAACATGCATTGAAATATTTCTCCCAAATAGGATGGTCGGGCCAGCCAACCACTAGAAATTGTCAAAATAATAATTTCTAGTCGATGGCCGACCCAAAACCATTTCTTGACATCCAGCTATCGAAATCGAACATTCTGGCAAACTCGCCAATGTTAAGTTCCGCCACAGGAAAGCTAGTTTTATCCTAATTCGATGCCGAAGTCGATGTTTCCAAAGCATCTTAACCAGAAAACATTCATTGAAATATTTCTCCCAAATAGGATAGTCGGGCCGGCCAACCACTAGAAATTATCAAAATAATAATTTCTAGTCGTTGGCCGACCCAAAACCATTTCTTGACATCCAGCTATCGAAGTCGAACATTCTGGCAAACTCGCCAATGTTAAGTTCCGCCACAGGAAAGCTAGTTTTTTCCTAATTCGATGCCGAAGTCGATGTTCCAAAACCATCTTAACCAGAACACTCATTGAAATATTTCTCCCAAATAGGATGGGAGATATGATGGTTGAGCCGGCCAACCACTAGAAATTGTCAAAATAATAATTTCTAGTCGTTGGCCGACCCAAAACCATTTCTTGACATCCAGCTATCGAAATCGAACATTCTGGCGAACTCGCCCATCTTAAGTTCCGCCACAGAAAAGCTGGTTTTTTCCTAATTAGATGCCTAAGTAAATAAGAAAGCATCACAATTAAAAAGGGTTAATTCAAAGAAGTTTCACTTTATGTAATGGTTGGGTCGGCCAACCACTAGAAATTGTCAAAATAATAATTTCTAGTCGTTGGCCGACCCAAAGCCATTTCTTGACATCCAGCTATCGAAATCGAACATTCTGGCGAACTCGCCCATCTTAAGTTCCGCCACAGAAAAGCTGGTTTTTTCATAATTCGTTGCCGAAGTCGATGTTTCCAAAGCATCTTAACCAGAAAACATGCATTGAAATATTTCTCCCAAATAGGATGGTCGGGCCAGCCAACCACTAGAAATTGTCAAAATAATAATTTCTAGTCGATGGCCGACCCAAAACCATTTCTTGACATCCAGCTATCGAAATCGAACATTCTGGCGAACTCACCCATCTTAAGTTCCGCCACAGAAAAGCTGGTTTTTCCATAATTCGTTGCCGAAGTCGATGTTCCAAAAGCATCTTAACCAGAACACTCATTTCTTGACATCCAGCTATCGAAGTCGAACATTCTGGCAAACTCGCCAATGTTAAGTTCCGCCACAGAAAAGCTGGTTTTTTCCTAATTAGATGCCTAAGTAAATAAGAAAGCATCACAATTAAAAAGGGTTAATTCAAAGAAGTTTCACTTTATGTAATGGTTGGGTCGGCCAAGCACTAGAGATTGTCAAAATAATAATTTCTAGTCGTTGGCCTACCCAAAACCATTTCTTGACATCCAGCTATCGAAATCGAACATTCTGGCGAACTCGCCCATCTTAAGTTCCGCCACAGAAAAGCTGGTTTTTTCATAATTCGTTGCCGAAGTCGATGTTTCCAAAGCATCTTAACAAGAAAACATGCATTGAAATATTTCTCCCAAATAGGATGGTCGGGCCAGCCAACCACTAGAAATTGTCAAAATAATAATTTCTAGTCGATGGCCGACCCAAAACCATTTCTTGACATCCAGCTATCGAAATCGAACATTCTGGCGAACTCGCCCATCTTAAGTTCCGCCACAGAAAAGCTGGTTTTTTCATAATTCGTTGCCGAAGTCGATGTTTCCAAAGCATCTTAACCAGAAAACATTCATTGAAATATTTCTCCCAAATAGGATGGTCGGGCCAGCCTACCACTAGAAATTGTCAAAATAATAATTTCTAGTCGATGGCCGACCCAAAACCATTTCTTGACATCCAGCTATCGAAATCGAACATTCTGGCAAACTCGCCAATGTTAAGTTCCGCCACAGGAAAGCTAGTTTTTTCCTAATTCGATGCCGAAGTCGATGTTCCAAAACCATCTTAACCAGAACACTCATTGAAATATTTCTCCCAAATAGGATGGGAGATATGATGGTTGAGCCGGCCAACCACTAGAAATTGTCAAAATAATAATTTCTAGTCGTTGGCCGACCCAAAACCATTTCTTGACATCCAGCTATCGAAGTCGAACCTTCTGGCAAACTCGCCAATGTTAAGTTCCGCCACAGGAAAGCTAGTTTTATCCTAATTCGATGCCGAAGTCGATGTTCCAAAACCATCTTAACCAGAACACTCATTGAAATATTTCTCCCAAATAGGATGGGAGATATGATGGTTGAGCCGGCCAACCACTAGAAATTGTCAAAATAATAATTTCTAGTCGTTGGCCGACCCAAAACCATTTCTTGACATCCAGCTATCGAAATCGAACATTCTGGCGGACTCGCCCATCTTAAGTTCCGCCACAGAAAAGCTGGTTTTTTCATAATTCGTTGCCGAAGTCGATGTTTCCAAAGCATCTTAACCAGAAAACATTCATTGAAATATTTCTCCCAAATAGGATGGTCGGGCCAGCCAACCACTAGAAATTGTCAAAATAATAATTTCTAGTCGATGGCCGACCCAAAACCATTTCTTGACATCCAGCTATCGAAATCGAACATTCTGGCGAACTCACCCATCTTAAGTTCCGCCACAGAAAAGCTGGTTTTTCCACAATTCGTTGCCGAAGTCGATGTTCCAAAAGCATCTTAACCAGAACACTCATTTCTTGACATCCAGCTATCGAAGTCGAACATTCTGGCAAACTCGCCAATGTTAAGTTCCGCCACAGGAAAGCTAGTTTTTTCCTAATTCGATGCCGAAGTCGATGTTCCAAAACCATCTTAACCAGAACACTCATTGAAATATTTCTCCCAAATAGGATGGGAGATATGATGGTTGAGCCGGCCAACCACTAGAAATTGTCAAAATAATAATTTCTAGTCGTTGGCCGACCCAAAACCATTTCTTGACATCCAGCTATCGAAATCGAACATTGTGGCGAACTCGCCCATCTTAAGTTCCGCCACAGAAAAGCTGGTTTTTTCCTAATTAGATGCCTAAGTAAATAATAAGAAAGCGTCACAAGTAAAAAGGGTTAATTGAAAGAAGTTTCACTTCATGTAATGGTTGGGTCGGCCAACCACAAGAAATTGTCAAAATAATAATTTCTAGTCGTTGGCCGACCCAAAGCCATTTCTTGACATCCAGCTATCGAAGTCGAACAGTCTGGCAAACTCGCCAATGTTAAGTTCCGCCACAGAAAAGCTAGTTTTTCCATAATTCGTTGCCGAAGTCGATGTTCCAAAAGCATCTTAACCAGAAAACATTCATTAAAATTTTTCTCCCAAATAGGGTGGTCGGGCCGGCCAATTACTATAAATTATTATTTTGAAAATTTCTAGTCGTTGGCCGACCCAAAGCCATTTCTTGACATCCTGTTATCAAAGTCGAACATCCTCGCAAACTCGCCCATGTTAATTTCCACCACAGAAAAGCAAGTTTTTTCATGTTACCGAAGTCGATATTCCAAAAGCATCAAACTCGCCCGTCTTAAATTCCGCCACAGAAAAGCTAGTTTTTTCCTAATTCGCAGGTATGCTATCAAGGCACTTAACCACTAGAGGAAAATGATTGCTCCCGTGGAGGTACGGATCGGCCGACCAGGACCAGTTCGGCAAGAGTGAGGGTGAACATAAGGATAGATCTATTGCAGTGAAACTATTGTTTGGGGCATGGAAATGAGTGAAACTGCCATCATGAATGATGGCAAGGTCCATATCGTCTAACAGCCGTTCTACCATTTCCCCACGAGGGGTGTTGCTGTTAGAACCGCATATCATGTTATGTGCATTGAAGTCTCCAAGAAGAAAAAATGGTGGTGTCAAAAATCAATCAGATCTTCTAGATCTCTCTGTAAGATGGTGTCATTTGGTGGCAAATAAATGGAACAGATGGTAATTCTTAGGCCTGTAGAGATTTCCACCGCGATGGCTTGCAGGTTCGTGCGCAGCGTTAAAACGCGCGACGACACGTGATGTGGAACCAGCAGAGCAACACCGCGGCAAGCCTTACTCCCGTCATCGTAGTCAATACGAAAGAGGGAATGTCGCCTGATGTTCCATGTCTCCGAGGGCTTTGTAAAAGTTTCCTGGAGTGCCACGCAAACAGGATGATAACGATTGATCAAATCCTTGAGATCTACGACCACGAATGTTCCATTGAATTATGTTGGCCATAAATTAAGTAGAAGTAGACGGTTCAACGTCTTTGAATTTATTCCGGTCTAGTTGCCGGCGAGTACCACCAGTTTGTGCCGGATTATCAAGATCCATATCACCAATTGACTTGTCATCAATTAGTGATACATTCTGGAGGGTGGGACATTTAATTGCTCTCTGTATCGCTTTTCTTGAATATCCGGTTTTTAACTGTTTCTTTTTAGATTTATTTCCAGAATTGATCTTGGGTTTAGTACCAGATTTTTTGAATGTGTTAGCCGTTGCTTTTTCCGCTTCTTCTTCGGAGGTAGTGGACTCCCTCCGTAATCCAGCGAAGTAACAGCAGTCACAACTATTGCACGGTTGGTTAGATGATGATGTTTGAGTTGATGTGTCAGCTATTGGTTCAGTCTGAGTTGTTACGGATGCTTTGGTGACATTGTTAGTCGTATTAGCTGATGATGGATTTGTTACCATATTAGAGTATGTTCTAGTACCTATTGGAGCTTGGTTAGAGGTTATACGACGGCGTGCTTCGATATATGAGATGTTATTGAGGACCTTGATCTTCTGGATCTCTTTTTCTTCATTCCATTTCGGAAACTTTCTGTCAAATGTGGGATGGTCGCCACCGCAATTGACGCACTTGAATGGTGAATTAGTGCAGTTGTCCGAAATGTGGTCCTTCTCACCGCACTTTGCGCAGGTGGGTTGACTACGGCACGCCGTTCGTGAGTGACCGTATTTTTGGCAGTTGAAGCATCGAACGGGGTTAGGAATGTATGGCCGGATTTTGAGGTTATAACAACCTATTTTGATATCTTTCGGCAACGTTGGTGAAGAGAACGTGAGAATTATATTACGTGTTGGAACTGGATTGCCATCTTTGCGGCTCATAATATGTTTAGCTGATGTTACGCCTTGAGACACCAGCTCTTGTGTTAGTTGTTCTTCATTCATGTTAATTAAGTTAGTATCTGAAATAACACCACGTGAATAATTCAACGTGGGATGAATTTTGACCATTATTGGAATGTCTCCGAGAGATGTGTTTTTGAATGCGTTCGGCTTGTTTGGATGTGTTAGTTTCGATGAGAAGGTCTCCTGAACGAAGGGCCTTCACTGATTTTAAGGTACCAACTGTGCCATAGAGAGCTTTATGTATTACAAATGGTGATACTTTGGCCAGCGGTTTTTCGGCATCTGAAGAGTACAGAAAGAAAAATGAGACAGTTGATGAATTTGAAGCAGTTACATTGACATGTGTTTGGTTTGAAGCAGTTCTTTGAAGTTTTGGTGCATTTTGATTTTTTCCCATATTTGAATGGGTATTGTTCCACTCCCACCCACCATGCAGCCCTACGAGGGGACGCACACACGTAACCGGTGAAGGTTAGTAGCAACGTCAGGTTAGGTGGGAGCTATACACTACCAAAGCAGGCGAGCAGACGCGTTCAAGATCCAAGATCGTCGTGAAGCAGCACCAACAAACCTCAACGACGTCCGGCAGGCCCGGCCCCTCTACCTGCCCAGTAGTGTAACCCCTTCAGCCACCGAGGCGACCACAGTCGATTGACCTGGACGGGGCTGATCCAAGCCTCCCGTTTCGGCTGAATCCGACGCCAAAGCTAGCGCATCAGGCTAACCAGGATCCCCATCTCCAGCCTTACGGGTCTCCACGCACGGCAAACACGCAGGTAGACAGCGTCCCAGACAGAGCATACGCTAGAAGTAACGCCCCGTCTGGGAGGGCCCCTCCCCCGCCTAAGCGGGGTCCGCAATGAGGGGTTGGACACAAGACACAAACATGTACAGGACAAAACAAGACGCAAGACAAGTACTGCAAGATGTGTAGAAAAAAACATGTGATTTGGGCTATTGAAAGTGAAGGATATGAGCACAAATAAGCGATGACAATGACGTGTGATAGATTTAGCATCACCCAGGGTGCACCACGAGGAGGCCTATCACATTACACCCCGCCTAGAGATGACACTTTGGGCAATTCCAAGTTCCTCGGATACTTCCATCTGAGTACGCCCACATTCCAGGCGGCCGATAATTCTACCACGTAAAAAATCATCCACATGCGTCCTCTGTGTCATAACTATTCACTTATGGCACTGAGCGCCTTACGAACTCTTGTGAACAATTTCACTTCTTTGCCACCATTCCTTATATACCCCCCTCTTACACTCTCGTCATTGTGACGTACTATCGGCATCATCTGGTTGCTTCCTGAAATTTGCATATCATTCTTGCAGATGTGTGTGATAATTCTACAGGTGAAATTTTTACTTTAGATTTCGATTTCCGTGTGATTCTGAATTATCCTTAATTTATGGACATGAGTGTATTTCACAGTCGAAAATGGGCGAGATCATTACAAAAACGCGATAAAATTGCCATCATATTTGAAATATGATGGCAATTTTTTCGCCCTTGTTTGTATGGTTCACTCTGTTTGAATCATTGTCGGGATTGCAATAATCCACTCTCAGTGTACACGCATTTGATACATAATTATCGTTGGTTTGCGTCACCTCACCATTATCATCGTCGAGATCTAGGTCAGTGACTTGATCTTCATCGTCAACAATATGGAAGTTTCATCTGAGATGCATGGGTTCTGTTGTTGTATAGTCTTCATAAAGTAATTAGGACACAGTCGTAAATGAACAAATTTCGTGAAGTTATCAATAATGACCAAAAGTTCTTTGTTGCAATGAGAATTGGATATTAATGGTACTAGGAAATCCATGTGAATAATTTGTCTTTTACCTGGGGGTATAAGGTTCACTTTCCCTTGTTTCTTTCCTGATGGTGCTTTTATGAATGCACAAACCACACACTGTCTCACATGTTGTTTGACGTAGCTCACCATTTTCGGAAACCACAAAAATGTTCTCTGATCATCTGCACTACTTTTTCTGCACCATAATGAACTGAAGAGTCATGATATTTCACAGCAAAAGGTGTTTTCTCATGGTTCATAGCATCACAAACAACTTTTTTTGCTTGCAATTAATTTCTTTGATGCGATATAATATACCCTAATTCAACTCATAGTTATCAGTAGTAGTTATCACAATGAGTACGTTTAGAAACTTTCTACCTGAGAACAGATAATTTTCTGCAATTCTTTGTCCTGAGACTGAATAAGATACTATCTTTTTCGGTGGAAATGTAAAATGCCCCTTGGGATTTTACATTAAATTCACTTGAACTCTTAGAACAAATCCCATCATATATTAATGCATTCTTCTACAGGTGAAACTGAGAGCATCGACATTCGTCATTCTTTCCAGGACAATGTTTCACCTCATAATCAAATTTGCTAAGTTGTCCAGCCCATCTCGTAATTTGAGGCTTAATATTTCATTGAGTGTTCAAGTAAATGATAGAACAGTCAGTAACAATCATAAATCTCAAATGAAGTAGTAACGATTGAAGTCGTGTCATTGATTATACAACAACAATGAGTTCAAGACGAGTGGAGAGTAGTACTTCTCTTCGTTAGGATGAGTTCTACATCTCACACAGTAGGGAGACCAGGGCTTTCTGTCACATGGGTAAGTTGTCACACGCTTAATTTCTCTGAGTATAGATGGTGTCCACTGAGTCCATAATGGTACAGTTTGTGCATCTTGTTTAGGAGATTCTTCTTTCTAATATTCATCTGTTTCAGACACATTTTAAATTTTTAGAACTATTTTTCTGAATTTTAACCGGATTAGTAATTTTTTGTTGGCTAGGTTTATGTTTTATTTCAATGGCATGCCTTTATTAATCAATTTTATATCAAGTATGTATATTATAAAGTAATGTATTAGCTATTATTTTGCATAGTCGCAAACTTCCTTGTTAACAAAAAAATTGCTGTTGGATTGAGTTTTTTAGAAATTTGGATTTGGGGCTAGTTTTCCTAGACGAAACAGGGTTAGCTTTCTCATGTAGGTCATTCCATGTCAAATCACCCAGCCATGAAACCCATGGTCACAGATTTCAACAATTTTTTTTTTTTCTGTTGTTTTCACCATCCTTACTAACCATGCAGAATATTATTTGCATATCTCTAAAACTTTTGAAGGAAAAAAATATTAAAATTTATCAAACGATGATGCAGGTGACTTTGCCGAGGCTCGATTTTTAAGCAGCATTGTTTGAGAAAATAAATCATAGCTATTTCTATTTTCAATATATCAGGGGTGGGAAGGGATGAAGTCCATTTTGGAGCAATTTTCCGAGCAGCAAAATCTAAAATTTGGAGCAGTTTTAGAGCAAGGATGTATAAATTGGAGCAACAAAATTGTTACAAGTAGGCATGGGATGATTAGTGATTTGGCCGAATAACCAAATATTTGGCTGATGCTTTGGCAAAATATCAATTTTCTTAAAATTCATCAATATTATGAATAAAATTGTTTTTAATTGAATATGAAATTATTAATTTCAAATGATTGATAATTATGCAATTTAAATAAATATAAAAAACTCATAATTGAGGGTTTTTTATTGCCATCATACTGACAATCGAATTCAACAATGATATATAGTACTTTAATATTACTTCAAAAAAAATTTCAAAACTTGTTACAATATATATTTTACATCTAATTAAGAAAAAATATCAAACAATATTTAATCTCAACAAAGTAATGCATTAAATTACGACTTATTTTCTTATTTTTCCCTCTTTAGATGTTCTTTGCCTTTTTCAGTAGCTCAATACATATCTAGTCTAGGCAGGGCCGGACTTAAGGGGGTGCGAAAGGTGCGGCCGCACCGGGCCGGCAAATTTCAGGGGCCGCAATTTTTCCAAACGAAACCCTTTCCTTTTTCAGCAGATGTTTTAGAAATTTTTGATTAAAATTTAATTCTTTTCCTATTAAGCTATTATTGATTGTGAAAGGACGCTTTCAGTTTTATGCCTGTTCAATATGATTCAAACCTAAGCAGGTGAACCACGCTAATTATTTTAATCATTTATAAATTTTGCCAAATTTATTGAAATGCAATTTCCTCTCAATGGGTTGTGTTTGATTACTAAAGCCCGGATGTTCAAAAATGCCTTAAATGCGTTTTTGCCTATTTTCAAGCTTTCCTATCAAAATGCCTTTTTGGATTTTTTTTCTGCCATAAATGCCTATTTTACCATAGTTTTAAGTTTATTGGTGCATTTCAAAGGCCATAATATGCAAAGCTTGGGCATTTTGAGAACAAAAGATATATATTTATTTTCTTAATTTTTTCCAACTCTTGGTATTAATTTTCATCAGAAAGTACCCTGAAACACCCCAGTTTCAGCTCCATTTAAACGCGATGAAGGAACACATAGTGAGGAGACCACGAGGTACTGGAATGGCATAATAGCGACTAGCGACAAAAACAATTGCATTGTTTGTTCTACACCGCACATACTCGAGGAGCGAGACAAAGAATAGAAAGAGGCTACTCAACGAGGTGCGGGAGTCAAGCAATCATGTTTGCTTTCACCTCGATCTGCTGATTTTTGCTATCTGCTGATTGGTCCGTTCTCGTTTTTTTTCCTTCCCTCTTCTGCGTAGGAATCATCATCACACCATTACATTTCGTAACCCCCCTCCGGCCATTTTCTACATTCTCTTCTTCTTCTAATATGCGTGCACAGTCCACCCTTATACTTTTTTTCTTCCTAGTCGCAACTCCTGTACCGCTTAACCTGTTCGCTCCACTATAACTGCAGTTAAAGTGATCTGAGAAAAAAGGTTGGTGCACGAGTGTGCAACTTGGTGTTGCATGAGTTAACTTTACTTTGACCGGATGGTGTTAGCATATGGTCCCCACATCCTGCAGCATCGTCCCCAGGCTGGGATATTTGGCGGGCCTCCTTGTCAAATGTTTCACAGGCCCCAAAGTAGTGAATTTATTGCATGAAAAAACAAAAAAGTGGTAAGAATTGTTTGGGATTCCCGGCTGGAGCCCTCAGCCCCACTCTTGTGGGTGCAATGGGTGTTAGACGTGGTGTTGTAAATGAACGCAGCCCTATGCTACAAAAGCAGAGAAAAAATTAGAAGTTTGTGCTTCGCATGCTTCACATTATATGTTCTACTCAGGCAATGGACTGCATTGAGCTACAGATGATCGTTCCAAGAGGTCATCAGTTGACGTCATGACTCACCCAAGGCGAAGTAGGAGAAGACAGAGCTCTGGGGCCCCATGTTGTTTTGATTTTGTTTTTGCACCATACATGCTCTGCAAACAACCATGACTATTTAATACGATTAAATACTCGACGTTTGGGTTTACCCAAAATTCAAATGTTCAAAATTCTGATGAAGGAACTTCATATAGTTCTGAAACGTGTATAGCCGTGTTCGTTTTGAATTTTGGGTAAACCCAAACGTCGAGTATTTAATCGTATTATCAAACCCAAAAGGTAATCCATTTCCATGACTATTTATTTTGCATATTTTTTGGTATTCGATTAAATTGACCAGTCACCCTCAGCGGCGTGCAATAGATGTGTTACACAGGGCCCTCGTGCTTGGAGGAGTCACGCATATGTGGGAATATAAAAAAAAATTTAAATTTTTTACAACAATAGAACAAGGAACCTACGTTTCTGCTGTAGAAACGATAGTAATTATTCCAAATAATACAACAAACAAAAGAGAATTATTCGCAACTCGAAGAAGCCCCACAAATCATTTTCTCTTCGGGCTGAGCGTCTGTTAATGGTGGCCCTGGAATTGTGACCTGAGAGATATCAAATACTTTATTATGCAAGGCCATAACTAGGATTTTTGCCGCTTCCACAACTTTAAATTTTGACAATTTTATAACAGTGTTGTTTGTTCCACCTAAAATTGTCGCCCCCCCCTAAATTTTTTCGCCCGGGGCAGTTGCCCCTCCTGCCCCCCTCTCCAGTTACGGCCCTGTATTATTGGTCTGCAATCAATTTCACTCGAATAATAATGCATTATTATAAACTCTAATTAAAACAATAGACGGATTGAGTACAACCAATTTTTAAGCTAGTTTTTGGACCCTTAATACCTAAGTTTTTGGTTATTTTCCCTTCTTTCCATAAATAGTAAATGCCTTTTTAGTGGCTATTTCGACCATTTTTAGTGTTTAAACTTCTGGGCTCTATTGATTACGATCTCAACGATCAACGCGTTCCTGAAATAATGAAAAAATAAGTGTAATTAATTTTTTTTAAACAACTCTTTCCCCTGTAAGATTTATGTTCGTAACTCGAAAAGTTGGGGAGCGACTCCATAAAAATGCTTTGGAGGGGGGCCGCAAAATTCCTAAGCCCGGCCCTGAGTCTAGGTATATCCTTCAGTAAGTTAACTTGTGTAATTCACGCCCACTTTCACCTTTCATTGCAATAGGATTATCATGTTTTCATTGTCCTAGAAATTCCCCGGCACAAACTTCTTCACAGGGGGGAAATGATATATATATAACTACATAAAAATAAAATATAAACAGTAAATCTTAAATTTATGGAAAAAATTCTAATTAACATTTTTTTTAAATTAGTTTGATGTACACAGATATTTTGCGAGGATGAATACCGAATAACAGCCGAATATTCATCCCATCTCTCAGGCCATTTTATGAGAAATTTAAAATGATGGGGCACTAGAAAAAAAGGGCAGCACTCGAAGCGGAGTAAGCTCCAGTGTGTTCGTACAAATGACAGCATGCAAAAATTTCAAATTTTAATAAAATTATTAATCAATAAAAATAATAATTAAAGTATTTATTTGATGAAATTTATTATTAAACTCATTAATTATTAAACTCTCTCTCTCTCTCTCTCTCTCTCTGGGTGTGTGTTAATGCATAACATATGCAAAACAAGGAGGGCGGAGATGTACAAACTTGAAAAAAAGCATAGCAAGAAATCTATTAGAGGTTTATAGAGCGAGCTAAAATTATGCACAATGGGGATGATGACATATTGTGTTGGCATTGATTCAATTCAATTCTATTCATCACATCATAAAACTTACATTGGCAAAACGAAGAAAATCCATCCAAGGGATCGTTGCTGATCCATACTGGTGGGCACGATTATTATTGAGTTAATTTTCAAACACGAATGGTAAATATTAATAATAAACTAAAATAAATAAATAAATAAGTAAGTAAAAAACAAAACAATGAAAAAACGCAAGACAGAGAAATCATCTAATGAATATGACATACATACACACACATATACGCAGACACAAAATATTACATTGATTTAAATTAAAATTAGTGATTTGTTTTATTAATATAAATAAAATAAATTATAAATGAAGCAAATAATTAGTATTAGTATTGAAATAAATAATGGCAACAATGGAAGGTGCGATTCAGGAATTTTTTGAATGATGGGGTAGTGTTTTCCTTTTTTGCGAGAGCTCAATAGGGAAAAAAATATATTGCATATTAAAAATAGCTTTCAATATCATTTACAGAGAGCAGATATTGTTTGAGACGTTTTTTTAATACAAATATTGAAGTGCAGTCAAGAATGTCAGATGGCAAATTGTTGTAAAATTTCGGAACAAGAAATGTGAAGTGGTTCTCTTTACTGTTTTATGAATAAGTGGTATAGATAATGTATTGCTAAATCTACTCGATGTTCTTGAAGTATTGAAAGGTAAATTGAGTTGATTTTTATGCAGAAGAATTATTGATCTGTGAAAATATAGATAACGAAGGGGTAGTATATTTAGGTTTAGAAAAAGTTCACGTGAAGGATTGGAATAATCGTTAGTAAGTGCTCTAATTATTTTTTTTTTTGCATTTGAATAATGGGCCGTAAAGTGCTTATGTAATCGCTTCCCCATACAGTCAGGTCATATAATATATGTGAATGAATAACGGCATAATAAAATGACAGTAGAAAAGGTCGATTTACATATTGCTCAAGGTAATAGAATTTGTATAGGGTGTATCGAAGTTTTGATTGCAGGCGTTTTATGTGTGTTTTCCATTTTAGGTTGTTATCTATATGTACACCAAGATACTTTATTGAAGATACTTGTTCTAAAGATGAGCATGTGCACGAAAAGTTATATGGGCAGTTTTGGCTATGAAAAATAATATTGTATCTAATTTCTGTATTGTTATGCAAAGAAAAGCTCATAAATTTTGTTTTCGATATATTAATTTCAAGATTATTTGCAGAAAACCAATTGCGAACTTTAACTAAATCATCATTTATGGCGTTCGTTAAAGATTGATGATCTATTGCTGAATAAAGTAATGCAGTATCATCAGTGAATGTTATAATTTTAGCAAATAAATCAAGGTTACAGAAATCATTTATAAATATAGTAAAAAGAAGTGGCCCTAAAGTAGATCCTTGAGGAATTCCTTTCTTCATGGACATCGGAGTACTAATGTATTTGCCACATTTAACTCTTTGGATCCTGTTCTTAAAGTATGATTTAGAAAGGCTATGTGCATTACCCCTAATTCCATACAGTTGAAGTTTATTAAGTGAAATGTTATGGTCAATGCTGTCGAAACATTTTTGTATATCCAGGAAGATAGCTATTGTTTTCTTTGATTTGTCTGTATTATCAACAATATAGTTACTAAATTCAAGAAGTGCAGTTTCTGTATTTCTATTTGAAAGAAACCCATGTTGGTTGTTTGAAAAGAAATTATGCACATTTAAATATGAAAAAAGTCTGTCTCTCATAATTGTTTCCATAATTTTTGGTGCTGTACAAAGAACTGAAATGGGTCTATAATTGTTCAAGTCATTTTTGTCGCCTGCTTTGTAGATTGAGGTTATGACGGCATGTTGTAATGAATCCAGAAAAATTCCATTTTCCAAACTATCATTGATAAGCATGGAAAATATTATCCGGAATATGTTTCCAAACTTTTGCATTAATTGAATCAGAAGATGTAACTGAAGTTTTTAAATTATTTATGATTTTTTTTTACTTCAGCAATATCTGAGGGAAAGAGAAAAATGGAGTTATTGATGTTTTGAATATATTGTTCATGAGCATCATCTGAAACTCCTCTATTTGATGAGACATTAATAAAATGTAAATTGAATTGATTAACCAGGTTTTGAGGTTCAAGATTATCAGGGAGAATATTTGTTTTTTGTTTTGCACCCAGTATGTTATTAACAAATTTCCAGCGTTCAGAGTTACTCTGACACTTGGTAAATTCGGTTTAGTAGTTTTTCTTGACAATTCTAATTTTTGATTTAGTTAGTGATGTTACATTTCTGTAAGCTGACTCAACTGAGATGTCATAAGGGTATTTTTTAGTCTTCAGATACAGTTTTTGTTTATTTTTTATTAAACAACGAATTTCGTTGGTAACCCACGGTTTCCCATAATTTCTTATAGAAGCATTACTCACATATCTGGAGTGATTCTGAACAATAGTGCGTAAAGTAGAAAAAAAGTGATCGAAAACAAGTCCCCTTTGTGAATTATCAGTTTTAAATTTGTAATTTTGAAGATATGATTTCATAGCAGCGTAGTTAATAACTTTCCTTTTCGTTGTTTGCACGACTGTATTAGATTTATGTAAGTTAAGAGAATCAAATTGTAACTTGCAAACAATTGGGTAGTGATCTGTAATATCAGTTTCGATTATGGACGAGTAATATCCAATAATGTTAGATGAATTACGTAAATATATGTGATCGATACAAGTACCAGATGTGTGTCTCGTTACATCATTGATCAATGGTAAAAATCCATATCCTGACAGTATATCCATGTAATTTGATTCGTCATTTGAGGCAGGATAAAGTATATCTATATTGATGTCACCGATTAATATAAAAAATTTTCGTTTTAATAGTATTTAACCAGGTTTTCCAGTATGAATCCAGTTCTTCAACGAAGTTTGAGATGGTGAATGAATGAGATCTATACAAACAAAGGAGAGTTAATTTTAGTGAGGGCTGATGGACACCAATTACTTCCGCTGTTTGCATTGTGACGGATGTTAATTTGTTGTAAACCAAGGACTTATTAGTATACACCAATATACCATCTGACTTATTATAGATTCTGCAACATGAAAATAGATTGAAACCTGGTATATTATAAAGTTCAATTTCCTCATCAAATATCTAAACCTCTGAAAGGACTATAACGTTTATATTGTGGAGGCAGCTATCTATGTATGTTACGAAATTATCAAAGTTAGCTCTTACACTTCTTATATTTAAATGTATTATACTAAAATCAGAATTACACTGTGATATACAATTGTTGGAATTATCACTGTTGACAGTTAAAAATTTTTGTAGATCTTCCAGGGTGTTCAATTTGAAATTTTGATTCATATTAAAAATCAGTTAACGTGTGTTAAATCATCCACATGGGTGATTCTGAACACCTTGGAATCATCTAACTTACGCATATAAATCCTATCGTCACAGATCCAACAATGTTTAAATCCAGTCTCTTCTTTATGCATTCTAGAGTGGTAAAACACATTTTTCATATACGGACACAAGTGTTCATTGAAATATATCGATGTAGGTCTGAGTCTGCTGTCCACTAATGAGGCAAGCAATTTCTTGGACTTAGCCGTTTTCAGAAAACGGCGTCAACGAATCACAAAACGTTGATTCAAAACAATATAAAAAACATGTGAGGTAGGAAATTATTGCATGTACAAAAGGATGCAAGGTGAAAATGTATAGCACATGCAGAACAAGAGTGTATAACATTTGCAAAAATAGGTACGCAAAAAATTCACTAAATTGGCAAAAACAAGAGTGTGGTTATGATCGGAGAGGGTTGCATGGTGCTGGCATTGATTAAAAAAATATATAAAAACATATGCGAGGTAGAAAATTATTGCAAGTTCAAAAGGAAGCAAGATGACATTGTATAACACATGCAGAAAAATTATGTTTTTCAAAAAAAAAGATTTTTTTTATCGGAAACAACTGGAAACCGGACTTAAACAACCAGAATTAATTTTAATCATTATTTGGATGACCATACGTCTCCTATATTTCTCAGAACATCCTTGTATTTTCACATGATTTAATAATAGACTACTAAGTACACAGGATATTTTTTTGAAAAAGAAGAACTACTAGATGGGTATTTTTTCCATCCAAATGGCCAAGAAAAAAGCCTGATCTAATTGGAAAATAATTAAGTTGTCAAGGCTGGGTCATTCCGTGTCAAGTCAACACAGTGATTTTACTCCCCATCTCAGATTTTGATGAAACTTGGCACAGAGGTAGCCTACATGTAGATAAAGAAAACTACCCAATTTCATTAAAATACGTCAACCCATTTTGAAACTATGGCGATGTGAAGTTGTCAAAATTCACCAAAAAACACCCCACTGCCATAATTTCAAATTGCTGTAGCAACTCTCCTAATTAAGCTAAAATGATGGGGCAGGTGTCATTTTGCAGCATTTTTTATGGGTTTTCCTATGATATACAACATTATATGGGTTTGAGATAAAATGTTTTTTTTTAATTTAAATTAAAATTAAAATTTTGAATTTATCAAAAAGCGCATCTTCAAAAATTTTAAAAAATTATATACAACACTTCACATTATTGTTAACTAATTCCCTAAGTATGAAAGTGGGACTGTCATGGGTTTACTACTTTATAAAATTTCAAAAATACATATTTCACTAAAAAAATTTACATTTTTGTCAAATTTATAGATTTAAGTGGAAATATACATAACTTACCCATAAATAAATCTTTAGTCTTTATTCTTAATATATCTATGTACACATTGAAATTTACTCTTAACACATACATTCAAATGTCACTTGCCAAACCTGATACAAACAGTATTTTTTAAGATTTACACTGTCTTTTTGAACGCTTCATTTGTTTTTACAGTATCATCCCCAGGAATTTGATATATTCTTCCTGTTGGTGTTACTGGATTTACTTTACAAAGAACATCATTTACAGATACCCATAGAATATCAGGTTTTGTAGGATATGCATAAGACAGTGATGGGCCAGCTGGGTGAAGGAAAGTAGCTTTAACTTCATCAAGACCTTCGTCTTTTGTTAAAACATAAGCTAGCCACCATTTCCTGTCGTAGATGGCAGTAACATATCCATGAATATCTCTTAAAGCCAGTTTTTCCGGAGATTTTGTGACTGTTTCAACAGTAGATTCTGTTGTACCTGAAAAAGTTTTTACTAATATTTTTGATGTACTTGATGCTATAGGTATAAAGGCATGTAACCTCAGTGTTCCTTTGATGGTAACAGATTGACTAAAGCGTTGTTCTAGAAATCTTTCAGTTTCAATGTACTCTTCTTGTGTTGAAAATTCAAAGTGTACAGATGTAATGTTTTTAACTACCCGATCAAAAAGTTGTTGTGGAGTAAGAATTTGGTTCTCATATGGCCTCTGCAGACTTGCTTTTGTTGCTAATCTCTTAACAGTGCCACCGACACCATCGCAAGGTCCTTTTCCATGTGCAGAGGCAAAAAAATGTCATTCTGTATCGATGCCAAAATCTTCTTTGTGGAAACATAAGTTTATAAAATTCTCTTTATTCTAGTACTGGGCTGCACTACCATACGAAAAGCAATATATCTTCTGTACAGTTTGAAATTTGGTTTTTAAAAATTGAATTAGCTTTTTTTTGAAAACAGTAAACTGCTATAGTGTTATGCTCTAGACAATTAGAAATTATATATTTAACAGAGCATATTAGCTCATATGCTCTGTTTTCTTCTCTCCTTTGTAATACATTACAAAGGGGTGCACTGTTGCATGATCACTTGACCAATGATAACTCAGGGCTTCATCTTGGATCACAAAAGTGTAATTCTCAGAGAAGTCACATGTAACAACATATTCGCCCTCATTCAAGTTTTTCTTGACTTCATTTACAAAAGAGCTTTGCTGCTTAGCTAGAAAATCATGGAGTATCAGTGTGGTCAATTTCTCAGAAAATAATTCGATAAACTCCGATGATGTCTTCTGTATGGTTTCTAAGTTACATCTGTCTACTGAAACCCATTGTTGAAAAGTGATATTCTCAACCATATTATTATCAAATGAATTTTGTAGTGTACTTTTTATTGGGTCACTTCCTGGGCAAGAACTACAGTTTCCCATAATGCAATGAATTGATGCTGGATTGCACAGCATTTTTGCCAAACAGTGTTTATAAGAGGCCAATTCTCCATTGGTTAACATACCGAGCTTAGCATTTTCTATCATGAGTTTGACATTTTGATGTGTAGTGCAAACACATACTGAGTGTGTTCCACTATATCCTGCTAAAATGCAGTGTTTTGGGCGCAGTTCTGCAAATTTAGAAAACCCTATCTTTATTTCTTGAAATTTATCTTTGAAAATTTTATATGCTTCTTTTAAATTGCACAAAATAAGTTTTTAGATATTACTGTTTTATCTCCATTCTTCCCCTTCACAGTTAGTCTTTCTTTCCTGGCATTACTCTACTTATTTCATCATTTTCATAAAAAGAACGTACTGTTTGCACAACTTCAACAAATTCTTTCCTGGTTTTTGGTCAGGACTTTCTAATATACCTCTTTCCTTCAAAAGCCATTTTGCCTGGCGTACCATGTAGTTAGGAGCATTGAATTCGCGCATTATCTTTCTTATATGCCAAGATTCAGGCAAGCAAGTCAGTAGCATTACTTTCTTTTTCCTGCTACTAGAGGAAAAGCTAGCTTTCAGATTAGCTATAACAGATTGTTCCAGTGACTCACATTCGTTTTCTGAGGAATTCTCTGCATTAGCAAATAGTTGTTTTTTAAGTGCTAACCCAATGCTTTTAAATTTTTTGGTTGAATACTTCTTCATCTGAAGTTTTGTACTACGCATAGGGGACTCTCCTAATTCCTGGAGAGACATATGTCTGCACAACAGCTGAAGGTGGAGGAACATAGCTTGTGTCATCATCCAAAAATTTTCTGCAATCATTTTTTCCTTGCATATTTTTCAATGAACCAATCTGCTTCCTACAATTATCACAAATTTTTGATATCTTTGGCATATCAGGAAACATACCACACATCCATTGAGGCACATTTCTTAGTCTCCTTATGTTTTTCACAGAATGATTGTTTTTTTAAAGGATTGCAACATTGTAGTGTCTGATATCTTTCTCCATTGTATAATATCACACAGATCTCAATTAAAATATAGAAAAAAGTTTCTGAAGAGAACACTAAGAAAATATGCTGAAATAATATTTTTTTTTTCACTAATACCACACCTCACAAAATATTAACATTTAAAAAAGAAACTTATTACCATCACATTAATCACCAACAACATTCACATTCGATAAATCAGTATGAAGACTGATCAGTCTGCCTATGCCCACAGGCAGTTGGAACCAGTTGGACTGGTTTAAAGTGGTTTAAACTAGTTAAACCATAAAATAATCACCCATAATAGTCACTAGTTGTATTTTAAATACATTAAAAATAAATTTATGAAAAAAGTGAAAATTTATTTATGGGTAAGTTATGTATATTTCTGCTTAAATCTATAAATTTTACAAAAATGTCAATTTTTTTAGTGAAATATGTATTTTTGAAATTTTATGTAGTAAACCCATGACAGTCCCACTTTCATACTTAGGGAAATAGTTAACAATAATGTGAAGTGTTGTATATAATTTTTTGAAATTTTTTGAAGATGCGCTTTTTGATAAATTCAAAATTTAAATTTTAATTTAAATTTAAAAAAAACATTTCATCACAAACCCATATTGTGTTGCATATCATAGGAAAGCCCTTATAAAATGCTGCAAAATGACACATGTCCCATCATTTTAGCTTAATTAGGAGAGTTGCTACAGCAATTTGAAATTATGGCCGTGGGGTGTTTTTTAGTGAATTTTGACAACTTCACATCGCCATATTTTCAAAATGGGTTGACATATTTTAATGAAATTGGGTAGTTTTCTTTATCTACATGTAGGCTACCTCTGTGCCAAGTTTCATCAAAATCTGAGATGGTGAGTTAAAATGTATATAAAAATTGTGTTGATTTCACATGGAATGACCCGGCTGTTCTAGCTTGAGCAGGCAGTAAAGAAACACATGCAAACACTCAAATTTTAAAATGGAAAATAAAAACAAGAAAAAAATTCTACCTTTTTCTGATGTTAAACTGTAGATGTTGATTTTTATCTTTCTTCAATTATAACAAGAAAACAATCAAAAAAGAACACAACAAGAGATGAAAAAAATATTCAATTTTAAAGAAAATCTGAACAAAAAGTAATTTTACACGAGTTCGCATTTGCGAATAATAAATACTCAACATTGAATTCCCGGTTATAATCATCTCGAATCTCATCTTACATAACACAGCTCCTGCTAAAGAAAAAGGCGCATTGACATATGATACCCCTTGATGGTCTTGATTGGTATTTTTCTTATGGTTTGTTATTACTGTATGGTCTTGCTTGAGAGTGACCATTGGCTAGTTTCATCACAAAGAGATACTGTCACCAACACATCGCCCAAAGACAGACGCCATGCTACTCTCCCCTTCCCTCCACCCCCTCTAATTTTTACAAACATTTGAGATTCAATAGTGACTAAATCACTCTTCAAGTATTGTATACTCACATAGTGTGGTTCAGTATACACAGAAACACTCATAAAACCACAACACAGTGGAACACTCATTAATATGGATCTCATTTATATGACTTCTACTCATTTATGCACATTTGGCTTTGGTTGCAGTTTATTCCTGTACATATTAATGTTAAAATATTTAATTTATCAGACAAACAACACAGTGTTTCCATTTCAACTGGAACCCCGAAACTGGGTAAAAATTTCATTCCTGTCAATAGGATTCAATTATTTTTTTTTTGTAGGTAGCAAAAGACGACACTGAAATGAATATTTTTACGAATATTATTGCCAGAAAAGCCATAATTGTTAGTATGATTGTAAACGGATGTATAAACATTCAGCAAGCTGATGACCCCTTTAAAGTGGGCTCTAAAATGGTTTGTTTATTGTACGTTTTTGAGAACTGCGGCGAGCCATAAACAAAATAATTTACATTTGTCGAAAGGCAACTATGCTAGATGTACAGACCATACTTCTTCGCATACTACATATTACTTCCGAGTTTTTTTTCATTGTGTTAGTACTTCATTTCCCAGAGTTATTCCTTAAGCATTTGGTCTGCTGGTGAGAAACAAATACAATATATGAGTTCGTTCTTTCATTTCCAGTAGAATTTCCTTTGGTTGTGGTACCTTGCTTGCTAGCTGGCTGCATGGAATCAGTTTTTCTTAATTTCTGAAAAAAAGAAAAGCCCCCTCCCCTTCTCTCTTGAACGTAAAATGAAAATTTTGACAAAAAAATCTGGATCTATGAAAGAATGAAACTTGTGAAGAAATTAAATATGCCAAGTTACTTTTGGAGACGTTTGCAAAAAAAAATATATATATATATATATATATATAATATATAAACAGTATTGTTCACAGAAAATCTTAAAAAAAGAAGAAAAAAAACAAATTTGTATCATTTGTAAAATAATCGTAAGAATCCTGAAGAAAGAGAAATTAAAGTAAAGGCAAATTCATCATTGGATTAAGTTTATCAAAAAATCGTAATCCCATGACCTTTCTTTGTTTTCTTCATATTCAGATAACTTTTAAGCATAATCCGAAAGTTAAGCAAAAATTATGGGAGAATCACGGCTAAATAGAAACAATGCAGTGATTCCATCTGTCGAAAGGGGGGTTCTCTCTCCCCACTACATTTCTTTTTTTCTTCGTTCCCCTCTCTTCGGATCTGGAGACCACCCAATGTCTGAATTTAAATGGTTTTGTGCTACTACACTGATGTTTATCTATCTATATTGCTCTAAAACAGAATGTTTTAACCCCAGCATCTGATGACAACCTGGTAACTTTAGATCCTTTCTACTTCCAGGCTTATATAACTAAATCGTTTTCACTTTAATGAGCATCAAAATAAATCAATCAATGGCCATATCCTTTGCCTCCACCATCTGTTCTTTGTCTGACTTTTTGAGAGCAAAAGATCTATTTCAGAGAAGTCAGTCTCTGGAAAACTTATCTTTTCAGTTGAACTTTCCTTTTCCTTCTTGAAAAAAAAAAGACCACTCATAAGAAGTCGGCCTCGCAAATGGCAAAATCTTTTGTGAGAGTTTTTTCTCCCTTCATATTGGTAGGGTTTGAAGTTGAAGCTGCTTCGGGAAAACAAGAAAAGGGCGTTGCCCCACCAGTGGTCATTTTTTATCTTCACTGGTGGGGCAAAATCCCTACCAGTTAACGCATAAAAAAAGGCTTGTCATCTCTAGTTACAAGAAAAAAACAATGAATTAAACAATTGTTTTTCATGGTCTGCGATGGAATGGCCCAGGGGCATAATATAGAAGCTAAGAGTATAACATAGGATCCTATAGGATTGCTTGAGTTAGGGGGCTGAGAGAGAAAACATTTCTGAACAAGGAGATGGAACAAAAAGTTTTGGAAACTATGAATTAAAGCAGCAATATTTGGGATTGATAACAAAAATGAGGGAAAATATTTTAAAAAAAGCAACCATATTTTCTTGACAAATTTTTCATACCGGTCTATTTAAGATGACACCCTTTTTGCTTACTGAAGGCACTATTTGCTGTCTGGAACAGCAGCAGTTTAAATGGGCTGAAAATTTTCTATAAGTTTTCAATTTTCTTTATACTCAGAGAGAAATTGTTGCAAAATGGTAAAAAATTTCAGAAGAATCAGCACAAAGTTTGGTGATTCAGCACTTGATATTGAAGAGTACGTAAGTCAAAGATAATCCTAATCTTTTTATTAACAATTAATTAACACATAATTATAATACTACTTTTAGACACAATTCTAGATCATTGTCGAAATTAATCTTGAACACTTAACAAATTTTAGATGGAGTTCAACTGAGATAACCAACTTCATTCCCATACTATAGCATAGACCAGTGTTTCTTAGAAGAGTTGATCCACTTTGCCCAAGAATATTTAGAAGACACCAACGAATAAGGCAAATACACAAAAAATAATAAAAGTCCTAATGCATTTCAACACCAATGGGTGCCGTCTTCAGAGGAAAAATTTAATTTTATTTAAGGACTTTTATTATTTTTTGTGTATTTGCCTTATTCGTTGGTGTCTTCTAAATACAGTGTTTCTTAACCTTTTTCAGCTCATGGCCCCCTATGGATCAAACTTTTTCTCGTGGCCCCCCTGTCCTCTCTATCCAGGGCCCCTCCCCCCTACCCTCACCCAAGAGATTGAGATACTTTCTATATTTTTATTAAGAATGAAATTTTAATAAATCGGATCAATCTCTGGAATCCTGGCTAGGCACGGACTCAAATGGCGGATTATCATCTCTCCCAGGAGTCAAATTATATTTTAAGAAACAGTCTGTGTAAAATACGGTACGATCCAACAAACATGCACGATAAATCGACCCTCCTAACACACCAACTGTTGCTCTGGCTGCCCTAAATACTTAGCTGGAAGTAACAGCTTACATATGAAAATCATAGTATCAGATTCCATATAGTGCAGTCCCCCTCCCTCTATTATAGACATGAAGACCCAGGTCATGCCCACATAGACCCAAGGGTTAAGATGACCCTATTTCTATTGACGGATCTGATGAATTCTGAAAGTAGTAATATTTTTCAACCATGTTTCACTTTTAAAGCTTTTCTCTTCACAGTTCTCTGACTCCCTTCACCACCTGTCGTGGATCACCTTTCTTCTGATTTTCTCCCGTGGCCCCCCTAGAATATCCCAGGACCACAAGGGGGCCATATGGACCCAGGTTGAGAACCACTGGCGTAGACTACCAGCGTAACAGTTTTCTTGTTTCGTCTCTCCCCTGCAATTTTTCTTTTCCTACACGCCCACATGCTTTTTGCACCTGGTGCGTCTTTAATCATTAATCAGTGGGCCGCTGCAGTACCCCACCCCTAGAAAGAATGCTATTAAAAGCGAACCGGCAACTGAATGCGGTGGCCAGACCTGGTAGTTTTTTCAGTTTTTTCTGGGCCTCCTTTGGTTGCTCAGCCGGAATCTATGAAGGCTGCGCTGTCGTTATGTTGTCTCTTGCTTCTGCAGGTTCGCAGTTTAGAAGAAAGGCAGGTTTTACCCGATCGATGGAGACAATAATGTCTTTACCATTTTTATGGATTTTGAAAGTCTTATCATTTCTGTCTACAACCGGAAACGGCTCATCGTATGGTGATTGTAGTGGGGCTCAAACTGCATCATGGCGGAGGAAAACGTGACTGCATGAACTGAGTTCTTGGTAAACGAAAACCTTCGGCTTTCCGTGACACCCTGTTTGAGTTGGCGATAAGCTTTTCATGGTATGTTGAAGTTCCTTCACGAACTCTGGAGTAGTTATGTCACTAGGTGTTTCGTCAAAGAATTCTCCTGGAAGACGAATTGTTTGTTCATACACCAGCTGACTCGGTGTGGCCTGTAGATCTACCTTATAAGTACATCGCAATCCCAGTAAGACGGTTGGAAGCGTTTCAGTCTACCGCTCCGTCAAATAAGCTTTTAGCAAGGACTTGATTGTACGGTGCCAGTTCTCTATGAGACCATTGGCTTGAGGATGGAAAGCAGTACTGTGTATATGTTTAATGCCCAATAGCATGGCGAGGGATCGGAAAAGGCGTGATTCAAATTGTCATCCCTGATTGGTGGTGCTGGCAGCTGAGATGCCGAAACGAAATATCCATGAGCAGTATAGTGCTTCCGCTACTTTAAGTGCCTCTATATTTGGTAAAGGTTCTGCCTCTACTCCACCCAGTGAATCTATCTATCATTGTCAAACAGTACATGCTATTGTTTGAAGTAGGCAGAGGTCCCATTAAATCAATGTGAATGTAATGAAAACGTGAATTGCTGGCCGTGATATTTGTAACTGGCCTTTTCGTATGTTTGACTATTTTTGACCATTGTTACAAGGTATGTATGATCTTGCCCACTTATTACAATCAGAGTTTATTTTTTGCCAAATAAACCTGTGTGATGAGTTTAATTGAAGCTTTGGTGCCTGGGTGTGCCGAATTGTGCAAGGATGTGAAAATGTTATATCTCCAGGACTTTGGTACAAATGGGCGAATTTTGCCTGTAGAAATGTCACAATATAATTCGGCAGGACCATCAGGAAGTTTTAACTTTTTTAAGTTTAATGAATGTTCGTCAGCTAAGTGATAACAGTTCCTTGTCAGCAAATTGTGCCTCCGCCATACCTTTGTAATCTATTGGATTTGGACATATTATGGTATCGACTCTAGAGAGAGTATTGGCAGGGATATTCTCTATTCCTTTGACATGTCTGATGTTGGTCGTAAACTGACCTATATAGTCTAGCTGTCACAATTGACATGGAGAACATTTGTCGTTCTTCTGCGAGAAAGCAAAAACGAGTGGCCTATGGTCCATATATAGCACAAAATTATGCATTTCGACCATGAAACTAAAGTGTTTGATCGCCGCATAGGCAGCTAGCAACTATTGGTCATAAGCCGAGTATATTTTTTTCTGTGTCTGAGAGTTTGCGGGAAAAGAAACCTAAAGGTTCTAAGCATGTTGAAGTGACTTGATTCAAGGCAGCGCCTATGGGTAAATCGGATGCATCAACATACAATGCCAACTCCGCATCTGGAGAAGGATGGTGGAGTAGGGTCGCCTTGGCTAACTGGTGTTTAGATTCTTCAAAAGATTTCGAGGACTCAGGTGTCCAAATTATTTCCGTTTTATCAGACTTTTTTGTGCCTTGTAAATGTGTACATAATGCTTGAGAAAATGCTGCATGTGGAATGTTGCGATGGTAATAATTTAATAAGCCTAAATATCATCTTAAATCTGCGATTGTTTTGGGACGATCAAATTTGAGAATGGCCTCAACTCTGTCTGGGAGAGGTTTGATACCTTTGTCACTCACCAGATACCCTAAGAAAGGAAGTTCTTTGGCTCCCAGAATACATTTGTCTACATTAATCCTGATACCATACTCAGAGAGTCGTTTGCACACCATAACCTCGTCTTCGCCGTCATTGGGAACGGACGTGCTTTTATCGCGCTCCGCTCACCGACCAATATATAGAAGAAGTTTTATCCGTAACCGTTGCTGGGGGATTACCGAAGGATTATCCGTCACGTCAGTGCGCCATTTTGTGTCTTTCTTTGTTCTCGTGAGTTTTACTTAGCGTGTTGTTTATTTTTGGGTCATATTCTGCTGTGTTCTTTTTTTTTTCTAGCACACGTTGGATTGCGAGATAAGTGGTTTTTTTTTACTATATTGCTCTCAATTTTTTTTAATTTTCCCCGTTCGCATTTCATTTTCATTGAATTTTTGCCAGGTTTGTGTTTTCTCGCTTCTCTGATATAAATCCGTAGGTTTTTTGGACGTAGGGTAAGCAAACAGTGTATACTTTTTCCCAGGTTCTTCTCTCAATAACTTTGTTTCTCCTTCCACTTGGGCCTATAGTTGTAGTGTTAGTGTGATTTGAGATTGTTAGCTAATTCTAATAAGTCAAAATTGTACTTTGTAGCTTAATACTTTTTTTAGAGTATGTTGTATTCTTTATATATATATATATATATTTTACTCTTCGTGATTTAGTGTTGAGCATTCTATTTTACGTAATTTTTTCGTACATTTTATTTTACGTAATTTTTTCGTACATTTTATTTTACGTAATGTTTTGGTACAATCTCTTACATATATTTCGCATAGTAATGTATTTTACAATATTTTAATTTCCTGTTAACTTTTTTCATTTTCCTATTTTTAATTATTATTATTATCTAGCTTTAGCAATAGTGTTAGTATGCCTCGACCTCGACTAGTGTTGTGTAGAGCTTGTGACGGGAGGTTTTCCCTGGTCTAGGGGTATAGTAGCTGATAGTTTCAACTGTAAAGGGTGCTTGGATAGGAAAAGGCTGGAACTCGAGGTTGAAGCTTTACGGGAAAAAGTTAGGGTGCTAGAGGGCCCAGTTATAACAGAGCCTCTGGTTGTCGAGCCACCTGTTGATGAAGAAACAATCTCCACGAACAATGACAGTTTAGAGGGCGAATGGGTGGTCGTGGATGAGGTAGAGGGGGATAGTGATAGGGGTTTAATCATCGGCGAGGCAATTCTATGGTTAGGGAACTTGGGAACAGAGTGTGTAGGGATTTTCGGGGTTTCGAGCGCTGTTGTCTTCCTGGGGGGAAGATTGGCAACGTTCGAGACGTTTTTCGTCGCCGAAAGTTGCCCTTGCGGGTGATTCTGTGGGTGGGAACGAATTAGGTAGGAGCGAATATTAGTGAGTCTCTGTCAGAGTACTGGGATTTACTATTATCCGCTAGGGAGGCGGGTTCAGATGTGGCAGTGATTCCAGTGCTGCCAAGGGGCAGTAGAGGGTATAGGAGTAGGAACCAACAATTCAATATAGGCCTGAAGGACATTTGCTCCTCACTTGGGGTCACGTTTTTGGAGCTTCCCGCATTTACTGATAGGTGGCTTCGTTCAGATGGGATCCATCTAAATAAAAGGGGGGTCTGGGAGGTTTATGATAGTCTTAGGTTAGGTTTTTACTCCCAGACCACGTAGTCGGGAATGCGGGTTAGTTAATGATAATCATAACAGTACTGACGGGGAATTACCCACCACTGACTTGAATGACTTCTTGATTGACAATAAATCACCGGGTAAATTAAAATGTGTGCTAATTAATGCCAGGAGCTTGGGTAATAAGAAAGATTTTTTAGAAACTATGATAGTTGTGGAGGGTTTGGATCTTATAGCCATTACAGAATCTTGGGCAAACGATAGGGATGAATCTTTCTTACACATCTCAGGATACGATACTTTTTTGAGAAATAGATCTGATAGAAAAGGGGGTGGAGTGTTGATATACGTGAAATCCTGTTTGAAGGCTAGAGACGTGATATTGAAATTATATGGGTTGAACTTGAGAACAAAAGACGTCATAAACTTATTGTTGGGATTTGTTACAATCCACCGAATAGGGATCAAAACTACATCGCCAAATTGCATGATGAAATTTCCTACATGTGTAAGCGAAAGAGGGTTCTCATACTAGGGGATTTCAATTACCCAGGTATTGATTGGGAGAACCTTTCATCTGGAAATCTGTATGAAAGAGACTTTCTTAAGTTGGTGCTAGAAAATTTTTTGTATCAGCATGTATCAGAAGCCGCTTGGGGTACTGCTATTTTGGATTTAGTTCTGTGATGGTGGTTGTTTTTCACAGCACCAATTATGTTGTGGTGCAAGATTGTTGAGTACTATTTAAGCTGACAGTACTCCAAGAAAGAAAACTTTTGGCCTGGTGATCATATTAGTGGGGTACCATTTTTGAGTTGTTACCGTGTCCGCAATAACCCTTTGTGTGTCGGTGAGTAATTCTCCTGAATAAATATGTACTAGAGCATTTTAACCGAAACAATTAAGTCACAAAGAAAAAATAATATGTCAACACACTGAGGTCTAAATGCACCTTAGGTTCTTTAATTCTTAATTCATATAACCAAAAACAAAATACCAAAAAGAAAAAACGATGCTGAAATACCTTACTTTACTTATCGAAA
Source organism: Pholcus phalangioides (assembly GCF_987345545.1). Taxonomy (NCBI): domain Eukaryota; kingdom Metazoa; phylum Arthropoda; class Arachnida; order Araneae; family Pholcidae; genus Pholcus; species Pholcus phalangioides. The sequence goes on from NW_028301600.1 coordinate 10,828,593, forward strand.
AATTAAAATTTAAATATCGCTGCAGTTTGGTTTTTGCCCAACCACTCAACAAAATTTGTAAGAGAAAATTTACTCACTATCTCCCATATTAAGGTCACTTCATTCTTGACAACCGGATTTCGATGAACAGTTCTCTTTAACTTGAACACTCAGTACGGACAGTTCGTTTTCTCATAAGTCATCCTTTGACTGGCGAATCTGCTTGGCGAATTGAACGATTAATGTCCTCTGTATCTGTTGAAGCGACGGTCCGTGCTCATACTTTACGATGTCGGAGCATCAAAGTTCTCCATCTGTACTACCACTCGGGGTAGTGTGGTCGAAGTACCAACCTTGGACTGGACTGCAAGAGACAGCTGCTGGGCTTCATCTTTCTGGCATGACAGTAAGCCTTCCTTCACGGATCAGTTGGGAGCAACTGATATGACGAGACGATGCTTCATACTGTTTTTCTTGAGCTTACATCTTCAAGTAAAATGTTACGACTTTTGGCAGTTCAGAACTAAATAGGGGTTTGAGTGACTTGACTTGGGATTTGAGTTTCAGGGGCTCTTCAAGTTACGTGTGGGGGGGGGATTCTTCAACGGCGGGACCACGCTTTCTCGTGCAACTGGTCCCGATGAACTGCACGCCTCCAAAGTTTTTCAGTGATAATATGTAAATTGAGTGATGGGCGGGGCTTGAGAAAGCGCACCCTCTAATTCGTCGCGCAAACTGCGTCATCCAAAATTTTATCCAATTGTATCACGAGGCGCGAACACAAACATGAAACCAAAAGAAAAACATCTTCTCTCAATACGGGGTCGATTTAAGAAAATGAACGGCTTTCAGCAAAGTTTATAATTACAACAATAATTTTCAGTATAAGATTTCCGGATTAAATGCAGAAATATTCATCAAAATCAAAAAAAATTAACATCATTGTGTGGAGAAAAAAATTAGCTTTCCAACGATATGCGACATCATATATAAATATTCTTGTTTCGCGACATGCCGAAAAATTTAAATCCAAACAAAGGAAATTCTTAAAAAAAATTCAAATTCAACACTTTCTTGATGACAGAGAATAATTTCAATGCATATAACATTATCTCACAGTTTCTCTCAATCACAATATTTTACGACACAAGCCTTTTTTTTTTCTTCTTCAAAGCATTGGAAACAGTGGAGAGAAAAAGGGGGAAAAAAAATATAAATTTTCAAAATTGAAACACTCACACGGTCTCAAAATTAAACTCTTGATTAACAAAAATGTTTGTTTCCCTTATTAAAAAAAAACCATCGACTCAGAATATGCAAAAGGCGAAAAATCGGCTTTTCAAGTATAAAAAAAAATATATAACAGATTACGAACAAGTGAGAGAGAAAGAGAAAAAAAGAAAAGGAATCTTATCTTCCTTTTACATGTACGGGAAGCATTCGCGTTCGTGCGGGAACAAGAAAACTGACTCATCAAGATGGCGATAATATCTTTGATTATCAGTGGATCATTAGGTGTGTCTCTCTCACAAAAGAAAGAATATATTATTCAAAAGAACACGTATTTTCTTGTTCAATTTAACTCGGAATTTCTCAAAATTTCACAGGAAGAATCAGAAAAATTCAAGGAATTTGTTGTTGAGCTCAAATGATTGAGATGTCAAAGCAAAGCATTTAATATTTAGGATTTTCCGACAAACACATACAGTGTGATGCATAAAGAGTGTGTGTCCACTCTATACAAACGATCTGTGGTTTAGATCTCGGGCATTTTATGAATATCAGACGGAATGATAACACAAGGAAAAAAAAATAGACAACCACGAGATTCATCTCAGCCTTCCACAATAATATAAAGACAGAAGCTCAAATATTTTCCACGCGACAAACACAATTATATTTACATTTAGCAAATTTCACTTATTTGACATGACTATTCTAGGTTAAAATTATGTCAGGCTTATTTGTCAAAGGGGGGGAAAGTGTCCTACTTTTCCCACCGTGACATCACCGACGGTTTCGGAAAAAAAATTTTACCGCAGGGAAAATTTTTAGAGAAAACACTCCATAAAAACAACAGATGTCAGGAATTTATCAATGATATTGTTCAACACATGATGAAAAGAAAGAAAATGATTGAGTGATTTAGTTGCCTGGCTGTTCATAGTGTTTCAAAAGAAAGAACAATCGCAACAGTTACCATGACTCATTTGACATTTGGGGACAAGGAAATGAAGACAATGTCTACACAGATGAACAAAATACAAAGTGTGTCACCTGAGTTATTCCAATGTGTTACCTCTATACTGCTTCTCATACCATCGAAATATGACTTCGATTCAACGAATTTGTCCATGCTTCGGACTCTACACACGCATCATGAAAACGAAACCAACACACCATGAAAATGAAACTAACGTAAAAGAAAGGACAACATCAATGAAAACGAAACTACTACTTCTCAACGTACAAATACTTAAATCATCAATACACAACAGTGATCTGGTGTTTCACAGATACAACAAAAGGGATCTGGTGTTTCACAGATACAACAAAAAGGGATCTGGTGTTTCACAGATACAACAAAAGGGATCTGGTGTTTCACAGATACAACAAAAAGGGATCTGGTGTTTCACAGATACAACAAAAGGGATCTGGTGTTTCACAGATACAACAAAAAGGATCTGGTGTTTCACAGATACAACAAATGAACAAACTTTAAATCTACAAACCGACTTCTTCTGAGATTCTTTTGATTGTCCTCAATCATACTCGACATACTTGCTTATGTTTACGTGTCATCACAAAATTCTCTTTTTTCCTGGAATACTCAAGCAACAACACATATGATTAATATTCGATTGCTGACATTATAAACAAATGATATTTGTTATACAAACTAAATAAACATGTTTTTCAATGTTACATTGTGACAAATTATACATTTGTGAGTCAATTTCCCCTTCCATTTTGTCTCAGTGGTCAGGCAAATGCAAATTGTTACATTGACAATTTTATGATATGATACACACAGAATGAAGAAAATTGTTTTTCAATTGCAGTCTTTAAGGGATGCTGTGACTCGGTGAACTGGTTGAAATTGATAATGGTTACCATGGTCGCAGCATCAGCTTATGATACAACAGAGCCAATTAGAGTTGCGACAAACATTTCATTCTTATACAACACTTCAATGATTTGTATTCTCATTACGACATTTGTCATGTCTAGACATGCCGTTTCATGATATACAAACAATCAATGAATGTTCACGTTACATGAAAGTTTGTACTAGAGAGTGAGAGTTCGGATTGACCACACGTCCATTTGACAGGACAAGGGAAAAAAATTATACTTCGTCTATCCTTCTGAAAGATTTGACTCAAAATTTTTTTTTTATTTTATACACAGACTTTATGGTCTTTTTCCATTTTGAAAAGGTATAATCGGGCAACATTATCCTCCAAAGAGAGACAGCACTTACATTGCTTTTTGTGTTCGAAAGAAAAAGAATTACTGAGCAAATATTCATGAGAGCAACCCTGAGCATACGTTGACAAATTCTATGTTTCGATCATAGACACAGAAAAAAAAATAAATGGATTTCTTTCAATCACACATCTCGCTTAGTGTGAACATGACCACTACGAAGACAAAAAAAAACTTTTCATGTGCGAGACAATATATTTTTGGCACAACAAAATACTCAAAGAACCTTGCAACGTTAACACTTATGTACATACATATTAACTCAAATGACAACGATATTAGTCTCTGAACCTTGCAGGTCGGACTACACTTGGACGAAGATTATGAAATCTGTTGTGTCTTCGGACAACAGGAACATTATGTCTAGGAACAATAGGCACATTAATTTTCGTAAACAAGGGCATATCTCTAAAAGTTAACAAAGAATTATCACCATTTGTATGCTGTGTCTCAGGGTTCGATTCCGAGTTTAGTGTTACAGAGGACCGATTCTCATTTTTATTAGAGTCCAAGAGAACTTGTTGAGTTTTACGACGTGGTCTAGATAATCTGTCCACATGGACAACCTGGGTATCCTGTTCATTTCCAACTTTCTGGATACGAAAGCTAACTGGTGAAAGTTTTTCCAACACTTTATATGGTCCTGTATTTTTCTTAAAAAACTTCTTCGACAAATGAGGTGGGACTTTAGGAGTGAAAAGATACACGAGGTCTCCAACCTGTATGTTTTTGTCAACTGACTTTGCTGAACGATTAGACTCTTGGATTTCTGCTGCACTTCGTAGATTCTCTTTAACTATGTTAAAAGATTTTGAAAAAGTCTCCTGAAGATGCTGTGCGTAACTTGTGTGTGTGTAGGAAGGGACTGGGCCATTGTAGAGCATGTTTGCCGGCACTCGAAGTTCACGACCGAACAATAGAAACGCTGGAGAATAACCCGTGGAATTATGTGGTGCTGACCTGTGAGCCATTAGTGCCCATGGGAGATGAATATCCCAGTTAGTGTGAGTGTCATTTACCAAGTGAGAGAGAAAAAAAAAAAGAGAAAGGAATCTTATCTTCCTTTTACATGTACGGGAAGCATTCGCGTTCGTGCGGGAACAAGAAAACTGACTCATCAAGATGGCGATAATATCTTTGATTATCAGTGGATCATTAGGTGTGTCTCTCTCACAAAAGAAAGAATATATTATTCAAAAGAACACGTATTTTCTTGTTCAATTTAACTCGGAATTTCTCAAAATTTCACAGGAAGAATCAGAAAAATTCAAGGAATTTGTTGTTGAGCTCAAATGATTGAGATGTCAAAGCAAAGCATTTAATATTTAGGATTTTCCGACAAACACATACAGTGTGATGCATAAAGAGTGTGTGTCCACTCTATACAAACGATCTGTGGTTTAGATCTCGGGCATTTTATGAATATCAGACGGAATGATAACACAAGGAAAAAAAAATAGACAACCACGAGATTCATCTCAGCCTTCCACAATAATATAAAGACAGAAGCTCAAATATTTTCCACGCGACAAACACAATTATATTTACATTTAGCAAATTTCACTTATTTGACATGACTATTCTAGGTTAAAATTATGTCAGGCTTATTTGTCAAAGGGGGGGAAAGTGTCCTACTTTTCCCACCGTGACAGTTCTTACTAGTTCTGAGGATCTAGTTGAACATGTTTCCGTGGGGGAAGAGTTTACTTCCAGTGATCATCGTATCGTCAGATTTCACTGTAACTTTTCCTCGGGTAAGGTTGATAACAAAAGACCGGTTCCTTGTTTTCGGAGAACTAACTTCGATGTTTTGAGAAGAAGGTTAGCGGGAGTTTTCAAAGACCGGTTGGAATCAGTAGGGGTGGTAAGTCAATGGGAAGAATTTAGTACAAAGCTGTCCTCCGTTTTGCACGACGTCATACCCTTTGTTCGAAAATAGCGTGTTTGTACATCGCACCCTCTATGGTTCACGGATAGCGTGCGGAACCTTTATCTTGAAAAGAAAAGAGCATTCAGAGAGTATAAAAGTGGACGAGGTGACCTATCATTGTATACTGATGAAAGAAGAGTGTTGAAGAAAGCGATAAGGGATAGTAAAAAGGAAGTTGAATCTAGGTTGGCAGATAACATTGGCTCTGACCCAAAATCATTTTTTCAATACATCAATAATGGATGTAAGGGGACAGTTGGCCCCCTCTCGATAGGAGGCTCTAGGGTAGAGAGCAATGTAGGCATGCGTAGTGCTTTTTTCGCGTCGGTTTTTAATGGAGATAATGATATTCGATATACGGGTGTTGCATGGAGTAATAAAACCCTCAACGATATTCAAGTAGAAGACGTGGAGGTCCTAAATCTTCTAAGAAATGTATGTGCAAGCAAAGCACCAGGAGATATCTATCCCAGGGTCTTCAGGGAATGTGCTAATGAATTGTTGGGGCTAGTCGCACAGATATACAGGAGTAGTGTTGCTGAGGGTATCATCCCAAGAGATTGGAAACTTGCTAACATTGTTCTGATATTTAAGAAGGGTAGTAGAGAAGCGGTGTCAAATTATCGTCCAGTGAGTTTGACGAGCTCCCTCTCGAAAATTTTGGAAATTATCATCAAAAGGCAGTTTGTGAAGTGGATAGACGAGAATAATGTATTGTCGGATAATCAGCATGGGTTCAGGAAGGGGAAGTCATGTGTAATTAACCTCCTTTGCTTCTGTGATCATGTGACTAAGGCTTTGGGTAAGAGCAAAAATGTTGACGTTGTTTACCTTGATTTCCAGAAGGCATTCGATCGGGTCCAACATGGCAAACTCTTGAAGTGTTTACACAAGATTGGAATTGGGGGCAACTTGCTGAATTGGATAGAATCTTGGTAGATAGATAGATCGCAACGAGTTATGGTGAACGGGGAATTCTCTGGTTGGACAGAGGTCGCAAGTGGAGTTCCTCAGGGAAGTGTCCTTGGCCCCATACTTTTTCACTTTTTATCGATAAATTCGATCAGGGTATCGATGGGATTACTAGCAAATTCGCAGATGATGTGAAGCTAATGGGGGTAATCGGGAATGAAAGCGATAGGGAGTTGCTCCAGACCAACTTAAACAGGATTGCAGCATGGGCAAATGAATGGAGCATGACATTTAGCGTTGATAAGTGCATGGTCACTCATTTTGGTTCGAGCAACCCACGGTTCTCTTACGAGTTGAATGGTGTCACTATCCTGGATGCAGTTAGGGTCACCGACTTGGGAATTCTCATTGACGAGCGGCTTAGGTTTTCTGAACATTATTCAGCGGTGGTCAAAAAAGCGAATACAATGCTTGTGGTCTCATTTTCAAAAAGGTCTCTTCGTGTTCTCCTATAGCCATTCTTCCGCTTTTTCGAGGTTTAGTTCGTCCTGGACTGGAGTAGGCTGTAAGGTTTTGGAGACCATACCTACAGAGGGATATAGACTTGGTTGAAGGGGTGCAGAGAAGAGCTACGCATGTCCTTATTGGAACACGGGGCTTGAGTTATGAAGAGAGACTTCATTTTTTGAATATGTTTATATTGGATGAACGCAGATGTCAAGGAGATATGATCGAAGTGTTCAAAATTTTCAATGGGATGGATAGAATGGACCATGAACTTTTAGTACACCGCCAATCGACTGCTTTTACAAGGGGACACCAGTATCGATTGGTAAGGGACAATGCAAGATTATGGTGTCGCAGGGAATTTTTCTCTAATAGGGTTGTCAATAAATGGAATATCTTACCCCCGGAGGTAGTAAATTGTAACACAATTGACACGTTTAAAAAGAAGTATGATAAACATGTTGGGGTAAATCGAGAAACTATTCATACTTAGAATAAGACAACCATAAGTATTCTTTATGGGCATTGTATAATATTTTGTCATGTGTATATATTGTTTATAATGTTTCTAATTACATTTTTAATTGGGTTGCTTTATTTTTAAAATATATGACATCCATATTTGTTATGCGCATCTTTTTCTCAGCCACCTCGCTGGGCATTTTGCCTGTTGTGGTGTTGTATTTGTATAAGTATGGGGTTTGTTTGTTTTGATATGCATATTATTGTTTCGATTGATTATTATGTCATGATTGATTATGCCATGAAGTAAAACATACTAGTATCCTTTATATGTAGGAAAGACGTTAGAGAAATTATGTAGTTGGTGACACGAATAGATAATTGAAATTATTAGTGGCATCGGAGCATTTTGATGAATGAGTGTGGAATGCCGTCATCCTGAGAGAAGTTCATTTGCTTGTATTCAATTTTACAAGAATTACATTACTGCGATTTCTTTTTGTTGGAGGAGAGTAGTTGATTTGCCTATGTATCATGTATGATCAGTATTGCAATTATTTTTGCCAACAAGAAACAGACAGACAGACTTGCTATAAGAGTATAGTATTTTCGTCTATTCTGTATGCATGCATTTGAATCTTTTTTATACACTTCGCATAACAAAAAAAAAATAATAAATTTTCCCCCTTCTCGTAGGTAATATGTTGTGAACGAAGTCATAACATATACTTTATGTAAATTGTATTATTGTTTTAGATGGCTATATATTGTATATAAAGTATAGGTGTTTTTCTTTTTCTTCTCGGCTGGTGAAGGGGAATTATCTCATGGATCGTGAGAACGGAAGTTTGACTACATGGCCCCCTCGGACATTCCTTAGATGGATGAGGTCCACTTTTACTTTGAAAGGGTCGGATGGTCTAGGTTCCTGGAAACTATCCGTGACGTATAGTTGACGTATAGTATATAATCTCATGCAACACGCTAATTGGCTCAAAGTCCCGCTCCAGGAGTACTATCTTGTAAGTTTCGCTTCTCTCGGGGCGATTCTTGATGAGTATGTCAATGTGTTAAGATGTAGTAAATTAATACTTGAGCACGACTTTGATTTCTGTGCTTGTGGTGTGTGTGAATTGTAATGAAGTATTGAAAAGCACAACAAAAAGATGGGTATCGTTGTAATCTTTTGTTCTTTTATATATATATATATATATATATATTGTGATTATGTAACCAAGGAGTCAAGTAATTCTTTTTTTTTTTCACAATGCACATGTCCTATTCTTGAAGTAAATGTGAATAAAATGCTATAATATAATGAATGCTACTATAATGAATAAAAGTGCTATAAATTCTAATTGACTCGATTCTTTTCTCGAAGTTTCTGTTTAATTCTTTTGATATTTTAAGTAACGAGTGAATATAACAATGATATACTCTGAATGATAAATGTAATAAATATGATTTCCAGGTTGATAGATAAATACTCTGATTTCTGGGTTAATAAATACTGATTCCTGGATTAATAAATAGTTATTCATATATATGGGTCATTCCCAAAAAAAGTGTACATTCCACATTTTTGAGATGAAAAATTCAAAGTTGATTTTTTTTTAAATAAAATTGATCTCAAATTATAGCCAATGACTCGAAGTTTAATATTTCATAAATATTTTTAACTTTTATTTTGTAATAATATTTTATTTTTTTGGTTTTATCACTGAAAATGATGGATTTTGTCCACTTTGTTACGGAAACAAATATCGCTGTAAAAAAATAAATATTATTTCTGCTGTTTTTACCCATTAAAATAATGAAATCAGCATATTTCTTACACATGGACTGAAAAAAAGTAGTTTAAAAAAAACTTGACTTCTTTTTTCTGTCATTTTGATCGTTTTTCATGATTTTTTCAAAATAGCACATAGAAAAGTTTATTTTTTACATTTTTTCAACTACTTAAAATTAATTTTTTTTATTTCTGGCAGACAATGGGTTGATAACTTATAATTTAACATCTTAGTTTGAAGTGCTTTTTAATTTTTTTTGCCTGTGAACTGCAAAAATGCTTCCCGTAACAGAGTGGACAGAAATGTTTAACTTAGAGTAAGCAATCACAATTATTCTAAACACACTTATTTTTTCAAAAATTATATATACAATATGAAAAATATCCCAGAGACTCCTCTATGACATCTGAAAAACATCCACGCTATGAGGAAATTCAAAAAACACACGCTTACCCCCCTCATGGTTTGAATTTTGGCTCTGGTAAAATTTTTTAAATCTGGTCAAAGTGGATGTAAGAGATATCTTTGTCATCAGCTCTGAACAACTTCCTAGCACCATTTATAGTTTTGAAGCACATAACTTTGACCTCCACCATCATCTTCGATGTCATTTTGGGCTACAACAACATATCGGTATGTAGATTTATATACACCACCAGAATCAAATTTTATGAGCATATGAACACCTGCTTTAATTAGACCAGTTGACATTTCTTCATTGCTATTTATTTTCTTTGGAGTCGATAGCATAGTTTTCACTGTTTTCTTGAATGTCATTTTCCAGAGATTCAAACTCTGAAATCGGTTGTGGAACTTCCAGTTATATACTTCTTTGGTAAGAGTAAATTTTCTTTTCGTAACATTCACAGAGATTAACATTTCTTTCACAAAAGCAACAAACATCTCTGTATTGCAGCAATCCATTGCCAGTTGCTACTATTTGGTGGACTGCTATAGTGCCTTTCAGCACAGGCATATCATTCAGGATAATTTTTTTTATACCTTTTATTTCTTCATTTTTGATTTCACACAATTTTACATTGGTGGCATCTTTGAGAATTGTGAAAAACTGAGTAGCATCTAATGTCATTCCCACATGCTATCAGCTGTCCTTTTCAATATATCACTAACACCATCAACTGCTCCTTTTTCATGGTTTGCTTCAAGAAAATTCCAAGTAAACCACTTGAAATATTTTGAGATATATTTGTCTAATAAGTAAAAATTTTTCTTTTGTTTGTACTGAGTACAAGATCCATCAGAAAAAAAAGTGAACCACATTTATTTCATATTCTTCTTTCATCACTTTCAAAATCGGTTCCAAACGAGCCGAAATAGATGGTCCATGCTCCAAATTCGGTAACACTGAGCAGAACGAAATTGACTTCTCATATTCCACAACATACAGCACACAGGTATGAAGACATACTTGATTTCTTGACCCACCGAAATGATGACTTTACACTCCTTCAGATAATTTGCAATTATAATTTTCACTGAAATACACATGAAGAACAGCTTCATGTTTTTGTATGTTTCTAATGCACATTTGGTAAGCCTATATTGGTGTTGGATATTAAAAATGTATTTCTTGAACAATTTCATTTCTTTTTGGAAAACATTGATTAAGTCTGTTAGGTTCCACAGTCTCTGCTCTTTTGTTATTTTTGTAACGTCTATCATTTTACTATTCTTTTCCACTTTTTCTTGCTTGCACTGTCATTCTTCACACTGTACAGTGCTATTCTCATCCAGCGATTTAGAAATTACATTCATAGATACCATCTTGTCATGACAATTCAAACATTTGCCATACATACAGGATTTAGACTCTGCTACACACGTGATATCATCAACTATGGTTTTAGATGTTGTTTGGATTAATCTCAGTTTATATAGTGCAATCAATTTATATTTCAAATTACTGTGCTGCCAACACACATAAGCATGTTTCCCTATTTCCAACTTTCTTCTACTTCAAAATTTTCTGCTGAAACTGAATGGTAATTTTATGTTGGTATAAATCTCTCTGGCGTTTATGTCTCTCACATTAGTGATCCAAAGTATATCCAGCGAGACTTGGGGGGGGGGAATAGAGCCACGAAACAAAAACAATTTTATAGGGAAATAATTGTTCTGACCCTTTAAAATACAGAATGTATTGCCATATTGTCATATAACAACTTTTATTCATACTAGAAGAAGCATATCTGCATGTGCTATCACTAAATGCTGATATAGATGAAAAAAAAAAATCTTAATTATTTAGGATAATGGCGTAACAGAGTGGACATCTGACAGAGAAAAACCTGGTACTAAAGACATAATGTGAATATTAAGTCATTTTGCAGAAGTCAAATCCAAAATTGTTGATCACGCATTTAAAGTAAACCTTTCAATGAGCTCAAAAGTGTCATCAGATTTAATCTGATATAAAAATATATTTCCCAAATGATCGTAACAGAGTGGACATTTTAAAATGGGAAAAACTTCGGGACATGAGCAAAAAAAATAGTTCTTCATAAGAAGAAAAAAAAATTTCTCAAAATTTTTTATTGTCAGTTTTATTAATCTATGGCACATATATAAAATGTGATTCCAAGTTTTCTGAAAAAAAATTCCAGGTTTGCACCAAGTCTCTTTATTTAACACTTTTTTGAAGCTGGGACAGCCAGATTTTGACGTTTTGCTACAAACAATGATTTTTTTAAAAAATTGTATACCATCTGAAACAAATTAAGAAACACAGCATGACAGAGAATTAAATGAAGAACTAGAAAAAAATTAAAATTACCACCAGAGTGCTCTGAAATTTTGTAAAAAAAATTACAAAGTCTCGGAAACAGTTTGTACACTTTTGTGGGAATGACCCATATACAAACGAAAAAAGAACGCCGGAAAGCCTAAAATCATCTAGACGGATATTTTAAAATCTTCCACATTTGTCCTGACTATTTCCAAAAACGTATTGAATCTATTAATTTTTTTATATTCTCACCAGAACAAAAACTGAGCCAAATAAAATTAAAAATCTGTCTGTCTATTATATTCCGGCAGAGAGCTCATGACGTGTCGCCAAATGCTCTCAATTGTGTAAGTATGGCATCCTGTCTCAGAGTCAATGAAATCGACACTGTGGTTAACTTTAAGGCAGCGGTTCTCAACCGCTGCACCGCAGAGCCTTTGGGGCTCCTTAGGCACTTCCCAGGGGCTCCGCAGCGGCTCAAGGAAAGTAAAATAAATCAGTAAATTTGATTAATAAATAAATAAAAAGGTCTGAAGGATTCCACCACACATAAGTTATATATTAAAAAGGACTCCTCGAGCCAAACTTGGGGCTCCGGCACAGAAATTATACGTTGGAAAGGGCTCCGCGAGTCAGAATAGGTTGAGAACCGCTGCTTTAAGAGATGGGTGTAACCTATATCTCCTAGACCAGTATTTCTCAACCACCGGGACGTGGCCCGGTAACGGGCCCTGATATCATTCATACCGGGCCGCAAGTGATTACCCATTTGATTTTTCCATTAGTCGTGTGTTTTACCGGGCCTTCGACTCACAAAAATTTATGAAACCGGGCCACTGGCTTGAAAAGATTGCGAACCACTGCCCTAGATGATTATAAACTTTCCAGCAATCCAAATAAATTGTTGTCTTCTTCTCTATCCCCATCTTGATTACTCCAAGGAATATAGCCGCGGACCTATCCTGAACGGCTACTAAAAAACACTTACCTGTACCCCTCTCTATCCCACCAAAAACCCACTGACCCTCCACCCTGTGACCGGGATCCGGAACTTTTGCCCCCAACATCTTGCCCCTGGAACGCTTCGTCCACTTTACATTTGGCCCCCGGAAATTTCGCCCCTGGTGCATTTGGCAATCGAAAAATTCACACCTGACATTTCACCTGCCCTGAACGTTTGAGTGACTGTATGGGTGATTGACTGTATGAGTGACCGTGTGAGTGATCGAGTGGCTGTATGATTGACCGTGTGAGTGATCGAGTGGCTGTATGATTGACCAAGTGAGTGTGAAATGGACTGTAGGAGTGTGTTAGTGACCATACAGATGACTAAGCGAGGGGAAGAATGACTCACCACGTGAGTGACCGACAGACCAGACACGACCCAGGCTCTGTCCCCCCGGGATATAAGCCTTTTACCTGTGTGTGTTGGGTCGTGCTGGGGAGAGTCAGGGGTGGCAGGCCGAGGTGTCCCCCGGAGAATGTCCAGAAGGCGCCCCTCCCGGCACCCCCAACCCTCTGTCTAAGACCCTAGCTGCAAGCGCAAGGCCTGGTCTTCAGGGTGTTCTGTGATCTACGGCAGCCATCCAGCCACCGGGAGGGGCCCACAAACCTGAGCGACCGCCCAGGGCACCCCTACCCAACCCCCAAGACCCGACCCCAAAAGTCCCCCAGAAAATTTTTTATTTATTCAGTGAAAATTTACAATATATACAATCTTGCCATCCTATGGCCGCACTCGCGACATTTGCCACCACAGGGCGCAGTGTTCCTGTACATATTTCTCCGAGAAGCGACAGATTCCCGCATTGGGAGTGGTTCGTTCCTTGTACACTGCTCAAAACAATTAGGGGAGCACATGGTTTTAACAAAATTACGCAAAGATGTATGCCGATAAGTAACATGAAATGAATCATCCATAATTTAAAGCCTAGCAGGAATCGGAAGAAGAAAACTTCATATGCAAATCAAAGTTCATGACGTCAAAAACCAGAAAAAGGAGATAAGGGCAGAAATCGGGATGTTGCAGAAACGTCTGTTTTACTGCCGTAACTGTGAAATTCGATTGCGCAGTATTTTTTTTTTGAGACAAGGTGACTTGAGGATGTCTCAACAACGTGATTTACCGGAATCCATGGCATGGCGTGTTATAGGCAGACTGGAATCCGGGCAAACACAACATAGTGTCGGGATGCTGTTGGAGTCACCAGAAGTGTTGTTGCAAAGCTGTGGAATCGATTCCAAGAAACAGGAAATGTTAGACATCGACCAGGGCAAGGTCGGCCACGCGCCACTACAGAAACTGATGACCGGTATGTACGGTTAACAGCCCGTCGAAACAGAACAGAGAATGCTACGCAGCTGCAAAGACGGTTGCTCTTGGCAACAGGACGAAGGGTGTCCAGCCAAACAGTACGTAATCGGCTTCATGAGGGAGGGCTCTATGCACGTAGGCCAATGGTCTGCATTCCTTTGACGCCACCGTGCGGCCCGAAGATGATGGGCTGCTGAACATCGAGATTGGGAGCAACATGATTGGAGCCAAGTGCTGTTTACAGACGAGTCCCGATTCAGTCTGGAGTGTGACACCCGACGTGTTCTGGTATGGAGGGACAGGGGCACTCGAAATAACCCCACATTCGTTCGTGAAAGGTCACAATACAGACGAGCTGGTTGGATGGTATAGGGTGGAATCAGCATAGGCGGACGTACGGACCTGCATATCATTCGGAATGGCACTTTGACGGCCCGAAGGTATGCAGACGAGATACTGCGACCTCATGTCATCCCTTACGCTGGAGCCATTGGAGATTCCTTTGTTTTCCAGGATGATAATGCCCAACCGCATAGAGCTCGTCTGGTGGAGAACATGCTTGAAGCTGAAACAATACAGCGTATGGAATGGCCAGCGTGCTCTCCTGACCTGAATCCAAGGCATGTCCCAGGGACATGCTCGGATGACGCATTGCTGCGCGACCAAGGCCGCCTGTTACTGTCCGAGACTTGCAGATTGCACTTCTTGAGGAGTGGAACAGTATTCCCCAAAGTCTGATCAATAACCTCATCGCATCCATGGCAAACAGGTGTGCAGCAGTCTTAGCTGTTCAAGGAGACCACACGCCCTATTAAAACTCATGCATCATGTCTAAACAGTACTTTTTTTTATCGTTTACATATAACCAAATTGTTGCCCTAAATCATCTTTGTTGTGTTTACTTGTAACACTTTGTTAGCCGAGTGGATAACACATGGGCATTTATTATTACGTTAGACTTAGATAGATTACATACATATATATAGGAAGAATTTATAAAGCGGAAAGAGCATTTAGACATCTTGTCTACTTGATGTCTGAGGTGGAACTCCCTAGTTCCCCTTACACAACACTAGGTGGTGTTGTATGTTCTTATCAGTTAAGTTCTTTTAGTCATTTCTTATAAGGACACCACATTCCTCCCCGCTAATTTAAAGATCCAACCGGACAGGAGCTTTCCTGGTTCGTTGGGAACGTCGCAAAGGAACGGGAGTACTGGACATCGCTGGTGGCTTGCTGGACGTCGCTGGTGCCTTAGCTAGTGTTGGTAGATCGCTACTGATCTCTGCCGGAGTTGTCTGTTCTTCTGCAGCAATCTGTACTTCGGAGTCAGCAGCAACAGGAGTTGATGAAAGTTTGCCTGGAATTCTGGGTATCACCAAGGTTGGCTGAACTTGATTGCCAGTTGCTCTCATCTGGTCGATGTGACGTCGAAAGAGAGTTCCATTTACATCTACAGTGTAGTGTAGAACTCCGTCTTTGTTGAGAACAGTTCCGAACATCCACTTGTTATTGGCGGATCTGTAATCTCGCACAGCCACACGATCTCCTGGCTCGAAAGTTCGGTCATAGAAGTCTGTGACCTCATTTCTGATTCTTTCTTGAACCCTGTTCTTGATATTTGGCAACACCAGGTCTATCCTAGTTTGGATTTCTCTTTTTAGGAATAACATTCCTGGGCTTTGCATGATAGTCGCATTTGGCGCTTTTCTGTAATTCAACAGAAACGTGCTCACTTTTTGGTAGATGTTTCCGGGAAATCTTTGCATCGCCCGAAGGGATTGTTTTAAGATGTGAACGTATCGCTCTGCCTGCCCGTTGCTTGATGGTTTGAAGGGAGCACACGTTTTGTGCTTTATTCCGTTATTCCTCATGAATATTTCAAACTCGTGCGATGTGAACTGAGGACCATTATCACTCACTAACACTAAAGGCAGTCCAAATCGAGAGAAACAGTCCCGTAGGCATTCAACTGTCTTGAACGTGTTTGTTGATTTCATTGGGTATACTTCCATCCATTTAGAATGAGCATTGACTACGATCAAAAACATATGCTCGAATATGGGACCTGCGAAATCTATGTGACTTCTCTCCCACAGAGCACTCGGGTATTCCCAATGGTGTACCCTTGCTTTCACCGGATCGGATTTGAATCTGGAGCAATCTGGACAGTTTTTAGCAGCTTTATCTATGTCGCTATCAATGTCCTTCCAGTAGACGTAGGATCGAGCAATTGCTTTCATTTCAACAATGCCCAGATGGCCTTGATGGAGTTCATCAAGAATTTGATTTCTAAATTTCTTCGGAATAAAAACTCTTTGGCCATGCATTATACATCCGTCCTGCAAGGTGTACTCGGCTTCCTTCCCTCCTAAAGGTTCACCGAATTTCAATTTCCTCAGCAATGTACCCAACTCTTCATCATTTTGTGTCTCTTTTGCTAAATGTTGAGCTTTCACTGGTAGTGTTTCGATTTGATTCAACCGGAAGAGTTCTATGTCATCCTTGACAACTAAGTCTTATGACCTAAAGGTAATCGGAAAAGACAATCTGCATTACCATGGTTCTGTGTGTTACGATAAATGATATCGAACTGATATGCTTGTAAGATCAAGGCATAATGCAGAAGTCGAGTAGCCGTCAACACTGGTAGACCTTTCTTCGAGCTGAATATCGCTACCAAAGGCTTGTGATCTGTTATGAGAGTAAATTTTCGGCCTTTCAAGTAAAGCATAAATTTCTTTACTGCCCAGATAATTGCCAAAGCTTCTTTGTCAATCTGGGAGTATCTCTGTTCCGTTTTTGTCAGCGTACGAGAAGCGAAGGCAATTGGTCTTTCTGTTCCATCTGGTAAGACATGTGATAGAACTGTTCCTATGGCCACTGGAGAAGCATCCGAAGCAAGAATAAGAGGTAGTGTAGGATCATAGCGCATCAGGATTCGCTTTGAGCAAATTTCCTTCTTGAATGCAGTCTCACACTTTTTAGACCAATGCCACGGAACGTCCTTTTTTCTCAGCTCATTGAGAGGATAGGCAATGGTTGCCAGATTAGGACAAAATTTCCCGTAGAAATTTACCATGCCCAGAAAACTTTTTATTTCCTGAACGGTTTTAGCGGTTTTAAGCGGTTAGTTTTTCGGTGCGGGAAGTTTCAAAATTGCTTCAGTTTTCTCATTCGTTTCACTTAGGCCATTTTCATCAATTTTGTAACCTAAGAAATTTATTTCTTTTTGAAAAAAATGTGCTCTTTTTCAAATTTAACTTCAGCCCATGCTCCTGACATTTTTTGAAAAAATTTTCCAAAGCCCTGAGATGTGACTCGTCATTTGTTCCGGTGACTCCAGCGTCATCCATAAAAACTTTTACACCATCTATTCCTTGGAATAACCCATCAATGTACCTCTGCCATATTGCCGGAGCTGAATTTAGGCCGTACATTAATCTTTCACAGGCGTTAAAAAAACTTTTACACCATCTATTCCTTGGAATAACCCATCAATGTACCTCTGCCATATTGCCGGAGCTGCATTTAGGCCGTACATTAATCTTTTACAGGCGTATAACCCCTTATGAGTGTTTATGGTTAGAAGTCGTTGAGTGTCAGGGTGCACTTTCATTTGCAAATACGCATGACTGAAATCCAATTTTGAAAATCATTTACCCCCATTTAAACATGAGAATATTTCCTCAAACGTTGGTAAGGGATGCTGAGGCACCTCTAGCTTAGGATTTAATGTGACAGAATAATCTGCACATAACCTTATGGATCCGTCTGGTTTCACCACGGGAACAACTGGTGTAGCCCAATCTGAAGTTTCGACTCGCTCGATAATGCCTTCTCTTTCAAACCGATCTATTTCTTTTTCAATCCGGTCTTTTAATGCGAAGGGCACAGTTCTTGCTCTACGAAACTCTAGGGTAACATTTGGTTTTAGCTTTAGTTCCACTTCATGGTTATTTATCTCACCCAATTTGTTGTCGAAAATCTCTTTATAATCATCCAACATTTTTTTGAGATCCATGTCATTAGCGGTCCTCACAGCCTTAAGAGAGTTCCAGTCTAGATTGATTTTGTATAGCCATTCACAGCCAAAAATCGTGTCTAAATTTTCCCTCACCAAATATAAGTTTAAGTGCAACTTTTGTTTTCCGTACTCCACTTTCACAGTGACATATCCCGCTGGGACAATTTTTTCTCCATTGTATGTCCGGAATACTAAATTCGTAGGTTGAACTTTTTTTCTTCGAGTTGTTCCACCCGATACTGTTCCACCCTTATCAACTTCCATGCTCACTGGTTTATTGTCTATGTTGACAGTAACCATCATCGGAGGCTTTTTCGGCTCTTCACTCAATACCCTCTCTAACCCAAACATGGAAACGTCATTTTCGTTTTCCTCAACTGAAATCTGTTTCTGTTTGTTAGGTGTCGATTGAGTCTTCTTTGCCGCGTAGCAGACTTTTTCTATATGCCCGATTTTTTTACAGAAGCGACATTTGCTAGCAATAAATCTGCAGGAGTCTTTATCGTGATTTGTCCCTGTGCATCGTATACACGGCGGATATTTGACAGCCGTGGCAGAGTAGTTTCTGTTTTGCGTGGGCAGTTTCGTTTTCCTCTTCCCCGCTTTCACTACCTTCAGTTCTGCCAGCTTCCCGATAATCTCATTCACCCCCTGAACAGCTTTCTCCATCGCCAGCGCGATCTTCATTGTTTTGTCTAGCTTGTAACGTATCGGGATCCGATCCCTCTACGTTAATGGTGATCTTGTCGTTATGTGGGAAATTCCTTCTTATTTTAGACCCCAGGGACCTCTCAGTTACCGGAAACCATCCGAGGACCCGCTGGAAAACCGGTAAGGGCCAGAATGTTCGCTTAGTTCGGCAGTCGGCGGGTGGGGTCTTTCGGCTGTCGAACGAGAACGGGCCAGAGGTCGGGCTACTGATGTCCCACATAAATTAATTTCCCTCATGACGACGATGCCGCTATTTTCGTGGAGGGGTTTGATCGAGAATATGTATAGTTGGGCGAGGCTTAAGGGTTTGCCCGATTAATTTTATTTTCATTGAAGAACCTCCCGGGGGAGTTGTTGCAAGTCTCGTTGTGCGGATACGGAAAATATAGTGTTGTACTCACTTATTTTCGGCGGGGGGCTGCAGACCTCCGTCGGAACAATTCATTTCTTATTGTTATGTTAGTAATGTTTACATAATTGGGAGAGTCTGATCAGCTCTCCGGATTGTGTCATGTTGCCAGATTCCAATGTAATTAAATTGTAATGTTTATAATAGTGACGCATGAATATGTAAATCCGATATTTTTGTTGAGGCGAAAAGGCCATGCGAGGACATGTGGTCCCAAACTTCTTGTAAAATGGGAGTATAAATTCCTCCCTGTTTGTCTCTCACATGGCGTTCGTCTAATCTTGTTCTATTCTACTGAAGCCCTCTAGTAGGACGGTTCACCGTCTTGCTACCGTATCCATTGGCCTTAGGCTGAATTGTTAAAATGCAATAATCTACATTATTTGAATCCGTTTTCCGGCAGGTCCGGAATCAAAAATATAAAATAATCTTCACAGTCAAAGTTCTTCATAACTGATCAAGGTGGTTCGGCCCTCAACCGAGAGGCCCCCCGGAGCTGAGCAAGGTGGTTCGGCCCTCAACCGAGAGGCCCCCCGGAGCTGAGCAAGGTGGTTCGGCCCTCAACCGAGAGGCCCCCCGGAGCTGATCAAGGTGGTCCGGCCCTCAACCAACAGGCCCCCCGGAGCTGAGCAAGGTGGTCCGGCACTCAACCGAGAGGCCCCCAGGAACTGATCAAAGTGTTCCGGTTCTCAACCGAGAAAACTCCTCTGATATTTACGGGAAAGGCTAACAACATCGGATGTCCGATCACTGTACAAGTTGACTGTTGATGATCATCAATTGGTGAGCCAGTATCTTTACTGTTAACGTCAAATAGAGGGCTCCACGATATACTAATCCATTGTTAAAATTGACTAACCCTATAATTCATTTGAATAAATAATAATATTTCATGCGAAAGTTTGTTTGCAATCATTTTCCACTTGTTTGCCACTTTATTGCTGGATATTTCGAACCGGGCAAGCAACTCCCATAAGGGACGTTGCAAGCTCAATGTCGTCTTCCTCAAATAAACGATCGAGGATCACTCTATCTCGGAGCCCACTAACGAAACCATCCCGAAGTATGGTGTTCAACATCTCTTGTTTATAATCGCACGCGAATGTGAGATGTCGCAATTCGGCTATATACGAACTGATGCTTTCGCCTTCATTCTGCTTACTGTTTATAAACATGTGCCTACTCAGTATAATCAATGCTTTAGGATTCAAATGGTTCTTCAAAACATTCTTTAAAATGGCGAATTCTTTCTCAGATGGATTGTCTGGAGACAGTAAATTTTTTAACAAGTTGTAGAGCTTTGCAGAAATGCTCGAAATTAAGACTTTAGCACGTTTTTCTTCTGGGACATTTTGAATGTCTAAAAACGCCTCGAAACGTTCTATAAACGAATCGAAAGACTCTAAAGCTTCATCGTATTTATCAAACGAAACCGTCACTTTTTGGTTTGTTGACGTTGAGCCTCGTTGCTCTTTGAGAGCTTCCATTAGCACTTGATTCTGTCTTATTAACTCTTCAACTAAATTTTCCATCGTCAGAGATGTATGAAAAACATTTTCTCCTACCTTTTGCAGTCTTCGAGTAAATACTCTATCCAACTTTTAAGATGGGACTCGTCGCCACTTGTTGTGTTTTCTTTAACACTTTGTTACCCGAGTGGATAACACATGGGTATTTATTTTGATGAGTATTTATTATTACGTTAGACTTAGATAGATTACATTCATATATATAGGAAGAATTTATAAAGCGGAAAGAGCAGAACATTTAGACATCTTGTCTACTTGATGTTCTACTGAGCTTTAATTCTTTGAAAATAATTAAAGCTTAATTCCAAATTTTTTCTGTATTGTGCATTGATACGCGTGTACTATCCATTATATGCCAATACCTGGCTGTCTCCCACGGTTTTCTTCACTTTTTTGCTTGCTCCCCTAATTGTTTTGAGCAGTGTATTTGTCCAGTTGCCAGTCTCCCTGGCTAGCCCGAGTGCTGGGCCACTTCTGTCCGTTCCTAGCTGTTTGGCTCAGTTGAACCCGCTGATTGGTTGTGGCCAGCCCGAGTGCTGGGCCACTTCTATACCAGTTCTGGCTGTTTGGCTCTGGTGAGCCCGCTCCTTGGTTGTGGCCAGCCCAGGTGCTGGACCACTTCTATCCGTTCCTGGTTGTTTCACTCGGTTGAGCCGCTGCTTGGTTGTGGCCAGCCCAGTTGCTGGGCCACTTCTGCACCAGTTCTGGCTGTTTGGCTCTGGTGAGCCCGCTGCTTGGTTGTGGCTAGCCCAGGTGCTGGACCACTTCTATCCGTTCTTGGTTGTTTCGCTCGGTTGAGCCGCTGCTTAGTTGCTGGGCCAATGCTGCCCGTTTCTGGCCATATGGCTCGGTTGAGCCCGCTGCTTGGTTGTGGCCAGCCCATGTGCTGGGATACCCCAATGACGCTGCCACTGGCCGGCCGGCCCTGGTGAGCCCCCGTCATTGTGTGGCCAGCCCAGGCGCTGGGCTACCAGTTGTTTTTCCCTGGCTAGTGGTTCTGTCTAAGTACCTGAAATAAGAATATCTCTCTTGGGGTTGGACCTTTGGTGTCTTTTTTGAGCTTTTGCCTCTTTTTGCACCTTGTCTCTTTTCTTCTTTGTGTTCCCTGCGGAGGAACTTGTTTTTTACATGTTTTCTTTTGCGACATTCAACGTTTCAGAAATATAGTACAATTATGGGTGCGGCATAATGTTCATGGCTCGACACAGTTTTATGCTGACAAGCTGCAGAAGATGCTGCCGTTTACACAGTAGTAGGTAGGGGCTCGGGGATCCATGATGTTCTTAAGTCAGCCACCTTGTTGGGCAATTTGCCTGTTGTGGCGTTGTATTTGTATTTGTATTTGTATTTGTATAAGTTGCAGCAGATGATGCCATTTGTGCAAGGTTCTTGTGTGGAGCCTGCCTGTACATATCACACAAAACAATACACATATTCAATTGCACAGAAATATACAAATGGTGCGAAACTGTCAAACACATGGTGCATGAAGTTACGCGGCAATACAGAAATTTTATTAGAAAATACAATACATATGCGATGGAGAATAAAACATAGACAGGGTCAGGGTTGTTTGGTTTAAACCATGGTTTTAACCAAGTGGTTTTTTAAAAAAAACCACTAGATAAAGGCTAGTGTACTAGTGGTTACATTACCTCACATACATTTTCATTTTCTTTCCTATAAGAAGTAGCACATCTCCTACTGTATATCTCCCAGTCTTAATATTCAATAGTTGTTTTTTATACTTTCACACACACACTTTTAAGCCCAGTTAATCAAGGTTCTACTGTATAGTAGTAATGGATTTATGAAAAATAATCAGCTATACACAGGGTGATTATAATTTAAGATTTGATTCCAAAACTATACAATAAGTACTGATCAGAATGACTTGAAAATTTACATAGATACTCCTGAAGCAATGGAAGTATCTTTCGCAAAAGAAAAAAGTGCAAGTAGACGATGCTGTACTTGGCTCGCAGTATAATCTATTTTGTGCAACCACATCATTTCGGCACTTCCACAGCATCAGTGTGTGGATAGAACTTCTATCAAGATGCACATTGCAATACCAGCAAAGCAGCTGCTGAAGACCCATTTTGACAGGATGCACCTTAACCCTTGCAACTTCTGGCTGTGGGGGTACCTCAAAATGTTACAAACAGTGGTCAGATTAAGTGGTTTAATAAAGCTGAATTGCAAGAACATCCACATTATGACCATGGCATACTCCGATTTCGTTGTTGAACAATAATTTTTGTGCTTTCAACCTCATAGCCAGAACACGCGTGGACAACATATTTAACATTTCTTAAGTAAATTGTAGTTATTTGTTCAATTACTTTGTTTTTTGTGATGTTTCCATGAATTATGAAATCGTGAAATGCTATAAGTTATCATTTTGCCATAACTGGCTATCGTTTCCATTCTGCAAGCAAATTTCCCAAGTGGTGGATAATGTCATTAATTTTACATTTTTAATTATCTTTTTCCCCTTTTACCAAATAAAATTCCATTTTTTCAGGAACATTCATGTTAATTTTCAAGTCATTCTGACAATCATTCTGTTTTTACAGTGTTTTGAAATCAGAACCTTAGTTATAATTACCCTGTATATCGTAAACCATTGCTAATTAATCTGCATTATTTATGCTTCATTAAATACATTATATTCACCTAATTTTTGTTATAGTTTTTATTCTGCCATGACTGGCTAGCGTTTCCATTCTGTGAGCAAAATTCCCACGTGTTGAATGATATCATTAATTTTAAATTTTTAAGTATTTTTTCCCCTTTACCAAATAAAATTGTATTTTTTCAGGAATATTCATGTCAATTTTCAAATCATTTTTACAATTGTTCTTTTTTTACAGTGTTTTGAAATCAGAACCTTAGTTATAATTACCCTTTATATCGTAAACCATTGCTAATTAATCTGCATTATTTATGCTTCATTAAATACATTATATTAACCTAATTTTTATCACTTTTTGCAAAATGGCTTCCTAATTAAGTATACTGAAAGTAACTGGAGAAAAACCTTTATATATAATATGATTAATAATAACATTAAAAGAATTTTCAAACACACAGTAATCCATTAAGTTAAGCAAAAAATAATTAAATTGCAAAAGTTGGTTTTTGTTAAAATGTAATAAATATTTATTGATTAATTAGCATAGGAATAGTGTTAATTACATTAATAAACATTTTATTTTAATTAATTATTGGAAGTTTGAATGATTTTTCAGAAATTTTATTGTTTTTAATGTTAATACCATTTAAAACAAAAAACCGATTTAAACCAAAAAAACTGGGTTTTTTACCAACCCTGGGGGTACCTGAAAATGTTATAAACAGTGGTCAGATTGCAAACTTTTGGTGAATTGCAATCTCCAGCACATCCCCTATATGTTAGAAGTTCCTTAGGAATATTAACGGGGGGGGGGGGGGAGTTTGGTTTAATAAAGCTGAATTGCAAGCACATCCACATTATAACCATGGCTGGCATACTTCGATTCTGTTGTCGAACAAGAATTTTTGTGCTTTCAACCTCATAGCCAGAACACGCGGTGGACAACGTATTTAACATTTCTTAAGTAAGTTGTTATTTGTTCAATCACTTCGTTTTTTGTGATGTTACCATGAATTATGAAATCGTGAAATGCTATAATTAAGGTATCATTCTGCCATGACTGGCTATCATTTCCATTCTGCGAGTAAATTTCCCACATGTTGGATGATGTGTCATTAATTTTACATTTTTAAGTATTTTTTCCCCTTTATCAAATAAAATTGAATTTTTTCAGGAATATTCATGTCAATTTTCAAGTCATTCTGACAATTGTTTTTTTTTTACAGTGTTTTGAAATCAGAACCTTAGTTATAATCACCCTGTATATCGTAAATCATCGCTAATTAATCTGCATTATTTATGCTTCATTAAATACATTATATTCACCTAATTTTTATTACTTTTTGCAAAATGGCTTCCTAATTAAGTATACTGAAAGTAACTGGAGAAAAACCTTTATATATAATATGATTAATAATAACATTAAAAGAATTTTCAAACACACAGTAATCCATTAAGTTAAGCAAAAAATAATTAAATTGCAAAAGTTGGTTTTTGTTAAAATGTAATAAATATTTATTGATTAATTAGCATAGGAATAGTGTTAATTACATTAATAAACATTTTATTTTAATTAATTATTGGAAGTTTGAATGATTTTTCAGAAATTTTATTGTTTTTAATGTTAATACCATTTAAAACAAAAAACCGATTTAAACCAAAAAAACCGGGTTTTTTACCAACCCTGGGGGTACCTGAAAATGTTATAAACAGTGGTCAGATTGCAAACTTTTGGTGAATTGCAATCTCCAGCACATCCCCTATATGTTAGAAGTTCCTTAGGAATATTAACGGGGGGGGGGGCGTTTGGTTTAATAAAGCTGAATTGCAAGCACATCCACATTATAACCATGGCTGGCATACTTCGATTCTGTTGTCGAACAAGAATTTTTGTGCTTTCAACCTCATAGCCAGAACACGCGGTGGACAACGTATTTAACATTTCTTAAGTAAGTTGTTATTTGTTCAATCACTTCGTTTTTTGTGATGTTACCATGAATTATGAAATCGTGAAATGCTATAATTAAGGTATCATTCTGCCATGACTGGCTATCATTTCCATTCTGCGAGTAAATTTCCCACATGTTGGATGATGTGTCATTAATTTTACATTTTTAAGTATTTTTTCCCCTTTATCAAATAAAATTGAATTTTTTCAGGAATATTCATGTCAATTTTCAAGTCATTCTGACAATTGTTTTTTTTTACAGTGTTTTGAAATCAGAACCTTAGTTATAATCACCCTGTATATCGTAAATCATCGCTAATTAATCTGCATTATTTATGCTTCATTAAATACATTATATTCACCTAATTTTTATTACTTTTTGCAAAATGGCTTCCTAATTAAGTATACTGAAAGTAACTGGAGAAAAACCTTTATATATAATATGATTAATAATAACATTAAAAGAATTTTCAAACACACAGTAATCCATTAAGTTAAGCAAAAAATAATTAAATTGCAAAAGTTGGTTTTTGTTAAAATGTAATAAATATTTATTGATTAATTAGCATAGGAATAGTGTTAATTACATTAATAAACATTTTATTTTAATTAATTATTGGAAGTTTGAATGATTTTTCAGAAATTTTATTGTTTTTAATGTTAATACCATTTAAAACAAAAAACCGATTTAAACCAAAAAAACCGGGTTTTTTACCAACCCTGGGGGTACCTGAAAATGTTATAAACAGTGGTCAGATTGCAAACTTTTGGTGAATTGCAATCTCCAGCACATCCCCTATATGTTAGAAGTTCCTTAGGAATATTAACGGGGGGGGGGGGGGAGTTTGGTTTAATAAAGCTGAATTGCAAGCACATCCACATTATAACCATGGCTGGCATACTTCGATTCTGTTGTCGAACAAGAATTTTTGTGCTTTCAACCTCATAGCCAGAACACGCGGTGGACAACGTATTTAACATTTCTTAAGTAAGTTGTTATTTGTTCAATCACTTCGTTTTTTGTGATGTTACCATGAATTATGAAATCGTGAAATGCTATAATTAAGGTATCATTCTGCCATGACTGGCTATCATTTCCATTCTGCGAGTAAATTTCCCACATGTTGGATGATGTGTCATTAATTTTACATTTTTAAGTATTTTTTCCCCTTTATCAAATAAAATTGAATTTTTTCAGGAATATTCATGTCAATTTTCAAGTCATTCTGACAATTGTTTTTTTTTTACAGTGTTTTGAAATCAGAACCTTAGTTATAATCACCCTGTATATCGTAAATCATCGCTAATTAATCTGCATTATTTATGCTTCATTAAATACATTATATTCACCTAATTTTTATTACTTTTTGCAAAATGGCTTCCTAATTAAGTATACTGAAAGTAACTGGAGAAAAACCTTTATATATAATATGATTAATAATAACATTAAAAGAATTTTCAAACACACAGTAATCCATTAAGTTAAGCAAAAAATAATTAAATTGCAAAAGTTGGTTTTTGTTAAAATGTAATAAATATTTATTGATTAATTAGCATAGGAATAGTGTTAATTACATTAATAAACATTTTATTTTAATTAATTATTGGAAGTTTGAATGATTTTTCAGAAATTTTATTGTTTTTAATGTTAATACCATTTAAAACAAAAAACCGATTTAAACCAAAAAAACCGGGTTTTTTACCAACCCTGGGGGTACCTGAAAATGTTATAAACAGTGGTCAGATTGCAAACTTTTGGTGAATTGCAATCTCCAGCACATCCCCTATATGTTAGAAGTTCCTTAGGAATATTAACGGGGGGGGGGGGGGAGTTTGGTTTAATAAAGCTGAATTGCAAGCACATCCACATTATAACCATGGCTGGCATACTTCGATTCTGTTGTCGAACAAGAATTTTTGTGCTTTCAACCTCATAGCCAGAACACGCGGTGGACAACGTATTTAACATTTCTTAAGTAAGTTGTTATTTGTTCAATCACTTCGTTTTTTGTGATGTTACCATGAATTATGAAATCGTGAAATGCTATAATTAAGGTATCATTCTGCCATGACTGGCTATCATTTCCATTCTGCGAGTAAATTTCCCACATGTTGGATGATGTGTCATTAATTTTACATTTTTAAGTATTTTTTCCCCTTTATCAAATAAAATTGAATTTTTTCAGGAATATTCATGTCAATTTTCAAGTCATTCTGACAATTGTTTTTTTTTTACAGTGTTTTGAAATCAGAACCTTAGTTATAATCACCCTGTATATCGTAAATCATCGCTAATTAATCTGCATTATTTATGCTTCATTAAATACATTATATTCACCTAATTTTTATTACTTTTTGCAAAATGGCTTCCTAATTAAGTATACTGAAAGTAACTGGAGAAAAACCTTTATATATAATATGATTAATAATAACATTAAAAGAATTTTCAAACACACAGTAATCCATTAAGTTAAGCAAAAAATAATTAAATTGCAAAAGTTGGTTTTTGTTAAAATGTAATAAATATTTATTGATTAATTAGCATAGGAATAGTGTTAATTACATTAATAAACATTTTATTTTAATTAATTATTGGAAGTTTGAATGATTTTTCAGAAATTTTATTGTTTTTAATGTTAATACCATTTAAAACAAAAAACCGATTTAAACCAAAAAAACCGGGTTTTTTACCAACCCTGGGGGTACCTGAAAATGTTATAAACAGTGGTCAGATTGCAAACTTTTGGTGAATTGCAATCTCCAGCACATCCCCTATATGTTAGAAGTTCCTTAGGAATATTAACGGGGGGGGGGGCGTTTGGTTTAATAAAGCTGAATTGCAAGCACATCCACATTATAACCATGGCTGGCATACTTCGATTCTGTTGTCGAACAAGAATTTTTGTGCTTTCAACCTCATAGCCAGAACACGCGGTGGACAACGTATTTAACATTTCTTAAGTAAGTTGTTATTTGTTCAATCACTTCGTTTTTTGTGATGTTACCATGAATTATGAAATCGTGAAATGCTATAATTAAGGTATCATTCTGCCATGACTGGCTATCATTTCCATTCTGCGAGTAAATTTCCCACATGTTGGATGATGTGTCATTAATTTTACATTTTTAAGTATTTTTTCCCCTTTATCAAATAAAATTGAATTTTTTCAGGAATATTCATGTCAATTTTCAAGTCATTCTGACAATTGTTTTTTTTTACAGTGTTTTGAAATCAGAACCTTAGTTATAATCACCCTGTATATCGTAAATCATCGCTAATTAATCTGCATTATTTATGCTTCATTAAATACATTATATTCACCTAATTTTTATTACTTTTTGCAAAATGGCTTCCTAATTAAGTATACTGAAAGTAACTGGAGAAAAACCTTTATATATAATATGATTAATAATAACATTAAAAGAATTTTCAAACACACAGTAATCCATTAAGTTAAGCAAAAAATAATTAAATTGCAAAAGTTGGTTTTTGTTAAAATGTAATAAATATTTATTGATTAATTAGCATAGGAATAGTGTTAATTACATTAATAAACATTTTATTTTAATTAATTATTGGAAGTTTGAATGATTTTTCAGAAATTTTATTGTTTTTAATGTTAATACCATTTAAAACAAAAAACCGATTTAAACCAAAAAAACCGGGTTTTTTACCAACCCTGGGGGTACCTGAAAATGTTATAAACAGTGGTCAGATTGCAAACTTTTGGTGAATTGCAATCTCCAGCACATCCCCTATATGTTAGAAGTTCCTTAGGAATATTAACGGGGGGGGGGGGGGAGTTTGGTTTAATAAAGCTGAATTGCAAGCACATCCACATTATAACCATGGCTGGCATACTTCGATTCTGTTGTCGAACAAGAATTTTTGTGCTTTCAACCTCATAGCCAGAACACGCGGTGGACAACGTATTTAACATTTCTTAAGTAAGTTGTTATTTGTTCAATCACTTCGTTTTTTGTGATGTTACCATGAATTATGAAATCGTGAAATGCTATAATTAAGGTATCATTCTGCCATGACTGGCTATCATTTCCATTCTGCGAGTAAATTTCCCACATGTTGGATGATGTGTCATTAATTTTACATTTTTAAGTATTTTTTCCCCTTTATCAAATAAAATTGAATTTTTTCAGGAATATTCATGTCAATTTTCAAGTCATTCTGACAATTGTTTTTTTTTTACAGTGTTTTGAAATCAGAACCTTAGTTATAATCACCCTGTATATCGTAAATCATCGCTAATTAATCTGCATTATTTATGCTTCATTAAATACATTATATTCACCTAATTTTTATTACTTTTTGCAAAATGGCTTCCTAATTAAGTATACTGAAAGTAACTGGAGAAAAACCTTTATATATAATATGATTAATAATAACATTAAAAGAATTTTCAAACACACAGTAATCCATTAAGTTAAGCAAAAAATAATTAAATTGCAAAAGTTGGTTTTTGTTAAAATGTAATAAATATTTATTGATTAATTAGCATAGGAATAGTGTTAATTACATTAATAAACATTTTATTTTAATTAATTATTGGAAGTTTGAATGATTTTTCAGAAATTTTATTGTTTTTAATGTTAATACCATTTAAAACAAAAAACCGATTTAAACCAAAAAAACCGGGTTTTTTACCAACCCTGGGGGTACCTGAAAATGTTATAAACAGTGGTCAGATTGCAAACTTTTGGTGAATTGCAATCTCCAGCACATCCCCTATATGTTAGAAGTTCCTTAGGAATATTAACGGGGGGGGGGGGGGAGTTTGGTTTAATAAAGCTGAATTGCAAGCACATCCACATTATAACCATGGCTGGCATACTTCGATTCTGTTGTCGAACAAGAATTTTTGTGCTTTCAACCTCATAGCCAGAACACGCGGTGGACAACGTATTTAACATTTCTTAAGTAAGTTGTTATTTGTTCAATCACTTCGTTTTTTGTGATGTTACCATGAATTATGAAATCGTGAAATGCTATAATTAAGGTATCATTCTGCCATGACTGGCTATCATTTCCATTCTGCGAGTAAATTTCCCACATGTTGGATGATGTGTCATTAATTTTACATTTTTAAGTATTTTTTCCCCTTTATCAAATAAAATTGAATTTTTTCAGGAATATTCATGTCAATTTTCAAGTCATTCTGACAATTGTTTTTTTTTTACAGTGTTTTGAAATCAGAACCTTAGTTATAATCACCCTGTATATCGTAAATCATCGCTAATTAATCTGCATTATTTATGCTTCATTAAATACATTATATTCACCTAATTTTTATTACTTTTTGCAAAATGGCTTCCTAATTAAGTATACTGAAAGTAACTGGAGAAAAACCTTTATATATAATATGATTAATAATAACATTAAAAGAATTTTCAAACACACAGTAATCCATTAAGTTAAGCAAAAAATAATTAAATTGCAAAAGTTGGTTTTTGTTAAAATGTAATAAATATTTATTGATTAATTAGCATAGGAATAGTGTTAATTACATTAATAAACATTTTATTTTAATTAATTATTGGAAGTTTGAATGATTTTTCAGAAATTTTATTGTTTTTAATGTTAATACCATTTAAAACAAAAAACCGATTTAAACCAAAAAAACCGGGTTTTTTACCAACCCTGGGGGTACCTGAAAATGTTATAAACAGTGGTCAGATTGCAAACTTTTGGTGAATTGCAATCTCCAGCACATCCCCTATATGTTAGAAGTTCCTTAGGAATATTAACGGGGGGGGGGGGGAGTTTGGTTTAATAAAGCTGAATTGCAAGCACATCCACATTATAACCATGGCTGGCATACTTCGATTCTGTTGTCGAACAAGAATTTTTGTGCTTTCAACCTCATAGCCAGAACACGCGGTGGACAACGTATTTAACATTTCTTAAGTAAGTTGTTATTTTTTCAATCACTTCGTTTTTTGTGATGTTACCATGAATTATGAAATCGTGAAATGCTATAATTAAGGTATCATTCTGCCATGACTGGCTATCATTTCCATTCTGCGAGTAAATTTCCCACATGTTGGATGATGTGTCATTAATTTTACATTTTTAAATATTTTTTCCCCTTTATCAAATAAAATTGAATTTTTTCAGGAATATTCATGTCAATTTTCAAGTCATTCTGACAATTGTTTTTTTTTTACAGTGTTTTGAAATCAGAACCTTAGTTATAATCACCCTGTATATCGTAAATCATCGCTAATTAATCTGCATTATTTATGCTTCATTAAATACATTATATTCACCTAATTTTTATTACTTTTTGCAAAATGGCTTCCTAATTAAGTATACTGAAAGTAACTGGAGAAAAACCTTTATATATTATATGATTAATAATAACATTAAAAGAATTTTCAAACACAATAATCCATTGAGTTAAGCAAAAAGTAATTAAATTTGAAAAGGTGGTCTTTGTTAAAATGTAATAAATATTTATTGATTAATTAGCATGGACATAGTGTTAATTATATTAATAATTAATTAGTATTTAATTAATAATTTTTAGTTAATTATTAGAAGTTTGAATGATTTTTCAGAAATTTCATTGTTTTTAATGTTAATACCATTTAAAACAAAAAAACCCGGTTTTTTGGGGTTTTTTTTTTAAAAAACCGGTTTTTTTACCAACCCTGGACAGAGTACAAAAATGTATTTGCAGAATACATTATGCAACTTTGGAATGCAATGCTATTTACAATGCAGTGTGGCATACAGTGTAGACATGGAAAATTGTGAAAAGGGCATTGCATGCACATAATGCAGATTCGGGGCTATACAAAATGTGGTTGTGACCTGAGAAAAGGTGCCGTTTGGGTTCTAGCCCTCGGGTCCGATGGCTTCTCCTCACTGAGGCAGTCGTCAGCTCCTGGTCTTGGCTTGAGGGTGCTCTTGTCCTCAGCCCCGATGACCTTTTTAGTCCTCGGGGTTTGATGACTCCTCCTCTGTCGGTGGCACTCTGCAGTGTCTTGCTCGCCTTGACCGGGGTGGCGCTCCATCCGGAATGAATTTCTTTTCATCCCTGATGATCTGCGACATCAGCTTGCCGATTCTCTCCCTTCGGTCTTTTCTTTTGAGCAGCTCGGTTCTCCAGAGAGCCAGGTTCTCTTCCGACGGTGCCCCAAAATGAATTTCTTTGGTCAATGTGCATTCAGTGGCGTAATGCAATGGTGTTCCCACTTGCCTGCATCTCTTTGCCTGAGGTGAAACCGCTTCAGGTATGCCGGGAACGGCCTGTGCTCTGTGAAGAACAGGATTATTTCTCTTGACCATCCCTGATCCTGGAGACTGACCCTTGGCAGGACGTCTTAGTATTGCGGTCCCATTGCAGTTGCCGCTGTTGCATTAACTGTTGTTTGATCTTGGCTTTTGCCCATGATTTCGGGAATGGAATGTTCCGGTCGGCTTCGGCTCTTTTAGTGGTTGCCTTTGCAAGGGTGTCTGCTTCCTCGTGGGCCTTTACCCAGGATAGGCTGATGCCGGGGTTATTGAGGAGGATCTTCCTGATGGCTCTTGAGGCGCCCGTCTTGGAGAGTGGAATTGAATGCAGCGACGAGAGCGAGTCAGAATATATTTTAACAGGGGGGCTCAATTCCTCCGCCTTCCTAGTTGCCTCCAGAAGGGCCTGCATCTCTGCCTGGAACAAGGATGCCTCTGCGTTGAGTTTGTGTGCCCACCTGTTGGTAACGGTGCTACCCTCTGTGACGACGTAGGCTGCCGCGGTGCCATCATTTGCCTTTGAGCCGTCTGTGTATATTGCGCTCGGAGTCAGCTGCTGGTCCTGATGTAAGCATATCTGCCCGTCCCGCACCTCTGTGGCTGGGTGGGTAGGCCATCTAACCTCTCCCTGCTCTATTTGTACAGGCCCTATGAGCTTGCCGTTGGTTGAGATAGAGCGGTTGAGCCTCGTCAGCAATACTACTCTCGCCTCGTACTCGATCCAGAGCCCTAGGGGGGGGGGGGGAGTCCCATAATCACCTGTAGGGCGTTTGTGGGCGCTGTGCAGTACGCCTTGGTGATATACAGGAGGAAGTGTTCTGGTGCAAACAACGAAAGGTAATATTTTCTACACACGGAGGTTTAGAGTTCTTAACGGCACCAATGTGATGATTGGTTTTGTAATGGTGTTTTAGTTACCACTCTATTTTTAAAATGAAAATCACTGTTTGAAAGAAAACATCAATTATGTTGTGGTGAAAAGTTACTGAGTGCTATTTAAACTGACAGTACCCCAAAATTAAAGAAAACTTTTGGCCTGGTGATCATATTAGTTGGGAGTACTATGAGTTGTTACCGCTCCCGCAACAACCCTTTGTGTGTCGGTGAGTAATTCTCCTGAATAAAATATGATTGATTGATTGATGACCGCTCACGCCCAGAGCTGGTGTGCAAGACAACTTCCTCTCAAATATGAAATAAAGCACTACAACCCTAACAAGTAAGTCACAAAAAAAACAAAAGGAAATGTGTCAACACACAGAGGTTAGAGGTTTAAGTTACTTAAGGTTATTTAATTTTTTTTTAAATTCATATTTTCATTGTTTCACAAGATTAGACACACAAAAAAAAAGTATTTTCAACATCAAAAGTGTTTCATCTATAAGAAAAAAAATCAAAACATAAACAAAATTTCAGTCCTTCTCAAAACCAAACATATTCATAAGATAAACGCAAAAAAAAAAATATCTGAGACCTTAATTTTTTTCTTTGGTATTAACGCAACATATTTGGGTGCCTAAAAACTATCGATTTGCCTGACCTCTCGAAATACAAAATTGAAAAAGGAAAACTCTACTCACATTCTCCCACGCTGGTTACATCATCTTAGTATCTTTGAAAAGTAGACTTTCTGAAGGGACAGACAGTTCCTGACAGTTCATTTATTTGAACCTATTATAGTCACCAAAACCTTCCTCGATGACGACGGACTGCTTGGCCACCAGACACTTGACTTGAAAGATTAATGTCCTCTGTACCATCCTTGGACTGGACTGCAAGAGACTGCTGCTGGGCTTCATCTTTTTGGCATGACTGTTAGTTGCTCCTTGGTTCCTCGCATTAAGTACGAAGGTGTAACAGCCGGTGAACCTTCCTCCTGGATCAGCTGGGAGCAACTGATATGACGAAATGACTGTGCATACTGGCTCGGTATGTAGTTTTTATATATATATATATATATATATATATATAATTTTTTTTTTTTTTTAACTTACATCTTCAAGAAATCCTTCCTATGTTATGGCTTTTGGCAGTTCTAAATTAAATGGGGTTTGAGTGACTTGGGACTATAAGTTTCGGGAGGGGGGGGGGGACTTTTATTCGCGAGCGACCTACACTTTACCATGCAACTGATCCCGATGAACTGCACGCCTCTCAAGTTTTCCAGTGATAAAATGAAAACTCAGTGATGGGCGGGGCTTGAGAAAGCGCACCCTCTAATTCCTCGCGTAAACTGTGCCATCAAAAATTTTATCCAATTGTATCACAACCAAAACTAAAACATGAAACCAAAAGAAAAACACCACAGGGTCGATTTGAATAAAACGAAAGGGCTAAAACAAAGATTTTAACGACAACAATAATTTTCAATATAAGATTTCCGGATCAAATGCATAAATATTCATCAAAATCAAAAAACATTAACATCATTGTGTGGAAAACAAATTAGCTTTCCAACGATATGCAACATCATATATAAATATTCTTGTTTCGTGACATGCCGAAAAATTTAAATCTAGACAAAGGAAATTCTTAAAAAAATAAATATTCAACACTTTCTCGATGACAGAGAACAATTTCAATCATATAACATTATTTCAAAGTTTCTCTCCCTCACAACACAAGTTTGTTTTTTTTTATTTAAGCATTGGAAACAGTGGAGAGAAAAGAGAAAAAAAATTTAATTTTAAAATTGAAAGACTCACAAGGTATCAAAATTATTTAACTCTTGATTAACAAAATGTTTGTTTCCCTTATTTAAAAAAAAACATCGACTCAGAATAAGCAAAAGGCGAAAAATCGGCTTTACAAGTATAAAAAAAAATTCAACAAGTTACGAACAGTGTGAGAGGAAGAAAAAAAAAGAAAAGGCATCTTATCTTCCTTTTACATGTACGGGAAGCATTCGCGTTCGTATGGAAATAAGAAAACTGACTCATCAATATGACGATATCTTTGATTATCAGTGAATCATTAGGTGTGTCTCTCTCACAAAGGAAAGAATATATTATTTAAAAGAACACACATTTTCTCGCTCAATTTAACTCGGAATTTTCCAAAATTTTACAGGAAGAATCAGAAAAATTCAAGGAATTTGTTGTTGAGCTCAAAAGATTGAGATTTCAAAGCAGAGCATTTAATATTCAGGATTTCCCGACAAACACATACAGTGTGATGCATAAAGAGTGTGTGTTCACTCTACACAAACGATTGGTGGTTCAGATCTTGGAGGTTTTAGAATATCGGACGGAATGATAACAGAAGAAAAAAATATGCAACCACAAGACTCATCTCAGCTTTCCACAATAAAATAAAGACAGAAGCTCAATAATTATTTACACGGTAAACACAATTATCTCAACATTTAGCAAATTACACTTATTTGACATGACTGTTCTAGGTTAAAAATGTCAGGCTTATTTGTCAAAGGGGGGGGGGGGGAAGTGTTCTACTTTTCCCACCGTGACAGAGACGCCATAGCTCATTTGCTGGCTCCACGTCGAAGAGGTTGAAATCTTCCTCCTCGTCTCTCTTTTCGCTTCCCAGCGATGACCAGCTTGCTCTTAGATTCAGGGATACCCTGGATCCTTGTGTATCCTGTTCCCACAATGTTCTGATTTCATAGCTGCCAACTTTTGAAAATGAAAATTCGGGAGATTTTCGCGTAAACCCGTATTTTATGCTTAAACCATTCCCTAATAAATACAATAGGGATTTTTCCGAATAAAATAGGGATTTTACAAACATAAAAGTTAACGCGTAGGGAATGAAATCCCTACTCAAAAACTGAAGTCAAATTAAAATAGGGATTTTACACACATGAAAGTTGATCCCTTGGTAATAAAATTCCTATGCGAAAAACAAGTGAAATTAGAGGCCAAAACTTCAATGATGTAAAAATAAATATTGTGTTCAATCAGAAATGCTGTGAATAAACATTCTGCGCGAATGACCCCAAAATCATCGAAAGATGAAGGAAAAAACCGTCAATTTTTGAAGAACACTGGCTTTTTGTGGCACTTGCTTGATTTTTTTTTTTTTCATTTCACGAGTGACGATGGCAGTCTTTCCATGACCAATGTTTATGTCTGTAACACAACTTGTACAAAAAGGAAAAATCTGCCCTCTTCTGGAACGTTTGATGAAAGGAAATTCATCGGAATAAGTATCTTTAAAATTGATTAAATATGTTTTGTTTATCAGTATTCATGTTTTGTTATATCGCACGTACGTAACTCCAGCAAAAGAAATTTTGACCATATGCGCGTCACTATAATCTTCAGGACTATTGGCCACTAAGCCATTTCCCTGTGCGATAAGACAAACAACTTTCTTGTTACCATCAGAGGGTTTGTAAAACTTCCTTAATAAGGTAATTTCCCCATTTACGAAGTGAGACGTCATTTTGAAAGGGGAAAAAAAAGTCTTCATGCCCCACAAGAAATTCCTTAGGGATTGTTTTCATGAGTGGGGATTTTTTTTTATTGAAGTAGGGAATGTTTAGGGACAATTACAGATTTTTTTAAAAATTCGGGAGATTTAAGAACTTTTCGGGAGGTCGAGCGATGAAGCTAAAATTCGGGAGACTTGGCAGCTATGTGATTTCTATGTTCTGGGACCTTCGTTGTCTCCTGTCGCTCTTTGTCTTTTATTCCCATTCCATTGTCCGAGGTTGAGGAGGATGCTGTAGATTCATAGGAAGTTGAAAGTTCATTTTCCCTTTCGCTATTTGTTCCGGGATGCCACCTCAGAATCCTGGATTTCTTTGCCTTTCTGTTGTCTTCATCTTGAGTCACGCTTGAATGGTTCTGCAGGCTCTGGGTTTTCCACTTCATTTGGAAAAGGGTCCCCTTTTTGTTTTCTGCCCTTGCTGTTTTGGGGGTTTCCGTGAGACTCTTACTGAATTTGCTGGTATTCCGCATCGTCTTGCTTGCTGGTACCGGTTGTGTAGCCTGTCCATAGCTTCGGCTTAAGAAGGATTGCTTTAATTCTTCAGTTGGTGCCCTTTGGATCTAGAGTTGGTTAGCCTGACTTTTGGATGCTCTGTGCAAGTTGCCCTGTATTGACAGTATGAGGGTGCCGGGATTTCGTTTGTGTTGATGTCCCTTATTTTCAGTGAACTGAAGTCGGGACGTTGAACGTGCTGGATGTCCTGTATTCCGGTTCGATGCAATGAACTCCGGGCCTCTGTACTGGGTGTTCACCCCAATATTTTATGGTGTTCGATTGGTATTGTGGGCTGAAATATCCTGTATTTCAAAGAAAAATTTATTATTCCTGAAAAAGATCTTTTAGTGTTGTGTTTTTCTCTGAAGTTGGGTTGTCAGTTTTGTCAGCTGGTACTGTGTCCCGTATTTTATTCTGCACCAAAAAAAAGGTCACTAAAAATCGCCAATCTCTGGATTATAGCCTACAGCACCTGTTAAGCTACATGTTTATAGAACTAAAACTCCTTCCAAATATTGACATTCGCAACATGAATTTCACTTATCTTAATCAAAAATCCAAACATCATTAGCAACAGTGATGGTAACTCGTGGGAAAAATTGACCAAAATTGGTCCACATGGGAAATTTCTTGGTGTTTGTGGAAATTTTGAGAGGTCATCAAACAAAAGCATTTTTGCTGAAAAAATATATAAATGCAAAACAATGCTTTTCTAGTGACTACATATTTCCACCGATAGATGGCAGCACAAATTTCGGAATGTGTGGGGAAAAATTTAGTCAAAGGGGAAATATTGCTTGACAAGGTTACCATCATTGATTATTATTCCTGAGAAAGATCTTTTAGTGTTGTGTTTTTCTCTGAAGTTGGGTTGTCAGTTTTGTCAGCTGGTATGCCCGTATTTTATTCTGCTCGTAGATTGTTTGATTTTCAACCTCACAGCAAAATTTGTGGCCTGGCAGGCGAGGTGAAGCTATAGGAGTCCTCTACTAGCGTGTGGATGCGTCCAGTATGCTTTTCCGGTGAAAGAAAAATTTTTTGATCGAGACAAATGGTCACTCCATACCCTCTGTGTTACGATCCGTGACATCTTATGTTTTCTTTTTCCCCTATTCAGTTATCTGATGGATCTGTTGTCCCCCCTGCCTGTTCCTCCCACAGTCAGTCTCTTCTCAATACAGATGGCTTGGCTCTATTATCCTCTCTGTGGGGGTCCTTCGTGGCTGTCGTCAACAATCCCTCAGGAGGTGAACAAAATGGTGCAATTAGAGAAAATTTTTAAGTGCTCTATTTAATTAGCCATTAGTGCAAATCGATTTCTGTTTTCGGATTTGGGTATTTCTCAGTCTCCCGAGTACAATGATACCACACACTAGTATAGTACTTCCATTAGCTTCAGAAATACAAAAAATCGGGCAGCAGCCATTTTACTATTTAAAAACTATGACCTTTTTGTCATTGTTAATATAAATTTTATCAGGGCTCTGCCGCTGAAATATGATTCTGGAACCTGACAAATTCTTGAATATTGTGCAATTTAACCGAATTGTTTGTAATTCAGTTTCAAGCGTCGCTGTTCATACTATCGTTCCATCAGAATACAGCTCACCTATGCAAAAATTTATAAATATACAACATAAACAATATTTTCTTCTTTCCTGAAAAACATATAATATTTCACTCCTAACTGCTGCTGCCCCAGTGTGTCTGTCCACACTATTTGTGTGGCGAAAGCGACAATTGAAAGAAAGCAGCTACTATTTGTAGCTCGAAGAGAAGGGTGGTAGTATTTAGCCGCAATATGCCTCAAAATTTCCAAATTACACAATAAATGCTACGTTGGTGACCCCTGGTATTCTTCAAGAGATACGACTATGCTTCAGGGCACAATTACGAGGGAATTACAGGCTCTTCGGGCCTCGGCACGCCAGATACAAAAGGCGGTAGATGAAAACAAATAAAGATATAATTAAGGGCGGCTAAATACTTAATTAAACTTTCTTACCGTGATCCGGGCTGTTTGCTGAAAAAGAAACACACATTATGAGACACATTATTCCAAAATCCAGCAGGATTAGCGTCGCCTCTTTAAAAAAGAAATTCATACGAAGAAAAAGGGAAATTTCCTATTGCGGGAGCTGCACAAAACATCATTTATTTTTATCCAGTTTTATTTTTTAAGCAATCCAGAGCTTATTTTTTTTTTATACCATTTGTTTTTATTGTTTTCTATGCTGGCGATTTTTTTTTCTGGCGCATGTAGTGTCTGGCGGCTTTTTCTCGGGCCATCTGACATATTTGGGGCTGGAAAAAAAAGTCGCCAAAAATCGCCAACCTGTCCCTTATACCAAAGCTGTTCCCCAATCTCTGGATTATAAAGCACCTGTTAAGCTACATGTTTATAGAACTAAAACTCCTTCCAGATATTGATATTCGCAACATGAGAATTTCACTTATCTTAATCAAAAGTCCCAAACATCATTAGCAGCATTGATGGTAACTCGTGGGAAAAATTGACCAAAATTGGTCCACATGGGAAATTTCTTGGTGTTTGTGGAAATTTTGAGAGGTCATCAAACAAAAGCATTTTTGCTGAAAAAATATATAAATGCAAAACAATGCTTTCCTAGTGACTACATATTTCCACCGATAGATGGCAGCACAAATTTCGGAATGTGTGGGGAAAAATTTAGTCAAAGGGGAAATTTTGCTTGACGAGGTTACCATCACTGATTAGCAGACAGGCAATCACACCTTGATTATTAATTTGAGATAATTGTCTTTTCTAATTCTGTACAACGCAAAGAATCCGATTGTCGTTGGCCGAATGAACGTTGTCCCAAGAATGTATGAATCTATACAAGGGCGTAGGCGTACCCAGGATCTGAACTAGAGGGGGGAAAACTCATGATACTAAATTAATACGTCTGTGTTGTGTGATAATTATTACACTTTAATTAAGTTCAAATAGGGTTAAGCTTACCATCAAATCCTTAAAATGGACACTGTGCATTGAAGCAGCTGCATCGATGAAAGTCTCTGATGAACGTAGATCTGAAGCACAATTTGAAGGAACACTATTTTAAAAAAAATAAACGATCAATAAACACTGAAAAACTACAACACTCACGATCTTCTTCTTTAATTATACAGGGCTTTACGCCTAACACGCACGATAACGCACTTGAAAGTACCGCCATTTTTGAAATCCAACGGAATCCCGCGAAAAATTTGACTTGACTCGACTCAGGGCTTCATCAACAAATTTGAATAAATCCGTTCATTAGAAACCAGCTCTTCAAAACGGATCTCTTTATCTTCTTCTTCAATTATACAGGGCTTTATGCCTTCGGGCCATCCCCTGTTAGAGAAAGAACATTCCACAAGAGCATAGAATATGTTATAAAAATATACTAACGAAAGATCTGTCATCAATCACAGAACACATAGGAATTCCAGCAATTTCCATTCTTCCCTCTTCTTCAGAAGGGTATGAAAAAAAAAAAAAACACACAAACCAGACGAAACAAACGCAGATGGAGATGTTATATGAGATAGAGAAAAAGTCTTCAGGCTTAGGGGACGATGCTAAGCCGCTTTAAAATGATATGATGACATGGAGTCCCTGGATGAGTGTGTGGTAACAAAAATGAAACCAAACAACCAAGGCAGAAAAGGACAAAAACCAAACGAGAGAAAGAAAGAGGGGGAGAGAAAAAAAAATAACTAAAAACTCACGAAAAACGTTGACTAAGGGTAACAAACCTCTCAAAGCTACAGATAATGTTCTCAGGTCTGCCTGAACAGAACTCGGACCAACACCTAACTGGTGGAGAAAGAGAATTAAAAGTTGAGAACCGAACCTGGGAGAACCTAATACAAGAAAACAAAAAATGAGAGGAAGTTTCAGGAATCTTGCATTGTAGACAGAGAGGGTTAGCCATTTTCCTAATACGATGTAGGTATTCGTTCAAGGGAGCTCTATTGCAAATGAGTTTGTAAAATAAACATTCCAACCTTCTATTCGAAAACAAAGGGGAGAAGTTCTGGCAGCAGTTATAGAAGGAGCTAAACTCAGGAATAGATAAGAAAAGAGCATTGCGAATATTTTCCTTGAACTAGCGATAGTAAAGAGAACGAATGTCCTCCACATAAAGGCTAGAAGGTAGAAGATCAACAGTAGAAGAAGCTACAGTACGAACATGATTGTCAATAGTTTCATTAATGGCAATGTCCGAATGACTTGGGACCCAAATTAGTGATATGCTGTTAACCAAAGAACTAGTATGAACCAGTTGAGCATACAGGAGATGAGTCACCGTAGATGAATGAATAGAGAAATTGTCGAGAGCCATGATGACTGATTTGGAATCCGTAAATATGAATATTGGAGAATTAGACGATTGAATGAAGGATCTGAGACCTAAAGTAATAGCAAGGGCCTCCGCAGCGAAAACTGAGGAGTCTTTATTAATGAACCAAGACTTGATAACTTAAGTAACCAAACAGAAAGCTTCACAAACCACTTGAGATGATTTAGACGCATCTGTAGCAATTACATGAGCATTCAGCGGCAGAGACTCAATGTACTCTTGGAATATTGTTTGATAAGGGATGGTAGACTTAGTTTTTTGAAAATTAAGACCCTCCGATATGAAATAGATATTTGAGGGTATCCACGGCCAAAAGGAATAAATTGGACGCAACATGGACCTATGGGAAAAACCAATGGTATTATTGAACTGTGATATTTTCCTAGCCAAAGATGGAGAGAGGCGACAAAAACCCGAATCCATATGGTTAGAGTGACCCTGCGCGGGAGAGGCTGTGGCAGAAATACAAGATAACCCAATTCTGAAGAGAATAGAATCCTGAAAGGAGGGTAGGGCGAGAATGGTTCTGAGTTTATCTATGCGAATTGTCGTAGGGAGGCCTAAATTAGATCTCATCGAGGAGTTATAGATGGTGTTTATCTTGGTGAGAGAAGATTTGGCTGCATTGAACCAAGCCACAGCTCCGTAACCAATGGTACCTCCAATGATGCTCATTAGCACAGGTTTGAGGAACTTGCAAGGAATATTTCTTGAGGAGTGAGAGATGGAGCGACAAATGTTTAAAGATAGAGTGCCCTTAGAACGCAGAGATGATAATTGTTTTTTCCAGGTGAGAGTACAATCCAGATGAACACCTAGAACTTTCAAGTACGGATCAAACGGAATGGATTCACCATTAATGCTGAAAGAAGGAAAGTATGGAGGTCGTCTCCGTGAAAAAATAGAAAAGCGAGATTTGGATAGAGAGATGCACAAGCCACTATTTTCAGCCCATCTGAGAATGTTAGGCAAGGTGTTCATCAATCTGGACTCAGCATACTTCCCATCTAACGCATTCATCTGAAGAAAAATATCATCAGCATACATAAAAAAATTAATGTCAGAATTAATATATGAGATTGTATCTAATGTGAACAGAGTGAAAAGTACGGGGGAGAGGGTAGAACCCTGTAAAAGACCGCAGTTGGGAGCAAAAGCACCAGATCTGGAACCCCTCCAATGAATAACATGTTTACGGTTCGAGAGATAATTAAAGAGCCAAGTTAAACATTTACCATGAAAGCCCAAGCGGGCTAATTTGGCAATGAGCAAATCATGCCTCACAGAATCATAAGCAGCTCTCAAATCTAGAGCAATAATGTAGCTAGTATAGCCCCTTTGGAGGGCATATGAAATGGAGAACACCATATCTTTCATGCAAACCTCAGCACCAGTTTTTGGTCGAAAACCATAAAAGTTTTTTGGAAAGAGCTCAAATCGTAATGCAATCCAGGTGATCCTAAAAAGAATGATTCTCTCAAAGATTTTGCTAATAGTGTTTATAAGGGTCAGAGGACGAAAGTTCTTCGGATCAGTTGTTGGTTTTCCTGACTTGGGAATAAAAATAATACGTCCTTCTTTAAAAGACGGCGGCACCAGCGATGAAGACCAAAGGGTATTAAAAGCATTCAGAAATTCAATCCCCTTATTTGGAAGGAGTTTATACACCTTCAATGGAACACCATCTGGACCAGGGGTCGTTGAACGACCAGAACAAATGGCTCTACGAATTTCCGTGGGAGTGAACGGTGCATCCATCTGAGCCTGGAACTCACGAGGAGGACCATAAAAAGTAACGGTGTGAGATCGGCCAGGTGAAGAGAAGTGGTTAAATTTTAAAAGTTGGATCTGTACGAGAGGATCGACATAATAGCAATCTTGAAAATATGCCGGGAATCATCCCAAGTTTTCGCCACGATATAACGGTGTCTACGCAAGACAGAAAAAAGAACTGAGGGCTGAGTAAAAGGATGAAGTTCTTGAGCCAGAGTCTTCAATCGTAGAATGCAAAGGTGGCGACGAAAAACAGAAGCTAATTTTTTATATTTAATCCAGTTGTCCTGAGAGGGCACACGGCGAAATAAGCGGAAAGCCCGTTTTTTTTCGATAAGAGCAATACGCCCTTCTTTATCCAACTTAAGCCAAGGTTGTTTCTTCCGGTACACAGAGTACCTAGCTGAGTTAACAATGGAAACAACATGATTGTAAATATTGTCGAAATCGTTAGTAGCGGGGATGACAGAGAGACCTGCCATTACCGCTGACCATTTAATGTAACGGAATTCCTGAGATATGAATTGTTTATTCAAAGAGACGGAAATTTTAATTGGCAAATGATCACTATTGAATAAGGATTCACAGGGAGTCCAGATAATATATCTATAAAGACCTGGACTACAGAAACATAAGTCGATATAAGATTGTGAGTCCTTGCTATAAAAGGTGGGGCAAAATGGAGGAACTAGA
The DNA here is from genome assembly GCF_987345545.1 of Pholcus phalangioides. Taxonomy (NCBI): domain Eukaryota; kingdom Metazoa; phylum Arthropoda; class Arachnida; order Araneae; family Pholcidae; genus Pholcus; species Pholcus phalangioides. Next base: position 10,873,025 of record NW_028301600.1, read on the forward strand.
CAAAGGTTATGATTAAGATACCAATTAAATAACATAGTACCTGCAGGAGATACAATATGTCCTCCCCAGTTTGGATGATGACTGTTGGAATCTCCGATTATGATGAAATTCCCAGAGATGTATGAGAAAATATTGTCAATAGCAGCGATATTGAAAACACCTGGAGGACGATAAAAATTAGCAACATACATAGAAAAATTATTTAGAAAAACTTGAACAATCATAATTTCAAAAAAGGGGTCAGAAATTTTCCATATCAAAGATGAGGAAAGAGATGAATTCACCGCGGTCACTAAACCACCACCTGGGAGAAGTCGATCATTTCTAAAAATCTGAAAACCAGCAAGAAAAAAATGGTCCTTCGGTTCCAGAAAAGTCTCCTGTAAACATATCATAGTTTAAACAAAAATTTCTGATAAAGGTTGATTTGGACTTGATGCCTCGGACATTCCCTTGAAGAATTCTAAAATTCATATTATTCATAGTTTTTTTTTTGGAAAGGATTAACTAGAAAAATATATTGAACTGAAGAGAGGGAAAAAGCATCAAATTCACAGAAAAATAAAAATAAAAAAATAAAAAAAAAACACTTACTTTTTGAGAAAGAAAAAGGAAATATCAAGCGAGAAAAACACAATAGGAAAGGGAGGGGGAAAAAAACCAAACCAAACTCGATTTGATCACAAAAATAAGAATACTGAACTCTTGTCAGCTCTAAATGAGGTAAAGAAAAACCATTATCAAACTCGATAACAGAGAGAAAGGAAAAAAGATCAAGCGAGGAACAAACTTTAAGCGAGAGGGGGAAAAAAAGGGGGAGGAGAGACAAAAACGAAATTAAGTGAAAACTAGGTTCCAACATTTGAGGCCGAGTCATTTTTCAGTCTCTAACGGCCGTATTCACCAACACAGTTTCAACTGCAATCGCAGGTGGAAAGATTGAACATCGAAACGGATTGGTTAAATTAAGGATTTTAACCAATCCGTGTCGTTCGCTGATCGTTTAACCTGCGATTGCAGTTGAAACTGTGTTGGTGAAAACGGCCCTTAGCTAATTGTCTTTGTTTAACCCTTTCCGCAGGAGAAGTATAGAAAATATTCGATTCAGGATCTTGAGAAAAGTCACTATCGTCATTATGCTCAGGGGGCAAAGGTTGATTGAAGATAGCAGTCGAAGGACCAGAAGTGTCCATATTCACATTCGAATTAAGTGGCGGTATTATATTCACCTTATGTACAGCTAGGTTAACCGAATTGACTATTTCGGGAATAAGCGCTCTAATAGAGTCATTCAGCGATTCCTGAAGACTTATTTTCAGATCTTTAAGCACAATTTCTTTGATGGCAGATACTTCCGCTTGGACCAGGGAACTGATCTCAGCCTTGAGAGCACTGAAGTCAGATGACATGGAAATGCTGGTCCGAGCAGCATATGAAGAGGAATTCATTTTACATCTTTCTCGAGCGATGTTTATTGGAACATGATGTTCGGCTTTATAGTGATATGCTTTTGACTCCAAGACATAAGCAGGGCACTGACGGTCACAGGCAAGATGAGTGGAAGCCTTACAGTTAATGCAGGAGATAGGGTTTTGGCAGGTTTCGTGGTTATGATTTTGGCCGCATCGTTTGCAGATCTGAGATGATACTCTACAAAACTTTGAGCGGTGAAAGAAGCTCCAGCAGCGAAGGCATTGATTAGGACGCTCAATAAATTTACGTGGCCGAAATATCAAGAACCATAACTTTATTTCCGGCGGAATGTTCCTACCAAGAATCGTAACCAGAACAGTTTGTAAGGGAATTCTTTCTTTTATAAATCTTCGAATACCGATGACCTGTAACCCCTCCGATTGCAGTTCTTCCGCAATTTCCACTACTGCAATATCACACGGAATATTTAGCAGAAATTTGGAGGTAATCGAATCCTTCAAAAGGACCGTTTTAACGGGAATGCTCAAAATCTTTTCTATTTTTTTTATCTCTTTCGCAGTGTGAATATTTTCCGTAGAGATTAACAGCTCACTTGAGCGTGTGAATCGAATCTCCGAGATGTGTTTAGGATCCGAGATTTTTGAGCAAATATCCTTTTTCAGTAACAAAGGCCTGGATCTGGGAATAATTTCTGCACCCGAAAACCTCACCAAAACCGTCCATGATGTCTTCATCAGTTAATGGCGTATTCCAATTATGAATTGTAGACGAGACTTTGTCTGCACTGCCCGCTGGCTGTGTATCTATTTGAACAGCCATAGCTGCACATTTGAAGGAGTCAAACTAGACCCCGGAAACGGGCAAAGCCCTAACCAAGAGCCTTGATCCTTCACTTCAGGAAATTAAATAAAATTACTACTTCGAATTCGATAAATAAAGAAAACTGTACTTAAAGAGGGAATAACTAGTAAAAAATTAAATAAAGGGTAAGGCACAAACGCAGAACGAGAGGGTCGTAACACCAACCACGCGCCGTCAACATCCGACTTCAGGATCTCTTTATGATTGCTTTATTAGCTGCAAATAAATATTTATGTATCTAACTTATATAATGAAAAATTAGATGATGAATAATAATAATTATATAATGATAAATTTTGATGATTAAATTTTAAATAATTTCAAGGTTATTATTTTTCATCTTCGGTTCGGTTTTTTCGTTTCATTAATTGTGATCACATAATAGCGTTAACCATATTTATTCGAGAAAAATTGATGAAATTAACTTTCCGAATATGATAAAATACGGGAAATCGCAAGTTGTCACCAAAAATGATGCAAAAAGTTATGAAAGTTGCCAAAACTTAGAAAAGACCGATACCCCACATCGCGTTGACCATATTTATTTTCTCAAGAAAAATTGGAAAACGAAATTGCGGAAACCTCAAGTTGTCACCAAAAACTGATGATACAAGAAATTTGCCAAACATTGCTCAAAGAACCGAAAAAATGTGTACATCATAGGCAGGTTAACCATAATTGCTTGATAAAAATACGGGAAATTGGACTTCGAAGTAGGGGAAAATATGGAACATCGCATCACGAAAAATGATGCTAGAAGTAAGCAAAGTTGCCAACTCATGCTGAAATCACAGAAAAGTCGCCAATCGTGGGAAATGAATCTCAACTTGAAATTGCAGTGAATTAACATAAGAAACATGACAAATATGCGAGATGAATATTCTAATTTGTTGTCGTAATATATTTTCTGAGTTAAAGATAATTGGTTCGTTCAGCTGATTAATGCAATAAAGAATAAAAAGTCAAGTTTGCTTCTTTGAAAATATTCTAAAAACGGGGACATTTCTTCAAAAATTCGTGTCAGCCACAAAAATAGAAAAACTGGGACCATTCTTGGAAATAAGGGGTCATTCACGTATTACGTCAGCATCGATGGGGGAAGGGGTTTCGGATTTGCTGACTTTTGATGACAAGGGGGAGGGGAGAAGGGTTTGAAGGTTGCTTACGTCATCAACCACCCCTTTTTGAATATATGAAATATTTTAAGCTGCTGACGAAATTTTGCTGACAGGGGGGGGGGGAGAGTCAAAAATGGCTGAAAATCTGCTTACGTAATACTTGAATGGCCCCTAAGGGTTACCTTGATTATAGAGAAATGAAGCACTACAGCAAAGCACGATGGATTTAAAATAAACGAGATGAACACATATTCATATTTTTAGTTATAATTGTCTTAATATAATTAATAAGTTTGGAAAACAATTTTAAATTCTTTGATTTTTAGAGAATGAATGCATCGTTGGGTAAGTTTAGAGCAGTGGTGCGCAAACCGTGGGTCGGGATTCCCGATTCCCGGTCACGTGAATACAATGGTGGGGTCACGGGAGATTCTATAAAATAGAAACTTCTAAATAACCAATTCATTTTTATTTGAAGTTTGTCAAAACTATAAAGAAAACCTTTATTCAGCAGGGGTAATTGTGTCATACAATGTAGTTTTATCAAATGGTACTTAAAATCGTAATCGGTATATATATAGGCTCCGTGATGCCCAAATCACGAATGTGCATTGTCCTTGCAAAAATATGAACGTGGGAAATGACGTTTGAATGTTTACTCTACCCATGTTACTCTATCCGAAGTTGTCACCTGACGTCAATAAAAACGTTTTTTTTAAGTCATAAAATATCTCAGACATGACGTGATAAAATGGTCATTAGGTCCATTTTAGAAATATCAAAAATAACTTCAATAAAATGACCCCTTGCAAATAGTTGGACTTTCGGAACATAGATGGCGCCATTCGAAGAGACGGAACAAAAAAAATTTATAAAGCTGTATGCGCTACGCAGCTCGGATTCGAACCCAGACAATTGGAGGATGGTGCCTATGTATCTCACGCCATGCCTCTACCGATGAGTACCCAATGGGGGGGGGGTGTTACTTTATAAATATTTCACAAGTATTGATTACTTGTATTGCAATTTCCGTTAAGTAATCTCGAGTATCCGATGGCACTTATTTTTTCGTTTCCTTTTATTTTTTTTTATTCTTCAAAAATATAATGATATAATTATAAATATAATTATTTGCGTTAATTATAATTATCAAAAAGAAGAAGATTTTAAAATTCATTCTTTTAGTTCAATGTACACGTCAAAGAATTCGTTGCATCTTTTTCAATTGTTGACAGATTCACAGATCCTCTGATCTTCCATAAAAAACATGATATGGGTGCAATTATAATTTATATAACGTGTTGATAAATTTATATGAACAATTACTCATTGAAAAATTTTGCATTTCCATTCAAAACAAAATCGCAATTAAAAGTACTTCATTTATCTTGTGACAACCAGTAACGAATTTGCCTAGGGTAATTTTGAAACACCCTCTGAAGGTTCATTGACAAACATTTTGGATAATTTTGATATTTTCATCCGGAACAGAATTTTTCAGTTGGAAAGAAATTCGTAATTTTTATGATGCAAAATCATTTACGCCATAAAAAATCACGTCATTTAATGACCTTCATGGCTAATAAGGTCATGAAATGACCTGATATTTCATTAATGTCATCAAGAATCACGTTATTTCCTGACCTTTACTGTTCGTAGTCATTAAATGACTGAAATGGCGTGATTTTTTTTTGACTGACGTCATTCAGAGAAAATGACCAAATTTTCACGTCATATTTGACGTCAGGCGACTACTTGGGCTGATTTTCATGTATTTTCAACGAAGTCAACTTGAATTTTATTCTTCAAATCAACGAATAAAATTATCTCTCCCCAACTCAAAAATTACATTACGATACTTACGACTACAAATAAGAATATTTATTTCACATATTTGTCATGCTTTTTTTAATTCACTGCAGGTTGAGAAGTGGTGCTTCATTTTCCTCGATTAGAGACTTTTCTGTGATTATAGTGTAAATTGGAGACTTTGACTACTTTCTGCATCATTTTTGGCGATAATTGGCATGTCCCGTATTTTTCAGTATTTCGAAGCTCAATTTCACTTATTTTTCTTGAGCAAATGTGGTCAGCTCAGGTAAGTTGGCTTCGTCAACAGAAAAATCGGGTGACTTTCGTGAAACGTACCGTATTTTTTCGTATCCAAGAACTCTTAAAATACTCAATGATCATGAGGTCAACCGAATTTACGATTTAAAAAAATATCCTGTTTTTTTTCGTTTTTGCATCAAATTTACTTAAATTCGTTATCTTTACTCCTGTAAACGTGGAATGAAAATCGCTGTTTTTTCAAACTAATCATGAATCGAAGTTCTAGCCGTCTAGGATACCAATTGTTTGTTTGCGTTTGCAGTCGCATGTTGATGTGCTGAGTAATTCGTAGTAGCGAAAGCATACAAACTCTTTAACTTATTCATGTTTTTATTTCCTTAATCAAACATTACCTTTTCATCTAGTTATTTAGAAATAATTTTAGAGCCTATGTTTCGGTGGTCATGGCTCGCCATAGAAATGTTCGTGGAATGGATCTTGATGAAGGTAATGAAATAAATGGGAATTTTTTTTTCTTATTTATATGAATTATCCGAGATAATTTAGACCGGACCTACTTTGGATAACCGAAACTACGAATAATACGGACCTCACAGAATTTCTGGGTTAAATAAAAGTGATAAAGCCGTTTGAATGTCGAATATTACTTTGCTTTAAAATTACTTTAAACGTTATTTTCAATAAAAAGGATGAAATGAAAAAAGGTAAAAAGTTTCATAAACAACTTAAATGTAGTTACAGTTTACAAGATTTCTAAGATTGTTGCATACAGTACAGTAGTGTCGTGATAATTTGAAAGTTCGAGGTTCCAGATAATCTTAGGTGTGAAATTTTTCTTTAAAACCTCTTTTTTCTGCCAAGAACACAGTTTTCCCCATTTTCCTATGAATGTGAGTAATTTCAGTTTCATGTGGTTTTTGTCCCTAGGCTGAAGTCTTTTGGCAAACGTAGGCTACAGACCCTTCCATAGTGAATTTACAGATGTTAATGAATAATAATATTCATATTGGTCCCCAAAGGAGTTCCTTTCAATTTCCTCCCTTATGAAAAGCATTCGTCTTGGCAACACTAATCTCTAATGAGTTTAGCCGTTGAATTAAGAACAAAACAAATAATAGTATGTGTGAATATGTTGGTCCAAAGAAAACAATGTAAATAATTATATTTCATGAAATAAAAGTTCCTGTTTAATGTTAACTTCAGTTAGAATGTCCATTTCTTCATATAAGTGAATGTCACTTGTAGCACCCCCAAATTCTAAAAGTTGTTTTCTATTATTTTTTTAGTGTTTCTAGTTATCTGACTTGGTTTTGGTTCTGTTCACCCTAAATTTTCAAGACTAGTATTTTAAAAACATTTAAAAAGGAAGTCTTTCAATTCCATTTGTTATTGCACATATTAAAATGCTTCAGCAGTGCTGGCTCGTCCCAAAAAACTCTAGGAGGGGCACAAAAATCATTATGCATAGTATCATGATACAGGCTGGGCCTGATTTCTACATGGGCTAGTGAAGCATTTGCTGTGGACCTTGTGACTTTTGAGTCCCAAAATTTTAACATAGCCGATATGCGGCCAACAACCAAGGTTTAAACCTAACAACCCGGAAGGGGACCCCCACTAGTTTCTGCTTTTCTCAAAGTCCACTGAAGTCAAAATCTAACAAATGTTAAAATTGGGTGTGGGTTATCTACTATTTTTGTTTATCAAATTATTTTTCACATCTGTACACTCAGGGCTTGATAAACTTTATCAAGCCCTGGATGTATGCCCGAGGTTTAAGAGTCTAAAAATGACATGAAATTTTCTGATTTCATAATTATGTGTCTTTATACATGAAAAAGGGTCATTAAGTCTCAAATCAGTCAAAAAAACGTTATTTAGGACTTTTGCTGGGAAAAAAACTTTTGACTCCTAAAAAACTTGTATGGTGCCTAAGGATAGAGAGCAATATAGGCATGTGTAGTGCTTTCAATGACATTTTTTGCGTCCGTTTTTAATAGAGAAAATGATATCAATGTACGGGTGTTGTATGAGGTAATAAAATCCTCAACGATATTCGAGTGGAAGACATGGAGATCCTAAATCTTCTAAAAAATGTATGTGTAAGCAAAGCACCAGGACCAGATGAGATCCCAGATGACATTCTCAGGGTCCTCAGGGAATGTGCTAATGAATTGTTGGGGCTAGTCGCACAGATTTACAGGAATAGTGTTGCTGAGGGTATATCGTCCCAAGGAATTGGAAGCTTGCTAAAGTTGTTCCGATATTTAAAAAGGGTAGTAGAGAAGCTGTGTCCAATTATCGTCCAGTGAGTTTGACAAGCTCCCTCTCGGAAATTTTGGAAATTACTATCAAGAGGCAATTGGTAAAGTGGATAGACGAGAATAATGTATTGTAAATAATTTGTGCAGTGAGCCTAACAATGTTGAAAATCGAATGTGGTTCATCATTTAGGTTCAGCAGTTGTAAGTGGCAATCATTTTTTTGCAAATTGTGAAAAATTCACAGTTGTCAGCATAGAGTAAATCAGTGGTCTTAAACCTTTTTTTCAAGTAATGAGCACTGCCTATGCCCATTATCAAATGAAGATCATAATTTATAGTAAGTTTGACATATTTGTGCCTGAAATTTACATAATTTTAATCCTTTATTGTAAATTTTACAGGGTGTTTAATAAACGCGTTTATCAAATGCTCCTAAGCATGAAATCGGACACAAGCATTGAGCACTCTTAGTACTTTGAGGAGCTCCATGGTGCTTGCGAACAACCGGTTAAAGATGACTGCAGTAGACTCTCAACAATCTGGCCGTGTACTAATATCCGGCCCATCAAGTAATTCAGCTTGTTTAGGCAGGTTTTCTTCGAGCTCACGAAAGAAAAACATGCCATTTCAATTCTGTACACAGAAATTTATATAATTTATAAGTGGGTTTTTTCAATTAACTTATTATTATCCGGCAATATCTGTAATCCGGCATACTCTGGTTTGATGTGCAGGGCTTCCCCCCCCCTCCTACTTTTCTGTAAAATGTCCTATTTCATTCTACTTTCTAGTTTATGTTTTACTTTTCCTATTTTTTAACCAAATCGTATCGTAAAAATTATTTTTGTAATTAATTTTAAGGGAATCATTGATATATTGCTAAATACTACAAATGTAGTAGATTGCAACAAATGATTCAGCCAAAGCAAAAATTGTATTGTTTTTTAGGTTATTTGGAGGCGTATTTGGACCATTTAGTTTATTAATTTTTCTTTTGCTTAGTTGACAAGAAGAGTATAAAAACAAGAGACATTAAAAACTTCTGTCTGGGTGGAAAAAATAATTTTGTATTTACTACTTTATGGTCTTGGACAGTAACTAGCATTCATCATTTAAAATTATGGTGCACATTTTGTGTATAGGTGAAACAATTTGCATAACAAACCAGTTGGATACATAGGCTTATTCTAGATTTAGTGATTCTGATGCTACTCTGTATTTTTAGGGCACACAGGGGCATAAACAAGTTGCAATGCTCAGCAAAGAGCTGGAAATGAAAGTATTTTATTTGTCAAAAATAATGATACTGGCAATGAACAGTGAAATGTGAACTTGACTTATTTACATTGAACCTTTTAATTTACATATTTTGCACTGTGCTTTTGAACGTGGTTTCGTTTTTAAAAAACTTGCATGTCTTCATAGTTTTCAGAATATCAGCTTTTCTTAAAGTTCATCACATGTATAAATAAAATTTTTACTTTTTGTTTTAAATTCATTATAATATTCAGGATAATTTTAAGCAATTGGAAATGATCTTTTATTAAACACTTTGTTTTTTAAATATATGTTGAAAAAATAATTTTTTTAATGTCATGATATCGTTCATCAAATTTAATAAATTGTTCAGTATATCGTATCATAATATGGTATTATATACAGTCAACTTGGTTAATTCAAAGTCAAAAGTCTCTGCAAAAAAGTTAACAAATTGTATAATTAATCTATCCTGTATCTGTAAAATGAATGCAAATTGCAAATTAATCAAATATTTCCATTGGGTAATTATTATCAATTATTAAAATTTAATATCAGTTATAAAACTGTTTCCCACATTTTAGTAGTTTATCATACCTGCTACATCGTTCTAAGAAACAGTTAGAATATGTTGACCATGCTCAAAACCTGATTTACAGAAATGGTTCATGATCATCAACGGCGAAACTGTTTCCCAAATTTTGCTTATCATTCTTTTGCTATCAAGTAAATATACTTTTAATGTAATATAATTTGAACTTTCCATACTCTTAATAACAATAAAAAGTTTCAGATTTTGAATAGTGCACCTTCATCCATAGGTTAAACAACATAATTCATATCAAGAGGTACATATTCTCGATGCACTCCAGCTGAATGATGTTAAAATGGGCATTAAATTACCAAAGAAATATAAAACACTGAAACAGATTTTAAGCTTAAAAATGATTGTATTGGTGTTTTTCTATACAATTCATATTTGAAATAGCTCACTCGTCATTTAAACACTGTTGTTAGATTCATTCAGTGCTGATAGCCTTTTTACGGAATTAGATCATGGAGTTTTGCCTGTTTTCGTACATTAACAGCAATTATTTTTTTAACTGAGTTACAATAAATGTAACACGAAAAGTAAATTAAATTCTGACATGCGTTTTAGCATACAAATTGTGCCATTTCCAAAGGAAGAAGTATTCAATTTTTGTCAAAAGTCTATCATATACAACATATATGTAAAAAACCCTTTATCGTCATGACTGGCTCTATACACGTTGCCCAGTGGACAGAATTTCAGCATGGCAGTTTGAACCAGAAGTCAAGATAAAAAAAAAGACATCTATAGCAGGGTTGGCAGGTTTTTGACTCATGTCAGTTTTTGACGGTTTAAACTGTCACGTCCAAAACTTCTGTCAAAAACCTCAAATACTGCTTTTCAACATATAAATTCCCATTGAAAATATGCACATTGATTGCATGTAATGCTTAAAGTGACTATGCTGCAATACATAATGTGTGATTTTAAAATAATCTCCCCCCCCCCCTACATAATTATTTTGGACAATTATATACATGTATATATACTTGTAAAATATAGAATTTGAGTAGAGCATAGCATAAAACTACGGAAGGATATGTAATGTATTCAAGATAGTTTCAACCTTCTAAAATTTCTTCAACTGTTTATTTATATATGAATATATATATATTTGCATATCAACATCTGCTCTACTTTTCTTTTTTACAACAGATACATGTTTAAAAAGTTCTTTCATGCTTGCTATATATAATGTTGATTTCTGTTATTACATTATCTAGACAATCCCAGATATTTAAAACAATATTATTATTGTACATAACATTAGAATATATATATCCAGCAATCAAAATACTAAATTATCCTAAAATAATTTTTCCCCTGAAAAATTAATTAGTTCATTATAAGTCAAAATTTTTCATTGTTACCACAGTTTCTATTCTTGGGTTACATTTGGTGGTATATTTTTAAATGATAAGTGTTTTTTTTTCCCTTCAAAAAGACCTTATAAAAGTAGCCTGAATATACATATTTTTTATATAAAGTATCTTAGTTACTTAAGTTACATTACAATATCAAAATTGCTAATTCTTACCACATTTTCTAACCTTGGGCTATGCATTCTGACGTTCTATTTTTAGAAAATTCATGAATGGGGATTGCATCACAGATCTAAATGTAGTGGTATATTATATATCTCATAGGGTTTTCTTTTTCTTTTTCCTTCACCAAGAAGCAGCAACAGTAGTGACTGCATTATTATGCTAGGGGCAGATGGTCTTATAATCCAATCAAGACACCAGCTGCCCTTAGAGGACAAAGACCAGTGTACTAGAGAAAAGTCCAACTTTGCTATTTATTGTTTGAATTGTAAAGTAGTGAGGATTAATATGGAAACCAATTTCAGAAATTTCATTTGATATTTTTTTATGTTTAGTGAAACCAATTTCTAAGAAATCATAAATATTTCGTCTATTATTAGTTTAAAATATAATGAATCGTGGTGGAAGGCCACAGCATATAGCCTGGCAAAATTTTGATAAAGTAGAGAAAAATGGAAAGATATATGCAAAATGCATTAATTGTGGAGTTATGCGATGTAATCGTGTGGACAGGATGAAGAGCCATATAGCTCAGTGTATTGGAAGGGACAATGATGTTAAACAAATACCTGATGTACAAAAAGCAACTACATCAACATCTACAGAGTCCACTGCTTCACAGCCTATTATTTTGTTGGAATCAACAGAACCTGAAATTTTCACTCAAAAAAAGAAGCAAAAAATTGATGACTTCATTGTGAAATCAAATTCTGCTACAACTAAAAAAATGGATTTATTAGTGGCAAAGTTTTTTTATGCCAATAATATCCCATTCAGTGTTGTTGAACATTCAAGTTTCAAAGATCTAGTTTCTGCTTTGCGACCTGGTTATAATACCCCAAGTAGAAAAGCTTTGGCTCAGTCATTGCTTGATGAAGTTACAAGAGAGGTTGAGAAAACTGTAAAAGACAATCTCAGTGGAAAAGCTGTAACTTTAATTGAAGATGGATGGAGCAATATTCATAACGATCCAGTCATAGCTACATGTATACATTCTGAAGGTAAATCCTATTTTCTTGAAGCTGTTGAGTGTGGTGCTATTATGAAAAATGCAGAGTACCACAAGCAAATAATTGACAATTCCATACGTTAGCCCATGATAAATATTCTTGTGAAGTAAAGGCAGTTGTAACTGATAATGCGAAAGTAATGGAGAAAGCCAGGCAACTTTCGCTTAATGAGATTGACCAAAATTTAATAGAATATGGGTGCTCTTCTCACTGGCTCAACTTACTCGGACAAGATCTAACACCTGAAGCTGTGCTCAAACAGGTGATTAAAATACAAAAATACATTAGAAATCATCATTTGCCTTCGGGATGGCTTAATGAACATATGGGGTCAATAAAACCCCAATTACCTGGTGATACTTGATGGAAGAGTACACTTACTTGTCTTGAAACATTTTTACACAATAGGCCATTTTTTCAGAAAATAGTAGAAGATTACGAAAATGGCATTGACAAAGGAATTGTTATTTTAATCAACAATTATAATTTATACAAACAGTGTAAAGATCTTTCATTCCAACTCAAGCCAATAAGTGTTGCATTGGATATTCGTCAAACAGATACAGCTACAATAGCTGACTCATGCCGTGTTTGGCTAAGCGTTCTCAAAGAAAATGCTCTTCAGCCTCACATTGAAAAGATACAAAACAGGATGAACCAGATTCTGAGACCATTTCATTATTTGGCATATAATTTGCACCCAAAATATAAAGGTGAAGGACTGACTGATGTGCAAAGTGATTTGGCTCGCACATGGGCAACAGAGAAAATTAACGGTTGTCTGCCATTGCTAATTTCATATGAAGCGGAAGAAACTCCTTTTCCACCTTCTTATTTCAGTGCAGCAGGAAGAATGACAAACCCTGTGATTTGGTGGAAAGGACTTTCTAAATGTAATGCTTTTTCAGCTGAGCCTGCATCTGAACTCATAAAACTAGCAATGCTTTTGCTGTCCAGTCCCACCAGCTCAGCCTCCATTGAACGAGTATTTTCTAACTTTGGATTTGTCCATTCAAAACTTAGAAATCGTTTAGGTGTAGAAAAATGCGCAAAATTAGTTACATGTTATCGGATGCTACGTGGTAAAAATGAACCATACTATTAATTATATATCTATTCTAGACATTTTGTACCTCAAATTCAAAATCGCAAATTATAATTAATATTTTGTTTCAATTTTAATAAATTAGTGTTTGAAAATGAAACATTGTAATATCAAAGTGCCTCATCAAGAAAAAAGCGTGTTTGTACATCACACCCTCTATGGTTCACGGATAGCGTGCGGAACCTTTATCTTGAAAAGAAAAGAGCATTCAGAGAGTATAAAAGTGGACGAGGTGACCTATCATTGTTTACTGATAAAAGAAGACTGTTGAAGAAAGCGATAAGGGATAGTAAAAAGCAAGTTGAATCTAGGTTGGCAGATAACATTGGCTCTGACCCAAAATCATTTTTTCGATACGTCAATAATGGATGTAAGGGGACAGTTGGCCCCCTCTCGATAGGAGGCTCAAAAGTAGAGAGCAATGTAGGCATGTGTAGTGCTTTCAATGACTTTTTCGCGTCGGTTTTTAATGGAGATAATGATATTCGATATACGGGTGTTGCATGGGGTAATAAAACGCTCAACGATATTCAAGTGGAAGACGTGGAGGTCCTAAATCTTCTAAGAAATGTATGTGCAAGCAAAGCACCAGGACCAGATGATATCTATCCCAGGGTTCTCAGGGAAGGGGCTAATGAATTGTTGGGGCCAGTCGCACAGATATACAGGAGTAGTGTTGCTGAGGGTATCGTCCCGAGAGATTGGAAACTGGCTAACGTTGTTCCGATATTTAAGAAGGGTAGTAGAGAAGTGGTGTCTAATTATCGTCCAGTGAGTTTGACGAGCTCCCTCTCGAAAATTTTGGAAATTATCATCAAAAGGCAGTTTGTGAAGTGGATAGACGAGAATAATGTATTGTCGGATAATCAGCATGGGTTCAGGAAGGGGAAGTCATGTGTAACTAACCTCCTTTGCTTCTATGATTACGTGACTAAGGCTTTGGGTAAGAGCAAAAATGTCGACATTGTTTACCTTGATTTCCAGAAGGCATTCGATCGGGTCCAACATGGCAAACTCTTGAAGCGTTTACACGAGATTGGAATAGGGGGCAACTTGCTGAATTGGATAGAATCGTGGTTAAGAGATAGGTCGCAACGAGTTATGGTGAACGGGGAATTCTCTGGTTGGACAGACGTCACAAGTGGAGTTCCTCAGGGAAGTGTCCTTGGCCCCATACTTTTTTCACTTTTTATCGATAAACTCGATCAGGGTATCGATGGAATTACTAGCAAATTCGCAGATGATGTGAAGCTAATGGGGGTAATCGGGAATGAAAGCGATAGGGAGTTGCTCCAGACCAACTTAAACAAGATTGCAGCATGGGCAAATGAATGGAGCATGACGTTTAGCGTAGATAAGTGCATGGTCGCTCATTTTGGTTCGAACAACCCACGGTTCTCTTACGAGTTGAATGGTGTCACTATCCCGGATGCAACTAGAGTCACCGATTTGGGAATTCTCATTGACGAGCGACTTAAGTTTTCTGAACATTGTTCAGCGGTTGTCAAAAAATCGAATAGAATGCTTGGTCTCATTTTCAAAAAGGTCTCTTCGCGTTCTCCTAAAGTCATTCTTCCTCTTTTTCGAGGCTTAGTTCGCCCTGGACTGGAGTATGCTGTAAGGTTTTGGAGACCATACCTACAGAGGGACATAGACTTGGTTGAAGGGGTGCAGAGAAGAGCTACGCGTGTCCTTATTGGCACACAGGGCTTGAGTTATGAAGAAAGACTTCATTTTTTGAATATGTTTACATTGGATGAACGCAGGTGTCGAGGAGATATGATCGAAGTGTTCAAAATTTTCAATGGGATGGATAGGATGGACCATGAACTTTTAGTACACCGCCAATCGACTGCTTTTACAAGGGGACACCAGTATCGATTGGTGAGGGACAATGCGAGGTTATGGTGTCGCAGGGAATTTTTCTCCAATAGGGTTGTCAATAAATGGAATAGCTTACCCCCGGAGGTAGTAAATTGTAACACAATTGACACGTTTAAAAAGAAATACGATAAACATGTTGGGGGTAAATCGAGAAGCTATCCATTCTTAGAATAAGACAACCATAAGTAATCTTTATGGGCATCGTATAATATTTTATCATGTGTATATATTGTTTGTAATTTGTGTTAATTGCATTTTTAATTGGGTTGCTGTATTTTTGAAACATATGACAACCATATTTTTATGGGCATCTTTTTATCAGCCACCTCGTTGGGCATTTTGCCTGTTGTGGCGTTGTATTTGTATTTGTATTTGTATTTGTATCATTAAGTTATATACCTATTCGAAATATCCCAAAGCATTCATTTAGGTTTTTGACGGTTTTTGACAGTTTTTGATGGTTTAAACCAGTTTTTGACAGTTTAAACCAGTTTTTGACACTTGTCAAAAACCCAACCCTATCTATAGTGTGCCCAAATTATATCAGAATTTTCAAACTTTTATTTGTCTTTAAAGATTTGTTTGAGAAAAGCAAAGTCTGACTTCTTGTGGAAGTTTTCCAAACTACATTGTCTCATACGAAAACCATAATTTTTTCCCCTCAAACTCTATTATCCAAAACATTTGAAAAAGTTAAACAAGAAATTCAAATAAACCAAGAAGTTTTAACATTAAATTAAATGGAAAACTCAAAGGGGTTTCGTAAAAGTTTGAATTATCCAAAATTCAAATTAACCAAGTTTCACTATTACTGAAAGCATTATTTTTTTAACTTATTACAATTTTAGAACAAATTGTGAGCACTATTTCAAACTATAATTTACCAGGGAAAGTCAGGCAAATGAAAAATAGCCTGGAAAATGTAAAATATTTGTCAAAAGTCATGGGAAAATTTTGTTAAGTGAAAAAACAAACACGAAAAAAAAATCAAAATATAGAATGTTAAGGTTTGGAATTATATTTCTTTTTTAAAGAGTTTTTGTTGGAGAAATGATCAAGCAAATTTTGCTATGAGCCCTGTATGACATTTTATTGGACATTCCCATGTTATCTATAATTTTTAGCCATTTCACCTCTATGATAAAGTTATTTTTTTGCCATGAACATTATTTGAGTTTTTACTAAAATCGAATATGAAGTTAATCTGGGTATTGGTCTTGAAATCGCAAATTTTTTTTTCCAGTTTTCACCTGATGTTTTGATTTATTCTTATGGTTTCAGCCGAAAACTTTTCTTTAAACACTTAGCACTACTTTTTTAAACACTTTTTCAACAAACAGCATGCAAGTATGTCAATTTGAGTGAGCTAGCAGATTCTAACATGTAACCTATGTACAGTACATTTTCTGTTTACACTCCTGTATCTAAGTGTTTAAGCTGCAGCGTAAAAAGAAGTCTCCAGGCCTTAATCCAAAAAAAAGTCACAAAAAACTTATTTTGGATCATTTTTCTCAGAGAAAAAAATGTTTGGCTGGTGCCTAAATTATTTTTTGATTTATCAAACTATGGCATAGATCATACTCTCCTAAACTTTTTGTTTCATTGTCCCCCTTTAGAAAATTTCTATTCCGGGAAATTGCCCCCAACTCAAGTCAGCCCATAGGATCCTATACTAAACCCATAGCTTCTACTGCCCCCTTGGACCATTCCATCGCCTACTATGGGAACCACTGGTATAGATGAAGGGTTTTTATATATATGCTTTACTGTTTTATATTATATTAGATGGTGTATTTTTATATGCTCTGATAATAGAAATATAATAGAGATATGCGTACGCTCTGATTTAAGCCCGAAAATTCACCTTTTATGGTTATTGTTTTTTTTTCTTTGGCAGAATATGAGGGTTATTATTCCTGTTATGGACATTCTGTTGAAGAGGACAGTTGCATTTCCCCTCATACAGGTATTATGCATGTTGTGTAAAATTTTCAAATGAGAAATAAAGTGAAGTATGGAGAGATGAAAAAGTGTAAATTTGATCCAATACTTGTCTTCATCTTGGCATGCTGCCGTATAAACCCTACCAAGGAGCTAATTCTTTTTCTCTTCTTAACTGTTTTAATTTATATGAAAAACAGCACAATCATGTGATATTCAAATGACTGTCAGGAAGCTGAAAGTTTTTTATGACTTTTCAACAAACTATGTGCACATTTGTAGCCCCTTGTTTCTGTTCAATTTTTGATACTCTATGATCAGTGACCCCACTCAGTGTGATGTTGCTTTATTTTAATTTTCCAGGGATGCAGGATTTTACATAGTAATGTACAGGGTTTCTCGATTTAAATCCTGATTTAAATCAGGTACGTTTGGTATTTCAAGCAATTTTGAATGATATGGTTTTTTTTTCAACTTGTATGGTGTAATACAAGTAAATAAGAAATAATAAGATTCATATTTTAATTATTTACACATTAATTACTATTTAAATAAATGTGATACAGATATTTGTTTTTTGGGTAAATACAGCGAGCGTGTTCATTTAATTTTGCTTTTATGGGTCAAAGTTACTTGCTGTGTTAAGAATCAGGAATGTGAAAAATCGACCATCGCCGCTCACTGTTGGCAAGAAGGCCACAGATTCAAATTTCAAGAAGCGAGAGTTTTTCACAAAGTCAAGTCCACAGTTGATTTAGATTTCTACGAAGGTACATATATTCGGGCCTTCAAAAATACACTAGTCAACGATAATAAATCTACACCCCTGATCGCAACACCATGGCTTAAATTCATTTCGAGCGGGAATTATAAGAAAATTCGAATAGACCAATCAGATAGCACTGTTCCGCTAGTGTCCAATCAGGACGATGCATTAGTATCTCATGCAGGCTCACAGCTTCATTCTGACCACGAAGTTTCAAGTGAACAGACATACTTCTTCCGCTGAGCAACCGAGCGTTAAGATTTGGTATTCAACCCAAGTGGGAAACTCGTTCAGCGTGACTAGTGGTTATATTTTCCTCTGAGGACGGCACCCATTGGTGTTGAAATGCATTAGGACTTTTATTTTCGTGTATTTGCCTTATTCGTTGGTGTCTTCTTAATATTCTTGGGCAAAGTTGATCAACTCTTCTACTATTTAATACCACTGAATAAGTCAACATTTCAAACTTTTAATTAAAAATGTGTGAGTAAATATTGAATTTAAATAAAATAAAATGGAATTTATTTGATTTTTTTATGAAAAAAATCACAATTTTTATTAACCCTGGACGTGATAGAGGATAAAATTAGCAATGAATGAATGAACGCCAGAACTTTGCCTCTGTACTTATCCCATTACCAAGATTTCTTCCAGCCCAGCTTCGTGGCAGAGTCCAGAACACTTTATTTTGTGTCAAAAAAAAGAAAAAAAAACCATAACATACAAAATTTTTGCTACATATTTTCCCTGGTCAATTGGGTACTGTCGCGATTAACAAATTTTGTGGTGATTACAGATGAGATGGGATTGGGAGTCTGAGAAAAGTTTCTCTGTTTCGTTAAGACAGATGAATGGCATATTAGGAGGGAGGTATATTTTAAAAGCAATTTGCAGAGACTGCATGCCATCTCATCTGTTATATTACACTTGTCATATTATATACGCAGCATAAAAAAAAAAAGAAATGAGAATCTCTCTTATTGTGAAATACAAATATCCATCGGAGCGAGTCATCTCGCTTAACACCTTATTGGTGAGCAAATGGGTTTGATAACTTGTGGACTAGAAGCCAGCATCAGTTTTATTGGGTTGAGTTCACTCGCTCCAGTGGATTTGATGAAAATATACAAAATATAAATATATTGTGTGGGGGAATATATACAATTAGGGATCATCCGTGCCATCTCGCTTAGTACCTTATTTGGTGAGCAAAATAAATGTGACAATATGAGTACACGTGTGTTGTGGACATGAAATGCATGAAGAACTTGAATGAAGGAAAAGGATAAAATTAGCAGAAATTCTATCATTTTCCCTCTATGCATATAAATAAATTTTTGTTCCATATATGGCTATGCATTTATTTTATTTATCAAGTTCAATATTGTCTAAAAAATTAGTGTTAGTCTTATTTTTATACTAAATCCTAAAGATAAGTATATATTTTTCAATAATGTTCAGTCATATTTAGAGACAACATTCAAATTTAAAATTTATTATTTAAATTTTAGAAAAACAATATTTAAAAAAAATCAAAAAGTCTGATTTAAATAAAAATCATGATTTTTATCAACCCTGGTAATATAATATAACTGAAACAAATGGTATTGATGTTAGGCACAATATACATTGACTGATAAATCAATATATAGGCCTAGAGCTGGTCAGATTAATCAATCAATAGCAATTGTAAGACTAATCTGACCAGTCAAGTATAAATAATCATGTTTAAAAATTTTAATTGAATAAATTGACACAATATCAATCCAACTGAAATGTGACTAAAATTTTCATATGAAAATCTGCAAATTTACTTTGTTTATTTGAAAATCTGATTTGAACTTCTAAATTAGCTCCTTTACATAAAATGTTTTTTCTAGATGATCATATTCATAAAAAATTTTGCAGTTTTTACCAATGCACAACTGAAGACTGGAATTAAAAAGGCTGTAAGTGTCAAAATGTAAATTCCGAAGAAAATCAATGTAAAGGAGAAACCAATGTATTGGTAGATACATCAAATGCTACGTAGTGGGAGCTACAACAAACTAACCAATTTCCAGAAAATTTTCAGCCTTATTTCTTTGCATTGGAACTTAATAAGTGTCATGGCCGACAGCATCAAAAAGTGGCTCAGCGGAAATGAGTGATGCTACAAAACTAGTTGGACAAAGATCTAGCAAAGACAGCAAGGTGAAGTGAAGGTGGTTTGAAGCTGTAATGTTAAGGGGTTCGGTGCTGAACTTTTCCAATTGAGTGTGTCATAGAAGATGAGTTCATTATGAACGAGGCATTCTGGGAAATCAGTGAAGTAGATTACAATGTCGAGGATGGAAATGCTGAATGAGTGCCACATGGTTTTATCCTTTCGTTGAGCGTTTGCTCGTGCTAGTGTTTGCCGAGAGCCTTTGTGGTAACATTTCATTTTTGGCTTTAGTTTTTGGGGGTTATTATTATTTTGTCTATTGTTTCTATGATTTTGGGTAACTTTCATAATGGCAGGTAAAGGTAAGAGAGGTATACTTCAGAAGTCAGAGACGAAGAAGATATGCATGAATTTGAGGGAAAGGGGGACAGAAGCAATGTGTCTATTGAGAAGACAATGGAATAGGGTAGAGTAAAGGAATGAGATTTGGAAGCTTGAATCCTGGAGATGAAAATTCAGTTACAAAAACAGCAAAATGCTGGTAGCGAGATGGAAGAGGAGCTGAAAAAACTCAGAATGGAGCGATTGGGTAAAGAATCGTCCATGGATAATCCATCTTGTACAGGCACTAACACAGCAGAGAGAAAAGTTGATATAGTGGGCCAATTTTTTAGGCTAATTAAATAATCATTGGGAAGCTTTCCCAAGAATCTGATTGGGGTGATATAGGATTTTTCGAAACTTTCTGTGCCGGAATCATTAAAGAACAAAGTGTTACTGTGTTTATTGTAAGCAGAATTAATGAATTAGGTTTACAGAAAGTTGTATAGTGAAGAGATAATGACGTTTAATTTAGTTAAAAATACATTTTATGAAAAACTAAGAGTTTCTCCAGAAAACTTAAAGGCAAGAATTTAATTTTTTAAAGAGGCTGAAAGAGGAATCTTTTTTCCAGTTTGTCACAAAAAACAGTATTTGCGCTATTACATAGATAGTAAGTATGTCGAAACTTTGAAAGACCTCACACAGTTGTTGACTGCAAACAAGTTGAAAAATTGTCTACAACCAAAGATTAGGTCACACATATTACAACAGTAAGGCCAGGATAGATTAACAGCCCATGAAATAGCACAGAAAAAGCTGATATTTTCACTAATTCAATTTCATCCACAAATATTAATGGCACGAGTCCCCTAAACAATCATTTCCTAATCACAAAAATTTCAAATCTAAATTCACTTCTAAAAATCAATTTAAAAAATACTACATTTATAATTCCGCAATGCATATTGCAAGATTTTGTTCTAAGATAAAAATGGGTACAAAGGGGGGCATGGCAGAGGAAGGGGGACATTCAAGGGATGACTTGGTGGCAAGGGTCGGTGTGGACTTGAGAGCAATGAATCTCCTGCTCAAGGCCAAAGATATTCCTTTGACGCTGAAGAGTGTTGTAGTGGTGAGTGTGGAAGGGGAGGCAGATTTTAGGTTGGACTCGGGTGGTGATATCACTTGTATTCCTCAAGGATTGTTAGAGGAGAAAAAAGAACCAGTGAAAGGTTTTGTCTGCTTATGCATATCCTTCGGGGACAGTATAAGGGTACCTTTGAAAGTTCCAAGGTTGAGAATAGCTGAAAGAGGGCTACATTCCGGAGACAATGGGATAGAGAACGTGCGCTATTGCCCTGAAGCTAAATAGGGAAGATCTTCTGTCTCTCAGGGATATTAATGCATTGGCCGTATGGACAAAGAAGTTTTTCTGTCGTCTGAGAGGGACGTTCATGTCAGTCAAGTATCACTGCATTTTCAAAGGAGGAAAGAAGAGGTGGTGACCAATTTAGAGGAAGCCGTTTTACCACCCACAGAAAAACTGCAAGAAGAGATGTCAATGGGTGGATCTGATTGTGACAGAGCAGGAATGAGAATGTTTAGGGCCCATAAATGAGCAGGCAAATTCCAAGAAATCGGAGGGAGAAAGTTTGAAAGAAGAACAACAGGAAGACAATAGTTTGAGGGTAAAGTTCCAGATGGCTAGTAGAGGGGAAGAAGGTTTTGTTGTCATAGATGGTTATCTATACCATTGTGAATACATTTAGTATACTGTAATTTTCAACTGGCTTTGCAGATGAATCAAAGAAAGAGGGTTTTAGAAATAGCACATAAAGCTGTTTTTGCTGGTCATTACAGATTTAGAAAAGTGTTAGAAAGAATAAAACTTTATTTTTTTTTGCCTTGGATGAAGGCAGAAGTGAGGGACTATTTTGATCGCTGTCATGAGTCAGTTGAGAAAAGAAAAAAAAACTAGATATGACCATATACCCATAACTAAGGTAGAAAGACCTGAAAAAGTTTGGTCAGTAATTATTGTTTATTGCAATTTCTCCATCATTGAGAGGACATAGTTACATTCTTACGGTCATCCATCAAGATTCACGATATGCTGAAGCAGTGTGTTTACAATCTTTGTCTGCAAAGGCTACCTGTGATGCACGTTTGACCATCTTTCAGAAATATGGCATCCCTGATGATATTACGTCTGATTAGGGAACAAATTTCACTGAGTTAAATTTGAAGAGGTATTAGGTATATCTTCCCCCAAATTTAGTACTCCAGGTTATCTTCAGAGCTCGGGATTAGTTGGGAGATATATCCAGACTCTGAAAAATATAATATGTTTTGAATTAAGGAAGAACTCTCCAATGGAATGGGATAAATGCATTCCATTTTGTGTATGTGTTCCATTTTGTGTATAATGAGGTACCCAATAGCACTATTGGATGCACACTTTTTGAAATGATGTTTGGGCGAGAACCCAGAAAAGTGTTTTTTGTTGTTTTTTTTTTGAAAATTTTTTTGACCAATGAATTACCATTACCAACAGGAGAGAACTACTAAAAGTGACTATTAATAAAACTTAAATCCAGATTAGAAGAAATAGCTGAAAATGCTCATATTAATACTGAGATAAATAAACAAAAATATGTTAATTACCATAACAGGAACTAGACTCAAACAATTTAAAAAAGGTGACTAAGTAATAGTTTTGGCTCCGGTTTCCATCAATAAACTTTTTGCCAGATGGCAAGATCCTGTAACAATTTTGGAGAAGGTCAAGCAGAATAGTTACATTGTTGAAATGCCAAATGGAGGTCAGAGGACTTTTCATGCCAATAAGCTAAGAGAATCATGGTAATGAGGCAATGTTATAGGGGTAATTTTTCAGGAGGATACTGTCTTTGGAGAAATTGAAGAAGCCCCAAGGAAACAAATATCAGCATGATAGTATGGGAATGAGATGTTAGAAAATGATAATTTATCAAAAATTCAGGAAGAACAATTAAAGGAATTACTTGAATTTCCAGATTTCTTAGAAAATAGGACAACATGAAATTAAACTGAAACCAGGTAGTCAGCTTAAAATATTACATCGTTTTTAAGGTCCAATTCCAATGCAAGATAAGGTAGAGAAACAGAAGAATTGTGTGTTGCAATTGGATCCTCATTGAACCATGCGATGCAGAATTCAGTCATCCTATTGTATGCGTAATTAAAAAGGATGGTGGAATGAGGTTGTGTTATAATTATAGAATGATCAATGCCCATACACTACCAAGTGAATATCCAATGCAGCACATTCCAAACTTATTAGCAAAAGTTGGAAGGGCAAATTTCATCTCAACAATCGATTGTCCGAGAGGGTATTGGCATGTAAACATACTTCTTTTTTTCATTGCATAGGGGTCAATTTCAGTGGAAAGTTATGCCGTTTGGATTGTCAGAGGCAGTTGCTAGCTTTCAGGGAACAATGAACGTCATATTGTTGAAACATAAAAAGTACACTGACGTTTATCTTGATAATATTGCTGTATATAGTCAGACATGGGATCACATCTTGTACATTTAAGAGCTGTGTTATAGTCCGTTTCACGTTAACTTTGCAGTGAAGGGGAAGCTACGACGGAACCGCATCAGTAACGATCCTCCCTCTTCGTGGTCGAGTAACTGAACACGTACTCATTGATGAGTCGTCTTTCAAAACAATAATCATATTTATTTTGATTAAGGAGGATAGAGAAAAGTGCTACACAACGAGCACATCACACCTTACAACACCACACCAATCATAATAATAATCAGGAAAAAAGACCCCAGGGGGAGCGTTTCTCTTTTCTTCTCTCTGTGGCTCCCGCGCTATATTTTTCAGGGTAGTTTTTCCCTCTTTTGCTTCTTCGTTTAGCAGCTTCCCTGACGATTCGTCCCGGAACCTTACTCGTCCCCCCTTGGGAGCTCATTGTCTATCTTTTTTTTCAAGACAACTGAGCTTACCACATTTAGGAAAAGAAATGAACAAAGAAAAACATGTTCAAGCACACATACAAAAAAAAAATCACAAAATCAACAATTACCATCGTGGGATCAATGAAAATACCATACTGAATACACATTAGTAATACATATGCACTGAAATGCATTCACATTTACAAACATTTTCCGTGTACTTTCCTAATATATACATTCCCCGACTGCTGAACACGTCTAAAAATTCTTTCGGTTTCGAATAATTGCCGTTGCTGTGAACTTCCAGCTTATTAGATAACCCCATTACGTGGTTCTGAATGTCCTGGACTGATTTCATTTTTATGTGAACAGGAGCGTAGTCCACATCTCCAAATTCTACGTCCTGATCAAATATCAGTCCCACGTGTTGTACTCTGGCAATGTATGGCCTCTGCTTGACTTGGGTTCTAAGGGTCCAATGTAGTCAACGCAGCAGACCTCGAATGGGTTTTCGGGTCTCACAATTGGTTGGATGGGTAGGCGATCTCTATACGTGACGGTGCGTCTGACTTGGCATTCTCGACGACTCCTACGAAACTTCTGAACATCCTTTTTGATGGTAGGCCAGTACGACGAATACTTCATGCGTTGTTTCGTTTTGCGCTCCCCTAGATGTGCTGCCAAAGGTATTTCATGGGCCATCCGAAGCGTTTCCATTCGTTTGCAGGTGGGAACGACAACCTGTACGATATTTTCGCCGTTTACGTTCTCGGAGTGAGTGAGAACACCATTCCTTACGCCATAAGGTCTTTGGCCCAGACGTACGAAGTCCCAGCCCTTCTCGAGATCGCCATCTCCAATTAGCAAACCGATAAAGTCTTTGTCTCCTTTATCGGGGACTTGTGATGCATCAGGGATGCAGTTCCCTCCTTCCACGTTCGAATCCAGGAGTTGTACGACCGACATCGTTGAGTCTCCGGTATGCCGAATGGACCCAGTGAGCTGCACACTTTCCGACAGCGCCTCGTACGCAGTTGAGCATATTAACATGTCGTTAACAAGTTTCTTCGACACGGCACAAGTTACAGGAATGTCGCTGTGCATACCATCATCGATTCTCATCGGGATAACTTTAAGTGCCGCTACCTCAGTTTCCCCGAACGCAGATATTATTCGTATAGTGCCTTCTCCGTCGCAGTTCGAAGGCACCAAATCCTCTCTCAGAACTGATATCTGAGCTCCATTATCAATAATCGCTTTAAATTTTTTCGTTCCGCATTTGATGGGTGCAATTTTAAGTTCATCGATTTTCCCCGTGACCTTCGCAGAAGACACAGGAACCGAAACCTTCACCGTCAAAATATTCGAGGCTTCACTTGGTTCCACCGTCGTTAATTGACTCTGTGCATTCACAACGGCATGCCCTTTCGCGTTATTGTTGCAAGCCCTCGATATGTGCCCAACCGAGCCACAAGAATAGCAAGTTGGCTTCACAAAGGTTCTACGTGTTTCGGTTTTGAGTCCTGGCCTGGAATTCGGTGCTTTAGGAGGAAAACTTCTACTGTTACCATATTTGCCTGCTTCATCTTTCACGTTATCATTGCCCGAGCCCAACTTCTTGAAGTTTGACCGCACACTTTCGTATTCATCTAGCTTGTCAGCTAGGATAGACGGAGATATGAAAGAGGCCCATTCGTCCACGAAATGGTCACGTATATCGCCGGGAACTCGTCGTTTTAGTTGGTCAGTAATGACAAGGCTTTTCAGTGTCTCGAAGTCACCAACGTCCAGACCCCGGATCCACTCTTCGAA
Organism: Pholcus phalangioides; assembly: GCF_987345545.1. Classification (NCBI taxonomy): domain Eukaryota; kingdom Metazoa; phylum Arthropoda; class Arachnida; order Araneae; family Pholcidae; genus Pholcus; species Pholcus phalangioides. The sequence continues at coordinate 10,899,107 of NW_028301600.1, forward strand.
GAAATTCGCTATTTCGAAGACAAATTCTCGCCATGATTTCGCCGGGCTGCGTTGATGTTTGGTGAATTTTTGCCGGAAATGTTCCGCACTTAATTTGAATTTTCTAAGGAGGATCTCCTTAATGTACTCATAATCATCAAACTTCTCTTCCGATTCTCGGGCGATTAATTGGGTTATGTCTGACGGCAATAAGGTCAGCAAAGCTGACACCCAGTTTCTTTTGTCCACCCCGATTCTATTCGCCTGGCGTTCAAATATTATGAGAAATAAGGCGATATCATCCTCCTTGGCGTCAAATTTTGGAACAAGCCTCGTCAGTTCCGTACTGAATGAGGTAAAATTCTGTCGTCCATTTGTGGACACGTTCGTCCTTTCCATCTCCAGGCGGAGTTTTTCCATTCGAAAGAGGTGTTCTCGTTCTTCATGCATCCTCCCTTCAGCTAGGTCACGCTCTTCTCGTGCTTCCCTGTCTCCCTTGATGACGGCTAACTGCTCTCGGATGAACTCCTCGTCATAGCCGTCACATTTGAGGATGCTATTCCTCAAGTCCAATATGTTCGATCTGTCCTTGACCACCAGACCCAACTCTTCTGCCAAAACCACCAAATCATCCCTCCTTGCACGCCCGAGGTATGCCATGTTGCTTGGTATAGCGGTTTTTTTTTTTCACTTATATAAATGTTCGCACCTAGTCTACGTCATATACTAATGACTAATCATTCGAGAAAAAAAAATATATATAGATAGATATATGCACAATAATACTGACGTATTTCAAACAAACCCCCCAAAAAAAAAAAAAAAATATATATATATATATATATAAAATCGTACATTCGAAGATAATTGTAAAAAAAAAATTAGTATGTGCGATAATACTGCTGTTCAAAAAAAAAAAAAAAATCACATTCTCAATAATAAACTGACGTTTCAAAAAAAAAAAAAATCATTTTCTGAACGAATAATACTGACGTATCTTTCCAACAAAAAAAAAAATCAGTACTCGCGTAATTACCGCCGTTTCAACACACAACAGAGCAATGATGCTCTCACTTGATAAACAACAGAGCAATGATGCTCTCACTTGATAAACAACAGAACAATGATGCTCTCACTTGATAAACAACAGAGCAATGATGCTCTCACTTGATAAACAACAGAGCAATGATGCTCTCACTTGATAAACAACAGAGCAACGATGCTCTCACTTGATACACAACAGAGCAATGATGCTCTCACTTGATAAACAACAGAGCAATGATGCTCTCACTTGATACACAACAGAGCAATGATGCTCTCACTTGATAAACAACCGAGCAATGATGCTCTCACTTGATAAACAACAGAGCAATGATGCTCTCACTTGACACACAACAGGGCAATAATGCTCTCACGTATATCACTAGAGATGATGCTCGTCAACTATGCCGCTGGAGCTGATGCTCGCTGAATACGCCACTGGAGCTGATGCTCGCTGAATACGCCACTGGAGCTGATGCTCGCTGAATACGCCACTGGAGCTGATGCTCGCTCAATACGCCACTGGAGCTGATGCTCGCTCAATACGCCACTGGAGCTGATGCTCGCCACCTATGCCACTGGAGCTGATGCTCGCCACCTATGCCACTGGAGCTGATGCTCGCCACCTACGCTGCTGGAGCTGATGCTCACTGAATACGCCACTGGAGCTGATGCTCACTGAATACGCCACTGGGGCTGATGCTCGCCACCTACGCCACTGGAGCAATGATGCTCTCAGGAACCACCCGTCATCAGCAGTCCATGCTTTCTCTTTCTCATAGCTTGACAATGGAGGAACGCTGTGGCCATTTTGCCCTTCTTCATAAGTGTTATTCTTCAAAATGTTCCCCCGATTTTTTTTTCAGTTCTAAATCCTACCGACTGCGCCAGTAACGATCCTCCCTCTTCGTGGTCGAGTAACTGAACACGTACTCATTGATGAGTCGTCTTTCAAAACAATAATCATATTTATTTTGATTAAGGAGGATAGAGAAAAGTGCTACACAACGAGCACATCACACCTTACAACACCACACCAATCATAATAATAATCAGGCAAAAAGACCCCAGGGGGAGCGTTTCTCTTTTCTTCTCTCTGTGGCTCCCGCGCTATATTTTTCAGGGTAGTTTTTCCCTCTTTTGCTTCTTCGTTTAGCAGCTTCCCTGACGATTCGTCCCGGAACCTTACTGCATCACTCGTTGCTATGGGAACAAAAGCCTCTTAACAGATTTATTGATGCAAAGCCTTAGTAAGGTATGGCCGATTCTTGCCGATCTCACTGAGAAAAATCTTTTTTTGCATGTAACGAGTGTAAAAAAATTGCACAGTAAATTAGTAATAGTTATAGAATTAAAAAAAAGAAACCAGTGCCGATACTTTCAGAAATTAAAGTGAGGTTTTTGAAATAATTTTTGTTTTATTAGAGAAGTGTTTTAAAATTTAGAAAAATAATTATCTTACATCAGCGTGTCACTTACTCTTCATTGATGAGCCGTAAGTAACACTAAAAATTTCAAAAAACATAGTAATATTTTTCTGCAACATTTCCCTTCCCTTAGGTGAAATTTATTTATGAAAAATATTCCAAACAATAATCCGAAAGCAACGTATAATTTTAAAATACTGTATATTCTCAAAAACTTGGGGGGATTTTTAATTTTTTTTTTAAATTTATATGGAAAAAAATGCACGTTAAATAAAATTTTTGAAGCCAATAAAAAAAAAAGAAATTAAGAACAAGCAGATTAATTCTGTTTTCACTTGAAAATGCAAGAATAGCACCTAATAATAATAATGCAGAAAAGTTTAGAATTTTTTTACTCATTTTTCTTGCCAAAATTTCCGTCGCTCATCCCCCTCCCCGAACGGTATACGTCGATAACACTTGTTTTCACTACAATTTTAGTCTTTTGTTACCGTTGATGTGCCACTCATGGGGTTATTACGGATTATTCTTATCGAGTTTAGTTTACAGCAAGTATTCAAAAACCAAAAATATAGTATTGAGGAATGGAAGAGCCAGAGAACGTTTTAGCGTGAAAAGAGATATAACTGTCACATAAATGATGAAAGTCTAACCCACTGTGCCCCCCCCCCACTTATTTTATCTGAAGAGAAACTAAAGGCAAGGGGCATCTGGAGAAACAGGTGGCCTTTTGCTGGGTGGAACATGGTGTTCATGTGAGTGAAGACGTGACTTGTGCCAACACTCTCTATAGGGGATTCAGCAACCACTACTCTCCCAAGAAGATGGCAAGAAATAAATAATTAAAAAAAAGGAGCACCTAAAACCAAAACTTCTGCACCCATAAAGGGCCTCTCACAACGGTATCAACGCTCTCGTGGAAGAGAAACACTTCCTGTTATCTATGAGTAAATATCTGAATTCACTGAAGCCTATTTTCGGGAGAAAAAAAACTGATTTAATGTTTGTATTGATGTAAGCCTATAACTGCATGTAAAACTGAATGAAAAATTGTATCGTTATGGAAAATTCAACCGAATAGCGATGTAAAATATGTATGTATATTCAGTATATAATTGGGTGTAACAAAAAAAGCACGACAGTGATATTGGCGGAGAAAATTTCTAAGATATTGCACCAGAATGTTGTTGCCATTGCTATGGATTTTCGATAATGGTAACCAATTTTTTTTTCTAATTTAAAATTTTTAAATGATTAAACATCCGTTAAAAACAATATTTTTTTCAGTATTTTTTTCAAAACCATAGAAAAAATTGAAATATTCTGCATAAAGGATCACCGTAAACCTCCAATGTATGGGAACTATATTTTGCGGCGAAGTAATCCACTCTCTACCTTTCTCTTCACTGCAAAGTTAACCTGAAACGAACTATAAATTAACTTATAAATAATGGTTGGGACAGGTAATGAAGGAGAATATAAATTTGGGAAACAAAGTAAAATTTTTAGGATATATTTTAGGATCACAAACTCAAGCTCCTGATCCAGAAAGTTAAGTGCAATTAAGAAACTAGATCACCCAAAAACTAAATCCCAAGTTAAAAGCATGTTAGGATTCTTTGGATATTATAGAGATTTTGTATCGAATTATGCTGAAATAGCAGCTCTGACTGAAACAACTGGAAAAAGTTAGACAGGGTAACAAGGAAGAAACTGCATTTCAGATTCTCAAGGAGAAATTGTGTAATTTCCATTTATTAATGGCTTCAATTATTGGGAAAGATTATTTAGCCTGTGATGCAAGCCAACACAGCATCGGTGTGTGTTAGAGCCAGATGGATAATAATGTTGAGAGACCAGTCAAATTTACTAGTAAAAAATCAACTCACACCCAAAGTAAATGGCCCACAATTGATAGAGAAACTTACGCTATAATATATGGACGTAAAAAATTTTAAGAATGGGTTTTTGGCGAAAGGATAATGGTAATGGCTTCTGGGAAAGTAAAGTGAAGTAGTACTGTGTGTCACGTTCTACTCTTTGAAAAATTTTTGAACACTTTCTGCATTAAATGGTGGCCCTCCCTCACTCACCAATTCTGGTATTCCATGCCTTGCGAAGATGCTTTTCATTGCCTCTATTACTGCCTTTGCATTAGTATTCTTCATGTTTTTAACTTCTATGTATTTTGAGAAATAATCAGTCATCAAAAGGTACTGTTGACTTCTCGAATAGAAAAAGTCACATGCCGCTTTTTCCCGTGGTCTTCCAGGCAGATTTTGCTGACAGATTTTACATCCATTGATGTAGTTTTACACATCGTCATTTATTTTCGGCCAGTAGAAATATTCTCTAGCTTTCAATTTGCAAGCAATAATACCTCGATGCAAGACATGCATTTTTTCCAAGACTTCTGGTCTTGCAACTTGTGACACAACAAGTCTCTGGCCTCTGCATATTATTCCTTCTTTAGAATAATACAGCTCATCTCTACAGTGCCAGTAAGGCTGAGCTGCTGCTCTGGTTCTACTCTTTTTTGGCTATCCCTTTTGAACATGATGAAGCACATCCTGCAGCTCTGCATAACTCGCTGTCATCGAAGCATATTCGTGCCACTTATTGGGTGTAGCACATGCAAGGAGATTAATCGAGACAGCTGCTTCTTGCTCGTAATCCTCTTCAAATTTATCATTTGGTGACTGAGCTCTTGACAAGGCATCTGCAATCTTTAGCTCTTTACCAGGTATGAACAAAAGTTCAACATCATATTTGTTCAATCGCAACAACTGAAGTCTGGGAGAGATTGTATCATATTGCTTTTTACTCAACCCTAGAAGGGGCTAGTGATCAGGGCTTGTGAATCGATTTGAACAACTACTGGTCTTCCATGGGTGTAATAACTGAAATGTCCATAGATCACAGCTAGCAGATCCATATGCAACTGGTTTGTTATCTTGTAGGAGAACTGCTCCTAATCCATGCTGGCTGGCTGGCATCCACTGAAACAGTCACTGACTTTTTCACATCAAAATATTGTAGACATGGAGCTTGCTCTATCATTTGTGTCAACTTGTCAAAATCATGTTAAGTATTTTCATCCCACAGCCACTCAGTATCTTGTTTTAATAGCTGACGTAGCGAGTGAGTTAAACTGGACAAGTGAGGAGTAAACTTGGCTAGATAAGTTATCATTCCAAGAAATCTTTGTAGATCCTCATGACATTTGGGAACAGTAAACTCATTAATGGGCCTTAACTTTTTGGGATCTGGAGTTATTCCAGTATCAGACATTATATGTCCCAAATAGTTGACTGATGTTAAGGCTAATTGTGTCTTTTCAATATTGAACTTAAGATTAGCTTCTCTGGCTCGTGTCAGGGTTCAACAGAGTAACTGACAATGTTCTTGCATGGACAAAAATCCAAGGGCTATGTCATCAAAGTATAGATTTATTTCTGGATCATCTTCAAAAATTTCATTGATGGCCCTCTGGAACTCTTCAGGGGAATTGTTTTGTCCAAATGGTAAAACTAAAAATTGATATCTTCCCCAAGGTGTTATGAAAGTTATTAAAAATTATGATTCTTCATCAAGTGGGAACTGCCAGAATCCATTTTTTGCATCTAAAATTGTAAATACTTTACATCCTTGCAGCTTTGTTATCAGATTATCTGCTGCTGGTATTTTATAGTGAGGTCTTTGTATGGCATCATTCAATGGCCTTGGGTCTAGACACGTAATTTTTTGGGTGTATTTACCACAACCATGTTTCTAACCCACTCTGTTGGTTCCTCTATTTTTGCAATTATTCCATTATCACTCATGCATTTAATCTCCTCTTTCACTTTCCCATGAAGAGCCAATGGCACTTTTTGTGGTGCTGCCACATTTGGTGTATAATTTTCTTTCAATTTAATTTTTACAGTATCTTTGAGTCATCTCACACCAGTGAAAACATCTGAGATTCCCTCATGATTTCTTCCAGTGTATCACTTATGCGAATTTCTGTTCATTTCCATAAGGTCATTCAATCTTTTAATTAGTCCTAATTCATGGCAAGCAACTAGGCCTAATATAGGGCGGGAATTTAGGGTTGTTACAAGAAATTTGAAACTTTTCTTCTGATTCTTGACCTCACAAGTTAACGAACACTCACCCAATATTGGAACTTCATTATCACTGTAGTCTAGCACTGGTTGTTTACTCTTCTTTACAGTTGGTTTTATTTCCCATTTTAGCAGTTTACTTTTAAGTATGTTCACTTGTGCTCCAGTATCCAGCTTAAATTTGACTTCATTCCCATTAACTAGGATCTTCTGAAGCCACACATAGTTTGGTTTTTTATTATCTAAGGCATCGATTGATTTTAATTCACCTAAATGAACAGTATCTGAGCTGCTGTTGTCACTGGCACAATCTACTGTGTTAACTTGGTGAGTATTTGTTCTTTTATAGAAAGTTTTTCCTACATACCTTGGCCCAGTGATTTTTTCCACCACACTTGCGGCACTTACTTCCGAAGGCCGGATACTCTTTCGGGCACGCTGTGTTTTTTTCCACACTGTTTACAGTTTCTCTGCTCTGCGTTTTCGTTGTTTGTTGGCCATGACCCAGCTGTGTGGCGTTTATTTCTCCTTACGGCATCAACCGTTATTTTGCTTTCATCCATCTTTGTTGCCTGTGCCTTACTATATTCGCACTAATGATGTCCTGCAGTGTTTCAATGTTTTTGTTAATCTACTTGTTTCTCTGACCAGTTGTTCTTGTAGTGCTTTGTCACTTAGTCCTTGGATGATTTTTTCACGAAGCATTCTTTCCATTGACTGCCCGTTATTACACTCAATGACTGTGCATCATAGTCGCGAATAATAGTAGGCAAATTGTTCACCTTTTTCCTGTTTTACTTCAAGGAATTTGAAAGATGCATAAATCTTGTTCTGATAGTCTAAGAAATATTTGTCGAATTCACCAAGGATTTGTTCGATCGAGATCGCAGTGCTTGCTGCTGTGGGTGCGATGTCAAAGGATCGCAACTGCTTCTCCAATTCCTCTCTACACACATGACGAAAAAGAGCAGTTTTTGTAGTTTCTGCCTCCGAGCTGTATCTAAGCGCTTCTAAGTAATTCAGGGAGAGTCTTCCTTCCAATACCTCCATGCTTCAGACAGGTTTTGCACCAGCATCAAATGGCTGGATGGTCGGCAGGCTGTTCGCCATCTTTTTCAGATCTTCTTTTAAACGTAAATTCAGAAATGTGTGAGTATTTTTCTAACTGACACCATGATATATATTGATGTTTGGCTATTGACTGTGTGGTCCACTAACTATCGTGATGGACATAGATTGCAGGAGTCATAGTTTACTACGACCAGTTTGTAGAGCATCCAGAGTACGACTGCCATTCTTTATTATAATTATTACCATGTCACTAGGCAGGATGGTGCTGCCATCTATTAATGATATTAAGTAGTAAATATATTACAGCTGGAAGGTGTGGCGTTACAACCCCTCTATTTCGACTACCTATAACTGATACAAGGAAGAAGAGAAACAGAAGCAGGTGAACGGAAGGAAAAAGAAAATTAGAGACTCAAGGGGTAACACCTTCTAAAGCAGAAAGCTTTCGCTTACAATATTATCGATGTCGTGACGTCATCACGTTCTGGCCTTTTTCTTCCCCGTCGAAAGCTGCTTGTCCCTGATAATTGCCATATTAACAGCCGTTAGCACGCACATGCGCACAGTTTTTTAATGATAAATTTCTAGTTTAAATTTATTTCTTGGCAGGGAAATAAACAGTATTGTTTCCCAAGTACTTTAAAAAGAATAGTTAAAAAAAACAACAGCTAATCCGGCTGCCAGCAAGCTTTGTTTTGGGTGAAGGAAGTATACAAAATCAGGCGAGTTCATTTTTTACTATTACATGAAATGCATTAATACATATTTTATATTATTATTATTGCAAACATCGTTAATCTCATAATCCCAACTTCCATGAACTCAGTACTGTACATAGAAGTAGGGCTTTATGAAGTTAATTGATAATATTGGTGCTGTGCTATTTGAATCAGTTTTTAATGTTATCCTTCAACGTAAGAAATTTTTAACAAATAAACAGTTGAAAGGAAATTAAAATAATTATGGGAAATATATTTCATGCCCCTCCCTCCCTTCACATCCTGGAGCCAGGCTTCTATGATAAAATTTTTTGCGAATCCCACTCCAATATTTCTCACAGTAGCCTTCGATGGAATTTTAAATAATTACATGAAAGGAAATATTTTATTTCATGGTCCTCCCCCTTCTTCTGAAACTAGGTCTCTTTGTAAGCTCTGTGGAGTGCGACCTGCTAGGCTCAAAGTAATGAAAATCCCAAATTTTTTTAATGTTATAATTTCAACTAAATACATCCATAAATTTTGAAAAACTTCAAAGTGTCTAATGATGCTTTTATTTCATGTCAATTGAGGTGTGTATGACTTGACAGTATCATGGGATCATGTGAATTTGCTGAACACCCAAGAAAAGAGAGGACTGGAACTTTCTTCATTTTTAGGTTGGTGGTTATAATCATGGCAACAAATCTAGCAATCCATTGCCCAAGCAACGGTCTTGACTGAGATGTCTTCCATGGGAATTGCTTCGTGCCATCTTGCGAAACAGTACACAGGTGAACTGAAAGAGGAAAAAGACTAGCCAAGTCGAGGTGTGTGTGTGCACACATAAACATTTGTGAAACATTTTGATCAGATATAATTAACAATGAAGTAGCATGCTTGAAATGCAGAGAGGTGAAAAGCGTTTCGCCACATCCAAGTATCTAATGAGTCTTTTGGTAGACTATTTGTGCTTGTGTGTTTTATGTTTAAGCAGATGATGCAACGTTTGATATAGAATACAATTTGTCACTACAGGTGCATTCGTGTCACCAGATTTCACTCAGTAAATGTGAGTGATCTCAATGTTCCTGCATATTTTGAAAGTACAGTTGAACCCTGTTATAGCGCCTCCATTGTAATGACAACCCTGCTTACCGCTGGAAATTTTCAGTGAAGAGATCTTCCATATAGAGATTATAATGTGAAAAACCCGTTATATCACCAACTGTTGTTTGGATGTATCAAGTATGTATCATAAAAAGTCAGTCATTTTTTCCAAGAAAATTTACACATCTCTTCTCCCATTATTTTTTTTCTCTAAAAGGAGTTGAAAGGTGTTCTTTAACATCTGAGAAATGAGAAATTTGTGAAAAAAAAGCAATGCCACCATTGTTTTCCTTTGTTTATGTACTTATAAAATGCATAGTTAAATTTATGTAGAACTAAAATAGTTTCAGAGGTGAGTGTAAAATATGTATCTCTTAAGTTTTATATCAAGAAATATTCAAGTAATATTGCACAGTTTTTAAAGTTTTCTGAATTTTCTGAATGCGTGTAAAATATGTTATTTTACTTATGGAATAACACTAATAAGACAGAGATACAGTATTTCATTATAAATGTGTGAATTTATGTAATGAAGCCTCTCCAAAACGCTATTCCAACCATGATCGATATAACGCCAGAATTCTTTGGGACAGATGGTGCTGTTATAACGAGGCTCGGCTGTATTATGTTAAAAAAAAGTAAATTTAATTTTTCCATATAAATTAACAAATTTCTCTGACTTTATTAATACATTAGAAACACTTCAAAAGGCAAGATTTCAACTATACACTAATTCTTCACATAAAACAACTTAAAATATTGATTATTAATTAGTGATTAACAAGTGATTATTATATTATTGATATCAACGTGAGAGTAGTGTATAATCATAGAGTATTGAATAGAATTTTGCCCCATGTCTATATAAATTTGGTCAGATACATATTTTTCCTGTCTTGAACATAGATGGCTCATTGCTTCATAATGTAAATCTCAAAATTGGTCCAGGTTTGGATGTTATTTGCTTTATTGTTGTAGCCATTGCAAATGATAATTGCATTAATAGCAAAAGAGTGGGTTTGTCCACTAGTCCCCATATAAATTTCCGTGTCCATCCTCGCCATTCAATAGGGCCAGACCATTTTTTTCTCTGATAGTGCTTCCGATTAAAAATATCAGAAAATCTAGCTGTATCAAAAAATGGTGTTTTTTCCCCAAATAGAATTTTGCCTCCGCCTATAAATATTGTGAGGTTCATGTTTTGCCTTTCTTGAACATAGATCACACGTTGCTTCATGATATAATTCTCAAAATTAATCTGTTTATCGATGATGTGTACAGAAGGTGCATTTTCAAAATAGACTTGTTATGTGTTATGATAAACAACTTTGGGTTCTTTAGAAATTAAAGAATACTGTGTTGATGAATTGGGATTTCCATGTTTTAACTGGGAAATATATACAATACTAATTCAAAAGCCAGGTTTGGGAAATATAAACAGGTACTGGTATTAACAATATTTCTTTGAGGTAAGTTTTAGAATGGGGGGAATTCTGTGGACTCTTTTCTAACGTATTTCCAAAGAACCTTCGAATAAAAATGCACTTTTAAAAGGAAAGTTATAGTTAAAAAATTTTATAAAAAAAAGAAGCTGATGACATTTTTAAAAAAATCACTATTTTTGAAATAGAGTTTTACTACTTGAATCACATCTTAGCATAGAATGTTATGCATCTGTGTATGAATGAGAATCATGCAATATATCATCCATATCCAATCCATAGTGGAAAGAGCAAAGCAAAGTATATGTGTTTATTCATGGATGAGTAAACATTTTTTCTTCCCTTTAATGAAATACACATTACATGAAAAGTTCCTTTTACATATTTATTTTTTTTTATAAATGACTGAAAATATATATGGCATGTGTCTTAATGAAAAATAAAAGATATTACAGTGAAACCTGTCTAAAACGGACACTGTATGAGACGGAAACCTGTCTTAAACAGAATCGAAATATAGTCTGTTCAATGATTAGTGCTTTCATTTGCACCTTTTTAAAAAATGGAAATCTGTCTAAAACGGAATATTATTTCATTCCCTTGATGTTCCCTCTCATACAGGTTTCACTGTATATAGTTGAATTGGTCTCAATTTTCTTTTGGTATTCAATGAATATTTTTTTGGTTAAATCAACAGAAATGAAGAGTTCTGGAAAAAAAGCTCTTGGGGAAGTTTTGAGGTCAAAGAATAATTTTTTCAAATATTGTCAAGTTTTTATTAAAAACTCTGGCCCTAATTGATACTTGAAAATATTGTTGAATTATAAGCATAAACTCGTCTATTCGAGTGCTCAATTCTTTACTGATTCAACCTCTTTTTCTATGACATTAAGAAAAAATATACCAACGCGGGGCAAATGTATAGCATATAGGCATTACAGTGTGTGGTGCTGCTGGAAAACGATCTTACAGGGAAGATGGGTTCCGAGGACAGATCTCGATGACGTCACAAATCTTGGGGCGAGGCTTTCTGCTTTAGAAGGTGTTGCCCAAGGGGGTGTGAAGAAAAAGACTCTGAGAGGGAAAAAAGAAGAGAGGGAGAGAGAGAGAGTGACTTTCAGGACCAAAGTGAAAGGTCAGGGACTTGGATGGTCAGAGCAAAAAGAAAACTTTTACGTATGGATTTTTTAAATATATCATGATAACTATATAATATGACATAGTCAAGAGAATATAATGTTTTATGTTATTCTGTATTTTGTCTGGGCTACTTCTTTGTTCGAACTACACAAAATGAACCTGTGGAACCAGCTGGCCTCACATACGTTAATATGTAACAGTACAAAAAAAAAATTGATTTATTCAGTGAACACACAAATAATTTTCTATTTACTTTCTTCATACTTGCATTTTTAATAAACTTTAATCAAAATATAGAAAAAATTCACAAAAAATGTCAGATTTCAAACTTCAATCTAAATAATTTATAATTTGAAGTTTCTTAATTGATTAAAAAAATACTTTGAACTGTCTTTTAATAATAAAAAACTGAAAATATTTGAATCAATTTTGTTGAAAAATATTTTTCCAAAATCATAGACAGCACTATCACAAGCTTCTCAACAACCTCCAGTATGCGGGAACTATATTCTGAAGTGCGAAGATACATTTTCTACCCTTCTCTTTATTGCAAACGAACAATAGGGGTATTCTGCAATCTTGCTTGCTACAAAATCTTTTTGTAGAGAAACAAAAGAATTTGGTCTATCAACTGAATCTCACCTGTTTGATTAATAGAGTAGCCAGCCTATCATCTCAGGCTCTTCAGAAGTGCCAAGATACACTATTACCAGAACTTCTTAAGCAGGGTTTGACAAATTGAAAAAAAAAATCTAGACTCCCCAGAACAATTTTTTTAGGAGCCAAACAAATTTTTTTATCCAAAAACAATCAGTCCAAAACAATGTTTCTTTTGACTTTTCCATGGCATAGTGGCCATCTTTCATGTTTGCAAATATACTGATATAAATTCCATACATTCTGTGCTGTACTCATACTCCAATTTAGTAACTACACGAAGAAGGCTATGAAACGAATCTTTTAGTTGACCTGGTGCCTGGGATTTTTCAAGCCCTGTTCTTAAGTCCATTCAGCTTGCAATTTAAAACTGTCAAAAGCACATAGTGTTTATGAAATCCTGTTGGGTTTTGATTATCCAACTTGATTAACTGAGATACTTATCATATTCTATTTTGTTTAAAAATTAGGTGCAGTAACATTACATGTGAAATGCCTTGCTTCAAAATACACTGGTTCACAGAATGGCGCACACTGAAATGAATGCTTTACAAGTTGTGAAGGTAGAGACTTAGATCAGTGTTTCCCAAAATGGATGATATCGCACTTTGAGGGGTAGATGGTGGGCAATATAAATGCAAAATGGGATCATGGAGGGAGAAGGGGGGATTTAACCAGTCAAAAAATAGGGGGTAATGGGAATTCACTTTTTCAACATGGTTGTAGATAGGGGGGCAATGTCTCCTTTCCAGCATCAATGAGGGATCTGGTGTATACACACACACATATATATATGAATTGGGGCATCTTGATCATCATGCCCCCCAGCCTTCCATGTCCATCTCCACCTATGTTTTTGAGAGAAGGGATACAATGAGAAAAAAATTAACAAGTCTCTGGGCTAGATACAAATCTTGAACCTGTTGCTTACAAGCTACATGATGCTTCTTGAAGCATTTTGAAGTGTTTGATGAAAGAAGAAATTGAAAGACTATTTCCAGAAGTGTTGTATGTAATTTCCTAAATTGTCATAAACTAACAGTACTTCATGCATAGGCACCAGAACCTGGGGGCTGAAGCCATTTGAGCCCCCCTTCCCAATAAATTTTGTGAGGGGGTTGAGCTCCCCAAAAATTCATGAATCTACAATGGAAAATACCAATCTGCCTCCTTCACATGGGACGAATGGCAATTTTCAGCCCGTCAATGTTGGTGTGCTATTCAATCTCGGCATCTCTGACTTCATGTAATATTATACTATATCCATTTTATCATTTTATTTCATTATGTAGTAATGGAAAACAACTTTGAAGTAAATTTATGCTCCCACCATTCATGCCTTTATTTAATTTAACCTGAAAATTTTGTGAAGTTTGTATTATCTGGGGTTTTGGTTATCTGAGTTAGGTCCGGTATCCATTAGCTCGAATAATGAGGGTCCTGCTGTAGTATTAATTGAATATAGTTATGCATCATAAATTTGCTAGATTTACTTATAAATTTTAATAATCAATTTATTCAAGAAAGCAGGAAAGTTTTTCTGCTTCAGGGTGTTCAGTTTGAATTTTTTTATCTCTGAAGTAACACCATAGGTAAGATATGAATGTCCTGTCTTACCTATATTTAATTGACACATCACAAGCAGGGGACTGAAATCTCAGTCCAATCTTGTCTGACTGGAATATAAAATTTGTTCTTCAGCTACAGAAAGTTGCAGAGCATCGAATTCTTTGTCTCATTTTTAAAACTGTGAAAGAAATAGTTTTCGATTTAAGATATTTTTCTTCTCCTTTTAATTGGATGTTGATGAGAGGGGGAAAAATGGCAAGAAGGGCGATAGGGTTGCAATATATTGTGCCAGTGTTTGCGCCTATAAGAAACAACACACTTCTGCCATTACAGCTGAAGATCGTCTGCATAAGAAGTGTTAAACTCCATTTATACAATTTGATCTCGTGGTTATTTTTTCAACCAATTAATCTCATAAAGTGAGGTACACCTATATCACATCAAAAACTGCTTAGAGATGAATGTTTTGTTTTTTTCTATCGCAAATAGATGAGTAACATAGTAATATGCTGAACATAGACTTAAACTTGTATCCAACCTATGGGGCCCTAAGTCCTGCCCCCCCCCCCAATATTTGCCACACCATCCTCTATAATAATACTTATTACACTGAAACATTGGGTTTGAGCCTTCCCAATATTTTCAAAAAATTTATGCCTATGCTGCTGAATCACTTAATGCTGATTTGTGATAAAGGGGAAAAAAATAAAAAATTCTCTTCTTCATACAGAAATTTTTGACTGTTTGCATAGTTAATGGGTTAATCAAAACAAAAATACAGAAAGTGAGCTTCAAGTCAAAATAAAATCTGCATCATATTACACATTCACATGTGACTTTTTTTTTGCCTTGAAAATGGTTTTTTTTTTATCATTTTGTACACAGTTATATAAAGAAACCATTTTTGTTTTGTTTTGAATGTAATTTATTGTGTCTTTTGATGTTTAATATTTTAGGGGCACAGTTTTTATATAACAGACGAGGTAATGGGCAGACTATGTCTGCATTTATGGGCTTGCAGTCTCCAGTTGAAGATGAATACAGCAGTGAGGATAGCTTGAATGTGAGTAACAATGAAGTATGCACTGATGATTCTCGGAAAAACATAAATCCAATTGAAATAGGTGAGCACAGTTTTATTTTTTGTTTTCATGTTTCTTCATACTCTTTTCTTAATATGTAGCTGAAACATAGTCTATAATATGTTCAGTGAGTATAGAAAATAAATAATTTTTTTATTGCAATTGTTTTTTCCCAAATTTTTGTTCTCAATCAACTAAATATTTTTATTTCAATTATTAACATAGCATAAATAGTAAAGCATACGGTATACTTTGTGGATAGTGAAGTCAACCTATTCCACCCTGCCTAGGTGCCTGAAACCATATTGTTGGGAAAATCTGGGTAATTGCTGAGTAAAAGTGTATTGTGTTGAGTGGGGTTAAATAAAATTTTTACTTGTACTTTCCCAGGATTTCAAGTATTTGACACACTATAGAGCAGTAGTTCCCAACCAGGGCATGGGAAAGCAATTTTGGTGTTGAGAGAGGGAAAAAAATATAACATGTTCACTGTTTTATCAAGGGAGATTGAATTGAAAAAAGCCGAATTTTTCATCTCTCTTTAAACAATCATGTCTACGTTTTGACACCACATTTTTTAGCTTTCGCTCACTGAAATGTGTTGTGCAATGTTTGAATGTTCCTAGTTTGAAGGAACTTACAAAGACACTATGTTCACATCTTGCATGCAGTTTTCAGATTTTTTTGTATAAATTTCTTTTTGGATTAGTGATTGTAGGGGAAAGGTAGGTAAGCAGGGGTGTCATCAATAATAGCAGTTTTTTGAGACAGTTCACAACACATATAACTTAACTCAGTCATGGCACGGCCAAACTCAACACATGAATTGTGTTAGCCGTGGTCATGGTCACTTTTTACTTACCCTGTTGCCAACAGCAAAAAACTTACATGCATACTCTTGCCCACCTTTTCCTTATTTGTTTTCCATTTCAATTGAAGAAATATACTATTATTACACCCAGAATATTTTTGGCACTTTTTTTTATATTCTTACCTCGTGTTTTTACTGGCATGCTGTGTTTAAATTCAATATTGCTATGAGCAGAACTTGAGATAAATGTCAAAAAATTGTAATAGTGTCCAACAATTAATATAACATATATATAATATATCATTGTTCCTACTGGAACTAGTAAGTGAGATCCATTGAATTTTTCTCTCTCAAATTGTTTTAAAATATATATTTTTTGGTTTAGTTTTTGAAGAATCATCAATTTTTTTATTACTAAAGACAAAAACTAATTGCAGTCTGTAGATATTTGTGCAATATCCCGTTTGGTATGTGCCGTGTTTAACCTCCCTACCTCCACCAAGTTGAGGAACCAAATCACAGCAAACAATTAAATACCCACACATAAACTGCCCCCAAAAAAGTAGGCATGATCCAGTGCTGGAAATGGGGAGGGGCAGAGGAAGCAAAATTTAGGCGGTTAAAAATTTCATGTGGAAACAAAGAAAAAATGTTGTATAATCAAATTTTACAATGGTGCTCTCAGCCAAATTATTTTTTGTATGGCCCCCCATGAGAGTTAGGCTAACAGGGGTCCAGGCCTTGGATGATTCTCAACCGGGAATTTAAAATTTTTGATTTGGAACAATTCTGGTGTGTTCAGATGGAAAAATTTTCAACATTGGCAAAAAAAAAAAAAAAAAAGCTTTGCAAACGCTTGTACCATTTGCTACCGCCCACCTTTATGAAACAGGATTTTCTTCACTATTACAATTGAAAACAAAAACCAGAAATTGCTTGAACTTGAATGTAAGCAATGATATGAGGGTAGCTCTTTCGAAGTCCAATGTGCAGCGAATTATACACTGCTTTCCATTAATTTCATATCGTTCTAACAGACGATGCAGAAAACCTTGGATGACTCATGATATTCAATCAAACATAAATGAGAGAAATACACTTTTCTCCAAGTTTGGTAGAACACGCTCTGTTGATAACTATAATACTTTTGAAACATTTTGGAACCATCTACATAGTGATTTAATCAGGCAGAAAAGATATTATTTTCTTGCAACATTTCAAAACTCTAACACTAAAGAAACGTGGAATAAAATCAACAATTAGCTCGGTAATCAGCATGACAAATCTCCAAATTTTCTGATCCACAACCATTCCCGCATCACCCTTTTCCCTCAAATTTGCAACCTTTTCAACAGTCATTTGATCATTTTTGTTGCACCACAGTCATTTTCTGCACACAAGGGTGTAATTAGACTGGGACCTACAATTTTATTGCCGATTCCAAACGGCAGGCTTGTTTTTTTATACTCATTGAGAGGTTGGTGCTCTAACCCCTCGATGGGGGACTCCTTGCGGTAGCAATTTTTTCTGCGGTCATGTCGCCGTTTCTGTGGTACCCCTGTGTCAGCAAAGTTTTCTGACAAGGACGAACCAGGTATCGAACTCGCGACAGCTCTAAACATTCTTTGGTACTTTAGGCGAGTATCTTATCAACCTGGGCTATACCGGGCCCCCAACCTTTTTAACAATCATTTCATTCAATTACCCAATACCACAGCAAATTTTTGGGACTATATAGCATTTCATTCATCAACCATGTTTTTAGAGCCTATCAAAATAGGCAAGGTGGAATCTGTTATTTCTGTTCTTGCTTCGAAAAAGGTTTCTGGAAACGATGTTTTTTCTCCTTATGTTATCAAACAAACAGCAAAGCAAATTTCTGAACCTCTTACTTTAATTTTTAACCTTGCTGTTTCTCCTGGGACTTATCCCGATCTAATCAAAATTGCATGGATCTCACCAATTTATAAATCTGGCAGTCATTCAGATAATAATTATCCTCCCATTACAGTTTTACCGTGTTTTAAATTCTATTTTCAAAAAAAATTCTTTATAAGAGATTTAACTCATATTAAATGTCCCATTGTCAACATGGGTTTAGAAAAAATCATTCGACGGAAACTGCCCTTGTTCAAGCCCTAAATTTCATACACACCTGTCTTGAAAGTAAAGCTTTCGATACTATCTCTCATAATATCTTAAGAACAAAGCTCTATCATCTTGGAATTTGGGGACATCCACTTCAACTATTTGCTAGTTATCTTTCTGGCCGAAAACAATATGTACAAATAAGTAACATTAATGCGTTGTGAAATTGGGGTCCCCCAGGGTTCCTGTTTGGGACCCCTACTCTTTAACATATATGTAAATGATCTGGAGGTCTCCTTTTGGGTGGTAATGAATGTAATGAGGGTGACCTTGATTTTATTTTGTACGTGGATGACAAGTCTTATATCCTCTTCCACAGTTGAAGAGTTAGTTTTTGTCACTAACCACTATGCCAACAAAATTTTCGATTGGTTTTGTTGCGATTCTTTAACAATGAACTACATAAAAACAAAAAGTATCTTATTTCGACAAATTAACCAGCTGATTCCTCTTGTTATCCAACCAGTTTCCATTATCAACTTTGAAATTCAATACAATTCTTCAGTAAAATTCCTGGGTGTGATTTTCAGTTCTTACTTAGTATGAGATGACCATATACATACCACCCGTATTAAACTGAGACAGGCAACGGGCATCATTGCCAAATTATCTACTATCATTCTGTTAAAAATTAAACTTTTACTGTACAACACTCTTATACTTCCTACACTCATGTACTGTCACTTGATTTGGGGTCGTACATCGTCTGAAAACCTGAATAATCTAGCCACCATCCAGAGACGCTTCCTGAGAACAATTTCTCATCATTCCCCCTCCCATACTACTAAGATCCTTCCTGTTCATATACTCCACAATTATCTTCTTTCAATTTTTATGTTCAAGGCAATAAAACTACATATGTTCTCAGATGTTATACAACTGACTTCTATTAACCATGAATATAATACCCATAGATGTAATGTACTTTTCCCCGCTGGGGCTCACACTAATGCTTTTCAACGATATTAATACTATGGGCCCACGATGCTAGAATATCCTACCTGCCACTTTAAGAGAAATCAATAGCCTACGCATGTTTAAGACCCGTCTAAAAGTTTATTTAACACAACAGCCATCAGAGATTTAGTATATTTTTTTCTTTTTCCTAATAATAGCATCAATTTATGTTGTTTTTTTTTCAGACTTTTTCATTTTGTTTTTGCCAACCCTTCTTATCAGCCATGGAGCTCGTCAGGGCATTTCTATGCCCTTTTCTTCGTGATTTGACTGTACATGTACAGTTTTTGTTTATTGTTCAATGCTCTCACCTGTATCAATAATCATACAAGTTTTATAATGCACTGTAATATTTTCATGTACGGAAATAAAAATTGAAAACTGAAGAAAGAACCTCAGTTTCAAGAAATTATGACAAAAAGGCAACCGCAAATTACTTACTGATAGTCGAACAAAAAAATTAGTCAATTTACAAAAATTGATGTAGTTTTAATTTTTTTTGTTGATTTAATAAATTATAATAATATTATAATTATAATAATAAATTTCAATTTTTATTAATAAATTGATTTTATAATCCTTCAAGTTTAGTATTTTCGTAGTAATTAATTTAAGAATGATTAATGTAATTAGTTCCAAAAAATATGAATTTTATAATAGACAACATATTAGGGGTCATTCAAGTATTAAGTCATCATCGACGGGGGAGGAGGGGGTTTCCGATTTGCTGACTTTTGATGACAAGGGGGGGGGGGTTGGATAATGCTTACGTCATCAACCACCCTTTATGAAAATATGAGTTAGGATTCAGAAGGGGCAGAGCTGATGACGAAATTTTGCTGACAAGGGGGGGGGGGAAAGGGTCAAAAATGGCTGAAAATTTGCTACGTAATACTTGAATGGCCCCTTACACAGAGGGGTGCGGGAAGTAAATCAAATCGCACTGGGGGTGTGGCACGAGGAAAAGGTTGGGGAACACTGCTGTAGAGCATTAGTCCAATGATGGAAAAAAATGACGAGATAACAAATAATATTAAATAATACAAATTCTGTACTGTTATCATTGTCCATCTGGTTGAATATTTGTTCATTGTATAGATGCATAATTAATTTTGATGTACTTGTTTGTCTCCATTCACAGCTTTTTTGTTCTGTCCTTAAAATTGCATAGTAATTATTCACTAAATACTTTGTGTTCATCAGTGTAGATCCCTGGTGATCTCTTGATGAATTTGTTTCCCTGTTATCATGTACCATTTTATCATGATTAATAGACTTTTTTTAATTTTTTTTTATGAGATATGAATTGGTTATTCTGAAGCTTACCAATTTATTAATATGTTAATTTGTATAGTGATGCTGCAGTCCTGTGTGGAAGCTATTCAGAATGTTGTTGGTGATACTATTCCTGAATTTCTTCTAATTGAAGCAGCTAAAAATAACAATTTTGATTTCGAAAAAGCTTTAGATGCGGTTTTAAATAGTAAGTATTTCTTATGAATGAAATTATTATTTTAATGGAAATTGGTCAAAAGTAATTAATTTTTTTGATCGAATTGAAACATGACTTGGATTTGATGAGTAAATTGAAATAATCAGATGAGCAAGTGCATTTAAGTAGTTGAAAAGGGAAAAAAGCAGAAAATATATTACCAGTTCACTTGTTTAGAGTTGTAAATAAACTTATGGTACACCTCTTTCGATTCTGAATTAACTTTTCTGAACATTTGTTATGCCTTTTGTGTCGTAGATAACTTTCTTCATTTCTCATAAGAATAAAGAAATGGTGTTGTATCCTTTCCCATATTATGAGCATCTATATATTCCCATTATCTATGAATCCATTCCTTGATCTGTTTTAATTCACCATTACCAAAATGCAACTTGCCGTCTACACTACCTTTCATTGTTGCTATTCTGTCATCGTGCCTGACAATTGAATGTTCATTTTGTTTTCTTTGTGACATTTCACCTAATTAAACCTCACATTGAAATTCCTATATATTTGAAAAATCCTCTGCAGATCTCTATTTCTGTGTCCATGTAGTTCTGCTGCTTTTCAAGTGAGCTACCGTGGTGTTTTACTCGATTATTACTCCATTGCTGTGTTTATTGCAATCTTTGTTGCCAGAAACACATTTCCATGATTACATTTTTTTTTACACCCTATGTGTCTACTATGAATAAAGGCTTCACAGTATCTTTCCCTTTAATCTTGATCCATCAGATTATATTCATGTTCTTATTCTTTTGTTTTTCATAGTTCCAGTCAGGTATATGCAACAGTTTGATGTTTTCTAACTTTTGTTTATTCTTGATTGATTGCATGTGATTTCTCCTGCTGTTGCAGTAACTTTTCTTTCAATTAAATCTCATTTTTTCTAAGTACAGATGATTCAAAGGTCAGAAAGTATTTCAAAAAGTTCTACCACAATAAATAATCATGTTATAGTCATGCAATAAGAACAGCTAGGTATTGTATGGCATCATGTTTTATTTAACAGCAAAAATAGTTTAATAAAATCAGTTCATCATGCTGTACTCAAAATAGTTTGTGAGAAGCTACCATTCCAAGGAATCACACACAAGAGTTGGTAATGGTATGGATTGTTGATTTTAATTTAATGAAGTCGTGTTGATTCTATCATAATAGGGCAAGGATATCCTTTTGCAGAAAATAATCAAAAATGGATTCTTAATTCACATTTAAAAAATATATGTCTGAAGAAAATTTGTCATATACACCAATAATGAATTTCAGGATTTTGTGTGCACTGAAGCATTTTCACTGTATGCGCATGCACATGCTTAGCTTGCATGGAACATTCGTCCCAGCTGAAGGAATAGGATAACTAATGTGGATGTCACTTTGATATACCATCACTAATTTTGTATACCACTATTTAATTTTCATACCACATACATAATTTTGTACTTTACTTTGATATACCATAACTTCCATGTAAAAAAACATATCCTTTCTCTATTAAACCATTGAAAAATTTGTTATATTTTGACTTTTGGGAAATAAAAGTCAACTTTGTCACCTATTATAAAGCTGGATCAAAATTGGTTAAACATTTACCTCCTCGCGTAGGGGGGGGGGGCATGAACACATTAATGGTATCCTGACATCATGATATAGATCATGATAGCATAATCAGATCATCTTCTTTTGTTCAAAGCCACGTGGTTATATTTATGCTTTTTTAATCCGCTTGTTTTCCTCAGCTAAGCAATTTCTGATTACAAAAGGTAGTAAGATTTGCATTATCCCTATTCTTTTTCACGTGCAGATTGGCAAGATGTCTCAAATCTATCTTTTTTGACTAGGATTATTGGCTAATCAATTATCTCTATTCTATAGAAAGCTCTAAAAGAAATCAGCAGCATGGCACAAATTTTCAGGGCTCAAAATGTACCTAATATCAGAACCATTTTGATGGAGAAATTGGAAATTCATCCATTGGAATCATCACTTGAAATACATCATTGGAAATCATTGCTGAATTTTCGCTCCCAAAACTATGTTTATTTACTAATTTACTTTTTTTACCTCCATCATTAATCTGTCCTCTTTCATGGTTATTCCTCTAATACCATCACGTTTTGGGTTCCCCAAAAAAAACCTATAAAGGGATTTTTTCTATAGTTGTTTTAACCAATTTTTCCTTTCAATACCAAAAAAGAAAAAAATGTACACATAACAAAAAAGAAAATTTTTTAATAGCACTAAAAATGGTACATATGGAGACACAGGACAAGTCTGTTTTTCTTTTTCACATAACAGGTTTTAAAATATTAAATCACACATTTTTGTTTTTTCTTAAGTTTTCTTAAACATGATTTTTTCCCCCTCTAAGTTAGATTGTTTTTTTAATTTCAGAAATTGTATTCGAATGGAATTGTGTAAGTGGTGTATTGTGAATTATACAATACTTTTTCTGATGTATGATACATTCCATAGATACTCTTGTGAAAGAAAGTCTTTTAACCGAGGCAATGTGAATGTGGTCAGTTGGAAGAAATTGACCAAGAATTGAAGAAAGGAACTTTTTTTTTTACCTCATATACCAGAGGTACTAGTTCACCAAACACCAACTCTGGCCATATTTCTATATTTCAATTTACTGCCATTAATGAGTTGGATTGGAAATGAAGGTGCCATCTATCAGTGGTTGCCTCAAGCTCATTAAAGAAAATATCTTATCTACAGTGTTCCCCTGGTTTGAACCTGGAACCGTAATGGCAACCCTAACGGTGGTAGACGAGCATCTTACCACCATGCCACTCTGGCGCTTATACCAGGGCTGGAGAAATCCCAGGTTGCCATGATGACTTAAAAATTAGTACTGGTGCTTAGAATTCTCTTTGTGCAGTTACTAGATTGTAGGCTGAGAGCAGCACCAAATGTTCGGAATTTATAGCAGTGTATTTGCCAACATGCGTGTGTACGCACAGAAAAAATCAAAAACATTATTTTGGACCTTTTTGGGGGATAAAAAATTTTTGTATCGTTTTTTTAGTATCGTTTAGTAAAAGACAATTCCAGGTTGTTGTGTTGTGTAGGACGTTTTTCTCTAATAGATTGTCAATAAATGGAATAGCTTGCCTCCAGACGTCATGAATTATCACACAATTGACAGATTTAAAAAGAAGTGCGATAGACATAAGGGGATTAAATTGAGAAGCTATTCATACTTAGATAAGACAACCATAATCGTTTTCATGGGCAGTATTATATATTATTAAAATTTTTTTGGGGATATATTTTATATTGGGTGTTTTGATTATAGATATCCATATTTTTTATGGGCATAATATTTCTTCTAC
This sequence comes from Pholcus phalangioides, assembly GCF_987345545.1. Classification (NCBI taxonomy): domain Eukaryota; kingdom Metazoa; phylum Arthropoda; class Arachnida; order Araneae; family Pholcidae; genus Pholcus; species Pholcus phalangioides. The sequence continues at coordinate 10,923,178 of NW_028301600.1, forward strand.
TTTGTTGGACAATTTGCCCATTTTAGCCTTGCATTTGTAAGGAAATTTTTAGTGATAAGGAAGCCTTCTGACTCTTCCTATGTAGTCTTGCAGATTGATAATGATAACTTTTTTGGGAAAAATTAGTCTGGTTATATATATTTCTTGGCTGAAAAACATGAAAATAGATCAAAACTAAAAAATTCATTCTGACCTCATTTCTTGTTGGAACAAAACAGGCTTTTCGGCTTTGATAATGGCACCCATGAGTGAAGAAACATATGTCAGTATGTTATAAAATGTCATTTGTTCTCATCACATCATGAATATTTTCTATAGATCAAAACTTTTAGTGAAAAAAATTGTGTGAAAAAAACATAAAGCAAAGTCCTGACAACTATAAACAAATTTTTCCCCAAGTAATACAAATACAAAGCCACAACAGGCAAAATTCCCAACAAGGTGGCTGAGAAAAAGATGCCCATAACAAGTATGGATGTCATATATCACTAAAATACAGCAACCCAATTAAAAATGCAATCAAAAAATTTATAAACATTATATATATACATGAGAAAATATTATACTATACAATGCCCATAATGTATTTATGGTTGTCTTATTCTAAGTATGGATAGCTTCTCGATTTACCCCAACATGTTTATCATATTTCTATTTAAACGTGCCGGTTGTGTTAGAATTTACTACCCCGTAGGTAAGCTATTCATTTATTAACAAGCCTATTGGAGAAAAACTCCCCGCGACACCATAACCTAGAACTGTCTAATATGAATCAATACTTGTGTCCCCTTGTAAAAGCAGTCGAATGACGGCAAATTAATAAATCATAGTCCATCCTATCCATCCCATTGTAAATTTTGAACACCTCGACCATATCTCCCCAACGTTTACATTCATAAATGGCCGCTGTGGTGGTCGAGTGGTTATAGTGACGGACTCGCGATGGGAGGATCCGGGTTCGAACCCCACAGTGGTGGTCGGCTGAAGTTGGTTTTCTGTGGTTCCCAACTTCACTCATAGCACTTCATAACAGCTCATAGCTCATAACACTTCACTCATAGTTAGAAAAACTGGTGGCAGATGGCAGTACTACACATAACAAGCATTACAGAGAAACAAAAAAAAACTTCACATCAGGTTTCACTACACGTACATGCACATTCCCGCATGTACCGATTCGTTGGGGGTTCAGCGGGGGGTGTGGGTGGGGTGCATGTGTGATGTAGCAGCAGTAGTAGGTAGGGCCTCCAAAAAATGGCTCGGGGATACATGATGTTCTTAAGTCAGCCACCTCGTTGGGCAATTTGCCTGTTGTGGCGTTGTATTTGTATACAATGTAAACATATTCAAAAAATGAAGTCTCTCTTATACAAATACAAATACAATGCCACAACAGGCAAAATGCCCAATGAGGTGGCTCCTAAAAAGTCATGTGAGTATGTATGTGTATATATGAAGGTATTGTGAAACGAAAAGGAAAATTCATTTCATAGACAAATTATTTATACAAGAAATATCTTAATTCAACAATTTCAGATCTCACAATTCAAATTTTTAGAGTGCATAAATTTTTGAAATATTCATATATTATTACATAACATTTATTAACAACATAACTCAAGCCCCTTGTGCAATAAGGACATGCGTAGCCCTTCTCTGCACCCCTCAGCCAAGTCTATGTCCCTCTGTTGGTATGGTCTCCAAAACCTTACAGCATACTCTAGTTCAGGATGAACTAATCCTCGGAAAAGCGGAATAATGACTTTAGGAGAATGGGAAGAGACAATGAAACCAAGCATTCTATTCGCTTTTTTGAAAACCATTGAACAATGTTCAGAAAAATTAAGCCACCCGTCAATGAGAATTCCCAAATCGGTGACCCTAGTTGCATCCGGGATAGTAACACTATTCAACTCTTAAGAGAAACGTGGGTTGTTTGAACCAAAATGAGCGACCATGCACTTGTCAATACAAAACTTCATGCTCCATTTATTTGCCCATGTTCAAATCGTGTTCAATTGGGTCTGGAGCGGCTCCCTATCACTTTGATTCCCATAACTACCCCCATTAGCTTCACATCATCTGCGAATTTGCTAACAATCCCATCAATACCCTGATCGAGTTTATTGATAAAAAGTGAAAAAGTATGGGGCCCAGGACACTTCCTTGAGGAACTCCACTAGTGACGCCTGTCCAATCCGATAATTCCTCGTTCACCATAACCTGTTGTGATCTATCTCAACCACGATTCTACCCAATTCAGCAAGTTGCCCCCAATCCCAATCTCATGTAAACGCTTCAAGTATTTACCATGTTGGACCCAATCGAATGCCTTCTGGAAATCAAGGTAAACAACATCTACATTTTTGCCCTTACCCAAAGCCTTAGTCATGTGATCATAGAATCAAAGGAGGTTAGTCGCACATGACTTCCCCTTCCTGAACCCATGCTGATTTTTTGACAATATACAATTGAAAGCACTACACATGCTTATATTGCTCTCTACCCTAGACCCTCCTATCGAGAGTCAGGACTGCTGCCCCTTACGCCCATTATTGGTGTATCTAAAAAATGATTTTGAGTCGAAAACAATGTTGTCTGCCAACCTAGGCTCAACTTCTCCTTTTTATTATCCCTTATCGCTTTCAATGCTTCAATGCCTCTCTTTTCTCAGTAAGCAGTGATAGATCACCTTGTCAACTTTTATACTCTCTAAATGCTCTTTTCTTTTCAAGATAAAGGTTATGCACCCTATCTGTGAACCATAGGGGCCGCGACGTACAAACACGTTTTTTTCAAATAAAATGAATTACTTAGTGCAAAACAGAAGATAGCTTTCTACTAAATTCTTCCCATTGACTCACCACCCCGACTGATTCTATAACTGGTCTTTAAAAACTTCCGCTAACCTTCTTCTCAAAACATCAAAGTTAGTTCTCCGAAAACAAGGAACCAGTCTTTTGTTATCAACCTTACCCAAAGAAAACCTACAGAGAAAACTGATGGCACGATCCCTGGAAAAAAATTTGTCCCCCCCACCGAAACATGCTCAACAAGATCTTCGGAACTAGTGAGAACTAAATCCAAAATAGCAGTATCTCTAGTGGCTTCTGATCAGGGCTGCAACTAGGGGGGAGCAGGTGGGTCTCGTGCCCCGGGCGCTGGACCAGAGGGGGTGCAAATTTTATTCTCAAACCTCTCCAACATTACAAGGGGACGCCAAAATTCGCACTTGGCCCGGGTGACCAAACATCTAGTTGTGGCCTGCTTCTTATACATGCTGATGTAAAAAATTATCGAGCACAAACTTAAGAAAGTCCCTTTCATGTTGATCTCTAGCTTAAAGATTCTCCCAATGCATACCTGGGTAATTGAAATCGCATAGTATTACAACCCTCTTACGTTTACATATGTAGGAAATTTCATCATGAAGTTTGGCGATGTAGTTTGGTGGATTGTGATAAACCCTAACAATAAGTTTACAGAGATGCTGCTGTGGGGCCCATTTTCCGGGGACCCAGGCTATTTGAAAAGTCTGGGTCCTTTTTGAGTGAAAGTGGGTCCCTCTCAAAAAAAAATTTATCTTGAAAAACATTATGCCCTCCCCCCTCCTCCTCATAATTCAGTGGTGTTTCTATGAATTTTCTTCCAGCATGCCCCAGGTATTTGATCACCTTCTTATATTTCTTTGTTGAGACTGTGCAGTGGGTCTTGTTCTGGGTAGGAGAAGGTATCTGTGAATCGAGTATAATTTATTTTTAAAAACATGTTCTATGCAAAGGTTCATACACTTTAATTGTCTACTAGTCGAAAAAGCTTGCAAAGAAGCTCATTAGCACTGAGAATTTAACGTATGGAATTCTGCACATGTAATAAATTTAAAACAAATATACATTTGATCCCGCTTAAAACGTTTCACCCATTTAGAATGTTTTTCCACTTAGTACACCTTATTTTCGTGGTCCTAACAATAAGTAATTCTCATTAGGATTTCCCGTTTAAAGTGTTTTCTTATTTAAAACATTTTTTATGACAGTTTTTTGAAAAACGTTATAAGCAGGATCCACTTTAATTAACAGTTGGAGGCACACATTTATATATACTTACTAATAAATCAATCTATAAATTCCCTTCTGATTTATTTTACATTTCGTTTAAAAATCGTAGCACTTTCAATATCTTCTGATCAAATTTGAAGCAAATTAGATTCTTTGTCCTTTCTCACACACTTATCTTCCGATTCCCTATTCATATTTTGGTTTTCCTGGTAAAATGATTTTATTTTCCCTTCCTGATGGTCCACCATTCTGATCTGTCGTCATTTAACTGCCACATATTTTCACACCTGAATATGGGAGCTATGTCAGATTTGTGTTACAGAAACTTAACAGTGTGCTTATGTGTGTGTGTATACTTTCTCAAAGGGGGCAAACACACATTTTGGCACACCCATGTAATGTACAAGAAGCAGTTATAAAGGGTGAATTTGGTGCCCCCTCCCCCCTAGTCCAGAGCCCAGGACACTAGACGTGCTTGTCCCTCCACCCTCCCAGTTGCGGCCCTGCATCTATCCTCCAAACTGGTAATGCATGCATTTGAAGTTTAATGTATACATATTTGTGTTGTAGGTCTGTGTGATTGCTGTGGCAACCAAAAGTTTTTCAAAGGAATAGCCAACTCAAAATTTGAAAACCTAATAGAAAATCACTTTTTAGCTGATTACCATTGTGCAATCGTGGGAGCCAAACTTGAATTTTCACCAAAAGCAAAATTTGGGTTAGGTTATAAGGGGCCTCTTCCCTTCCCCAAGATTAAAAATTAAAAATATTTTTGTAGAGAATTAAAATATTGGAATAATATAATTTTTTTATACTATCTGTTAATTTAAAATTATTTTCCAGTGTTAGTGACCCAAACTTTCTGTGAAGAATTGGATCCTTGTGCCCTTCCAAAAGTTGATTCTGCATACACACCCGTGATTTTCACAATGCGAAACGGTGTCTACCACACAGCAGATAGATGACAAAACTGTGGATATTAAAGGTCGAGTTTTTACAGATTTGGTTTTTTTTCCATGATCTCAGGATAGTTTTACAATTTGAATGGGCGTTCCAATCCTCTGAAAAAAATGTGCATTTGCAATATTGTAGGAACAAGGCAAATTTACGCCGTATAGACGCTGTCTTTGAATGCCGGCAGATAGCAGCGAAAGTACCGTAATTTCTGGTATGTAACCGGAAGGGAAAATCCATAGGGGAATAAAAACTCCAAAATTTGACAATTACACGGGCCCTCATTCAGGGAAGCAACAAGAGACATCCCTCATTTTATTCGTCAAAAACCCATGTGTATATTAATACAGTACAGTGTACAAAGTAGTAAAACCACTTTTTCAAGGGCGTGTGATCATGATGCACGGTAAAAACAAGAAAAAAAAAGAAAGGGGAAACAAAGTTGTGGAGGTTTTTCTCCCTACTTTTTTTCTTTCTCTTAGAACTAGGAAAGAACCCATCCTGGAGGACATGTGAACAAAAATTTTATGCGTCCTTTTCCGAAATTCCGGGTATTTAGCGCATTATAGCACGTCAATGGCATCTCTGGTTTGTGACATGTTTTGTTTTTAAGCTCAACCCATTAGTTTCAATATCACTTCTCTGCACGTTACTCTCTCTAGCCTTCAAACATGAATTCACGTATATCAACACTCCACCCCCTTTCCTATCAGATCTATTTCTCAAAAAATTATCTAACCTGAGATGTGTAAAAAAGATACATCCCCATCGTTTGCCCAAGATTCTGTAATGGCTATAACATCCAGGGCCTCCACAGCTATCAGTTTCTAAAAGATCATTTTTATTACCCAAGCTCCTGGCATTTATTAGCACACATTTTAATTTGCCCTGTGATTTAGTGTCAATCGAGCAGTCATCCAAATCGAAGGTGGGTAATTCCCTGTCACTACTGTTGTGATTATCATTAACTAACCGGCATTCCCGACTATGTGGTCTGGGAGTAAAAAACCTGACCTAAGCCTATCGTAAACCTCCCAGAACCCCCCCCCCTATTCAGACGGATCCCATCCCAATGAAGCCACCTATCGGTGAATGCGGGAAGCTTCAAGAACGTGATCCCAAGTGAGGAGCAAATGTCCTTCAGGGCTAAATTGAATTAGTGGATCCTACTCCTATACCCCTAGGCAGTACTAGAATCACTGCCAGACCTGAACTCCCTCCCTAGCAAATAGTAGTAAATCCCAGTAGTCTGACGGAGACTCACTAATATTCGCTCCTACATGATTCTTTCCCACCCACAGGATTACCCGCAAGGGCAACTGTCGGCGATGAAAAACGTCTCGAACGTTGCTAATGTTCCCCCAGGAAGACAACAGCACTCAAAACCCAGAAAATCCCTACACATTCTGTTCCCTAATTCCCTAACCATAGAATCGCTGATGATTAAACCCCTATCACGATACCCCTCTACTCATCCATGATCACCCATTCACCCTATAAACTGTTGTTGTTCATCGAGAATGCTTCTTCATAGACAGGTGGCTCCATAATAACTGGGTCCTCTAAAACCTTAACTCGCTCTCGTAACGCTTCCACCTCGAGTTCCAACCTTGCCCTATCCAAACACCCCTTATAGTTGAAACTATCAGCTACTATCCCCCAGATCACAGGGAAACCTCCCATCGCAACCCCTACACAACACTAATCGAGGTCGAAGCATACTAACACTATTGCTAAAAACTAGATTATAACACTTAAAAAATAAGAAAATGAGAAATGTTAATAGGAAATTGAAATAATGTAAATTGCATCACATTGAAAAATATACGTAAAAGATTATATGAAAAAAGAAGTGAAATAAAATGCTCAACACTAAATCACGAGGAAGAAATATATATGTATATAAAGAATGGAACACACCCCTAAAAAAGTATTAAGATAACGCAAATAAAATTTATACTTATTAGTATTAGCTAACTATCTATTCACTAACACTAAAACAATAGGACCCAAAATGAAAAAAAATTACTGAAAATACCCTGGAAAAAGTTTGCTAACACTAATGCCCAAAAAATTCACAAAAAAACATCAAAGAAACTGGAAAAACACAAAAAAATTATTATCGACAAAAAAACAACAGTCACAAACCTGTAAAAAGTACACTGGAAATGAAAAGAGAGAAAGAAAATAAAATTTAAATCGACCAAAAATACCAACGAAAATTGAAAAGTTGAGAGCAATAAGAAAAAACACTTGCAAATTGAGCAATAGAAGTCCAAAAAATTCAGTGACAAAATCGAACTAAAGAGAATAAACTCACAATCTAGAACAATAAAGAAAACACTGCAGTGTTTTTGATCCAAAAAATAAACACACTAAATAAAACTCATGAGAACGATGAAAAACACAAAGCAAAACAAAAAATATGTAATATTAGTCTATTCTGTATTTTGCGAAAGTGATAGAAACATCTAAATTACAACATTATCTGGTATTCTAATAAGCAGCATCTACAGTGCTTGAATTTTTTTCTTCCAAACTCATAAAATCAGTTGTCAATTTATATACAGTGACACTCCTGTATAATAATACTCAAGAAAAGTGGAGAAACATATCGTTATAGATGAAATATATCAACAATGTTAAAAGTGCATCGGAACCTGCGGTTAATATAGTTAAATAGACTATATCATTATAAAGGGTATCGTTATACAAGATTTTCAATGTAGTTTTATTGTTTCATTTGCAGAATCAAACAAAGAAAGTAAAGACAGTGCAAAATCTTTTTCTATAATGAATTGTGCTGATATGTCATCATTATCAGATTATGAAAACAAGTATGTGTTTGTATGGATATTAAAAATTTCTTATATTTTCAGCATGGCACATACAACTAGTGGCCAAAAAATTAGGAACACCCTACTACTCACCACTAATATCGTGTGCGACCTCCTCTGTTTTTGATGATAGCAAATATTCTTCATATTCTTCTAGGCATGAACTCTACAAGTTGCTCAAACCATTGAGGAGGAATATTAGCCCATGCTAACAAAATGGCAGCCCTTAATCCCCTCAGATTAGAAGGTGGTGTTTCACAGCTTTAAACAGACCTTTCAACCTTGTCCCACAAATACTCAATTGGGTTGAGATCGGGTGACTGAGGGCACCATTGAAGCTATTGGCTCTCTGAATCATGTTCCTCAAACCAATCTGAGATAATTCCAGCCATGGACTGGGAATTGTCCTGCTGCCATCATCTCAGGAAACATTATGGTCATAAACGGTTGCAGGTGGTCAACAATGATGTGGAGGTAGGTGCTGACATTGACGTGTTTCCAATGGAAATAAGGGACCAAGAGTATACCAGGAAAATGCTCCCCAAACAGTGATTCCGTTGCCACCCACTTGAACAGTTGTCATGTGTCATGCCAGATCCATGGCTTTGTGCTGCTGTGCCACACATGGATCCTGCCATCAACATCATGGAGAAGAAATCTTTACTCGTCAGATCAGACAACCTTCTTCCCTTCATGCAGTGTCAAATTTCTGCGGTCTCTAGCCCACAAAGGCATTTTTTTTCGGTTTTGCAGCGAAATCAAAGGGACTTTTGTTGGTTGCTGGCTATTAAACCCAATTTATTTCAAGATCTGTCTTGTACAGCATACGGATATGCTTTACAACGATTCTGAGTTGTATTGCGCTGCCTTTTGTTAGCATTGTAGTTCTTATGATACTTCACACAATGTGTATTAGTCGCCTGGCAACTCCTTCATTCACAAGCGATTTCCACTTGAATATTTTTGACTTAGTTGCCATTCATTGAAGACTCGAAATACTGTTGTATGAGAAAAGCCAAGAAGGTTAGCTGTTTCGGAGATACTGGCACCCACAATCATGCCTCTTTCAAAGTCACTCAAATCTCTTCTTTTCCCCATGAACAGGCAAATTGCAATGTTAACCGGTGCTTCTGACCGGGAGAAAGCTTTTATCAACAAATCCAGTTTATTACATCAGAGCACATGCTGCACGGATGAGTCAAAGTTTGAGTGAAGGGCATTTCTAATTTTTTGGCCACTGAGTGTATATACGACCAAACCTTGATTTAATGATTTCTTCAATTTAAGGATAAAGTTATGTAATCTGAACAGAACCTTAAATCTATGTGGCTATTGGGGGATTACTCCTGGGCTATGCTGCTGTGTCTTGAGTTACTGTCATCTATGCTCATTTTATGCATTTTCTATGTGCAGATACTTTGCTACCTTTGGCATTTTTTCAATCCCCCCATCCAAAGAACTTTCCCGCTTATCACATCTTGTTTATTTTGTAATTTTTTCTACAGATAAGGGCTTAGAAACCATCACCTTACTTAAAGCATACACATAGTTCAAAAGAGCACAAAGCTCAATGAGGGAATGTCTCACACATATATTAAGAAGTTTGGAATCATACAGAAAGTGTGAACAGGCAATTTTGAAATTTTGAAGACTTTTATCAGAAAAATTATTAAAATAAGACAACTGATAGAGAAATACTCTTAATTTTGTACCTATTGCATGCATTCAAATATAATTTTTACAGTAAAAATAAGGAAAGAAAAGACCTCCATATTCTCTAATCAGCAACATCGCAATGTTTGTCCGAAACAAAAGTATTTTAGTAATAATGATCTTGCTCATTCCATAGAGGTTTTTCAATTAAACTAAGAACAAGTACTCGGCCAAAAAACTAACAGAATACTATGTCTGACAAGTATTGAGTGGGTACTAAACCTGTAAAACCTTTGCACAGAAGGTGAATGTCTTGGCGATGTGGCTACTACACCCCTTTGTATATATTAATGAGTAGATATATATGCACATGTTTATATTCATTATTTAATATTATATTTATCATGCTTGGTTCATTGCAGAAATGACAACCAAAGAATTTGTACGGATATGATTGGTAAAGATATTATGAAGTTGACAATATCTTCAAAAGTTGATACCCAATGTCAGAACTCTCAAATAGATGAATCTGTTGTTCAATCAGATGTATTTCCTCAAGTGGTGTAAGGAATTTTCGTATTTAGTATTTAGTCATTCACTTTCATGGTATGATTGACACTTATTGCATTATATATGGGGAAATTGGTACCTTGAGCATGGTAAACATTGAAGCACTTATAATAAATTTAATAGGATTGCATTCTAGCTAATTTTTTTGGAGTGCATGAAATTAGAAATACATAACCTCACAATTGAATGTTATTTCAGCTTTTTGTGTGGGAACAGCTGTCGTATGGTCTGCCACTTGGCGATTTTTTGGCGCCACACATGTCTGATGGCCCGACGAAGAGTCGCCAAGGCCGTCAGACACTACGGACGCCGAAAAAAAACATCAGCATGCAAAACATAATAGAAACCACCAAGCATAAAAATATAAAAAAATATCAGTTAAAAAAAATTACACCTGACCCATTTTTTTAATAATAAAAATATCGGGGCATAAGGAATTTCGGGCATAAATATTCTATGCATTAAAACTAAAACCTGGACCCTTTTTTTTAATAAATGGATCCGGGCATGTTGAATAAATAAATATTCTATGCATTAAAACTAAAACCCGGACCCTTTTTTTTTTTAATAAACGGATCCGAGCATGTTGAATAAATAAATATTCTATGCATTAAAACTAAAACCCGGACCCTTTTTTTAATAAACGGATCCGGGCACGAAAAATTCTGTAGGTTCATTTTAAATAATAAACCGATAAAACAGAAGGCATGGCAATGGATGAATAACTAATAAATACAACAAAATAATAAAACGATATGATACAACCTGAGCAGTAGATAATAATCCAAATGACATAAGCTACAGAAGGGAAGAATAATAATCAAAGAGAGAGAGACGCGCTGGAAATGGAACAACGGCTGCTTAGAATTTTTTTAAAAACGCAGTGAACAAGAAAAATCCTGTTTGGCGAAGCCAGCACCATCTAGTATCACCCAGCGAAAACTGAAAAGATGTTAAAAAATACGGCAGCCCATAGCCCCATTATGACGGTCTTGGCGACTTATCGCAAGGAAAAAGTCGCCAAAGTCGTGGCGGACCATACTGCATCTGTTCCTTTGTCTGTACCCTTGACAGAGATCATCTAAAAGTATGCACATTTTAGTTACAAAATTGTATTCTTATTTTTTTGCTGTGTTTCTTCTCAATATTGCAAGTGTAGTGGACTAAATTTAGTAATTACAACCTACGCTGCCACCTGATAAATCATATATCATAACAAGTACCGTGAATAAAGTTATCTGTATTTTTTCACAATTGGTTGAATAGAGATTACCTTGGAACAGTTTATAATGTGAAATGTTTTTGTAGTTAACCTTGGAATTCTCAACTTCTAGTAATTTTTAAACTCTTCTTCCTTTCTTTTTATATTTAAATTTTAGTTTTATACTTCTCTCCTGCAAAAACTTCTGCTACACTGTGGAATACGCTATACAGCATGTATATATTTGACAAGGCTTGTATTCTGTGCTGTTGTGTTTTTTTTTATCTGAGTGAATCACTGTTTTCAGAATATTTGTGCATATGTAAATGCTTTGTAAATTTGCACTCTGTAGCATAGTGAACTGGAGTATCTACCATACCACAGGCATATTTATCTGTTCGGCAGCGTGTTTGTTCATGTAGATATTTAGGGAATGGGTCATGCCCTGTTATGAAGATAGTCATCTCCCTATTCCAGTTTAATGTGTTGTATGGGACTTGAGGGACATTTCGTGCACTTTCCTAGCTGTTGTTTCTTGGTCACAAAGTTGCTGCCATTTTTGGAGGGTTGCTTGTTTAAATTGTCGCTTCAGGAGCATTAGTAGGAAAGGGTTATGAAGTTTATTGTCACAGTTGATGGCAGCCTTGGTTAGAGAGTCTAGTTTCCAAGGATGGAGGAATCTTTTCATAAAGCTATGATTATGTAATCTTAAGGGTGGGGGGGGGGCTCCCCTTTTCTTGTCATACTTTTTCTAGTTTTTTGAGTGGGAGCCTTGTTGTGTGAATGCAATTTGTACAAAGTGTTTGATTGGAATGTGGATCAAGTACTCGAGGGCACAAAATCAGACCTGACCATGGAGCATTCTGAGTACATCAGGGAGTGCCATAGTGCTTGCAAGCACCGTGTTGAAGATGCCTGCTTTACAGAGAAACAATCGCAGGGCTCCCACTTGTCCTACTTTTTGGTAAAATGTCCTACTTTTGTTCTACTTTCTCAGTTTTGTCCTACTTTCTTGGTTTTGTCCTACTTTCTCTGTTTTGTCCTACTTTCTCTGTTTTGTCCTACTTTCTAGTTTTTGTCCTACTTTTCCTACTTTTTTACCAAATCCTATCGATAAAATTTGTGTAATTGATTTAATCGAGCAGGAAATTATTGATATATTGCCAAATATTACAAATGTTGGAGAATGCAATTAATGATTCTGCCAAAGCAGAAATTGTATCATTTTTAAGGTAATTTAGAGGTGGGGGGGGGGGGTTATGTGGACCATTTGATTAATTTTTCATTTGCTTAGTTTGAGGGTTCAACAAGTATAGTAGTCATTAAAAACTTCTGTCTGGATGGAAAAATAATTTTGTATTTATTACTTCGTGGTCTTGGACAGTAACTTTCACCATTCAAAATTATGGTGCAAATAGGTGAAACAACAGTTTGCATTTCAAAGCAGTTGGATACATAGGCCTATTCTAGGTTTGGGGATTCTGATGCTACCCAATAGCATTCAGTTGTCTTCTGTATCTTTAAGGCATGAACAGGCATAAACAATATTTACAATGCTCAGCAAAGAGCTAGAAATGGAAGCGCTTCATTTGTCAAAAATGATTACACTGGCATTGAACAGTAAAATGTGAACAAAACAGAAAAATTTAAAAAATGATGAGCAATGCAGTAAAACTATCTGGTTCACCTTGCCTTATATACGTCGGATCTTGTAATTTACACATTTTTTTGCATTGTGCTTTCGAAAGTGGTCTCGAAGGTGCATCATTCTTAAAAAATGTATGTCTTCGAAATTTGCCGTGCCTTGTTGAAGAGAGTTGACAAGCTCGTCACTTTGGAAGACTCCGAAAAAGAATGTAATATATATGAGGAGAGACAGCAAAGAATTATCTGTGGTTGCTAGTGCACTGTTTTGGCCAAAAATTGGTTTTGTAACCAAGTCATTTGTCATTTTGTTTTGGCTTGACTGAAATAGTGCTAGGGGGAAAAAAAGTTAATTCAAAATTAAAAAAAAAATTTTAATTATTTAAAAATAATAGCCTTTTTAAAATAATAAAGTCACAGCACTCGTCCGGCAATCGAGGGACCCGGGTTCGACTCCCGGTAGAGGCAGAGATGAGTTTTTTCCTTCCTTAAAAAATTAACATCTCAAATAATAAATATCTTCACAACATCCAGTCTTCCGTATATCTTGTATTAACAAGTGGAGAGCGACATTCATGTCATACATGTCATAAAAATTTTTCTTTTGCAAAAAAAATTTTTTTAGTGATTTTTTCCATTATTCTATGATTATGTTGTCTAAGGGGGTTACCCTCCCCCATCCTACTTTTTAGTCCTGCGTTTTCCTACTTTTTCTCATTTTTTGAGTGGGAGCCCTGCAATCGGAGACTATCCCAACCTTACCAAATTATGGGCTCGTAACCCATACCGGTAGAGAGCTTAGTCATCTCTAGTTTTGTTAATATAATTTATAATCTCAGTGTCAAAGTCCTCAAAATTTCTGCCTGCAAAAAAAAATAATAATAATACCGAATTCATAGTTCTGTAAGTCACTTATACTGCCAAGCTTTATTTATAAGAACTGTGAGCAATGTAGTATATTGAATGATGTTTCCAGAAGTGAGTGAGTATTAATTCTGTTTCAGAGATTATTGATCATGTGTTATATACATGGAGTGCATTATGACATGTTTTTCACACACATGCAATTGTTTTTGCCACTGTCCCAACAAAAATATCATTTTGTCAGCAAAATGACCAACCCTGATAGATGTGTAGTCCAAATTTGTTATGTAATGGAACTGGATCCAAATTGTAATGCCGGCCTCTTCCAGATACGCAGGTATGAAGTTCTTGAATCTTGTGAGGGTCATTCTCATGAAATTAAAAAAAAATAAAAATTATCAAAAATGAATGTCAATCCCAAAAATCCAAAAAAATTTTCCTTGATTTTTCTTTATTTTCCTATAACCAAAATATAGTCAGCAGTGAAGTGTGTTCAAAATTAATGGTGAAAAAAATGCATTTAAGTTTAACCATGTTAAGAGATAAGCCGACATGGCATTTTGTCTTTTTCAACTTGATATTTATGCTTGACACTTTCAACATGTTTCATATATTTTGGTAGTTCACTTTCAATGTGGACAAGCACTGATACCATGAGTAATTTTTTTTGTCAATCTTTTATTTATTTTTTATTTGTGTTTTTCGCTCTTTTTTGTCAATTTTATGGGAACAACTGATTTCTAATTTGTCTCAGTTTTGCTAAAGCATGAGTTACTCTCTTTAGATGCAACATTACTGCAGCTTGATGTTGAAACTAAGTAATTTTGGAATTTTTTTTACTACCCCCCCCCCCCAAACTTATGATCAAACCTTCCTTCTGGTTACCTAATGCCAGGGGAGAGACATTTTTAGATGTTTTGCAAACACTGATAAAAAATGTTGAAAAAATGCTTTTCAGAAATAATAGCAATCATGAGGTGAAATGAAAATAATTTTCAGTTATATATTTCTCACAAAAAAAGTAGCCAGAATAAGGACATTTGATAAAAAATAATCGCCTCTCTTTTCTCTAGAGTCTAGACTAAATATAATTTACGAATTAATTTCCAATTCTAATTGATGTAAGAAGAAATTCAAGTTGTTGTGATGCTCCCCGCATGATCTTGCTGTGGTGTCTCGCCAGGATATAATTATCATTTCATTTCTTCTGGTGGCAACACCACAAAAATCTAAGAGTAAAAGCAGTCTAGGTATTTTTATGTTTACGTTATGCCACTCATCGATGTATATGTCTCTGTCATCCTTGCGCACATGCTGTATATTTCTCTTTCAGTATTTGTTTCTAAGATGTAAATATATTATGTGTTGTAAATAAATAATTGTATATAAATGAAAGTCTAAAGAATTCACCAAAGATTGGCGACACCGGACATGAAACAAAAGAAACCACCATGGCAGAGGTGAGTGCAGTAGTTATACTGCCATTCAAATGTGCATGATGTTTCGTTATGGTTCATAACATGTGAAATCACTTTGAAGTTGGCTGTTCCGAAACCAATCACAGAGTCAAAAACAAAATACAACTACATCATTGTGAATCTACCTCCCGATAACACATCTCTAGTACAAGACATTCTCATGAACCCGCCAACTTCTGAGACATACGAAAAACTAAAGCCTGAACTAGTCATGCGTTGCAGCGAATCTTCATCTACCAGGGTGTCTACCATCAGGGAAAAGTCACGAAGTCCCAGAAAAGTCACGGAATGAGAAAAAGGTCATGGAAGTCCAGAAAAAGTACAAAATTTGAGTGAAGGTCACCAATTTTTTTGATTCTCCAGAGATCTTTTTTTTCTATTTTTTCCCTTGAATCTAGGCTTTAGAGAAACTGTGGTATTTAGTATTTTTTTCTTCTCTCTCAGGTTACTTTTCTCCCTTTTTTTATGTTGGAGGGATGAATGGGTGAGTAGCAACAGAAAAGAACAATGCCAATGTGTAGCCACTCAACATTGGGACAGACATTATATGGATGGGGCAAAAAAACTATTTAGCCTGGATGAAAAAAGTACTTTTCTTTCAATGCTTGTCTGGACCTTTCAACATCTGTAATATTCCCCTAAAGCAGTGTTCTTAGGATCACATGTAATTCTGAGGAGGGGTTGACCACTGCAGTAGGGAGTCCTCTTGGGAACAATATTGGTTTTCCTTAAAAAAGGATATGAACCAAAGCAGAGCTGACAGGACTTGATACCCAAAGCATTTGTTTTGCACGTTTAAATACAACTTCAATTGGAAAACCATTGCATTATAAATGCTAGTAAATATACCATATCATAGTGCAAAAGTAAGAATAACTAAGTTTGACTAAGGATAGATAACAGGAGTTTCTTAAGCATCATGTACAAGCTAGCATTGTCAAATTAAATGGCATTTTAGTCCTACAATTTAGTATTTTGATGCTAGATATATTTCAGTGTTATGCACAATAAGAGTATCGTTTTAAGTATCAGTGATTACCTAGATAATTTAATAATAACAGAAATCAACATTACATATATGATGTAATAAACTTTTTTAAACTCTTATCTGTTGTAAAATGAGTACAGCAGATGGTTTATATCAAAGCACATATATAAGCAGTTGAAGAAATTTTGGAAGGTTAAAAACCATCTTGAATCAGAGAATGTCAAATCAATTCCATGGTTTCCCCTTCGGTGTTTATGTTATGCTTTGTTCAAATTGTATAGGGGAGTGGTAGCCCAGGTCGATAAGATACTCGCCTAAAGTACCAAAGGATGTTTAGAGGTGTCGCGAGTTTGATACCCGGTTCGTCCTTGTCAGAAAAACTTCCTGACACAAGTACAACAAAAACAGCGACAAGACCGCAGGAAAAAGATTGCTACTGCAAGGAGTCCCCCATCGAGGGGTTAGCGCACCAACCCCTCGACGAGTATAAAAAACAAGCCTGCTGTTCGGAATTGGCAATAAATTGTAGGTCCTGGTCTAATTAGTCCTCGTGTGCAGAAAATAACAGTAGTGCGACAAAAGTGATCAATGATCAAATTGTATATTTTATAAGAAAAAAAACATGTGTCCCCCAAAATAGTTCCGTAGAGAGTAGAAAATTATGTTAGTCATATTAAATATTTATTCTTTGTATAACATAGTCACTTTAAACATTACATGCAATTAACGTGTGTATTTCCAATGGGAATTTTTATATTGAAAAAGGTATATTGAGGTTTTTTGACATCAAAAACTGCATGTGTCAAAAACCTGCCAACCCTGGGTTGTGGTAATCTACTCAGAGCCTTTTGCATTCTGTGATTATGACTTAGAGTCATCGGAAAGCACTAAAATGGCTAATTTGCTCCCTGTATAGTCAAGGTTATACTCTACCTTTAATGAAATTATCAATACCATTCAGACTATAACTCCAGTTTTGTATAGATTAGTTTACTAAACATGCTGTTTCATAATATTGTTTTAATGTTTTACTTTTATATTTGTTAACTGTTTTGACACTTCTTTTATTCAGGAAGAATACTGCTGACAATATCCTCCAGGTTTATAAAAAAGAAAGGGATACAGAAAAACCATTGTTAAATCTTGTTGTGATCGGACATGTAGATGCTGGAAAAAGTACACTGATGGGCCATCTTTTATTTAGGTAAACCTCTGTTTAACTGGCATGATCAAAGCCGAAAAGTGCACTAGTTCAACAATATGAATTTACATTATCATCATCATGCCCCCCCCCCCGACTTTCAAGTCTATCTCCGCCTATGCTTGGTAACTAAAGTGAGACCCAGGAACCATTGTTGCCCAACAGTTTTTCGCCCATTTCAGGCATTTGCCCAGCTTTGACAAACTTTTAAAGTAACCTATTGTTCAATTCAAATCCAGTTTGACATATATGCAAAATTTGTCAACGATAGATCTAAAATTGTAGAATTTGTACAGAGAACACAGACACACAGAAAATCAATTTAATATATATATATAGATGTACGTTGATGCTCATCAAACATTGAAGCCATTGTTGGAATTAATTTATTAATTTACCTTACTAAATGATATTGGTGTCCCCTTGGCAAAGCAGTCAATTGAGAGTGTATAAATAACTCACATGGTCCATTTTATCCATCCCATTGAAAATTTTAAGCATTTCAATAATTCCCCCAACATCTGCATTCTTCCAATTTAAACATTCAATAAATCAAGTTTCTCTTTATAGCTCAAGCCTTGTGTGCCAACAAGAGCATGCATAGCTCTTCTCTGCTGCCTCCTCAACTGAGTCTATATCCCTCTATAGGTAAAGTCTCCAAACGCTTACAGCATACACGAGTCCAGGATGAACTGAGCCTTGGGAAAAGTAAAAGAATCATTTTAGGGTAACAGCAAAGAGACCTTTTTAAGAATGAAATCGAGCATTCTATTCACTTTTTTGACCAGCACTAAACAATGTTCAGAAAACTTGATCCGCTCGTGAATGAGAATTCCCAAATCAGTGAGCCTTGTTGCATCTGGTAGTAATACCATTCAAACTCATATGTGAAACATGGGTTGTTTGAACTAAAATTAGCAACCATGGATCAAGACTGAAGGTCATGCCCATGTTGCAATTATATTCAAGTTCATCAGGCGTATCTTCTTATCCCTTAAATTCCCAACTGCCCCTATTAGCTTCGCGTCATATGCGACTTTGCTAGCAATCCCGTCGATATCATGGTCAAGTTTATTGATGAAAAGGTAAAAATGTATGGGCCCGAGGGCCCAATATTCTCCTGTGTTACATGTTTTTTGCGTATAAGATTTGTTACAGAGATGTGAGGCATGTATTTTCTCACATACAGTAGAACCTTATTAAAAGGTTCTCAACGAATAAGGCAAATACTCAAAAAATAAAAAAATTATAATGCATTTTGACACCAATGAGTGTTGTCTACAGAGGAAAAATATTTATCCACTAATCATGCTGACCGAGGATCCCACTTGGGTTGAATACCAAATCTCAACTCTCGCTTGCTCAGCAGAAAAAGTATGTCTGTTCACTTCCAACTTCGTGGTCAGAATGAAGCTGTGAGCGAGACTGTGTGAGATACTAATACAGCGTCCTGATTGGACGCTTGTGGAATAGTGCTACCCAATTGGTCCATTCAAATTTTCTTAGAATTCCTGCTCGAAATGAATTTAAGCCATGGTGTTGCGATCAGGGGTGTAGATTTATTATCGTTTACTAGTATATTTTTGAGCAACAGTCCTACAAACAGAACAAATATTCAGTCACTACACATCACTCACTTCACTTCTGAGATATAGATGGCAGCACTGAAAAATCATACACAACACTAGATATGCACTCAGACTGTTAGGCACACACACTTACACTTCCGGCACAACTCACTAGGTAGTAAATTGCCTATGGCGATAGACCTGAGTTGTGCTCGGTTTGAAAGAAAGAAAGTATATTTTTGAAGGCTCGAATATATGTACCTTCGTAGAAATCTAAATCAACTGTGGACTTTGTGAAAAACTCTTGCTTCTTGGAATTTAAATCTATGGCTCTCTTTGCCAACAGTGAGTGGTGATGGCGGATTTTTCACATTCCTGATTCTTAACACAGCGAGCTTGTTAATTTAATCTTGCTTTTATGGGTCTCCTTGTCTGTCCTATATAACCAAGAGGGCAATCACCACATGGAATGTAATTAATGCCCCATTTTTTATTCTGTGGTATAGCATCTTTAGGGGACATGAAACCAAAGTTTTTAGTTGGCACATTTATGGTTGTTAGAATAAACTTTTTGAAAATCGGTTGATGAGAGATGGATAAATTTTTGAGAAAATCTGATGTTTGATGTTTATTAAATAAGGGGGTAGTGAGACAGAGAAAGTCTTACAATGGACCAAGGTTTGGAAATGTGATTTCTTCTTAGCTACTAATATGTTCAAGAGAGTGCATTGCCAGTTTCAAATTCAGCTGTGAACTGAAGGTGAAGTTCTAAGTCATTCATAACGAGTAACAATTGTTTTAAGTCATCTTTAGAGTCCTCCCAAAGCACAAAAGTATAGTCCACATATCTCCAATAAAATGAGAAGGGCACGACGTTCAGTAGCTGACTCTCTCAATTTCAACTTGTCCATATATATATATATATGCATGCCTCTCCCTTGTAATTTTGAATAATTTAGTGCTCACTCTGGTCTAGTGCGCTGAGCATCAAATCTACCTGCACCCTTCTCTTTACTTGGAGGGAGGGTGGTTCCACCTTTCCCGGAAAGTTCAGTGTCTGAATTTAAGAGGTCTTGGACCAAAAATTTAAGTTATTGCTTTACGAAAAAGATGAGGTCAAACTGTGATTGAAGTATTTTTATCCCATTTTTGCGGCTCCTAAAATTTAGCGGCCCGGTACGGCTGCAACTTTGCACATGCCCAAGTCTAACTCTGCTTTATTTCACTGTTATATAGCTTTGTTTGGCTAGGATAGATGCTCCCAAACTAGTGTGCAATGCATTCCACATACCTCTGCCAGACTTGCAGATGAGAATATGTTGTTTTGGGTCACAACATTTCTTTGGTTCAAACACTCGACCCGATTATGTATCGTACAATAGCATCAGCCTCCTCGAAAGCTTTGACATCTGTGGCAAACTTCATTTGTTCAGGCTCGGTTGCATTTTCATTCAGCAGAGTAGGATAGGTGACTTCTCCCGAAATAACAGGCATCACTTTTTGGATAGTCAGCTGTAGTTCCACATCAAATTTCCAACTTGTCCAGTTTTGTATACCTTCCCTTCTGACTTGTCGATCATGGTTCGTATGGTTCTTGAAAACCTTGAAAAAAAAGTTCATTTTCAAGGCCTTGAAAATCTTGGAGAATCCACAAGAGTCCTTGAAAAAGAAATTTTTTTTTGAAGTCCTTAAAATTCTGTGAGAGTCCTTGAGAAAAAAAACCTAGTGTTTTCCAAAATAGTTTTTGCCAACTTGCTTTTTTTTGCTCCGTAAGTGACGTGCAAAGCACGGAAAAAGCTTTATACAAATACAAATACAACGCCACAACAGGCAAAATGCCCAACGAGGTGGCTGAGAAAAAGATGCCCATAACAAATATGGATGTCATATAATTCAAAAATACAGCAACCCAATTAAAAACGCAATCACAAAAATTATAAACAATATATACACATGATAAAATATTATACAATGCCCATAAAGAATATTATGGTTGTCTTATTCTAAGTATGGATAGCTTCTCAATTTACCCCAACATGTTTATCATATTTCTTTTAAACGTGTCAGTTGTGTTACAATTGACTACCTTCGGGGGTAAGCTATTCCATTTATTAACAACCCTATTAGAGAAAAATTACCTATTACACCATAACCTCGCATTATCCCTTACCAATCGATACTGGTGTCCTCATGTAAAAGCAGTCAATTGACAGTGTACTAACAATTCATGGTCCTATCCATCCCATTGAAAATTTTGAACACTTCGATCATATCTCCCAGACACCTAAGCAGCCAATAACCCTGGATAATTGGATTTAAAGATTGAAAGAGCGTTTTTTTCCCATTATTCTTTAGCCGGATTTTCCTAGGAGCAGGTTTTCTGTGCCTTAACCATCGACAGTTAATCTTGTAGAGACTTCGCAGTGAAACAAAAAGTTCAGATCTCACCACGTTTCAGGGCTCTCGAGCGACTACATCTCAGATGACTTTCTCATTTCTCCGCGAAATCCTTCTTGACTCCTGGAATCAGGTACTGCATATTCCCACGCGAGTCTACGAAATCAAGCATTTCAGTCCAGGAACCATACCACTGTAGATAAATGTGCCAAGGTTTCTCCATTGTTGCTAGAGTGTCCATGCATAAGATTTCAAGGCAAGAATCATATCTGAAGATCAACTGGAACAGTCCATTTTTTTTATCTTGATAGGAGGAAACAACTGGTTTTGCTTCAACGAGACCAAACTCCTAAGATATCTCAAGATGAGAACATTGTAAGGTTTATATTAACATTTATCCGGTCCAGCCAGAAGCAAAATGAATAATTGATTGATTGTTACATTTCAAACTAAAGAACTTTCAGCCGATGGCTGAGGATTAGTAACAAATACTTATTGCTAATTCATAACAAATTTAATTGGAAGGAAAGGTAGTGATCAATTTGTAGGTAGCTGAGGTATTTATACCAGTGGTTGAAGAAGATATTTTAGGATCAATTGTCCTTCTTGAAACTTCTGCTATAATATCTACGATTTACATAATTTCTCATCACAAGAAAAATTATTTTTGAACATTCTCGCTGCCATTCCACTGTAAAAATATTATCTACAATTGTTTGAATCTCAGGCAAAGGTCTGCGACCAAACACTCAGAAAACGAATGAGTACAATTATGCATTTCAGTTATTTGTTCATAATATGATGTTGGCGGTCAGTTTATTTCAATTATTCATTCACAATATAATGTTGCAGATTGCGACCAAACCCAGGGACCCTCAGACTGATTGGCACTGATACAGTCGATCACGACCAAATTAAGACCGATTTTCAAACCTCCATGCTGGCTTGTAACAAGTATTGTTACACTTTTTGCCAGACAATCTCCAGGGAGACCCGATTTCCCGCCAAGATGGGAGAGTCTATGGGGAGTATGATGTGTCAATACTAAACAATGAAGACACCCCCAATTATCATTATCTACTATAAAAGCTTGAATATATTAGTAAATAAAGATGATAGCCATGCAACATACAGCGTCGAAAAGACCCTCCACGAATCCACAGAAAATAGAAAGACCTCAAACTTTGACCAAAGACAACAGCATCAACCTCCATCTAAACCAGTGTTTTGCCAGCCTTTTTTGTCCCATCGCCCCCTTCAGAAGTTTTTTTCTCCCATAGTTATACTTATAACTTCTACTGCTCCCCCCCCCCTCGTAATATTCCATCGCCCCAGGGAGCGTTAACATCCACAATGGAAATCACTGATCTAAAATATTCAATGAAAACAGATGGTGTCAGAGCCTCTTCTATTAGTAAACCTACACAGACTATAATTTGAACCAGGAAACATAAAAACAGGGAGAAAATGGCTTCTTTACGGGCCAGGTGGCTACATATGGCATTTTTTTGTGTTCAAAAAGGACTTATCATAGCAACAAGTGCACCTGCAGAATTAAAATACATGCAAAAGACTGCTCATTCAATTCACCAGTTTTTTTGTTTGAATTTGCAGTGTATATGGCAGTGCCTCCTGAATGTATACTGGCACATTACAGACATGCAGAACGTATAAGTTCTACTAATACAACACAATTCTGACTCGGCCTGTAACATGTCACAAATCTCTTTAGAGCTCTGGCTTGTAATGTCCGTAACTTTTATGTAAATCATTAAGTTTTTGTTGTATTTATTTATATTTTGGTATCTGTCATTATCTTTGTTTAATGACTGGATAAATATCAGTCATGAATTAGGGCCGAAGCTAGAGGGGGCATCTGCCACCACCGGCGAAATTCAGGGGGGGGGGTGGCAGTTTTAGGTGGGAACAAAGAACATAGTTAAAAAAATTACCAAATTTTAAAGTTGTGAGGGTGACAAACATTCTAGTTACGGCCCTCCATGAAATATCTTTAATCATGTGTCCTATGTTTCTTGTTCGGTGTGTGTGCGTACAAGCATCCATCATTTGTGCAGAACCATTTTCACACATATTATCCAATGGATTATATGTTAAAAATATATCAGGATTTCTTTGCATCGATTATAAGCCACTGCATATCTGCAGCTTTTTTTTCTGAGAGGTTGTAATAATAACAAAAATTTTTAATAATCCATAAAAAAAAATCTAAAGTGTGGCATGTAGATGTTAATAAAAGGATCAGCATTTTTTTGTAAAAAAACATAACTCCTTCCCTTCTTCAAGATTTCAGTTGCAGTGATGCAGATAATTAAAAGCAATTTTTATATTCAGATTATATTAAGACTGTTTTCATCAAACATAGAGAAATTTTTATTTGTATAGATAGTATGCAATGTGTAATTATAGGCAGGAAATCATATTGTTTTAACTGATAAATGGAGTAGATACAAATCTAAATTTTGGGTTTAGATACTTGCTTAAAAGAAAAGTCAACATTAGCAAAAATGTGACATAAATCTTTATTCAGAAATAGGCTTTCAGTCATTTCAAAAATTTTTTGGTATCTTTACAACAAATTTTCTTATATAGGTCAATTTTATCATATGAAGACTTGCTTTTTTTCAATTCTTATTTCTTTTGTGTGTGCTTATTTCACAATTTCATTTATGTTGAAAAAATTTAGAGATACATTTTTTAAAACTTATGGGATACCTCTAGTTTAGGATGTGTACCAAAGAAAATGATGCACAAGTATGAACAAGATTCTAAAAAACTAGGAAAAGCTTCATTCATGTACGCATGGGTGTTAGATGAGACATCTGAAGAAAGGTATTTTCTAATGTTTTATGCATAATGTATTTATTTTATTTTATGTGTGAACCAAATTTGTAAGTAACAGGCTCATTCATAGTACATACTCATAACTGAGCTTTCTTTTGCAGTATTGCTAAAAGTTTAATCTTTCATATTTTTCCAAAAACATTAATTGAAAATTTAAGCTCCGATAACCTTAAAAATATGACTTGCCAAAATTTTGATGGACTAAAGTATGTTGCACTTTTGCAATCCCTGGTAATAAGGTTGTTTATAAGGTACACTTAGAAACATAATTATGCATTATATAATTATGTATGGAATGAATGAAATGTGTCAAAAGAGTAAAAATGGAGAAATATGTCATCTTCATTTGGAATGCTTCTTGATTAACATCATATTGCATCATGATGAGTACAGGGCTCCCACTCATCCAGTTTTTCTTACTTTTTGGTAAAATGTCCTACTTTCTCGATTTTGTTCCTACTTTCTAGTTTTTATCCTACGTTTAACCAAATCCTATCTACAAAATTTGTGCGATTGGTTTTAACTGAGCAGGGAATCATTGATATATTGCCAAATGGTACAAATGTTGTAGATTTCAATTATGATTAGTTTAGATTTCAATTTCAATTATATATATATATATAATGATATATAAAATTGTATCATTCTCAGGGTTATTTGGGGGGGGGCGGTATGTGGACCATTTGGTTTATTAATTTTTCATTTGCGTAGTTTCGGGGTTCAACCAGTAGAGTAGTGATTAAAAACTTCTGCCTGGTTTGAAAAAAAATAATTTTGTATTTACTACTTCATGGACTTGACAGTAACTACTAGTCATCATTTAAAATTATGCGCACATGTATAGGTGAAACAACAGTTTACATTACAATGCAGTTGGATACATAGGCCTATTCTAGGTTTGGTGATTCTGATGCTACCCAATAGCATTCAGTTGTCTTCTGTATTTTTAAGGCATGAACAGGCATAAACAATATTTACAATGCTCAGCAAAGAGCTAGAAATGGAAGTGCTTCATTTTTCAAAAACGATTACATTGGTATTGAACAGTAAAATGTAAACAAATCCCTTTAAAAAATGGATGACAATGCAGTAAAACTATTCAGTTCACCTTGACTTATTTACATCGGAACTTGTAATTTACACATTTTGCACTGCACTGTGCTTTTGAAAGTGGTCTTAAAGAAGTGTCATTCTTAAAAATCTTACATGGCTTCATAATTTGCTGTGCATTGTCAAAGAGAGTTGACAGATTGGACTGTGGAAGACTCAAAAAAAAAATGTAATTTTATTGTGAGGAGAACAGAAAATAATTATCTGTGGTTTGCTAGTGCAATGTTTTGGCTAAAAATTGTTTTTGTAACCAAGTCATTTCTGTCATTTTGCTTTACCTTGAGTCAATCTTATAGGATACTGAAATAGTGCTATTAAAAAAAATTAATGGGGGAAAAAATTATTTTGATAAAAAATATTTTTTTAGGATTTTTTTTGTTATGCTATGATTAACTGCTTTGATGATCCTACTAGATCCTATTTTTTAGTCCTGCTTTTTCTAATTTTTTGAGTGAGAGTGAGTAACATTTTTCTGAGAGGTGCACAATTCTGATTTTATACAAAAAAAAATTAAATTTTTATATTAACCCTTTGTACTAAAACTTCCAATCGTTGAAACCTGGTCTGAAAAGTCATTCACAGGAAATTTCATATTTTTAAATGCAATATTTATGAAGATATGAAAGATTTAAGCGATTACTATGTTATTTAATAGTCATATCTTACTATTAGGAATCGGGGAATAACAATGGATGTAGCTCAATCAAAATTTGAAACTCCTAACAGGAGCGTGAATCTGCTAGATGCACCTGGTCACAAAGATTTCATTCCAAACATGATAACAGGTTAGTTAAAAATTTCATGAGGTTTTAATTACATTTTTTCAAACTGAATATTTCTTTTAAAGGTGTGTGTGTAGTTGGATATAAATTTCAAGTTAATATGACAAGCAAGTTGTCTTGGTCAAATGTTCTACAGTGAAACTTATGAGAAATGTGAATCTTTCCCATAACATCCGTAAGCTGCTTACACTTCTTTCACTTGAATGAGTCCCTGATCCTGCTAACCTCTCTATTGTTGATCTAACTGTAAGCAACAAAAGAGGCATTCATACTCCATGTTAATTAAATTCCCCCTGTTGAATGTTTTACAACTCAACATCAGTATGATCATTTCTATTTGTTATTTAATTTTGGATTTTTGACGTTGGCACAAACAGTCCTTTTTTTATTTATCTTATGTATAAAGGTGCAGCTCAAGCAGATGTTGCTATATTGGTGGTGGATGCTACAAAGGGTGAATTTGAAACTGGATTTGAAGCTGGGGGACAAACACGGGAACATACTATGTTGATTCGTTCCTTAGGTACTAAATAGGCTAATGATTCGTATGTAAAGTGTTGCTTTTCATCCTTTTGTTATAGATTTATTTTGTGTGAATTTTTATACTACTCTTAGTACAAAACAAATTATTTGTAAAATATCATTTTTTAACATAAAAATAATTTAAGATTTATGCGGTAAGTATTTCACATATGAGGTGGAGGAAGTAAAATAATGATGATTAATATATTTTTTTCAACCACTTTTTGGAATTATAATTTAAATTTAAAAAATATAGCATCTCTCTCTCTCTCTCAATTGTAAATTTTATGGATGTGTTTGAATTTCATTCAGGTGAAGTAAATAAAAGAATAGGTTTTAATTTTAAAAAAGCCTAATTTTTTAATGAGATTTGAATCAGTAGCTTTTTTGGCTACATAATTTTAGCCTAAATTACCTTCAAGCAAGCAGACATTGGATGTTTACTGATTTACATGTTTAGTTATCTGAAATAAACCACAGAATTTACAGATGTTCAACAATAATCTACAATATTTTACAATCAACAATAATTTTACATTTCCTGACCTCAAATGCCAAAAAAAATGATATTGTATGTTCTTCACTGATCGAAGTTCCAAGTAAAAATTTTCTATCATTGAAAATAATTGTTAGGATACTTATGGTGATTGCTTATCAAGTACATTTTATTTTTTAATGTTTGCTACAATTTTTTGAAACAGGTGTGTCTCAACTTGCTGTTGCTGTAAACAAAATGGACAATGTGATGTGGGGTAAAGAACGTTATGATGAAATAGTTTCTAAACTTGCTTCATTTCTGAAGCAGGCTGGCTTCAAAGAATGTGATGTAACATTTGTTCCTTGTAGTGGACTAACAGGAGAGAATCTAACAAAACCACCTGAAGCACCTCAATTAAAAAAGTGGTACATAGGCCAAACACTCATACAAGTAATAGGTAAATATGATACCTTGAAAAAGTGATACAGTAAAACCTTGATTATTCTATACAATTGGGATATGCCTAAGTCAGTAAATCAAAATTTCTGTAATCAAATATCCATCAATTTAACAGTCCAGTAGTTCTCAACCTTTTTGAGCTGGGATACGTTTTTTGTTTTGTTTTTTTTTGTTTTTTTTATGTTAACAAATGTGAAATTTTTTATATTTGTTTTTTTTTTTGCAAATAAAAGCAAGATTTCTGATGTTGAAATTTTTTTGTGAAATTTGTGCATCTCCAGTCAATTACTATTGGCCAATTAAGTGACTGGAATATTGAAAATGACAGAAAAGAAAATTGCTCTGTTAATAATTTTAAAAACTGTAAATAACTTTTAGAATACAAGTCATGTATTCAACAGAAAATAAAATTTTAAATTAAGAAAATAATGGGACTTTTTCCATCTTTGTTCCCATATATACTTCATATTTTATTTTTTGTCCAAAAAATAATTGCAGTGATATTTTTTATGTGCGTTCACCCTTATACATGCTCCAAGTCGAGGGTGAAGGGGCTCTTTTGAATAAGCACCCATGCTTTCTTTGTATTTTTTAAGATAAGAATGAAAGATGCGATGTTTCGTATGTACTGTAGCTACAGTATAGAATGTGGGATATAAAGAACTTTCCAAAAAAGTCAAAGGCTCATAAAGAAGCATGGGATATCTCTGTTTGCATGCTTAACAGGTTCTTAGGTAATTGCTGGACATCAAAAGCCATCTTGAGTTTGTCAAAAAACAAAAATCAGTATAAAAATAGAATATCCAATGTTTTGCCATATGGCACATGGTATTCTCCATGCTTATCTCAAAAAATTCCAAGAAAGCATGGGTACTTATCCAAAAAAGCACTTTCAGTAAAGAATTCTTGACTTGAAGCATGTTTATGTCGCTACTAAAAACCAGAATCTGTCAGTTCGTAAACTTGCTGGCCCAGTTGACTTGTCAATGTTTGAATTTCATCCTTTTGCTGGCCCTGATATATTGCATCTTACATCATGCCTCCACCAATTTTCGCTATCGTAGCAGTAATTATTATTATTATTATCAGCAGCAGTATTATTAACAATTTTTCGAATTGGCTTAATGAACATAACCTCAAAATCTCAACAGAAAAAACACAATTTCTCTGTTTCACAAAAAAAAAATAAGTATCCCCCCAGGATAAAAATTAATGGTAAAAATATTAAATGTTGAAACAATCTCAAATATTTAGGCGTAACCATCCAAAAAGACCTCGGCTGGCAATCATACATCAATGAACGCAAACTAAAAGCGACTCGCTTCCATTTTAAACTAACTAAAATAGCAGGAAAATCCTGGGGCATCTCACAAAGCATTAGGAACACTATCTACAAGACGGTGGTCGAGAGATTCTTGGCCCATGGCGCCTCAGCTTGGTATAGGCATCCAACCAAAAAAACACAACAGGCTTTAGATAGTGCACAGAGGAAATTTCTTTTAACAATAACCGGAGCCTATGACACAACAGCTACGCTCGGACTCCAAGTGATCACAGGCAACTGCCCACTACACCTAAAGCTCCAAATGGAAGCAGTCTACACAAACACAGTTAGGTTTAGGAAAAACATTCAACCAGAACTTCTAGACTTTGACCCCAATAACTTTGAAGCACAGGAGCATGGCTGGCACCACCACCCCTCCTGCTCAACTATCCCCAATCAAATTTCGATTGACTGCCACGATATAAAACTAGCAAACATCCACATATACACAGATGGCTCCAAAACCGATAAAGGCGTCGAGGCAGCCTATTGTGTATCACAAAAAGTACAGAAAAGCAAACTATCAAGCAGCGCTAGATAAAAACAATAGTAACTATCGCTAACAGAATTGTTAGCGATAGAAGCAACTGCACAATACGCAACAGGAGCAGAAGAACGAGTTTTAATAATAACTGATAGCCGCTCCTCCCTTTAAGCACTTCTAGATCCAACAAATAGAAACACAATAGTACCGGTATTGAGGCGGCGTCTATTAAATAACCCAAAAATTTTCCTATGTTGGACCAAAGCCCATGTAGGTAATATTGGAAACGAGAGAGCATACTCTCTAGCCAAAGCTGCAATCAACTGTGACAATAAACTTGATAACCCTTTCCCACTAATGCTCCTAAAGCGACAACTTAAACAAGCAACCCTCCAGAAATGGAAGCAAATTTGGGACCAAGGAACAACAGCTAGGAAAGTGCACAAAATTGTCCCTCTAGTCACATACAACACACTAAACTGGAATAGGGACGTGACTATCTTCATAACAGGACACGGCCCTTTCTCTATGTATCTACATGAATGGAAACGCCGCCGAACAGACAAATGTGCCTGCGGTATGGTGGGTACTCCTGTTCACTATGCAACAGAGTGCAAATTTACAAAACATCTACATATGTACAAATATTCCGAAAACAATAGAAAACAATGGTTCACTCAAATAATCAAAAACAATAGAAAACAATGGTTCACTCAAATAATCAAAAACAATAGAAAACAATGGTTCACTCAAATAATCAAAAACAATAGAAAACAATGGTTCACTCAAATAATCAAAAACAATAGAAAACAATGGTTCACTCAAATAATCAAAAACAAAAACACAGCAGCAAGGATTACAAGCCTTGTCAGATATATACACGCCAATGAAAAACAAAAAATCTGTCCACCAGATTTATAAAATAATGTTTTAAATGTTACAAAAATAAGGGGGAGAAAAACAGAAATGGATAAAATCAACAACAAAAATCATATCCACATGACTTCCACTACTAATACATAACCATTACATGTACAAGATATAGCATGTGCTAACAGGACCCGAACAAGAATTTTCATGACATTCGTTACAATGATGTAAATGTGATAACTACAAGTGTCCTTCATGTTGCTATTCTAGCTAGGGTGCTAGGGGGGACGACACGAATGGTTTCATAATAACCATTACACATGTAGTTTATATTTTATATATATTCATTTTTTTTAAAAATATAAATATAACCAGCCAGAACGAGTCAACCAACACACCAAGACCGAAGCTTAGCTAAGGCTCTCTCCAGACAATCCCCATTTAAACCATCCCACATTCCTCACCAAAAAAGGGTAGTGTGAGACGACTCGACCTGGCAGTTATATATATGTATGTAAATGCGTATATATGTGTATTTCCTCTTTCCTCCATTCAAGTTCTTCATGCATTTCATGTCCACAACACACGTGCGTACTGATATTGTCGTATTCATGTTGCTCACCGAATCAGGTGCTAAGCGAGATGCCACGGGTGATCCCTAATTGTATATTCCCCCCACACAATACTTCTATTTTGTATATTTTCATTAAAACCACTGGAGTGAGTGAACTCAACCCAATAAAACTGATGCTGGCTTCTAGTCCACAAGTTATCAAACCCATTTGCTCACCAATAAGGTGTTAAGCGAGATGACTCGCTCCAATGTATATATATATATATATATATTTATTTCACAATAACAGGGATGGGATTGCTGCGCCATTAGCAATTTCCTGCTACATACTGCGCCATAACGTTGATTTTCTGAGAAAATTTGCGCCATAAAGTTGATTTTCTGAGAAAAAATAGAGTTGGAAATTCAGTTGTCATCATCAAAAGCTATGCTGAACACTGCAGAGAAAATGATAGAAGTGGGGATAAAGAGAAAATACTTTGTAGACATCAAAAGTGGGCAAGTTCGTCTGAAAACTTTGTTTGATTTGTAAACTTTTACTTTTTCTTCTTACGCTCAGCTTGGATTATGACTAATTTTTACATCCCTATAAGTGGATGCAAGTTTTATCAAACATATAAAACTGATTTTTGATGCAGAAACCCTATAACTGTTTAAAATTTTCAAAAAATTGAATAATCTGATTATCTCGGTTCAAAAAATTTCCATTTTTGATAAAGGTAATAATGATCCTGCACAGTGCTCCGAAACACTAAATTTACTGCTCTAAAACTGCTCCAAAAAGAGTCAACAGCAATCCCATCCCTGCAATAAGATTCTCATTTCTTTTTCTTGTTGTATCCTGTGTATATAATATGGCAAGTGTAAGATAACAGATGAGATGGCATGGGGGCTCAATTGCTTTTAAAACATACCTCCATCCTAATATGTGTACATTAATTTTAACTAAACCCCGAAACTTATCCAACTCCTAATCCCATCTCGTCTGTAATCACCACAAAATGTGTTAATCGCTACCATACCCAATTGTCCAGGAAAAATATGTTGTAAAAGTTTTTATGTCTTTTTTTTTTCTTTTTTACAACACAAAATAAAGTGTTCCAGACTCTGCCACGAAGCTGGGCTTTAAGAGATCTCGGCAACGGGATAAGTCCAGTGGCAAAGTTCTCGCGTGCGTTCATTCGGCCCTGATATAGTGATTCCTACGATTTAGGGTTGTCACCACCTTGGCGTATTTTTTGTTTGATAATTATGGCCATTTATAATTATTTTTTGCTATGGCAGCCTTAATGATCAAAGGAATCAGAATTTTGATGTCTTATGAATATATAAATATAGGGGCCTGGCAAAAGCTTGAAATTTGGACATTGACTGGGCCAACTGGGCTTGGGATTTCAGGCTTTGGCAGTAATATATATAAGTGTGTTCATATAAAAAATATCATGGGAAATATATTTTTGCGAACAAAAAAAATAGAAAATATGAAGTGTGTATGGGAACAAAGAAAAAGTCCCATTATTTTTTAAATTTAAAATTTTATTTGAACTCAAATTTTATTTTCGGTTAAATGTATAGATACGTGATATATTGTAAAAGTTATTTACAGTTTTTAAAATTATTATCAGTGCAAAAAGTTCTTTTGTTATTTTCAATATTCCAGTCGCCCAATCAGCCATTGGCATAAATTACAAATTCACGAATATCAATCTCCACATCACAAAAACAACGTTTAAGAGAAAGAATCATAATTTTCATGATTATTCTGGCTAAGCAAACACAGGGATCAACTTTTATCCTGGAACAAAGAAAATGTTTTTTTTATGTTAGTAGTGTAATCAATTTGAAATCAGTGAACACTTGATTTTACAAACCTTCAATTTATTAACTGCATGTTTTTATGAACCAGTCTTCTGGTTCCAGACAATATACCATTTGCTTAAACATGTTTTCCATTTACAAAATTTCAAATTTTATTAGCCAATGATTCAAGTCTGTATGGGTTTTAAAAACGGTCCTTGACTGTATGTTGAAAAGAAAAGGTGCTGAAAAAATATTTTTATTGAATGTTATGAAAGAAAATAGAATTATATTGTTTTTCTAAGCATCAAAATGTGTCATGCATTTTCCTAAATATGAAATGGCATTTTTAGATCATTTGTTTTTCATGTATAGATGCATTCAAGCCACCTGAGAGACCAATCATGAAAGCTTTACGAATGAGTATAAATGATGTTTTCAAAGGCATGGGCAGCGGAATATGTGTGTCAGGAAGAGTAGAGACTGGAATGATCCAGAATAGCTCTAAAGTTTTACTAATGCCTTCTGGTGAGCAGGCAGTTGTGAAAGGTATTAGTGATTTACTGTTGTGAATAGCTTTTTTTATTAATCGACTGGTTTAAAAAACCTGGTTTTTTTTCAACTATCATAAGCAAATTTTTCACTCTTTGAATAAACAAAAAAAGTCTGACATTCAAATACTATTTTTCTTCGGTTATAAAGTATCAGACACATAATTTTGCTCATTGCATAATACTGGAGGCTTATGCTTGAAACACTTTCAAGTTAGACATTTTCAGTAAGATTTTGCACACAGTAAAAGTGCCACACGTGTATCCTCTCCAGATTGCCCTTTCCCCCAATTCTTTGGCCTGGGTTAACACCAGCTTCATTTCCATTGGGACTCCAACTTTAACACCCTTTTAGTTTGGAGGATCTGGAGGACCAGTTATACCTACTCTAGTGCCTGAGTGGCGTGGTGGTAAGATGCTCATCGACCACTGTGAAAGTTATCATGTCCCATGTTTAAACCGAGAGAAGATATAGATAAAAAAATTTCCCTAACAAGCTTGAGTTGACCACTGATAAATGGCACCTCAATTTCTGACCCAATTCATTAAAGGTAGTAAATTGCAGTACAGCGATATAGCGCCTGAGTAGATGTGTGGTGAAGTAGTTATATCTACTCTGGACAAATATGCTGCAGGATATCATAGGGATCAGTAGGGTCTCTATAACACAACTTTACTACCAGCCTGGAGGGGGTCCAACAAGGTACCAGAGCCTCCTTTCATGTATTCAGTTTTTTATAATGTGATTCTGACTGAATTTGTTTTGATCTGATTTTCTTAAGCATTTGCTTACATAACATTGTAATCACATACATTAAGTTAACTTGATCCTGCCTACGATTTTTTATGACAATGAGCATACCATCAACGGAACAACTTTGCCACATTTTTGTTTTCTTTCAACTGCTTTAACCGTAATATACAAAAATGCTTCAGAATCACCATAAACCTATTCGTTTTGATCTCTAGTTCCACAATCTATAAAAACATGATAACATTAAAAAAAAAATTTTAAACTGTGTTGGCCAAATCACTCTAGAAGCGAGGCAACTATGTGAAAACCAGAGGAAATCAACAAAAAAACCAAATAAAATATTTTTTGAAACTAGGTTACACTTTACACACTTAGAACGTTAACACTTTACATGTTAGCATTAACTCTTTATTGTAAAGAAAGGTACACACAGAAATATTCAGAACATTAAAATCAGAAGGTTTAAAATTCACAAGTCAAAGTTCAAAGAAAATTTTGATATTTTTGTCAAAAAAAAGTTATATTTGTCAGGGTTTTCACTATAAGGAAGGTCAATATATTAAGGTTCTTGTACAATGAGTTAAGCTTCATCAGGTACATTTGAGAAGTAAAAACTTTTCATTCTGTCCGTCGTTCTAAAGATGTGACAACTCAAATTCTCCCTCTCCATAGAATTGAGTGAGTTTACCAATAAAATGCTTGACACCTTTTTTCGCCGAGAACTTTACTGCAAGAAACATTTGTTTATGAACCTTGTCATCCATCTCCTGGACCAGGTTAACATTCATGATTTTATTATGTTTGGCTATGATTGAATCATGCCCATCCTCACAGGGAAGAAGCAGAAGCGACTAAACTCATAATTTCTGTTCAAGCTCTTCAATAGGCTCTGCATCTTGCTCAGGTTCTGATTCAGATGTGTCATGTAAAGAAAACACACAATCAGATTCATCACTGCTCTGTGGTCATTCCTCCGATTGTTCTTCCTTTATGAATCCCACCAATATGATTCATTGTAGAGGTACTCAGAACAAATTGGTCCTTCTCCAGCTAGTGCGATTCGCCAATGGCTTCTCTCGGTGGCGCATCAAATATTCAGCTTCTTCTTTTCTGTGGACTCTGGCTGCAGCGTAGTATCACCATAATTTTGATACTAGCAGCCTCCCAACTAGGTACTAATGTATCTCGGCATCTGGATGACCTTTAAAACAAACCCAAAAAATTCATGATTAGAAAAACAAGTATGCAAGAATCTGAGAAAATTACAGAATCATAGGTTGGCAAAGGTACTCAATTTTCACCTAGCTTTCCTGGTGCAACATTGCCAAGTTAAATTATTAAACCTAAATGTAAAAAATAAAATTTGCATCTTAGAGGGGATTATAGTCGAACCTCATTAACTTCAAACTCAAGATTCTGTCAAACTTTTTCACATTTGCAGAATTTCATGTTAACCCATAAGCATGGTAGAAAAAGAATTTTTGACATTATCTTTGTGTTAGTCTAAAATTTAATACATGATAAATTTATACAAATATAATACATTGAACTGGTAATCAAGTTTTCTTTTTTTCACAACTTTTAAAAGGGAAAATTTACATACCCGCAGCATTTTATTATTTTTTGAAAAAGCGTGTAATAGACGACTGCTTAATTTTCTTCGTAGCACACGGGTACTGAAATTTTTCAATTTCATCCAAATAGTTTATAGTGGAAGGAGCATACTCTTGGTCCATCAAAAAATTCCTAAGTGTTTTCAAAGCTTCCAAAGCTTGATTTCCCAAGACATTTTGTGTCAGAAGCCTGCTTCTAGTTTGATCTTGGTTACATGCAGTGTTAATATCATCATCTGCCTGAATATCAACAGTTGGAATGTTTTCATTGACATATTCTTCAAATTGATCTCTCATCAGAATTCCACGATGTTCAGCTTCTTCAATAAAAGATGGTTCTTGTGTTTCATTTCAATAGCATTTGTTTTCATATCGGTGAATCCACCATGCCAAAAGCAGTTCTTGATTGTTGCAGAAGTGACAATTCCATGCACTTCTAAGCTATGTCATCGCTTCTAACAAATTCACTGAAAAGCTGGTTTTGCTGTCAAAACATTCAATCATTTTTTGCATGATTCCTCTGCAGTAGTGCATCTTCAAACATAAGACGATCCCCTGATCACAAGGTTGTAATTTTTTTGGTTAAATTCGGAGGCAAAAAGACATACCGTATATACTCGTGTATAAGCCGACCCCCCCCCCCCCCACTTCAGGACCACCAAAACCGCAATAAATTGAAAACCCGTGTATAAGCCGACCCCCAAAAAATCAGTGCATTTCAGAGAAAAAATCCTTACATTTTCATGCAAAATGAATAGCTTGCGGAAATTTACATTAGAAAATGATTCAAACTTTTTAATCCGTTTTTTCTGAGTCTTCAAGCTTATCGTAATCCCTCAGATCATGATAGGGGGTGCGGCCATCGCCCCTACAAGGGGTGGGCTGACAAGGCTCTGGCCCTGGGGCCAGGAGGATTTAAATCATTTTTTTGTTTTTCACACTATAAATTCATCATAAAGGAGGCCCCGTGAAAGTCTGGTCGGGGGGCCCGTAAATGATCCCAGCCTAGGGGCCCTGGAGATGAACTATCTCTGCAGTCCTTAGTAGTAACTACTAGTCCTAATGAATTACCGGTCGGAGGACTGAAGCTAAGGACCGCTTCAACTACTAGTAGTTAAGAGATACTATGTACTACCAGTCCTTAAGGTCACGTGACGTGAAACAGTAGTTAGAGGGGGAGAAAATTTTTGGTTTCGAGAGTAACAGATCTCTAACCAATCGGGATGCCGTTTGAAGCCCACAACTACTACTAATTATTTAACAATCGTTTTTCCGCAGTGGGTTGTGGCAGCGATTTCATGTTTACAAACAAACATGTTGTAAACAAACTTTTTTTTTTTCCGAGGGACTCGCCATACATTTTTTTGTCACCTGTATTTTGCATTTTTTTTTACTCTAATATCGCTGGCTAGTTTAATTATTTTGTAAATGTATGAGGACGTTGCATTTTTCATCTTGCGACTTTTTTTTAGAATAAAATTCAGTATATAATAATAGTCAAAGTATTTTTCTTGTCCGAGCTCATGGACCCCACTTTTGGATGCTTGAAGAAGCGAGTACAGAGGCGTCGGAAATGTTATGTACATGTGGGTGCTTGGCTTGACCTTTATGTGGAAAATTTTGATTTCTGGATGAATTCTGGGGGGTGCTCAGACCAGTGGTACAGAATACTGTGGGTGCTCAGGCACCCCCGGCTCCGACGCCACTGAGCGAGTATATGGGACCCCAGCTGAATATAAGTGGGTCGCATACTGATGAAATCAAAATTTGAAAAAAAAAAAAAAAATTCTTACAACAAAATGTAAGATTTTAAATTAAGGTTACTGGCACTAGTTGAGCCTATGGCCGTAATGTGCCTTTTCGGGGCAGACTTTCCCTTTTTTTGGGGGGGGGGCCCTCTTCTTGAAAGGGTTATTATGCAAAATAATTATAGATTTTTAGGCCCCCTATTCACCTCGGGAGCCCTACTTGAGGCCCCAGCTGAATACTATTTTTAATATTGAGTGCCACTTTTTTTTTAAAGACTAATTTGTTAAATGATTTTTTATTACCCATTTTTATTCCTTTTAAATTCATTGAAACAACGAATTGCAAATTCTTTTTGGAGCAACTAAAATAATAAATTATTGATAATTTAAAATGAAAAGAATTAACTGCCTTGCTGCGTATTGTAGTTCTGTATTTTGAACTATGGGTTTCTCCTCAGTATTAAAAAATATTATCAGAACATGATTTTCTATGAA
Source organism: Pholcus phalangioides (assembly GCF_987345545.1). Taxonomy (NCBI): domain Eukaryota; kingdom Metazoa; phylum Arthropoda; class Arachnida; order Araneae; family Pholcidae; genus Pholcus; species Pholcus phalangioides. The sequence goes on from NW_028301600.1 coordinate 10,961,014, forward strand.
TGAGCACTTACCTGTTAATGCAAGTGAATACTTCAATATTTAAAAGATATATACTTCTATATTAAAGATCTTTCATCAATTTATCTGTTTCATATTTAGCTTCCAACAAATAACTTCCCCTGATAACTTTCATTTGATCGTATATTTCATTGCAGTTGATTAGAAGATGAATGATTGATTGAAGTTGATTAATAGAAACATGAATTAAATAACAACTTGCACACATGATTTGTCATACAAAAAACATTTTATTTCAAACATATGTTCATAGAGAGTTATCATAATCACAATTTATTTGTTGTACTTTTCTTAGAAATCGCACCTTTCAAGAATATAATTTTTTGAGATTCATTAATTTTCATCTGCATCTTCAAATGTTGATTTACCTGAAATTAGAAAGAGGAAGAAAAAAACACTTTTATTATGCTTATCAATCTTTAAATGTACTGTATATTTGATTTCAAATTATAACAGTCTTTAGTTGCATAAGTAGAGATAATTCGTGCACAATAGCACTTTGTCGACTCGCCACCATTTTATCACAGTAGGATCCAAAATGCATCAACTGTGTTTTACAAGGGAGGCCTGGCATTGCGCATAGATGCACTTGTTCATGTCTAGATGTATTTACCTAGGGCTTCACAAATCTTAGGAGCCAACATTGCAAAAAAGAAAATCATACTGACACCTAAAATTTTCTATGCAGATCACAAAATATTTGGAGTTTATGTCTGCATCTTCCAATATGTGAAGATCATCACTAAGTGCTGAAAAAGTTGAATAGAATTTTTTTTACTTTGGATTATTTCTCCTAAAAATATGATTGGCTGCCAAGAAATTTGGCTGGCGCCTAAAAATGTTTTTCAATTTTTCGAGCCATGTTTCTACCCTAAAATTTTGGTCAGACAGATGAAGTGAAAAAACCTATTGGCACGCAGCTTACTTAATATTTTCACTTTACTTTCAGCTTCGCTCTAAAACACATCCTTAGCAACCTCTTGTGGATCGGGGAACCCTATTTAAATTAACATAGAAATTTTGCAGTGTTGTATGGTCTCGCTAGTTAAAAAGTATGATATTATTTGTCGTCAATTATATTAATTGTTTTAATATTTCCATTCACAAAATTTGCTAATCAGTAAATATGATAATAACATTTTCAAAGAATTAATATTGCCTTTCAGTTAGCAAAGCTTCTAAAGGTTTTTTTTAATGTCCTCCCTCTCATTTATATAGCCAAGACAAGTTTTTCAACAGTATACATGTTTTTACTTGCACTGGTCAAATTTTGAGTGGTACAGGTAGCCATTGAGAAATCTATCTTAATTTGCTCAATTCAATTATGTCAAAAAGAGTTGTTCTTTCAATACTATCTGAAAAAATTATGATTATAAAGAAAATTACTCATAGCAAGATATTTCTCGAGAAAAACCAATATGGTATGGACTAAAAACAATGCCACCTTTCCCCCCCCCCCCCTGCTTATTTTGTTTTTGCACATATAAAATGTGTTGCTGAAATTACAATAATTTCAAAGGGGAGTATGTTTCTGTTAAGTTTTATATTGAGAAATATTCAAGTGATTTTACAGTTTACAATTTTTATGAATTTTCTCAGCTTAAAATTGAATGTGTATAAAATAGGTTATTTTATTCATCATGCAACATAAATGAGACACTGAAATACATTTCATAATAAACATGTGAATTTATGTAATACAGCCTCTCCGAAACGTTATTATGTCTGCGATCTGATATAGCACCAAAATTCTTTGGGTGGGATGGTGGCATTAAATCGGGGTTCGACTGTAGTTGTTCCGCTAGGGTTGTTGATACAAATGAAATCAGTGAAAATGATGCGACATAATGTTAAAATTCATGTCATTAAATCATGCATGGAAATATTTTATTTTACATGAAAATAATAATGGAAACTGTTGCTCAAAGTCAAATACAAAGAATTAAAATTACCTTTGTTTGCTGTGGTAGAATTTTTTGGTAACCTTGAAAACCTTCACATAACTTCGTAGCTACCTACAGCCAAGTTCCTGGGAAACAAAATTTTTCAAGAGTTAGAAAAGTCTCACAAATGTATATACAATATATATATTAGCTGTTTACTAACAACATCATTACAAAATAAATGCTTGTTAAAAGTTTAAATGTTAAAAGTTTCAGTTCCATAACATGTCAAAATGTTATATTTTAAAGTTCTTAAGTATTTGACATGAAAATTTTTTTTCTGTCTTTACCCATACACACAAAATCAAAAACAATTTTTGGCAAAAAATTAAATTTGAACACACACAGCAAGGCCATAACCCAAATACTGACATAGTAATATGTTTCAAACACTAATCTGCTTCCTTTCATTATAATGTATATATCTCAACACTAAAAACTGTGCCTGAAATTAAAATTTCATTTTTTATATCAACAAAGCAATATATTGATTCTTTATTAAATATTCTTCATCTCAGAGCAAGTTACAGAGTGCAATTTTTAAAGTAGTAGCACATGATTTTTTTCTGAAAATTTAACTTTCACTAAGTATTACAATATTGTTCATTTGAACAGTTCAAAATATCAAATCTATATTTTAATCCTTTACACTATATTTAGTGCATGAGTTTTACAAAATTTAATATTTAACATTACTGCCAATTTTTACCATGCTTTATTTCAATTTCACCATTACTCATCACAAAAAAATAATTAAAATTTTTGTCATTTAGGTGCTATAATTTATTATCAATGAATTGTAGCTTATTAGTTATTTTGTGCATTGAAGGGAGGTTGATCTAAAACACAAATTTTCAATTTACTTATTTATAGGCGATTATTTATAGCATAGTCATCCAAGCACAATTTTTATTGTGCCAACAATATTCAAATTATTTATTTACACACATGCTCAATTTATTTAGACATAATTTTTCATAAAAAAAAAATTAATGCAGCAAAAAAACATAGAATGTAAAATTTCAATCTGATATTATCGTAATTGCAGATTCATGTTTCATTTGCCATGTAAATATTTTCAATACAATCCAAAATATACATAGGCTATTTGATATTTTTCAGCATTACCAAATGGGATCCACTGCCCTATTGATTGCGTGACATTATGTCCATTTATATTTTTAAATAATGCATTTACCGAGCAAAAAAATATTGAGAATGTTTCTAAACACTTTTCTTATATAGTTCAATAGCAATAAAATAATTCTTACCTCAGTAATGAACATGCTAGCACTTCGTCGTGGCTTCGATCGCCGATGTCAACATACACGTATAGCACAGGTTTTGGAGGATATAACGATGAATCACTTCAACTTTGATGACACCGAAGATATAATCTAAGTTTTATCTGTCATTATTATCGTAAAAAAATTTTTAATTCGAAAAAAAAACAGCATATTTCATCGCTAAATATCACAGCGAGAGCTCGCGGCCAGAGGCAAAATTTCCTCTTTTCCAAGATGGCCACCGTGAACTACTTTTCTTGCTGCTTTAAGACTGGTGCTAGGCAGTCCTTAGAAGCGGTCCTAAGTAACTACTAAAAAAAAAGTCCTTAGCTTAGAGATAATACAGAAAAGTCGAACTACTGGCCAGCTAAGGACAAATCGGCGCTTAACTACTTTTTTTCGGCTAAGGACCACAGAGATAGTTCACCCCCTGCTTCAGGATGTGGGGGCCGTGGGTGCGGCATCTTTGTTTTTATCCTCATCTGGGCGGTCATCTTCATTGTCACTTTCAAAAAGAATATCTTCAGTTTCGTCCATCGCATTGCTGATGCAACACTTTTTGAAGGATGATAATTTCAGCGGAAACAGAATTCCACGCCTCATGTACCCATTGGCACACTAGGCTAATGTCAGGTTTCTTCAAAGCACCACTTTTTTGTAGTTTCTTTATCATCGGAACTCATCAATTCGATCCACAAATTCCTTAAATAGTTTTTGAGAGGCTTGTTGATGCTCACATCTAAAGGCTTTACAATCGACGTTAGCCCACCTGGTATCAAAGCCAATGATGTTTTCGATTTCTTTGCCTCTGTTGACATTATCGGTTCTGTGAGTTAGAACATATCCCATATCAATAATGCTGGTTTCTCGAACTCTGCTACAAAAATGTCTACTGATTTCGGAGGTCAATATTTTTTCATCAAAAACTGACCTGATTATAAGACGACACCCCCCCCCCACTTGAGGAATGAATTTTTCCACAAAAAAGCTCGGCTTATACACGAGTATATACGGTACTTTATAGCCTTTAATCTTGGGATTTCATGATGCGCACTGCAGTTGTCTGGAATCAAGTATATTTTTTGTTTTTCTTTTGAAAAGTTTCTGGTCTATATCTTTCAACCATGAGGTGAAAATTTCTTGGTTGATCTAGGCTCTTCTGCTAAATGTGTAGGTCAGTGGTAAAGTTTTCACATGTCACATGCTTGAGACAGCCTTGTAGCAGAAGTATCTTTTCAGAACCATCTATATTGCAATTGACAAGAACAGTAATTCTCTCCTTGCTCAGTTTTATTCCGGAACAGTTTTCATTTCTTAAATTTAATGTTCTATCCTGCAAAGCTTTATAAAACAAACCGGTCTCATCAGCATTGAAAATGTCTTTGGGAGCATAGTTTTTTTGCTAATGATTTGCTGTTTACTGCCAAAAAAAGTTAAACAGTTTCTTGTACAATGAAGCTTCTTCCCCCGCAGATTTTTTTTGCAGATTACTGTGTTTATCATTGAATCTTTGCAACCAAACAATAGAATAGGAGAAGTTGGTAATGCCAAAGGCATCAGTGAAAACCCTAGCTTTTTCTTAAAGCATTCTGGCTTTGAGTTCTCTTAACTACTTTATTAATGCCGCTTCAATTTCTTCATTTTCTCCCATTTTTAGTTGTTTTCTTGCTGGTTTAAATTGATATAAATTATAAATGGCTTCCATGTTTTCCTTTTTTTCAAAATTGCAGAAATTGTGCTGTTAGTGATTCTGTATTTCACTGCGATTTGTAATTTTTTAAAACTTTTTTTTCTTTCTTTCAAACCAAGCACAACTCCAATCTAGATCACCATGGGCAATTGAGTTTGTGTCAAAAGTGTGAGTGTGTGCATACCTGTCTAAGTGTGCATCTATTGTTGTGTCTGATTTTGCAGTGCTGTCATCTATATTTCAGGAGTTAAGTGTAATGATTGAATATTTGTTCCATTTTAGGACTGTTGCTCTCTTCGGCGAGACTTTTTAATGGGGAGATTGGCTCGCATTCATTTCGAAGTTGGGAACTGCAAAAAACTTCAGTCAACCACCACTGTGGCAATGATGGGGCTCGAACCTGGGTCCTCACGATGCAAGTAATAAAATGATGAGCCAGCCAGGATTTTTTACACTACCATCATTAATTTCATTCAAGATTTTTCGCTTGACCTTGAGAGGAATTGACTACTGCTGGCAATTCATGGCGAGCCGCTGTGGTTGTGGAGTGGTCATAGTGATGGACTCGCATCATGAGGTCCTGGGTTTGAACTCCACCATTGCCACTGTGGTGGTTGGCTGAAGTTGGTGTTCTGTTCCTAACTTCAAGGCACAAATGTGAGCCGATCTCCCCATTGAAAAGTCTGGCCACAGAGAGCAACAGGCCTACAAACAGAACAAATATTAAATCATTACACTTCACTCTGCTTCTGATGTATAGATGGCAGCACTGAGAAATCAGACACAACACTAGATACACACTCAGACTGTTAAGTACACAAACGTACACTTCCGGCACAACTCATTAGGTAGTAGTGCCCATGGTGATAGACCTAAGTTGTGCTCAGTTTAAAAAAAAACATGGTGAATAGACAAGCAGCTAATGATCCACAGCACATCCACAGAAAAGTAAATGATGGATACGGCAGCAAATTTCAAACAATCGCAACACTTAATGATGGAAAACACAACATTAACTATGACATTCACTGGAATAAAAATTACAGACAATACACGGCGTGCGCACACGACATGATGTTCAGTTGCCAACTATGTATAACATGGAAGAAAAATATGCAATAAGCTTTTCTTTCCTCCCTCTTCGAGGGTTCATGCCACCTTAAATCATTACAACAGCTTTTGAAAACAAGACAACAATGAGAGATGTCTATTTCTATGGTGGAGCCGCATGTAGGCCTTTTTTTTTACTTTATCAAATTTATGGATTTATTTTCCCTCGAGTTACCACAGAACCCCTAGGATGTGCACATGAAGCCCAAGTTGAGAACCACTACTTTATACCATCATTGGTAAATAGGCTTTTGTATATTATACAAATACAAAGGCCACAACACAGACAAAACGCCCAACAAGGTAACTGAAAAAAGGCCCATAAAAATATAGATGTTGAATTCAGAAGCTATCTAAGACTATATCAAAAATGCACAGCAACCCAATAAGAGCAATAAAAAAACCAATAATTATGATAAAATATAAAAAATTATGGTTGATTATATGGTCTCATCCAAGTATGTCGCTCCTTCCCAATGTATGATGCTCAGAGGCAATAAATCCCTCTCCATAATGACAAAGTCATGTCCCCTGTTTTCTAGCGCATTAACTACATTCAACCAATTCTTGCTTTCCCAGGATCCCCCTGGATTCTACCAGGCATATTTTTTTTATTAAGGTTGACGAATCCTTTCAAGTTAAGCAATCTTCTATATTTAAAAAGCTCACGTTGAGAATATTTTTCAACATTATATTGCCATAGAAGATGATAGGACCAAGAATTATTTTCATATTAAGCAGGTTCATGTTAACAAAGTTTAACTGTAGCCTATATGCTGTATCAAGCAAAACACATATTTTCTACTTACTTTTGAATGAATGGGCAGGACGGGCACTTTTTGTAGACCATCAAACAATCCTATTCTACAAGTTCAAAACACTAACTCTGATAGAGACCTGTAAACAGCTGATGAAACTGAGGAATGCTTTAAAAGGTGATCATTAAATGTCTTCTCTCCAAGATGAAACATTGGCGTCTCTATTGGTTGGTTCAGGAACTTGGCAGGACACAAAACATAATATCTTTTCCTAAACTGGGCAAAGTTGTCCTGTTGGCTGTACATACATTTGAAGAAATAATTATAAAAAAAATTAACCAAAGAGCTTAATATTGGGGAATATATATGTATAATAATATATTTGTGAATAGAGTAGAGTCTCGATAATCAGAGGTAAATGAGACCAAGGCCAACGAGAATTACTGAAAACTCAGATTATCCAAAAGAAATTTTAAAAAATACTTTCTAAGTGGGGAGGGGTGTACTACTCCCCGTTTTGCCCTCAATTCATTACACAACTGCCTTTAAACTCTGCATATGACCCATGGATTCTGCATAAAGGTGGCTGACAGGGGCTTCAGGCCCTGATATGAATGGTTTTTTTTACACTATAAACTATCTACAGAGGGTCCTGTGGAAAATTCTAGCCTGGAAACCCCCATTCTAGGAATCAAGACCTCCTTCTGAATGGAGTTACTCACATTAAAAAGGTAAATGACACAAAATAAAACACAACTGATTCTTTGTGCAAGAAGTGGGTTCTTAAAGGAATTTTGAAAAATTCTAGTACCTCGGATTATCCTGAATTTCATTCAGTATCCTCAAAATTTCAAGACTTAAATTATCGAGATTCTCTACTGTACAGTATTATTCACATAAATATTAGTATAGTAAATAAAATCATTTGTTTAATAGCAGTTTGGTATCTGATTTATATTGATATAGCTATTTCCATATTAAATATCTTTGCCATATCTAAGTTTTCTTTTCTAATGATAGGTGTGACAATTGATGGTACAGCTTCGCAGCATGCATTTGCTGGTGATAGTGTGGTGCTTCAGCTTGTTGGGACTGATATTAACAATATAACTAGTGGAAATATTTTGTGTGATATAAATAACCCGGTCAAAGTTTCTGATCATTTTGAAGCACGATTAGTTGTGTTCAGCATTACAAGGCCAATAACTAAAGGTTTTTCAGTTGTTCTTCATTACCAGAGCTTGAGTGAGCAAGCAATTATAAAAAAACTTGTGTCTCAGCTCCATCGCACTACGGGTGAGGTAGTAAGAAAACATCCAAGGTAAATTACATTTTCCAAATTATTTTTCCTCAAACATATATATAGAACTTATACTGTTTTGAGTATGAACCACAACATTGAATTATAATAAATATAAATTGAAACACTCAAGTACAGCAATATTTAACAAAAGAATGCTAATGTTTTGATAGGTGGTAGACCTGTGTCTTTGTTTCTTTTTTGTATTGCTCTGTTGCCATCATCATTCCTAAAGCTTTAATAAACCTGATCCGACGTTTTAGATCTGCTAATAAGAAAATGTCCACAAAATATTGGTTTTTTTTTCCATTTCCAAGTAGAATTTTCTTTGGTTGTGGGGTGCTTTTCTAGTTGGCCATGTCAAATCCACTGTTCGAAATGCAAAAAAAATATGGGGTAGTTTAATTCTCAAAATTTAAAGGGAGATCTGTGGTTGCTGAAGCAACTCCAGAATTTTTTCAGAAATCAAAATCTCTCATACAAAGCTCAAGCCTGGCATTCCACAGGTCTAAAACACTTCTGTTGCCCCTGGACCAGATCCTTGTTTTCCCACAGATACACACTTATAAGTTTAATGCAGAATCAGCTAAATCAAAAAGTTTACTAAAATTTGGTAATTAGTGTAATTTAATAATAAAATATCAACATATCAACTGTCACACGCTTGCTTTTTCTCTCCCCTATTCAAATAGCCTATATTCCGTTTATGTGTGTTACAACAGTCGTGGATGCTACCCAGAGGTGTACGCCAGGGGACTTGTGTTGTAATGTACCGATTTACAGTACATTCCCGGTCATTTTTTGTTACCCAACATAGAATTAGCATTTGTGAATGACAACAATGAAATACACAATTTTCTTTCCACTAATAGGTTTTATTACAATATTAAGTTTTTTAAATTTTTTAGAACTTTTAACTTGCTAAAGGAGTAAACACAAATACAACAATTTTTTAGAGTTCTTAACTTTAGTAAATATTGCACATTAATTGAGTGACACTCATCGATCTGTCAGTCTGTTAGACGAGGTTCACCACGTTTCCATCTCAGCATCTCTTTTCTTCAAACTATGCGATATGCGAGTATCTCCTGCATGTGTCCCAGGTGGTCAAGGTTTATGATGGTGTCAGCTCAGTGCTGCTGTCATAAGCGAGGTCTCGTTTCTCCACGTTAACTGTATGAGACCAGGTTTCCAGATGGATGATGGGTCGGTGTCTCTGCAAGACATCTAATACTCTATCAGGCTCGTGCTATTTGAATATTATGGCTGACAGGAACAAGAGCCCCAGGTGGCTTTAAGCCACTATGTCTGAACTCGATTAGACTGTCGGATCACCAAAATATGAAGACGGAAATGCTACCCAGCGCACACCTATTTGGGGCAAAATGCCTTAATGACTAGATCGTTCTGTAAGTAACTTTTGTCCATTGTTTTCAGCACACTGGCGACCTTTAAAGGGAATCTTTCCATACCAAGATCCAATCAGACAGCAGGATCAGTAGCCTGTAAAACTTAGTATATTCCAGAAGTAAAACTCATTTGCATATCATACAGAATAAAACATTATTTCAACTTTTGACATATAGAAGTTGGCAACATATAAGGAATACACATTGAAGACCTGGCCAGGGTCCCCAACACTAAGCCTATTGTACATTGATTTATATTATGAAGCTATAAACCGTAAAGTGGTCCATGTCCCACAGACAGCATGAAGGTAAAAACATTGCACATTTTTCTTGTATATTGCAAAACATTTATCACAATTTAATATTACACAATTATATTTTCATATTCCTTATACGGAGTTAGATGACGACTCTGCGGGATCCCCACCAGTGATCCGTGGGACCCTAAGATCGGGAGAGGTAGGTAATATGACAAGCTCCAGGATCCTCCACGCGGGTATAAGTGGAATTTATGCGGGACATCGGTAGCCCGACCTCTGGCCCCGTTCTCACCCGACAGCCAGGAGACCCCACCCTCTGACTGCCAGACTTAGTGAACATAACTGGCACGAGCTGGAATGCCAGCGGGTACATCGGGTGGTTTCTGGTAATCGTAAGGTCCCTGAGGCCTAAACTAGAATTAAATTGAAATGAATGACTTCATGAAAGATCATAGGTCGTCATGTTCTAATGTTACCTCCCCCCCCCCCTCAAAGACAACACCCTCCCTTTATCCTTTACAAATGTTTGAGATTTGTAGTTTGAAATATGAAAAAATTATTCTCAATCCTCCCACTTGCATAACAATGTTTTTGGCATTAACCCCATTGCTTCGGACCCTATAGTGTTCAGTTGTGAACATTTTCATCCCATACTGATCTTTATTTGTCTTTATGATTGCTTAAAAAACAGGGTGTTGTATATCTTGGCATCATAACATATATAATGTCCTTTAAGTCCTAATATGGCCTTCATCTCATCAACCGTTCGTTGTAGAAGTAATTTAAAAAATGTTCAAAATGTGTTGAGGAATCACCGTGTACCAGTTTTGAAAGTGAAAATAGTCAGTCATAAAATAAAAAATCTAAATTTTCATACAGCTCCGTCCTGTTTCTTCCAATTAGAAAATTGTTGCAGTATCTCTCCTGAGACCAACAAAAAAGGTTCCATGTTTCTAAAAGCAATATATGCTTAGGTAATTGAATTCAAAAATCAGAGAAGGGGTAGGAAAGAACAGCAAAAATTAAGGAAAAGAGCTTTGCATTAGTTTATGCTGCTATTTCCCTACTTTTCTCTGATTTTCAAATTCAAATATCTCAGAGAATATTACACTTGGAAATGTGGAACATTTTTGTTTGAATTAGAGGACAATGGAGAACATATAAAAACTTAGATGACAATGGAGAACATATAAAAACTTAGATGACAATGGAGAACATATAAAAACTTAGATTTTCTATTTTATGACTCACTGTATTTTAACTCTTGAATCTGGCATAGAGTCATTCCTGAACATATTTTGAGCATTTTTTAAATTGGCATCATACCTCTACCGTGAACAGTTCATGAGATGAAAGCCGAATTAGGACTTACAGGGCACCCCATGGTTGTAGATCATCCTCATTTCTTCACATTTTTGGCTACTCTACTCCTACAGTTGTAAAATAGCCTTTCATCGTGATCTGGACTGAAAAAAAAAAAAATCATAGCCATGTCATAACTTGCTATGTGCTTTCTACAAAAGCAAAATACCTACCCAAACTCTTTCTACTTAAAATTCAGTGCTTCTCTTCAGATCTTATTTCCTTTGTTCATCTGTTATGTTTTCATGAACATGGTCATAAAAATTAGTCCCATGTAAGAGGTAAGAGCGACTTTCTTATTTTTTTGCTTCAAAAGCTCTTTGTATAGTTTTCACATTGTGGTATCAGGATTTGTAGTTCTCATGTTGGCTGGTACAGTTTTAAGATTTGAAACTGGAATCTTGCCCCCCACCCCTGCTATTTCTTTCCCAAGCAGTACTAGAATTTTCAACAAATATTGTCCATTTTTTTTTTGTATTGCATCATGATCACAGTATTATTGTTATGTCACAGTAATTTTTCTAATTTCCTGAGAATTTTTCTTGGAATTTCGAGAATGGAAAATCATTAAAAATTCCTTACTGGAATTTCTTCCCACTCAGAAAATCTAATAATGACATTACTAGATTTATTAATAGGCATTACTATTTTTAATTATTATTATCTAGTTTTAGCAATAGTGTTAGTATGCCTCAACTAGTGTTGTGTAGAGCTTGCCCTGATCTAGTGGTACAGTAGCTGATAGTTTTAATTGCAAGGGGTGTTTGGATAGGGCAAGGTTGGAAATCGAGGTCGAAGCGTTACAGGAAAAGGTTAGGGTTCTAGAGGGCCCAGTTATAACAGAGCCACTTGTAGTCGAGCCACCTGTTGATGAAGAAGCAATCTCCATCAACAACGACAGTTTAGAGAGTGAATTGGTGGTCGTGGATGAGGTAGAAAGGGATAGTGATAGGGATTTAATCATCGCGATTCTATGGTTAGGGAAGTAGGGAGCAGAGTTTGTAGGGATTTTTGGGGTTTTGAGCGCTGTTGTCTTCTTGGGGGGGAGATTAGCAACATTTGAGACTTTTTTCATCGCGAAAGTTTCCCTTGAAGGTGGTTCCCCCTGAAAGTTTCCTCTGTGGGTGGGAACGAATCAGGTAGGAGTAAATATTAGCGAGTCTCTGTCAGAGTACTGGGATTTACTATTATATTACTATATTGCTCCTCACTTGGTGTCACGTTCTTGGAGCTTTCCACATTTACCAATAGATGGCTTCGTTGGGATGGGATCCATCTGAATAGGAGGGGGTCGTCTGGGCAGTGCCGTCTTCAGCCATGGGCCCGGAGGCCTCACAAAAATGGGATGTTGTTGAGATTTTCAAAAATTTGCCTGGTAGGGCCTCAGAAAAATCATTTGGCCCAGGGGCCCATGATGCTCTTAAAACGGCCCTGGGTCTGGGAGGTTTATGATAGGTTAGGTCAGGTTTTTTACTCCCAGACCACATAGTTGGGAATGCCGGTTAGTTAATGATAATCAAAACAGTACTGATGGGGAATTACCCACCTCTGACTTGGATAGCTCCTCGATATAAAAAATGAGAATCATCCATACAGAAATAAATATTCCTTTCTGCACAAGAGGGATGCTAACAGGACTGAGTGCTGGACAATGCTGTCTTAACACATGGACAGAATGGGAGACTCATAATACAAGAACTGCTGCTATAATTTTTGAATTTGAAAACAGTGGAACTCTGTTATAATGGCACCTCAACGATGATTTCAATAATTTGTAGTGTGGGCCGATTTCCATTGAGAATAATGTTAATAAACCTAGTTTATAATGGAGATGAAAACACAATGACATTATATATCAACCACTTCAGGGTCAATCAATGACCTCAAAAAAAGTTTTTGACATTATCTCAAAAAATTCTTAGAATTACAGCTGATCATATTCAAGGAAAGTTCGCCTGTTATTCTATTGATAGGCCTACCTATTGATAATTTTTTTTACATGTTTGGCATTTTGACTTGCTTGTTGATATAACATATATATGAGACATTCCTGTATTTTCTCTCAACTATGCCACCCTTGTAACTTTCTTCATAGAAATGTCCTGTTTGATTATTTGTTATTTGTTCTTCACACATCACTACAGTATTGACTTTGGTATATTCAACTGATTAGCAATGGCCCTGATGTTCGATTGACAATAAATGCCAGTAATTCATGCCAAGAGCTTGGGTAATAAGAAAGATTTTTTAGAAACTGGTGGTTGAGGAGAGCCTGGATCTTATAGCCATTACTGAATCTTGGACACATCTCAGGATACGATACTTTTTTGAGAAATAGATCTGATAGGAAAGGGGGTCAAGAGTGTTGATATACGTGAAATCATGTTTGAAGGCTAGAAGTATAACGTGAAGAGAAGTGATATTGAAACTATATATGGGTTGAGCTTGAAAACAAAAGACTGGTACCTTTTGTGTGTGTGTGTGTTTTCTCAGAGAACTAACTTTGATGTTTTGAGAGGAAGGTTTGGGGAAATTTCAAAGATCAGTTGGAATCAGTCCGGGTGGTAAGTCCATGGGAAGAATTTAGTACGAAGCTGTCCTCTGTTTTGCACATTATACCTTTTGTTCAAAAAAGCGTGTTTGTACATCGCACCCTCTATGCTTCGTGGATAGCGTGCGTAACCTCATCTTGAAAAGAAAAGAGCATTCAGAAAGTATAAAAGTGGACGAGGTGGCCTAACATTGTTTACTGATAAAAGATCATTTGATCATTTTCGTCGAACCACGGTCATTTTCTGCACACGAGGGTTAATTATACCATCACGTATGTTTTTGTTGTACCCCTTCGTCAGGAAAGTAGTACTTATAAAAGAAGAGCGGTGAAGAAAGTGAAAAGGGGTAGTAAAAAGGAAGTTAAATCTAGGTTAGCAGATAACCTTGGCTCTGACCCAAAATTATTTTTTATGATACGTCAATAATGGATGTAAGGGGACAGTTGGCCCCCCTGTCGATAGGAGGGTCTAGGTTAGAGAGCAATGAAGGCATGTGTAGTGCTTTCAATGACTTTTTCGCGTCAGTTTTTAATGGCGATAATGATATTCAATATATGGGGTGTTGCATGGGGTAATAAAATCCGCAATGATATTCAAGTGGAAGACGTGTAGTTCCTAAATCTTCTAAGAAATGTATGTGCAAGCAAAGTACCAGAACCAGATGATATCTATCTCAGGGTCCTTAGGGAATGTGCTAATGAATTTTTGGGACCAGTCGCACAGATTTACAGGAGTAGTGTTGCTGAGGGTATCGTCACAAGGGATTGGAAGCTTGCTAATGTTGTTCCGATATTTAAAAAGGGTTGGTAGTAGAGAGGCTGTGTCCAATTATCATCCAGTTAAATTGACTAGCTCCCTTTCAAAAGTTTTGGAAATTTCTATCAAAAGGCAATTGGTGAAGTGGATAGACAAAAATAATGTATTGTTGGATGGGTTCAGCAAGGGGATGTCCTGTGTAACTAGCCTCCTTTGCTATGATCACGTGACTTAAGTTTTGGATAAGGGAAAAAATGTAGATGTGGTTTATCTTGATTTCAAGAAGGCATTTGTTTGGTTCCAATATGGTAAACTCTTGAAGCATTTTTGCACAAGATTGGGAGCAACTTTCTGAATTAAATACAGGGCGTCCATAATTAAAAGACCCTATTTTAAAGTAGCCTACAGGTGAAACCAGTCATCAGAAAATTGTGAAATTTTGTGGAGGACTTCATGAAGTAATGAGAATTTTTTTCAGGGGGAAAATAGTTGCATATGTCGCCACCAGAGGGCGTTTTATTAAGAAATGACACATTTAGACAAATGTTTACAATTTTAACAATTTTTAAGCACTTTTATAATCGTTACTGCGACAAAACATGTTCCACATGATGGCCATCATTTTCAGATTCCATGTGAAATCGCAAGATGGCATGTTCCACAACTGACCAAAGTATTTACGGGGAAATGTTCAGCACGTGACATGAAATGCTGCCTTTAAGGTCCGGTAAAGTTTTTGTATTGTCTCAACTTACCAGACGCTTCAAATGCCCCTACAGCCAAAAATCACATCGATTAAGGTTCGGGGATTGGGGAGGCCATAGAGTAGGGAAGTGCCGGCTGATGACACATTCTTCTGTAAAATGTGTTTTAAGAACATTGTTAACACACACTGTAATGTGTGGAGGAGCTCCATCTTAAATAAAGATTGTGTCTGCAAGGTAGTGACTTGCTTGCAGAGCCGGAACAATTTTGTTCTGTAACAGCAATGAATATCACTTCCCGGTGATCGAACATGGGAAGGATCACTGGGCCTGTAGAACGTAGCTCCTCATTGAAGTAGGGACCGAGAATAAATAATGCAGTAAATCCACACCATACCTTCACTTTTGGTGAATGCAACAGAACCTCTAAGATAGCATGCAGATTTTTTGGTTCCCAAATTTGACAGTTGTGAGTATTGACTGCACCATCCAAGTGAAAATGCGCTTCACCTGTTCAGAGGATATTCCAAGGCCATTCTGAATCACCCTCAATGAGCTAGAAACTGCAGTGAGAACCAGAGTCGAGCTACATAATCATGTGGAAGCACCCGCTGCACAAGTGGTTGCCGCTGTGGTGGTCGAGTGGTCATAATGAAGGACTTGCATTGCGAGGATCCGGGTTCGAACCCCACCGGTGCCACAGTGGTGGTCGGCTGAAGTTGGTTTTCTGTGGTTCCCAACTTCAAGGCGCGAATGCGAGCCATCTCCCCGTTAAAAAGTCTTGCCACTGAGAGCAGCAGGCCTACAACATTACAAATATTCAATCATTACACTTCACTCACAGTGGCAGCACCGAAATATCAGACACAACACTAGCTACACACTCAGACTGTTAGGTGCACTCACTCTGTTCCAGACTCTGCCACGAAGCTGGGCTGGAAGAGATCTCTGCAATGGGATAAGTCCAGTGGCAGAGATTCTGGCGTTCATTCGCTGCACAAGTGAAAGTTTGTGCTGATAATATTCTGCATGATCTTATGGAACGGGGCCTAACCAACGCCTATGCTACATGCCTGACACCGGTGCTACCATAGAACTTCCCTTAATAGACACTCCCCATTAGCAGACACCTCCCTCCCGACACTGGATGGACACTTTTCAGATCCCCAGTTCCGTGAAATAGGGCTTTAATGTATTTCACTCCCCGTTAGCTGACACTCTCGATAGCGACAGTAAAATCGGACAAAATTTAAATTTTTTTTCAAACTCTAATGATATTATTAATTCAAATTTTATATTATAAATTATTATATTTTTATTGAGAATTTATCATACTCAATGGTGATTATGTGTAATTCCAAGCTTGTATTGCTAAATATGACAATTTGTCAATTAATTATTTGATCAACTCAACATAACTACGCTCCAGGATGCTGATTCCAAATGGTAATGTTGGTTTTGTTTGCACGTGTTTATACATGTGAAGAAAGCCAACATAATTAATAATTTTATGAGCATTTATTTTTATTGCAAAATATGTCTAGTGCACATACCATGTACGGGCAAAAATAATTAATGAGTTTAATGATGACAACAAAGGTTATAATTTGATAAGTATTTATGAGACTTTATTTGGGAATTATACACAATCACCAGTAAAAAGTGATAGTTGAAGTGAACTTTCTTTATCGAGATGATTGGTGATTATGCATAACCACCAGTGTAAGATTTTTACACATAGTAACGTATAGGAACCAATTGCAACCGAAACCAAATGCCGTATAAATGTGAAAGTCGTATAAAAGAGGTTCTATTGTTCATTGTATCTCCCCAATAGTGGACACTCCCCGTTAGCAGACAATTTTTGGTACCATGGGTGCGGTTCCAGAGGTTCTACTGTATCACGAGAATTTGAAGCTCTGTCCTCTTCCACCTGAATTGAATCCTCTTGCACTGTGTCTATAGAAACAGGTTTTCTTCTTCTTTCAGGACGAACAGCCAACGATCCTGTGATTTCAAATTTTGTTATCATACTCAGAAGGTTTTTAACATTCATTGGACCTTCTTCTGTAGAGCAGTTACTGTGGAATTTCTGTTTTGGTAAAACAATTTGACCAAGAAAGCGTGATCTTGTAAACTTACCGTCGTTGTGCACAGCAAACACATGGAGAAACTAAGATCTGCGCGAATGTTTCTAGGTTTTTGTAACAGCTGCTGCGTGACATCACATAAATTTACATGTGTACTACAGGTATTCAAAGTGAAATACCCTCTGGTGGCGACATGTGCAACTATTTTTTCCCCCAAAACAAATTCCCATCACTTCATGAAGTCCTCCAAAAAATTTCACACTTTTCTGATGACTGGTTTCGCCTGTAGGCTACTTTAAAATAGTATCTTTTAATTATGGACATCCTGTAGAATCGTAGTTAGGAGATAGGACACAATGGGTTATGGTGAACAAAAAAATTCTCTGATTGGCAGGCATTGCAAGTGGAGTTCCTCAAGGAAGTGTCCTTAGCCTTATACCTTTTCCACTTTTTATTGATAAACTCAATCAGGGTATCGATGGGATTGCTAGCAAATTCACAGATGACATAAAGCTAATGGAGGTAGTTGGGAATCAAAGTGATAGGGGGTTACTCTAGACCAACTTAAATAAAATTGGAACATGGACAAATGAATGGAGCATGATGTTTAGCACTTTGATGATTTTTGCACTTTGACAAGTGCATGGTCTCTCATTTTGGTTCGAACAACCCACATTTCTCTTATGAGTTGAATAGTGTCACTATCATGGATGCAACGAGGGTCACCAATTTGGGAATTCTCATTGAGGAGTGGCTTAGTTTTTCTGAACATTGTTTAGCGGTGGTCAAAAAAGTGAATAAAATGTTAGTTTTCATTTAAAAAAAGTTGTCTTCGCGTTCTCTTAAAGTCATCCTTCCACTTTTCGGAAGCTTAGTTCATCCTGGACTGGAGTATGCTGTAAGGTTTTGGAGACCATACCTACAGAGACACATAGATTTGGTTGAAGGATTGCAGAGAAGGCCTACATGTGTTCTTGTTGGCACAAATGGCATGGCCTCCACAAGGGGTGGGCTGGCAAGGCTCCAGCTCTGGGGCCTGGGACGATTTTCATTATTTTTTGTTTTTTAACGCTATAAATCCATCATAAAAGGGCCCGTGAAAGTCTAGCCGGGGACCCGCAAAAGATTCCAGCCTAGGGGCTCTACTCCAGGATGTGGGGCCATGACAAAGGGCTTAAGTTATGAAAAGAGAATTCATTTTTTGAATATGTTGGCAACAGGTCATCGATGTTTACAAACACGTTATCGGACAGCTCTAGCAAAATAATTCTAAATATAAGTGTTGTATAAATAAATAAAGCCAGAAACTCATTTGTAAAGTTGCTGGAGCATAACAGTTGATAAATATGTTATTCTAATGGAATATTGGTTGAAATAATACCCGAAGAATAAGTAAATGTGTAAGTAATACGTTGAAACAACATACCAAACAAAGAAATACAGATTCGCCTTCTGTGAGCAAAAATACAAACTAAAAACGTACCGGTTTTTTCCCTCACCTTTTCTGTGCTTTCAGTTAATGACTACAATGGAATATTCTGGATGCAGTGTATGTAAGGATCCAGTGATAGACGAATGAATTCTACAAGTGTTCAAAATGTCAAGAATTTACGCACCCTGTATGCATTGGAGTGAACGAATCTGCCTTCAGGAGAATGTCTAAACAGGAAAAAAATAATTTTATCGGAAAAAAATGTGAAAATGAAACAGCAAAAAGTAATAGGAAGATGCTGACAAGCAAAACTGGATGGACAAATACGCAACAGAACTTAAAAAGGAGGTGAGAAATACTATTGAACAAGCAACAGAAAAAATTCTTCAGAGACAGCAAGACCTGGACAAAAAAATGAAAGAAATTATGAAATCGGTTGAATTTACCTCAAAATGCATAGATAATTTCACAGGGCAGATGGAGAATTTGAAAGATCTAATAGGACAAACAATTAAAAAAAACAGAGAAATTAAAATGGAAAACAAGAAGTTGAAATCAGATATAGAAGGCTTAAAGTACCGTATGAATGAACTTGAGACAAAGAGCCGAAGGAACAACATTGAACTAAACGGAATACCAGAGATGCCAGATGAAAATTTAAATGAATTAATACAAGCGGTAAAGACACAGTTGGGTATCCAGGCAACAACAGAAATTGAAAACGCACAGAGTTCCAACACATAATGAAAATATACCAAAACCAATCATCAGATTTAATAGCGAGAACTCAACAAAAAATCTTGTTACAAAAAGCCAAGGGTCAAGACAATCTTACAGCAGACAAGATAAATGAGGTTTTTCGAGACACCAGAATTTATGTAAATGTACACTTAACCATGGGAAACAAGAGATAATTCTACCTCACGAGACAGTGTAGAACGAGAATCAAGTACAAGTTTGCCTGGGTGAAGGAGGGAAGGATTTTTCTCTGGAGGTGCACACACGATAACACAAAAGTAATTTGAGTACTAAATGAAGAACAAATAAGTTAGAGGCAAATGCCAATAATTCCTGAGGACTTTTTCGAGAATCAAGATCAACAATCTCTGGAGGAAATCATTGAAGTCAAGAAATTCATCAATAAATATGGAAAAACAGATAAATCATTAACATTTCTTATATTGAATATTCAAAGTCTTAGGTCTTAGTCTTTGTAATAAATTACGAATAAATAAATTAAAAAGAAAGATTGTACAAAAATACAAAAAACACCTACTTATTTGTTTCATACGAATTAGAATACAAGAAATATAATAAAGATCTGAAAATGTATATTAAAAAATAAAACAGGAGCACATTAGGGATACATTTATGCTATGTGGAAATAACAAGAAACAGCAATGGAAATGTATAAATCACAATGTTCTAAATAAAAATGTAAAGCACAATACACATTTCTGACAGCAATAAACATCTAGCAAAAATATTCAATGAGGACTTTATAACAAGAAACAGAAGAAATGAAATTAGGTACAGACTAATTGTGAGAAGGAGCAAACAATAACTCTAACAACTCTATGTATTTTTTCGAAATTAATGATAATGAGATCAAGGAGATTATGACAAAATTAAAGATTAACAAAGCAAGTGGATACGATCAAATAACCCCTAAGATGTTGAAAATAATTGTCCACTATCACATAGGCATAATAAAAAACCTAATTAACTCATCTATACTAAATGAATTCTTTTATAGGGAGTTAAAATATGCCATTGTACATCCCATTTATAAAATAGGAGAAACAGATAACTTATTGAACTACAAACCTATATCGATTCTTCCCATTTTTTCAAAAATAATGGAAAAGTGTATGAAAAAACAGCTCGTGAGTTTCTTAAATTATCAGAACTTTATAGTACCTAACCAATATGGGTTTCAAAAAGGTAAAAATACAGAAATGGCCATTTTAGAACTAAGTAATTATTTTAACACCAGGTTTAACTATAATAAATATTCAATAACGGTTTTTCTTGATTTAAAAAGAGCTTTTGACTATGTGGATCTAATGATACTAACAGAGAAATTGTCATTAGCTGGTATACACAAGATAATACAATAAACTGGTTTACAATATATTTCTTTAATAGAAAACAAGCAGTTAAAAAAGGTGAAGAATTCAGTACATTTCTAGAAGTGAAAAAAGGAGTACCCCAGGGATCGGTTCTCGGGCCAATTTTGTTTCTTGTTTATAAGAATGACATATTTAAACTGAATATAAAAGGTAAATTAATTTCTTTCGCTGACAACACAATACTGTATGTTGAAGATACTAAAATTACAAATTTACTAAATAAAGTCGAAGAGGACCTATTCAATATCAACAACTGGCTTAAGAAAAATAAACTTAAACTAAATATACAAAAAGAGTAAAATACATATGCTCAAAAGCAAGAAATATAAATAATTTAACTAACATAAAAATCAAAATCCACGATCACTGTCCATGCCAATATATTTCATAATGTAACTGCCATGAAATTGAGAGAGTTCAGGAATACAATTACCTAGGAATAATAATACAAGATGACCTGAAATGGAACCCGCAATGTGAAAAAATAATAAAGAAATTAAGAACGCATGCTGCCATTTTATATAGATTAAAATACACAATCGACAATAACTTTCTAAAAGATTTATTTTATGCTTGGATATACTCAATTGTAACATATGGAATCACTGCTTGGGGAGGTGCTTATCAAACAAATATACAAAAACTAGATAATATATATAATAGAATAAGATCCCAAATAACAAACACCACAGCAAACAATTATATAACAGAATGTCACAAACTAACTAAGACCAAACTATATTTATAGACTAATAAAATTTTAATTCTTAAACAATAAATTGCTAGAAACAAAACAAAATACAACCTCATCTAGATTGAATAACATATATCAAGTGCCGGGAAAAAAAAAAAAGGGCGCGGTAGCCCAGGTCGGTAAGATACTCACCTAAAGTACCAAAGGATGTTTAGAGGTATCGCGAGTTCGATACCCGGTTCGTCCTTGTCAGAACACTTTCCTGACACAGGGGTACAACAAAAATGGCGACATGACCGCAGCAACAACTGCTACCGCAGGGAGTCCCCCATCGAGGGGTTAGCGCACCAACCTCTCGACGAGTATAAAAAACAAGCCTGCCATTCGGAATCGGCAATAAATTGTAGGTCCCAGTCTAATTAGCCCTCGTGTGCAGAAAACGACCGTGGTGCGACAAAAATGATCAAAATGATCAATGACAAATAAAATGTTATTCCAAAAGAGTTATAGATATAACCGCCCCAAAAATAATGAACCTATACCATGCAATCAATCATACAAATAATAACATAAGATATATTTATATTTTCAATAAACACTTGTCTTGAATCCATACTACAATAATAGATCATAAAACAACACAAAATAAATCATTTTAAAAAATATATACATAACCATTCCTGCTATCAACTGAAAAGTACATGTGATTATATGACCATACCTGAATTCGGTGTATGTCAACTGAATAATTTTTTAAGTTTGTATTTACACACATATATGTATGTATGTTTCCTTTGTTCAGCTAAAAAGGAAAAAAAACTAAAAATATAAATACGACTTTATAAAATATTTAACCAATTAGTACATTAGCAAGGCTGTTGTAAAATCCAATTAACTCTTGAATCTAATTTGTATTGACCACTGGAAGGACTTGTAGTCCGGGGTCACAGAGTGTCATTGTAATGTCATTTTTTGTGGTTTTTTTTTTGTTTTCCCTTTCTTGGTTGTTTTGATTGTATGTTTTATGCGTTGTGTTCAGTCCAATAAAAAAAATATGTTTGCATTCGATGAGAGCAAGTGTTGGAGGATATGATCGAAGTGTTCAAAATTTTCAACAAGATAGATAGGATGGACCATGAATTATTAATATGCCGTCAATTAACTATTTTGACCAGAGGACACCAGTATTGATTGGTAAGGGCCAATTCTAGGTTATGGTGTTGTAGGGAATTTTTCTCTAATAGGTTTGCCAACAAATGGAATAGTTTATCCCTGGGGGTAGTAAATTTTAACACAATTTACATGTTTAGAAAACAATAAGATAAATATGTTGGGGGCAGGGTTGTTTGGTTTAAGCCAAGTGGTTTTTTTAAAAAAACCAGTTTGCTTTTTTTCAAAAAGTCAAATAAAAGTGGCCTAAATATTGTTCCGGATAATTTTCCACAAGACTTCGTGGTTGCAAAACAAGAAGCGGTTCGATGGACAAACACAGATTTATTTACAGAACAGCAATTTACACGTATTTACAAGCTAATCAAAGAGCTTACAACTTTCTCGTAAAGTTTAAACACAACTGACTGTTCATCGGATCTCTCTATTCGAGTCTCTTTGAGCCTGCCATCTTGTGAGCGCCACGGTATTTATAACCCCGGAGAAACTTCGAGAAAAAGAACATTCCACAAAATTCTATTTTACAGTTTCCTAGTCGGCGGCGCCACCGTATGGAGGGACTGAACCAACGTCTGGAGGGGTGGGACCTTCTAGAATATTCTCACCAATAGCATCTCTTTCCGATAAACCGAAACCGGCATCAGCCGATTTCGATATTTCTGAGAGCCATCGAACAAATCTCGCCATCTATCGCCTACAGATCGTAACAATATCATTTTTTCCTTGAAAAATATATTGGTTCATTATTAGCCAAAATTTTTCATTTTTATCACATTTTATATTCTTGGGGTATATTTTGATGGTATATCTTTAGCAAATTCATGAATAAGGATTGTATCACACATCTAAATGTAGTGGTGTATTATCTCACAAGGTTTCTTTTTCCCTTCACAAAGAAGCAGCAACAGTAGTGACACTATCATGTTAGGGGCAGGTGGTCCTATAATCCAATAAAGACACCAGCTGTCCCTAAAGGACAAAGACTAGTGTACTAGTAGTTACATTACCTCACAGACATTTTCATTTTCTTTCCCATAAGAAGTAGCGCATCTCCTACTGTATATCTCTCAGTTTTAATATTCAATAGTTTTTTTTATATTTTCACTGTTAGGCCCAGTTAATCAGGGTTCTACTGTATAATAGTAGTAAAAGATTTATGAAAAATAATCAGCTATATACAGGGTGATTATAATTAAAGTTTTTATTCAAAAACTATACAATAAGTACTGGTCAGAATGACTTGGAAATTTACATGGATACTCCTGAAGCAATTGAATTTTCTTTGGCGAAAGAAAAAAGTAGTGCAAAATGCTCAAGTAGATGATGCTGTACTTGGCCAGCAGTATAATCTATTTTGTGCAACCACATCATTTCGGTACTTCCGCAGCATCAGTGTGTGGATAGAACAACTTTTATCAAGATGCACATTGCAATACCAGCAAAACAGCTGTTGAAGACCCATTTTGACAATAACAGGATTACACGCCACCTTGCCCGCCATCATTTGACCTTAACCCTTGCAACTTCTGGCTGTGGGGGGTACCTCAAAATGTTATGAACAGTGGTTGGATTGCAAACTTTGGTGAATTGCAATCTTCAGCACATCCTCTCCTCAGGAATATTAACGTGGGGGTGCGTTTGATTTAATAAAGGTGAATTTCAAGCGCATCCACATCATGACCATGGCATACGCTGATCTGTTGTTAAACAAGAATTTTTGTGCTTTCACCTCATAGCCAGAACACGGTGGACAACATATTTAACTTTTTTTGAGTAAGTTGTAGTTATTTGTTCAATTATTTCACTTTTTGTGATGTTTCCATGAATTATGAAATCGTGTAATGTTATAATTAAGTTATTTTGCCATGACTGGCTATTGTTTCCATTCTGCAAGCAAATTTGCCATGTGCTGGATGATGTCATTAATTTTATATTTTAAATTTTTTTCCACCCCTTTACTTAATAAAATTATATTTCTTCAAGAATATTCATGCCAATTTTCAAGTCATTCTGCCAATCACTCTTTTTTTTACAGTGTTTTGAAATCAGAACCTTAGTTATAATCACCTTGTATATTGTAAATCATCGTTAATTAATCCGCATTATTTATGCTTCATTAAATACATTATATTCACCTAATTTTTATTATAGTTTTTGCAAAATAGCTTCCTAATTAAGCATACTGAAAGTAACTGGAGAAAACATCTTTATATTATATGATTAATAATAACATTAAAAGAATTTTCAAACACACAAAGTAATTCATTGAGTTAAGCAAAAAAATAATTAAATTGCCAAAGTTGGTTTTTGTTAAAATATAAGAAATATTTATTGATTAATTAAATATGGGAATAGTGTTAATCATATTAATAAACATTTTATTTTAATTAATTATTAGAAGTTTGAATGATTTTTCAGAAATTTTATTGTTTTTAATGTTAGTGCTATTTAAAACAAAAAACCTGGTTTAAACCAAAAAAACTGGTTTGAATGAGACAACCATAAATATCTTTTATGTAGAATATTTTAATCATGTATATATGGTTTTTAGTTTTTATGATTGTGTTGCTGTTTTTTTTAAATATATTACATCTATATTTTTGTGAGCATATTTTTCTCAGCCACCTAGTTGGTTATTTTGCTTGTTGTGGCCTTGTATTTGAATGAAAAATTACTATATTTCAGAAAAAGTTAATTAAAATTGTTTAAACTTTACTTACCTCAAGTAACTTTTAACTTTTCAGATGCTTAAATAAATACATGAGTGCTGTTGTTGAAATAAAAGTATCACGAGCTATATGTTTAGAGCTTCATAAAGACTTCAAAGATTTAGGAAGGTTTATGTTAAGGTCAGGAGGCTCTACAATAGCAGCTGGTATAGTTACAAGGGTAAGCTATTTTGTTATTGATCTTTGATATTCCCTCAATATTAAAACTATCAGGAACACCCAATAGTAATTAAACTTTAGATTAAGTTCTTTTGTTGATGATGTCAACTATAGGGCATGAGAAACACTAATTAAAAACACTTGCCAGACTGTCTTTTTCAGAACTTCAAATGGTTTGTAAAATAAGAAAGACATAAATATAGAAAGCATAATTCAAGCACTCTTGAAAAAGAAGCTTTTGCAGGTATTTAAATAATTGGCATGAATTGCCAAATAGCCTCAAAAAAATGAGTTCATGTCATTATTACGTAATACTCATAAACCAGGAGCATATTTATAGGCAGATAAAAAGCTGTAGAGTGAGTAGGAGCCATGTAGGCCATACACAAAAACACACTAGCTGCGAGCTGCACTCAAAAAAATCAATTGTATCTATCAGGCAGAATCAGTAGCAATAGAAGCAGCTGCATGATACGCAGATTTGCACTCTCTATCTCCCTTTTAATATTATTTTCCCATAAGAAAAAGTTTCTTACTGGCAAACTGAATATTGAATCCAAAAAAACCGATCATGTCCTTTTTATTTTTATGCTACTTCTAAACTGCACCTGCACCTCATAAACATTCCTCTGAGGAACTTCTAACAAATTGGTGCATGTCTGAGTGTGTCATGTATGTGTTGTGTACCTAATGTGAGGTTTGTCTCTATAAACTGCCTATTATGTGTTTAAGAAATGCTGCCATTTTCATACCAAATTCAGAAGTAAACACTTCGGTAATTTATTTTTTGCCTTTGTATTATAATGTGAATTTTTTTCAGTATTGTAAACCTGATTGCTCTCTCTCTCTCTCTCTCTCTCTCTTTGAAAAGTCTCTGCAGAGAGACTTTTTCAAATGGGATATCGGCTTGCATTTCCATCTCAAACCAAGGAAATGACAGAAAACCAATTTCAGCCAACTACCATTGTGTTGCCTGCAGGATTTGAACCTAAATCCTCACAATGTGAGTCTATCATGATGCCTACATGACTGCACAGGGGCTCTATCTTCAGCCTGTTGTTCATCCACCTGAGTCACTTTAACCTTAAAGAATTGGACCAGAATCAGAAGAAAAAATTTTATTTTCTAAATGAAGGTGTGCTTTGTTTAATAAATAAGCATAATTATATAATGAAGAAAATAAGCATGAATAATGAAAAAAAAAATAATCTAGATAAAACTCTAAATAAATGAATACTTTAAAGAAAAGCTTTAATAATAAAGTGCTTATTACCTTACTATGACATCTACAAAGATCTTTCCTCTAACAGCAAGCTAACAAAAACAATTTTTTTTTCTTTTACAAAAAATTAAAGCATGGAAATGAAAATACTGCTAAAGGAAGCTCAAGAGATGAGGATATTTTGCTCTGGAAAAAAAATGCTTTGTGTGTACAAGCTGAGAAAAACAAACAATTAGGCTACTTTGAAACAAATTTCAAAACATTTCACAGCTAACACGTCTACATTTCATATCTTGGGACAACCATAAATGTTTAGCTATGCTTAAGTTCAACATATTTTCTTAATTTTATAAGAAAATAATTATATATAGTTTTTTTTAAACTTCTGAACTTTTTTTTAACCATATTTTTGTAGTGTCCCTTTTTTCATATAGCAACATTTTTTAGGAAAATAATGACCATGTTTTCTAGAAGGAGGAGTACTTGTAAATTTAAAAAAAAAAATTGTAATAGAGAATACCAAGGCAAGTGTTGTCTAATGGGGTAAGATGACAAATCATGTATTTCTCCAAAATTTCAATAGGTACCAGCATTTCCTGGATCCATAGTTGAAGACTGAATAATTATGAAATAGTTCTCTGTAAGCGTGGTGTTGATCTTACGAGACACTGTTCACTGCTCAGGTAATTTTTATTTTCTTTGTCTTATAAAAACAGGCATTGCCATATAAGATATTAGCATATATTTAGCCCCATTTACAAGGGAAATAAAATATCCTGGGAAGTTACAGATAACTTTGATTTTTGCTAAAACCCGTTTACATGGCGTTTAGTTTATGCCAGCATTCCCCCTTCCTTCTGGAAGTTATCAGTGGTCAAGTCGGTTGAACAGAAGTTGTTTGCTCGAGATGACTGACAAAGGATCTAACAGTAGTTTTTGAGGCGCAAAGGATTTGGGGAGAGGAGGTTGGAGTTACCCACCATTCCTCTGCAAAAAGGATGGGCTTCTTTTGAGGGATCTCCGTGCCTCCTTTTTTTCCCGATGTGGAAAAAAAGTTGTTGTGTAAATGGTAATCACCAAAGCAGTCTTGCACATGTAAGGGACCATTGTGCACAAGGAAAAAGTGCTGGAATTTTCATGTTATTAACATCTGGGAACATACTTTAATGCAGTGTTACTCAAAGTGGGCAATATCCCCCCGGGGATGATGGAATGGTCCAGGGGAGCAACAGAAGCTATGGGTTTAGTATAGAATCCTATGAGTTAGCTTTAGAAGGGCGGCTGGACAATGAGAGGGAAAAATATCTAAGAAGGGGGCGAGATGGAACAAAAAGTTTGGGGAACTATGTGTTAACCCTTTTTAATGTCGTGGGAAGTATACTTCCCATCTTACGCAGGGTTTAAGCTAGATAAAAAATTCCTTTATCAAAAAAGTAAAAATGGGGGGGGGGGGAAGCTTTAGGAAAATGCTACAATGCTAATGATTTATCGTTGGATATCTTCTCGTTTAGTACCTCCTGTACTCATTTTTGCGGAAGTGGCTACTAATTCTTTTGCATTTTGCAAAAAATGCGACCGTAACTTAAACCCTGACCTCACTTCTCACCTACTTATTCTTATTGAATACTCTTTTGAGAAGTGCTATTCTCACTGTGATAGTTTTGTGTTGCTATTATATGACTGAGATCACTGGTTGTCACCTCAAGATTGTAAATTTTCAGGGGAGAGGGAGACAAATACCTCCCATCCCCAATAAACTTAGCATGGTGGGAACATATTAAATGAAATAAAAATTTTCTTCAGTGGTATTCTCAATGGATAATAAATCACTAAAAAAATTCTAGAAATTCGAAAGAGGAAAAAATGATTCTTTAAAATGTAAATTAAGAGAGCTTGCTGTCTGTGGGGGGGCGCGTGTTTAAGGAAGTGGAATGGGGTTAGGCATCAAAATTACCATCCTGCTGCTTACAGGTTAATCTTGTATTAATGACAAAGACTAGCTTTTATTTTAGTTATGTAAATATTTTTTGTTGCAACAAATAATGAAAAAATATCAAATATTACAAAAAATTACTAAAACAACTCAGAAATAAGTTTTAAATTATTTACTTGGGGTATACTTTAAAAAAACATTTAAGTGCTATAGTTGTAGGCTACTTATTTTGTTTTATTTTATGTTTCAGGCTAAACTTGTGCAATGTCCAGTATAAAGAAAAATGGTGCATATAGAAGCTGAATAAAAACAAATAAGATTGCAGCAAAAAGAAAACTTGAGTGTCAGTGCTCATGCTTTAGCATATTCTATTTTAGCAGCAACTCTTCTGAGATATTTAAGAAACGGCATGATTAATCTGAAATTTCCAATTCATTCTGGATGGATTTTGTTCTGGATTGTTATTTATTCATCAATTTACTTCAGTTGGTTTGTCATCTTTCCCAACCCAAGGAAAAGAAGATTGACAAAGTAAAATTTGCATTGATAAAAATATTTGACCGCCTATTTCGTTTTACAGTGGTGTCACTATGCCATGGAGAAGCCTATATAATTCCCTGTGAACTTGAGTTTGGTATCAATCTTTTCTTAAGCAATAGTTTTTTCCCTTGGTATATTTCTCACCCTGATTCCATTCAAGTTGTAGACAGAACCAGCACACTATTTCAGAGACTTTATTTTAGTTCATGTGAGGAAATGTTGATGATTACAAGACTGTTTGTTGAAACAAAATCATGTAATATGTATGTAATCTTCTCATGGTTTTAAAATTATAGCCACTAATATCATTGCTATCAATGAAATGGTTAATATTGAAAATCCTTAGTTAATTCTGTAAAATAAGTTTAGATATCACATATGTGAAGATGTATGCCTATATCCTGCTCAGCATTGAGATAATTTCAATATTTCGATTTGTTGCTATGTATGATGAGAATTTGGTCTCATAGAAATACTGTTGACAAATGGTGCAGACAGTTGTAGAGCTGCAGCTAGTAGATCTAGGAAGTTGTTGGTCTTATCTGAAAAATCCAGCAATGAGTAGATCCATAAACTTTTCCTTCAATGGTGCACGCAATTGACACTTGCAGGTTGATAAGCTGATAAGATTGGCTCAAATTCATAGTGGGATAATTACCCCGAAAAGCCAAAAATAATATGAAAAATAATGTGGTTCTGTCATTATATATGAAAAGAAGCTTTGCCTGATTTGAATTCAAAGACATTTTTAACACATTTTATAAACAAATGTAAATATTTGTCTTAAAACGTATTAAATTTCTCTTTGAATGGTTCTTTCTTTTGAAATACATTATGCTGTTCTTGTTCTTGCCAACTACCATACCATGCTGAAAACACTGGTTCTCGTCCAATCACTGAAGCATGTATGTTCACCATATAACCTTTACCCCCATTAAGTTGCCCCCCAACAGTTTCCCAGGATCTGCAACAAGCTCTGAGATGAACAAGTGATGATATTGGCTTAAAATTGGGCAATTAACTCAGCATAATACTGTTTTCCTCAAGGAAGTCATGCAAAAGAAAAAAAGAAATTGACAATGATTTTCTCCATAGCAGAGAACTTATTTGTGGGTTTTTTGCCCTGCACAACTATGTTCAGCTTAGTGAGTTTACCAAACACATTCGTTAAATATGTGTGGTTATATAGCCATTCAGAATCGTAGAATTCATTTTTAAATAGTTAAAAGTGGTGGTGTGTCTGTACCCAAAAACAATAATATCTATCAGAGATTTTGAAAATGTGGATCAATACATAACCGTGTGAAAGCTTTGACTACTTTGATGTTTGGTAAGAGAAATGTGTGCCTTGGCATAAAGTTTTGAATACTCTTGATTTCAAAGGTTGGGCTGATTTGATAAGATATGCAATCACTTTGCTTTATCTACTATAACCTTCAGTGCTACCAGGACTGGTTTTGCCTCTA
This sequence comes from Pholcus phalangioides, assembly GCF_987345545.1. NCBI lineage: Eukaryota > Metazoa > Arthropoda > Arachnida > Araneae > Pholcidae > Pholcus > Pholcus phalangioides. Next base: position 10,991,729 of record NW_028301600.1, read on the forward strand.
AAATTTTGCAGTTGCTATCAATTTTGCTTTTTTGTTATTTGTTGTACCCAAGTTACGAAACCTTTTAGACAACCGGTCCTTGCTGCTGCTACAATAACCAGTGTAAGCTACATGTTTATGCAGTTTACTTAAAGGAAACTGTATGACTCTAAATAGCCATTCATAGAATGAAATGCAGTTTCTCCTGTAATATTAGTTGCCAGAGATCCACACAGTAGAAGATGCTCACACACAGTGCTGACAAAGATGTATCTAAAGAAAATGAGCAAAACTGATACACTACTGTGGACTTATCAGCCGAAGCGGGAGTATTCCAAGCTGATCGTTGGTATACTTCTGCAGCTAAACATTGACATCTAAAAGTATCATCAGTGGGGCAGACTTAAGGGCCTCAACCTTTCTTCCCTTCAGAAAAGTGCTGTGCTGCTTCAATTATACTACACTGCTCAACCTACTACTTACCAGCTGTTTGAGATTCGCCAGCATGACTAGTGAAATAATAAATCCTGGAAAGTACACTTCTGTTGAAACAACTCAAAATCTTTGGCATCTTAAACGTCTTCAAAAGTGGGATGGTGAGTGCCTTATGAAATCTGGATGTTTTGTTGTGAAGTGGTTTTTGAAATGTAGCAACAAATTATTGCTAAGGAATGCTTGACAAACAAAACAAAGAGTTTCAGGTTTCTCTTTATGTGTCCAGTAGATACAAATATTTAGTTCACAGAGCTAGGGTCATATTTTTTCACAGTCTGATTAGAGTTTCATGCTTGTCTTTTGTGGAATGCTTTTAGCTTTTAACAACTGGTTCAGACGCAACAATGTGGGCATTATTTGTTTTTGCTGAGCTTGGCCTATCATTTATTTTCCACTCACTTCCAGCAACAGACCTAGCTGATTTCATGGCAATTACAAACCGTTATACCAACCTATGTATACCAACACTCTTGTAAACCTTTCATCAGATATTCTAGTTTTAAGTTAACGTTTCATCTTGCAATATTGATATTGTCCCATATGAAGGTATTTCTATGAGTGTGAAAAGAACTCAAGAATCATGAAATGGCTGACACAACATCAAAGAGTGGCTCCATCACAAGTAAATGCCGAGTTTTCTGGAATCTGCCATGTTTTTCATTTGTCTCTTAACCTTAACTCTCAATTGCTGATTATTTGCTGTGAGAACATTGCTGTGTTATTTGGAATATGGCATCTCAAATTTTTCTCTGTGGTTTCTCACATAATTATGTTATTTTCGCAAATGTGGTAAATGTATCTCCAACATACATATCACGCAATGTTCTCTCTAAGCTGCATGCGTGTGTGGCCATATAAGGCTAAAAATTCTTCCATGCAAACAGATATTTTGCTGTGCAGAAAAAACTGAAGATATTATAAGTGGTAACATGTTGTTTCATCAATTCTATGCAGATGTAAAAATTTAGAGCAAAAACACGTCTAATCAAGTAAAAGAAAAGTTGGAGGGCCTGTTGATTATATGCATATTTTCCAGTTTTCAACAAACCTGACAATATGTAGTAGTCTAGGGTGGTGAATTTGATAAGTAATGAATGCATCCTTGCTGAGTAGGTTTTCTTTTAACAAGATTTATTTGAGTCTTGTAATTACATGAAATCACTGGTAAAACATAGCATTTCGGTGAAATTTATCAGACTCACCAAAATGATTGGTGATTATATATAATAACCGGTCATTTCATGCAGTTATCAATTAATTAATTTTAAGACCCCATGAGGGCAGAGATGAATTTTCCTTTCCTGAAACATTGATATCTCCTCACTCAGTAAGTTTTTTGCATCTGTCACATTAACAAGGGAGAGTGATGTCTTTTGTCATATATGCCGCTATCTGATAGTCCTGATGTCATCTGCAAGCTATTAGCACAATCTTGCCGCAGTCCATTGCACAGAGCCATTGAACATATGCATATGCTCCAAGGAGGGGAATTCTGTCTTCATAGCTTAGTTGGTAGAGCACTCATCCGGCAAATGAGAGATTGGGATTCGGTTCCCTGTGAGGGCAGAGATGAATTTTCCTTTCCTGAAACATCAATATCTCCTTACTCAGCCAGTTTTTCATGTCAGATAATGCAATTGTTGTATTATTTGTTTTTTGCAATTTGAGCAGGAAACAAAAGAAAGCCCCCAAATTCATGATGAATTTTGCCTTAAGCAATCAACACCTGTGAATAGACATGGAGTCCTATTGCTCCAGGATAAAAGTGCTTGGCCATGTACAACAAAGTCAATCATATGGCAAATCAACAATTTGGGAATGAAATTAATATAAGATAATTTTATAATTGTTTTTCATCCTCCATACTGTTCTGATGTTTCTTAGAATTAGTATTTGTATATGTTCTGTATATCATGTATTTTTGCTAATAAATTTTCAAAACGTTCAGAAAATATTGACCAAAAGCTATATTCATGCTGTATTGAATTTAATTATATACAAATACAACACCACAACAGGCAAAAAATGCCCAACAAGGTGGCTGAGCAAATGTTGCCCATAACAAATATGGATGTCATACTTCAAAATTAAAAACAGCAACCCTAATTAATAAAAAAAACAATTACAAAAACTAGAAACAATATATATATACATGATAAAATATTATACAATGCGGATGAAGAATACTTATGGTTGTCTTATTCTAAGTATGGATAGCTTCTTGATTTACCCCAACATGTTATCATATTTCTTTTTAAACGTGAATTGTGTTAGAATTAAACAATATGCTGCTTATAAGCTTATTTTCTATCTGCAACAATCCCTTAATAATTCCATTTTATGCATTTATACAACTGCTACATAATCTAATTTCAAGACCTTGCTAATATATAAAAAACATGTTTTTTTATAACTAGAGCCCGGTGGGCGTAATGTGATAGGCCTCCTCATGGTGCACACCCTCTGGGTAACTCTAAATCTATCACATGTCGTTGTCTTCACATATGTGTGCTCATATCCTTCACTTTCAATAGCCCAGATTATGTGTTATTTCCACACATCATACAGTACTTGTCTTTGTTATTATTTGGTCCTGTCCATGTGCTTGTCTTTTGTGTACAACCCCTCATTGTGGGCCCCACTTGTTCATGGAGGTGGGGAGGGGTCCTCCCAGATAGGACATTGCTTCAAGCATATGCCCTATCTGTGATGCTGTTTATCCCTCGTGTTTGTTCTGTGTGGAGACCCGTAAGGCAGGAGATGGAATCCTGGTTAGCCTTATGTGTTAACTTTGGCCTCGGATTCAGTTGAAATAGGATGCCTGGATTAGCCCCCGTCCGGGTCAATCGGCTGGTTGCTCAGGTTTATCCAGTGGCTTAAGGGGTTAAGCTATTTGGCAGGTAGAGAGACTAGGTCTTCCCGGATGGTGTGGGGTTTGTCGGTGCGGCCTCATGTCGATCTTGGGTCTAGAGCGCGTCTACTCGCCTGCTGTGTGTAGTCTATAGCTCTCTACCTAACCTGGTGTTGCATGCTAATCTTCATTGGTTATGCATGCACGTTCCCTCTTAGGGATCCATGGTGAGCATGGTTGATAGAAGTGGAACATCACCCATTTTAAAATGGGAAAAAATTAAAATGCACTGAAATGTCAAAAAACTGCTCATGAACAATCATCAGTAAAAGATACTGCCATAGAATCATTTTTCTTCCTTCATTCTACTGACGCCAAAAAACAGCTTGCTAATAATGTATCTCACATTTTTTATTGACAAAGCTCTGTATGTTGCAATAGACACATTAAAATCAGTGAAGGCTCTCCGATCTGGAAACCTTAGGGAAACTAACACCATCGAACAATCACGCAATATCCGGGAAACCAGAGTTGGTAAAAAAACCGGGTTTTTTTTGTTTAAACTGGGTTTTTTGTTTTAAATAGTATTGACATTAAAAACAATAAAATTTCTGAAAAATCATTCAAACTTCTAATAATTAATTAAAATAAAATGTTTATTAATATGATTAACATTATTCCCATATTTAATTCATCAATAAATATTTCTTATATTTTAACAAAAACCAACTTTTGCAACTCAATGGATTACTTTGTGTTTGAAAATTCTTTTAATGTTATTATTAATCATATAATATAAAGATGTTTTCTCCAGTTACTTTCAGTATGCTTTATTAGGAAGCTATTTTGCAAAAACTATAATAAAAATTAGGTGAATATAATGTATTTAATGAAGCATAAATAATGCGGATTAATTAACGATGATTTACAATATACAAGGTGATTATAACTAAGGTTCTGATTTCAAAACACTGTAAAAAAAAGAGTGATTGGCAGAATGACTTGAAAATTGGCATGAATATTCTTGAAGAAATATAATTTTATTAAGTAAAGGGGGGGGAAAACTTTAAAATATAAAATTAATGACATCATCCAACACATGGCAAATTTGCTTGCAGAATGGAAACAATAGCCAGTCATGGCAAAATAACTTAATTATAACATTACACGATTTCATAATTCATGGAAACATCACAAAAAGTGAAGTAATTGAACAAATAACTACAACTTACTCAAAAAAAGTTAAATATGTTGTCCACCGTGTTCTGGCTATGAGGTGAAAGCACAAAAATTCTTGTTTAACAACAGATCAGAGTATGCCATGGTCATGACGTGGATGCGCTTGAAATTCACCTTTATTAAATCAAACGCACCCCCACGTTAATATTCCTAAGGAGAGGATGCGCTGAAGCTTGCAATTCACCAAAGTTTGCAATCCAACCACTGTTCATAACATTTTAAGGTACCCCCCACAGCCAGAAGTTGCAAGGGTTAAGGTCAAATGATGGCGGGCAAGGTGGCGTGTAATCCTGTTATTGTCAAAATGGGTCTTCAACAGCTGTTTTGCTGGTATTGCAATGTGCATCTTGATAAAAGTTGTTCTATCCACACACTGATGCTGCGGAAGTGCCGAAATGATGTGGTTGCACAAAATAGATTATACTGCTGGCCAAGTACAGCATCATCTACTTGAGCATTTTGCACTACTTTTTTCTTTCGCCAAAGAAAATTCAATTGCTTCAGGAGTATCCATGTAAATTTCCAAGTCATTCTGGCCAGTACTTATTGTATAGTTTTTGAATCAAAGCTTTAATTATAATCACCCTGTATGTAGCTGATTATTTTTCATAAATCTGTTACTACTATTATACAGTAGAACCCTGATTAACTGGGCTTAATCATTAAAGTATAAAAAAAAAAATACAGAATATTAAGACACGGTGATATACAGTGCGAGATGTGCTACTTCTTATGGGAAAGAAAATGAAAATGTCTGAGGTAATGTAACTACTAGTACACTAGTCTTTGTCCTTTAGGGACAGCTAGTGTCTTTATTGGATTATAGGACCACCTGCCCCTAGCATGATGGTGTCACTACTGTTGCTGCTGCTCTGCTTTGTGAAGGGGAAAAGAAACCTTGTGAGATAATACACCACTACATTTAAATGTATGATACAGTCCTTATTCATGACTTTGGTAAAGATAGAGCATCAGAATGTAGCCAAAGGTTAGAAAATGTGGTAAGAATGAGAAATTTTGGCTTTTGTATATAACTTTAAATCACTAAGATGCTTCATATGAAAAAAATATATACATTCCGGCCACTTTTATGAGACTTTTGAAAAAAAAACCACTTATACCATTTTATGCCATTTAAAGATATAACATCAAAATATACCCCAAGAATATAAAATGCAATACAAATGAAAAATTTTGGCTAATAATGAACCAATATGATATTTTTTAAGGAAAAAATGATATTTAAGCCACTTTTATTTGACTTTTTGAAAAAAAACCACTTGGTTAAAACCAACGTGTTTTAAACCAAACAACCCTGCGGGAAACTAACACAAGTTGGAGACGTACTCATTACAGTGAAAATCCATCCTACGCTGAATTATTCATGTGTAATTTCCGATAATAACTTAATTAATATGGCCAAAGAAGAACTAACCCAAGATCTGGTGTCTCAAGGCATAACATCTGCCAAACGAATCATGAGCCGCAAGGACGGCAATCCAGCTTTCACATGTAACATAATTCTAACATTCGCATCATTGACATTACCCAAAGATATGAAGGTTGGTTATTATAACCTCAAAATCCAACCATACATACCTAACCCTGTTCGATGCTTTAACTGCCAAAACTTTGGTCACTCACTAATTGTGTGCTGTAGTAAGACCACCTGTGCTAAATGCGGCAAAAAAGATCACATTTCGGCCAACTGCACTAATTTATCATTCAAGGTCAATTGTGGTGATAATCATCCCGCATTTGATAGGAAATGTCCAAAATGGACTGAAGGAAAAGAAATCCAGAAGATCAAGGTCCTCAATAACATCTCGTATATTGAAGCACGTCATCATATAACCTCTAATCAAGGGCCAATAATAGGTAGATCATACACTAAAATATGTCAACAACACCATCGTTAGCTAATAAGACTAACAATGTCACTAAAGTATCCATTGCTACTCAGACTGAACCCATAGCTGACACATCTACTCAAACATCATCCAACCAACCATGCAATAGTTATGGCTGCTGTTGCTCTGCTAGATTCCGGAGGGAGTCTACCTCCAAAGAAGCAGGAAAAGCAACGGCTAACACATTTAAAACTTGGGTACTAAACCTAAAACCTTAAGTAAGTCCAAGAAAGCACATTTCAAAACTGGATACTCTAAAAAAGCCGTTCAAAGAGCACTAAAAACCCTACACTGAAAAATATGGCACTACTTGATGATAAATCAATTGGTGACATGGATCTCGATAATCCATCAGAATTGGCTAGTACTCATCGTAAACAAGACAAGAATAAATTCAAGGACCTTGAACTGTCCACCTCTATTTAATTTTTTAATTTAAGGCCGACAAATTCAATGGAACATTCATGGTCTTATATCCAATTACAAAGATCTCAAGGATTTGATCAATCGACATCATCTTGTTTGCATGGCACTCCAGGAAACTTTCACGAAACCCTTGGAGTCATGAAACATTAGGCGGCATTCCCTGTTTTGTATTGATTACGATGATGGGAGTAGAGCTTGCTTTGTTGTTGCTTCTACATCATGTGTTGTCGCACATTTTACCGTTGCGCACGAACCTGCAAGCCATCGTGATGGAAATCTACAGGCCCAAGAATTACCATCTATTCTATTTATTTGCCACCAAATGACACCGTCTTACAGAGAGATCTTGAAGATCTGATTGATCAATTACCTCCGCAATTTTTTCTTCTTGAAGACTTCAGTGCTGATAACATGGTATGGGGGATCTAACAGCAACACCCCTCATGGGGAAATGGTCGAACGACTATTAGACAAAATTGACCTCGCCGTGATGAATGATGACAGTTTCACTCATTTCCCTGCCCCAAACAGTAGTTTCACTACAATAGATTTATCCTTATGTTCACCTTCACTTTTGCCCAACTGGCCCTGGTTGGTTAATCCAGACCTCCATGGGGGTAATCATTTTCCTCTAGTGGTTAAGTCCCTTGATCACCGCCATATCATTCCTGAGGGGCCCCTCTCGGTGGAAGCTTGTGGCAGCCCAATGGGCTGACTTCACGGACGAGGCAGAAATCATGAAGGATATGGTTTCCCAACCTGACGTCGACCTCGTGACCAGTTGCATGATCTCGGCAGCTAATGAAACAATACCCAGTCTCCTTGAAACTTCCTAAATTTCATATACCTTGGTGGAACCACGAATGTAATCTTAATATTAGAGTACAAAAGAAATCATGGAGTAGGTTCTGGCAGTGCCCTATCCATGACAAGTTGGCATTTTTAAAGGCAAAAGCGATAGCAAGAAGAACTAGGCGCCAGGCTCAATGCAAGTCCTGGCAAAAGTTTACCATGGGAATCATTTAGGACCGTATCCGAAAAATTAATGGTCATTATCAGTTTCACCCAATCACTATCTTAAATACCAATGGCACTATCATCAGCGATGTGAGGGATATTGAGGACACCATCGCGACTCATTTCACCGCTGTCTCCAGTAATGCGAATTATCCCCCATTGTGTGTGTGTTTCATCCCATTAAATCATCAGCTGAATGCACATCGTACACCTTCCAGCCTTTTACACCAGAGGGGTACAAGCCATTGTTCACCATTCATGAATGTATGATGGCCTTGCAGCGAAGTCCAGACTCCTCTGTAGGACCCGATGGCATACATTATTTCATTGTTTGGCACACCTCATTTGAATCACTCTCACATTTGCTCATATTTAATCAGATGTGTGTCAGTCATTCATTTCCTCATGTGTAGCGAGCAGCCATCGTACATGCATTCCCGAAGCCTGGCAAAAATCCTCAGCAACCCAATAGTTATAGACTTATCGCATTAACCAATTTTCTGTGTAAACTCATGGAACGCATGGTCAACTATCGCCTTATGCACTACCTTGAGGTTAATAATATTTTATCTAATCATCAAAGCGGCTTTAGACGGTTCAGGTCCACAACATGCAATCTGTTACACCTTGAGACATCAATCAGACAAGCTTTTGTACAGAGGGAGCACACGATAGCCATATTTTTTGACATAGAAAAGGCTTACGACTGTGCTTGGAGGCACATAATCCTTTCTGACCTCTATAATTATGGCTTGCAGGGCAACTTGCCCATTTTCATTAAGAACTTTCTAGCTCATTGTATCTTCCAGGTACGGATTGGAAGCATATTATCAGTTCCCCAAATTCAAGAACAAGTTGTACCTCAAGGTAGCATTTTAAGTGTTATGCTTTTAATTTTAAGACTCACCGGGGTGTTGAACCAACTCCTGTTGTCTGTTACTGTTTGTCAGACCAGATACAAGCCCTTTACCCATGTTGGTTGGGTCATGCTGGGGGAGGACCAGGGGTGCCGGGCCGGAGTGCCCACCGATGAAACCACCAGCAAGCGCCCCCTCCCGGCATCAAGACCCTCTAAGTCCTAGCTGCAAGCAAAGAGCCTGGTCTTTAGGTTGTTCGTTGTCTGTTACTGGCGCACTTTACATGGACTATCTGCTAATATCGTATCAATCAGTGAATATGAGGTCAGCCAAGAGACAGTTACAAACCTCACTCAACAAGATCGGCAAATGGGCACATAATAACGGCTTCTCATTCTCCGCTGACAAAACTGTTGCTATGCTCTTGACGAGTATAAAAACAAGCCTGCCGATCGGAATCGACAATAAATTGTAGTTCCTGGTCTAATTACCCCTTGTCTGCAGAAAATGACTGTGGTGTGACAAAAATGATCAATGATATCTCTCTATTGAAATTTAAGGTTTTTATGAAAATTTAAACTTTGAAATTTTAAAGTTTCTTAATTTTTAAAAACACTTTCACTTTACATATCTTAAAGATCTAGTTCATTGCATTCAAGAAACATTTTAAGACACAAAACCGTTTTTTATACAGGAATTCAAATTTGAGCAGATGAAATTGCATATGCTTTGGTGGTGTGTATGATTTTTTTTAAATTTGCAAATTTTGCTTGTAAACAAAAACAAAAAAATATTTTGCAAATTTGATGGATGCACATCAAATTACACATACTTTAGATGTGACCCTCAGAAATTTGAACAAATTTGGTGAATTAGGAATTTCGAATTATAAATATTTTTATGAATTTGTAAATATATGCTACATTTTTCTGCATTTCTCGACTTTCACGTGTTCTTTGTCCTTTTAAAGGTTGAGCACCCTTGGCCTACACTGTGTATTTAAAAGGCAGTTGAAACCTTAAAAAGTATGTTATTCTCATACTTTTCTTAAAATGTAAAGGGTTCTCAAAGCTTTTTCACCCATGGTGCCTCTCTCTAATCAACGCTTATCCATGGCTCCCCAAAGCAGTTTAACAAAGAGTCACTTCGAGAAACCTTTGTCAGAGCCACCACTCCGCAGTGCCGCTGACAAAGGTGGGTGGTGCACAATTTGAGAACCTATGTTGAACGGAAAAATGTCTAGTCGTGAAGTGTGAAATTCATTTTTCTGTTATACATGTATTTTGTTTGTCCCTACAATTGGTGATTGGTGTGTGTGAATGGTATGTATGGAATCAAACATCTTCCAGAAAAAAAAATTAAAAACTTGCTCTCCAGTTTAGCATATGAACAGCATTGCTGTCTTTCATTTGTTTAGAAAAACAAAACATTGTTTCTCCTGCATTGAATCTGTGTGCAAGGAAAATGCAAAAAAAATCCAGTATAATATTCAGGTGACCGAAAATAGACTTATTTATAAAACAAAGGTTTATCTCGTGGCAAGTTTTGTGGGGTGAGAATTTTTCTTTGGAAACTGACGTAGGGTGAACATAATTTCCCAAAGTTCAAATTACCGAATTAATTAAAAAATAATATTTTTGAAAATTGACCACTCATTGCAGAATGAATGTTTGTTTTGGTGCTCCCTCCCCTACAATTTTCAGCCACAAGCCGCTACTGCAAGTTACCAACCTTTCAGTCTGCTGGCTAGACTTGCAAGATGACTACCATTTGCTGGATACAAACTGGTGTACTTATTGTGTTGTGTTATTGGTATATACAGGGTGATTATAAAAAAACTATCCCGACATATGGGCCCCTAACTATCATACAATTCACAGAAACTGAATGAAATTTTAGCATAAGGTATTTTGATGTATGCGCTCAAGAATGATATGGAAAACAACAGTGTCACTCTAACAGTTACGGTTACAGTGAGAAAATTTCGGAAATATCAAATGGCAACACCAAGTTTTTTGTACTGGAATGTGATCTCCATTGTGAAAAACCCTAAACAGCGTTCGAACTGCAACTGTAGCATGAAAATCACCGGCGGTAGATAGGCTAAAAGTGAGGACAACCAATAAGGACAGAGAAGCAGCATAAAATAAAGCATTTTATTGTGTTTCACAAATTTTCCACATGACCTTGTGGAGGACTAATCAGGCTGGGATCTCAGCCGAAGAAACGGTGTGACGAATGAAACGAACATTAATGCTCTGGTGCACGGCAAAGTCCTTTTTACTTTTTCCTTGCCTAGCTCTGGGGATTTTCGTGCTACAGGTGCCATTCCAACGCTATTTAGTGTTTTTCAGTATGGAGATCGCATTCCAATACCAAAAACTTGGTGTTGCCATTTGATATTTTCGGAATTTTCTCACTGTAACCGTAACTGTTAGAGTGACACTGTTGTTTTCCATATCATTCTTGAGCGCATACCTCAAAATACCTTATGCCAGAATTTCATTCAGTTTCTGTGAATGGTATGATAGTTAGGGGCCCATATGTCGGGATAGTTTTTTTATAATCACCCCGTATTTTTTAATAATAGATCTCACGCAAGAACTGTTTCGTTGCATTTCGGTGCAGTTGTTTAACTTGATGGTAATTGCTCATAGGCATAAAGTTATTGGAAATATTGGGAGGGACAAACCTAATATTTCTATAGGAATTATGGAGATTGTGACAAATATATATATTCAGGCAAAGGTGTCGACATGAAGAAAACATTGGAGGGGCTGAAGAAATTGTCATTCATCCCGTATATACAGGACTCGAGCCTGTAAGCAGGAGGTGGAATGGTGCGTTCCATTGTATATTCATGAACTTTTATGAGTCTCAAATGCCTCAGTCCCAGGTTCCAGCCCCTATGTATTTGAGGAGGGGACTTTGACCCATGGGCCAGATACAAGTTTATGCCTATGTAATTGCTGTGTGGCCGCGAAAGTTGGGTTGGATATAACCTTTTTTTGGTTGGCCTGTTCACACCTGCTATAGGGAGTATTAATAAAACCCAGATTGTATTTTTATCTTTGCAAAATCTTACCCTTGTATAGAAGACGTTATCCACCCTCCACAATATTGAAATGAATTTTTGAATGAAATTACTTGGCTGATATATGAGTATATACGGTTTATTTACAAACTTTTAATGTACTGGGCTGGTCTCAATCTTAAGCCTCTCCCTCAATAACTTGTAACAAAAAATTTTAATGAATTTCAAATGTAATGATCAAGTTGATTAACTCCGCTCAAATTTCTTACAGGGGGTTAACACTTGATTGGTTAATTGGGCAAGCCATAGTTGTAAGTTTACTTGACTGTGTATGAAATGGCAAACAGCTGGTCGATCTCTTTACAAATTGGCCAGTGTCTGAACTCTGAACAATGCGCGAAGGTGCTAAATTTCGGACTTCGACCATAATAAAACTTTTTGTGTGAATGTATTATATATGCAGTATATTAACAAATAACTTATTACTCTTTTTTTTTTTGCCTAGATTTTTTGAAGATCCGATATCTCAAGGGAAAAAACTTTTGAAGAAATCTGAGAAGAAATTAGATTTATCTGAATCTGTATAAAAATTGCCTTCAATTTTGAAAGATTTGTAACTACGCTATTATAAAAACTTTTTCTCTATCTTACTGAGCTATTTTGAATCAATAGTTTGGTTTATTGAATATTGCTGATGAGATTGATTATATTATGTGTAATAACTGCACTTCTCAGTAGTGCTGGAAGCATATAGACTTGAAAGTCTGGGGGGGGGGCACGATGATGATGATGATGTAAATTCATATATACACATATGCATTAGATCAGTTGACTCCACTTTTTGATGCTGGGGGCGCAATCCCCTCCCCATATCTCCACCCATGGCCAGAAATCAAAAATAACTGGTGCATACTATATACACAGGGTGTCTCATCAAGACTGCCCAAACTCTGCACAGCCAGATTCCTTGCTTGGAATACAAAAAATGCCCAAATAACTGTATACCTGTACGACCCATAGTTTTTGAGAAAAATGTGAAAGAAAAGTATGACATCATATCCTGTGCAAGAAAAAACCTTGAAATGGCTTTATATGGTGCATGCATGTCTCGATATGCACGGTGGACATTTTGAACATCTTCCTATGTAAACATGAAAATGCTGATGTTCGTGTTTCATATAAAGATTTTTTTTCATGCACTGGATATGATGTCATACTTTTCTTTCACATTTTTCTCAAAAACTATGTGTCGTACAGTTCTTTGGGTATTTTTTTATGTATTCCAAGCAAGGAATCTGACTGTGCAGAGTTTGGGCAGTCTTGATAGGACACCCTGTATATATTTCAGTGGCATTTGAGCAGGGCGCCGTCTTGAAAGCATCATGGGCTCCCGAGCCAAGGGATTTTTCTGAGGTCCTACTTGGCAAATTCTCGAAAAATTCAACTACTATTCATTTTTCTGAAGCCCCGGGTGGGCCCATTCGTTAAGATGGCACTGCATTTGAGTGCATATGTACGATGAATGTATGCAGGACTGGCACCAGGCATGGAGCGACAAGGCAGCCGCCTAGGGTGTCATTTTCACATGGCGGCATTTTTCAGACAAGTTTTTAATGACTGTTTTCATCCTCTTGTGCGTCCAGATCAAAACCATATAGAGAAAAGAAAGCATTAGTGGATAAATAAGAGCGCAAGTAAATATAATTCTTTAAAGTGTTGAAATGCTATTCAACACATTCAACATCTCCTTTCTTTCCCTTCGAAGAAGTTTAGGTCTTTTCAGAAATGGAATTAGGTTTTTTCTCTTTTTTGTTAAAGATCTTTTCACTCTTTATCAACATTTTTTTTTTTACGATTGACTGTCCTTTCTTTCCAATCTTTCACCCTGTTTGTATTCCTTGTTTATCTTCTGACAAATGCCCCTTTCGTTTCATGGATGTTTTGACTGCCTATTTCTGTATACCTATATCTCTTTCCCTTGAGTCTGTTCTAGGAACCATTGATTGGCTCCTCTTCTTGGGAACAAGGTTTTGTGAAGAGCCATTGCCTTTGTGTCATTCTTCTGTGGCGGCCTTCATGATGTTTAAAAAAATAATATTCTATTTTGCTTGTTTTGACCCTATTCTAATTTGACAGCATGAGGGTTCACCAAAAATGTTGGCAGTTTATTTGAGCCAAATTTGTATATCTCCTGAAATTCCTAGTTTACTTATTTTTGGCAGCGTTTCTATGGGATTAGACTGGACACAACTTTTTGTGTCAATTATAACTCTAGATAGGACAAAGAATATATAAGATGACACCATTTATACTACCAATCTGGTGCCTTTCAATAAGGCTCGGTTGAGTTGCAAGTAATTTTTATTGTGCCTGTCACCAACTTTCAGAGCTCTTTCTTCCACTTATGCTAGATAATTTCACTGCAACATATAATCTATCTCATGAACCTCTGGAGGGATTGCGACCCACACTTTGGGAACACTTATTATATTGAGGTGAAGAAGTAAAACTCTTTTCAGGCATTCACACAATGAGGACGGCAAAATATTGTTTGCCTCAGGCAGTAAAAGTACGGGGACCAGCCCTGAACGTATGTCCTGTTTTCTGTCTCTAATTTAGTATTTTTGAGTGCAGTAGCCTAAGTCGATAAGATACTCACCTAAAGTACCAAAGGATGTTTAGAGGTGTCAGGAGTTCGATACCTTGTTCGTCCTTGTCAGAAAACTTCCCAGACACGGGTACAACAGAAACAGCAACATGACCGCAGAAAAAATTGCTATCGCAGGGAGTCCCCCATCGAGGGGTTAGCGCATCAACCTCCTGATGAGTATAAAAACAAGCCTGCAGTTTGGAATCAGCAATAAATAGGTCCCTGTCTAATTAGCCCTGGTGTGCAGAAAATGGCAGTGTTGCGACAAAAATGATCAAATTTAGGATTTTTTCTTGGTTCTATTTTCATTCGATAGCATTTATGGCAATAATTTAACCAATATGGCAAGCAGTTAAGAAAAAAAATTACAACATAAACACATGTACAGAAGTTTGATTTTTCCGTATGTTTCCCCCATGGACATGATCTTTCAGGAATCTTCACAACCAGAAGTGACGGGGACTTGAAGTCCTATGACGAGGCTGGGCTTTTGGGAAACTTCTCAAAACTACCCGAACATTTCTAAAGTGAGCACAAAGCAGTTCCTTCACTTGTCGGCAAATAAAGGGATGTAGCACCTTCTTGCACGAAGACAGCATTCTCTAAAAATTCCAGTTCTTGTAAAGTAGGAATGATTCGCTGCTGCAAAAGTTTACAGTAACGGGTGCTCGTAATGGAGCATCTTTTAGGATTGTGAGAGGTTGGTGGTTTGATTCCATGCTGGAAAGGCACAAATTTTCTTTCTGAACTTCAGGTTAATTGCTGATGAGATCAGTAGCGTAGCCAGGTTTTGGTCAGTGGGGAGCAAAATTCGGAAATGTGCCATTTTTTGTTCCTGCTTTAGGTGCACACTTAAAATTATGCATTAGTAGAAAACTTGAAATTTTTCAATTTAAAAAATCAAATTTATTTTTAGTTTTCAGTTGATGTTTTTTTTAAAATTAATATATTTTTCAATCGATTAATTTTTGTTTATTTTTTTATTAATTTCAAAAAAATGCAAATTATGTTTTATGTTCTTACACCTAAAAAACATAACTGGGAAATCACCAAAAAGGTGTTTGGAAAAAATTTAGAATAAAATATAAAAAATAACACACACACCTACGAGAATAATAGGAAAAGAAAAATATGTATTCTTCCTCTCCAAAGGTAATCCAAGATATGAAAGTACAGAAAAATCTTCATGCTTTCATCATGTTACACTCTTATTGTAAGCACATATACACTACTACTACTCAATCATATATATATACTTCCAAGACATTTCTCTTATAGAATTTCTAAAAAATTGGTGCATTTTATAAAGTTCTTTCTGATATTATGCATGACTATAACATCTATGCTGTCATAGTTATGCGGGGTTTGTGTACACAAAGTTTTTTGCCATCTGTTTTCCACGCTGTTGTATTAGAAATAAAACTAGTAGATGCCTGAAGTTTCCTGTCATGCAAATGCCACGTTGAAACAAGATTCCTCAAAAGACTGGTGATATTTTTTTGGAGAAGATGAGTGCAAGGAAGAAAATTCATCTCTGCTGCCACGGGAACTCAAACCCGGTCTCTCGTTCACCCTTGCAGCATATATATATATACAAGGGCGTAGCGGGGGGACTTGTGGGGGTCTGCCCCCAATATGTTTTTTTAACCGAAAAAAGGGGAAAAGATGGCCAAATCTATTGTTCTATCACTTTGGTCCCCTCCGAATGAAATTTCTGGCTATGCCCCTATATATATATATATACACTGCTGGCCACCGTAAATGCAACACCCTGAAGGAAGCATGCAAATAATATGAAATTTACAACATGCATTAGCGGAGGTGAGATATGCAAATGATTAGAATTTCAGCGCAGACGCACATCACGCGCGCCTGTGGCGCCACTTCAAAGCGCTATTTAAGGCTTGGAGATTTCGACGATTTGAAGTACGGCAATTGTGTTTTTCTTGTGGTTTTTTCAAAGAAACGATCAATTATGCCTCGTAGAAAACAGCGATCATCTTTTGATCAAGTATCCGAGTTCGACAGAGGAAGGATAGTGGCCTACCGAGATTGTGGATTATCTTTCAGGGAAATCGGTAGTCGTGTTGGACGAAACCAAACAACTGTAATGCGGATATGTGATCGTTGGATGCAGGAGGGTACGACGGACCGACGTGTTCGATCGCATCCACCTCAGTGCACCACTTCACGTGATGACAGGCGTATGGCAGTGACGGATCGCTCAGCCACATCACGAACCATAGCACAGCACATTCAGTCTGTACCGCATCATCCAGTGTCTGCGCGTACCATTCGACGCCGTTTACAGCAGAGTGGTCTGTCCGCAAGACGTCCATTGCTTCGTCTACCCTTGACGCAGAACCACAGACGTCTCCGCCGCCAATGGTGCGATGAAAGAAGGATGTGGACGGCACAATGGAATGAAATTGTCTTTACTGACGAGTCACGCTTTTGTCTGCAACACCACGATGGTCGGATTCGAGTCTGGAGACACCGTGGAGAGAGGATGCTGAACAGCTGCGTTATGCACCGGGTATTATGGTATGGGGCGGTATTGGATATCACTCTCGCACTCCTCTAGTACGCATTGCCGGTACTTTAAAAAGCCAGCGCTACATCTCCGAGGTGTTGGAGCCAGTTGTCCTTCCTTACCTTCAGGGCTTGCCCACAGCCATATTTCAACAGGATAATGCGCGACCACACGTGGCACGCATTGTCCAAAGGTTCTTCGTCAATCGCCAGATTGAATTGCTTCCCTGGCCAGCTCGCTCTCCGGATCTTTCGCCGATAGAAAACATGTGGTCCATGGTTGCTCAACGATTGACCCAGATTACATCCCCAGCTGCCACACCAGATCAACTTTGGCAACGCGTGGAAGCTGCTTGGTCTGCTGTACCCCAAGAACACATCCAAAGTCTCTTTGAATCAATGCCGAGGCGTGTGGCAGCGGTGATCTCCAACAATGGCGGCTACTCTGGCTACTGATTTTGGCAGGAACCACACTTCACAGAAGTCTATAAATTTAATCATTTTATGCTTGGTCAACATGTTATCTACAAAATAAATATTGTTGCGATATCTTTTGTCTTTCTTGGTGTTGCAATTTGGGTGGCCAGCAGTGTATATATATCACTATGTTCACTATATATATATATTTATTTAGTCTCATCGATGTAGTTAAAAAATACCAAAAAAAAAGTCGCTGAGAAAATAAAACTTGTAAAATAAAGGAAAAAGAAAAATAATAAATGCAATAATGACATAGCTTCGTTATCTGAAGTTTATACCGCAAAAAAGCAAAAAAAAAATCGGACTACAGAATTGTTT
The DNA here is from genome assembly GCF_987345545.1 of Pholcus phalangioides. Taxonomy (NCBI): domain Eukaryota; kingdom Metazoa; phylum Arthropoda; class Arachnida; order Araneae; family Pholcidae; genus Pholcus; species Pholcus phalangioides. The sequence continues at coordinate 11,009,517 of NW_028301600.1, forward strand.
ATTCCAGTGCTATTATTAAAATTCAAAGCTCAACATAAGTTTAAATAAACAAATACAGACATAGAAACATATGTATTAAAAAAACATTCTAGTGGAATGAAATGCTGTATATTGAGATTTGAAAAGGAAAGAGAAATGGTTCGACGTTTGTTTTTCCATTTTTCACGACTTCTGGTAGTGGGAGGGATAATTTGTGAAAAAAAATACATAAATGACTTCAAATAAAAAGAAAATATACACAACGTTTAATTATCGCCATGAATTTATCGTCTAAAACAGTGTTTCTCAACCGCCGGGCTGCGGCCCGGTACCGCGCCGTTAGGATATATTCATTACCCTTTCATTTTTCAAGCATTTCCACGAATAACTAATTGGTTTGTTTCACTATTATGAAACGTATTATTTTAATTTTTCAGCCTAAAAATCATACAATGGGAAAGATGAAAAACCCTCCTACAGTTCCAGAACAAAGGCTTCCAGGCGCAATTGTAAATTTGGAGGATCCCTCTCTTCTTATCGCACTGAAAATCCTTCGTCTTGTTGCAAGGCCCAAAGGAAGGGGAACATGTCTCTGGTCCTCCCCTCCCTCTCGAAACTAGTATTTTTAATTGTATTTTTTTTTCTTTTCGTATTTTTGAGTATCCGTCTTCATGAGACCCAAACAATACAGCAGGGGTGATTCAGCGTGACATAATGATGAACTACGTTCTACCCCACGTAAGTTTGCTTTATAAATTACATTTTTTTTTTGCTTTCTTTTGTGTAATTAACTGTAGAAAAACCATCCGCTGTCGTTTAAAGTGGGAATGTTGTCAATCATTTTCAAGTTCAACTCTTAAATTCGATAAAATTGTCGGGCAGATGTCGACGCCCAATTTCCGTATGGTCAAGTTCGGCATTGGACCTCACAAGGGTGGGGCTGACACGGGAACAGCCCTGGGGCCTGGGACAATTACCATAGTTTTTGGGGGTTTTTAAGCTTTAAATTCACTACAGGAGGGTTTTGTTTGGGGGGGCTGATGCGGATCGATTAAAGTCTGTTGAGGCCCCAGACGCAAAATACTGGGCCCCTTAAATTAGAAGTGTTACGTTTGGGTTTTACGGGTCCAGAGTGCGCACCTGGTAAGCCCGCATTTAAATCCGCCTCTGTTCGGGGCCCGCCAAAAATCCCAGCCTGCGGGATGTGAGGGCATAGCCCAGCCAACAAAATTTAAACAACAGATATTCACTGACTAGCCAAGCATCTCTTCACCTTAGTCTCCAGGGCCGCAACTAGATGCTTGGTCACCCGGGGCCATAGCCCCCCCAAGGGTGGGGCTGACAGGGCTCCAGCCCTGGGGCCTGGGACAATTACCATCATTTTTTTGCTTTTTCATGCTATAAACTCACTATAGAAGGGCCCGTAAAAATATCCCAGTCTAGGGGCCTTTCTCCAGGATATGGGGACCATGCCCGGGGCAAGCACGCATTTTGGCGCCCCCTCATAATTTTGAAGGAGAGGTTAAAGAGTGAAATTTGCGCCCCCTGTAGTCCGGCGCTCGGGGCACCAGACTCACCTGCACCCCCCCCCCCTTAGTTGCTGCCCTGTTAGACTCAGCACCTCGTTCCCCGATTCTTGCTTTGCCCTCAGTGGAAAAAACGGTTGAGGCTGTCAAAGAGAAATGAGGAAAAGTGATTTCCGCTGTGAAAGTGAGAGCTGTGTGCTATTAGGAATGTGCGACAGGAGCGGTCGCATTGGGCACCGTGCTTTGTGGACCCCCACACTCACGGTAAACTATTGGAGGCTTTCATAAATTCTGAAAATACTTCTTTCAAAAATTCTGAATTTTCATTGGTGCAGGAATTATTTCTTTCAATTATTTTTGATTCATCAAGTCCAAAATCTTTATCAATTTCAGGATTTTATTTTCTCTCATTAGTTTAAAATTACCTTCAGTGCTGAATTTTCGCCAGTTTTTGTGTTAATTTATTGAATTGTGTATTTAACATTTTTTGTATGGATATTTCAGAGAATTCTTGTATATTTTGAAATAATGGATGCCGATTCCTTCCCAAATATATAAAATCAAGCAAATATTTTTCGTGTCCGAAACTATTGAGACGCATCGGGCCCCTTTGGTAAGGGCGGGAGTGCCGTCAAAGAGAATGGGCCCACCCAGGTACGGCTCGGGGGTCCAAGAGAAGAGGAGCCTCACAAAAATTATATCTGGTTGAAACTTTCGATAATTTGCCTAATAGGGACTCAGAAAAATCACTTGGCCTGGGGGCGCGTCAAAGATCTTAGCGCAGGCAGCGTTGGAGGATGTGTGGGGCCTCTTATACACTTAGATATTATGTCAGGGGTTCTCAAACTTTTTCCACCCGCGGCACCTCTTTTCCTAATCAACGCTTATCCGCGGCTCCCCAGAGCAGTTTAACAGTCTCTTCGGAAAACCTTTGCAGGGTGCCGCGGCACACAGTTCGAGAGCCCTTTCATTATGTATTTGTACTTTCTGTTTTCAAGCTTTTAAGCTTCCCCAATATTCTGAAACATTATACTCAAATGACCAGTAACGTTACTGTGTGGTGATGGTTGTCAATTTAAATTATCGGAGAACTTTAAACGCGCATTCAACTAAATCATCAACAAAAAATCCAATCCAATCATTGATTAAAAACTGTAAAATACATACGATAGAACTATTCGATTTCAGAATACGCATTAGCATGGTTTTAAAAAATTGATAATCAAAACCATCATTGATTGATGATTAAACCCATTTTCCACCACTTTATCGGTTTGTAATAGAATTTGACAGTTTTATGTGAATATTATGAGGGGGGGGGGGGCACAGGGCATCTGTCTCAGAGACATTTTGAATTCATTACCTCAAAAAAACATTTTAAATTAACAGAAATTGAAAAATATAGCATGTAAAGGTATTTTCTTTCAATATTTTAATATTTCAATTTATTCAAAAAAATAATTTTAATTTTTGATTGTCTTGGGCAGGGCCGTCTTTAGAGCATTAAGGGCCCCAGGGCCCAGTGATTTTTCTGTCGAATTCTCGAAAATTTTAACTGGTTCTCATTTTTGTGAAGCCCGCACAATTGAAAAATAATTGAAATTATTTCTAAACTCATAAATTATTTTATGATAGTTACAACTATATATGGGATATTAATCTCCCACATTTGCCTTGGTAAACGTTTTTTTTTTTCGTGGAATACATTTTAATCCACTGCAATTTGCAGTAATGCATCATTTCCCGCCATTGTGATTTATCCGTAATTTCAGCAATATTTGGCAACTTTGTTTGGTTTTGGCGATAATTGGCGGTGTCCCGTATTTTCCCGTATTTGGTATCCCAATGTCCCGTATTTCTCTCGAGGAAATATGGTCAGCTTACCTGTACAGAGAAATGACTCGCATATACTTTGAGCAACACCAATCATTTCTGACTTCCGGCGTACCTGAACACATAATTTCAATTCCAAAATAAATGAAAGAAATAAATCCAGAATTAAGAAAAAGGGATAATTCGAGAATTAAGGAAAGAGAATTCCAAAATTAATGAGATAATTTTTTCCGAAATTAATGATATAATTTCAGAATCATTGAAAGAAATAATTCTAGATTAAGAAATAATTTCCCAATGAATGAAAGAAATAATTTCCGAATGAATGAAAGAAATAATTTCAGAATGAATGAAAGAAATAATTTCAGCATTAATGAAAGAAACAAATCCTCAAAATTTATGAAAACAATTATTCCAGAACTGATGAAAGAAATAATTATTCCAGAACTGATGAAAGAAATAATTATTCCAGAACTGATGAAAGAAATAATTATTCCAGAACTGATGAAAGAAATAATTATTCCAGAACTGATGAAAGAAATAATTATTCCAGAACTGATGAAAGAAATAATTATTCCAGAATTAATGAAAGAAAATTCAAGAATTAATAGAGGAAAATTTCAGAATTAATAGAGGAAAATTTCAGAATTAATGAAAGAAAATTCAAGAATTGATGAAAGAAATTTTTCACCATTAACGAAAGAAATTATTTCACATTAATGAAGTGATTCCAGTATTACTGAAATAAATAATTTAATCTTTTTCATCTTTAGATGAGTTCCCAATCCTTTTTTTAATCTTTAAAACTAGGCTGACCATATTTCCTCGAGAGAAATATGGCACATTAAGATTCCAAATACCGAAAAATACGGGACATCGCCAAAAATGACGCTAAAGCCAAACAAAGTTGCCAAATATTGTTGAAATTACGGAAAAATCAAAATAGCGGGAAATGAACCATTACTGCAAACTGAAGTGGATTAAAATGAATTCCACGAAGAAAAACGTTCACCAAGACGAATGTGAGAGATTTTTAGATCCGCTTTTATAGATGTAATTATCATAAATTAATTTATGAGTTGAAAAATAATGTCAATCTTTGATTTTAATAAAGAGTAGATATTCAAGTAGGCTGCGTGTAAAATACGGGAAAAACCGGGACACTTTTGCCAAAAAGTCGGGATGATAAAAAAAAATAGAAAATACTGGGACATACGGGACGTATGGTCACCATATTTAAAACCCAATATTCAGATACCGCACTGTACATTTCTATGTGCAAACGAACTTTGTTTTCACCAAGTCACGTAGTTTCCTTGCATTTGATGTAACTGCCGTCGTGGCGGCTGGATGCTCCTTCCAGTAATATAAGCTCGACGCTTTTCTTCCTTCCTCGGAGAAGGACTCCGAGAACGCTGTCTTGTAAATTGTTCTTTTCTTCGTTCCGGTTTTTTTCGGTTACATGTACATGTTTATTGTTAAAAAAAATACAGTAATAGAATAGAAATACGTAGTTCAAGATATCCTCTGACATGCATAAAAATTGATATGCCTGATGTTAAAATGTCCTCTGTTTTCTCCTATGGGACGTATCTGAAAGGAAAGAAAATGAAGGCCACCCCACGGGCTCCCTTGACTCCCGGGCCCCAGGACTGGGTCCTTGTCATCCCCCCTTCCCACGTGGGGGGGGGGGCATGGGGTTTTGGTAACCCTTTACCATCGAAATTTCCATATTTCTCAGATGAAATATGGTCACGATTTTATGATACCAAACTGCCAACTTCAATTCAACTGAATGAAATGAGTTAACATTCCTCAGCTGGCAACACGATTTGAATAAATTTCCGTTGCTTAAATTGCTGTACCCTAAGGGTATTGTTTTGAAAATTTTTAGATCTCTAAATCTTGTGGAAATCGAGGTTCAGTGCATATTTAACTCTGTTTATGACATAATTAACATTTACTTTTATTTAACAACAATTAAAAATGCCACGGTGCTTGATTTATTATCCTTACTAGGTATGATTTTATAGATCGCGGATTTATAAAAACTGATCATAACGTAAGTGATCCCATTCGTTACAGAAATAGATTATTCTTTCATTGTTATGTGATTGTTTTTTAATACCATTAAGTGCGATATGTGATCTCTGGTACTCGTGATTGTGTTGTTTTTTGTATGAATACAAAAATTATTTTTTTACACATCTTGATCAAAAAGTAAGTTCATTTTTGTTTCATTTGAAGTTTGACTACTTAATGAAATTAAATACAACTGAACTCTAATTATGCAAATCAATTGAGACCAGACCCCATCCGGATAATCAAATGTATAGATAATTGGATAATTCACGAAGAACGATTATTTCTTAGTAAAAGAATGAATACTGCTTTTTTATGATGTAATTTAATGACTATGAAAAAAAATCTTGTGTTTGTGTACTGTATTAACCCTTAACTGGCATGGTGGAGTCATTTCCATCCCACACATTCTTAATTTTGCCACCCCCTTTAGAAAGAAATGCATCTGGACCATCTTGCACAAGTCTTTTTTTGTCTGACAGTATGAGTGTTCAGATCGGAATGGCATATCGGAAGAGCACCAGTTTTCTCAATAATGGTTTCAAATTAACTGTGAATTATCGGCTATTTGATGTCAGAATGAGGATCGTGTTGTTAGTGAATTGTACGTAAGATCGGTGTGATCAACATGTCATTGTGTTGCTCCCCAAAGCAGAATGTGCCAAAACCTGCGACGTACGTCGCAGAACAATTAGCGCTACTGCAGAACAATTTGGAAGAATTTTAAGAAAAAGTGAAAAAAAAACCACTATTACATGTATGGGGATTTTTACCGCAGAACATCTCCAGTCAGCTGAGGGCTCGTCCCAGACGAGTGCTAAACATTCTGCTTTGGGGGTGTTGCTTGCAAGTACTGTGTTTCTGAGTTAAAATAAGACTTAATTTTGGTGCTTGTGAAAATATAGTAAATATAATTTTTAATTGTAAATTTTATTTTCTGAGTATATTTTAATTATATCTTCATTTTTTAATCATGAAAATTACATTGAAAAATTATTATATAGTTTTAAAAAATGATTTATTTATTTAAAAATACAAACTACAGGCAAAAGACCAGTTACAGTTTGCATACGTGAATACAAGTTTAAGATAAAAACATATGTATGTACAAAATAAAAATTTAAAAATATACATCAGTATTACTGCATCTTAGGAATCGGTACAATGGAGAATTTTTCAAAACATCAGAACAATATCGAGGAACATAAAAAGATTACAGCATCTAAGATTGATTGATTCGTGGGCAATAAAAAGCAATAAGGTTTAGAATATCAGGTGCATCAATATCAAAGTGAAGAATTTTTACAAAAAATCTAGTAAGGGCTAGATTTTTAGGACTAAAATGTTTCAAAAGTCATGTATTTCTCCATTTCTTCTAAATGTGTGTCTTGATAAAAGACAGTTTTTGGGAAAATAATTAAAAAATTTGAAAAATTATTTAGTGAATCAATTGACTGATGAAGTAAGTCATGTAAAAAAACCATTTCTTTTATGAAAATTTCTTTTGTTGATTTTTAATATGCATTAATACTTGCAGGCATGGTTGTTTGGTTTAAACAACAACATAAAATTGACCTAAATATAATTTTTTCTCTTGAACAATATCATATTGGTTCATTATTATCCAAAATGTTTCATTCTTATCACATTTTCTATTCTTGGGGTACATTTGATGGCATATCTTTAAATAGTGTCAGATAGGCCTATAAGTGGTTTTTTAAAAAAAAAATCTCATAAAAGTGGCCTGAATATAAATTTTCTTTCACATTAAGTATTTTAGTTGCTGAAAATTATATACAGTACCAAAATTTCATTCTTATTGCATTTTTTAACTTTGTGCTATATTCTGATGTTCTATCTTGAGCAAATTGCAACACATATGTGTTGGTGGCGTATTATCTCACAGGCTTTTTTCCTTCACAAAGAAACAAATAGTGACTTCACTGGTATGCCAAGAGCAGGTGGTCTTATAATCCAAAAGGAGACCAGCTGCTCCTTAACCGTTTAAAGGCTAATGTTCCATAAATGAAACATAGTTTTTATTTACAAAAATATCAGATAAAAATTGATTCAAACATTTCCGGTTTTTTGTCGTATATAGAGGAGAGTTCAAAGTATTTTTTGAAATAATTAATTGGCTAATTCTGGGTAATATGACACAGAGGAATGTGCTCTCTGGGATGGATTGTTTATATTGGTTGAACACTTTTTTATTCTTGCATTCTTAGAAATGTATATTTTTGCAAACTTCAGACTAATCAAACCAAGTTCAACAATCCTAGATAGCCTTGTGTTTAGCTGCATGTAACCATATCAAAAAGATATCTCACATTAGAAGAAGCTGTAGGATATTTAGAAACTCTTTCAGATTCTGAGTTAGAGGATGTAGATATATGCGAATTTTAAGTGCTAATGAAAATAAACATCATGGATGAAGATGATATTGTTGAAAATGATCTAGCATCAACAGTTGCAACTTATGTATGTGAAATGCTAGATAATTTTTCAACATTGGGGATGGGGTGTTAGAAAACTCATAAAACGTGTTCTTCAAAAGATGTAGGGGCAGAAAAAAAGGACCAAAACGTAAGTGTAACACTCAAGTTTTAAGAAAAGGCAAAACAGTTTTGAGCAATCCGAAAAAAAACTATTGCATAGGATAAAAAAAGTTCTTTTTAGAATCCGATCGAAACCTTGGATCTGGATTCCACTGGAAAAGATTTGCTATATGACCATTATAGCACGTTGGACAGTTCATTCAGAGTTGCGAGAAGCGGATCGTATTTTGCTTTTGAAATTCCGAAGAGAAGTGCAGGGGTGCAAGAGCTGCGGCAAACTGCACTGAAACGGTTCTCTTGCTACATGGTGCGCCAAGGCGTCAAATCCCTGCGCCAATTCTTGTTTGTGGTTCGCAGAGGTACTGCTAATGCGCTGTAGTGCGTCAAATATCCGGGATTTAGGAAAAAGAAGCATGAAAATTTTGTTCACAGGACGCGTTTTTTCCGAGCCACAGAAAAAGATGCGGAGGGAGAAACTTCAATTTTTTTTTCACTTCCCACCATCTACCACAATAGCGTTATCTCGTGACCTTGGAAAGTAGTTCTGCTACCTTGAAGTATAAAGTCCTAGGCCTATACTGTTATTGGTTAACCGGCGAGCTATCAAAGTCCCTGAATGAATATGCTGAATTTTCCGATTTCAGAGACTGTTTTTTCTCTTGCAGTGGTGCAAGAGCTGCGCCAAACTGAGCCGAAACAGTTCTCTTGCTACATGGTGCACCAAGGCGCAGAATCCCTGCGCATTTGCGCCAATTCTTGTTTGTGGTTCGCGGAGGTACTGCTAATGCACTTAGCACGTCAAATACCTGGAATTTAGGAAAGAGAAGCATGAAAATTTTGTTCACGGGACGCGTTCTTTCCGAGATAAGGAAACAGATATGGAAGGGGGGAACCTCAATTTTTTTTCACTTCCCACCATCTACCACAATCGCATCATCTCATGACCTTGGAAAGTAGTTGTACTAATTTGTAGTGCTCCCCAATAACGGTACAGGACAAACCTGCAGGCTATCAAAGTCCCTGAATGAATGTGCCGAATTTTCCGATTTCGGAGAGCGTTTTTTCTCCTGCGGGTTATATACTGAAAATAACGGTAATTTCGCTGCAACCAACCTGCGTTCAAAGACAGCCTTCCCACAAGATTGCACATGCGCTTTTACGAAGAATCGAAAAGGGGGATTGGTTTACTCGTTTAAATTACTGAATTTTTTCGGAGATCGTTGGGAAAAAAACGGGATCTGTAAAAAGTAAAGCTAAAATATCAATATTTTTGTCATGTAGCCACTGTGCAGTTGTGTGGTTATCGTTGGTGGTTGTAGATCGTGACAATTTCACATCGCGAAAATCCTGATTTGGCAAACAGGGCTGGCATGAGGGAAAAAAATTTCTACCCATGCAGAACCTATTTTTGGCGCTACTGACCATGTTTTTTTTTGGTCACCAAATCTTTTTTCACCCTTTCAACTCCATTTGGCATCCCTCCTAGAGCGACGCCCGATATAGCTGCACGGCCCGCCTTTGCGTTGGGGCGAGGGGAGAAGGGACATGCTCTTAACAATAGTCAAAGGAAGGAGTTCGTACTAGGAACATGCTCATTTTACATAACTTCTGTGTGATACCAATTATATATAAATGTCCTACCTTTCCAAAACATGTTGGAGAGAATGACATGTTTGCACCCTCTCTTGTTTTTCGCACTCCCTTGTGCATTGCTGGGATAGTACATTACTCCTTCACATATTGCTAGGATATTGCTTAAAATTATATCACCAACAGAACTATCAATTATAAGGGATGAATGAGTTGCACTACAATGCAAAGAATTACAAGAAGTGAAATCAGTTCAGAAAATAGATGGATATTGGACATATTCAAACTTTTTGTAACGATGAAAGCAGCCCAAAGTTCAAAATTTTGCCAGTTTTTGTGAAGGCTTTTTTATCTTTAGCACATGGTAACGCAGACAGTGAAAGAGTTCAATGTTAACAAAAGTCTGTTTAAACAGTGAAAAATCTGTCCATCTAATCCTTTAAAATAATAAGATACACAAAATCTTATGTTTAAGGGCATGAAAAATTCAAAAAAATTGTTATTAAGATGCTGAACTTCTGAAAGCGACTCGTGAGTCATATAGAAAATATTGTAACAGGCTTCAGGCTGAGAAAACATTAAAAAACATTTTTAATTTATTAACATGTTATATCATGTTGAGAAATTGTTTAAGTAAATAAAGTATTATATATTTTTTTTCTCGTTTTTTCCATTTCGCTTTTAATAATTTCTTTAAATTCTGTGATAAGCTAACTTTTTTTCACGGAAACCCTTATTATATTCTGACACACTTTTTTTTGCCATATCAGGATGGATAAGATTTTGGTGTTCAAGCAGCAGAAATTCTTGCTGCCTATGTTTTCAGTATGCATGGTGCTTAATTTGAAAAGAGTCTAATAATTTTTATTCATTTCAGTAATTCATGTTTTAGTAGTGAAAGATACACTGCTCAAAACAAGTAGGGGAGCAAGCAAAAAAGTGAAGAAAACCGTGCGAGACAGCCACGTATTGGCATACAATGGATAGTACACGCGTATCAATGCGCAATACAGAAAAAAGACGTAAAAAAATTTGGAATTAAGCTTTAATTCTTTGAAAATATGGAAAAAACATGAAAAGATGATTTAGGGCAACAATTTGGTTACATGTAAACGATAAAAAAAAGTACTGTTTAGACATGATGCATGAGTTTTAATAGAGCGTGTGGTCTCCTTGAACAGCTAAGACTGCTGCACACCTGTTTGCCATGGATGCGATGAGGTTATCGATCAGACTTTGGGGAATACTGTTCCACTCCTCAAGAAGTGCAATCTGCAAGTCTCGGACAGTAACAGGCGGCCTTGGTCACGCAGCAATGCGTCGTCCGAGCATGTCCCAAACATGCTCGATTGGATTCAGGTCAGGAGAGCACGCTGGCCATTCCATACGCTGAGGTCGCAGTATCTCGTCTGGATACCTTCGGGCCGTCAAAGTGCCAATGATGTGCCAAAGTCCGAATGATATGCAGGTCCGTACGTCCGCCTATGCAGATTCCACCCCATACCATCCAACCAGCTCGTCTGTATTGTGACCTTTCACGAACGAATGTGGGGTTATTTCGAGTGCCCCTGTCCCTCTATACCAGAACACGTCGGGTGTCACACTCCAGACTGAATCAGGACTCGTCTGTAAACAGCACTTGGCTCCAATCATGTTGCTCCCAATCTTGATGTTCAGCAGCCCATCTTCTTCGGGCCGCACGGTGGCATGGGGTCAACGGAATGCAGACCATTGGCCTACGTGCATAGAGCCCTCCCTCATGAAGCCGATTATGTACTGTTTGGCTGGACACCCTTCGTCCGGTTGCCAAGAGCAACCGTCTTTGAAGCTCCGTCTTTGCAGCTGCGTAGCATTCTCTGTTCTGTTTCGACGGGCTGTTAACCGTATATACCGGTCATCAGTTGCTGTAGTGGCGCGTGGCCGACCTTGCCCTGGTCGACGTCTAACATTTCTTGTTTCTTGGAATCGATTCCACAGCCCTGCAACAACACTTCTGGCGACTCCAACAGCGTCCGCGACACTACGTTGTGTTTGCCCGGATTCCAGTCTGCCTATAATATGCCATGGATTCCGGTAAATCACGTTCTTGAGACATCCTCAAGTCACCTTGTCTCAAAAAAAAAAATACTGCGCAATCGAATTTCACAGTACGGCAGTAAAACAGACGTTTCTGCCACATCCCGATTTCTGCCCTTATCTCCTTTTTCTGGTTTTTGACGTCATGAACTTTGATTTGCATATGAAGTTTTCTTCTTCCGTTTTCTGCTAGTCTTTAAATTATGGATGATTCATTTCATGTTACTTATCGGCATACATCTTTGCGTAATTTTGTTAAAACCATGTGCTCCCCTAATTGTTTTGAGCAGTGTACTTCAGAAAAAATTTAAGTGCACTTTTTAATTTGTGAAGGAAATTTATTTAGAATTATTTGTTCCAACCATTTTTGGCATTTCACAGAAAAATTACTCCTTATATTGCAGATACAGTTAGTTTTTAGTTCTCCATTTTCAAAGTTTCTGCTCCAAAATGGATGAGGGGCACTTGCACCCCTGATCAGGGTTGGTAAAAAAACCTAAAAACCAGGGTTTTTTTGGTTTAAACCGGTTTTTTGTCCGGTTTTAACTTCCAATAATTAACTAAAATAAAATGTTTATTAATGTAATTAACACTATTCCCATGCTAATTAATCAATAAATATTTATTACATTTTAACAAAAACCAACTTTTGCAATTTAATTATTTTTTGCTCAACTCAATGGATTACTGTGTGTTTGAAAATTCTTTTAATGTTATTATTAATCATATAATATATAAAAGTTTTTCTCCAGTTACTTTCAGTATACTTAATTAGGAAGCTATTTTGCAAAAAGTGATAAAAATTAGGTGAATATAATGTATTTAATGAAGCATAAATAATGCAGATTAATTAGCAATGATTTACGATATACAGGGTAATTATAACTAAGGTTCTGATTTCAAAACACTGTAAAAAAAGAACAATTGTAAAAATGACTTGAAAATTGACATGAATATTCCTGAAAAAATACAATTTTATTTGGTAAAGGGGAAAACATACTTAAAAATTTAAAATTAATGATATCATTCAACACTTGGGAATTTTGCTCACAGAATGGAAACGCTAGCCAGTCATGGCAAAATGATACCTTAATTATAGCATTGCACGATTTCATAATTCATGGAAACATCACAAAAAATGAAGTAATTGGACAAATAACTACAACTTACGTAAGAAATGTTAAATATGTTGTTCACCGTGTTATGGCTATGAGGTTGAAAGAAAAATTCTTGTTCAACAACAGAATCGGAGTATGCCATGGTAATGATGTGGATGTGCTTGCAATTCAGCTTTATTAAACCAAACGCCACCCCCTCCCCCGTTAATATTCCTGAGGAACTTCTAACATATAGGGAATGTGCTGGAGATTGCAATTCACCAAAGTTTGCAATCTGACCACTGTTTATAACATTTTCAGGTACCCCCACAGCCAGAAGTTGCAAGGGTTAAGGTGCATCCTGTCAAAATGAGTCTTCAGCAGCTGCTCTGCTGGTATTGCAATGTGCATCTTGATAGAAGTTCTATCCACCCCCTGATGCTGTGGAAGTGCCGAAATGATGTGGTTGCACAAAATAGATTATACTGCTGGCCAAGTACAGCATCATCTACTTGCACATTTTGCACTTTTTTCTTTTGTGAAAGAAACTTCCATTGCTTCAGGAGTATCCATGTAAATTTTCAAGTCATTCTGATCAGTACTTATTGTATAGTTTTGGAATCAAAACTTAGATTATAATCACCCTGTATATAGCTGATTATTTTTCATAAATCTGTTACTACTATACAGCAGAACCTTGATTAACTGGGCTTAACAGTGTGTGTGTGAAAGTATAAAAAAAAACAACTATTGAATATTAAGACTGGGAGATATGCAGTAGGAGATGTGTTACTTCTTATGGGAAAGAAAATGCAAATGTATGTGATGTAATGTAATGTAACAACTAGTACACTAGTCTTTGTCCTTTAAGGACAGCTGGTGTCTTTATTGGATTATAGGACCATCTGCCCCTAGCATGATGGTGTGGCTACTGTAGCTGCTTCTTTGTGAAGGGAAAAAGAAACCCTTTGAGATAAAATACACCACTACATTTAGATGTGTGATGCAATCCTTATTCATGAATTTGCTAAAGATAGAGCATCAGAATGTAGCCAAAGGTTAGAAAATGTTGTAAGAATGAGAAATTTTGGCTTCTATATATAACTTTAAATGACGAAGATACTTCATATGAAATATATATATATATTCAGGCCACTTTTATGAGACTTTTTGAAAAAAACCACTTATAAAATCTTATGCCATTCAAAGATATACCATCAGAATGTACCCCAAGGATATAAAATGTGGTAAAAATGAAACATTTTGGCTAATAATGAACCAATATGATATTTTTCAAGGAAAAAAATGATATTTAGGCAACTTTTATTTGATTTTTTGAAAAAAACCACTTGGTTAAAACCAAGGTTTAAACCAAACAACCCTGCCCCTGATATCAGGTTATCAAACAATTGAAAACTGAACTGTCTTGAGGTTAAATATTAGATTTATGGAAACATGAAAGATACAAGAATGGGATAGAAATTGTCATGTGAAAATTGGAAAAAAGCAATAGATATGACTACAGAATGAAATTAAACTTACGTAATAATGGAACACTAATAATCAAGCGCAGCTGTACCTTTTAACATTCGATAACACATAACTAATTTAGCTGCCTTATCTGTGCCAAGATGATTTCTAAGATAACAAAATTTGAAAATATTCTTTCAATTGATGCATAACTGGGGGACACGAAAATAAAAAAATGTGTTAAAGACAGTCTTTTGCTAAGCCGTCTTTCAGTGTTTTTCTTATTGCTTTTGTCCCCCATGTGATAGAATTGTGAATATATAGCTTGAATTTATTTGGTTAAATATTAGCTTCTAGCCTCATAAGAGCAACAATTTGAATTCAACAAAAATTTTGGGTCTTGAAGTCTTTTATCATCATTTAGGCGTAATCAGTGTTTGTGAAATTGTGTTCTGCTAATCATGTGTAGGTGCTACATAGTGGCCTCATTTTCTTTGGATATTTTCCTTTATTTATAATTAGTTTTTGAAAATTGAGAATGTAAAATAGAAAGTTCACTCTCTTGAAACTTTGAAGAAAAAAGTTTGAAAAGTCAAAATAGAACAATTTGCATTAAATAAACACTACACCATTGATATTTATTCACATATTGTATTGGTATTTAATAAAAAAATATTTGTTTTGTTTCACAATAATGCAATGATTATAACTGTGACTATTGCGTAATTGGTACCTTCAATATAATGTACTTTTTAAAGATAAATGTTTGGATTTGGCATGGTTTTGGACAAGCACTGTCCTAAATACAGTACCTGCTTCATAATCATACATGAAAAATAAGATGTGAAGTAGAAATAACATTTGCAACAAACTAAAAAATTTAAAAAAGTGTTTATTTAAACATTTATATGAGTGATATTAATTTACTATCAGATTTCCAGCCTAAAACCATAAATTTGGTGAAACAATTAACTTAGAAAAAACCAAATGACACCTTTTTGAAATATTTTTGATTTAGTTAGTTTTATATTCTGCAGTATTTTTTTTATACGTTACTATCATGGAAAAAAACCAAAAAAAACAAAGGTTTCCTCATAACATTTTGAAACTTGGAGGTTTTGGACAGTTTTAGACAGTTTTTCCCACGTGTCCTGTCCAAAATCCCAACCCTGATTAGAACTAAAGTACTGATTTCAAAACATTGTAAAAAAAAAAAAGAACCATTGCCAAAATGACTTAAAAATTTACCATGAATATTCCTGAAGCAATGGAATTTTATATGGCAAAGGGGAAAAATATAATTAAAATTGTAAATTTAACAATATCATGTACTCATCCAACATGTGGGAAGTTGCACAAGATAGCCAGTCAAGGCAAAATGTTAACTTAATTAGCATTGCATGATTTCATAGTTCATGGAAACATCACAAAAGAATAAAGTAATTAAGCACATAATTACAACTTACTCAAGAAATGTAAAATATGTTGTCGACCGTGTTTTCACTATGAAGTGAAAGCACAAAAATGCTTGTTCAACAGCAGATCAAGAGTAGGCCATGGTCATGATGCGGATGCAGTTGCAATTCACCTTTATTACACCAAATGCGCCTCCACGTTAATATTCCTGAGCAACTTTTCTATCGTTTAGGGGACATGCTGGAGCTTGCAATTCACCAAAGTTTGCAATCCGACCACTGTTCATAACATTTTGAGGTACTCCCCACAGCCAGAAGTTTCAAGGTTTAAACTTAGGTGAACTGGCTGCTGGCCAGGTGTCATGTCATCTTGTTATTGTCAAAATAGTTCTTCAGCAGTTGCTTTACTGGTATTACAAAATTCATTTTGATAAAAGTTGTGCTATCAACATGCTTATGCTGTTGAAGTGCCGAAATGATGTGGTTGCACAAAATAGATTATACTGCTGGCCAAGTACAGCATCATCTACTTGTACATTTTGCACTACTTGCATTTTTTTTTCTTTTGTCAAAGAAATTTCCATTGCTTCAGGAGTACCCATGCAAATTTTCAAGTCATTCTGACCAGTACTTATTGTGTAGTTTTGGAATCAAAACTTTAATTATAATCACCCTGTATATAGCTGCTTATTTTTCATAAATCTGTTGCTGCTATACAGTATAACCTTGATTAACTGGGCTTAACCGTGAAAGTATAAAAAAACTATTGAATATTAAGACTGGGTGATGTACAGTATGAGATGTGCTACTCATGGGAAAGAAAATGAAAATGTCTGAGGTAATGTAACTACTAATGTGTACACTGGTCTTTGTCCTTTAGGGCAGTAGTTCTCAACCTTTTGGGAACTACGGCCAGGTGTAGTTCCTGAGTCTACGGCCCGGTCTGGAATAGCTTACTCGTTCATAAGTTAATAATTAATAAATGACTAATTACCTTTTGATTGCAAGCTAATTAATTAATTAATTAAAAACTCATTTAATCAATTAATTAAACCCCTCTTTAATTGAATAATAAATTTAAACCATTCGAATTAGTTGATTAATTAATTTAAACCCTTTTAATTAATTCATTAATTAATTAAAACATGTTATACACACATTAATTAATAAAACATGAATTGAATCCATTATTATCTTATGGAGTGATGCAACCTTTTTTGTCGGTAATGTATTAATAACGTGCAGGCAAACATAAACGAAGGGTTTCATCAGCAACTGCAGTAAACATCCTCATTGCTTAGGTGCCGGAACCTGGGTACTGAGGCTGTTTGATCGTCCCAATATATTTTACGATGTAGCTGAGCCACCAATAATCAATATACAATGCAACGATCCACCCCTTCTCCTGCATAAGGGCTTGGACCCGTATATACAGGACAAATAGCAACTTTCAGCCCCCTTAATGTTTTCTTCATTTCAGCGCCTCTACCTCATTAAAAGATTCAATTGGTCATACATAAATCAATCTAAAAATATCTTAATATGCAATTTTATAGAATAATTTTGCATAGGGTGTAAAAATACGAAGTTTTCATTCATAGTGGGAATCAATGGAATTTTTTATGCTGACATCGACGCAGCACTTATATTTATTAGCACTATTTTAATAACTTAATTAGTGTAAAATATATTTTACGATCAAACGTTGTATTTAATCTCAGCTAGAAAGAAGGTAATGATATAAAATAAAAATGTATATATCGTAACTCACCATAAAAAAAGTAAACCGAAGAGCAAAAAATAGTTCAGTTTTGGGCGAGACTCTTTTTGGTATATCCACGATAGATGCTTATGTGAAATTGCGTAACTTGATAAATTTCAAAACTTTGATTGTGATTTTTCTACTCTAAAACTTAAACTTTTCTCTATTTTTTAACAAAAAATTTAGATTTGTGAATCTATCCACACTGAAAAAAAAATCAAAACGAAAACCCTCGCAACGTAAATCACAGCGTTTTTGCAAAGAAAACAGTATTCGAGTTATCACCAGTAGTTATGTGCACCTTGATGACCAATTCAAAACACATTATTTTCTGTGTGCAGCAGGTGTTTCACTGATTAGTCGCTGACATTTGCCACGCATATGTAAAATACTTCGTTCGTTTCTGAGAACACATAGGCCTACTAAATCGTTATAATGATTGCTAGAGGTTTTTACCACTGGCCATAAATAACGGGTCCAATGGTCGAAGGTGGTTTTCTATAATATTGCCCAAAAATTCCTAATCACTCACAATTATTCTCCTTTGAAGTTATGCGGCTTGGTCAATGGCGAGTAGCACAGATGTTTTTCCAGCCTCCAAGGAACGTGGGTTACATAGTTTTCTCATGGCATTATTGTCTTCAGGACGTTTTCTGTGGCGCAGACAATGGCAAACTGTGAACACGCAAACAACAGGGTCATCTGGTTGTCAACAGAGAGCCCTGAAGCAGTAGTATATTTTCGATGGAAAAGCACGGAGAGTATGGAAAAACGCTCCCAACCCCTGCTGTATTGTTTGGGTCTCATGAAGATGGATACTCAAAAATATGAAAAGAAAAAAAAAAATACAAGTAAAAATACTACACTCATGTCCATGAACTGAGGATAATGCCAGCTCCGGCAAATAAAGGTTCAGAAACAAAACAAACGTTACTTATTCATAAAGCCCATTTATTAAACAAAAGATAAAGAACAAAAACGATGGTGTATGTATGATACCATTCATAAAAACTACGATTTTTGCTCCCTGGAGCAATTGTAAAAAATATCTCCTTTACAAAAACTTACTATTACATGGTTGGTATGATGGTTAATACATTGCATGTCTCCCATGCGATGAAATACAGTCCGTACAACGCCTAGGCATGCTGAGTATCAAATTATCGATCTGATCTTTGGGAAGATCACTCCACTCAGCAAGCAATGCTCTCAGAAGTTCTGGTACACATGTAGCAGGTGGTTGACGGGCTGCAACTCGTCGGCCAAGCATGTCCCACACATGCTCTATCGGATTCAAGTCAGGTGAGAATGCTGGCCATTCCATACGGGTTATATCCTCAGATTCAAGGCATTCGTTTACGATATTTGAGGACGGGCGTTGTCATCCATAAACACAAATTCAGCGCCCATGGCACCCGTAAACAAACGTACATGTTGTTCCAGAATGATGTCCCGATAAATTTGGGCTATCGTGGTTCCGGGTTGAACATGCAGATCTGTTCTGGAACCCAGTATAATTCCACCCCAAACGAGCAATGCTGCACCACCGTAACGGTGTCGTTCAATGATGTTGTCTTGGTGGTAACGGGTTCCTGGCGTTCTCCATATGAAAGTCCGACGTGAATCAGACTGCAAGCTAAACCTGGACTCATCTGAAAACATCACACAAGCCCACTGTGACGATGTCCATATTGCATGTTCTCTACTCCAGGCTAATCGCTGCCGACAGTGAGTTGCCGTGAGCGGAACACATCTGACAGGCCTGCGAGCATATAGACCAATATCTTCCAAACGTCTGTACACGGTTTGCCTTGAAACTGTGGTACCCGTGGCTGCAGATAGCTGACGAGACAGGTCGGATGCTGTGCTCCGTCTGCTTCTTTTGGCAGTTACTACCAAATACCGGTCTTCATTCGGCGTTGTAACTCGGGGGCGACCTGTACTGTAACGTCTACTGACGTTTCCGTTATCTTGGAATCGTTGCCAAAGCCTAGAGATGACACTTTGGGCAATTCCAAGTTCCTCGGATACTTCCATCTGAGTACGCCCACATTCCAGGCGGCCGATAATTCTACCACGTAAAAAATCATCCACATGCGTCCTCTGTGTCATAACTATTCGCTTGTGGCACTGAGCGCCTTACAGAACTCTGGTGAACAATTTCACTTCTTTGCCACCATTCCTTATATGCCCCCCTCTTACACTCTTGTCATTGTGACGTACTATCGGCATCATCTGGTGGCTTCCTGAAATTTGCATATCATTCTTGCCAGGGTTGGCTGGTTTTTGACACATGGTTTCTGTCACGTCAAAAACCCTCCGTCAAAAACCTCAAATATTGCTTTTCGATATAAAAATTCCCATTGAAAATGCAAACGTTAATTGCATGTAATGTTTAAAGTGACTATGTTATACAAAGAATAAATATTTAATAAGATTCTAAAATAATTTTCTACTCCCGACAGAATTATTTTGGACAATATATGTTTTTTTTTCTTATAAAATTTGAATAAAGCATAACATGAACATTGAATGGAAAACTGTGGAACGATTTGACATTCTTTGATTCAAGATGATTCTTGACCTTCCAAAATTTCTTCAACTGCTTATATATATGCATTGATATAAACTATCTGCTGTACTCTGTTTACAACAGATAAGTGTTTAAAAAAGTTTATTACATCATGTATGTAATGTTGATTTCTGTTATTATTAAATTATCTAGATAACCACTGATACTTAAAACAATACTCTTATTGCACATAACATTGAAATATATCTAGCGATCAAAATACTAAATTGTAGGACTAAAATGTCATTTAATTTGGCAATGCTAGCTTGTATATGTCAAACTTGGTTTATTCTTACTTTTGCACTATGATATGGTACATTTACTAGTATTTATAATGCAATGGTTTTCCAATTGAAGCTGTATTCAAACGTGCAAAACAAATGCTTTGGGTATCAAGTCTTGTCAGCTCTGGTTTGGTTGAAAATACTCTTTAAAGCTGTGTGAATTTATACACACTGATCTAAGAAATTTTCAGGCGAAAATAAATGAGTTTAGTTAGTACATTAACAGATGCTGCGTCAGAAATTTTATATGGAATAAAATTTTGGGCAGATCAGAAAATTTAAAATATCAAAATATATATTTTTCCTCAGTAATTATAATTCTGAATATAAAACCCTTTAATCTAAATAAAAGTAAGTGTTTTGTTATTTAACATATCTATCAAGTTAACAAAAACTATTTGACATCATTGAGAGTAAGATTTTGATAGTTTTAATACCGAGTTAGTTTCTGGGGTCAAAAACCTAACCCTGATGCCCTATCATACATATTTTGAATAAGCAGCTCTAATCCACTTAACAAATTGAACACAGGTAATGAGTAGCTTAGATAAATAAACCATAAAATTATATTTTATATGTTCTAGGCTCTTTATGTTGAAAAATTCAAAAGTGCAAATTATAATTAATATTTTGTTTTAATTATTGTAATAAATTAATGTTTAAAAATAAAACATTGTAATATGCCAAAAAGTAAGGTTTTCATCATGTTGTACACCTATTATGTTCAAAACATTATCAAAAGGCATTCATTTAGGTTTTTGATGGTTTTCGACAGTTTTTGACGGTTTAAACCAGTTTTTGACAGTTTAAACCAGTTTTTGACACTTGTCATGTCAAAAACCCAACCCTGATTCTTGCAGATGTGTGTGATAATTCTAAAGGTGAAATTTTTACTTTAGATTTCGATTTCCGTGTGATTCTGAATTATCCTTAATTTATGGACATGAGTGTAGTTTCGAGGGGAGGGAGGACCAGAGACATGTTTCCATTTCTTTGGGTCTAGCACAGGGTTTAAGCTACGGTCACATTTTTTGCAAAATGCGAAAGAAAACCATAGAATGCGAAAAAAGTAGCAACAACTTTCGCAAAAATGCTACAGGAGGTACGCAATGAGTAGACGTCCAACCATCAATCATTACATTAGCATTCAGGGGCATAGCCAGAAATTTCGTTCTGGGGGGGGGGGGACCAAAGTGATAGAACAATAGATTTGGCCATCTTTTTCCCTTTTTTCGGCCATTTTTTCACATTTTGGGGGGGGGAAACCAGACCCATAAGTCCCCCCCCCCCTCCATACGCCCTTGTTAGCATTGAAGAGGGATCCTATAATTGCGGCTGGAAGCCTTTGTTCTGGAACTCTAGAGAAGGATTTTCATCTTTTCCCTTTTATGATTTTTAGACTGAAAAATTAAAATAATATATACCATAATAGTGAAATAAACCAATTAGTTATTCGTGGAAATGCTTTGAAAAATGAAAAGGTAATGAATATATTCTCGCGGCCCGGTACCATTGATGTCACGGCCTGGCGGTTGAGAAACACTGCTTTAGGGGACTGCTGGTGTCTTTATTGGATTATAAGACCACCTGTGTGTGTGTGTGTGTGCCCTTGGCATGATGGTGTCACTACTGTTGCTGCTTCATTGTGAAGGAAAAAGCAAAGAAAAAACCCTTGAGATATATAATACACCACTACATTTAGATGTGAAGCAATCCTTATTAATGAATTTGCATCAGAATAGAGCATCAGAATTTAGCCAAAGGTTAGAAAATGTGGTATGAATGAGACTGATGATTTTGGCTTCTGTATATAACTTTAAATAACTACGATACTTCATATGAAAAAATATATATATTCAAGGCCTCTTTTTTATGAGACTTTGGAAAAAAAACCACATATATCATCTAAAGATATACCATCTGAATATACCCCAAGAATATAAAATGTAAGAATGAAAATTTTTTGGCTAGTAATGAACCAATGTGATATTTTCTAAGGAAAAATATATTTAGGCCACTTTTATTTGATTTTTTGAAAAACCACTTGGTTAAACCCAACCTTTTTGTCCCATCGCCCCCAATTCAATCTAACCCATAGGATCCTATGTTATACCTGTAGCTTCTACCGTCCCCCCAGGGGGGGGGGCGTTAATGCCCACGTTGAGAATCGCTGGTTTAATAGAACCAGTGATTCCCAACTTGTAAGTAAGTAAAAATTGGAGAATAATCGAGAATACCCATTTTTCTTTTAAATAATTTAAATTTTTTTACTAATTTTATTTATATTATGAAATATAAATCAGTTTTCATTGCCTAAAACATTTAAAACAAAGTAATTTTTGGTGTAATCACCCCTTAATGACAACTTTTAGTTCGAGAATATTAGAATATATTCTCCTGGTCATGATGAGAGGTGTTAAAAAAGTTTGGTTATGAAGATTTTATAAACCTTTAGATTAAAACCTTAAAAAGTTATTTAAAATTTGATAAATTGTCAGACATTAGTTCAAAGCAAAGCATAAAACTCAAAAGTTGATTGACAAGGGAGCTATTCTTATACAATCACCTTCATTCTAAGAAGATACAGAACTGTTGTTTTCTTTAATCTAGCCCACGTACACTTAAATTCTGTATCGCTCACATTCCTTTGCGAGTTGTGCAATTCAGCCATGTTCGTTTCATTTTCTTGCTTTTAAACTTTAATATTGTTAGCTACAAACTTCTCAATATTCCCTGCTTTCTTGACAATAAGAGAGATGGGGACATAGAATATTCTCTCAAAGGGCTATTATAAATTACCAGAGAATATTCTTATGTCGTAAAATAATAAGAATTATTCTCAAGTTATTTATAGAGATTACTTGTAATAACATG
This sequence comes from Pholcus phalangioides, assembly GCF_987345545.1. NCBI lineage: Eukaryota > Metazoa > Arthropoda > Arachnida > Araneae > Pholcidae > Pholcus > Pholcus phalangioides. Next base: position 11,032,635 of record NW_028301600.1, read on the forward strand.
TATTATATAATAAGTATTCTTGAGAATACTCTCAGGAAGGACTTCTATAACTGGAGAATATTGTCATCGAGGAAAATATTATTTGCAAGGACTATTATCAATGACTTGAGAATAATTCTTATTATTTTTGATAAGAATATTCCCCAGTAATTTGTAAAATTAGTCCTTCCAGAGAACATTTTCAAGGATATTATGTATATTGGGCACGGTAGCCCAGGTTGATAAGATACTCGCGTAAAGTACCAAAGGATGTTTAGAGGTGTCGCAAGTTCGATACCCGGTTTGCCCTTGTCAGAATACTGATGGGTACAACAGAAATGGTGACACGATTGCAGAAAAAATTGCTACCGCAGGAAGCATAGGCATACGCAGAATTTTCTGAAGGGGGGTTTCAATTTTTCTCCCTCTCGGGGGGGGGATTACGTTTTTCCCTGTAAAATAACACTATAATCTCAGCTGGGGGGGGGGGGGGGTTAGAACCCCAACACTCCCTTGCGTACGACAATGGCAGGGAGTTCCCCCATCAAGGGGTTAGCGCACCAACCTTTCGATGAGTATAAAAAAAACAAGCCTACCATTCGGAATTGGCAATAAATTGTAGGTCCCGGTCTAATTAGTCCTCGCATGTAGAAAATGACCGTGGTGTCACAAAAATGAATCAAATGATTATATATATTTATATTATAAATAACATGAGAATATATTCTCATCAAGAATAATAAGAATATTCTCAAGTTATTTAAAATATTCCTTCCAGAGAATATTCTCCTCAAGATTTTTCTCGAGAATTTTATATTTCTGGGAGGGGGGGGGGGGGCTAATTTTTTTCAAGATACTTTTTTCCGAGAAAGACCCATTTTCACTCAAAAGGGACCTAGGTAAATTTGAGTACAGCAGCATCTCTGAAGAGGGTTTCAAGAAGGAAAAGGGTTTCTGCTGCAGAATAATTTTAAGAAGGATTTTAAGAAAGTGTAAGGAAAAAAGAACACTCCTTTACTTTCTCGACTATTATGGGGATATGTACTGCAGAATATTCTCAGTCACCTGAGGGTTCGTTGCAGAAAAGTGCAAAACATTCTGTTTTGGGGCCCCTCTGTATCTGCCTGTAAGATAGAGACACATGCTTAAAATTTCTAACACTCAGAATGATAGAAATGAGATCTCTTACAGTGCACTTTAAAACGAAAGAACCTGCATAAATGTGAAAATTATTTTGTATAGGTTTTATTGTATTTATGATTCATATTCTGTATTTATGGTTATTATTCAGTGAATGACGCAAGCTTTTTCCTATAATTGCAGAAAATTATTCAGAAAAGTCATGTCTTCTGATGATGATTGTGAAGAATTTGGTAGTGTCATCATTATAAAAAGAGATGGCAGTGATCAAGTCAGATGTTTGGTAACAAAGCGCATGTTTGTATTTGGGAAGTAAGTCCATTTATATATATGTAGGAGACCATTCTTACTAGCTGTAACCCGTGGCTTTGCTCACGTCGATTTGGTCATTTGAAAATTGTTCTGCAATGTGATTTCCCTCACATAACATTTGCACCCCATTGGGGGTTCAATTTTCAGAAATTCTGTGGTAGAGAGTGATTCTCTATATTATAAAATATAATACTCACCAAATTTCATATTTACAGTGTCTGCTGTTTCGACTCAGTAATAATTGCACCATATAGCCTTCAACCCCCCCCCCCCATATGATCCACTTAGATGTTGACTTTTGGAATATCCTTTTTTAGTTAGTCTCTACATTACAAACTAAAACTACTGACCAAATTTCATAATTATAGCTTCAGCGGTTTTGGCTCAGCATGATTTCTCTGTGTTAACCTTTGAATTTCCTTATGACCCCCCCTGAGGGTAAGAATTTCGAAAAACCCGTTCTTATTGAGTCCTTATGGGATAAAATGAAAGTATTGACTAAATTCCATGTTGGTGGTTTCAACGGTTCTGGCTAGGCATGATTTCTCTGTATAACTTTTGAACCCTCTTTTGACCACTCTTAGGGGTCGAATTTCAAAAATCCTTTTTTTAGTTTGTTTTTACATCATGAAATAAAACTACTGACCAGATTTCATGAATATTGCTCCAGCAGTTTTGGCTCAGCATTATTTCTCTATGTAACCTTTGAACACCCTTAGGGGTTGAATTTTGAAAAACCCTTTCTCAGTAGTAGCTACTGACCAAATTTCATATTTATAACTTCAGTGGTTTTGGCTCGGCAATGATGAATCTGTGAGTCAGAACATGTTATTATACATACAGGGTGGGCAAAAAGTCTGTAAAAACTTTGAAAGTTCATAGAAACCGGAAAAATAACCGAAATAAAAAACGGTTGAAGGGTTAGCATCACTAGGTCACGGGAATTTTTTTAAGACAGGAAAAACCCTCAAAAACAGCTGATAGGTGGCGCTGACATACACAAGTCAAAGAAAAGATATTTAAAGCAATTTTTGTAATCTCTCTATTTTGTTTGGTTAGGATAACAAATATTTTGGTCACCACTGCGACAATCAGCGTTATATGTATCATAGACAATACAACATATTGAATCAGCATTCTGCTCCAGTCTGTAGAGTCACAAACATCGACTTGCGCCATCTCCACACTTGGCGACTGTTGCCACAGTCTTTGGTGAGCCGCTGCAAACTTATGAAAAAGTAATGCAAATGTGTAAATATTTTTTGAATGAAAATTCAGTTTACATACATTGATTTACTTGTTCACAGAGGCTTCAATTTATTTGTACAAGGATTTGTGCGTGTGTGAAAAATTATTGTGTATTATAAATAAAGAATAATTTCTGTGGATATGCTTATGACATATTGCATATCAAGTATATTTATTAAATTAAGGTCCATTGTTACATTTTCTGCTTGCTGTTTCTTGTAACATTTTAATATGTGAATCTCTTACCTAAATGGTTACATAAAAAAAAGGGTATGCAGCTATGTTTGGAATACATAAACTAACTTCAAAATGAGATTTTAACGTGAAAGCAACACATTTTCTTTGACAACAAACAATTTCCTCCAAAAAATCCTATTTTCCCCAAAAAACCCGGGGTTTTTAAGGTAAAAAACCCAGCCCAGGAGGAAAATAAGTATCTACCTGGGGAGCAAATTTGACAACCCTGATTCTTCTGACCGACCATCTTCATTCAATGGTGCAATATTAGTTCCCTGATTCTCGACCTGTGTTCCAAGATGTAATTCGCCCATTCACACTGCTGGAATTGTTGGAGACTGGTATGTGAACAGAATGATGAACTGCAGCACCTTGTGTGGCCCGCTGAGTTCCCTGATCTTAATATAATTGAACCTTTGTGGGGTATTTTGGAGGCCGAACTGTGCAGTAGGTTTCCACCTCCAAAGACACGTTCTGAATTAGTGACCTTTTTGCAGGAGGAGTGGCTACATATCCCTGTGACTGTGGTGCATGACTTGTATTTGTCCATCCCACGATGGATACAAGCTGTAATTGATGCAAAAGGAGGGCCAACAGCCTATTAATAAAGATTTTCTCATTTCACAGCTGTTCATATTATTTTGTCCAACCCCTGTAATTCCTCTTTTTTTAATCAGGGAACCCTCGTGCCACATTACAATGCATTGAAAATACTTAGTGCAGTTATATCTAAGCTTAGCTCTCCCTATATTTTTTCTGCAGTTTTTTCCATGCATAAAATCTAGAAATAGAGAAGCTTTTTTCTGCACTGTATCTGGAAGTTCAAGTCTATATTTACCCCAAAGATGTTCAGTACTTATTTTAATCAAGAACGTTACCACATATCAATAACATACATACCATACCAGGTTACCTTTACTTCAATATCATTGAAGTTATGTAAAGAAAGAACAAAATTTAAATTTCCTGATTTAAAAAAAAAAAACACAAGTGATTTAAATGGTGTTTTTAATCGTAAATCGGTGCACCCTGACTACTCCTTTAAAAATATTTCAGAACTTAATTTAATGAAGCAGGGATATATTCTTCAACAGTGAGGAATTCAAGAAAAAGAGAGCGTGTGACGTTTGGGTTCGATTAAAAAAAACTTTAGTTTCTGGTTACATAGCTAAAGGTTTCATTTTTGACAGCTCAGGGCAATTCCGGATTCATTTTCTGTGGGGTTTGAAAAATTTGGAGAAAAAAAATTCAGTCACCATCCTGATTTCTCAGAATTTTCATTATCTAAATTCATTTATTTTACCACAAACAATCTTCTTGCTACAGTTCTGCATACAGCTCAAGGTTCAGATACAGTTCTGCAGAAGTGGGTGTGTTTGTGTGTGAACAACTATTCCCTTATTGTATGGTCAATTTTATTGATCAAATACGCAGTTTAACATGCACCAAAAAGTATATTTAGGCATGATATAAGAAATGTACACATAAAGGATATACATACATGTTTAAATTAGATATTTTCAGGTTGTGTGGAAAAAAGATATTCAATTTTCCACATTTTGCCCAAAAAAAATCCTGGGTTTTTTTTTTAGTAAAACCCGCCCGGGCTGGGTTTTTTATACTACAACCCTGGGATACACCCCTGATAAGGGAATCATCATTCAAAGGAATACTGCCTTAGTATAATTTTCTATATTTTTGAATATGTGTATATTTTAGTTTCATTTTTTTATTTTTCAGAGATGAAAACTGTGATGTGAGAGTTTTGCTGGAAGACGTTGCTGATAAACATTGCATACTAAAAGTGGAAGCAGATGGAAAAGTGTGTTTTATTGAGAAGTACATTTCTATGATAAAGCATTAATATGTTACAGCCAAAGTTTCAAGTCTGACTGGCCTGAAAATTGGCTGCAAGTTTTGGAAAGTCTGATTTTCAAAAATGGCTATTGGTTTTTCTGGCTTTTCCCAGCTGAATTGCACAATGATTAGAGATCCCTGGCCAAAGTTTGATGTACAAAATGTGATGTTATTATGTAGACGGTCTGGTAGGCGCCACATCCATTTTTTTTTATTGCCAACGTATGATATATGGCTATATATAGATATTGCAATTCCTTTGATCATTAAGTTTGCATAGCTAATGTGACCATAATTATCACGAACAAATATGATTTTTTTTACCTTTGGCAGATCACCCACAGCCATTTTGCAAACTTTAGCTATGTAGACATATTACATTGTGACCTCTGTATGATTTGTTTCTTGTGTGAATCAGTATGAAGATAATCATTAGTGAGAGCTGTGGCTGCTCCCTACTGTAGCTGTCTCATACCTCCTCTTGCTACGTTGGTGAATGGGGGACAACACCCCCAGACCCCTCTCTGACTAGCAGTACGATATTACACATCTTAGAGAATTATAAACTAGAGTTGATAGTTTAAAATGTGATAATGCACAATGAAAGCATGATAATTCAGTTATACCTTGGTTTCCATCGATAATCTGTCCCAAAACAATTAGCAAAATCTGAAACCGAAAAAAATGGAGGCAATTATTTCCAAATTAATCAATGTAAATCAAATTAATTTGCTCTAGACACTCCAAAATAAAACCAAAAAACACATTTTATAGAGAATAAATACAGCGTTTAACACTGAAAACAATGAGAAATTAATATGAAACAAATATGAAAGACTAATGTAAAGAATAAATTAACATTCAAACAAGTCTCTGCTGGCCTTGAAATCACCAGGTACACTAGCACTTGTCTCAGGCATTTTCTTAATGGGATCAGTTTATTAAGTCTGGCCTTTTCACATGATGGTCTCCGAAACAGAATCACCATCTGATTTCGATTGATCCAAATTAATAACTGTGACAACTTCAATTGCATGAGATCTGTTTCATTAACATATTGATACCTTTCGCTACATTAGCTTCCTTTATTGTTTTCCTTTTCACCACAATGGAACTTATCATGGATGGCCACTTCCTGTACATGCAGCCGATTTCAGAAATCTTATTTTCACTCTCGTATTTTTCAATGATTTCCCTCTTCAATTCGATTATATTTCTGCCCTTCTTTGAAGGGCTGCTGGCTCTGGAAACTTTCTTTGGTACCATAGAATTGTTTGAATAGACACGTGGGCGCGCTGATGCTTGCACAAAACGAGAAACAACGGCACACTGAGCAGGAGAAGAAAAATTTGCAGCGTGGTCACGTGAGCACACAGACAAAATCCAAGGCAACCAATGAAAACAGAGATTAAATTTTCTCGAAATCAATGAAAACTGAAATCAGTGATATAATTGAAGTCAATGAAAACCGAGGTATTTCTGTAAATGATATAAAGGATAAAAAAAGTTTAAGCAAAAGGAGCATCATAAAATTATATTATTTGAGATATTGATATTCCGATTCCTTTAATCATTAGGGTTGCATAGGTAACATGACCATAATTATCACGAACAAATATGCCATTTTTTTTTAGTTTGGCGGATCATCCACAGCCATTTCACAGACTGGCTGATTTCAAGCTTTGGTTGTAACATATATACATATCGTCATGTATGGGTCATTCCTAGAAAAGCATCAAAAATCGTATCCACACTTTTGATTTTTTTTACAAAATTCCTGAGCTTTCTGCCAGCAATTGGATTTTCTAGTGCTACATTTAATGCTCTGTCATATGGTGTTTTTAATTTGTTTCAGATAGTACCTAATTATTAGGGGCGATTTGCTATATTTTATATTGTTTTTTTTTAAATGATAATTGTGTTCTCTCTCTCATTTTGGGTTGCTGTACAGTGATACCTCAGCTAACGAATGCTTCTGCTTCAAAATTTTTCAGCTAAAGATTTTTTTGTGGTACTTCTAACTTAGTTGATGAATACGAATTACGCTAACCAACAATTTTTCTCGATATGGATGTACATGCTAACTTAGCACAGCCACATTGTGAACTGAAATTTGGCACAAATAATCATCAGAATTGTCACTCAAACCTAATTAATTTACTGGGTTTGTCCAATCCTTGAAAAAAAAGTTCTTATTCAAGTCTTCGAAAGTCCATAATGCTTTTACTCCATAATGGAGCATATTTTTCCTCCTGATATTGAATTAATTTGCATGTGTGCACAAACTCTAATTTTACCTTTTCTCTGTCTTTGAACATAATTTTTTTTCTCTTCGGAATCTCTTCTCTTGGTGATAGAAAGTGATGAGAGCTGGTCATATTAAACAGTGTAAAATCATGTAAAATACACGAACACAACAAGCGAACTGACACCAGAGTTGAGAAGCATTTAACAAACTTCAAGCCAAAATTTCATTGAAAAACAGCCCTCAAATATTAGCACTCTTGTGTTGAAATCTGATGAACATAATTTGAATTCCAACTATTGGTGTCCATATATGGGTTTTGGTCCAATGGAATGAATGGTTAAAATGGTGTCTGCAACTGCATCTAAGGGTGAACATTAATCCTTTATATCCTGAATTAATTTACCAGTTACTTTTTAATAAAATTGTATTTTTATATCATTAGATAAGTTTATGTGCAGAATAACACTAGGAAAAAAAGAGTAAAATACTTTTTACAGGGTTTTAGTTATTAATTATGCAGCTGGTACTGACAGGAATAGGGGTAATATGTAAGGGAGAAAAAAATCAGACGCATTTTTATTTACACTACTCGAGATGATACTTCCGAAAACAATTCTTTTTCATTACAACAGAGAAATACATAGCTAAATGGACATTTTGAGTAAGGACTTTCTGTCCCTGTCATATAGTGAGCCCAGAATATTTGTTCTCTCTTGCCTTGTTCGCTCTGCCTATTGATGAATATCATAGGTGATACATCTTTTTTCATCCCATCTCGATCTCGATGACTCAGTGTAGTTGCCTCAGAAAAAATCATTCCCAATACATAGCTGCCAAGTCTTCCGAATTTTTCGGGAATCTCCCGAATTTTAGCTTCATCGCTCGACCTCCCGAAAAGTTCTTAAATCTCCCGAATTTTTACGAAAATCACAAAAATCCCTAATTGTCCCTAAAAATTCCCTACTTCATTAAAAAAATCCCCGCTTATGAAAACAATCCCTAAGGAATTTCTTGTGGGGCATGAAGCCTCTTTTTTTTTCCCTTTCGAAATGACGTCACACGTCGTAAATGGGGAAATTCCCTTTTTAAGGAAGTTTTACAAACCCTCTGATGGTAACAAGAAAGTTGTTTGTCTTATCGTGCAGGGAAATGGCTTAGCAGCCAATAGTCCTGGATAATAATTGAAGATTCTAGTGACGCGCATATGGTCAAAATTTCTTTTGTTGAAGTACGTACGTGTGATATAACAAAGCATGAATAATGATAAGCAAAAACATATTTAATCAATTTTAAAGATAATTATTCCGATGTAACGTTCCAGAAGAGGGCCGACTTTTCCTTTTCGTACAAGTTGTGTTACGGACATAAACATCGGTCATGGAAAGACTGCCATCATCAATCGTGAAATGAAAAAAAAACATCAAGCAAGTGTCACAAAAAGTCAGTGTTCTTCAAAAATTGACGGTGTTTTCCTTCATCTTCCGATGATTTTGGGGCCATTCGCGCAGAGTGTTTGTTCACAGCGTCTCTGATTGAACACAATATTTATTTTTACATCATTGAAGTTTTGGCCTCCAATTTCACTTGTTTTTTGCTTAGGAATTTTATTCCCAAGGGTTTAACTTCCATGTGTGTAAAAAAAAAATCCCTATTTTAATTTGACTTCAGTAGGGATTTTATTCCCTACGCTTTAACTTTTATGTTTGGGAAATCCCTATTTTATTTGGAAAAATCCCTATTGTATTTATTAGGGAGTGGTTTTAGCATAAAATACGGGTTTGCGCGAAAATCTCCAGAATTTTCATTTTCAAAAGTTGGCAGCTATGCCAATATTTTGTTTTCCACATTAAAGTAATTTTTATTATGGAAAAAAAATTACTCTCATTACTTGGTGGTACTTTACAGTACTGGCATACATTTTTGACCCAATAATAGAAAATAAAATAGTAATTTCAAATAAAATGTAAGGAATGCTTACCTATAGAGTATAGAAGAAAATAAAAAATAATAGCACCAATGTATTGGTAATTAGTCTCTAAATTCACGCAAATAAAAAACATGCAAATCAACTCTACTGCAAAACACCTTCCTAATGCTACATGGCAAAGATAAAATGCCCACAGCAAAACGAAAAAGGATTTCTGTCTTTAGTTGCCCTCCACTGCCTAATGTAGGAACTACACTCATTGTGTCCTTGTAGTCATATAACGAAGCCCATTAGTAAAAGTGGTCATACCATGAAGATATAAGCGTTTGATTAAAGCAGTACTTTCAATTACCGTCAGGATATAAAGGGTTAAGCAGGGGTTCGAAATACATAATTCAAATAGGCTTTGTGCTGGGATATTTTTATTTGGCCGGGCTATCGCACATATGAATGATAAAGAGTCTATTGTAAATTATTATAATTATGAAAACATAATAAATACCATAAGTAATTGTAACGACTCCTATTTTTTTCATTCACTCCCATTGTTTGGTTTCCTCATCATCATCTATTCCAGAAAAAAACATGCCTTTTTGTGTTCTAATTTTTTTAATTAGAGGTGTAGGCTCGCGTCCTTAACTTTACATGTTGAGTTTTATTTCTCATTCCCCACACAGGCCAAACAATCCAAAATCTTTTCATAATATAGTACACAGTGTTTCTATTATAATACCTAGTGCTTCTATCATAGTACTTTGAATTTTTAAAAAATTAATGTGATGATTATTGTCATTTTAACAGGCTTATTTGGAGCCCGTGAAGAAGTCCAACCTTACTTATGTGAATGGATCAAAAATAGAGTGTTCATGGCCGATAAGCCATAGAGATATATTTACAGTTGCAGATAGAGATTTCCGATTTGAATATCCAAGAAATTCTTTTCATTGTCAGTTGCCAGTGACAGTAAATGTATGTATAATTTGATTAATATCAAAATTTAGGGATGAACAACTGTGAAAAAAATTAGCTTTTATTGAATTCCTGATAAGAAGCTGTATGCGCAGAACCCAGAAGTTCAAATAACTTTTCTTGTACCCTTACTGTATCTTCGATCTCTACAGATATTGACTATCTCTACCAATGCTGGTGTAGCATTAAATACAAATACAAGCACAAAGGCTATAACAGACAAACTGCTCAATGAGGTGGCTGAAAAAAGGATGCCCATATTTTTTTTATACGGATGTCAAATATATAATCAAAATACAACAACCCAATATAAAAGCATATGTCTAGAAAATAATTGAAAATATATATGTAATATATATAATATAATAATATAGTAAATATATATAAACCACTCGTAAAAAAATATTTATGGTGGTTTTATCTAAGTATGTATATAGCTTCTTGATTTATAACCCAGTGTTTCCCAAAGTGAGCAATATTGCTCCCTGAGGGTAGATGGAATGGGCCAAGGGGGGCGATGGAAGTTACGAGTATAACATAGGGTCCTTTGGGTAGGCTAGAGTTGGGAGGCGATGAGGAAAAAATTTCTTAAGAAGGGGACAATGGGAAGAAAAATTTAGGAAACTGATTTAACCAAATATGTTTATCATACTTTGTTTTAAATGTGTCAATTGTGTTAAAATTCATGAACCTCGGAGGTGAGCTATTCAATTTGGTACCCTTATTGGAGAAAACCTCCCTGTGCGATATCACAACTTGGAATTGTCCCTTACAAAACGATACTGATGTCTCTCTGTCGAAGCAGTTGGTTGACAATGTATTAATAACTTCTGGTCCATCCTATCCATCCCATTGAAAATTTTAAACACAAATTCGAAGAGATCATTTTGAGAATCAAACTGAGCATTCTATTCACTTTTCTGACCACCTCTGAACAATGTTCCGAAAAATGTTGTACATATGTTTTTAGAAGTAGAAATTTTTTAGAATTTTGTCAGAGGGGCACAAGGATTTCTTTCACAGAAATTTTGGGTCAAACACTTAAAAAGAATATTGAATTAACTTGTGGTATAAGAATATATATTTTTTAAATATTTTAATTTTCTATGAAAAAGTTTCAATTTCGGATTTTCTTTGAGGGGGCACTTGCCTCCTTGCCTTCCTCAGATTTCCCCTTTAGCAAAAATCCTGGTTTAGAACCTGCGATTGCACAGTGGTAATTGGCTAAATACGATTTCCTAAGGTTTTCCAACTTTCAGTTGGCTATTCCCTTTAAAAAAAACATACGCTGCTGCTATGATGATCACAGACCTACAACAAAAATATGTATACATTAAACTTGAAATCCACACATTAGCAATTTGGAAGTTAGATGGCATCACCTACTGAACACAAAAACACCAAATGCTGGACTCATGCATAAGCACACTGTTAAGTTTCACCAACACAATATGGTCTGACAAAGCTCCTACATTCAGGCGTGAAAGTATGTGACAGTTAAATGGTTTTAGATCAGAGTTGTGGACCATCAGGGAAGAAAAAGAAAATCATTCCACCAGGAAATAGCTTTGTAAGGGTTTATATTAATAGAGAATCACACACACAGAAGATAAGCGTCAGAATCATTCGCTTAAAGAAGAAAATTTATAGACTGACTTATTATTAATAAATATATAAATGTGCTGCCTACATTAATTATATTTGTTTTAGATTTAATATATTTTTTAAATTACATATGGCTAATTTTGTTAAGTGTTAATTATAGTGTTAATTTGTTTCGTAGAAAGCTTTCCATGCTAGTAGAAAATAAAAGAACCTAGTTATATGAGCTGAGCTGTCAAATTAACCTTTTTTCAATGAACCTTTGGATTGAATATAGTTTTAGAACTCAGTTATATATATTTGATTCACAGGGATATCAGCGAATTATGGGGAGCCACTGTGGTGGTGGAGTGGTCATAGTGACAGACTCGCATCGGAGGGACCTGGTTTCGAGCCCCACAGTTGCCACAGTAGTGGCCCGCTGAAGTTGGTTTTCTGTGGTTCTCAACTTTGAGGGGCAAATGTGAGCTGATCTCCCTGTTAAAATGTCTCACCACAGCAAGCAGCATAGCTACAAACAGTACAAATATTCAGTCATTACACTTCACTCCTGAAATATAGATGGCAGCACTGAAAAATCAGACAGAACACTAGATACGCACTCAGACACATAGGTACATACACTTACACTTCCGGAAAACTCACTAGGTAGTAAATTGCCCATGGCGATAGACCTGACGTTGTGTTCGGTTTGCAAAAAAGTGAATGATAGGGAGATGGAGGGGGATATAATTTAATTTTTTTAAAGAAAAGGAGCCAGGGAAAAGGACTTAAAAGGACTTTCATTCAAAAATGACCCAGATTTTGCCAATAACCTGGGTTCTGGGCAGGCTTGGCACTATATTTATCGTTGATGGTATTTACTGTCCTGGTAAAAACATGTTTTTCCCGCCTTATGAAAAATCCATGCTTTTTCCTCCTATAAAAGGAAAAAATTGCTGTTTCTGCCATTATTTAAAAAAATTATTGACTTTATTCTTCATTTTTATTTTACGTTTATCACTAATCTTTAAAAAGTAATCTTGTGTGCTCTTAGTAGTAGTAAAAAAAGTGGAAAAGAATTGAAACACATTAAATACATTTTTATCACAATAAACCAAAATTTCTCTGGTTGTAGAATTTCTGAATGAAAACAGAGCTCAATTTTATATCATTTCTATTCACTAATGAATGATGGATATTTTTGTAAAGATCAAATCAAAATAAGTTCAATAATTTTCCTTCAATCTGTTTGATAATGACATAACAAAATTTATTATAAAATAGAAAACATAAGAATACATTGATTTTTGTAATACAAAATCATATAGCCATAAAAAATGTAATGTGACAGTCTACCAATCGATGTCTTTATGTCCTCTTAGCATCCTGTAACAAAATACAAGCTTTGCAGCTTTCTGCACACCAAATCTATTTTTTAGTTTATTGTGAATGAGTGAGAAATTTGAGAAAATTCGCTCTCGATGCAGAACTACAAAGAATAGAATGCAGTTTCACCATAAGATGCACAGTCAGAACTGATTTCCTTATTATTTATAATAAGGAATTATTCCTTTATTAATTAGTTGTTTCATTTTCTTTACGTTTGAACTTGTCTGTACCACAAATTGCTGCAAATCATTTTGCAATAGGTTAGGGCGTTTACACTGTTTGAGACAAGAATCACTATTTTCTGCTTCTTGACTAGAAGTTGATTTATCTCTTGCTATATATTTATCAGATGGATTCCACTTTATTTTCTTCATTTTTGTCAGAATCCAATGTCCCAATTTTCATAATACTTTGAGATACAGCTGGCTTCTTACATTTGGAGAGATGAATTTTCATCCTTTCTACTTTTCCTCCCATGATACAAGAGCAAATTTTACACTTGGGCATTGTTTTTTCCTTCTTTTATACAACAAAAATCAGTCCATGTGGGATTTTTCGGTCTTCCTCTTTTTCCCATGAAATGTTACCAGTATAACTATGGGAACCAAAATTTAGTAAGGTAATCAAGTTTAGATTCCTTTTACAACTGAGCTGAACAATTGGCAGTGCTAGGAACGTTTTGTAGAAGCCTTTCGTTTATATCTCTGTTTTTCAAAATTTTTTACCTACACTCATAATAAATTAATCACTATAGCAGCGGTTCTCAACCGGTGCTCCACAGAGCCCTTGGGGCTTCTTTTGTGCTCTCCAGGGGCTCCGCGGAAGCTGGAGGAAAATTTAAAAAACAATTATAAATATTTTGAAATAGTAAAAATTAATCACTAACTTTGATGAATAATTAAAAAATTGGCATACAGGGCTCCCCCATAGAATTTTTTTACTTGTAAGGGCTCCGAGAGTCAAAAAAGATTGAGAACAGCTGCACTATAGTATCACTTCTCTCTTTCTTTTTATGCCAAAAACATAAAGTATATATACACACACATGGGCATCTTTTTCTCGACCACCTTGTTGGGCATTTTGCCTGTTGTGGCCTTGTCTTTGTATAGAAAATATTATTCATGCAAACAGATGAAAAAAGAAATTAAAATAGATTTTTGCATTGACTGAACTCAAGGGCCCCCCACCCCAATAAAGACTCAAATATTGGTCGTCATGATAAAACAGTTTTATGTCTACAACTGTGATTATTCCACTATGACTGTGGTTATTTATTTATTTCGATAATAAATAAAACCTTATTGGCAAATTAGCAGTCTAATAATAGGATTTTACTAATAGAAACATTTTGGCACACACCCCTCCCCACAATTACAAACAAGATTTCTATATCTTTTTGGTAAATTGATGGATGAACATAAATTTTAAGAATTATTTAACTAAAAATGTTGAACCAATTCTGCTATTCAGAATCACAATAATCTATAGGTCCCTGTCTAATTAGCCCTCATGGGCAGAAAATAGCCGTGATGCGATGCAAAAATGATCAAATAAATTATTTACCTTGTAATGAAAAATTTCTCATTAACAATCAGCATTCATTTCAGTGGTTTAATCCAAAAAAGGGGATTCATTTATCCAATTTTTTCTTCTATTGATATATGACAGAAATTGAAAAAAGTTATTTCTCTGGTTCCACCTCCCTTGAAGTCACTAATAGAGAGGTCCAAATGTACATACATAATATGTATCTTATTCAGTGCACAAACAGTTATACTTATTTGTTTATTGATTTATTAATTATTAATAGTTAATAAAGCAAACAATTAACGTCTGTGCATCGGTTATCAATGCACAGAGACTAACACTATTTACCAAGTTTTTACCATTATTACCATGGCTTTTACTGGTAAAAACCCAATTCTGGTCCCGGGACCCAGTTAATTCAGGGTACAGTGGCATATCTGTTGTCATCCAGTGTAATTAGCAATTTAAAATGTCATTGTGTTAATTTTTATTGTAACAATTCTCAAAAATATTTGCGAACTTAGATGGGGTTTGCAAAGTAATTGTTTGAGGAATGTGGAAAAAGAAAGATATTTATGTTTTGACTGAGGCAGTTTTATTCAGATACAAAGTTGCCAACTGCTACGGATTGTCTGTAGTTTCTATGGACAGCCTCAATAAAATACGGAGCTATGGGAAACACTCAATACTATGGAAATCGGTTTAAAAAAATAGGGTCTTTGAGTTTTTTGTAGTCTTTTACTTTTATTATTTTTAAAATTACATCGATCTTTACCATAACGATGAATTCACATATGTATGTGAGAGAGTTCGAAAGAAAACAAACTTGGAGCTGATCTTTATTGTCTGTGCGTGGAATGCAATCTATAAAGTTGCGCCCAAACCTGCTGCTCTACTCGATGCCCAAACATGCAAAGCCCTGATTTTCTGGTGAAACCGCCTCACACTTCGGGCTAAAACCAGGTTTTTGAGTAGTTCAGCATAGCGGGTATGAACCGGCTTTATTTGCATCGTGCATGGTCGAGCTCGTGAAACTTGTGTCGGAAAGAATGTTTCATCATAGGTGCCATAGGCAGGGTTGTAAAAAACCCAGCCAGAGCAGGTTTTTCGGGCAAAATGGGGAAAATTTAATTTCCTATTTCCACAACATCAACATATCTAATTTAAACATGTATGTACATCCTTTATGTGTACATCTTACGTTATGTCTAAATATACATTTTTGGTCACGTTAAACTATGTATTTGATTAATAAAATTGACCATACAACAAGGGAATAATTTTTCACACACAAACACACCCACTTCTGCATAACTGTATCTAAACCTTGAGTTGTATGCAGAACTGCAGCAAGAAGATTTTTTGGGGTAAAATGAATGAATTTAGATCATGAAAATTCTGAGAAATCAGGATAGTGACTGAATTTTTTTTTCTCCAAATTTTTCAAACCCTGCAGAAAATGTATTCAAAAGTGTCCTGATCCGTCAAAAATAAAACCTTTATCTATGTAACTAGAACCATTAAGTTTTTCTTTTTTTAATCGAACCCAAACTTTCAGGAGCTAAAGTCACGTGCTTCTCTTTTCTTGAATTCCTCACTGTTGAATATCCCTGCTTCATTAAATTAAATTCTGAAATATTTTTAAAAGAGCAGTAATAATTAAAAAATGATCTGGTTAAGAGGAGGTGGTGATAGTCATTCTGAGGATTCATTACTCTGGAGGTGTTTTCCACTTGTCCAAATTAGCGAGTTTTAGGAACTTAAAACTACAGAATAACTTGAATTATCATTAAATATAAATGCCAATTACATTACTGTATATTAATATCACTTTATAACAAGGCAATCTGTCATGTATAGCAACAGAATGCCTTCATCTGGCTGACGATTTTAACAGGCTAATTTTCGGGGGAGTGGGGGGGGGGCTTATGAACATCTTGAAAAATGGAGCTAAGGCTTATTTTCTGGTTAGGTCTTATTGTTGGAGAAAAACTGTACTTTTTGTTCTGTTTCAATTGAAGGTGTTCGTTACTAATGTTCAATTCAAGAATCTCACAAAGTTATTTTCTTTTCGTTATGAGATAATGCTACTCTTAATATTTCAGTTATAGAAGTCTGTACCTGTATCAAACTTATAAAAATATAATGCAAACATGTAAATATTTTTTGAATGAAAATTCAGTTTACATACATTGGTTTACTTCTTCACAGAGGCTTCAATTTATTTATACAAAGAATTGTGTGTGTGGAAAATTATTATGTATTATAAATAAGCACTAATTTCTTTGGATATGTTTATCACATATTATATGTGAGGTATAATACATATATTACATATCTAAGTTCATGGTTACATTTTCTGTTTGCGGTTTCTTGTAATATTTTAAAATGTGAATCTTGCACCTAAATGCCTACATAAAAAAAGGTAGTCAGAAGAATTATAAAAGAATGGGATTGTGATTCCAAGAAATTATTTGTTATCACATTTGTTCCTAAAAAAACATTCAAAAATATACATATTCTAAACACTGCACTATGCAGCAATTTTTGGAATACATAAACTAACCTTAAAATAAAATTTTAACCTGAAAGCAACACATTTTCTTCAAAAACATTCCCCCAAAAAAACCCATTTTCCCCAAAAAAACCCAGCCCGGGGGGGGGGGGGGAAATGGGTATCTGCCCAGAGAGCAAATTTGACAACTCTGGCCGTAGGAGCGCTGATACTAAGAAAACGGGGGGGGGGTGTCCAGGGTTGCTAGATGTCTGTATATACAGCCTACAAGAAATATGCAGGTTGTGATTGCAGTGAATATTCATGAATTATTAAGGGACTCTGCAACCTCAGAAAGTTGCTTCGGGAGAGGGGGCTCATGTTGCCTGAGCCTTCTAAGTTTCAGTGCCAATGAGCTGGAGGTGCTGTATTTAATGAACTTTCAATTAAAATTTTTTAGTGATTATTTTTTATTATACTATGATTATGTTGTCCCCCCCCGGCAAAGCTGAACATTTATCACTAATGACAAGCTTCAAGCCAATGTTGGTATGTCTGCAAATATCAATGGCATGTAGAATGCACCACATGACATTTTATACTATTAGATGAATTTGATTTCTGTCTAGTCACTGCTCTTTATAACAACTGTTCCATTGCAACAACCAGCATAGTAAGTTCCAAAGGTTTTCATATAATGTTTATTCTATATGTTTTAATTTTGTCACCACCTGATATAAAGCCACCCTTCCTCCTATATACAGTTTGTTATAAAGTAGTGTGGGAAAATAATGCCAAGGTAGAAAGAGTAAAAAATTGAATTCTGTACATAGGGTTACCAACAAACATCAGAATGATGAGAGGGAAAGAAGCGAGAGAGTTCTGAAGTGCAGTGGCCCCTGTTGTGCCAACCCCACTTAGCATGGTTGCCAATTTTCTGTAAACAAATCTTCCGTATAGGAATTATAATGTAAAAAACTCATTTTAACGCCAACTCGTTATAATGCCAACTGCTTTTGAATGTATATAAAGTCTGTCATTTTCCAAGGAAATTTCCACATTTTCTCCTCCCATCATTTTCTTCTTTTTTTTTCAAAAGGAGTTGAGGATTTATCCTTTTTTCATTCCACTGTTATTATCTATCAGTATAACAATAATAGAGCAAACAAATTTAAGAACAAAAAAACGGTGTAATTAGGGGGTCTTAGAATGCACATTGAATGGAATTTAACCCATTTAGGGACCAATGTATTCAATGAAGCAGATTCATCGATGAGTGATTGTGTACAATGAGCATACTGCACTAGTTTTTTCAACAATGTCAAGGAAATTTTTTTAACAGTGCATGGTTTTACTAGCTGGTCATTAAATTTCGTGTGGTATTATCTCCCCAATCGGCTCCATTCAAATTATGTTGGAAGGAGTTGTTCTTTCAACGTGTGGAAAACAGGAAATTTGTGATTATTGAACCTATACAGACTAAAAAATAAAGCAATGCCATCATTATTGTACTTATTAAATGTGTCACCATATTTATGGAGAATTAAAATGATTTCAGAGGTAAATGCGTGTATCTCTTTTGTTTCATATCAAGAAATATTCAAGTAATTGTGCATTTTTTGAAATTTTACGAATAATTTTATGTATGATTTTCTGCTTAAAATTGTATGTGTATAAAATAGGTTAACTTATTTATTGAATAACACTAATAAGACAGTGAGAGACATGGTAGTTTTTAATAAACTTGCAAATTAATGTAATGATGCTTCTCTGAAACGCCATTCCAACGATGATCCGATATAGTGTCAAACTCGTAAGCGCAAAAATTCTTTGGAACAGATGGTGGCATTACAACAGGCTCTGACTGTATTTCTTCTATCTACTGTAGTACCAGATATCTCACTCTTGTGTGGGAAAAGGTTGAAGCTATCTTATCAACAGTTTAAAGATTCCACGCAACTTCCACTGGAGTGCACTTCATCACTGCTAGATTTGCTTCTTTCAACAGAAATAAATTACAATCATATTCTTATTTTTAATCAACAAAACTTTGAATCATTTTTTAGCTTTTTGATATAAGATACCAGGGTTTTTTGATTTAAACCTTGGTTTTAACCAAGTGGTTAAAAAAAAAAAAAAAACACCAGTTTGGTTTTCAGAAAATCAAATAAAAGTGACCTAAATATAATTTTTTTCTTTGAAAAATATTCATCAATCCAGAATTGATGAAAGCAATTATTCCAAAAGTTATGAAAAATTATTCCAGAGTTGTTGAAAGAAATAATTCCAGAATTGATGAAAAAATTCCAGAATTGATGAAAAAATTCCAGAATTAATGAAAAAAATTATTCCAGCATTAATGACAAAAATTATTCCAGCATTAATGAAATAAATAAATTCAGAATTAATGAAAGAAATAATTTAATATTTTTTTATCTTTAGTAGAGTTCTTTTTTTTAGTCTTTAAAAGGAAATTAATTGCAATATTTAGAGACTAAACTACGTTTCAATGAGGAAATTGACAGACACGAACTTTGTTATTCAATGTGTCATATGTTTTGTATGATATATATGTGTATGTGGCCTCCTTTATTCATTACAGATGATGTGAAATAAAGTAGGTAGAAATGTAATCTCTGAAAGTTTTAATCAAAATTAAATATGCGCCTATTCATGTTAAAAATATGCTTTTGTAAAAAAAGTCCTTGAATTTTTAAGTTTTACCTTGAAAAGTGCTTGAATAGTCCTTGAATTTTTTTTCGTTGGAAGAGTACGAACCATGTTTAAAGTTATATACAGAAGCCTAAGTTTTTCTCATTCTTACCACATTTTTTAACCTTTGGCTACATTCTGATGCTCTATCTTAAGCAAATTCATGAATAAGGATTGCATCACACATCTAAATGTAGTGGTGTATTATCTCACAGGATTTCTTTTCCCATCACAAAGAAGCAGCAACAGTAGTGACACTATCATGCTAGGGCAGGTGGTCCTATAATCCAATAAAGACACCAGCTGTCCTTAAAGGACAAAGACTAGTGTACTAGTTGTTACATTACCTCACATACATTTGCATTTTCTTTCCCATAAGAAGTAACACATCTCCTACTGCATATCTCCCAGTCTTAATATTCAATAGTTGTTTTTTTTTTATACTTTCACACACACACTGTTAAGCCCAGTTAATCAAGGTTCTGCTGTATAGTAGTAACAGATTTATGAAAAATAATCAGCTATATACAGGGTGATTATAATCTAAGTTTTGATTCCAAAACTATACAATAAGTACTGATCAGAATGACTTGAAAATTTACATGGATACTCCTGAAGCAATGGAAGTTTCTTTCACAAAAGAAAAAAGTGCAAAATGTGCAAGTAGATGATGCTGTACTTGGCCAGCAGTATAATCTATTTTGTGCAACCACATCATTTCGGCACTTCAACAGCATAAGTGTGTGGATAGAACAACTTCTATCAAGATGCACATTGCATTACCAGCAAAGCAGCTACTGAAGACTTATTTCGACAATAACAGGATGCAATTTAACCCTTGCAACTTCTGGCTGTGGGGGGGGGGGGGAGGGGGCACCTCAAAATGTTATGAACAGTGGTCAGATTGCAAACTTTAGTAAATTGCAATCTCCAGCACCTCCCTTATATGTTAGAAGTTCCTCAGGAATATTAACATGTTGGCGCATTTAGTTTAATAAAGGTGAATTACAATCGCATCCACATCATGACCATGGCATACTCTGATCTGTTGTTGAACAAGAATTTTTGTGCTTTCACCTCATAGCCAGAATAGGGTGGACAACATATTTAACATTTCTTGAGTAAGTTGTAGTTATTTATTCAATTACTTTATTTTTTTGTGATGTTTCCATGAATTATGAAATTGTGCAATGCTGTAATTAAGTTATCCTTTTGCCATGACTGGCTATCATTTCCATTCTGCAAGCAAATTTCCCACATGTTGGATGATGTCATTAATTTTACATTTTTAAGTATTTTTTTTCCTCTTTACCAAATAAAATTCCATTTTTCAGGAATATTCATGTCAATTTTCAAGTCATTCTGACAATCGTTCTTTTTTTTTAGTGTTTTGAAATCAGAACCTCAGTTATAATCACCCTGTATATAGTAAATCATCGCTAATTAATCTGCATCTGCATTATTTATGCTTCATTAAATACAGTATATTCACCTAATTTTTATTATAGTTTTTGCAAAATATCTTCTTAATTAAGCATACTGAAAGTAACAAGAAAACATCTTTATATTATGTGATTAATGTTAAAAGAATTTTTTCAAACACAAAGTAATCCATTGAGTTAAGCAATAATTAAATTGCAAAAGTTGGTTTTTGTTAAAATGTAAGAATTATTTTTTGATTAATTAAATATGGGAATAGTGTTAATTACATAAATAAGCATTTTATTTTGATAATTAGAAGTTTGAATGATTTTTCAGAAATTTAATTGTTTTTATTGTTAATACTATTTAAAACAAAAAAATTAGTTTAAAACCCAAAAAACCTGGTTTAAACCAAAAAACATGTTTTTTACCAACCCTGTAAGATACACATCTTATATTTTTCCTTATACACGTTGAAAACATGACTTTATGTTAAATAATCATTGGTAATTTTTTTTTTTCATTACATTTTTTAGATGGTTGAAGACATATACAAGAATCCAGTTAAATCAGACACAAAGAGGAAAAATATGTCAAGTGAGTGCATCTTTTTCATATATGCGCAAATATTTCCAAGTTACTTTCGTTTCATGTTTTTTTTAATGTTGCATAATAATTTGATCATTTTTTTCCCGGATCAGTACTTAATTCTTATAGAAAAGTCTTAATGGGGTTTTTTCTATGCCTCTTGTGGTACACTAACTACTCTGTATGTGTGTGGTGGGGGTGGGTGCTTGTGGTAACCATGTGCCTGCAAGTTTGTCTTGGTGCTATCTCTCTCAAAAATGGAGAGATTTTGTACCTCTGTGTCAGCAAAGATTTTTTCCCTGATTACTTCTTCATTATAATGCAAGACTTTTTCTGTTACTATTAATTGAATCTAAATCTATCTGTCTAATTTTAATGTGTTTTTTCATGGATCTAACAAGTTTTTTCCTTCAGCTGAATAAAATTTGAATCATTTATTACTTTACCACACACCAACTCAGTCACATCGCCATAGAGGAATGTACTACCAAACAAGTTGGATTGGAAACGAAGGCACAATTTATTGTTGGTTGCCTCAGGTTCGAATGGGAAAGAAATTATTTATATTCTTCATTGAGATTGAACCCGCAGACCTGACGGCAACCGTCATTGTGGTAGATGAGCATCTTACAACTGCACAACTCAGACACTTACTGGTTTATAATAAATATTTCTTTCCTTCTATGTTACCTTGTCTCAATATTAACCATATTTCCCCATGAGTTGTGACTATTGTACAAAAAATCGTGCTGCTGAAAATATTTGGGAATTTTTTTTTCCATGGGGTATGATATACCACTAGATAATACCATGCACTGGTATTATCTATTTTGTTTCCATTTTGTTTTAATTTTTTGAAAGAGATATCAAAGTTACATTTGCTGCACAGGGTTAGTACTGTCCATGAAAAAAAGTTCATTTTTAATTTTTATTTTAATAAATTTAAATAATTTTTTTTAAATTTAATTTCAATAAAACATTCAAGTCTTTAGATGTCCTTGAAAAATCATTAGTCCTTGAAAAAAATACCCATTTTCCAGTGCTTGAACATTTTTTTAATGTGAATTTCTTCCATCAATTTTTTGTCCCCTCCCCCCACCTAAATCCCATTTAAACAGGGTTTAAGTTATGGGCGCATTTTTCGCTAAATGCAAAAGAAGTGGTAGCCAACCACAGTGGTTGGAAAAACGCGTACAGGAGGTACGGAACAAGTAGGCATCCAACCATTAATCATTACATTAGCATTTTGCTAAAGCTTTTCTCTCCATTTTCACTTTTTTGCGAAAGGAATTTTTTATCTAGCTTAAACCCTGCATTTAAACCATGATCTTGTGAGGCAAAAATGATTAGAGCAATAACTATGAGTTATAACAGGGTTCGCACATCCTTACAAACTCCTTAAAAACTCCCAACTTTTTATTTCCCTCTGGAAGGGCCCTTATAACTCCTTACTTTTTGCAGCCACGCCTGAAAAAGTCCTTTTTTTTTTTCTCTGAAGGGATGATCTTTCTTAGAATAGGCATTCCCCATGGTGATGAATAGCATCGCCTAGAAAAATTCCCCCGAAGCTTCCCCCGAATATAAAGAGGAAGAAAAGATTAAAAAAAACGCTCTCTCCCTTTGTAATAGGAAATGTGAAAGCAGGGGATGGGATTGGAACATCCAATGGTTGTGCATACCTGCCAACCATTACGATTTTGTCGTATTTAGTAAGTTAATACGATTATACGCTTTTGCTTCTAAAAATACGATTTTTTACCGAATCGCTAGTTTTGACTAAGGCGCCTTCATATACGAGCGGAACCATCAAGCATTCTGGTCCTCGCCGAAGTCCAACAGGGTTGCTGCACGAAATCGTCGCTTCGGAAATGACCGCCAAACAGAGGGAAAAAACAATCGCGTCAGTAAATCTGGCATAGCAACCTAACAAACAGATTTCCCCGCGCGCTAAAAATGGGTAGCAAATACGTATGGGAAATTCAATTTGTGGGAGAAATGAGGAATTTCAAGGAACAGATTTTTACTACGGGAAATAAACCACGTTTCACGAAATTATTGGTAAACAACAGGTTAAATTTGTAACAGTTCATGTGATTACGATCAAGTAATTAATCTTAAACACAAAAGTATGTAGCAAAAAAAAATTAACTTTTTTTCAGGTTTTTAGTGAAAATAAAATATTCCTATATATCCCCTACCCCGATCCTTAATTTTAGGATAAAAGTCGGCATACAAAAATATGTATAGTCAATTTAGATTACATGAAGAAAATTTCTTCTGGATATTAAATGATTGTGTGAAGTTAAGGATTTGATAAACTACTGCCTCTAGATATTGGAAATTTAGTAAAAAAATTCTTAAATATTTTAAGAGCATTTATTTTATCAGAATTTTCTTCAGTATATTACAAATTCTGAATAGCACACACAGGTTCAATAATGTAAATGATGGTTGGGATGAACCCCTCAATTGAATCGTATGGCTCTTGTGACGGTGGTCCGATGCTACGTAATTGGTGAGATCGAAGCTTTTTCTAGAAACTGTTGTTAAAAGAACTTTTATGTATTGTCATGAATCGTTGATTGAGTAGCAGACTTACGCATGGCTCCGCCTGGTTGCCGATCGCCTCTACCAACATCATGTGCTAACTCTGGTCATCAGATTTCTTCACATGGCTGCTACGTTATTGATTGAATTGGAATACATAGATTCTACTGGTACGGAAGTTCATCTGAGATGCCGTTGGCCGCCTGCTTCCCTGATGCCGTGGTGACATCATTGAGTGATGGTTGGGATGAACCTCTCAATTGAATCGTATCGCTCTTGTGACGGTGGTCCGATGCTATGTAATTGGTGAGGTCGAAGCTTTTTCTAGAAACTGTTGTTAAAAGAACTTTAACGAAAAATCGAATATTTATAACCAAGGTTGAATGAAATATTAATTGTGTACGATCTGATTCTCAAAATGTTAAAATAAATGTTTTAAAACAAAGAAAAAAGTGTTAATTCATTCTTGTCATCTGTGGTGCAATATTGGAATACATAAAGTAATTAATTGAACTGGGAATGCAACATTCTTGCTTTGCAACGTCATGAAGTAAACCTTCTGACCAAATTTCATGAATATCAGCAGTTTTGGCTTGCATGATTTCTGTTACCTTTGAACCACTGCTTTTTGACCCCCTTGGGTGTCGAATTATGAAAAAATCCTTGGTTAGTCTTTATGCCATAAAAGAAAACATCTGACCCAATTTCATGATTGCTACAGCGATTTCGCCTCAGAGTGATTTCTCTATTTTACCTTTGAACCCCTCTATTTACTCCCTCAAGCCCTGTTTACATGTGCAAGGTTGGGGGGTCGCTTTGGTGATTATTACCTGCAGGGCAACTTTTTTTCCCCATGGGGAAAACAAAAGGGGGGATCAACATTCGTCAAAAGAGTCCCATCTTTGTTGCAGAATAATGGTGAGTGACTCCGAACCTCCTCTCCCACAATCCTTTAGACCGCGAAAACTACTGTAAGCTCCTTTGTCAGCCATCTTGAACCAACCACTTCTGTTCAACCCACATAACCAGTGACGATTTCCGAAAATAAGAGGGGGAATACCTGCATAAACTAAACGCCATGTAAACGGGTTGTAGCAAAAATCCCTGTTGTAGGTAACTTCCTGGGATATTTTATTGCACATGTAAACGTGTTAGGGGTAGAATTTTGGAAAAACCCTTATTAGTTAGTCTTTACATTATGGATCAAAACTTTTGACCCAATTTCATGATATAGCTCCATCATCAGTTTTGCCTGAGCGTGATTTCTCTGTTACCTTTTTGGCCCCCTTAGGGGTTGAATTTCGAGAAACCCCTTCTCAGTGAGTTTTTACGTCATGAAACAAAACTTTTGACCAAATTTGATATTTATAGCTTCAGAGGTTTTGGCTTGGCAGTGATGAATCAGTCAGCCAGGACAAGTTATTATATATACACAGAGATGCCGCTGTACTCTAATTTAACTAGTTCCCGGGACCCAGGGTATTCAAAAAATCTGAGTCCCTTTTGAATGAAAGTGGGTCCCTCTTGAAAAAAATTACTTTGAAAAAAGTATGGTCCCCCCTTCCCCCATAATTCACTGGTATCTCTATGAATTTTTCCCAGCATGCCCCAGGTCTTTGATCATCTGCTTATATCTCTTCCTTGAGAGAGAGCGGCAGTTTTTTTTTGGGTAGAAGAAGGAGGTATCTCTGTGAATCAAAGAATACGGAAGTCAAATACCTGGAATTTCTGCAAAGAATGCAAAAAAATTTTTTTGCTGCGTCCTTCTGGACGCATTCTTTCCTAGTTCTAAGAAGAGAAAAAAGTAGAGAGAGAGAGAGTAAAAGTAGAGAGAAAAACCTCCCCAACTTTTCCCCCTTTTTTTCACCATGTATCATGATCACACGACCTTGAAAAAGTGGTTTTACTACTTTTTACGCTGTACTGTATTGATATACGATATACATGTGGGTTGTTGATGAATAAGATGAGGATATCTAGTTGCTTCCCTGGATGAGGGGCCGCGTAATTGTCAAATTTTGAAGTTCTTATTCCCCTGCGGATTTTCTTCCTTCCAGTTACATACCGGAAATTATGGTACTTTTGCAGCTATCTGCCGGCATTCAAAGACAGCATCTATACAGCGTCGCCTTGTTCCTACAATATTGTGAATGCCTGTTTTTTTGAAAAATCAAAGGATGGGAACGGCCGTTCAAATTGTGTAACTTTACCGTGATCGTGGAAAAAAAACAATCTGTAAAAACTCTACCTTAAATATTCACTCTTTTGTCATCTAGCTGCTATGTGGTAGTCACCGTTTCACATGGTGAAAATCACGGGTGTGTACGCAGAATCTGCTTTTGGAGTGGCACAAGGATCTAATTCTGCACAGAAAGTTTGGGTCACTAACACTCAAAAACAATTTTAAATTAAGATAGTGTAAAAGAAATTATTTTTTTAAATAAATAAATAGTTTATTAAGGAAGAAAAACAAAGGGAAAAACACTATATATAAATACAGTATTCTACTCAAGGGATTGCTTGATCTGTCCATAGTATACAAATGTAAATTTTTCTGTGGTGGCAAACACTTTCATAAACTAAACAAAATACAATTATACAAATACAAATAGACAAATATTACAGAGACCACTGTTTACTGGGAGCCAAAAACTACCTTCCCATTGTAGTAAAATATTGATATAATTGATTATTAGTTTTTTGAAAGCCCTTAATTCATTTTCATATTTTATTTCATTTGGCAGGTTATTAAAATATAATGGAGCCGGCGGTTAGGAATTGCTTTTGGGTTAATGTTTTTTTAGGTTGTATAATATATTGAAAACCTCGACGGAGACATTTGTTTGTTGGGCATTGCTTGATCTCAAACCAAGTAGGATTTTTATAAATAAACATTAGACCTTGGTATATATATATAGTTTTTCAATATTAAATCTATAGTCTGATTTATAATTATAGGCACATGGTGTAGGGTTACGGGAGGAAATAATGTTTATAGTTTTTTCCCAGAGAACTTATTAAAACATTTAAGTTGGACTCATAATCACCTTCCCAAACACACATAGCATACTGAATAAGTGAGTAGAACCAAGCAAAATAAAGTGTATGAATGAATTGAGGAGATATAATATTTTTTAAGCAATATAAACAAACATTCATGTTTATTTTGTTACCAAGTGCACACAGTTGCATGCTATTTTATTCCAATATTTTAATTTTCTACAAAAATGTTTTTAATTTTTGATCTTCGGGGTGGGGGGGGGGGGAAGAAGAGGCCCCTGATAACGCACCCCCAAATTTTTCTTTTGATGAAAATCCGATTTTGGAACCCATGATTTCGCAATGGTAATCAGCTAAAAATGTGATTTTCTATTAGGTTTCAAAGTTTAAGTTGGCCATTCCTTTGAAAAAACTTCTGGTTGCCATGGCGATCACACAGATCCACAACACAAATATGTTTACATTAAACTTCAAATGCACACATTACCAGTTTGCAGGATAGCTGCAGGGCTGCAACTGAGGGGGTGGAAGAACAGGCGGGTCTAGTGTCCTGGGCTCTGGACTATGGGGGGCACCAAATTCACCTTTTATAACTGCTTCTTTTACATTATATGTGTGTGTCAAAATGAGTGCTTTCCCCGTTTGAGAAAGTATCTATTTGCTAGATAGATGTATACATTAAATATGAAGCAGCATTGTCAATTTGGATGATAGCTGCTGGGTTGCAACTGGGGGGGGGGGGGAAAGCAAGCAAGTCTAGTTCCCCGGGCTCTAGGGGGGGAGGACTAGAGGGGTGAATTCACCCTTTAAAACTATGCTTCTTCTACATTACACAGGGTGCCAAAATGCATGCTTTCCCCATTTGAGAAAGTATCTAGTTGCAGCCCTAGATAGATGGCACCACCTACTGAATACAAAACATGCCAAATGCTGGACACACACACATAAGCACACTGTTAAGTTTCTCCAACACAAATCTAACATAGCTCCCACATTCAGGTGTGAAAATATGTGGCAGTTGAAAGGCAGATCAGAGTGGTGGACCATCAAAGAGAGAAAATAAAATCATTCTACCAGTAAAAACCAAAGTATGAATAGGGAATCAGAAGATAAGTGTCTGAGAGAGAGAATAAAATTTGCTTTAAATTTGATCGGAAGATATTGGAAGTGCTAAGATTTTTTTAACGAAATGTAAAATCAATCAGAAGGGAATTTATAGATTGATTTATTAGTAAATACATAAATGTGCGTCTCTAACTGTTAATTAAAGTGGATCCTGCTTAACGTTTTTCAAAAAACCTCATAAAAACGTTGTAAATAGGAAAACACTTTAAACGGGAAATCTTAATGAGAATTACTTATTGTTAGGACCATGAAAATAAGTTGTACTAAGTAGAAAAACGTTATAAGCGGGATCAACTGTATACAGTCTGCCCCATATTCGCAGGGGCTATGTTCCAGGGGTGACCTGCGAATATAGGAAATCCGCGAACAACCGAAACCATAATTTTTTCATGCATATCTCATTTATTGAACAGGATAAGAAGAGCAGGGTAACACAGAGGTGTAAGGGAATGTAAAAGAGGGTGCAGAGATTTTTGGCAAAGTTTTGTGAAAGAACATTGTGATTTATGTTTGCCGTTTCTTCTTCATATCATCAAGTATGTTGGAATATGATGACAACAGCTTCCTCTACGTGTGAATTTTCTACATGTGAATAGGGTACCATAGAGGGACCTATGTCATGAAAACAATCTATTGCTGATTTGAACGCGCGAAGTCCTTCCGCTATGCTACTCATAGTGAACTTCTCTTCTACTTCTTTATCTTAATCTTCTTCATCCAGTACCGCTTCAATTTCAAGAGCAGTCAACTGAATTAATTCCTCCTCGGGCAATACCTCCGAATTGATATTAATTAGCTGTTTGACTCCTATATCCATATCATTGAACCCTTCTCCAACCACCTGTTTCGCTAACGCGACAATGTCTTTTATAGTCTCTTCAGTTGGCTCTGTAGAAATGGTTGTGTCTTTTAGCGCACTTCGTGGCCAAAGGTTAATCCAACCCAAGGTGACTATTTCTCTCTTGGGAGCTGCCACGACTTTAGTGATGGCAGTAATGTCATTAGCGAGCCATCCAAAAATGAGATATTCTAAACATGCACAACTCAAATTTTGTAAACAATTTGCATGAATGACGATTTCTGAGTGTTGTAAAAAAAAAAAAAATTCAAATAAAGGAGAAAAAACATGTGAAAACAGGGGGCCGACTGTATTTGTTTTAGATTTATTACATATGCAGAATTCCATATGTTAAATTCTCAGTGCTAATGAGCTTCTTTGCAAGCTTTTCCTACTAGTAGACAATGAAAGTAAATGAACCTTTGGATAGAACATGTTTTTAGAAATGAATTATACTTGACTCTCAGATGTGCCTTCTTCTCCTACCCAGAACATGACCCACTGCTCAGTCTAAACGAAGAAATATAAGCAGGTGATCAAAGACCTGGGGTGGGCATGCTAGAAGAAAATTCATAGAGGTACCAGTGAATTATTGGGGTCATAATTTTTTGAAGATAAATTTTTTTTGCAAGGGACCCACTTTCACTTGAAAAAGGACCCAGATTTTTTGAATAACCTGAGTGCCAGGACTCAGGTAAATTTTAGTACAGTGGCATCTCTGCTTAGTACAACTTGTTTTCGTCATCCCAACTCTAAATTATTCTCATTAAGATTTCCTTTTTAAAGTGCTTTCCTGCTTAAAACGTTTTTTATGAAAGTTTTTGAAAAACGTTATAAGCAGGATCCACTGTAATTAAAAGTTAGAGGCACACATTTATATATTTACTAATAGATTTAATTTATTAATTCCCTTCTGATTGATTTTCCATTTCATTAAAAAAATCTTATTTTTTTCAATAATATCTTTTGATTAAATTTAAAGGAAATGAGATTCTCTCTCAGTACTCTCTTTCAGAGACGTATCTTCAGATTTCCTGTTCATCTAAATACTTGCAAAGCAATTTCCTGGTAGAATGACTTGATATTCTCTCCGTGATGGTCCACCACACTGATCTGTTGCTATTTAACTGCCACATATTTTCACACCTGAATATGGGAGCTCTGTCAGATTTGTGTTGGTGAAACGTAAGTGTGTTTGTGTGTGTGCCCCAGCATTCAGCATGATTTGTGTTCAGTAGGTGGTGCCATCTATCTAGGGCTGCAACTAGATACTTTCTCAAATGAGGCAAGCACACATTTTGGCACCCTATGTAATGTAGAAAAAGTGTATTGGATCAGGATGGTATCCTTCTCTGGCAGATTTTCTCTGGAATAATTGTCTTGTTTATGTTTTTCTTTGTTTAATATGTATAACTTTGAATACCATGATCGGGGAGCCTGGCCAGCTTGCCAGTTACGTTTTTTGTTGCCAATCGAAATAATGTTTTATTTTTTGAAAACTATTCCAAATGTAAATTAGTTTTTTTGTGATGTCAGAGTTTTCATCTTGAGATGAAGTGTTATACCGGTGGATGAATGGTCCTAGATTAAAACTGGTTTAAGATATATAAAAGCATGTCTCTCGTTCTCACTAATCACAATCACTTACTTCTTGCTTTCGCTACTTGAGTAGCTAAAATAAGTTGTTCTCGGCTTGGGTCGTGAAATCTTAACATAATGTTGTGATAACATATAACTAGTTTTCTTGTTCCCGGCGGGTCCTGTAAAGATGTTTTTATGAAAATCTATTAGTGTTATAACAAGTCTTGTGTGTGTGCAGTTTTGAGGTTGGTGACTAGCTGCCCTCACTAGGTGATGAAACTCAGAGGGGTTTAGTCTTGATGAAGTTTCTAACTTGGTGCTAATGGAGTTGTCCAGCATTTCCTCCATCTTCCGACGTGACTTGGCCTAACTCTGATGGACTTTCATCTATGATCATGGAGAGATTTTCTACATGAAATTGGCTGCTGCTGACTTGTATTGAAACATGAAACTCTATTCTTCAGTTGGTTCTACTGTGTGCCCGAGTGGCATGGTGGTAAGATGCTTGTCTACCATCGTGAAGGTTGTTGTCAGGGTCCCGGGTTCGAACCCAAGGGAGGATATTGATAAGATATTTTCCCTAACAAACTTGAGGCAACCACCGATAGACAGCGCCTTCACTTCCAACCCATCTCACTAATGGCAGTAAATTGCACTATAGCGATATGGCCAGAGTTGGTGTTTGGTGAAATAGTTGGTTCTACCAGGGTGAATTGTAACATACCGGCTGTCGTTACATCCCAGATTCTATTTTTATCCTTCCCAACATAATTTTGCTCTTGCGAATGACAACAATGAAACAAACAATTTTCTTTCCACTAATAAAGTTTAATACAACATTAAATTTTTTACATTTCTTAGAACTTTAACCAGTTAGAGGATTAAAACATTAATATAACCTTTTTTTAAAGTTTTTAACTTTTGTAAACACAGCACATCAAATTATTTGTGCCTCACCAATTTGTTAGTCTGAGTTCATTATATCCATGCGTCAGCGTCTCCTTCAATAATATTGATGTCACCCGCTCATGTCCCAGGTGATCAAGGCGGCGCCCGCTCGGTGTCCCATGTGACTGAGGTTCTGTATCAACATCAACTCGCTTCGTTGTCTCAGTCAAGATCCGCTTTCCCCATGTGAAGTGACGGCTAGTGCTCCATCTATATCATGCTATGGTTGAGAGAAGTAAGAACCCCTAGGTCGCTACATTCAACATAGTTAGACTGTCACTTCACCAGAACATGACGAGACACTGCTCGAGTTGAGATGCCTTGTTAAATGATTTGATCTATGTATTTAAATCTCAATCCGTCTTTCTCAGCACACTGGTGGCTTTTAAGAGGGAGCTTCCCATTTCAAGAACCAATCAGACAGCAGAATCAACATCCTGCAAAAACTTAACATACTTAATAGTAAAACTGATTTACATATCATACAGAATAAAAACACTATTTCAGCTTTTGACATGTGGAAGTTGGCAGCATAGAAAAAGTAAACATTGAAGACCTTGCCAGTGCCCGCAACAATGGGCCTATTACACATTGAAATTCTCATGAAATTATTGACCGTGAAGTGGTCCATGGCCCACAGGTGGCATGAAGGTAAAAACATTGCACATTTTTCTTGTATAATTATATTGCAAAATATTTATCACATTTTAATATTGCACAATAATATTTTCATATTCTTTATACAGAGTTAGACTATGACTCTGCGGGATCCCCATCAGCAATCCGCGAAACCCTAAGACCGGGAGAGGAAGGCAATATGACAAGCCCAACAGCCAAGAGACCCCACCCCCTGACTGCCCGACTTAGCAAACATAACTGGCCCGAGCCAGAATGCCAGCGGGTACCTTGGGT
Source organism: Pholcus phalangioides (assembly GCF_987345545.1). NCBI lineage: Eukaryota > Metazoa > Arthropoda > Arachnida > Araneae > Pholcidae > Pholcus > Pholcus phalangioides. The sequence goes on from NW_028301600.1 coordinate 11,065,219, forward strand.
GGTTTTCGGTAACTGAGAGGTCCCTGGGACCTAAACCAGAATTTAAAATTAATTGAAGTGAAAGAATTTGTGAAGGGTCCCAGGTCATCATGTTACAGAATGAACCTGCATCGTAATCGTGACTAAAACACCAACCTGGTTGGATTGAAGTGATACAAAACAACTTGTTTTTATTTCCTGCTTTTTGTCTGCCTTAACTCAGGATATTTCAAAATGGGCGTGTAACCCACATAAATGACATTACAGAAGCAGTTATAAAGGATGAATTCGGAGCCCCCTCTAGTCCAGAGTCTGGAGGGGGCACTAGGCCCGCCTGCTTCCCCCCTAGTTACTACCCTGCATCTATCCAAATTGGTGATGTATAGATTTGAAATTTAATGTATACATATTTGTGTTGTAGGTCTGTGTGATTTTTGTGGCGACTAGAGTTTTTTCCAAAGGAATAGCCAACTCAAAATTAGAAAACCTTGGAAAATCATATTTTTAGCCATGTACCACTGTGCAATCATGTGTTCCAAACCCGGATTTTCACCAAAGGCAAAATCGGGCTCAAGAAAATGAAAAATGAAAAAAATTTTTGTAGAAAATTAAAATATTGTCTTATATATATAAAAATATAGTCTTATACTATGTCAATTTGTAATTCTTTTTGAGCGCTAATGACCCAGAATTTGTGTGGAAGAAATTCTTCTGCCCCTATAAAAGCTGATATTCAAACACACCAGTGATTTTCGCGATGCGAAACGGTGACTACCACTCAGCAGCTAGATGATTAAACTGGATATTCAAGGTAGAGTTTTTGCAGATACGTTTTTTTTCTGAACGATCTCTTGGAAAATGTTTTACACTTTGAACAGGCATTCCAAATCCTTTATGATTTTTAAAAAAATGCACATTCGCAATCTTGTAGGAACAAGGTTAATTTACGCTGTATTGACACTGACTTTGAATGCCGGCAAATAGCCGCAAAAGTACCGCAATTTTGCAGGGGTATAAAAATTTCGAAATTCCCCTGCAGTTACATAGTTTTTATTCCCCCCCTTTTTTCAGAATTGATCCTGCCTTTCAGGTAATGGTATCTGAGAAGGCATGTCTGGCATATTTGCTCAATGCAATATCGACATGGTGGCAGCAGTGAGATGCCATTAGGAGATTCTAGAATGGGACCCAAAGCCAGGGGGTGACGTTTTGGAGTCTGGAACTAATAAGAGAAGACAGGAAAAGATAGAAGGAGGAAGTGTTTGTTTGAAGGGGACTGAGAGGGACAAGAAAGGACAGGAGTGAGATATAACAGGGTTTTGGTTTGAAGTGGTGGTTTTTGGTGGGAGCTTTTAAGGACTGAGGAATTACATACGGAGAGCCAGAGAAACATTAAAATGACAGAGGGAAGAGGTAAGTTTTGCATTATTGCCTTCATCTCTCTCCCACTCAAAGATTAACATCATCAACCTGTATGCAACTTTCAACATATATGCATTACACATGTTAATAAATATACTTTAACCCGAACTGAGGAATTAATTATTAATTTATTGGTATTCATGTGTATATGATTACAAACCAGTTCAGAGACTGAGAGCAGCTCTAGGAAAAGTCACATTCAATAATGCAATCAGCCCAGAGTTTTCTACAAGAAGAATTAAAAAAACTTCAAGCAAACATACGCATGGTTACACTGCTACACCTAGTTTCGTATTGTAAACAGTCATGCTTGCACATGTGCTTATTTTTTTGAGTGAGGCACGCTGACTAAGGACTGTAGGTGAGAAATCGTGTACCCACAACTCCACAGTACACCTGTGGGCAAAAGCGGAAACCATCTGCTCAGTTTTGATAACGTGAAACAAAATGCAAAATGCTTACTCATAATGCAAATCATTGCTCTTTAACTGAGTCAAAATTTGTTAACATTTTTTGCTTAATATACAAATTGCTCATTAACCAAAGTTTCCCTGTGTTATGAAGAACTTCACCACATTTCAATAACATGCATGCCATACTAGGTTACTTATATAAAAGAAAACTGAAGTTAAAATTTTGGGATTTGAGTTAATTTTTTTTTTAGATCAAGCAATTTAAATCACGATTTTAATCAAGCTGATTTAAATCGGCATACCTTGATAAAAATCATGCCAAAGGTAAGTAAAGTTGCAGAGATCATTACTAAAATTGCCAAAAATCACTAAAGGCAGAAATGGTTTTCAGTGGAGAATAAAAATTCAAATAGGTTTTATTTAAAATGTATGTATATGCAGGAAATGACAGAACATTTTTATGAAAAAGTCGGGACGGCCGTAAAATTACTTAAAAATACAAAAACGTCCTGGGAAAACGGGTTGTATTGTCACCCTACATATTCAAGGTGAAAGTGACCTAATCTGCCAAATGAAAGGAGGTTATAGACGAGATCAAGTAGAACATAAAACACCCAATTAGAATTTTGTCTTACCTTGAACTGTTTTTGAGTTAAACTGAAGAGCCAAAAAAAAAAAAAAAAAAAAAAAAAAAAACTGGTACAGGCATGCGTATGCAAATAAAGAGATATGGAACCAATCAGAGTACGGCGCTGCGGTCGGCAATGCCTATATAACACAACAAGTTTCTGGCATAGTTGTTAGATCGGTTACTGCTGCTACAATGGCAGGTTATCGAGATTTAAGTGAGTTTGAACGTGGTGTTATAGTCGGCGCACGAGAGATGGGACATAGCATCTCCGAGGTAGCGATGAAATTTGGATTTTCACGTACGACCATTTCACGAGTGTACCGTGAATATCGGGAATCCGGTAAAAAATTAAATCTACGACATCGCTGCGGCAGGAAAAAGATCATGCAAGAACGGGACTGACGAGAATCATTAAACGTGACAGACGTGCAACCCTTCCGCAAATTGCTGCAGATTTCAATGCTGGGCCATCAACAAGTGTCAGCCTGTGAACCATTCAACGAAACATCATTGATATGGGTTTTCGGAGCCGAAGGCCCACTCGTGTACCCTTGATGACTGCACGACACAAAGCTTTACGCCTCGCCTGGGCCTGACAACACCGACATTGGACTGTTGAGGAGTGGAAACACGCTACCTGGTCTGACAAGTCTCGGTTCCAATTGCTTCGAGCTGATGGACGTGTACGGGTATGGAGACAACCTCATGAATCCATGGACTCTACATGTCAACAGGGGACTGTTCAAGCTGGTGGAGGCTCTGTGATGGTATGGGGCGTGTGCAGTTGGCGTGATATGGGACCCCTGATACGTCTAGATACGACTCTGACAGGTGACAGGTACGTAAGCATCTCTGTCTGATCACCTGCACCCATTCATGTCCATTGTGCATTCCGACGGACTTGGACAATTTCAGCAGGACAATGCGACACCCCACACGTCCAGAATTGCTACAAAGTGGCTCCAGGAACACTCTTCTGACTTTAGACACTTCCGCTGGCCACCTAAATCCCCAGACATGAACATTATTGAAGATATCTGGGATGCATTGCAACGTGCTGTTGAGAAGAGATCTCCACCCTCTCTTACCCCCACGGATTTATGGACAGCCCTGCAGGATTCATGGTGTCAATTACCTCCAGCACTACTTCAGACATTAGTCGAGTCCATGCCACGTCGTGTTGCGGCACTTCTGCGGGCTCGCGGGGGCCCTACACGATATTAGGCAGGTGGACCAGTTTTTTTGGCTCTTCAGTGTATATTGGATAATGTATTATGGAAGGTAAATGCATCAAGTCTGAAAAACTCATATTTGCAAAGTTTCTGAAATACCTACATGCAAATTTAGCACATATTTGGTAAGGGCAGAAAAAATCCTATAAGGTGACATAATTTCCATCAAAGTATTTAGATTTATTGTTGAGCTACAAGCGCTGAAAGATTGGCAAAATCCAATATCAAATTGCCGCCAAATTCTGTAATTGTTAATTCCGCAAACACACTTCTAGCTACAATCAGTCAAATTTACCAAAAATTTGTCCATTGCAACAGCTTTCAAAAGAGTCTACAATGACATATCAGTGTTGTAGTTCAGGAGAAATTCAGCCTTTGTTTGCAATGCATCACTGAAATCAGTGTTTGTCGAAGTTAGCATTTTAGTAGATTTTGGCAATAATTTGATTTTGCCACTTTGCCAATCTTTCAGCGCTTGTAGCTCACCAATAAATAAAGATACTTTGATAGATATGGTGCTACCTTATAGGATTTTTTCTGCGCTTTCCAAATATGTGCTCAGTTTGTGTGTAGATCATTTAGATACGACACAAATTCTGGTTTTTCAGACCTGACACATTTCCCTCCTTTCTTGACACATTTTCCTTCTATAATACACCATAACTCAAAAACGGTTCAAGATAGGATAGGGTTGGTAGGATGTTCTATGTTCCACTTGAGCTTGTCTATCACACCACCCCCCTTCATTTGTCAGATAAGGTCACTTTCTATTTTAATATCTACATGCTTTCTGATGTTTTTTATAAAAGGCAAATTTCAATGCTCTTTCGAATATAAAATTATTTCTGCTTAAACGTATACCATGGTTATATTTCTTTTTTAAAGCTAGAGCTTTACTACTTAATATTTTCTTCGAGTTGAAATGCAAACTATAATATTTTTTAAATTACATACCTTTGGAACTCAAAATTAAAAATGAGTAAATGTGGAATAAAAATTAAAAAAAAATCCAATTAATTTCATTTTTTGAAAAATCATGAGTGTTATTAACCACAATATGAAGGTCCTTAAATTTGAATTGTTTTACTTTCAAAGAGAAATGTAATTTTTTAAATTTTTTTCTTATCCCAATGTATGAAGGAAAGACTTTTTTTCTAGATTCTCTATGCCAAGTGAATTCAGAAAGAAAATTCAACTGGTCACCACTGGGAATCAAACCCAGTCCTCTTGCAAACTGGGCAAGAACACTTTGGAAGAGGACTATAAAACCAGACATGGCCCAGGCTCTGTCCCATGGGGAATTATGCATTGTACCCCGAAGGGTTGGGCCATGCTTTAGAGAGATTAAGGGCTGGGTAAGAGGACTGGGTTTGATTCCTTCACAGAAAGTAATATTTTCTTCCCAAGTTCGCACACATCTCAGGATAAAATCCAGAAAAAAGTCTTTCCTTCAGTATGAACCATGCTACAGACTGTCACCTTACTAGGCTCTTGCCTGTTCAGGAGTCTGTCCAGACTTTTTTTGTAGGTCCTGTTTTTGTGAAAATTTTACTAGCTAATTAATCACAAAAGGAATGCCAAATTTATGGTTTTATTAATTTTGAATTTTGTGAAGGGTCCGGTTTTTACATCTAGAATTTTGTGAAGAATCCATTTTCCATACCCAAATTTTGACTGGATAGACCCCTGCTGTTTTTTGTTAATTTATCTTATGTTTTGATGTATAGAAACAAGGTGCTATTTTAATGTTAGCCATCTTTATAGATCCTTCTGAGATTGAAATACAGTAATACCTTAGCTAAAGAAGATTTTTGTCATTAATTTTTATACTCTGCTAACAAATTTTTTAGTAGATGCATGCAAACATAACAGCCATGTTGGGAGCAGAATTTTAGAGCTAATCATCTTAAAAAAACTACTGTCACTCAAATTCAATTTCCAGAAATATTGCTATTTCTCTTTCAAAAAGCTTCTGATCTGTGTATGTGTGTAAGATTAGAGATGTGAGGTGAGAATATTCTCGGAGAACGAGAATAATCGAGAATATTCATTTTTCTTTTAAATAATTTAAATTTTTTTACTAATTTTGTTTATATTGTGAAATATAAATCAGTTTTCATTTCCTGAAACATTTACAACAAAATTTTTTGTATAATCACCCCCTCCCCATGACAACTTTTAGTTCGAGAATATTCTCCAGGTCATTATAAGAGGTTTTAAAAGTTTGGTTATGAAGATTTTAGAAACCTTTAGATTAAAACCTTAAAAAATTATTTTAAAATTAGATAAATTTTCAGGAATAAGTTCACAAAAAAAAATTAAATCAAAGTTGATTGATAAAGGAAGCTATTTTTATGTATAATCACCTTCATTCTAAGATACAGAACTGTAGTTTTCTTCAATGCACATACACTTAAATTCTGTATCACTCACATTTCTTTGAAAGTTGTGCAATTCAGCCCTGTTGGTTTAATTTTCTTGCTTTCAAATTTTAATATTGTGGTCTACAAACTTCAATATTCCCATCTTCTTGACAGGAAAAGAGACGGGGACAGAGAATATATATTCTTCCATAGGCGGAGATAGACTTGAAAGTCTGGGGGGGGGGGGGGGCGTGATGATGTTGTCAATTGATACATGCGCAAATGCATTAGATCAGTCGGCTTTACCTTTGATGCTGGGGCGTGGGGGGGCATCCCGGTATCTCCGCCCATGTATTCTTCATAATATCCTCTCAAAGGACTACTATTATAAATTACTAGAGAATATTCTTATCGAAAATAATAATTATTCTCAAGTTATTTATTGAGATTATTTATTATAATACCTGTTATTACATATATTCTTGATAATACTCTCTGGAAAGATTTTGGTAACTGAAGAATATTCTCATCGAGGAGAATATTCTCTGCAAGTACTATTATTAATAACTTCAGAATAATTCTTATTATTTTCTATAAGAATATTCCCAAGTAATTTATGAAAGTAGTCCTTCTGGAGAATATTCTCAAGCATATTATATGTAACTATATTATATAAATAAGAGGAGCATATTCTCATCAAGAACTTATAAGAATATTCTCAAGTTATTTATAATATAGTAGTCCTACCAGAGAATATTCTCCGAAAGATTATTCTCGAGAATTTTACATCTCTATGTAAGATGATTGCCTTATATCGTTTAAGATGAATGAATATGCTGCACCCCCCTCCAGAAAATGCAATACTTTTTTTGAAAAAGCCTGGACTTGAATGTTTTCAATGCACATGGGGGGACTTATCACAAAAATAAATGCGTTGAGCCATTCTAGGAGTTTATCTTCTCTGTCTGTATTTGAAAGATCAAAATGAGCTAACCATATGGCATAGGGTGAACCCATGAACCTGACTGGGTATGGTGTTTCACATGGCCAAATAAAAAGATTTCCAGTTTTTCATCTTCCTTAAAATTATTATTATTTGAATGATGAAGTTGTTTATATCAGCCTTTGGTCAACTTTTGTGGTTTTTTGTGTTTTTTTTGCTGTTTTGTGAGACATATATTTAAAGTTAGTTCCACATCCAGAATAAAATAAACTATTTTGCATGACAGCATTTCGGCTAACAAATGTTATTCCTGCACAAATAATTTTTGTTATTTGATGTATCACTGTGTTTAGTTGAATAATATTTTTTCCCCTGTATCATACAAAAATTTAGTCTGGAGATGAGCTATTTAAATTTTATCAGCTAATAAAATTTTATCTTCATTTGAAAATTGTATTTGAATTTAACAAAGCACATGTTGTCTTAAAACTTTTGATAATTAAGAAAAAGAAAATTTTTTCTGTATTCAGAGTCAAGCTTTATTTCGGTCTATATGGTTTCGGTTCTTAGATTGCTTATATTTTAATTCGAACAACAAACGCAACATATTTTTAGCATTAGAGATGTAGTTTTACTGCATAAGTTGATATGTTCAATTTTTTTTAGGCCCAGTATCTAGATGTCGGGGTATGAAAAGAAGCCATTCAGCCAGACTTTCCATCATAGCAAGAAAGAGGAAAAAAGTGTCTTTTGGTCCTGCTCTCAGTCCAGAGCAGTTTGATAAAACTATGCCACCTGCCTCACCATTGAAAAGAGGTAGTATTCCTAGACGGTTTTCTGTATCCCGTAGATCTCATGGTCATAAAACTTCTTCTTCATCTTTCATGAGAGGCAGTGAAAGTTCTGCTGAAAACTCAAATGTTCAAGTATCAAGAAATGATTATTCAAGGTATGGAAGTGATAAAAGTGAAACTCATGCAGTTGGACATAATAGTACAGAGCTATCTAATGATAGCTTGACAACAAGCCGTGTGAATTCAAGCTCATCTCATGATAATCTCACAAATCTGAGTGATGTGTCAAGAAAAGGAGAAATTCTGCAGGGTTTGAAAATGATAGATTTTTCAAAATCTGTTAGTCATTGTGTATCATCATGTGATAACACAATTTCCAATGCCATGTGCCAAGAGAATATGGGTTTGCTTGACAACTCTGATACATTATCACCTGAAACAGAGAAAGGTCTGTCTAATGAGTCAGTAGCATGCAAATCTAGACATACAAGCACTTTGCTTGAAGACAAGGAGCATAAAGTTAGCAAATCTGATATTTCTAGTAGACATGTGATAGCTGATACCGAAAAAAATGGTTCTTGTTCATTTATGGGAATCGCAGTTGTCGATGACACTGAAATGAATTCAGTTACTGGTGAAAGTATTTGTAGCAACAAAAGAACAAGAAATTCAATAAGAGAACTGCCATCATGTAATAAAATAGATAGCACATCTGAAAATACTTTCATTCCAAAATCTACAAAGAAATGCATTGAGGGTCCAGTGAGAAAACATCTTCAAGACATTGAGGTGTCTCCAATCAAACCATTGCAAAACAGGTACCTTAAGAAATATGGACGATCTCAGAATATTTCCTTGTTAGTTGACACTAGTACTCCTGTACATATGAATTTGGGTAGCAAAAGAAAAACTCGCTCTTCATTTACATCACAAACATTCAATCCAAGTGATGAAAGGAAACCAACTGCATCTGTTGAAAAAAAAAGTAAGCAGATAAATGACAGTTTGACATACAATACATCTGAATTGATACCACGAAACAGTCTGTGTGAATTGAAAGAATCTGTGATTTCTGATTTCGCAACACCTTCTGTATCTGCAGAAATGTTTGTATCATCAATGGTTAGCAGTTCCTCATACAAGGAAAAAAATTTGTCATCAAAATCAGTTCCATCAACTGAGGAAAAAAATCCAAAACACCAACGTTTCCACAAAACTGTCAATTATCTAAACCAAAAGAAAAGGTCTAGAAGTAAATCTGATTATGGTTTGGTGAATAAATACAAGTCAAGTGATTTGAATGCTCCGAGAATATTACGTAATAACTCTGCTAAAACACTGAGTGCAAGTCTACCTGAGAATATCAGATTGGGCATTAACAGTAAATGTGAGGAAAAAAAGCGTACCCTTTCTGATTTTTCACACATTACAGAAGAAACCACAACACGAAGACTTCGTTCTAGCTCTTCAAGCCTTAGGAAACCAAAACAGCATAATACTTCAAATCCAAATGTCTTCCAGAAACCAAGAACAAAAAAACGTTTGCCTGCTCATTTAAACGTTACTCAAGGCTCTTTACTTGAGGTGAATGAACCTGCCGCTAGGCTAAATCAATATCCTAGGAAAACTAGACATTCTGTTCCAGCATCAGCTACTCAACAGAAAATGCATGCGCAGAGAAAAAAAAGGTCTTTATTTCTACAATCTAAAAAGGTAACACCTATTTTAAATAACAGTGGAAACAAGTACAGCATCTCATTTGAAAAGCCAAATATAGGGATCAGAAATAGAAAATTTTCCTTGATTAATGCTAGCATCTCAGTTTCAACTTCATTATCACCAAATCAGAAGATAGTTTCAGAATGTGTCAATATGCAGACTTCGAAAATGCTTGATGAATTGGTCATGTCCCATAGTTCTAACAAGGAGTTTTGTACTTTAGAAAATGACAATATTCAGCTGAGAAGAAAAAGTAATAAGTTAGCTGATAAATCTGTTGAACACAATGAAGCTTCTGTGGAAAAGGAAAACACAACAGATCTACAACAGATCTCATCATCTTCACTTGGTTCTATAAATCCTATAAATGTTTCAGGAGTTCTAGAAAAGTGTAAAGAAGTGAGTTCTAAGAATGATGCACATATGAAAAATCGGACACCTTGTCCACGATCTACGAGGTCATCTAGAGGATCCAAAGAACTACAGAAACCATGCAATAGTATGCAATATGAAGTTTCCATAAGTGATAATAGTAAAAAGTCAAATTCTCTGAATGGAACTTTCGACAAAGATATGAATGATCTGTCATCAAACTCTGAATTAGAAACCGGAACACCCTTTTCAGGCTTGAAGTCTACATCCTTTCAAGAGAGTGGTTATATATCAGCCCGTAAACAAGGATCATCATTGAAAAATGTATCAGATTCATCTTTTAATGACAAATCCCTCAGAAGAAGTCCAAAAGTACTTGCAAGTGGTAAACCTAGTAAACAATCACCAAAGCAGCAACAGAAAATAATGTCTCAAGTGGACTTTGTTCAAAGTGGCACTGTTGAACAGAACAGTATTATAAATTCAAGCAATACTAGTATCGATAAAAGCACGTCAGTCCAGCTAATGAATAATTACAGCACATCTAGGTCTAATGGATCTGCAATGCATTCAACTTTTCAGAAAAACTCATTTTTAGGAGATGATGCTTCTCTCTCAGATGCAAACTCAAGGAATAAAATTGCATTAGATTCTACCAAAAAATGGGTATTTGTGATATGTAAAAATCCATCCATAGTGAGCCATCCTACAGTTAGCAGCTCATCAAAAAAGAGTTTTCAGTCAGTGCAATCTACATCAGCGATACAGAGTTTAAAGTTGTATTACGGCAATAAACCAGCAAAAAAGTCATTAATTTCTAGATCTGCACCATCAGTTTGCTCTAATTTAACAAATACTCAGCGACGTGGCAACAGACGGAATGTCAACACTGTTAACCAATCTAACTCATTGTGCCAGAAGAAGCGTGAACGAAAAACTGACATTTCACTGAATGCTCATACCACTAATTCACTTATAGATGACTCTAATTTTGATGTACCTTTATTCGTAGGAAGACCATCTAAAGATTATAGCAGTGCAAGTAGGAAAAGTATTAATCAGGTAAATTGTGGAGAGAAAAATACTAGACAACCTAGACAACCTGGCTTGGTATTAAGATCTACTATTTCTTCTTCTGATGGATATAGAACAGCTCATGATTTTCAAAGTGTATCTGATCAAAGTCTTCCACACTTGCTTTCCACATCTAGAGCTGCTCAGATTGCACAGAACTCTGAAGGAAATTCTAAAAGATACAGATCTCTTCCTCAAAGCATGAAGGGCAAAATTACTCCAAAGTCTTTATTTCAGAATAATGTAGTCATATCTTCTGATACAAAATTTAAAAATCAACATGCTGTTAAAAAGCTATCACCAGGAAAAGAACTGAAAGTAAAAATTATCAAGCCTAAGTTAAATACCACAAAACAGAATGAAATTTCAGAGCTTCCATCATTTTTCTCAGAAGACTCTTTTTATGAGAATCACAGTACTCCCAAGAAAATGAATACCTCAGCAAAATCCAACCTGAATATTCATATATCATTTAATGAGTCAGCTGCAAAAAGTACCAGATCTGGTAGAATGAAGAAAAAGAAGGGGTCGAGTACAATAAAAGGTATAAACACTACAATAAAAGATCATTGCACTATAAAAGTTGTTGACTCAAATAAATCTGTTATGAAAAATAAAAAGTTACAAATGGATGAGAAAATCTTGAACAAAAATTCTAATTCAGCAACAAAAGCTCTGCGTGAGAAGAGATATCCTACAAGGAATGGAAAATATTCACATATAGATTCCAAGCCTTGTGAAAGCATGAGGAAAAAAAGAGAGGGAGTAAAACAAGCATCCAATGAGACGAAGATACCAACCCCTTCCATGTCCAGCCAAACAAGTCAAAGAAGTATATTGCGACGATCAAAACAAAAAATTGCGCCGAAGAGAAGTACGAAGAAAAAAACAAAAATTCTGGTTGGGAAACAGAGTTCAAAGCATGCATTAACACCATCGTTTGCTGGTTATAGAAAAACCTTGAGGAGAAAAAATGTTTCATATGGTTCTCCTATTGAAAATAAATTGCCCTCTGAATCCACACGTAAGAGCAACCCAAAAAAACTAGTGCAATCTGCGCAAAAAATATTGATGCCTAGAAATGCAAAATCAAGAGGCTTATCACACACTCTCTCAGTGGGTGTAATGGATGTAGGAAAGACAAGCCCTGGAGTTAAAGAGGAAGTTAAGAAATCAAGTAAGATTAATTCAGAGAAAATCAGGATGCTTAAGTATTCTGATGAGAAAACTAAATCAACTTTGAATGGCATAAAAAAATTAGAAGAAAAGAAGAAAATTGTTAAAGAAAAAGATTTCTCAAAAATAAAACAAAGCAGTTCAAGAAGATTATTACAAGAAATGAGAACAAAAAAAAACCAAGCTTCAAGAAGATTGACACAAAAAACAAGACCTCCAAATAAGCAACCCCAAGAGAAAAAAATTGTTTTTGCCAGAAAAGAGTCGCTATCTGGAAAAGATTTTTTGACTCGTAGTTCACGAAGAATGACAAAAAAAAGTAAAATCTCTGAGACAGACCAAGACAGACAGTCTCAAGGAAAAAGAATTGCCAGAAATGTCAGCAAGTCCAGAGAAATCCTTTCTACTCAAAGTTCGCAAAGATTGCCAAAAAAATCCATGAGTACAAAGAAGGGAACCCAAGAAAAAATAATTGCCAAAAATGCCACCAAGAAGTCATACAGAAAAAGCATTTCAACTCAATGTTCACAGAGAGTGACAAAAAAAACTGAGACTCTAAAGAAAGAAACCCAAAGAGGAATCACCAGAAATGTCAAGAAGAGGGGAAGTCTTTCTGCTTCAAAGAGAGTAACAAAAAAAACTGAGACTCTAAAGAAGGAAACCCAAAGAAGAGAAATCACCAGAAATGTAAAAAAAAGAGGAAGTCTTTCTGCTCAAGGTTCAAAGAGAGTGGCAAAAAAAACTGAGACTCCAAAGAAGGGAATCCAAAGAAGAGGAATTGTCAGAGATGTTAGAAAGAGAGGAAGTCTTTCTGCTCAAGGTTCAAAGAGAGTGACAAAAAAAACTGAGACTCCAAAGAAGGGACTCCAAAGGAGAGGAATTGTCAGAAAGAGAGGAAGTCTTTCTTCCCAAGGTTCAAAGAGACTGACAATAAAAACTGAGACTCCAAAGAAGGGACTCCAAAGGAGAGGAATTGTAAAAAATGTCAGAAAGAGAGGAAGTCTTTCTGCCCAATGTTCAAAGAGAGTGGCAATAAAAACTGAGACTCCAAAACAGGAAACCCAAAGAAGAGGAATTGCCAGAAATGTCAGAAATAGAAGAAGTCTTTCTGCTCAAGGTTCAAAGAGGGTGACAAAAAAAATTAAGACTCTGAAGGAGAAAACTAAAGTAAAAAGAATCACCAGAAATACCATAAAGAAACCATCCAGACAAAGTCTTTCTAATCAAGGTTCTCAGAGACTGACAGAAGAAACAAAAACCAGAAAGAAACAAACACACAAAAAAGTCACAGATGGTGTTGGCAAAAAGTCATTATCCAGAAAAGGCCTTTTTGAACCGCCATCTGAGAAATCAGAATTTGAGTCTAAAGAGCAGAATGCAAAGAAAGCTCAAACTTGCAAAAGAAACGAGGTTGTTCCCAATGGCATTAATGAGAAAAAGCAAAGAGGTAAAAATATTTTTTTTTCTTTATGTATCAGACATGAATATTGGTGGATTCATATCTACAGATAAACATCACTATTTCAGTAATTACAAATATTTTTTATCCCAGTGGTTCTCAACAGGCCTCTACAGCCACCCCCTGGCCCTGGAATATTGTTAAGGCCCTTTGCATGTACATTTCTGTGTGCACGATAGCTGTAAACATTCAGAACCGCTGTCAAGAGTGTGTGTGTAAAGGCGGAAATAGGAATACATGGTGGAACTAGCCATTCCAGCGTTCAATCGCGAACTCATAATCACACATCTAAAGGCAAACCAAATACCCTACTGGCAAAAATGTAGTGAATCCCTCGTTCCCCACATCATCTTCCTTCATAATCGCTTAAGAAAAAACAGTACAATATACATAAATTTTATCAGTGATTTATCTCTTGCGCTCATTTTTTCAGTCTACTTCATGATATTTTTTTACTGCAATACAGGGTGTCTACCAACATGGGAAAGTCACAAAGTCCTGGAAAAGTTACGGAATGAGAAACAGGTCACAGAAGTCCTGAAAAAGTCACAAAATTTGAGTGAAGGTCACAGATTTTTCTGATTCTCCAGAGATATTTTTTTTCGATCCCCCCCCCCCCACTCCCTAAAATCTGCTGTGGCATTCATATTTCTTTTCTTCTCTCAGGTTTTATTCAATCTTTTTTTTTGCCCTGAAGGAAAGGATGGGTGAGTAGCTACATAAAAGAACAATGCCAATATGTAGCCACCCTACATTGGGGCAGACATTATATGGGTGGGGCAAAAAGCTATTTAGATTAGATGAACAAAAAAGAATTTTTCTTTCTTTGCTTGTCCAGATCTTTCAACATCTGTAATATTCCCCCTAAAGCAGTGTTCTCAGGATCACATGGTAATTCCTAGGTGGGGGGGGGGGGGGAACCGAATGAATGAATGAACACCAGAACTTTGCCACTGGACTTATTCTGTTGCCGAGATCTCTTCCAGTCTAGCTTCGTGGCAGAGTCTGGAACACTTTATTTTCCAGATGGGGGACTGTAATAGACCATCACAGTAGGGAGTCTTCTTGAGAACAATATTGGTTTTCCGTGGAAAGGACAAGATCTTCCTCCGTACATCGTGGAGCAGTGCTGTTGGATCTTTCGCGGGTCTGAAATCCAGAGTTTTTACTGAGGAGGGGGCCTCTGTAGTAAATTTATAGCATGAAAAACCAATGATGGTGATTGTTCCGGGCCTTAGGGCTGTAGTCCTGTCAACCCCATCCTTGTGGGGGACAGGTGAAAGGGCACCAATTTTTTTACCCAAGAAAGAATTTAAAAAAAATATTATCTATTTTTTTATTTATCAGTAAAAATCACGTCAATATTTACCGACTAGCTATAGCAAATGACGAAATCATACAATATACACATGTGACAGAACAAGAGAATTCAAGAGAAGACTGTGACATCAGACTCATTCGTCATTAATTGTGTTGCGACATAACTTTTAGGCAGAATTTAAAGGAGTACCACAGTTCTTCCAAAAGTGTGTGCCGGGGCTTCTAGGACTGTCGTGGCGAGCTGAAAACACGGATTTGTGCGCGCAAAACCTATGCTTTAAAGAGGTTCTTTTATATGGTGAAAAAAACTGCCTAACTTCTTAGGAAGCCGCCGATGAACCATGAATTAAGCAAGGGAGGCAGCTGACAAAAGAGAACCATTGGACTACGGTAACAAGTTTGTGATCTAGACTGAAGGTCTTTAACCTTTTTCCAGTTGTGAGCACTGCCTGTACCCATCATCAAAAGAAGAGCACTCTTATGTCATGTTTGACATACGAATGCATAAAATCTGGATGATTTTAATAGTTGAATACAATTTGCTCAAGGTGTTTAAATGAAACGTTGATCAAGTGTTCGCTCCAAATCGGATGCGAGCATCAAGCACTCTGGGTGCTTTGGGGAGCACCATGTGCTCGCGAGCAATGGATTGAAGATGCCTGATCTAGACAGACACCTAAGCATTATGATAGAGCAAATAACAAACGTCTAATATCAGACTTTCGAAAAATGTGAATAGGAAAAGGAATATGTGAAATTCATCCTTCGAAATGGTCCTTGGTTGGTCTAGTGCAGTGTTCCTCAACCGTCGGGCCCTTGCATCCACCAAACTGTGCTGTGAGTGGTTTATTGTTTCATTTTTACTCATTTGTTTCCCATTAATCTTGTGTATTCTCAGGCCTTCCAATCAAGAAAAAGGAAATCAACCATGCAGCAGGATTCCAAATGTTGAGAAACACTGGTCTAGGCCTGAGCTTGGCCTGAGTCTGGTCCGGCCGTCCATGTATGGTCCCTTTCAGTGTACATGAGCTCCAAGGAAAGATTGAGAGATTCAGTGCCTCTGTAGTCTAGTGGTCTAGGGCGTTCACCCGGAAAGTGAAAGGACGTGGGTTCGATTCCCAGCAGGGACAGTTGAATTTTCTCTCTTTCCAAAATATATCTTCGCAACATCCAGTTGTTAAAAAACCTTCGTACTGGTCTAATAGCCCCACATCTTGTAGTAGGGCCCCACTAAGATGTTTGGCGGGCTGAGGCCAAATTTTTCACGGGCCCTGTATAGTAAATTTATAGTGTGAAGAAACAAAAATGAGAATTATCTCATTTAGAGTCCTTGGACTGGATCTACTGTGCCCCCCTTCAAATCAGATTGATTTTAATTAAGAAGGGAATCACATGGACATAATGCCAAATAATACAAATGTAGTAGATTGCAATTAATGATTCTGCCAAGGCAGAAATTGTATTGTTTTTAAAGTTATTTGGGGGGTGAGGTGTATGTGGACCATTTGGTTTATTAATTTTTCATTTGTGTAGTTTGAGGTTTTACCAGAATAAGTCACTGGGATTTCAGCACTCCAGCTTTTAAAAATTCGGTCTAAGGCCGGGATTACACTATAAAAGTTTTGTAAAAGGACTTTTATCACCAGCCAGCCTTAGGAAAAAATTACCACAGACACACAAATATACTTGCTGAGTAGTAGGATTTTAATTTTCAATTGGCAGGTGCTAATGAAGTCGTCCAAGATTCGGTAAAACACCAGGTGCAGTGGCAATTATCAGATAGTGAAACTGATACTATAGTCATTGCTTCTTGGAATAGAAACAAAAAAGTTCAGATTTGTTTGTATTGCTATTTTTAATGTTTGAATTTAGGCTGCATGCTATATTCTAGAAAAGATCAGTGAACCACGCAATAAAGAAAAGGCTGACTGAAAGTTAGCTAGGAATTTTGAGAAAAGAAATTTTTCAAATGACATCTGAATGAAACTTTGAATTATTTAACACATGAGGGAAAAAATCAAATTAAGCAAGTAATTTCGACATTATAATGAATGAGAAACTCAAGGGGAGTTCCCAATATTTTAATTATCCCAAAATTTGAATTAACCAAGTTTGCCTGTATTATAAATTTCTTTATTATTTTAATGACAGAAAGCACATCGATAACCAGAAAAAGGACAAGGTAATTGGGGAATTTAGGGAATAGCAAACGAACACAATTTCACATGGTAAAACTATGGTCGTAAACGTACGTTGCATAGTAGAGGGCTATGTGTCCATAATTTCTGGTCATATGCAATGTTGTCTAAATACTGCAGCCGTTCGTCTTTCCACTTGGTGATTTCATAGAAGTAATGTAGTAGATGTAATAGTACTAGTAGATGTAATAATGTAGTAGAAGTAATGAAGTAGATTATGAATTTTTGAATTTGCTGAAATGCATGTACCATAGCCCTAAAGTGCAGCATTGGAAGCTATCAGAGAGCTGCAAGGTTGTATAAAGAATGTTACCAGGGTGTGTACCATCATAGAAAAGTAACAAAGTCCCGGAAAAGTCATAAAATTTGGGCGAAGGTCACAGATTTTTTTTATGTCTTAAAAAAGTTTTTTTTTTCTAAATCACTATTTTTCCAGGGCATTCAATATTTTTTCTTTCTCAGTTTCTTTTCTCCAACTTTTTTTTGCAGGGATGGGGATGGGTAAACGAAAAAGAATCAGAAGAAAGACATTATCTATCAATGTCTATATTGGGGAGGAGGATGGGTATCATTATGTGTAGGTGGGGGGGGGGGGGGCTAATAGCAGGTAAAAACAATGATGATAATTGTCCTAAGCCTCAAGGCTATAGCAATGTCAGCTCACCCGCACCCTGCTGGGGGCGGGGGCATGAGAAAGGCCACTAATTTTTTTTCCGCGAAGGAAGAAAGTTGTGGTTTTTGCAATCATATCAGCCTTTTTTGTCACACGGATCTTTACAGACTAGTTATAGCGAACGACAAAATCGTGCAGTGTGCATGCGACAGAACAAGAGAGTACGAGAATACAAATCCTGAACTAGAATAGGGTCTGTGATCCAATTGGCGAATCATTCACCATTAATTGTTTTGCAAGGTAAAATATGTGTCGCAATAGGGCTGTTACTAAGATTTTTGCCGCCCTCAAAATTCTAAAATTCGATAATTTTATGATAGTATTCTCTTTGCTCCCACCTAAAATGGCTGCCCCATAAATTTCATCTCCCAGGGCAGTTGCCCCACCTCGCCCCAAAGTTCCAACCCTGGCAAGCTTGAGGTATTGATTTGTGTGCCTAGTGATTCTTTAAGATGAGAAAATCTGCCAAACTACAGTAAAACCTCGTTAAGTCATCACTCTGGTTAAGTCGTAATTTTTCTTCAGGCTCTTCCACCTCTCATAGAAAACAATGTTATTAAACCCTTGTTTACCCGTCGCTAATTTCGGTTAACTCGCCACTATGAAAAAATTTGAGAAAGTGGAACAGACTATTTTTTTATGGCTCCCATTGAAAAAAGAGCTTGTTAACAGCATTTCCATATGCTTTTAAAAGTCACCATAAAATCCTATATACCCAAACGGAACAGTTTAAGTAACGAAAGTTACGCTGGAGAAGTTCATTTGCCTTATAAGGTTTTTGGAATGTTGGGGACTGTTCAAGCTAGATCTCATTTCTGCAGGGGCTCTACTGGAGAAACTATGAGACACCCAGGCTCTGTCCAGCGCCATCTTTAGCTATAAAGTGTTGCTCTATCGCAAGAAGCAACATAAGCACTTCGGGCCCCCCCCCAGGGGGGAGGACCAGGGCATCTCCGGCAAAACCAAAATTTATTGATACGTCAAAAATTACACATAGTGCAAGGAAATCAAAAATTATGTAAATCCAGGGGTGGGAACTCTGTGGCAATTGCGCCGCACTGCACCAAAACTGATATCTTGCGCCATCCTGCTCCAATAGCGTATTTTCACATTTTTCTGCTCCAAATAGCGAATTTTGCTTCAATATGCCCGGAATTTAGGAAAGGGCGCCAAAAAATTTTTGTTCCTGCTAGCCACGAAACGTTTCTTTACGAGAAGAGTGTGTTTTATTCCACTATACTTAAACTATCGCCTTAAACTATCGGCCCCTGATCGGACTTTCCATCGCAAAACCCCGATATTGTCCGTGATCATGGAACTGAAGATGGTTTGCAATGCCTTTCATCTTTAAAGTGCAAATTCGAGTGTTTCCGTTTTAAAAAAGAAGTCGTCACTGGAAACAGCAGAAATTACTGTAGTCAATTGTGATTGTATTGAATCCCGATGTTTCGTGTAAAAATTTTTCATTCCGGGAGTAAAAAGCGCATGTCCGCCGAATTACGAATGTTAGTTTAGAAACTTTGCCGAATAACAAGCTTTAAATTGCCAATGTTGCCGAATAATGAGCGTTAAATTGCCAATGTTGCTAAATAACGAGCGTTAAATCGCCAATCTCACCAAATAGCGAGTGTCAGTTCGCCAATCTCGTCAGATGCTGAGTGATGAATCGCCAATCTCGTCAGATGCTGAGTGATGAATCGCCAATCTCGTCAGATGCTGAGTGATGAATCGCCAATCTCGTCAGATGCTGAGTGATGAATCGCCAAACATCGAGTTGATTCTTCCGAAATTCTCTCCCATTTTGCAACAATTTCTTTCCAAGTTTCTTTCTTTCCATTAAAAACTTATAAAATTGTTTTAGCTCATTTGAAGTGCTGCTGTTCAAGGCAGCAGATAGTGCCCTCAGTAAGCAAAAATCATCTTAAATAAACGGGTGCAAAAAATTTTATGACAGCCGCTCTTTCAAACAAGGTGTCAAAAGCCTAAAACACCAAAAACAAAAATCAAGCTGACGAAAAGATGTTTGATAACAAAAGACAGTGCAGTTTTATTTTGAAAAGGGTTGAGGGTTAACAAAAATATTCTTGTTAATTTCACTGCTCCAATTTATAAATATCTGCTCCAAATCCCATATTTTGCTGCTCCAAAATTGCTCCAAATCCTGAATTTGCTGCTCCAAAACTGCCCCAAATCCTGAATTTGCTGCTCCAAAACTGCCCCAAATCCTGAATTTTCTGCTCCAAATCCTGAATTTTGCTGCTCCAAAGCTGCTCCAAAATGGACTTAGTCACTTCCCACCTCTGTAAATCGAAAAATCAAATTAATCAAGTCAGTGCAACGGGCATGGAATAAATAATCATAAAAAGCATGGTCTCTACTAATTTAGGGCTTAAAATTTAAACAAAATATCTTTGTTGAAAAAAATTAGACATTCTTTCCCAAGTTGAGGTCTTTTGTTTACTTTTCCCTGCCCAGGGCCCCTCCACCAAGTCAAAAGCGTTTGAGATTACTTTGTAGCTGCATCATGAACTACTGAAGAATTAAAATACTAAAATTAAATTTGATGTCTATGTAAAATTAATGTGCAAGTTGAGTTCTATTATAAAGAAAAGCTACTTGAAGCTACATGAATCTATAATCTAACAGTTGCTCTGTCAGTCTAAATTAAAAATTGCTAGTATAAATCAAAGTGTACAGTGCATTTTACCACAGTAATTTAAGTAATAGGAGATAAAAAAGGTAAAAAATTGCTATTATTTTTTCTTTTGCGATCTATAAATTTTATTAATATTGTTATTTTGATTCATACTTTAATAAATTTCATATTACTTTAAATTTATACTATTTTCATAACATTGCACATTGAAACTGACGGCACTCTGCTTAAGCCGTCATAATTTTTCGATAACTTGCGGTGATGACTTATAGAGGTTTTACTGTATTCTAGGAAGTCACAGATGAACCATAAATTAGGCTAGGGAATCGTGGGTAACTAAAGCTTGAGAACTACTGGAATATGGTGACAAGCTTGCGATCTAGGCTGATGATAGAGCAAATAACAAGCAGACTTCAAAACATTGGACTTCAAAATACATGAATAGACATACAGTAGAGTCTCGTTTATCCGACGTCCCACCAAAAAAAATCATCAATTGGCAACAAGAACTGTAAGTTGCGAGTGTGAGCGTAGTCTAGTTTTTGTTGCAAATAGCAGTCACAATGAATAGGACTTCAATGAAAGGGACCCAGATTTCACAGCAAGTGTTGGTTGGTTCGACTGATGGAAGAAACGCTGCGGTATCCGTTAGTCAAGTGTCTGTGGTAAAAACTATCATCGAGTTTTGATGAAATGGAAGCATTCAAGAAAATATTTCAGGAATATATTTAAACTGGAAGCCTAACAGGTGATCCGATATTTAACTGTGATGAGTCAGACATTAATTACAAAATAGTACCTAGTAAGAACCTTGCAGCCAGAACTGAAACGGCAGCTCTTCGCTACAAGTGTAGTAAGGAAAGGGTGACAATTTTAGTATGCAACAATGCTACAGCAAACCTCAAAATTGACCTTGTAATGATTGGAAAGCCCAAAAATCCTACAGCCTTTAAAACAGTTTCAAAAAATGCTCTTCCTGTAAAATACTACTGTCAAAAGTTCATGGATAGGCAGTGAAGTTTTCAGAGATTGGCTTTTTGAGGAATTCACATAATGACAGAGTCAAAGCTCTAAAAACTAAAATTAAATATATTTAGCTATAAGACGGAGCTACAGGAATCTACATAATGACACTGCAAAGATGGCGAGACTAGGCAATGAAAAAACGGCACTCGTCAAGAAAGCAGACTGGTCAAAAATTTCTTAAAATCATTACAGGACTGAAATTTTTATACTGTATTTCACTTCAGAATATTCTGTAACTAAGTTCATTTTTTCAGTTAATTTTTTGTTTTGTTGTCAAACATGATTATTAGGTTCATAATGGGCCAAATTATAGCATAGTTTGACGTTTAATAGGCTTTTTCTTAACATCTCCCTATTATTCAACATTTTCATTATCCAACATTCTGCCGGCCCGTATTTGTCGGATAAGCGAGACCCTACTTTATATGAAATCCATCCTTCGGAAGAGCTTTTGGTTGGTCGAATGTTCCCCTCCCACATCGTGCAGCAGGGCCCCCTAAGTTGAGATTCTTTGCGGGCAATGGCCAGCTTATTCACGGGCCCCTGTATAGTGAATTTATTTTGTGAAAAAATAACAATTAAGAGTTATCTAAGGCCGCCCGAGTTGGAGCCCTGTCAGCCACTACTGCGCTTCCCTGCTAGAGTGTATGAGTCATTGGCTTCAGAATCGGAAAATCGACCTGTGTGTGTCCTCACACTATGGTTTCCTTTGCTATGAGCAACATTTTCTCTAATTTCTTACCTTCACCAATATGTTTTGTCTGCTTGGTAATGCGATCAGTAAGGAAGTGGGCTTATTCGTGCACATTCTATTTAGACAGCATTTTCTTTTTATGCACATTGCTATCTAGCAGTGAGCATCAATTTTGACTGCAAACTGCCGATCTCTGCAGTCGGCGCCAATCGTTGAACCGATGAGATGAACTGTGTGTCACTCAATGATGTTCTGGGCTGTTTTGAGCCTACTATTGCTATGCGTCACAGCGCTTTGATACACAACACAGCTTTAAACGGTCAATAGTAGTTATGCATCTGCAGGACGCGTTTTCAACATGTGCGAACACCCCCTCCCCAGAGCTTGTTCCAGAAAGTTTCGTTGTAGGTGCCAAAGGAACTCTGATACAACATAAACAATGGGGGGAGTCTAGAGTTGCCAGACATCTGTATATACAACCCGCAATCAAATACTTTCAATAGTATATGCAATGCGCCTTCAGGGGAACCAAAGAACATAGTAAATTTCTCTCCAACACCAAGAGCAGCTGCCTGACAACTGCCTCCTTACTTTGGTAGGAGATATTAACTAATCTTGACACTTCTTCACCTTCTATGTTCAAGTCAGCTATTCATGTAATTGATTCTGTATCTTTATTTTATTTGGTCGTGAATTGTGAAAGTTCAACATCTACAAAAGGATGAGGGTTGTTCACATTGAGCAAGAGATTTCAAGCCTTCAATACCAGCCTCCTTTGCATGTTAACCATGATTTTCTTCTACAATCCTTTTTTTTCTTGACTTGTTAATGATCCATCTTCTTTAAGAGTGATATGGAATTTTCAACTTGTGTTCTTGCAGCTCACATGATACTCTGATGCTCTTTCCAACAGCTAGCAATACTAATGGAAGGATGTCAGAGTACTGTTGTATATTCTTTTCACATATAGGTTCAAACACCTACTTTCCAAGCACACGTTTGCTCTGGAAAAGAAAAAAATGAACTGTAAAAAGTAAATTAAGTAAAAATACTCAAGTAAAAAAAAAATTCTTAAAAGTTCAATTATATGTTAGGCAAAATAGCTCCTAACAACTAAGTATTGGTTAAGCCTAATGCTATGATCACTTTACCCCACATTGTTTAAATTACTATAAAATATGAAATATAATGTTTACAACTTACCAATGAATGAAGTAATGTTCTTGAGACACTACTGGAGTGCCCTGCACAGCCAATCTATAAAAAGTTTGAGAAACTAAAATGGTAGAGAGAAGTTATTCAGGCACTTAAAGAATGGAACCCGAGCTTGAACAATAAAAAAAACTGTTTATTTCCACTAAAATGTAGCTTGGCATAAAATTTTAAGTGAAAAGCTCTGCTGCTTGCAAGTGAAAGTTAAAACAGAAATTTGATAGCAATATCAATTGAAATTCTGAAGTTATGCCATTTTATGTTCAGTATGACCATTTTACCCCACCTGACCCTATGTCAATTAGGTCTTGCAATGATAACTCTGTTCCATTGCAAAAATGAACAGTATCCCACTTTTTATGAAATTGTGCAGCATAATGATTTTAGTCTTGTCTCATTTTCCTAACAATTTTTTTAACAAACAAGTTGACAATACACAGGTAAATGTCAGAACATTTTTGAACAAAAAATTGAAAAGCTTGCTTATCATTGAGGAACATGCTTCTGTTTATCTGAAGCTTTTGACTGTCATGTTAGCAGATTTTAATACATAATGTCTGTCCACGCCTGCCATGGTAAGTGTCTGTATACATATGAATACACCTAATCTGTAACAGTAAGTATCTGTAGATGTGAATCCATCTTTACTACTAAATTCCTTATTTCAGATACTGACACACTTGTGTCTAAAAGTTGAGCATAACCGTGGTAAAAAAATACGTAATCAGAAATTGATTGAGATATATTGTACATACATGAATAAAATAAGCTGTATAAATAATTTAAGGTCACAACAAACAAGAAGTACAGTTCTTTTATTTTGCAAAGAAGTGCAGTTGATTCATAAGCTCCTGACACTGGGCTTCTATCATTGTTAATTATATTACGTAGTTGTATAAAAAATGAGAATCATCCATACAGAAACAAATATGCCTTTCTGCACAAGAGGGATGCTAACAGGACTGAGTGCTGGGCAATGCTGTCTTAACATATGGACAGAATGGGAGACTCATAATACAAGAACTGCTGCTATAATTTTTGAATTTGAAAACAGTGGAACTCTGTTATAATGGCACCTCAACGATGATGGCAATAATTTGTAGTCTGGGCTGATTTCCATTGAGAATAATGTCAATAAACCTAGTTTATAATGGAGATGAAAACACAATGACCTTAGATATCAACCACTTCAGGGTCAATCAATGACCTCAACAAAAGTTTTTGACATTTTCTCAAGAAATTCTTAGAATTAAAGCTGATCATATTCAAGGAAAGTTTGCCTATTATTCTATTGATAGGCCTACCTATTGATGATTTTTTTTACATGTTTGGCATTTTGACTTGCTTGTTGATATAACATATATATGAGACATTCCTGTATTTTCTCTCAACTATGCCACCCTTGTAACTTTCTTCATAGAAATGTCCTGTTTGATTATTTGTTACTTGTTCTTCACACATCACTACAGTATTGACTTTGGTATATTCAACTGATTAGCAATGGCCCTGATGCTCGATTGACAATAAATCACCGGTAATTCATGCCAGGTGCTTGGGTAATAAGAAAGATTTTTTAGAAATTGATGGTTGAGGAGAGCCTGGATCTTATAGCCATTACTGAATCTTGGGCAAACGATGGGGATGAATCTTACACATCTCAGGATACGATACTTTTTTGAGAAATAGATCTGATAGGAAAGGGGGTCAAGAGTGTTGATATACGTGAAATCATGTTTGAAGGCTAGAAGTATAACGTGAAGAGAAGTGATATTGAAACTATATATGGGTTGAGCTTGAAAACAAAAGACATCATACACTCTTATTGTTGGGGTTTGTTACAATCCACCGAATAGGGATCCAAACTACATCGCCAAATTTCATGATGAAATTTCCTACATGTGTAAGCGTAAGAGGGTTATCATTTTTTGAATATGTTTACATTGGATGAACGTAGGATGAGGAGATATGATAGAAGTGTTTAAAATTTTAAATGGGATGGATAGGATGGACCATGAACTTTTAGTACACCGCCAATCGACTGCTTTTACAAGGGGACACCAGTATCGATTGGTGAGGGACAATGCAAGGTTATGGTGTCGCAGGGAATTTTTCTGTAATAGGGTTGTTAATAAATGGAATAGCTTACCCCCGGAGGTAGTAAATTGTAATACAATTGACACGTTTAAAAAGACATACGATAAACATGTTGGGGTAAATCGAGAAGCTATCCATACTTAGAATAAGATAACCATAAGTATTCTTTATGGACATTGTATAATATTTTATCACGTGTATATATTGTTTATAATTTTTATTAATTGCATTTTTAATTGGGTTGCTGTATTTTTGAAATATATGACATCCATATTTTTATGAACATCTTTTTCTCAGCCACCTCGTTGGGCATTTTGCCTGTTGTGGCATTGTATTTGTATTTGCTGTGGTTACTGCCTCAGCCCACAAAAATAATGGTAGTTTCTTGCTATAAGCATTGATCAAGCACTTTCCATTATAGTTCTCATATTTCTCTTGGCTCTCCCATTTTGTGGTGTATTTGTATTTGTTTCTTCAAAAAGTCTTTCTTCTTTGAAGTGTGAATTCAAGCTGTGTTTTTTCTTTCTATAAATCTCACCACACTGAGTAACAAACCTTAAAACATTTAAATTGCACTCATTATAACGTTTGTATTCATATTCATGTTTAGAAGGTAGATGGCAGCACCTGAACAGCACATGCACATAAATGTACAGTTAGGTCCCACAATAATTGTTTTAGATACAGCCACCTTTTTCAGGTAAAACGACATTAAACTTGACGTATAGTTCAGGACTGTGTACTGTTAGTATTTCTTCCTTGATTTTTTCATCTACACCACCTGTATATTCGTTGACATCCATTGTCTTATGTCGATCTGCTATGTCCATTTCTTTCACACATGGTGCATTGAGCCTAGAACTGTCCTTTGAATATTTGCAATAAATTTAAATAAGTTGCACTCGTGCTCCAGTGCATTAGAACTGTGAACTTGGTGAAAACTTGAAATCTAAATCGAAAATTATATTATTAATCTTTTGTTTGTGATCCACATTTTGCACATTGTTTAAATGTTAAAATACATCATTCTTCTGAATGTGCATATGTTACTGCATCCACAATGCAAAATTGGTTTCCAGATAAGGAAAGTGTGTGTATGAGAGAGTTTCTGTGTGGAAAAACATCTTTTTAATCATCTTCCTTAATCAAAGTTTATTATTTTATAGAATCTTATGCACATTTCTTGTTATTAAAGTTGTTTCATATCAGGTAAATCAAGGGGTTGAATATTGTTATATTTTAATTTCAGGCAAGAAACGTTGAAAAAGTTGTTCCAAAGAGCAAGACCTCTGTGACAATGTAAGCAGTTTAGTAAATATCTTGTATTTAATTGCGGTTGCATCTTGTTTTAATCAACTTTTATGATAATTGCTTTGATTCAACCATAATGTCTGGAATGATAATATGCAATGCCAATATCTTGAATGATGGTGAAATAAAGACCTCTAAAAATCAAATAAGAGAACACTTTGCAGCCCTATTCCTCAGGGCTTTAAAAACATCTGTCACTGTAGGTTTTTGTTGATAGGAAGTGTCCATTATTGAAGGTTCCACTGTATCAATAAGGAATTTTATTGTAACTAATTGTTGTGTGCGTGTATTATTTACCCTATTTTCAAAATGGTTAAAACTTCTATGGATACATCAAAACCTTCAAAACATAAAATCTCTATGGACTGATTTTAGCACTTCCAGTTTTTCGATAGTAAATGACAAAATTATGAAAATAAAATTAATTTACCACTTAAAATATATTGACCCCCTTTGCTGAGAATTGATACTGGTTTCAAACAGGAACACACTGAAACAGCAATCACTATAAAGTGAGTGAATGCAGTTGAACCCCATTTTAATACCATCTATTTAACAGGATTTTGGCGTTATAATAAGTTAAACATTGTGTTGAATCACGGTTGAACCTGTGTAAACTCGATTTATGGAAGGCTTCACTGATATTTCCAGAATTTAAGCAATGCTAGTGTGACATCCGTGGCTCTATAACAGGGTATGAGGGTTGAAGCTATGGTTGAATTTTTTTCACAAAATGCGAAATAAAATCTTAGAATGTGTAAGAATTAGTAGCCACTTTCGTCGAAAAGTATACAGGAGGTTAGAAATGAGTAGACATCTATCCATCAATCATTAGCATTTTGCTAAAGTTTTTTGCCAAAGGAATTTTTTATCTAGTTAAAACCCTGCAGGGTATGACTATAGGATTCAGACCTGCATTGATCTAAAAAGAGCTTTTGATGATGCTGATGTGACCCTGTTGATATTTTTTCTTGGTCTTCAGAGTATCATTACATCTAGGTTTCATTTTAATATAATTATTGAGTCCCTAAATTATCAGAAGTGTTTTTTTTTTAAATAACTTATATCTATATTTATATTTCAGGTGACTTGAAGATCATCATTTGATGGAACTTGCATCATATTTCCTTCATACACATCATTATATAAATTCATTATTGTAATTCATCATCATTCTATTACACTATAAATATATATTGACTTATTGAATCATCTGGTCACAGGCACATTCTTTGAAATATTAAATTCTTACGCATGTGTGGTGATCTTTTACTCTTTTTTGTTAAAAAGAATATTTTTATATATATCATTATGTGTAATCTATTTCTTATATTCATACATAAAAGAGATAAATTATTAAGCTGGTAACAGATAGCCAATGATGAAGACAAGGATAGCTTTGAATTTTTTTCAGTGCTCCATTGCTATTCTAAAGTTGCCAACTGCTATAGATTGTCCATAGTTTCTGCGGATGGCTGCAGTAAACTACAGAGACTACGAAGACACTCTCAATACTACAGAAATAGGTTTAAAAAAAATTGGGTCTGAGTTTCTTGCGCCGTTTCACGTTTTTTATTATTCTTTTTAAAATTGCATCAATCTTTACTATAATGATGAATTCTGCACATGAGAGAGTTCGAGAGAGGACAAACTT
Organism: Pholcus phalangioides; assembly: GCF_987345545.1. Classification (NCBI taxonomy): domain Eukaryota; kingdom Metazoa; phylum Arthropoda; class Arachnida; order Araneae; family Pholcidae; genus Pholcus; species Pholcus phalangioides. Next base: position 11,093,634 of record NW_028301600.1, read on the forward strand.
TGAGCCTATCTGTTTTGTCTGTGTGCGGAAGGCAATCTGTAAAGCAGCAATCCAACAACACCTATAGCAAAAAGCCTCAGTGTGAAGTTTTGACGTCACCAAAGTTCATTTCACCTGCAGCCATTGGATATAGCATGCCAATATATGTAAAATATTTACCTTTTTTTTGCAGTATATTCAATGACTATAGGTGAAATATACAATTTCAGTGACGTCATGAACTTTACGCAGAGGCTTTCTGCTATAGACAGTGTTGCCTAAACCCACTGCTCTGCTCGATGCCCAAACTTGCAAAAACCAGTTCTCAGTCAAAACCGCACCACGATGTGTGCTAAAAACAGATTTTTGAGTGGTTCAAGGTGGTCGAGTGGACAGGTTTTTGTGACGGGTCTGTACCCAGCTTCATTTGTATAGTGCATGGTCAAGCTTGCGGAACTTGGGCAGGAAAGAATGTTTCGTTGTAGGTGCAATATGAGCTCTGATAAGAAGATGGGGGTCCGGTCTACGTTTGCTAGATATCCGTATATGCGGACCACAAGAGCGTTTGCAGGTCAGGATTGCATTGAATATTCATGAATTATTAAGGGACTCTGCGACCTTGTAAAGTTGCTTCGGGAGGTGGGGATGGGGCTGATGTGGCCTTAGTTCTAGTTCCAATGGTGGTTCTTCTATGTCCCAGTGCCAACGAGGTGCTGTATTTTAATGAACTATCAATTGAAATTTTTTAAAAAAATTAAATTTTTGAGTGATCATTTTTTACTGTATTATGCTGACCTAGAGGGCTATCCCCTCCCCATAGCAAAGCTTAACATTCATCATTACATTAATCACTGACAAGCTTTAACACTAGAATGGCCACACACACACAAGAGCAGTCATTTTGACTGCTATCTGTAAATTGTATATGCTTTCTCCTTGTGATTGGCATTTACATACTTTTGCTTTTATGTTTATTTCCTATCATTCCCTGAGGGCACACACAACATAAAATATATTCATGAGTAACATACCAATAAGAAAAAATAAATAAAGTAATGCTATTTTTTGTCTCATATTACTGGGCAATCTAAAGAGTATTGACAGGGACAGTATGTATCCACAATCAAAGCCCTATCTTATTGAGCTATAGCCTCTGATATGAAAGTTAAGGAAACTTTTTTTCTGATCGTATACTTGGCAAGCTTAGTTTTTGTTTTGGTTTGACATTTCATAACTCTTCATACCAACATCTGCTTTTAAAGCTTCCTAGGAAATTGTTTATTCACAGTGTATAAATGGCTCTTAGAAAAAGTATGTATTAGAACAAAATTGTCTAATTTTATCAGTGCTGAATATTTTGGACTATAAATCTTAGGAGACTTACGATGCAAACTCTGATCATGATGATGATCATGAAGATCATGATTTTCTGCTATATCTACCCGAAAGAAAAATAGTGATTCTGGAAGTGATGGCTTGAATCAGATAATACTGACAAAAAAGAAAGAAAGATGTATTTTTTTAAAAATTGTATATTTTTCATAAGTTAATTTGTAGTATGAAACTTTAATGGTGGCCTAGTTTTTCCTCGATAGTGGAAATTTACAGTGGCATAATACTATATGTTATCCATAGCGTGCGCGAAAAATTAAATAAGGTGAATAAAAAAGACAGTGGATAATATAAAATGTATACATTATCAAAATGGAGCAATGTAGGATGTGAAGTAAATGCAATGTTTATCTTTGTTCATGGTAAATCTTTTCCCCAGTTGCCCTCTAATTTTTCATATTTGTAGTTGGAAAGTCATTTTATAGACACCCTGTATGCTTAAGAAAACACAAATTTCTCCAAAATGAACAAATTAAACATGTGGGATAATGCTTGTTATTTTTTATTGTAAAAATTCAGTGTGATTAAATATTTTGCACTAAAAAGAAGCAGCAGTCAAAATGACCGCCAGTGGCTCGTCTAGGTATATCATATACAAATACAATGCCACAACTGGCAAAATTCCCAATGAGGTGGCTGAGAAAAACATGCCCATAATAAAGTATGGATGTCATATATTTCAAAAATACAGCAACCCAATTAAAAGTGGAATTACAAACAATATATATACATGATAAAATACACAATGCCCATAAAGAATACTTACGGTTGTCTTATTCTAAGTATGTATAGCTTCTCGATTTACCCCAACATCATATTTCATATATATCATATTTCTTTTTAAACGTGTCGATTGTATTACAATTTACTACCTCCGGGGGTAAGCTATTCCATTTATTAACAACATTATTAGAGAAAAATTCCCTGCAGCACCATAACCTAAAATTGTCTCTTATCTATTGATACTAGTGTCCCCTTGTAAAAGCAGTCGATTGACTGTGGACTAATAATTCATGGTCCATCCTGTTGAAAATTTTAACACTTCGATCATATCTTTTTGACACCTGCGTTCATCCAATGTAAACATATTTAAAAAAATAAAGTCTTTCATCATAACTCAAGCCCCGTGTGCCAATAAGGACACACATAGCTCTTCTCTGCACCCCTTCAACCAAGTCTGTTTCTCTGTAGGCAGTCTCCAAAATCTTACAGCATACTCCAGTCCAGGACGAACTAACCCTTGGAAAAGTGGAAGAATGACTTTAGGAGAATGCGAAGAGACCTTTTTGTAAATGAAATTGAGCATTCTATTTGCTTTTTTGATGACTGCTGCACAATGTTCAGGAAACCTAAGCCGCTTGTCAATGAGAATTCCCAAATCCGTGACCTTAGTTGCATCCGGGATAGTGACACCATTCAATTCGTACGAGAACCGTGCACTGTTTGAACCAAAATGAGCAACTATGTACTTGTCAATGCTAAACATCATGCTTCATTCATTTGCCCATGCTGTAATCCTGTTGTAAGTTGTTCTGGAGCAACTCCCTATCGCTTTGATTCCCAATTACCCCTATTAGCCTCACATCATCTGCAAACTTGCTAGCAATCCCATCGATACTCTGATCGAGTTTATCGATAAAAAAATAAAATATGGGGCCAAGAGAGGACACTTCCTTTAGGAACTCCACTTGTGACACCTGTCCAACTAGAGAATTCCCTGTTCATCATAACTCGTGTTTTATCTCTTAACCATGACTCTATCCAGTTCAGCAAGTTGCCCCCAATCCCAATCTCATGTAAATGCTTCATGCATTTACCATTTTCGACCCAATCAAATGTCTTCTGGAAATCAAGGTAAACAACACCTACATTATTGCCCTCACCCAAAGCCTTAGTCACGTGATCATAGAAGCAAAGGGTGTTAGTCACACGTTACTTCCCCTTCTTGAATCCATGCCGATTATCCGACAATACATTATTCTCGTCTATCCACTTCACGAACTGCCTTTTGATAATAATTTCAAAATTTTCAAGAGGGAGCTCGTCAAACTCACTGGACGATAATTTGACAGCTTCTCTACTACCCTTTTTAAATATTGGAACAACATTAGCAAGCTTCCAATCCCTTGGTACGATATCCTCAGCAACACTACTTCTGTAGATCTGCGACTGGCCCCAACAATTCATTAGCACATTCAGAATGGGATTGATATCATCTGGTCCTGGTGCTTTTTGCTTGCAAATACATTTTTCAGAAGATTTAGGACCTCCACATCTTCCACTTGAATATCGTTGAGGATTTTATTACCCCCATGCAACACCCATACATTGAATATCATTATCTCCATTAAAAACCTACGTAAAAAAAGGCATTGAAAGCACTACACATGTCTACATTGCTCTCTACCCTAGACCGTTCTATCGAGAGGGGGCCAACTGTCCCCTTACATCTATTATTGACATATCTAAAAAATGATTTTAGGTCAGAGCCAATGTTATTTGCCAACCTAGATTCAACTTCCTTTTTACTATCCCTTATTGCTTTCTTCTATCAGTAAACAATGATAGGTCACCTCATTCCCTATTATACTCTCCGAATGCTCTTTTCTTTTCAAGATAAAGGTTACGCATGCTATCCATTATCCATAGGGGTGCGATGTACAAACATGCTTTTTTCAAACAAAGGTTATGACGTCATGCAAAACAGGACAGCTTCATACTAAATTCTTCCCGTTGACTTACCACCCCGACTGATTCCAACTGGTCTTTGAAAACTACTGCTAACCTCTCTCTCAAAACACCAAAGTGAGTTCTGCAAAAACAAGGAACCAGTATTTTGTTATCAACCTTAGCCAAAGAATAGTTACAGTGAAAATTGATGACACGATGTGATCACCGGAAGAAAACTCGTCCCCCAGTGAAACATGTTCAACAAGATTCTTGGAACTGGTAAGAAATAAATTCAAAATATCAGTAGTGGTAATAGTGGCAATAGTGGCTTCTGATGCATGCATAAAATTATTGAGCACAAACTTAAGAAAGTGTCTTTCATATTGATCTCTAGCTGAAAGGTTCTCCCAATCGATACCTGGGTAATTGAAATCTCTTAGTATGACAACCCTCTTATGCTTACACATGTAGGAAATTTCATCATGAAATTTGGCAATGTAGTTTGGATACCTATATGGTGGATTATAACAAACCCGGACAATAAGTTTATGATGTCTTTTGTTTTCAAAGCTCAACCCATATAGTTTGAATATCACTTCTCTGCACATTACACTCTCTAGCCTTCAAACATGATTTCAAGTATATCAATACTCCACCTCCTTTCCTATCAGATCTATTTCTCAAAAAAGTATCATATCCTGAGATGTGTAAGAAAGATTCATCCCCATCATTTGCCAAAGATTTTGTAATGGCTATAAGATCCAGGCTCTCCACAACTATCATAGTTTCTAAAAAATCTTTATGTCCCAAGCTCTTGGCGTGGCCCCCCTTCTACCCCTTGGCAGTACTGGAATCACTGTCACATCTGAACCACCTCCCTAGCGGATAATAGTAAATCCCGGTATTCTGACAAGAGACTCACTAATATTCACTCCTACCTGATTCGTTCCCACCCACAGAATTACCCTGAAGGGCAACTTTCGACATGAAAAACACCTCGAACGTTGCTAATCTTCCCCCCAAGAAGACAACAGCGCTCAAAACTACGAAAATCCCTACACATTCTGTTCCCTAGTTCCCTAACCATAGAATCGCTGATGATTAAACCCCTATCACTATCCCCCTCTACCTCATCCACGACCACCCATTCACCCTCTAAACTGTTGTTGTTTGTGGAGATTGCTTCTTCATCAACAGGTGGCTCGACGACAAGTGGCTCTGTTATAACTGGGCCCTCTAGAACCCTAACTTTTTCCCATAATGCTTCGACCTAGAGTTCCAACCTTGCCTTATCCAAACATTCCTTACACTTGAAACTATCAGCCACTATCCCCCTAGATCAGGGAAACCTCCCAACGAAAGTCCTCCAATGTCGCAAGCTCTACACAACACTAGTCGAGGTTGAGACATACTAACACTATTGCTAAAACTTGATAATATTTAAAACATAGGAAAATGAAAAACGTTAACAGGAAATTAAAATAACGTAAAATACATTGTAATGCGAAATATATGTAAAAGATTGTATAAAAGAATTAAGTAAAATGAAATGCTCAAGACTAAATCACAAAGAAAATATATATTTATATGAAGAATACAACACACCCAAAAAAATATTAAGCTACAAAGTACTTGTACTTATTAATATTAGCTAAGTATATCTCTATTCAATAAAACAATAGGGCTCAAATTGAGGAAAAAAAATTACTGAGAGTACCCTCGAAAGAGTATACACTGTTTGTGTGCTAACACTAATGTTCAAAAAATTCAGAAATTTATATCAAAGAAGTGGGAAAAACACAAACCTGGCGAAAGTACAATGAAGAAATGAGAGTGAGAATAGAATTTAAGTCAATTGAAAATACACAATGAAAATGATAAAAATTGAGAGAAAGAAATAAAAACCGCTTATCTCGCAAATCAAACAATATACTAATATACAGCACTAAAAATCCGGTGACAAAATCAAACTAAAGAGTAAATTAAACAATCTAGAAAAATAAAGAAAACACAGTAGAGTATGACCCAAAAATGAAACACGGTAAATAAAATTCATGAGAACGAAGAAAAATGGAAAGAGACACAAAATGGTGCACTGACATGACAGATGAGTATAGTCCGGCCCTTCTAGTGTTAAGCCAATGATGGCATGTCTGCTATTCTAAAAAGCATTAGTGTTTTTCTCTATAGCATGTTTTCGAGTATTTTTTTTAACCTTACTTTTTTGGAATTTAGGTCTGCCCCAAAGCAGAATGTTTTGCATTTTTCTGCAACAAGCCCTCAGCTCACTCGAAATGTTCTGCAGTAAAAATACCCATAATAGTGTTTTTTACACTTTTCTTGAAATTCTTTTAGATCGTTGTGCAGTAGCATTGATTGTTTTGCGACGTACATTGCATATTGCGGCATATTCTGCTTTGGGGATGGTCTGTATCTTCATGGTAACATTTATACAAATAAATGCATTTTCAATTTAATTTGGAACTTTTAAGGATATTCATTTACTGTTTTTCCTAAAAAATCACAAATATATTTTACATATGTGTAACAAAAAATAGTTTCACCGAGTGAATAATTTATTTCCTTTTTCCAAGTTTGTGCCTTTTTTAAAAAATAAAATACAAATACCAGTGATTTAATTTATTGTTTATTTATTCTAACATTCTTTCAGTTTTCCAAAGCTTGATTGCCATAGTGTTAGAATATATTGTATTTCTTTGATTTGATATGTAATGTATGGATCATGCTGATAAGCATTCACATGTCTCACAGGAATGTGTCTGCGAAGGAAGTCGCTACTTTCCTCATATTGGAAATTTGTCAATTGTTTCTTTGGGTATTGGTGTTTTGCATACAGCAACAACAGTCAAGCACTGTTGTATTTTAAAGCTCTTTGCCATTCATGTTTATGCTTTGGAATTCTAAGAAGAAAAATTTTGTTTATGCTTGTGAAGTTCTCTGTCTTCTCAGATCCATATTATTTTCATGTTGATTTATGCATGAAATTGATCTGTTTTGCATTGCTTTATGAACATCACAAACTACTATAGCCTTAACTATATTAGAGAAAATACTAATGAAAACACAGTTGAATCCCCTGCTCTATAACATACTTCAAGGGATTAAATGTTCGGCTTATTTTGAACTAATAAAGTATTGCAGAAGAATTTTGAAAAATAACCAGCGTAGTCACACCTACCAGACACAAGATGTAATCAAACCCAAAAGATGAATAGGTATAAAGAATAAAATATTAGTTTAATTACAATTTTAGTTTTGTATAGTGAAAAAGTCTGAGATGGACATTATAAGATAGAAACCTGTCTTGAACAGAATCAAAAGCTAGTCCAGTCGATGATTAGTGCTTTGATGTGAAATTTTATAAAATAGGAAATTATTTTGGTTCCTTGATGTTCCCTTTCATACAGGTTTCACTGTATATTAATTTTTTTCTTTTTTTGTTCTAATTGTTATACAGTGAAACCTGTCTAAGATGGACTCTGTATCAGACGAAAACCTGTCTTAAATGGAATGAAAATACAATCTGTTCAATGATTAGTGCTTTGATTAGCATCTTTATAAAACGGAAATATATCTAAAACAGAATATTATTTCAGTCTTGGCATTCCGTTTCGTACAGATTTCACTGTAGTTTTAGTATTAATTTTAAATATTTTAACATATTCCTGTTTTATAATAAAGCTGTAACCCTTTAGGTAAGATCTTGGGTACCATTTCACCCTGAAATGTTAGAACACCCAATGTTGCTGGTGGAATTTATGTGGTTAAAGCTACCATTAATTCACCAGTTTTTCCCTAACAAGATCCTTCCTAAAAAATTCTAAGGTACAATATTGTGATGGCTTTACATCATGAAAGCTTGCGTCCATCCCTAGCAGGCAATACAATAGTTGTTGGCTGAAGTTGGTTTGATTTTCCAATTTCAAGGCTCATGGAAGCATGCCAGCTTCCACTCAGTTTCTTCACAGAGAACAGGCACACTCTTAAGCACTATAATAATGTAACATAAATAAATTTGATACTATAGTTGGTTTGTGGCTAACTTTGCAGTGAATGGGGAAGTTATGAGGGAGCTGCATCACTCGTTTCTATGGCGATGAAAGCCTCTTAAAAATGTATCAATGAGTGGCCTCAGTAAGGTATGCTCGATTCGATTCGTGCCAACCTCATTGTACAAAAATTATTTTTTGTGTGTAACGTAATGCAATGTAAAAAAATCTCATAATAATTGTAATAAGTATGATGATGGAAAAAAGTGTCGATACTTTCAGAAATTTAAGTGTTATTTTTTAAATCAAAAATGGTTGTCCCCTAGGAAATAAACAAACTAGAAAAGTTAAAAGTACATTGAAAAATAGAAAAAAAAGATTATCTTATATTTATAGTAGGAACTTACTTTTCATTGACTTCAAATTGATGTGCAGTAAGTAACACTAAAAGTTTATAGTATTTTTTAACATCATCTCCCTACCCTCGGCTGAATCTTGGGTATTGTCCCAAATGGTAAATACAATCACTATCTGCTCTATAGGTGCTAAGGGCCAATCGGTCAAAGCCTAAAACTGTTTGGACTCATTACAGTAATTTTATAAGAACACTAAACTGAAGAATTTCTAGACAATGTTGGGAATAGGAGGTTTTATTTCATTGCGCACTGCAAGACATAACTACCCTTACCATCATATAAAAGGGAAAAAAATTAGAAGTGAAACTAAAAAAACCCTGGTGGGGCCCTTTTTTTTTTTTTTTGCACATTCCTTCGCTTGCACTTGTCAATCTATATTTTTGTTTATTTGTTTATAGTTTACAGTTTGAGAGATACATTCAGCGAGAAAGAGAGAAATTATCCAATAAACAACCACATATAGAGTGCACTCCTCCCTCTCACACAGAATCGTTTAACCCCCTCAAATTTTCCCCTCTGCTTACAGCGACTGTTGACACATACATATTGCCTATTGAACCCTCCCACTACTATGGAGAGGCTTGGTTCCAAGGCTGGCATGTATGAGGATATGATTATATTAATATAATTAATTAATGCTATCAATTCTGGGGGGTGCTCGCACCCTTGCTTTGATGCAGAGCGGTCTTAAAAGCAGCATGAGCCCCAGGTCAAGTGATTGTTCTGAGGTCCTACCAGGCAAATTTTTGAAAATTTCAATCAGATCTCATTTTCATGAGGTCCCAGGCTGTGCCCATGCTTTAAGATGATACTGCTTTGATGCCACTGGCTGAAATCACCTAAAATTCTACCAAAGTTCAATGAATGGATACTTTTAACACATGTAGCCATAATATGTAAATACAAACTTTGAATGCTTCTTATTATATACGATAAAGCAACAAAAATGTTTGAAGCATTTTTTTTGACATTTTTAAATCAAAATAATATTTCATTTGTGGAAACATTGATGAATAAACATGCTGATATTTTTAAGTTAACTCATCATTCCAATTTAAAGTGGTTTTACAGAAAAAAATCTCCTATGTGCAATTTTGTAACATGTTATGGCTAACATAATTTTAAACTTGAGGACAGTCATCCACTGGAAGCTACAAGGAGCAAAAACAAGTCACGTATATGCGCATAACTATTATATAGCCCTCAACAGGACCGTCATTTCAACTTTTTCTGGGGGGGGGGGGGGGCAAAGCACATGTACTCAATGTATGTATATATATATATACCATTTTTAGTGTATTTTCAAAAGCCAGGGGCCCCTGCCCCCCCCCCCTGAATGACTAAACAAAATTGAAAAAAAAAGACAAAATACAGATCAACACGTTACAGTGATTTTGGTAGTGTAACTTTCAAAGATATAGAACCACACGCACACAAATATGGATGCAGTTGCTATGGATTATTTGTGATTTTGTAACCAATATATTTTTTTCTAATTTGGTTTTAAATTCACTCTGTTCGTTTTAAACAATATGTTTTTCTTTATTTTCTCCAAAATCATAAAATAACACTGAAAACTTCTGTATATATGTTTTGCAACAACCTCTGATAAGTGGGAACTATATTTTGCGGCACTAGATTAATTTCACTGACTTTTTCAGTGCAGTTAATCACAAACAGACTATAATGAATTCATCTGCCACGTTCACTTTCAATTCGGAAGGCAATAGCAGTAGTTTTCAGATGCATAACAAATTTGTTGAACATTAATATGCCTCAGATAATCATAAATATGTTGGGGACTCACTCACTTTCACACTACACTGTTTTAGCATTCACCAATTTATTAGGATTTGCCCGGGGAAATGTTTAGATGCACGCACTGTTAAGAAGTGGTAGTTTGATGTTGTTTTCAGCACCCATGGACGACAAAGAAATAGGAAGTGATGAATGGTATATGTAAGAGAACATGTTAGTTTTATAATGATATTGATGTAATGATCTTTTTTGTTGATGAGGAAGATGGAGGTGATTTTGAGGGTTGAAAATTTTATTTAAAATAAAAGCAATAAAAATACAAAAAAGTGTTCAGTTGAAAACATCAGTAGAGTTTGTTACTTCTGATTTCCCATATTTTTTAGGATTGTTCTGACAACATTTTGATGAAACCAAAAATTTTATTCCTTACATATGTAAGTTTACTATAGCTTGTATTAAAAAATGATTTTAGATTCAATTTCTAATAGTTAACAATGCTTAATTTCATTTGGTAACATCATTGACCATGAAATGAAATTAAAGATATCTAGATCATGAAGTTGATGCATCTAATTGTGATTGTTTATATATAGGGTACTTTATCACAGGGTGTGCCATCAGTTTTTTTTCTGCATAACAAACAAAATAACCAGCCTATGATAATGAAATTCTAATTTAACTTATCTAGACCAAAATGGAACAAATAATAATATATAGAACTGGTCACTGTTGACTTAGAGACATACTGAAACAATCATCTGTTCACCAATCAGAAGTTCAATGTTGTGGAAAATGTTTCCTTGAGTTTCTTGATAGCCTGTAGCTTGGATAATTGTCTCAAAGGGACAGAGACTTCCTGGTTATGTAAGGCATATTTAAATGTAAGTTGGGTGCCCCCTCACTTCACATGATTAATTGGCTCTGTGAAATAATCATTGAAGTGATAAAGTAGAATTTTTCATGTAATAGTGGTTGCTCTTGGATGATAAAAGAATGTAAACTTTATACCTGTGAGCATACACTTATGCTAAAATACTCAGCAGGTTTCATTTTATTGCTGATCCTATTCTAGAAAAATACTAGATCAGGGATGGTGAGAAATTCTTCAAAATAATGTCAAAATAAGAAATTCAGTTTTATTTTTTGCAACATAAATAAAAATGTCAAAAAATGCCTTTACTCAGCTTAGCTACTTACCATGTGTCATATAGGTAGTTTGAAATTTTTCATAATGAAATAGTTTGCCAACCAAATATTGAAAAATAATTTTATTCCATTCATGATTTACATACAAATTAAAAGTGAGAGGAACAGGCATCCCGAAAAATGTTTTTTGGTGTACATTTACTAGGGAAAAAAATCGGGAACCTCACGTAGGGGTTCACGCTTCAAAAAGTTTGGGAACCACTGCTCTAGATCAGTGTTTCTCAACCACTGGGCCCTAACACTAGTCACATCGAGCCATGAGTGATTCACAGTTTCATTTTTCCCATTAATTTCTTGCTAGTTGTGTGTATGGTATGACCGGGCCTTTCACTTACACAATAGAGATTTACCGGGCCGCGATCTTCTCCAAAGGTTAAGAACCACTGCTCTAGATCATAGCATTTGATTTGGAGGCTTGTGCAGTAAGCTTGGTAAAATGTTCATTTTTTTGGGCCAAAAGCAGTATAGAAGAAATAAATTATTTTGAAATTTCTATTCAACTCTCACTTTGGTACTTGTAACATTAACATTAAGGAAAAGAGGTTCTGGTTCAGAAAAGTTTATTATTTATTTTTATCCTGACTGAATTGAAAACGGGTTTTTGGGATTCAAAAGCTGTTCATAAGTACAGCTCCCATTAGATTAAAACAAAGTAATCTTATCAGCAGCAATTATGAGATATCTTGCCTAACTTAATGCTTTGTATTTCATCAATCCAGAGGTGTCTTGCCTCCTTAAAACCCTCTTATTTTGGCAATGATGAGTCCAGAGAGACTGTGTTGTTTTTTTGCCTTCTTGAGCATGTTTTCTATTCCCAATCAACTCCCAGTGAGCAGAGCAAGCTTTTGTTCTGATTTTGATAACAGAAGGGGAAGAGGGTGTTTGAGATATACTTCCCCCCTTATTTTGGGATAGTATAGGAACATGTGCACAGTATAAATAATGGTGAAAGAGTATTTCTCTTTTTGGGATTATTGTTCTTTGAGAGGGTGGGGAAGCACGATCACCTTCACAAAATTAGGAAAAAAGAAAATATGTAGCATTTCACAGAGGGTTTGGTTATTTCCACTGTGCCAGTTGTAATGCAGATCAGTGTTATTTTTATGGGGTTAAAGAAAAAAATCTTGGTTTTTGTGGAAAGAATCTTTAGAATTAAAGGTTACAATATTACTCATACACATGTGAACATCAATACTAGAAATTCAGTAGCCAGTTTGCTTGTTCCATTTTATTTTTGACATACCCTGTACGCCATATTCCACTAAAGGGTTCATGAGCCATGAAGTAATCAAAGGCTTAAGTTAATAAAATGTTTTTGTACCCCACATCTAACAGTTTTCACTGATATTTATTTGCATTGTATCATTGTAAGTTTTAGTAGCCACATATGTGAATTTAACCATGCTCCATCCTTATCTATCTGTGAATTTAACCTGAATGTTTGACCACAGCAGCTGTGGCAGATATTTTGCCAATTTCTGCATGTGTTGAAATGTGATCAGGGGCATGGTTGCTCTTGATACACCCATGTTCTTGGGCTATTTGTCGAAACCTCTAAAAATGCATAAAAAATTATTCGTATATGAATGTTTGTTGAGACTGACATATCAAAGGTTATAAAAACCGGGAAAAAAAGTTATCTTGAACGGAGCAGCACGGAGAAATCAAACAATAGCTTTTGTTACTGATAAAAATAATCACTTCAAAGTATGTTTTTAACAACCCAGTTCTGTTGAAATAGGCAATATGGATTTGAATGAAATAACAAAATATGTTTTTTTGTTTTTGCATCCTAATTTTTTCAGAGCCATTTCTGAATACCTTGAGTAACACATGAATGATTGGAATTGAATCAAAACATACTGTGGCACAAAACTAAAATATTTAAACATTTGATTTATTTTTTCTTAGACATTTCAATAATGCTTTTGACCAAGTTTTTAAATTAAAACTTTTTTTTGTTTCATTATTTAATTAGAATTTAAAACTTGCTTGAAATTGTGCAATGAAAAAAGTTGATGTAAGTTAAAACTCAGTTTCTTCATTTTTATTTGAGAATGAATTTCTAGTGTTGAAATTAAATTTCAAATGAAATAAATGTTTCCATAAATATTTTGCTATGGATTATGTTTTGAATCTCAGTATGTAATATTTTATTTACACAATCAATAATTTTGATTACATGCTTGGAGCAAGCATTAAAAAAAAACGTCATTCACGATTTCATTTGCTTATTATAGGCTAGGCATCCTGATGTATTTGCAAGTATCTTAGCATGCCATTTTTTACATTGCAGTATATGTGCTAACAATATGTCGTCCCCTCATGTTAGAAATATGAATTTGCAAATTTTCACCCTTTTCATTATCAGCTGGTTGGATACCTTATTTTGCTATCTAAGTTTTATCTGAAACATGAAGTGTATCCCTATGCAATGCAAACACGGGTTACAAAACATTTTAGGAAAATAACCTCCATAGAGTAACATGGGTAGAGTAAACATTCAAACGTCATTTCCCACTTTTTTTCTCGATGACATTGCACATTCCTGCTCCTAGTATGGGGGGGGGGGGGAGGCAATATATAGGAAAAGTTTCAACTTATACATATGTACATTGTTGTTCCATGATTAAACATATGAATATTATATGTTGAAATGTTTTTTTAAATCGTTTAAATGTTACATGTATGCATTTTGATTTTCAGCCATAATGTATATGGGTGAAGGGTTATTACATATAACAAAATATATTTGTAGATGTTGTCTGTTTTCTACTTGTATTGCCTTACATTGTTCTGTTTTATCAAAAAAAGACAAGTTGAATTTTTTATGATTACATGCAAGGATGAAGAAAATTTGTTGTATAAGATCGAATAATAAAAAATGACCGCTATTTTCTTTGTCACTTTGTTGTTTTGTATTCAATGTGACTTGTTATTTAATTATTTTCTTGAACGAATTTTGAGGATTTCGTTTTCTGATAATTCTTTTGATATTGCGGAAATAAGTATCTTATAATAAAGAAAGTATTCTGAAAAAGTTAAGTTTAAATAGAGTAAGATTGAAAATGAAAAAAATGGCTTTTTTTTTTGTTGGACCAATGTGCATTTTTCACTAGTGACCTATTTTAGGTAAGATGCCTTCATATACCAGTGGAACTGTCAACTATTTTGGTCCTCGCTGAGGTCCTACAGGGTTGCTGCACTTAATCGTCACTTCGGAAATGACCGCCAATTAGAGTAAAATAAGATCGCATTGGTGACTTGGCATGGCAACCTAACAGAATTCTCCCCCCCCCCCCCCGCTGAAAATGGGACAAATGCGTATGAAAAATTCGATTTAAGTGAGAAATGATAAATTTCAGTGATCAAACTTACTACAGGAAAATGGAATGTATGGTTACTAATAGTAACCACGAGTGGAATTTGTTAAAGTTTGTGCACGATTATGATTTAAATTTCAATTAAACACTAATATAATAGTTTATAGCAATAATATTCATATTTACTTTCGAACGTATTTTGTTTTCTGTTTTAGCAAAAATTATAAATACGAAAATATATGAGGTGAAAAAAAGGGGTGAAATTAATTTCTCTCCCCCGATCCTTAATTTTAGGGTGGGGGAGGGGGGCGGGCAGCATAAAAAAAAATGTATTTACAGAAATGACAAATTAGATTACATAAAGGAAATAACTTCAGAAACATTTAACACCCAGAAGAAAAGGATTTCATAAATGGACACGACTGACTCTGAATATTGTAAAATTTATTACAAAATTTATATAAATTTTAGAAGCATGTCTCATTTCATTTGAATTTTCTTTAAATGCTGAAATGGCACACAAGTTCAATAATTTCAATCGATGAGCTCAATGAGTGAATAAATTTATTCAATAAAAAAATATTCAGACACATAATTAATGTACATCACTTTTATGAAAGCAAGACTTTACAAATATCATATTCATAACACCACGCATGTTTCTATACTATATAATTAACTACCACCCTACTTTAGAGGATTTAGCCAGCAAATTTTGAATTACAGAAAACTGGTAACAGATCAGGAAACTTCAAATTTTATTGGACCATTTTACTGCAGACACGTTACTGAAACAAATATAAATGATATGTAGTTCTTTGCTCCAAACTGTGTGACCCAACAGCAATTCATTTGGAAAAAAAATTTAAATTATTCAGATCAAGCAATTCAGATCGGCAAAGCGTGCCGCTGTGGTGGTCGAGTGGTTATAGTGCCGGACTCGTGATGCGAGGATCCGGGTTCGAACCCCACAGTGGTGGTCGGCTGAAGTTGGTTTTCTGTGGTTCCCAACTTCAAGGCGCAAATGCGAGCCGATCTCCCCGTTAAAAAGTCTCGCCACAGAGAGCAACAGTCCTACAACGGTAAATCATTCAACCATAACACTTCACTCATAGTTAGAAAAACTGGGGGCAGATGACAGCACTACACATAACAAGCACTACACAGAAACAAACTTTACGTCAGGTTGCACTACACGTACACGCACATTCCCGCATGTACCGATTCGTTGGGGGTTCCGCGGGGGGGGGGGGGTGCATGTGTGGTGTAGCAGTAGTAGGTAGGGCCTCCAAAAAATTTTCGGGGATCCATGATGTTCTTAAGTCAGCCACCTCGTTGGGCAATTTGCCTGTTGTGGCGTCGTATTTGTATTTGTAATTATTTCTGGTAAGAATCCAGTGTTCATGGGGTTTTGGATTATGTGCAATACAAGAGCATTCTACGCATGACACAATGTTGAGTTTTCATAAGTGTTACTACAGCATTGCTTCAGTACCAGTTATTTGGTGCTGATGATTGCAGAATGATTCCTGGTAAGAATCCACAATGTTCATGGGTGTTTCGATCATATGCAACACAAGAGCATCTAAAAAATCTCTAAACATGGTGTCCAACTCATAACCTGAGAGTAACTTTTGCAATAGTCTTTTTTTACCCCTTCTATATTCACAATACTTGCCTGCAAGTCTTTTCGTTTAGTTGAAGGAAAAACTGTTATTTACAAATTGACAAATCTCAAGTCCATATGATGATTATAAAATCTGTATTGACACTTAAAATTTTCTTTGTTATAGCTAAATTGAAGTCTATTTTCTGATTTTCAAGACAGATTTTTAATATAGAAAAAGAATAGAAAGTCCTGAGAAGTAAAAAAAATATATATGACTGTTTTTCTTGAGATTAAGATCATCCTTGGCTCCTAAGAAATTTGGCTGGTGCCTAAAATTTTTTTTGATTTTTCAATTCCTGATCTACACCTTTTCTTAAAACTTATACTTTCATTTCGTGTATGTGTATCATAAAGTCCATAATGTACTCTTGAGTTACATTACCGGTTCATTATTATTTCACTTATATTTTCCTAAATCATTGTTTCTTGTTCAGTGAAAAATTATCCTTTAATTAATCACAATAGAAATAAAAATAAGTGGCATGAACAGAGTTTTTTTTTAAAGTAACCTAGGTTGTGTGATGGTAAAGGAAAACATCAACAATGAAAATATATTGAGCATACAAGAAAGATTGAACTTGTGTGCATGCAACAGTTCATATCTTCAGTGAATATCATTAGTGTGATTACAATCTGGACAATGAATATAAAACCATTTTCATGAAATGAGGAAAATTTCATAAAATACGTATTTACATGTAGTATTGTTGTGTGATTAGTTGCGATTTTGTGTGTTGTGATAATAGACATACGAAATAAGTGTCCACCCATGAATGAGAGAAACCTGATTTCCATAATGTTTTTCTTACAATCATAATGTGTTATGCACCTGTATATCTGTGTAATGAGATTTGCTGTTGATAGTTGTCAAAAAAATTTTTGTCTTCTACATCTTTTGCATACATTGGACACCTTAATGCTTATTTTCTGAAATAATTGAATTCATATTTTTGCATTACACTTACCATGATATACTAAAATGTCACTATTAAGAAAAACCCAATAACATTGAGGATGCTTTTTTTTACCCACAAAGTCAAAAAATAACGAATCAATGATTATAATACCAATTTGTTTTTTGTCAGTTTTCTTATATATCAGTTGCTAATTCCTTTAAATATTATTCACAGAAGATATTAAATGTAAAATACAGACTGCAAAATAAATTCAAGTGAATTTTTGCTGCGTTAGTTCTCAAATCTGTGGCTTTTTTTTTTATCTTGCTGTTTGTTGAGCATTTGAAGCTGCAGGCTTCTCTAAGCATTAAATGGCAAATTAAAGAGAGAAAACACACTGGCAATATTAAAAACTGATGATATTTTTGAACATTGAGGTTATTTTCATGTATCTGTATGGTTTTGAGTTTGAGGAAAAAATAATTTCATCAAAATTCATGCGTCACAATCTTTGAATGCTTTTTTCATGAAATGTCAATTTTTGTCATTGTCACTGTTACACAAAAATGTTTTGACCGATCATTATGAAATTTTCTACACTTACTAAACTAACTTAGGGCTATAGAATGGAGTATGATCTTTGAGATTCATTGGAAATTAAAAATTTTGAAAATAGTGAAAAATTTTAAAATTTTATATATATAAATTCAAAATAATAAAAAAAAAACTTTCCTTCATAATTTCTTAGAACCCCAAATACATTGAAATTTCACATTCATACAGGGCCGCAACTACATGCTTGGTCACATGGGGCAAGTGCGCATTTTTGCACCCCCCTTGTAATGTTGAAGGAGAGGTTTGAGAATAAAATTTTCGCTCCCTCTGGTCCAGCGCCGGGGCACTAGACCCGCCTGCTCTCCCCTAGTTGCGGCCCTGCATTCATATCATTGAGAAGGAAACACAAGCCATAGATCTAAGTAAAAATTACTCGTGTAATCATGCGTGTAAAACACACGTTTTTGTAGAGGCAAAATTTTATGCTCACGTTTTTTGCTTCAAAACTCAGTGTGAATGAAAAATTTAAAAACATTTTCCATGCAAGATAATGATACAAGCTAAACACATTTGATGAATTTTAAAATATCATTAAACTAATTCTAAATTAATTTGCAGAGTAATCACTGCATATGCCTTGCATGAAATCCTGTCTCCCCTTGAGGAAACCACACTAGATGAAACAGTTAATTGTTCATCTTCTGGCTTTATAATACAGAGAATAAAGAAAATAAGGTTATTCGAACACATATTAAATAAAAAATCATTGCTCAGGACTTTTCCCTTTGGGAAAGAGCACAAACCATCCCGAGATGGTCTCTCTGGGCGGTCAGCGGTCATGTCTTTCTGTCTGCTCAGAACTTTTGGTAGGCCTATATTTTTTTTCCGTTGAGAAATGAGAGGTTTTGGAGGATTGTGAACCAGGAACTATGAGGCACAGCAGTTTGCTTCAACTTCTTCCAGCCATCTTGCCTTTTAAACTTGAAATGTACCTGATTTGAAAAAATGAATAAAAAAATTATTATTTTTAATCTTGATTTATATAAAATAATGTCAAACAAAAAAAGTTCATATCGCTTAACATGTACGAATACATATACAGTAGAATATATAGTAAATCTATTATATATATTTCTAATTGACTCATATTGTGCAGATCTTTATTAACTGAAATACAGACAAACCTCCTTTTAAAAAATGCCTTTTTTAAATGCAAAAATATGTCTGCCCCAGTTCTTTGGAATAAGAATTTCAGTAATTTACTTCTGAACAATGGATACTCATACAAGTTCTAATAGTTATTTTCAGTTAAAGTGATAAGAAATTGTCTGAATCTGTTCCAGAATAAAGCATTTGAATTCCAATTGAACACTAACAACATAAATACATTAAATACATACATATAAACTAAACAGCATAATTTACCTGTAATCTAACAAGCGATATAAGCACCATTTTGCTCCATTACCACCAAAACAGAAAAAAAGAAAAACCATAAATTTGAGCCTTTCCAAAATCATGGCATTGTCTCAATGTAAAGATTAAGAGTAGAATGAATGAGCTCTGTAACATTTTGTGCATTTCTAAAAATATGTGAAGAACTTGCAAAATAAAGTTGTGGTGTAATCCCGATCTAACATTGACGGGGAGGGGGATCATTTAATTTATTTTCCTGGACTGTTGGGGGGATTATGACCGATAACATTGACCTGAAAGTCATATCTCATATTGAGGTTCCACTGTACTTAATTTGGCTAGAGTCCTTTGAACAAATATCTTGATAATTGGTCCCTTAAATTTGCCTAGTACTGTAATACTAATTAACGATTACTAACATACATAATTTTCTTGCTTATTTTAAAAAAATAATGAGAGAAATGAAAATAAATTGAACTATGTATATTACATTTATTTTTAATCCTACGGAACACTCAATGCACAAGCAATAAGTCGCCAAATCAGAAGAGCTCACTAGAGTGATCAAGCAAGATTGCGGGGCTGACGTCTAATTAATTCGAATTCAACTTGTTTTGTTAATCAGAAATTTCAAAATTGATAAAATATTTATGATTCAAGCATGTCATTTGCTTTAAACGCCTAACAAAATAACTTGCGAATCTTTCTCTGAAACAGCGGTAAGTCGTTAGGGGCCGTTCAAGTATTACGTAAGCAAATTTTGGGTCTAGGTCAATTCGTCGCGCTCAACTTGTCGCGCGACAATTCGTCGCAATCAATTTGTCGCAGCGTCAATTCGTCATGCTACAAACTCGTCGCGGTACAAATTTGTCGCAGAGTCAGTTCGTCGCAGTACAAATTTGTCGCAGAATCAGTTCGTCGCGGTACGAATTTGTCGCAGAGTCAGTTCGTCGCGGTACGAATTTGTCGCAGAATCAGTTCGTCGCGGTACAAATTTGTCGCAGAGTCAGTACGCGGATCAAATAAATTTTCAAAATTCAGTTTTCATGGTATTCATGCCACACTTCCCGCTTTCTGGCGGGATCTCCATTTCTCGCAGCGAGGGGAGTTGGGGGAACACACGAAGATGATAGATAAGTTATGATAAAATAAATTTTCAAAATTAAATTTTCGCCGTATAAGCCGTACTCCTGCTTTCTGGTAGGATCTTCATTTCTCGCTGCGAGGGGCGTTGGGCGAACACACCAAGATGATAAATTAGGATCAATGCTCATCCCAAAGCACAATTTGCCTAAGGGGTCATTCAAGTATTACGTCAGGATCGGGGAGGGAGTTTCGGATTTGTTGACTTTTGATGGCGGGGGGGGGGGGGGGTTTGAAGGTCGCTTACGTCATCAACCACCCCTTTTTGAAGATATGAAATATTCTAAGCTGCTGGTGAAATTTTGCTGACAGGGGAGGGGATGGGGGTCAGTGTTTTGCTGATTTTTGCTGACGGGGGGGGGGGGTCAAAAATGGCTGAAAATCTGCTTACGTAATACTTGAATGGCCCTAATTCACTATTGAATATATATCTGCCATGTAGAGAATACATCTTTGAGGAATTTTTTACCGACAATATATCTAAGGCCAGCATTACACTATGAAAGTGTTCTAAAAGTCCTTTTATAAAACTTGAAAAATTCAACTAATAAGATTATCTGTTGCATTTGCTCGAATGTAACCTATGAACTTTATTGGTTGGATTTTTTGAGTTTTTAACTTGAGCAACTTATCCGGTGCAAATTAAATTTTGAAAATGTATGTGATCGCAATTTATCATCTCGGTGTGCGCCCCAACTCCCCTCGCTACGAGTAATGGAAATCTCGAGAGAAAGCGACAAGTGTGGCTTATCCGGTGAAAATGAAATATTAATTAAATTAAATTATTAATTATTTCAGGTTCTTGTGGAGATACTGTAGTGGTTAATGTTGGTGGGAGTCTCGATTCCACATGGGACAGATACAAGTTTACACTTAAAGAGAGCCTCCGCTGTACTGTAATTTGGGGAATATCATAAACACCGACATTTTTTTACAGAATTTTAAAATTTTATCATAGAAAAAATGATTTTTTTAACATTTACAATAATTGAATAATAAAACATTAATATCAATTGCAATTTTAATTTCGATTTAATTTCGATGATTTTTTCGAAATGACAAAAAAAAAAAATTTAGTAAACTGTGTGCATTTCTTGATGGAAAAAAAATTTTCTTCATGTTTATTTTTTCACCTACATACAGATCGCGTGACGAGTTGACTCTGCGATAAATTGACGTCCCGACGAATTGGTTACACGACAAATTGGCACTGCGACGAATTTGTACCGCGACGAATTGGCTCTGCGACGAATTTGTACCGCGACGAATTGGCACTGCGACAAATTGATGCGCGACGAGTTGAGCGCGACAAGTTGAGTGCGACGAATTGACCGGCTACGGCAAATTTTTAGTCATTTTTGATCCCCCTCCCCCCTTGTCAGCAAAATTTCGTCATCACTGCCCTCTACCTCCTAACGCATATTGGTGGGATCAGAAACGTACTTCGGGTGGGATCAGAAACGGGAGGGGGCGGGGCTCGTGCGCTTCCCTCCCCCAGACGAAAAAAAAAATTAATGCAAAAAATATTTAAAAAAAAAACAAAATTTCGAAAGAAAATACCTTTTTATATGTTGTTATAATCGATTTCTTTTAATTTCAAGGCTATTTGAAGGGTAAGAACTCAAAATTTCTCTAAAAACTTTATTGCGACCCACCCTTTAAGCCATATATGGTAAACCCTTCACCCGCGGACTAAATGTGGCCCTGAAGGTTAGCTGATGTGGCTTGCCCCCCCCCAAACCTAATTTTGTAAAAATGAACTAAGCGGCACATTTTTACAAATCGCTTAAATGACCCGTGGCACATTTTCAGATCACTGAGGTAGACCTCAAAGATCTAAGTAACCCGCGACACAGTTACAGAACACGTAAACGATCCGTGGCACATTTAGAGATCCCTTGAGTGACATGTGGCACAGTTTTAGAGCACTTAAGCAGCCCACAGTGCGGTTCCGCATCACTCAAGTTACCGGCGGAAAATTCCCAGATTACTTAAGTGATCCGTGGCATAATTACGGATCACTTGAATGATGCGTGGAACAGTTCCAGAGCACTTAAGCGGCCCGGAAACATTTCCAGAGCACTTGAAGGATCCGTGAAACATTTAGAGATCATTAAAGTGGCTCTGTAGGGGACTCATCAATGGGTAGAATGCTAGTTCAGGGGTGCCCAATAACTATCGAAAAGTTTTTTTCGTTTTGGCGCTCCGAATAAGATGCCATAAGAATATTTCATATCTTCATAAAGGGTGGTTGATTACGTAAGCATCAAACAAATCCCCTTCCCCCTTGTCATCAAAAGTCAGCAAATCGGAAACCCCCTCCCCCCATCGATGCTGACGTAATACTTGATTGACCCCTCACTAAGTAGCGATAACTCGCCAAACTAGGAACGGAAAACGTGAGCAATCAGAAATGTTTCAGGATTTACTTCACAATACATCATACTACACTCATGTCCATAAATTAAGGATAATGCCAGCTCCGGCAAATAAAGGTTCAGAAACAAAACAAACGTTACTTATTCATAAAGCCCATTTATTAAACAAACGATAAAGAACAAATACGATGGTGTATCCATTCATAAAAACTACGATTTTTGCTCCCTGGAGCAATTGTAAAAAATATCTCCTTTACAAAAACTTTCTATTACATGGTTGGTATGATGGTTAATTCATTGCATGTCTCCCATGCGATGAAATACAGTCCGTACAACGCCTAGGCATGCTGAGTATCAAATTATCGATCTGATCTTGGGGAAGATCACTCCACTTAGCAAGCAATGCTCTCCGAAGTTCCGGTACACATGTAGGAGGTGGTTGACGGGCTGCAACTCGTCGGCCAAGCATGTCCCACACATGCTCTATCGGATTCAAGTCAGGTGAGAATCCTGGCCATTCCATACGGGTTATATCCTCAGATTCAAGGCATTCGTTTACGATATTTGAGGACGGGCGTTGTCATCCATAAACACAAATTCAGCGCCCATGGCACCCGTAAACAAACGTACATGTTGTTCCAGAATGATGTCCCGATAAATTTGGGCTATCGTGGTTCCGGGTTGAACATGCAGATCTGTTCTGGAACCCAGTATAATTCCACCCCAAACGAGCAATGCTGCACCACCGTAACGGTGTCGTTCAATGATGTTGTCTTGGTGGTAACGGGTTCCTGGCGTTCTCCATATGAAAGTCCGACGTGAATCAGACTGCAAGCTAAACCTGGACTCGTCGGAAAACATCACACAAGCCCACTGTGACGATGTCCACATTGCATGTTCTCTACTCCAGGCTAATCGCTGCCGACAGTGAGTTGCCGTGAGCGGAACACATCTGACAGGCCTGCGAGCATATAGACCAATATCTTCCAAACGTCTGTACACGGTTTGCCTTGAAACTGTGGTACCCGTGGCTGCAGATAGCTGACGAGACAGGTCGGATGCTGTGCTCCGTCTGCTTCTTTTGGCAGTTACTACCAAATACCGGTCTTCATTCGGCGTTGTAACTCGGGGGCGACCTGTACTGTAATGTCTACTGACGTTTCCGTTATCTTGGAATCGTTGCCAAAGCCTAGAGATGACACTGTGGGCAATTCCAAGTTCCTCGGATACTTCCATCTGAGTACGCTCACATTCCAGGCGGCCGATAATTCTACCACGTAAAAAATCATCCACACGCGTCCTGTGTGTCATAACTATTCGCTTATGGCACTGAGCGCCTTACAGAACTCTTGTGAACAATTTCACTTCTTTGCCACCATTCCTTATATACCCCCCTCTTACACTCTCGTCATTGTGACGTACTATCGGCATCACATCTGGTGGCTTCCTGAAATTTGCATATCATTCTTGCAGATGCGTGTGATAATTCTACAGGTGAAATTTTTACTTTAGATTTCGATTTCCGTATGATTCTGAATTATCCTTAATTTATGGACATGAGTGTACTTTACAATACAATAAATTCAAGATTCAACTAGTTCTGTTCGTTAAAAATCCTCTACTTATGCGTCATTTCTCCAAAATCAAACGGGGGGGGGGGAAATGATTGCCATTTTAAAATCACCGTAACTAACTACACACAAAACAAAATTATGGCGCCAAATATCTCGTCTGCTATTTCCCACTGATTTTTTTACTTTCATTGATATCATTTAGTTCTAAAATTTAACATATATTAATCAAAATTATGATTGTAAAAATTTGATAAAAAAATAATTAAATTTCATTAATTATTAACGGAAGCTCCGTGTCCCTGTGAGGAACTTGGCGCTCTAATGCACAGTTCACGATTCTTGCATCCGTCTTTATCAGTCTGGAAATCCTTTTTTTATCCGAATTTTAATATTCTAGAGCCGAAAATCACGGAATTTTTGCAGTAATTTCGAAAAAAATTGACAAAAAATGATTCAAAAACATTAATAATAAAAAAAGGAAGTGGTCCTAAGGATCTCTTACATGGATGATAGCATTGAGCAGCGCTACAGAGGACCAAAATGGCGGATGCGTCGGCCTGTGTATATAGGGGTTCTAATTTTAGGTATCCCTATCTACAGGGTGATTCAGAAAAGATGGGAAAAACTTTAAGAGGTGACAGTACACACCAATACAAACAATAAAAGAATGCACGGTCTAACACGAAAGGCAAACGCGCTAGCGCGGTTGGAAACGCCCGTTCCGCAAACTTTAAAACGGCATTCCTGTTGAAATTCATCGGGAGGAAAAGAACATCATGCATGCAAATGTAACCTGGGGGAAAAAGAAGAAACCGTATACAAATATGCGTCACAGTGAATAAAAGGCGCGGATGCCAGCCCTGTGAATTTATTCCAATGTGGAGTTGTAACTAAACAGTTCTAACAGTTGTAACGTACGGGATAATGGCGCACTTTAGTAATACTGAAAAATCAGACATGCATTTCATTTACGGAGTTGCGAACGAAAGTACGGTGAGCGTTTTCCCCACAGGCGAGTTGAAAAGTCTGGTGTATGAGACTCCTCTTGATCGTGAAGAGGGCCTAATCACAAAAGACTCGGCTGCTTTCTTTTTTTTTCTTTGTTTCAAACCGAGTACAACTCAGGTCTATCGCCATCTATGGGCAGTTTACTACCTAGGGAGTTGTGCCGGAAGTGTAACTGAGTGTGTACCTAACAGTCTGATTGTGTATGCAGTGTAGTGTTTGATTTTTCAGTGCTGCCATCTATATTTTAGAAGTGAAGTGAGGGATGTGTTATGATTGAATTGCATTTGTACTGTTTGTAGGTCTGTTGCTCTCTGTGGCGTTACTTTTCAAAGGGAAGATCTTCTCGCATTCGCGCCTTGAAGTTGGGAACCACAGAAAAAAGACTCGGCTGCTGCTTGGGAGGTTCGCGATATGCCTGGAATATTCCTGAGCGTTCGTCAATCCCTCCTTCGCCGCTGTTCCTCTTGCATCACCGTTGGCGGTTGCTCTTTTCTTTTGAGCAATTGTAAATTATTCATTAAAATTGTTTTTTTAACGTATACGTTATTCTTGTGTTTTTTCCTCGTATCCTCGGGTTTACTATGTTGCGCCCTGTAGCATGTTTGCATTTCATTTTAGACCATGCATTCTTTGATGAAATTGTTTGTTTTTGTGTGTACTACCATCTGTTCAAGTTTTTCCCGTCTTTTCTGAATCACCCTGTGTATAAAATAACATCTAGAGTGATTCGTAATCGCCGAGCCGAAACCGCTGAAGCTATAAATATCAAATTTGGTCAATAGTTTTGTTTCACGACGTAAAGCCTCACTAAGAAGAGATTTTTGGAAATTCGACCCATAAAGTGGTGAAAAGGGGTTATAAGGTAACATAGAGAAATTAAACCAAGCCGGAACCACTGAATCCTATAGTCACGAAATTTGTTTAGAGATTTAATTTCATGACGTAAAGACAAGGTAAGAAGGGTTTTTCAAAATTCGATCCCTAGGGGGGGGGGGGGGGTCACAAATAACATGGAAGTTACGCCGTGATGAGACCGCTGAAATTCGGTCAGAAGTTTTATTATTTATTTAGAAGACGTAAATAATAGGTAAGAAGGGGTTTTTTCGAACTTCAACCTATAAGGGGGGTGGGGAGGGGTTCAAAGGTAACATGGAAATTACGCCAAGACCGCTGAAATTCGGTCAGAAGTTTTATTTCGTGACGTAAATAATAGGCAAAGAAGGGTTTTTCGAACTTCAACCTATGGGGGGGGGGGGGGTCAAAGGTAACATAGAAATTACGCCGAGACCGCTGAAATTCATGAAATTTGGTTAGCAGTTTTATTGCATGATGTAAATACTAGGCGAGAAAAAATTTCCGAAATTCGACCCCTAAGGGGGTCATGAGGGTGTTCAAAGGTGACACACAGAAATCACGTTGAACCGAAATCGCTGGTTCTATAATTTTGAAATTGGGTCAGAAGTTTTATCGCATGACGTAAAGTAAGAAATGTTTTTCCGAAATTCACCTCATAAAAGGGGGGGGGGGGGTTCAAAGGTGACATAGAAATCACGCCGAGATGAGACAACTGAAATTCGTGAAATTTGGTTAGCAGTTTTATTGCATGACGTTAAGACTAGATAAGAAGAGGATTTCCGATATTCGACCCCGGGGGTCATAAGGTAACAGAAACTACGCGAAGCTGTAATCACTGAATCTATAGCCATGAAACTTGGTCAGATGTTTTATTTCACTAACTAAGAAGGGGTTTTTGAAACACGAACCCTGAAGTGGGTTCAAAGGTAACATAGAAATCACGCCGTTCCGAGACCGCTGAAATTCATAAAATTTGGTCACCAGTTTTATTGCGTGAAGACTAACCAAGGAGGGTTTTTTCTAAATTCAATCCTTAAGGGGGGGGGGGGGTTTAAAATATAATAGAGAAATTACGCCGCTGAGCCGAAACCACTGAAATCATTTGATCATTTTTGTCATACCACGGCCATTTTCTGCACACGAGGGCTAACTAGACCGGAACCTAGAATTTATTGCCGATTCCGAACAGCAGCCCTTTTTTATACTCACCGAAAGGTTGGTGCGCTTAACCCTCGATGCGGGACTCCTAGCGGTAGCAATCGCTTTCTGTAGTCCTGCGCTGTTTCTATTTTACCCCTGTGTCAGAAAAGTGTTTGACAAGGACTAACCGGGTGTTGAACTCCGACACCTCTAAAAATCCTTTGATACTTTAGGCGAGTATCTTATCGACATGGGCTGCCACACCCGAAATTCTTGAAAGTTATCAGAAGTTTTATTTCATGACATAGAAACTAACCAAGAAGGTTCGTTCGAAATTCGGCCTTTAAGAGGTTAACTAAGTGAGGGTGATCATATGGAGAAATCACCCTGAGCTAAAACGGCTGAAGCTATAAATATGATATTTGATTAGTATTTTTGTATGGTAAATGTCAGACTCACTCTGAGAAGGGATTTTTCAAAATTAGGCTATTTGGAGCAATCATCACTGAGCCGAAATCGCTGGAGCTATAAATATGAAATTTAGTCAATATTGTATTTTATAATGTAGATATGAACTAAAACGGATTTCTAAATGTTCATTTCTCCCCTGAGGTGTTCAAATATTATGGCCACTGGGTACAGTATTAATATTGGATGAGGTATTTTTTGATTGGTACCAAATATTCTATGGTGATGCAGAGATGATTTTAAGGTTTCACCGCCACCCGTTCTAATTTTCTTGGCAACTAGTTCGTAAAATTTGCCGCCCTGTCTAAATACGCTTCTTATGAGATGTAGAAATAATTTTTAATCACTATACCTGATACTGGAAAGTATCAGAGGAACTGGAGACCGAAAATGCTCACCTACGTAGTACGAAATATTTCTATAAATTGCTGATATGGGTATCTTATGCTGTCATTACAGAATCGAATGTGACTTAACTGCGGCGTTGATACAATATCGGGTTCGAGTCTTGATCATCCTGAATATGGTATCTTTTTATCGTAAAGAAAAAATGAATAGGCAACCATCTTGAGAAATGTTCATGACATTGATCGTAAAAAATGCTCATAGGCACGGTGGGTGTATACAAATATCGCTCTAAACTAGTGGTGTCCTTTTTTTGAAACTTATACCTCAAATATTAACTAGCGGCTAAAAATCCGACATTCCCTGGTGAACTTGGCCAATCACAGAGGAGCGGGAGTGAGTTACTCTCGAACCGGTTGTTACTTCGTGTACAATACTTCGGAAACTGTCGTGACTTCGGAAACTGTTCGGAACTTACAATGCGCAAGCACGTTCTCGTAATTTTGTAATATTCTGCGCTCTTTTCTAATTTTTTTTCTGGCTCTCATCTTCATTTTTTCCCGTCAATATTTTCTACATAGTTCTCTTTTTTTCATCAATTTCCTGTTGGTTTGGGTTCATGTATTTGAGGTTAATTGATTTTTCTTTTATAATTATTTTTCCTATATTGTGTATAATTCTGTTTTTATTTTTTTCCTACATTACGTATATTTTTTTATTTTTCCTACATTAAAAGTACATTTTCCTGTAATTTTTCGTACATTGTGTATTTTCCTGTAATTACTTTTTCTACATTACATGTACCTTTCTGTTCTTATTTTTCCTGCATATTAACTTGAGAAAATTCTACGTACACCTATGCTTTCCTGTAATTAACTATACATTTATTTTCTGTCAACCCCTTTTAAATATGAATCAATAGAATTAAAGAAATCTTTGGGATGAAATAAAATAGAATTTACAATGTCTAAGTCTCTTCGCACATGCCGTTTCCATGATTTATTCAATGTGGGAATAAAAAAGGAACCAAAAACAAAATAAAGCTGCCTAAATTCATAAACATTTTTCGAGCACTTTCAAAGTGGTTTACTATACAAATACAAATACAAATACAACGCCACAACAGGCAAAATGCCCAACGAGGTGGCTGATAAAAAGATGCCCATAAAAATATGGATGTCATATGTTTCAAAAATACAGCAACCCAATTAAAAATGCAATTAACACAAATTACAAACAATATATACACATGATAAAATATTATACAATGCCCATAAAGAATACTTATGGTTGTCTTATTCTAAGAATGGATAGCTTCTCGATTTACCCCAACATGTTTATCGTATTTCTTTTTAAACGTGTCAATTGTGTTACAATTTACTACCTCCGGGGGTAAGCTATTCCATTTATTAACAACCCTATTGGAGAAAAATTCCCTGCGACACCATAACCTTGCATTGTCCCTCACCAATCGATACTGGTGTCCCCTTGTAAAAGCAGTCGATTGGCGGTGTACTAAAAGTTCATGGTCCATCCTATCCATCCCATTGAAAATTTTGAACACTTCGATCATATCTCCTCGACACCTGCGTTCATCCAATGTAAACATATTCAAAAAATGAAGTCTTTCTTCATAACTCAAGCCCTGTGTGCCAATAAGGACACGCGTAGCTCTTCTCTGCACCCCTTCAACCAAGTCTATGTCCCTCTGTAGGTATGGTCTCCAAAACCTTACAGCATACTCCAGTCCAGGACGAACTAAGCCTCGAAAAAGCGGAAGAATGACTTTAGGAGAACGCGAAGAGACCTTTTTGAAAATGAGACCAAGCATTCTATTCGCTTTTTTGACAACCGCTGAACAATGTTCAGAAAACTTAAGTCGCTCGTCAATGAGAATTCCCAAATCGGCGACTCTAGTTGCATCCGGGATAGTGACACCATTCAACTCGTAAGAGAACCGTGGGTTGTTCGAACCAAAATGAGCGACCATGCACTTATCTACGCTAAACGTCATGCTCCATTCATTTGCCCATGCTGCAATCTTGTTTAAGTTGGTCTAGAGCAACTCCCTATCGCTTACATTTCCGATTACCCCCATTAGCTTCACATCATCTGCGAATTTGCTAGTAATTCCATCGATACCCTGATCGAGTTTGTCGATAAAAAGTGAAAAAAGTATGGGGCCAAGGACACTTCCCTGAGGAACTCCACTTGTGACGTCTGTCCAACCAGAGAATTCCCCGTTCACCATAACTCGTTGCGACCTATCTCTTAACCACGATTCTATCCAATTCAGCAAGTTGCCCCCTATTCCAATCTCGTGTAAACGCTTCAAGAGTTTGCCATGTTGGACCCGATCGAATGCCTTCTTTAATCAAGGTAAACAACGTCGACATTTTTGCTCTTACCCAAAGCCTTAGTCACGTAATCATAGAAGCAAAGGAGGTTAGTTACACATGACTTCCCCTTCCTGAACCCATGCATGTTAACTACAATTTCTGCTTGTATCGCTGAACTCTTGTGACAAGCTTATGACTTTTGAATTTAGAAAATTAATCATTTCCACAACCCTTAAGGTTTTTCTTGACTTGGTACACACTGTGGATACAACACATCCTCAGACCAATATTTTGGGATTAGCTCATGATTAGTGGTAAGTTATTAAAAGTTGTTTTAGCCCCACTGTTTGGGATAGTCAGCTTAAGTTGGTTTTTCAATTTTAAGGTGCAAATCTAAGCCAAACTCCCATTTAACCCTTTAAATGGTTTTTGAAATTTTCCTGATCAGCATTATAATTGCCAATTTGAAATTGCAAAATCTTGCCATTACGTGTGTGGCTTTCTACGAAGAGAACCCTTTTTGTATTACACTGCTGGCCACCGTAAATGCAACACCCTGAAGGAAGCATGCAAATAATATGAAATTTACAACATGCATTAGCGGAGGTGAGATATGCAAATGATTAGAATTTCAGCGCAGACACACATCACGCGCGCCTGTGGCGCCACTTCAAAGCGCTATTTAAGGCTTGGAGATTTCGACGATTTGAAGTACGGTAATTGTGTTTTTCTTGTGGTTTTTTCAAAAAAACGATCAATTATGCCTCGTAGAAAACAGCGATCATCTTTTGATCAAGTATCCGAGTTCGACAGAGGAAGGATAGTGGCCTACCGAGATTGTGGATTATCTTTCAGGGAAATCGGTAGTCGTGTTGGACGAAACCAAACAACTGTAATGCGGATATGTGATCGTTGGATGCAGGAGGGTACGACGGACCGACGTGTTCGATCGCATCCACCTCAGTGCACCACTTCACGTGATGACAGGCGTATTGTGCGTATGGCAGTGACGGATCGCTCAGCCACATCACGAACCATAGCACAGCACATTCAGTCTGTACCGCATCATCCAGTGTCTGCGCGTACCATTCGACGCCGTTTACAGCAGAGTGGTCTGTCCGCAAGACGTCCATTGCTTCGTCTACCCTTGACGCAGAACCACAGACGTCTCCGCCGCCAATGGTGCGTGAAAGAAGGATGTGGACGGCACAATGGAATGAAATTGTCTTTACTGACGAGTCACGCTTCTGTCTGCAACACCACGATGGTCGGATTCGAGTCTGGAGACACCGTGGATAGAGATGCTTAACAGCTGCGTTATGCACCGCCACACTGGTCCTGCACCGGGTATTATAGTATGGGGCGGTATTGGATATCACTCTCGCACTCCTCTAGTACGCATTGCCGGTACTTTAAAAAGCCAGCGCTACATCTCCGAGGTGTTGGAGCCAGTTGTCCTTCCTTACCTTCAGGGTTTGCCCACAGCCATATTTCAACAGGATAATGCGCGACCACACGTGACACGCATTGTCCAAAGGTTCTTCGTCAATCGCCAGATTGAATTGCTTCCCTGGCCAGCTCGCTCTCCGGATCTTTCGCCGATAGAAAACATGTGGTCCATGGTTGCTCAACGATTGACCCACATTACATCCCCAGCTGCCACACCAGAACAACTTTGGCAACGCGTGGAAGCTGCTTGGTCTGCTGTACCCCAAGAACACATCCAAAGTCTCTTTGAATCAATGCCGAGGCGTGTGGCAGCGGTGATCTCCAACAATGGCGGCTACTCTGGCTACTGATTTTGGCAAGAACCACACTTCACAGAAGTCTATAAATTTAATCATTTGATGCTTGGTCAACATGTTATCTACAAAATAAATATTGTTGCGATATCTCTTGTCTTTCTTGGTGTTGCAATTTGGGTGGCCAGCAGTGTATTTATATAATTGAGCATATATTTTTCTTTTTTTTCTCGCTTCTTTTCTTCTTATCTAACGTAGAACAATAGCTAACTCTGCCCACTAACAGTTGATTGGTTGGAGGGGAATGGAAAACATTTTATTGTAAAAACAGTTTCACTGCATTTTTATAGAAGACAGAATATTTCGGGGTGACAGAAATAAAGCAGATTAGGTTTGACAAGATATCTCAGGATTGCCACTGAAAGAGTAAAAAAGGTCTCTTTGGGCAGAGCAACACGGTCTATAATATTAAAAATTTAATTCATGATCATGTTTATTTTTAATATTGTAGAATCGTGTCACCAATCTCTTATTGATGGCCTTATCCTCTCGGCTATTAGAATAATTGTTTATTCTACAGTTTATATCTGTTTATCTACTGTATATATATGTTTATCTTCAATGTTATAGAATGTCTGATCTCATATTGATTTTGATGGTCTGATCCTCTCTGCTATATCAGGAAATTGCTTATTCTATAATGTATAAAAATTCAAAACACCACGTACATCTGCACAGTATTACAGAATCTATGAAAAATAGCATTTTCAACCCATGGAAATACAAGTAGGAATTAAAAAAAATGTAAATTTCAAAATATATAAAATCATGCTTATTTCTAATTGCCTTTGGGACTATGACATAGTGTGTGCAACTTTGTTTATTTATGTTAAACGTCATTCAATAACATATGACTTAATCAAAAATGTTGTGTTCAAAATTTTTTTCCCTCTCACTGTGTATAATTATTTGTGCATTTCTATTATTCTCACAACCGTTCAAATATTACGTAAGCACCAATAGGGAAAAATAGGGTTTTATATTTGCTTTTAATAGCAAGGAAGGGAGGGATTGGAATGAAGATTATCTAAGCATTTGCATGAGAACATATTGGCATGGCTTTATTCAAATCGGGTTTGAAGAAAATTAAATATATCAGTTTGTCAAGGATATATAACTACAGTACCTTGGCTAACAATTTTTTTTTTCACAGTTTTTCTGCCTTGGCTAACGGATGCGATTAATGAACATTTTCTTTGATACAAATGCAAGCAATGACATAAATCAGCTGCATCATGAGATGAATTTAAGCTAATCATTGTCAGAATGTCACTTGACCATTGATTTACTCACATCCCCTTTTTTGTAATCTTTTCCCCTGATGTACCAAAACACAAATGGATGGGGGACACCTACACACTCGACTGTGTTAACACTGGCTTAAGCAGAATAAAGCTGGTGTTTGTGTGCATAGTTTAAAATAAAAATATCTGTATCTTATACTCCTATAAATTCCCATTTATAGCTCTCAAAGCTATTCATTTTAGCATTTGGTCAGTTTTTATCGTCTTTATAACATTCCTTGGTATTTTAAAAAACAAACTTGGTATTTTAAATTTTGAGCCATACCTGGAATAAATCAAACAATATTCCATAGAAACTTATGGGAAATTGTGTTTCAACAAACAAAAGTGATTCTGGAGCAAATTTCTTCATGCAGTACTGTATCCTCATTCAGAGCTGCAACTAGATACTTTGTCAGGCAGGCAAGCGGGAATTTTGGCGCCCCTTGCATGTAGAGGAAGCAGTTAAAGAGTGAATTTGGCGCCCCTCCTGGTTCAGCACCCAGGGCACCAGACCCGCCTGTCTTCCCCCCAGTTGCAGCCCTGTCCTCATTTCCAACCAAATCTAATACAGTATCTCATACTACTAAAGACATAATTATCAAAAATTTCCTGTTAATTGAGCATTCATCGCACTGATATAGATTTTTAATAGAATCATTTTTCATCGTTTTAATCAAAGCATTGATATGTGATTTGGAAAATGATGCATCAGTACTTGGACCAGATTTTGACCACATTTGACATTTTAATGAAATGAAACTCACGGGGCACTTAGATATGCTACACATATTAGTAAACAGCTCAGCAAACTATGCATTGAAGATTATTGTTTAGATGAAAGGGGTTTTGAAACCAACTTGATCGATGCTCTTCTGGGCATTCAAAATGTACATGCACTATTAAGGAATCAAAAAGTTATTTTTTTAGTTTTGCTGGCAAAAGATGTTAGTAAAATATTATAAAGCACAATGACAATTGATAGTTGTTTTGTTGATTGGTAGAGGTGCTCACCTCAGCAGTGCAATGCCCTGAAATCCCGATCTATTCTACTAGGTTGCTTCAGATCAGCAAGAGAAGTAAACAGGGGGGGGGGGGCTTACACAGGACCTACTTTTAAGGGGGGGGGGGTACAGGGTAAAATATTCCCTCTCATCACAAGCTTTGTAAAAAACATTTTAAATTTACAGAAATTAATGAAAACAGTACAGATATTTTTATACAATATTTCATTAAAATTATTTGAATTTAAATTTTTAAATTCAATTTTTATCTCTTGGAGGTCACGAGGGGGGGGGGTGTACAAATACAAATACAAATACAAATACAAATACAACACCACAACAGGCAAAATGCCCAACGAGGTGGCTGATAAAAAGATGCCCATAAAAATATGGTTGTAATATGTTTCAAAAATACAGCAACCCAATTAAAAATGCAATTAACATCATACAATATGTTATTATATCCCCCACCCGCGTATCTCTCGAGAATGGTGAGGGCAGCCGAGAGAGAGAAGTCCCCTTGGTTAATAACGGTACTAATCTAGAAGGTTTTGGTCCAGTTTACTTGATTTTGCGGACAAGTGGGGTTGGGGAGGGGTAAAAACCCATAAAATTTTGCTTAAGTAATACTTGAACGGTCTATGGTTACGGCCCAACCACTTCCTTCTGAAACTATTTTAACTTTTCTCCAGCTCGGAAGGTTTCAATCTGTTTTTTACACTTCTTTCAGTGTTTACGCCGCTAAATTTACGGTTCGAGAGTTACTCATTCCCGCTCCTCTGTGATTGGTCGAGTTCACTAGGGAATGTCGGATTTTTAGCCGCTAGTAAATATTACGGGTGCCTCTCTCGGGCAAAATTTGTTTTCGGAAAACACTTTTTTTTTGTATACAGGGTCTTTATAATTAAAGTTCCACTTTGAAATGACCATAAAAGGAAAACTACTGGACAAAATGTTATCAAACTTAGTAGCAGTTTACAAGAGGTCATAGAATTCAATTTTCCGCAAAAAAGTTCAAAACTCACCACCAGCAGCGAATGGCGCTGTATGCAATATTGTTAAATGACATAAAGCACGAAGACATCGGTTTAAAAATGTGTTTCTAAACTAAAAAAAACTAAAAATCGTTTCTAAAACGAACATGTGTCAAACAGTTACTCCAGCACCATTTCACGGATGACCGGATTATAAGCCGACACTTCCCCGTTTCTTGGCCACTCCGGTCACCTGATCTCAACCCCTGAGACTTCTGGCTATAGGGTTACCTGAAAGCCACTGTTTATGGTGATAACATAAATAATTTGGCAGAATTGAAAAATGCGATACACCGACACATGTCCGTAACATTCCACCTGATATGCTAAGAGCTACGGTTGAGAACGCAATAATGCGATTTAACTTGCTTTTAGAAAATGGTGGACACCACATTGAACATGTTTTGTAACAAGTTTTAGAAACGATTAAAAACATTTTAAACCGATTTTTCATGTCTTATTTCGTTTAATAATATTGCGTACAGCGCCATTCCCCGTTGTTGGTGAGTTTTTTAACTTTTTTGCGGTAAATTTAATCCAATGACCTGCTGTAAATTATTACTAAGTTTGATAACATTTTGCCCAGTAGTTTTTCTTTTATGGTCATTTCAAAGTGGAGCTTTATTTATAAAGACCCTATATATCATTGCTCTGATTTTTGGTTGTTTGACGTCCCGTACCCAGTACCCCAAAAAGATGAATTTAATAAATATTGCTTTTCCGAACTCGCATTTCTATGTGACAACATCATCATTGATTCACCGTATAGACTTTAAACTGGTTATATTACACTAGAGATATCTCTATTGATGTTGCTCCACCTTGGCACCCAGGAACAATCAACTAGTTGCTATGCAACAATGGCAATGTATGTTACAGTTGATGAAGAAGCCGTTTTTGATCATAAATGTGGACACAAGAAATTATATGCCCTTAGGCAGGACCCTCTTAAGAGCACCATGGGCCTCCGCGGACAAAATGATTTTTCTTAGGTTCTTCACCTGAATAGGAGTGCCTGCGTACCAACTTACAAGCTTAGGCACATAAAGGTTTTGGATCTCTGGTGTAGACTATTGTATACTGGTGACGTCAGAAAAATATGCGTTCATTTAGAATCTAAAATTCTTCGCTACAGAGTGATGCAAACGGTACACGTAAACAAAAATTTCTGTCTTTAAAAATTCCACCATTATGAAAACTTTTGTAGCAAATCTCTCGCGTCTCATTCTCAGTAACATGGCGTGCTACCGAATAGCATGCGTGCCGTTGGTTGGTTTTATTTGGAAGTGATTCCAAACACTGGTGTGTCAGGATCAACATTCCTTCTGATTTTTATTTTACGTGTGCGCGGACCAGTTTCCTTTCCTCTGTGTGCGGAATGGCAGTATAGCATATCTACCCATGGTGTATTTTGTGATTTGGCGTGCACGTCCACGCACGTGCGCTGCTTAGAGGAAACAGTAGTCAGGATGACACTAATGTACTTGAAGATCTGAGAGGGGCAAAATATTCAGGTCGGATGAGAGTTTAAATTTGCATGCCTGTCTATGGCATACGAGTTAGCTGACCATATTTTCTCCCGAATAATATGGGAATTTGAGATATTCTAAATTATGTCCTCAAAATTGTCTCATTTACAGTACTTACGCCAAACATTGTACACCGAAAACCACACAATTTATTTGAATAATTTTGGTACTGTATGTTTTTGTGGCTGTTGTCTGTGCAATGAACTAAAAATTTTAAGATACATAAAATCTTCTCTGAGATGTGGGAGTTTTCGTGAAACAATGCGTAAATTTTCACAAAAAACTCAAAGTTTTTTCATAATACAAACAGCTGTAAAATATTAAATTTTAAACATATGGTCAAGATCGTAGTTCATTGCACAGCTAACGTTATCTGGAACGCTGTTGAATAATTTCATAAGAATATCTTCATTGTTTTTGAGAAATTAGGTTTCTCGTGGAAAAAAGTAACGAAAAAATAAATCTTCAAAAAACACGTTTGAGAATTGTTTGTTGACTTCGAAACGAATGTTCCCCAGATGATTTAAATCAGCCGTAACTTTGTTGTTACTTATCGCATGCACAGGAATGAAATAGTTTTGTATTCTGTGTAAAAAATTATTTTCCAAATGAATTTATAAAACCATTTTCGCGTTCAAACCCAATTTTCGAACAAATTGTCATTTTAACGTAGTCAGTGTCCTTAATGCAGGCATCTTCAACCCGTTGCTCACGAGCACCACGGTGCTCCCTGAACCATTCAGAGTGCTCGATGCTCGTGTCCGATTTTGTGTTCGCGAGCACTTGATCACCGTTCCAATTAAATACCTTGTACAAATTGCACTGAAGGATTGAAATGATCCTGATTTCAAGCATTCGTACGTCAAAATTGCTGTAAAGGTGCTCTTCTTTTGATGATGAGTACAGGCAGTGCTCGCGACTAGAAAAAGGTTGAACACCTCTGCCTTAATAATACATGAAACGAAGCATGGATCAAACGTGGACAGCAACTCTGTTAAAGACACAAAGAGCTGGCTTCGTGATTCATTGTAGTTGCTGTCCATGTTCAGTCTAACAGCCAGTTTTACCATAACAGTTGATTGAAATGCCATTATTGCATTATTTATATATATTTGTATTTTATGTATTATATGTGTTTGTGTAATCGCATTCCCCCAACCCCTCTTCCTATTTTAATGTTTTTTCATAATTTTTTGTTTTCAATCTCAAAAATCACTACATAGTGACTCTTTATTTTACACTGTATGACAATTGAAATGTTATTGAATTAACTTCATTGTAACAACCAGTATGGGGACCTTGGTGTCTCCTTGGTGGTTTTCACTAACCTAATGTATTGTTATCATTCATCTAACATATTAATAAAATTGAAATTGAAATTGAAAATATACATTAAATCAGTGAAATACAATTCATAGGCGGGCGCAGAATTTTCTCGAGCGGGGTTTAGATTTTTTTTCATTCTGGGGGGGGGGGTGGCTTACGTTTTTTCCTGCAAAATAACACTAAAATCTTGGCTCGGGGGGGGGGGTTAGAATCCCAAACCTCCCCTTGCGTACGCCAATAACAACATTTATTAAACACACAGATACAGGCGGTTACACACATACACGAAGTAGCGTCGGAGCCAGGGATGCGGTGGGTGCTCGGGGAAACAACAGTATTCTGTTACCACCGGACTGAGCATTCCTAGAATTCATTCAGAAAGTTTGCCATATGAAACTCAAGCCAAGCTCCCACAGGTGCATCTGCATACATGGGCCATCACAGTACACGTCAAACACACACGTCCTTTTTTTATACCACCCCAATGATAGCTTTCGAGTATACCTGAGTGCTGTTATTAGGGTGGAATTAGATTGGATCACTGCAGAATGACGCCATTCTAAAGTCATGAGAAAAGTAGGTCGAAGATGGTTTTTATCCGATTTGAAAAGGGTAAAGAAAAAACTAGTGAATTAAAATTGACTTTTTTTCGTAAACCCAAGGTAGCGTTTCCCAAAATAGGTGATATTGCCCCCTATGGAGACACTGGAACAGATCATGAGCATGGCCCGTTTCTCGTAAGTTCGGGCAAACATAAATTTTTTGGTACTCTTTATGTATCGTGATGGCCAACTTCTCACTGTTTAAGGGTCAACATGATGATCAGCTGCAGCGTCGCGGGCCGCACCAAGGACGACACTGGTGTATAAGCCGCACCAGTAAAATTACCTGGGAAACTCGTAGATTCCCACTCGTGAGTCCGACATAAGCAAAAATGGGCAATTCAGTCATCAAAATTTTACCCTGGCCCTATTTTCTTCATAAACTCATTTGTTTTGAATCCATTGTTTTTCTGGTTCCCAGCTAGTACGTACAATGCATCAAAAATTACTGGTTTTTTTTGCAAATAAGTTCATTTAATTACATGAATAGTTTGAATTTTATAGGCAAAACATTTTTTTTTAATTTTTCTGCAATGATTTTAATCCCTTACTTCTGATTTGACAACCGATGGAGTCGCACGAATCGAATAGATGCTCAAGGAATTGATCCACGCACCGGACCGGTAGACTTTGAGAGGAGTTTTGTTATTGGGATGGAAAACGTGCCAAAAGCTAGTCATGTGTATAGTATTGACTATCATGGGTAAAACCGTGATAGTACTAAGATAAAATAGACTAACTTCGCACGGACTAGACAGACTAGTTGTAGATGTGAAAGGATGCACACACGCACCATTACCTGGTGCTCCTGTATGTACATGAGATTATACAAATGCAAATATAAGCACAAAAATACAAATACGACTGGCTAATTGTCCAACAAGGTGGCTGAAAAACGATGCCCATAAAAATATGGAGAGAGAGAGAGATGTCAATTATAATTAAAATATAGCAACTCAATATAAAAGCACGTATCACGAAAGAAAATAATAATAATTGATACTATATAATAAATACACTGTCCATAAAAAAGATTATGGTTCTTTTATTCTAAGTATGGACAGCTTCTCGATTTATCCCACTATGTTTATCGTACTTCTATTCAAACGTGTTTGAAGTCACGATCCCTGGAGGTAAGCTATTCCATTTATTAACAACCCTATTGGAGAAAAACTTCCTGCGTCAATGGTGGAATTGCCGATGAAAATTTTAAATACTTCGATCATATCCCTCGACACTTGCGTTCCTCTCATGTAAAAATATTTAAAACATCGAGTCTTACTTCATAGTTCAAGCCTTGTGTGCCCATAATAGCATGCGTAGCTCTTCTCTGCACCCCCCAACCAAGTCTATGTCCCTCTGTGGGTATTGTCTCCAAAAACTTACTGCATACTCGATTCCAGGAGGAACTAATCCTCAGGAAAGCCAAACAGTGACTTTAGGAGTACGCGTAAAGAGACCTTTTAGAGAATAAAACCGAGCATTCTATTCGATTTTTCTACCACCGCTGAACAGAAAATCTAAGTCACTCGTCAATCAGAATTCCCAAATCGGTGACCCAAGTTGCATCAGGCATATATACTCATTGCCATAAAAATTTGCTCACCAAGAAGTAATTGTCGGATCGTAACAAAACTTGGCATGAAGATACGTGTCTGGCAGATATGCAAATGATTAGATGCGCAGCGTGATTGCGCAAAGTGTAATGCCATCAGAGGGGCGTTGAACTTCGTTCTTCTTGGCGTATAAAAAAGCTACGGAATTTAGCCTGTACTTAATCTGTTGCAGAGGGATGCTTCCTCATTAGGAATGCCGTTACGCCACCATCGAGACAATATGACCAGCTGTCAGAGTTCGAAAGGGGAAGAATCATCGCGATGATAGAAGCTGGGCTCGGCGTGTAGCCCGCCTCGTAGGCCGATCTGACTTTACTGTGAGGAGGTGTTGGCCAGTGGAGGAGAGAGGTCGCATGCACGGGGACCAGGCTCAGGACACCTTCGGCAGACCAATATCCCAGAAGACCTTTACATCACCTGACAAGTACGCACAGTGCCAACTGCATCATTGTCTGCTATTCGGACACTGGCAGCAGCTTCACTACAGGCCCCTGTGTCTGTCCGTACCATCGCGAGGCGCCTCGCTGAAGAACATTTGGTATCGCGACGCCCATTACATGTGCAATCAATGACAACCACTCATGGCCCCCACATCCTCTAGCGGGGCCCTTAAACTAGAATCTTTTAACGGGCCCCTTCTGTAGTTAATTTATAGCATGAAAAAGCAAAAAAAAAAAAAAATGATGATAATCGTCCCGGGATCCAGGGCTAGAGCCGTGTCAGCCCCCCCCCCCCATGTGGGGGCCATGCAACCACTCACCGTCGGCTCCGTTTGGGGTGATGTCGAGCTCGACGGGTTTGGACCGCTATCGAATGGAATCAGGTCGTCTTCAGTGACGAATTGAAATTCAATTCGGGCAGTGATGACAACCGTGTACGTGGGTGGAGGCCCAGTGCCCTCAACCCTGCCGTCAATATACAGCGGCACACCGCTCGCAAAGCTTGTGTGATGGCATGGGGCGCCGTCGCACACAACACCCAATCACCTTTAATATTCATCTACGGTACCATGACAGCCCAGCGGTACGTTCGTGACATCCGCACATGTGTTGTTCAACCACGTGTGTTGCCACTGATGGCAGGGCTCTCAGGAGGCATTTTTCAACAGGACAATGCTCCACCACACACAGCAAGGGTGTCACAGGAATGTCACCCTTTATTGGCCTACCCGCTGGGATCACTCGGGATGGCAAGTTGGGCAGCCTAGGAATTTGATTGAACAGAGGCACGCTTACAGCAACTGTGGAATAAGATGACGCAGGACACCATACGGGACCTGTATGCCTCATTGCTCATCCGTATCGCATCGTGTATTCAAGCTAGAGGTGGCTCAACAGGGTACTGCAACATCCATTCATTAGTAGTTTTTCCTGTAACAAATGATTCTTTTGCTTTAATTATGTAAATCACTTAGTAATATCAACATTGTACTCATATATATAAAATTTCGTTCTATTCGGACAACTCTTTCTTGGTGCGCAAATTTTTATGGCAATGAGTGTGTATATATAGTAATACTATTCAACTCGTAAGTGAAACGTGGGTTGTTCGAACCAAAATGAGCAACCATGTACTTATCAAGACAAAAGGTCATGCTCCATTCATTAGTCCATGCTGCAATTATATTCAAGTTCATCAGGAGTATGTCCTTATCGCTGTAATTCACGACTGCCCCCATTAGCATCACGTCATCTACGAATTTGCTAACAATCCCATCCCGTCAATACCTTGATTGAGTTTATCGATAAAAAATGAAAAAAGAATGGGACCAAAAGGACACTTCCTTGATTGACTGCACTTTCACATCTGTCCAATCAAAAAATTCCTCGTTCACCATAACCCGTTGTGACACATCTCTCTAACACAATTTTATCCAATTCAACATGTTGCCTCCTAATCCCAATGTCGCATAAACGCTTCAAGAGTTTATCATGTTGGTCCCGATCGAATGCCTTCTGGAAATCTAGATTAACATCGACATTTTTGCTCTTACCCAAAGCCTTAGTCACGTGATCATAGAAGCAAAGGAGGTTGGTTAAACATGACTTCCTCTTTTTGAACCCATGCTGATTATCCGATAACTCATTATTCTCGTCTATCTATTTCACCAACTGCTTTTAATAATAATTTCCAGAATTTTCGATAGGGAGCTCGTCAAACTCACTGGACAATAATTGGACAAGGCTTCTCTACTACCCTTTTTAAACACCGGAGCCACATTAGCATGCTTTCAATCCCCTGGAATAATAACCTCAACAATACTATTTCCGTAAATTTATGTGACTGGCCCCAACACGGAACCAGATTTACGATTCATGTATTGTTTGCTTGAGTTACCTTCTTGGAGCAGGGTATCGATATTTCGGTTTTAAAAAGTGTAAGAATCTTTATTTTTGCTGTCCTCTTGAGCTTCGAATTTACCATTCTTGAGCTTTGAATTGAGGGCCGGAACTAGAAGGGGGCAA
This sequence comes from Pholcus phalangioides, assembly GCF_987345545.1. NCBI lineage: Eukaryota > Metazoa > Arthropoda > Arachnida > Araneae > Pholcidae > Pholcus > Pholcus phalangioides. The sequence continues at coordinate 11,136,835 of NW_028301600.1, forward strand.
CTGCCCCGGGCCGCAAAATTTATGGGGAGGTAGTTTTAGGTGGGAACAAAAAAAAAAAGACACCGTTAGAAAATTATCGAATTTTAAAGTTGTGGGAGTGGAAAAATAATGTTTGCCCCGGGCGCGAAAATCATAGTTACGGCTCTGTTACCAAGTTTAACTGTATTTGTTCTTATTCTGCGCAATAGTCACGCTGCACCTTCGTAGTACCATTTGAATCATCATAGGGAAATAGTCCATTTTCTCAGTCTTGAGCCTGTTAATATTTTTTCTTGAAATTTATAGCATCCAACGATATATGTATACATCAAATATTGGCTGTAGATGAATGGTTTCTTTTTTGATTTACATGAGTCTATGCAAACTCCTGTTTTAGGAAAAGTAACTTGTAGGTCCTATAGGGACCATTTAAAAATTACTCGAAAATTTCACAACATTTTGAGAAATAATTTTTTAAAAAGAAATATTTTTAATTAGTTTTAATTAATAAATATACATTAATTTCCTAACTTTGTAAGAAATAATTTCTTAAAAAGTTCTTCTAAGTGGTTCCCGGCTTCTTGTGTTAGGCCAGGATTACACTATAAAAGCTTTATATAGAATTTCTTTTATAAAACTTCACAAACGTAACCGATAAGCTTATCGATTGCGTTCGCCCGCATATAACCGATAACCTTATTGGTTGCATTTTTCAAGCTTTATAACAGATCTTTTGCGAAACTTTTATACTGTAATCCCGACCTTAATGAGTTCTTCTGAGTTCTTAAACTTCAAAAGGCTTGTTGGAGGTCTGAAATATTTTTTGTGTAATTGGAAGTCTTTTCTAAGGTTAACGGTTGAGATATTTGCCGTTTGATAATGATGAGAGTGGACATTGAAAATATTGAATTTTATAACATCATGTAGACGTAATTAGACGACGCTATCAGAGACAGCCATGTTCGATCGATAGATCGAACATGAGATTAGATTACGAGACATTCTTATACTGAGAGACAAGCAAGGATGAATTTTCCTCTGTTCTATGGGGAAGTTATCGAAAATCTTTCGTATCTGAACGAGAGAAGAGAAGCTATGAAGCTTTCGTTGAATTTTAATAATATGCGCTGTAAAACATGAGACGTATTAAACCATAGCTGGCACATGTACGAGGTATACAGTACAATCTCATTAACTCAACTTTATCTTTAAATGGAGGATATTCTTCCGATGAGCTCTAACTCTACCGAACTACTATTGAATCTCATAAAAATCAATATGAAGTGTCACAACAACAACAGTTCTTGTGTAAGAGTTCTTCTGAGATCTTAAATATCACGTTACGTTCGTGTAACATCAAGGATGAACGATAAATAAACAACAAGCAGTGAATCGTTCTATGATAAAAAAAAGTGAAGCAATATCCGAGGAGAATCAAATATGTAGGCTTAAGTCCCTGAGTGCTCTACAGATCACGATCAAAGGAAAGTAATATGTCCATCTTGAATAAGTTATCATGAAGAAGTAAATGATTGATCATACGGATCTTATATACACAGATGCAAGCACTTACCCTTAACACACCCTTCACCTACAACTTATATCCTGAAACTTTTTTCCTGCATTTAATGTGGCAAATAAAAAAATTTCCATGTTTCCGAACAGAATTTTAGTCGAGATATAGTCGAACTTGGTTAATTCGAAGTACAAGGGGAACTGCAAAAAAGTTCAAATTATTCAATTCATCAATACAGAATGGGAAAACTACTTACAACAAAAAATAAAAAAATAAATAAATCTTAATAATTACAAAAATGTATTGAATGCATATCTCCCTTCCTTTGCCAGTTTCTTCGTTGTTGCAACTAGTGTTTGTCTAAAACGTAAAACGATCACGAAAACTATGCACAAGTATTTAATTTGTAATCTTCATTTGTTTCCTGAAAGTGTTAGGCCCCTTTCACACGGAGCGGATGCGGATGAGGACGCGGGTCCGGAAGAAGTTTTAACAATTGGAATATACTGAGCCTTTCACACACACACACACACAAACGAGCCGAAATTTCCCCGCACCTACGAAATGTTCATGCAGGTCCGCATGTGTCAAAACCTAAGTGCGGGTTTCGCATCCGCACATAGAAGTTTTGACGATTGGGTTATTCGGAGCTATTCACTCGATGCGGATGCGAAACGAATTCATCCGCATCTTTGGCTACTTTTTAAAGATAATTTTGCACTGAATTTTTTTAATTATTTGCCCTTAAAAACATCATATGAAGGTCCCTGTTCATCAATAGGATGTACCCACATACGTCTGTCCCTCCGTTTCCTTCTGAGATGGAGATATAGCAACACTTTAACTGCCTTTTGTCCATAATTTACAATTTTATACAATAAAACTTGTCAACTACGGCCACTGACGGGACCAAAATTATAAGCCGTTCTGTTCATTACGAACATTTAATTGACTACATACTTTAATAACTTTTAAATTTAATTTAAAATTTACTTCTATTATAATACTTTTATTAAACAACGTTATCCACGTACGGCGTTCACTTAGGGCCGGATTAAGACGTTTGAAGGCCCCAAGCACTTGAATAATTTTGGTGCTCCCGAAACCTACAAGTATTTTTTACTCGATATTGAGTCCATAAACTAAAAAAAAAAGTAAAATTTTATATTTCAGAAGTGACTAATCTAAGGATGGGATTTCACTCTAAAAGGTATATGAAAGTTATTTTTAAAACTTGAAAAAAGCAACTAATAAATTTATCGATTGTATTCGAGCAAATGCAACCGATCAGCTTATTGGTCGAATTTTTCACGTTTTATCAAAGAGCTTTTACAAAACTTTTATAGTGTAATCCCGGCCTAAGGCTGGTATTACACTATAAAACTTTGATTAAAAATTCTTTTATAAAACTTGAAAAATGTAACCAATAAACACATCTGTTACATTCGAGCGAACTTAACTGATCCTCCTATTGGTTGCATTTTTCAAGTTTTATAAACGAACTTTTATCAAACTTTTATAGTGTAATCCCAGCCAGAATTGTGATGTGAATATTTCTAAGCACAGACATTTTGAAAGTCTCCACCTCTCCCCTTTTTTTCTACTTGCAAAGTGTGATATCTCCTGAATTTTTTTTTTTTTTGGAATATCATTGGATATTTTTGGAATTTTTCTTTCATATTTTTCCGAAAAGACTGATTTTTTTTTTCAAAATCTTTGAAAATATTTTAAGACATTTTCAGATTTAGTCTGACTAATGATTCTGGAAACATATACATCCGGAGCAAAGCCGCTTGAAAGATACTCTTAAGCCGAGTTTTCCTACGAGCAGGTTTCCTCAGCGCACGCAGCGTGAAAACGCTGATTGGTCAAAAAAACCTGAATTTCAGGTATTTAACCAATCAGCGTTTTCACGCTGCACGCGGCGCAAAAGTTCTACTCCTAGGAAAACCCGGCTTATATGCAGCTTTGCATCCGGAGAGAGCGGGGAACACGCAATGACCCCACCAACATCATCGAAAGGAACCGGTATGGAGGTGGCGATTTCTCGTTTGGCTTGGTACCCGTACATCTTCCAAGGAGGTTCAGTGGTGCCCGCTATTGTACCGAGGTTCTTCACGTGCGTTTTTTTAGAGGTCTATGGGTCCTCAGTTCCTCTTTATGGACGACAACGCTACACCTCATCGTACAGTTACTGTCGCAGAGCTGTTGGAGGGTGAAGATATTCAACGCATCCATTGGCCAGCAAGGTTCTCGGATCTAAATCAAATCGATTGACACTACAACAGGAGTGAGCAGGAATGCCTCACAGCTCGTTGACAACCTTGCACTCAGCATGGGCTGACGCTGTAAATCCTGTATAACAGTCAGGGGTGATCATATCCCTACTAAAAGCTGGATTTTCCTTGCTAGTAATCACTTGTCACTTGGACGTTTCGGTCTTCTGTCCAATTGTACTCGAAGCTAATTTTTCAATAAAGCTCCTTTTTATCCTTTGGATTTCTTTTTTGGAAAATTTTGTTTACTTTTCCCATACTCTTACATCTTGGGGTTCTTATAGTACTATTTGTGTCGATATATAACACTTTTGCTCGACGTTACATTAGAAAAGCCCTCTCGTGCATAATTTTTGCACACCAGGGAATACAAATACAACGCCACAACAGGCAAAATGCCCAACGAGGTGGCTTCTATAACTTGGTCATTTCAGTGATCTTGCCAGCTGTAATGTAGCATATCATTTAATTGGAGTTTCTTTTGTACCCATAAATTGCTATCATGTTTTTACACATGACCTAAGCTAGTGGTTTTCAAACTTTTGTCACTCACGGCTCCCTTGCCTATTCATGGTTCATCTGCGGCTCGGCAGGCTAGTTCAGTAGATATTGTATGCATTCATAAAAGAACCACTTCAAAGCATAAATAGGCACATATACATCAATATTTCCAGCTCGTCGCGACTACCTTGACTAAGGTTGCCAATGTCGCTAGGTGCTGTGATGCACACTTTGAGGACAACACCAGGACAAATACAAATACCAGTGTATCTCTGGACGCGTATTCAGAATATATATCAATCTTTTGATGTCTGAGGGTAGATCTGTGTGGTTACGCAAATACCATAATATTACTCTGGTTTAATATCTCTTTTGGTCTGGGCAGTAGGTTCATGGCCCGCTTTCGTAACGAAATTGTTTTATGCTGTGTCTAAAGGTCCGCAACGCAAATAGAAGCCAACGGTGCAGTTCACCAGGCTCACAGTCACTTTCGTAACGAAGTTGCTTTACGCGATATCTCGGGAGTTTGGTAACGCATATAGACGACAATGGTATCATCTGTTGGACATTTCAAAGAGAAATCTGATTATATCCTACAAATGCTGATACTGCCGCTGTGGTGGTCGAGTGGTCATAGTGACGGACTCGTATCGCGGGGACCCCCCGAGCGTATATATGGGCCGAACGGAACCGTGCAATGGACGGTGAACCGATCAGCCAATAGCTCATGGACGACGAGCCACCAGATGGCTATATATATGACATGACAGAGCTATTGGCTGATCGGTTCACCGTCCATTGCACGGTTCCGTTCGGCCCATATATACGGTATAGCGAAGGAAAATCTCTATCTCCTCTGTAGCTTAGTGGTCAGAGCACTCGTCCGGCAATCGAGGGACCCGGGTTCGACTCCCGGTAGAGGCAGAGATGAGTTTTTCCTTCCTTCAAAAAAAAAAACATTAACATCTCAAAATAATAAATATCTTCACAACATCTAGTCTTCCGTACATCTTGAACTATGTTTTTCATGTCAGTTGTACGAACGAAGTGAAAAGGTATAGTCAAGTGACTATGTCAATGATTCTCAAACTTTTGACAACCACGGTTCATCTGTCTTTTCTTGGTATTACTCATATTATTGCGTCCTCGTTAAAATTATAACTTCAAATATTGAGGGAAAATCTGCTAAAAATTTCAACCACTAAATAAACACACATCAATATATTTCACTCACGACGATTCTCCTAGGAGTAGCGTCTCACATTTTGAGAAACACTGGACTTGTATACAGAAATAAGAACAACAACGTAAGTATACCTAAAATTTGATGAAAACAACAGTTTTTTTTGGGTCTTGATGAGAGAGCAACCTCTGATATATGGGGTTATATTTTTTGTCCGCTTTTTGCCTTTTTCTACGCTACTGAAGAAATATCTCCCCAACTCTAAAAACTAGTACCGCGTAATTTTTGAACACTTTTTGAACATTTTTTAAATTGGAATCATACCTCTATGACTGACGGTTGATGAGATAAAGGCCACATTAGCACTTACAGGACACCCTGTATACTGATGCTATTAGAAGATGTTTAATTTATAATTAATTACTTGACAGATATGAAAGTGTAAAAATGCAAAAAATAAAGCGGCAAAAGCTATGGACAAAAAACATACAAACTTGGGGCGCGGTAGCCCGGTCGATAAGATGCTCGCCTAAAGTACCAAAGGATGTTTAGAGGTGTCGCGAGTTCGATACCCAGTTCGTCCTTGTCAGAAAAACTTTCCTGACACAGGGGTACAACAAAAAACGACGACTTGACCGCAGCAAAAATTGCTACCGCAGGGAGTCCCCCATCGAGGGGTTAGCGCACCAACCTCTCGATGAGTATGAAAAACAAGCCTGCCGTTCGGAATCGGCAATAAATTGTAGGTCCCGGTCTAATTAGCCCTCGTGTGCAGAAAATGACCGTGGTGCGACAAAAATGATCAAATGATCGAACATACAAACTTACAAAATAATATGTTTCTTAAAAGTAATATGTTTCTTAACAGTGGTTTTGTGAGAATCTTTCAGAATATTGCAAAGTTATTCGAATGGCGTTTCACTCACTCTAGTGGCGTAAATCTTAACTTCAGAAAGTTCGAGAGAAAACTATCGAACCCACCAGCAGAACAACCTGAATAACTTAAGCAATAGTACTGTGGACCCCACTCCTGATATTTTAATTTCACTCTAAGTTTTCACACATCATTATGTCTGCAACATATGTGCGGTAGGGTTTTCATTTTTTTCCAAATACATATAATTTTATGCTTTTTGCAGAGAAAAGCTATAAAAATTTCAATTTTTAAAGTTCGAGAAAATCAATTGCGACGACTAAACATCAGAAGCAAGAGCACCATTTCGGGAAATTCAGTAAATGCAGTCTGATTGCCTTCACAGTATTAGATGCAAGAAACCAAAGAACGCTATAAATTTCCAGTTGCCAAGAAAAGGTATATTAACTTTTCAAAACCCAGCTAAAACCGCGATGGAATTTGTAGATGCTTCGAACAGAAGCGGTGCATCAACACACGTAGCGCTTATTTTAAGAAAAATACGGTATTTATGAGAAGAAGCGTGTTTCATTTGCATTAAAAGCTAAGTAAAACGGAAAGGAAGACTATTGGGAGAAGTAAAAGACTGAAACGTGGAATTCGTGTTATCGATTAGCTGTACTCTGCATTGTGTTCTCTACATTTGGGGTTTTTCAATTGATACTAACCGAAGTCCCCTTTGGTCATAAATACAGAGGAGAACCAAGGACCCGTTCATTATGCTTATGCAATAGTTGGTGACGGTAGGGTAAAATTCAAGGTATTTCAAAAAGAATCATCCAATTTGAAATGCGTATATTACGAAAAATATTGAACATATACACTTAAGATCAATTTTATATTATATGGCTAATCATAAAGTTTTTTCACAAACCAAATTAAAGGTGCTCAATATGTCCACCTTGGAATGTATGGCATATATCTATACGGCAGTCAAATTCGTCCCAAACTTTTGCAAGCATGTTTGCCTTTACGGCTGCTGTTATGCGTTTCTTCAGTTCGGCTAATGTAGCTGGAAGGGGAGGCACGTATAGACGTAGTCTTTCAATTTCAATTTTTCAATTTCAAATTTATTTTACAATTTGTGTGAATACATGTTATATGATATTATTGGCAACCAAGGAGATAAATGTCCCATACTGGTTGTTGCAATGAATAGTTTTAAAAAATACAGTACAGTGATATTAGTTTCAGATATATGATGGGGAAAAAAATACAAAAAATATAATAGTTACAGATAAAAATAGTATAATTAACAAAAATAAATATGTTAAAAATTACAATATAAATAATAAAGGATATTCTCATGCAACGGCGGAGGTGCTATAAAAATTAAATATGAATAATATCAACACGAGTTCTTACAAATACAAATACAACGCCACAACAGGCAAATTGCCCAACGAGGTGGCTGACTTAAGAACATCATGGATCCCCGAGCCATTTTTTGGAGGCCCTACCTACTACTGCTACACCACACATGCACCCCGCCCACACCCTCCCCCCCTTCCGCGGAACCCCCAACGAATCGGTACATGCGGGAATGTGCGTGTATGTGTAGTGAAACCTGACGTGAAGTTTTTTGTTTCTCTGTAATGCTTGTTATGTGTAGTGCTGCCATCTGCCACCAGTTTTTCTAACTATGAGTGAAGTATTATGATTGAATGATTTATCGTTGTAGGACTGTTGCTCTCTGTGGCGAGACTTTTTAACGGGGAGATCGGCTCGCATTTGCGCCTTGAAGTTGGGAACCACAGAAAACCAACTTCAGCCGATCACCACTGTGGGGTTCGAACCCGGATCCTCGCATCGCGAGTCCGTCACTATAACAATATAGACTTAATATTGACCCGAAGTACACAAAAGAAAAAAAAATGAATAACATATTAACGATATACATAATAAATATGAAGCCAACTCATGAATTTGTACAGGAATATGGAAGGTGATTTAAAGATATAATTTAATTAAGCATAATGTTAGAGGATGTAATCAGAAATGGGACTCAATGTTAATGAGTTCGAGCAGGTAAAGTTTGAGGCGTTTTTTAAATGAAGTAAATGTAGTAGTGTCAGTGATTTCTCTGGGTAGATTATTATAGAATTTCGGAATCAGAAAGCAAAAGTGTTTTTTAAGAATATTTTTATGAACTAATGGCAGTGAGTAGATGGCATTTAGACGTGCAGAAGTACGTGATACGTTAAGAGGTAAGGAGTATTGGTGTTTTTTTATTATTAATAAGGATTTATAAAAGTAGAGGTAACGCACTGGGAGAATTCTTAATTGATGAAATTGATCAAATAGAGGGGTAACATAATCATTAGTGATGCATCTGATAGCTTTTTTTTGGAGAGAAATAATAGGCTTAATATTAGTTAGATAATCTCCTCCCCAAACTGAGAGACCATACATTAAATATGAGTGAAACATTGAATAATAGAATGTTATGAGAAAGTGGTTATTAATGTATGGTTTCAGATGATAGAGCTTCTATAAAATGAAACGGAGCCGAGTTTGAAGTTATTTAATATGCGAATTCCATTTCAAATTTTGGTAAATATGAACGCCAAGGTACTTAATGGATGTTACTTGTTCAAGACATTGGCACGTGCACGAGGTGAAATGGGTGAAATGTGAACAGACATGGAAAGTTATATCATGGTTGATTTGCGGAATGGATTGAAGGGAAAAATTTATAAATTTACTTTTTGTTACATTTATTTGTAAATCATTGAAACCAATTTATAATTTAGATGAGGTCGTTGTTAATAATGTTGGTGAGTGCCAAATACTCCGTTCCTGAATAAAGTATGACTGTGTCATCAGCAAAGGTGATAATTTTACCTACTATGTCGAGGTTACAAAGACCGTTAATAAAAATTATGAATAGCAGCGGGCCCATAACCGATCCTTGAGGGACTCCTTTTTTTATTTGCATGACATTACTCAGAAAGCTATTGCATTTTACCATCTGGGTTCTATTGCCAAGATAAGATTTCATGATACTAAATGCATTTCCTCTAATTCCATAAGCATATAATTTAGAGAGTAGTATACTATGATTAACACTGTCAAAGGCTTTCTTGATATCTAGAAATACTCCTATTGTTTTCTTCGAGTGATCTATATTCTTATAAACAAATTCAGTGAATGTCAATAGAGCAGATTCTGTATTTCTGCCAGGTAAAAAAACCATGTTGATTTTTCGAAAAAAATTATTAGTAGATAAAAAAAGAGTAAATTCTGTATTTAATAACGGTTTCAAAAATTTTAGAGGTTAGAGATAAGATAGAAATAGGTCTGCAGTTATGCAAACAGATCTGTAAGAAGTTGTAAAGTACAGGAAGGAAGACTTTTTAAAGCCTTTGCAGTTATGATATCAAAACAAGTAGCCAAATTGCGCAAGGACCTTACAATTTTTGTAATTTCACCAATATCTGTTGGAGCAAGAAAAATAGAGTTTTCATTGGAACATACGAATTGTGGAAAGTTATTTTGTACCATTGTATGTTGTGTAATATTTATGAAATGAGTGTTAAAGTTATTAGCAAGGAGGTGTTAATTTGTTTCAGTGGGTAGAATGCGATTTTTGATGTTGGATCCTAGTATTTTATTTGTTAGTTTCCAGCGTTCAGTTGACGTATTGCACTTTAAAAATTGTACTGTGTAATAGTTTTGCTTAGCTATTTTTATTTTGTCTTTGAGAAACTTTGCAACATTTTTGTAAGCATGTTTGTATATTATATCGTATGGATGTTTTTTAGTTTTTAAATATAATTTTTTTTTGATCTCAATTAAATGGGCTAGATCTGAATTTATCCAAGGTTTGTAGGATTTCTTGTTAGGAGTTTTATGGTAGTATTTAGAATGATTGTGTATTAGAGTTTGTAGTTTTAACATAAATTCATCAAAGATGAGTCCAGGGGTTTGGCTCTTAAAAACAAAATGATAGTTTTCTAAGTAAGATGTTAATGTTATAAAATCCGTTTTTCGGATGTATTTCTCCATCTTATCATCTGATTTTAAAGCATGATAATTAAAGTTTATTTTGCAAATAATAGGGAAATGATCTGTTATTTCTGTATTGTAAATAGATGATGAAATTTCATTAATTTTATTAGAGTTTCGAATAAAGATATGATCAATGCAGGTTTGCGAGAGAGATCTAGTTGTATTCATGATTAAGGGTGTAAAACCATGACAACTTAACATGTTCTGATAGTCACAATGCATACCTGGGGCATTGTTTAGAATATCAATATTTATGTCGCCTATTATTAGTACATCTTTGCATTTGTTATTCTTTATCATGATTTCAAGCTCTTCAATAAATTGATTGACAGGATAAGAATGTGATCTATATAGGCTAATGATAGAGAATTTTAAAGTATCATCAAGAAGTATTATTGCTTCTCCAGATTGCATAGTAAAATTAATCAATTGAGTGAAATGGAAAGATTTTTTAGTATATACAAAAATACCGCCCGATCGATTGTCATTTCTGCAACACGTGAATAAATTAAATTCTGGCAATGTGTAAAAATTGATCTCGTCCTCAAATACCCATACTTCAGATAAAACAAGTATATAAATAAAATCAAGGGAATCGTTCAATAAAACAAGAAGCTGGTCAAAGTTAGCTCTAATACTTCTAATATTTAAATGCAAGTTTAATTAGCAAATAATAGGGAAATGATCTGTTATTTCTGTATTGTAAATAGATGATGAAATTTTATTAATTTTATTAGAACCCCTATAACCCCCCCACAAGAAGAGATCACACACTGAGGTCCGGCGATCTTGGACTCCAGTGATGTTTAGCTGAATCTCGTCAGGTCCCGTACGGCCGATCCATCGTTTAGGAATGCGATTGTTCAAAAATTCTTGAACGTCCAAGCTCCAGTGTGGTGGTGGTGCCCGTCCTGCTGGAAAATGAAGTCATCCGAATCGGTTTATAACTGTGGGAAAAGCCAATCTCTTGACAAACACTGAAGTGGCGGCTGAAGGAAGAGCGCTAACTGTCGGCAACTACCTGAAACTCGAGATTTCCCTCTTCTTACCTATACATTATTCGATCAAAACGTATAAAAAGCTGAATAGTTATTTTGGTTTTTTTCCGATTTTTTAAAATCGGATGATTCTTTTTTAAACACTCTGTATAACTTTATACTTCTCCTTTGATCTGAAACTCATCCTAAGCCACTTCTTACGGACGCTCAGGGTTCTACAGGACACTTTTCGAAAAAAAAAAAACTCTATACCCTCTTTGCTCCAAGTGTATCTTTGTCGTCAAAGGTTTTGAATGGTTTTAATGATTGCTTTTTTCAACTTGAGACCTGAGATTTTGAGAAATTTGAATTTATGAACATTTAGTTCAAATACAAACATTTACGGAAATAAATAATATTTACTCATAATGTTTAATGGATATATGCAGCCAAAAAATTAGGATCACCCTGCTACTCACCACTAATATCGTGTGGGACCTCCTCTGGCTTTGATGAGACCAGATATTCTTCTAGGAATAGACTCTACAAGTTGTCGAAACCGTTGAGGAGGAATATCAGCCTATGCTAACGAAATGGCAGCTCTTAATTCCCTCAGATCAGAAGGTGGTGTTTCAGAGCTTTTAACAGACCTTTCAACCTCGTCCCACAAATTCTCGATTGGGTTGAGATCGGGTGACTGAGGAGACCATTGAAGCAATTGAAACTCTGAATCACGTTCCTCAAACCAATCTGAGATAATTCCAGCCCCGTGGCAGAGTGCATTGTCCTACTGAAAATATAGCCATCATCATCAGGAAACCATTATGACCATAAACGGGTGCACGTGGTCAGCAACAATGTGGGGGTAGGCGCTGGCATTGACGGATGTTTCCAATGGAAATAAGGAACCAAGAGTATACCAGGAAAAGACTCCCCAGACCGTGATTCCGCCACCACTAGCTTGAACAATTGTCATGTGGCATGCCGGGTCCACGGCTTCACGCTGCTTGAGTCACACACGAATCCTGCCATCTACGTCGTGAAGAAGAAATCTTGACTCGTCAGACCAGACAACTTTCTTCCATCCATACAGTGTCCAATTTCTGCGTTCTAGCCCACAAAAGCTGTTTTCTTCGGTTTTGCAGCGAAATCAAAGGGACTCTTGTTGGTCGCTAGCTATTAAAACCAATTAGTTTTAAGATCCGTCTTGTAGAGCGTACGAATATGCTTTGCGATGATTCTGTGTTGTATTGCGCTGCAATTTATTACGTTGTAGCTCTTCTGTTGCTGCACGCAATGCGTGTCAGTCGTCTGGCACCTTTTTCGTTCACAAGCGATTTCCGCCCACTATTCTTCTTTTCGCTCGAATTTGTTTGGTTTAGCGGTCGTTCTTTGAAGACTCGAGATACTGTTGTACGAGAAAAGACAAGAAGGCTAGAAGCAGCTTCAGAAATACTGGAATCACCCCTTCTGGCAAATACAATCATGCCGCGTTCAGTCACTCAAATCTCTAGTTTTCTCCATGAACAGCCAAATTGAAACGTTAGCTGGTGCTTCTGACCAGGAGAAAGCTTTTTATCAGCAAATCCGGTTTATTACGCCAGCGCACGTGCTTCACGGACGAGTCGAAGTTTGAGTGAGGGGGGTGTTCCTAATTTTTTGGTCACTGAGTGTATATATCTGTCCTTTCTTTCATATGTGATGCCACATGTAAACTTTTGAAATGAAAACTTTTAATATTATTTATAATGAATTGAATTCTTCCGTGTCGGAAACTGACAAAAATCAAATTAGTGTAACCAAAATTAATCAGCGCAGTCTTTAAGAAGCTATAATCATTACATGTAAACAAATTGTTTGTCTTCAATGAACGTTGTCAGATAAGCAGCTGTGACCTGAGCATTCATCTTCATCAATTGACAAGTCGGATGCTAAATTGCTATTTACCGTCGAGTAGATTTTAAGGCTGTTGTTAAGATTAGATTTAGATCGCAGTAATCGATTTTGATTAATTAAATTGGATCGAAGTCTCAACGCCGTCTGAGGAAAAAGATCCTGTACTTAACTTTTTTGTGGTCTTCTTTGTTGTGCGGTCTATTAAAAATCAATGGCAATAGAAACTATGAAGTGTCATATATCTAGGTTCTCCAATATTCTCAATTCGTGCTAAAATATTACGTTTTATTTTTTTTTGAAGTAGTCACTTTTTCCAAGATTATGGGCAGAGATAGAGAAAGCTGCTATCATATCAAGTTTCACGACGGGAAACTATGAAGTCAAACCTGAAAACCGGTATAATTGCCAGCCGTATGGGTTATCTTAGAATTTGAATCGAGAAAAAATTGTCGATACTCCAGATTTTAAATAATTAAAACTCTGAAGTATTTTTCCAATTTGAATTTTAAGAAAGTTAATGGTTTAATCATTACAAAGAATGTGAATTATTTTTCCTTGACAAATCATTAAATATTCCAATGCCATTTTCATATGGAAGTACTAAGAACGAAGAGCGCTGGAATAAGGAAATCGGTTTCGAACGCTATCTCCATTGGTAAATATGATTTAAAGAAATACTGAGAAAAAAAAAATTCTTAACCCTTTTGCTGTCCAGAGGTTTTTTTGACACTTCGTTGGTACAGTTCATATTTTACAAGGCCGCCCCCCCCCTCGCAATAAGGAAGGCCCCTGTTGGATGTTTATTCCTTTGTGGTTTTTGTATAACTTATGAGTTCTGCTAAGAAGCCGAATTCACAGCGTCCTTCCTGTTATCGTAAAGGCCCGTTGTAACAATGAATCACCGTTGTTCCCTGATGCGGTTCTATGTCAAGTCCCCCTTGACATAGCACCGCAGAAGGTTAAAGCTTCATCGTAATCAAATAGTTTGAGTACGTTCCCGTTGTATAACTTTTCTTTGTTGAAGTTCGGGTAACGATGCATTTTCGTTCAGCTATTCAGAATCAGTATTCAACGGTACTGTCGTGATCAAGTTGGGTTGAGAATGCATCAATGGCCATACCGTGAAAAATTTTAGATAATTATTTTGGAGGGTGAATCTCAATTTTTAACTTAAATAGATTTAAACCATCGTGTCAAAATGGAAAATAAATAATTTTGTTTTGAGATATCTGTTATTACTATTTCACTTTCTTGTAACAATCTAGTTTGTCTGAATGGAACATCTCCCTTATCAGGGAAAAGTACAGCGAGCTGAAAGTCTATTCAGCTTATATTTGTTTTAACCCCGGTTAATATATATCATGCTATTTTGTCTGTGTCGAAGGCAACTTTTTTAGCAATTATAGTGAAACTCGTGAACTCGTTTGTGAGCTCAGTTCGTTCGTAAACGTGCTCGTAATCTTAAATACTTGTACTATATCGAATCAAAATTACCCATAAGAAATGATGAACTCAAAAAAACGATACGTTTCACAACCGTCTCTTCCACGTCAGCTACATTTTCTTAAAGATAAAGTTTTATGGTTGATTTATTTTATATTGTATTTTTACTTGTTGGTATTTTCCTAATGGTATATAAGAGTGAGGGATGGCACTTTGAAACTTTCTCCTGCATTTACCTTTTTGCGGTCCAGAGGTTTTCCCGTTGGTGCCCTTTATAGCCTTCCCCCAATCACGATTGCACGAAGGTCCCTAGATGTTAGCTTTTCTGTTTCATAAACGATTATAGTGAAACTGTCTTCAACAAAACCTGCATTAAACGGAAACCTGTCTTCTTTAACGAGAAAAAAAAAATCTTGCTCCCGTGATTCCAAAAATGCCCGCATACACATTTGAACCTGGATTAAACAAAACCTGTCTAATGCGGAAACAGCAAGAAGAAAATTGTACCCTCTTTACGAAAAATTTCACACAAACACTTCGAGTATTTCCCCACCAATAGACTAATAAATTATACAAAATGTTAAAGTGCTAAACCGAAATTTTTTATTCAGTCTCTACTTGCAATGGGAGTTCCACATCATCCCCTCCCAAGATTAGCAAAAAACGTTTTCGTACTTGATACTGTGGTTTTAAATTAGCTATATGTAGTGAAGCAATTGCTTTCTGAAATTGTAGCGAAGTTTTTCGGAAAAGTAGGCATTTCTATTGGAGAAATCTGTACAAGAATTGGATTTGCAAATGATATGCAAGACTTACAAAATTGTATGCAAGCTGCTCTCCGTGATCACAATGTTGAGCAGGACCGGGATTAGAGGGAGGCAAAGATGGAAACTGCCCGGGTGGCAAAATTTGAGGAGGGGGTGAGAAATTTTAGGTGGGAACAAAAACACCGTTATAAAAATCATCGAAGTTTAGTGGTAGGGTCAGCTAAATCATGTTGTCCCCCCCCCCTCACAAAAATCCTGGTTACGGCCCTGGCGATGAAGACTACATAAACATAGGGAAGAGTAGATAAACTTTCCGAGGATGATGTCACTTTCCGCTATCCACACGAAGTGATAACTTCAACAGCTGACTGATGCGAAGATATATTTAGGAAAGAGAGAAAATTCAACGGCCACTGCGGGGAATCGAACCCACGTCCTTTCACTTTCCGGGTGAACGCCCTAGACTGCAGAGACTCCAAGGAAAGATTAAGATATTCGTTGCCTCTGTAGACTAGTGGTCTAGGGCGTTCACCCGGAAAGTGAAAGGACGTGAGTTCGAATCCCCACAGGGGCAGATGAGTTTTCTCATGTCCTAAATGTATCTTCACATTAACCAGCTGTTAAAAATCTTCGTATAGATAAACTTTGCCATTAGACAGTGAACTAGAAACCATCAGAGCAATTGCTAAAGACAGGGAGTTCAACACCAAAATCGTTCACGAAATGAGTAGAACATTCACGAAACCTACAAGAGGAAAATATCACTTACTTTGGAAAATATTACAGAGAGGCCACTCAAAGAAAGTGTAGTTGTACTCTACGATCCAATAGTTTCGCTCAAGATCAAAACCGAGTCTCAAAAAGTTTAACCTAACAACCATTTTTTTTATGTGCCTTCTAAAAACTTCAGTTTCAAACCCCCACAAAGATGCTATACCACAAAATAAACAATGGGGCATTTATTACAGTTCATGATGTGATTGCCCTCTGGGTTATTTAGGACAGAAAAGAAGACCCATAAAAACTAGATTAAATGAGCACGCTCGTTGTGTTATAAATCAAGAATGTGAAAAATCGACCATTGCCGCTCATTGCTGACAAGAGGGCCATAGATTCAAATTCCAGGAAGCGTTGGTTTTCCATAAAGTCGACGTCTGATTTAGACTTCTACGAAGGCACATATATTTGGGCCTTCAAAAATAAATTTGTAAACGACAATAAATCAACACCCCGATCGCAACACCATGGCATTACGAGCAGGAATTATAAGAAAATTCGAATAGACCAATCAAATACGTCCATTTCACAAGCAGCCAATCAGGGCGTTATAAAAGACCTACTCGCAGGCGCTCAGCTTCATTTTTGTCCCGACGTTTAAAGTGAACAGACGTATATTTTTTCGTTCGGCTGAGCAACCGAGAGTTAAGATTTAGTAATCAAACCAAGTCGGATCCTCGGTCAGCATGATAGTTTATCCTCTGAAGACGACACCCATAGCGTCTCGAAATGCATAAGGAGTTTTCATAATTTCCTTTACTTGCCTTTTTCGTTGGTGATTTTTTTCTGAGCACATAAACATAGACGAATGAATATTACACAACAGATATTGGCATTGAAAACATTTCGTTGACATCCAAAATTTTAGAGAAAGCCAAAAAGAACGTAAATGTCATCAATTCACACGAAGAAAAACAAATCCTACCAAATTTTGGAACTTCCTCAGACCTAAATCTGTTGGACCCACTTTTCTTAAAATCTCAAATAAAAACGTCTCGTCTTCAGATATTGCTACTGAATTTAATTTGGCTTTCTGCTCAGTTTTGATCCCACTCCACCACAATACTCATTCGTTTCATTTCTATCCATAACTCAAATCCGGTGCTTTTCATTAAAGAAGGTATTTTAAAGTTACTAAAAAACTGAAATCCCATTCTGTAGGCTCCAATGACATTCCAAACTCCATTCTCACATATTGCGCGGAAGAAATCATCGACTATCTTCTAATCTTATTTAACGTCTCACTAAATACCGCCATCCTCCCCACCGATTGGAAAATTATTTCCATTCACAAAACCGGTCCTTTCTCTGACCTCCTTAACTTCAGACCAATATCTATTACTTCATTTTGTTGTAAGATTTCCGAACATGTTATAGCAAAGGAAATCCATGCTCATATTTACTCTCCATTAACTTTTTCCTTCCAACCAACACGGCTTCAGACGATCCCTTTCTACTACATCCCAACTGTCCCTTTTCATATATGACCTTTCCAAAGCCATTGACGGGAAGGTATAAACCGATATTATCTTGTTGGATTTTTCTAAAGCCTGTGATAAAGTTCCGCACAATAGACTGCTCCTTAAAATTTCAAATCTTGGTCTTAATGTACAATTTCTCAAATGGTTAGAAGCTTTCCTAAAAAATCTTAAACAATTCGTTCATTTTAAAGATCATGATTCACCTTTTGCCACTTTAAATTCAGGTACTTCTCAAGGAGTGGAGTATTTATTTATTTTTAATATATATAAACGATCTCCCTGAAACTCTCAACTGCACCACTAGATTTTTCGCTGATGACTGTGTAATCTACCGCGCTATTAATCACAAATCTGATCAAGAAACTCTCCAACGCAATCCTGTTTCCATCTCAGATTGGTGCTCATATATATGTTGGCATATGCCTATTAACCTATCTAAAACAGTTTTCATGAGAGCTACTCGTAAAACTCTTACCCTCGAATTCTCATACTCGATCAATGATGTAACCATATCCCAAGTTTCTCAATTCAAATATCTGGGGGTCATGATCTCGGCTGATCTCCGTTGGAATAATCATATCGATTATATCCACCAGAAATGTCTCAACAAACTTTTTTTTCCTCCGCCGCAACCTCAAACATTTTACTCGTGACGTCCGACTTCTCTGCTATCAAACTTATATTTCTCCCGTTCTTTCTTATGCAGCTGAGGTCTGGGACCTCACACCTCTAGTAACATCGACAAACTTGAATCTATCCAAAATAAATCCGCCCGCTTTATTCACGACTGCTGGTTATCTTTTAGTTCAGTTTCCGATCTTAATCTCCACCCACTAGCTACTCAGACTTATCTCCCACTTAGCCATGCTTTACAAGATTATTCATGGTCATTTAAATTTCGATACGTCCGGTATTTTCACTAAGCCTTCCTATGTTTCCTATAGACTTGACCACCCCAAAAAATTAAAACCTATTTTTGCCTCTACAGATAGTTTGTTCCATTCATTGTTCCCCTATGAATTTCTTAAAGGGAAATTTTGAGTTCATACCCTTCAAATAGCATTGAAATGAACAGAAATCGATTATAATAATATATAAAGGTATTTTCTTTCCAAATTTTAATTAAAAAAAATATTTTTTACATTAAAAAAATTTTTTTTTCGTCTGGGAGTGGGGGGGGGGGGAGGGGCACAAGTCCTTATGCCCCCTCCCGCGTACGTTTCTGATCCCACCAGTATACGTTAGGAAGTATGGGCAGTGCTGACGAAATTTTGCTGACTTTGAAGGGGGGGTCAAAAATGGCTAAAAATTTGCTGACGTATTACTTGAACGGCCCCTTATAGATTTATTTGAAATATTTCCAAATTGAAACATTGCAACTGAAAAAAACATTCATCTATTATAATAGATAAATAGTATTTCACATTTTTTTCAATTTTTTTTTTATAATTTTCGGGCCAATTTATACCAGGACCGAAGGAGACCGGATGACTTTTTTTCCTCCAAGTGCACGTCAGTATAATATCCAGAAAATATTCATTTTCTCGATGTATTGGGCTGAGGAAAAAAGCCGGCTCATCCCCATTTCGAGACAATTTGTTTCATTAATTTATAATGATTATGAATTCCTCAATTTAATTTGAGGTATTTATTACTTCGATTTATTTGATATATCTCAAATATATCCGCTCAAATCATTTAAAATACTTTTGAATTGTACTTAACATTTTTTGAAACCGTCCATCAATGTGTCGGGACAATATTTTTTCGTCCGTTTCTGATGATTAAAAAAATTATCAAGTAGTATACTTGAATAGATTTTACATTTTTTAAATTGTCCATCAATTTTGGGAAAATATTTTTTGTCCCTTTTTAATTATTTAAAAAAAAATCAAGTAATATATTTGAAAAGTTGAATAGTTTTTACATTTTTTAAAATTGTCTATCAATTTTTGACAATGTTTTTCGTCAATTTTTAATTATTTTAAATTAATAAATATAATTTGAGGTATTAGTATTTGGATTTATTTGAAATATGTCCAGATGGATACATCTTCAATCTCCCCAAAAATCATAATAGACAATATTTCACATATTATGAAATCGTTTATCATTTTTAGACAATATTTTTCATCAATTATAAATGATTTCCAATTTATAAATTTCATTACACTATTTGTTACTCAGATTTATTTTATCCCTCTATGGTTCACTCCCATAAAAATGCATTGATATTTTTTTTACAAAAAATGGAATTGAGTTACGATACAAAAATGTATATTGATGCTGTTAACATATTTTTAATTGAAACAACATATAAATACAGCAATTTAATTAATTAGGAAAGATTTTTTAATTAACTAAAATCGTTAATTAAAGGTAAAATATAAATTTACCGTTATTTTAACGTTATCTATAAATAGGTAAAACCTTGCTTATCAAAGTTGAATGGTTTTTACCTGGAATTAAATTTCCAATTCCCTTTACTTGGTGCGATTTTATAAATCTCTGATCTTGTAAAATTTTAAGAACTCTCAAAAAATGAAACCAAAAAAGGAATTAACTCTTTTTCACATGAAAAATGAAAAAAAGTATTGTACTTACATAACTATATTATGTATTGAAATGTCACTAAAAATAGTCTCTCTAAAATACCAAAAAAAAATTAATTGAGAAAAGATATTGGTATGATGGGTTTCTCTTGACCTCATATATTTGTCATGTGTATTCAAATATACAACGGGGCCACAGTGTTTGCCAATACGCAACTAGATGCGTGATTTACGCATCAAAATTCAATTTTACTCCTCCAAATTTCGTTTGAGGAGTGAAAATACTTCAAAAATTTTAGGAATTTTTTAAAATAAAGTTATTTCTTTCTGATAAAAGAGAAATATTTTTTTTTTGACAAAAATTACCACTTAAAATTTTGGAAAGGAGTGACATTACTCTTCAAAATTATATTTTCGAATAACACTGCACTTGACCATACAGGGTTATACATATTCAAACGGGTTACACATCTTCAACCACAAATAAATATTTTTCATCCTTTTTTAAATTGTGTTTCACATTTTTTGAAATTTTATATCTTCTCCGGACGGAGCATATAAGAACAAAAGAAAAAAAACAGTGAAATAAATATTATAAAAATGAAAAGCCTCTCTCGCAATTCATGTATGGATGAGAATGAATATCTCTCAAGTTAAAATTGAAAAAAAAGTTAGTGTTTTTTCCTATATTTTAAACGTATTGTATTGAGCATAGTTTGAGTGAATGCGGAGATGTAAGTGATCCTTTGATCTGCTCCAGTTTCGCAGGGGGGGGGGAGGGGGAAACGGCGAGACTATTATGTTGCACCTGTGTTCCGAAGCCCGTAAACACATCTGCGATGAATGCCGCAACACATACATAAGAAGAGAAAGTCGAAAGCGTAAAAAAACAAAGCGAAACGGAACGCCACTTCTTCGAAGTATAACAGAAAATCGGATGAAATATCGACATAGCGGTTACTTCTTCCGTAAAACGAGAATTCAACTGGTAACTTTCCAAAGATGTTCGGCTCTGCCATTTTTGTCGGATCCTCGCACTTGGCTGCATCCGACTTGGCGAGTATCGAGAAGTCGGGACTAGGGGCCCGAGTGAGAAGCCGGTCAGTGTGAGCTGGCCCGCACAACAGCTCGCGACGTACAGTCCTGAACGTCGAAGGCCTCCACATGGGCCTATTCGCACACCGGTTAGCAGTGGCCACCTGTCTTCTCGCTGCTGTTGCCGCCGTACCGGAGAAAATTCCCATAGGTAAGTAGTTTATTAAAATATTCAACGGTTTGACGTATTAACAGCTATCGCGGGGTATCGTTTATCAAATTAAGACACGGCGTTGTTCTACATGCAAATTACTTTCGTTATTTCTCACTAATTATGCCGTAATAATAATTAAATATTAATAATGGGCTTTGCATTTCATAGTGATGTAATATTTTTTTATCGCTCCTTACTAACTTCTTTCAAGATTTGTTTGAAAATAGAGTGGAACCTCGCTACAACGGCACTCGATATAACGATAAATCCCTCTATAATGATGTTTTTCCAAATTTTATTTGCGATTGCCTGTAGTCTAATGTTAAACTGCTCTCG
This sequence comes from Pholcus phalangioides, assembly GCF_987345545.1. Lineage (NCBI taxonomy): Eukaryota > Metazoa > Arthropoda > Arachnida > Araneae > Pholcidae > Pholcus > Pholcus phalangioides. The sequence continues at coordinate 11,158,692 of NW_028301600.1, forward strand.
ATATAACGATATCCTTTACAACGATAAGCCCCTCTGTAACGATATTTCGGAACCACTACAACGATATTATTTATATTTCACTTCAAAACCACATTCGATATATTTTTAAATTCCTCATCAATGTTTATTCTTTCGAGGGTATTTGATAACATCGGTATTTTACACTATCTACCGTTCGAAAGTGTGAATGAAGCTGCCATGGAGCTCTTTTCTGTGTAATACACAAAACTGCTGTGCAGTAAATGACTTTACAGTGTGAAACAACTAACTGAATTTTATTAATCAATTATAACTTTTTGTTGTTAATAAACGCTTTAAATGTGCATTTTATGGTAATACCAACAACGCTAGTTCAGAAGAGATGCCAACAACAGCATGAATTCGGTAGCGACTGATGATAATGCTACCTCTCGATATAACGGTAACTTCTCTACAACGGTATTTTTTTCTTGGTCCCCTGAATATCGTTATATCGGGGGTTCACTGTATCACAATAAACAATTCAGAATATGCGCAGATTGCGCGTGTGGAATCAATAAATATATCTTCTTTTTTTTTTAAATTTTAAATAAACCTATTTTTTATTTTGTTGCGAGAAACTTCAGACAGCGTTTCTCAACCTGTGGTCCGTGAAAGTGGTCCGCAGTCGGATATGAAAATTTAATTCTGATGAAATGAAAATTATTCAGTTGTATATGCAATGAATATTAATGATATTCACATATTCTCGAACATAAAAATTCAACCCACATAATGTAAATTAGTGGTCCATCAAATTATTTTACAAGCTTTACTAGTCATTGGGTTCAGAAAAGATTGAGAATCCCTGATTCAAGATAATGCCAACATTCACTTGGAATGTAAAAAATTATAGCCAATGAAATTAACAAAAAGCATTTTGGCACTTAAATCGAAAGTGTATAGATACCACCTAAACATTTTAAAGCTAAAATTTTTTCGATACGTATGAGTTATTTTCATTCAAAATACATTGAGATTTTCACTTCGAATACCAATGTGAATGAAATCAGCATTCCTATAAATTTATTCGAACAGCTCATAATTTATTCAAAGTATACTTGATGAATGAGGCTTCTTTCCGTTAATTAATTAATTATAATATGTTGTATTTGCGTGAATTTATTCTCTAAATTAAATAAAATCAATAGATTTTTTAAATAAATTTTTATTCCAAGTTAAATTTTATTTGTGTGAACTAAATTTCGTTATGAGAAAAAAAAATGACCATAGCAAGCATCAAAACTCGTGAAAGATCGAAACTTCCGATATTTCGAACTAATTGCAACAAATTTTTGATCCAATTAAAAAAAAAAACTTAAAGAAATATTTCTTATCACAAAGTAATTAAGTGAATTTTTTACTAAGAAAACACATTTTTTCCCCTGAAAATAGTTAATATGAATTTGCGTTTTCGCTGAGAAACATTAAAATTAATTTACAAAATTACACGAAAAAGATCAGCTTTATGGATTTCGAAAGAGATAATGGTCATTTTGTAATTATATGAACCGTGGATTCCTTTCAACATCAACGGATAAAACATTCAAGGTGATTATTAACTAGGCGTAAATGAATTTAATGATCCGAGAAGATATTAAAATTTTTAACAGATGTACAATTTTAAACTACCTATAACACAAATGACACAGATCGTATTAAGGGTAGGGGTGTTCGCAAATTTGCAAAAAATAGTGAAAATTTGTAAATACTATAAAACTTTCTGCGTCTAACTGTATTCGAGTTTTTGTTCTAAATGCAGTAGAAGTGTTTTAAAAATATTTTAACATAAATCTCCCCGAAGGCGCCATATATGCTAATGTTTTCTAATAATTAAAACGCTCTTTTTCAAAACTATGTTTTTGTCAGATAAGAGGAACTTTTTTTCCAACACCACTTGTTCAAATGTCTTGAAATTTGTGTGTCTTGTCTCTCAGCAGTGAGGTGTTATATGCTTCAACGAGAGGATTTCTCATTAAAATTATTTTAAAGGGGGTTGGTACACGCAAATCTTCTAGAAAACACATTTTTGAATTTTTCAAATTTTCAAATACTATTAAATTTTCTGTGTATAATTGTGTTCGAGATTTGTTCTACCTACGTTAGCAGTATTTTCAACATATTTCAATATAACTTTTAGGCATTATATATGCTAATGTTCTCCATTAAAAGGCTCTTTTCTCAAAACTGAATGCTGTATTTTTTAAATATATGACATCCATATTTATTACGGGCATCTTTTTCTCAGCCACCTCGTAGGGCATTTTGCCTGTGGCGTTGTACTTGTATTTCGTCAGAAAAGGAACATTTTTTCGAACATCACTTGTTCAAATGTCTTGAAACTTCTCGCGTCTATCAAAACGCTAAGGTGTTACATACTTTAACAAGAGAATTTTTTATTGGAATGATTTAAAGGAATTTTACGGCAACAAAGTAGGAGTGAATTTCAGTGATTTTTGAAAACAGTGCACGTTGTTGAAGTTATAATTCAAGAAAAAAATAACCAACAATTATAAAATCCTAAATGCTCTCTTTGAATTGTACAAAATTATCCATAAAATAATTGGAAAAAAAATTAAATTGAGTGCCTAAAGTAAATATAAAATTTTTAAATGGTGCTGAAATGAAAGATATTTTTCTGATAGAAAAAGCAACGGGAAGCCAAGATCGTGTACCAACCCACTTAAAAAAAATTATGGTACAAAATATGAGTAAATTTGAGTGATTCTTGAAAAATTCTCATGTTGTGGATGTGTCGAAATTCAAAAAAATAACTAGCAACTTAAATTAAAAAGCTCTCATTAAATTATATAAAATATACCACAAAATTTGAGAAAGAAAATTGATTTCCTGAAGTATATAGAAAAGTTTTAAATGCTCCTTAAAGACGGGATTTTTCCCATAAGGAAAGCATGGGAACTCAAGATCATGTACCAACCCCCCTTAAAATTAATTTTATACAGTATTATCTATCGCTTTATGTAATGCTAATCCTATAGGTACGAGGCCGAGATATGTCTCAATTTCTTTATTTAGTTAGTAATAATATTACTAAAAGAACCGAGGAATTATAAAGTCGTCAAAATACGAAATATATGTGAAAGGAATGATACAAAATGACATGTAAAATGAACAGGACTGCACGTATCAATGCTAGGATCGGTGAGTTTGTTACAGATACGTACGCGAAACACATACTAACTACACCAAGTATACAGGAACGTTTCAGTGGTTCAGAAACACATTAGATATTGATGACTTCGCGGAGTCGGAACGCTTGTTAAATGATGTGTGAAAATTATGGGCATGATAATGTGTCCAAACATCGATTCTGTCCGGGTTTTGAGCGTTTTCGGACTGCTAAATGATCACGAAGGGGAATAATCATGTCCAAGAGACGATTGAGAATGAGTATTTCACGGAACCATCAACAAAGACATCGAAGTCAGTTTATCGCTATCTATAATACAGGTTGCATTTATCGATCAACTCAGCATAATAATATACTCGTATATTATCCCACTTTTTGTTTGAGATGACAATGATGAATAAAGAATATTCCTTTTTCCACGAGAAATCCCTGATTTTCCACGCAAATATTTGTACCACTATTTCGAAGTTTAAAAAGAGTTTATGTGATAAATGATGATTTTCCTCTCATTATTACTTTTTTTTCATAAAAAAGCAAAGAACAGAAGAAATCCATCAAGGAATCCTGTAAGATTCATACTGGTGGACACATAAATCTTATGGGTATACATACAATTATTGTCAATCATTAAATCGATGTATACAGTATATTTGTATAAAAATGAAAGAAAAACGAAAAAACAATCAAACAAAAAAGAAACAAAAAATGGGGAGGACAAAATAACGTATGCAAACATATAGGTTGATTAGTGATGATTTGCTTTTCATTAATTATTTTAATAATTTTATATTAATTATTTAATCTCTTTCGGTTAGTTAGTTTTTTAATTTCTAGTATTTTATAACATTTAGCAAAAAATGATTGAACACTTCACAACGTAAAATCTGATCAAGTTAGGATCGTAACTCGGATTTTTGTGAGGGGAGGGGCAAATGTGATTTTGTCGCTTCTCATCTGTAAAATTCGATAATTTTATAACAGCGTTTTTTTTGTTCTTCCCTGAAATATTTGCCACCCCTTTAAAGTTTGACACCCGGGGCAGTTGTCCGCTTTGCCCCCTCTAGTTCTGGCTCTGCATGAAGCTAAAAATATACAGGTCGTTTTAAAGTTTGAATCAATATAAGACAGATCACAAACATAAGTATGTAGGTGGGAAAATATGAATTCGCATTCATACTAATTTTCAATCAGATTTGTAATAGATAATGACAAATGATCGTTATCCGAGAAGTTTGCGATCCCTCTCATTCTACAGCATGGGCGGATATACGGGGGGGGGGGGGCGTGGGGGGCATTGCCCCCCCCCCCGCATCAAAGGTGAAGTCGACTGATATAATGCATATATGTATAGATGAATTGACATCATCATCATCGTGCCCCCCCCCAGACTGTCAAGTCGATCTCCGCCTATGTTCTATAAGAAGAAGGGCTAAAATCAAGACTTTGGGCACATAATAATTAGCACCTTTGACACTCAACCTTAGACACAGAGAGAATGACAAATTAAGTTGAGAAGAACTTGTTGCATTTGTGCATTTTCTACAAAAAAAAGACGGATATGGAATTTACTAAAACATGAAGTCCAAAAAATATTTGCTAGTAAGGACTGAACTTCTTATTCAAGTGCTCGTAAAAAGCGTGAATATTTTTTATGCAGTAAAATATGAAGCTAAAGATGGTTTTGGAAATCATTGCACATGAACATATAATAAATTGTCGCTGAACCAATACTAGAGTCGGCATCAAGAGTAACCCCATGCATTGTACCGAAAAATTTAGGTGTTTCTGATGTATGGCTATGATTGGAAGGCTCATTTAGAGCTCAAAACCCACTACCAGGCTCTCTGGGTGTGTTGCTATAGTCACCTCCCAATAAGTCTCTGCAATATACCCTCTCAATTCCAGCACCTTGATCACGTCATTGATTACCGCGACGTATGATGCTGTTATTTGAGCTAAAAATTTGTCACTCTCTAGACAGGTGTGTATAAAAATTTTGACGTGAATACGTCTTTTAAATCATCTGACGATACTTGGTGCATTCGCAAAAAAGCTACATCACGAATCACGAAATAATTTAAGGGGGTTGGTGCACGCAAATTTTCCAAAAAACACATTTTCCAATTTTTCAATTTTTAAATGCTATGAAAGTTTCTGCGTCTAATTGTGTTAAAGTTTTTATTTTACCTATACTAAAAATAGTTTTAAATATTTTAATTTAAACTGCTGGCAGGCATTACACATGCTAATGTTTTTCACTAAAAATGCCTTTTTCTCAAAACTAAGTTTTTGTTAGATAAGGAACATTTTTTCGAACACCGCTCATTCGAAAATGTCTTGTAACTTTGTGTGTCTCTCAACAATATGGTATTACATATTTTAACACGAGGATTTTTTATTAAAATTATTTTAAATTATTTATGGCGCAAAATATGGGTAAATTTTGGAGATTTTTGAAAAAAGTTTCATGTGTTAAACTTAAAATTCAAGAAAAAAATAACCAACAATTAAAATCCTAAACGCTCGTGTTAAAGTATGTAACATACACACGAAGTTTCAAGGCATTTGAAAGAGTGAAAGAAAAAAAAAATCGTTATCTAACAAAAAACTTTTTAGTGGAAAACATTAGCATATATAATGCCTGCCAGCAGTTTATATTGAAATAATTTAAAAATATTTTTAGTAGAGGTAAAACAAAAACTTTTATACACGGTTAGACGCAGAAAATTTCATAGTATTTAAAAATTGAAAAATGCGTTTTTTTTGTGGAAAATTGCGTGCACCAACCCCGTTAAACGCTCATAGCTCAAGAATTTTTCAGAATATATCAGCGTTTTGTATGTGTGAGGGTCGATTTTTTGAGACAAATACAATGATGCTTCCCTGGTCTTTATACTTCTTCTGGTCAGGGCACTAGGCTTGTGGTCCACTTTCGTAATGAAATTGTTTTGCGCTATATCTCGGGCGATTCGTAACGCATATAGACGACAATGGTATCGTCTGTTGGACATTTCAAAGACATCCGATTATATCCTACAGATGTTGATACTGCTTCCGGCCACGCCCATGACCCACATTTGAAATGAAATTTTATAGAATATATCAGTATATATATATCAGAATACAGAACATACCAGAGCTTTTGAAGGTAGCTCTGAACCTTCTGAAGGTAGATCTCGTTAACACAAATCCAATAATACCACTCTAGTTTTAATACCTCTTTTGGTTTGGGCACCAGGTTCATGGCCCGCTTTCGTAGGGCCATCCGCTTTTGTAGCATGTTTTATGCTATGTCTCGAAATGTCCGCAACGCAAATAAAAGCCAATGGTGCTGTGTTATAGATATTTTTGAGCCAATTCCAATGGGTACCACTTTGGTTTTAATACTTTTTCTGGGCTGGGAACCAGGCTCGCGGTCCGCTTTCGTAACGAAATTGTTTTACGCTATATCTCGGGAGATTCACAACGTAAATAAAAGACAATGGTATCCTCTGTTAGATATTCTAAAGACAAATCCGATGATACCCTACAGATTTTAATACGTCATCCGGTATGGACACCAAGCACACGGACCGCATTCGTAACGAAATTGTTTTACGCTATATCTCGAGAAGTTGGAAACGCAAATAGACAACATTAGTACCGTCTCATAGACATCCATGATGCCAATTTCATTACGTCAGTACCTACCACGCAAAGGTAGGTCCAAAGAACGTATTCACGTCAAAACTTGCGGCCGTGTCTATGACACAGCCTACTCCAATTTTTTTACTAAAAAGGAACTGGCACTGAAATATTGTTCGTATTTCTAGAATCGAACAATTTCGGTTTCATAGAATCTACGTAAAGGAAACAGATTTTGAACTGTTCTTTGCAGCCTCAATTCAATGTGAATTGACACACACATACAAAAATAAATATAAGTTTTTCTTTGTTGAGGAGTTCAGATTGCTTTGCTGGAAGAAACTTCTCTTTCTATTCCTTTGAAAACGTCTTTTTTGAAACTTGTGAGCGAAACGAAAAATATTATTGAAAAAAACAACAACAACAAACAAAACCGAGGAATAAAACGAAATATAAAGATTCCTAATAAAATAATCAATTTTCGTTGTTTTCTTTGTAGTTTATTTTTCCTTCCCGTTCAATGAAAAACTACTAGGCATATTTGAGAACCTCCCTCTTTGTTTTCTATGTTTGAAATTTAATTATTTTGAAACAGAAAGAGCGGCGATGTACAAGTATGTGTGTGTGTGTCTTATCAAAATCATAAGAGACGTTGTTTCTTACTAATGGCGAGTATTTTGGATATGAAAAAATTTAAAAGTAATATAATTTTTTTTGAATAATTGCTAAAACAAAGTACATATTTAACAATTTGTGATAAAATCGAACAATTCATATATTATTTTTCGGAGACGAGTCTTCAAAATAAATAATGTGAATAATTTTTTAGTTATGATCTGCAATATAAACATTAGAAGTTACTTGAAACTCATGATATAAATTACGTATTTCAAATATTCCTGGCCGATAAGGAAAAAATTGGACGGAATTATTCTATCAGCTAAATCGTGCCACCTGTATGAAGAGTCTACGTTTACAGTTGTGTGTTGCCTTTTGTATTTTTGTGTCAACTCAGCGTAAAAATCTATTTTCTATTAGTGTGTTTGGAACGTCTTGTTAGATTATCTGTTGTACACTAATGGGAATTGGTTGCAGTATTTACTCTGCAGTGATCAGTCTCTTCCGCTACTAGACAGCGAATAACATTGATTACTACTATACTACCACCACCTACTACTGCTTCTACTCCCTTTTGCTGAAGAACGAACCCTTTGCTCTTCCTCATCTGTTCTTGGAGAAGCAAAGCTGGCGTAATTTTCCACAGCTCTGAGCATTGGGTCAGATCTTGAATACACGATTATTGTTGGGGGTTCTGCACTGATGGGTAGGATTTGCTCAAATATTCAGCTGCTGCCAGGCATATAGGCTTTTCCGCGGGACTTGTCTCGTGTTGAGCTCCTGGGCTTCTCCAAGAGGTTCTAATCCTGATAAGTTTTAGGCGAAAGTAACTGAAAATCATTTTACTCAAGATAAGGATCAGTTGACAAGCATCTATTAATACTGAGGAGTTAAGGATGAAATTAATTTCATCGAACGTTGAAAATTTTTATAAATTTGATGATTCCAGTCATACCAACGAAGATAGGAATAAAAATCTGTATATATCACGACCCAACAATGTAATCGGAATCACTTTGAACAGACACAGAAAGGAACAAAAACTAATATTTTTGGCTGACTCATCTAAAACTTTAATCTTAATCCTTAATTAAAATCCCGAGGGCCAACCAAAAAGAATTAAAATGTCTTTAAGGTATCCGATTATGTTGAAAACGTCATTTTTGAAGAAAATATCGATTTTAATTTTTTATGAAAGCCCTGTTTGTTGTTATTCCGAGACAGGACTTGTTTTCTTTATATGACGCTTAGAGTCGAAGTTACACCCAAGTTAGTGTTGCGTTTTTACGTTCAAGTAATTTAAAGAAAAACTTTAAACGTGTTTTACGAAGGATGCTATTTCTGACATTTTAGCAAATTTCAAAAAAATTTATACGTACATCAACAGATTTGAGTGTAATTTATGTGAGCATACCATGCAATCTTTTAAATTTTGGTTCATAACGTGCACCATTAACATTTCTATGTACTATGAAAGTATCAAAACATTCCATTAATAGAACTTTTTGCAATCGTGGTGTGAATAATACACTAATTTTGCTTAAAATTTGACATAAAAATGACTTTTTCATAGAAAATCACATCGGTAGTCCAAATGTATTATTTTTTCACCATTTTGGGACACTTTCTATCAAAAAATGATATTTAAGTTCGCTCCAGTATCATTTTATACAGAAGTGCTCTCTAACGTAGTCGGATACCTTAACTGAATTTTATTCAACCGAGCCAAAAGAAAAATGACATCCAAACAACTATTTTAAAATTTGAAAGATTAAACGGTTTTCAAAGGTTTCAAATCTTATTGCAGTTAAGAGCACTGATCTTCGAATTTAAGATGTATTCTTTGTTTCGCTGTCCCCTAATTATCAAACGACATAAAAGATAAATACTATTTGCCAATATTGTTGTTTAGGTAACCGCACGTTCATGACACGAACAATGAAATTAAAGAATTATCAGGAATGGTTTCGAGGAAATAATAATGTCCGCGAGATCGCTTTAAATTAATTTCGCACGTAAGCGAATTTCGCAAACACAGAGCAACAATGAAGACAAAGATAGTGTGAGAAAAAGAAAATTATATAAATTTAAATTTTTCTCTTGAAGACGCTCCGAATCTAAGAGAATTTTTTTTATACGCTTCCGTTGAAAACAGGATAAAAGCTGATAAAACGCGTGTTATGAGTTTGCGAATAATATTAACATTTAATCCGACTTTTCTTAATACCAAGTGTATTATAAAGAAATTTTTATAATCTTTAAGTAAAAAAATTCATAAAGTTTTTCTTTGAGATGAAAATTATTCACGTAACGCTGAAAAAGATAATATATATATCGCAAAAATGGAAAATATTCTTTTGGGTGCTTTGTTGCTATTCAATATCAAAAGTATATTCTTCAAGCTGACATACTGTGAACCGTAAGCTTCATTAGTAATTTTTCATTAAGTGAACATGGATACCAAACAGGGATGCAAATTAACTTTTTCGACAGCCAAGAATAGCTTCATAAACAAATAAACACCACAGGTTATCAACCATTCAGGACACAACTTTGTGCAGAGGAAATTTTTACATATCCCAAGTATACAGTGCCTATATATGGAATATTTAACATATCAATTCATTATCGATTCGAGCCATTATTTAAGAGAATCACATAGTCAACATCAAGATTGGCATGATACACATGTAAAGTTTATTCTTTGCAAAATTAAAGCTATTTTCCTTTTATAATAAATATAAACAAATATATCATGTCAACAACCCACATTCTCTTACGAGTTGAATGGTGCCACTATCCCGGATGCAACTAGGGTCACCGATTTGGGAGTTCTCATTGACGAGCGGCTTAGGTTTTCTGAACATTGTTCAGCGGTGGCCGAAAAAGTGGATAGAATGCTCGGTTTCATTTTCAAAAAGGTCTCTTCGCGTCCTCCTAAAGTCATTCTTCCGCTTTTCGAAGGCTTAGTTCATCCTGGACTGGAGTATGCTGTAAAGTTTGGAGACCATGCCAACAGAGGGACATAGACTTGGCTGAAGAAGTGCAGAAAAGAGCTACGCGTGTCTTTGTCGGCATGAAGAGAGACTTCATTTTTTGAATATGTTTACATTGGATGAACGCAGGTGTCGGGGAGATATGATCGAAGTGTCCAAGATTTTCAACGGGATGGATAGGATGGACCATGAATTATTAGTACACCGTCAATCGACTGCTTTTACAAGGGACATCAGTATCGATTGGTATGGGACAACTCCAGGTTGTAGTGTCACAGGGAGTTTTTTCCTAATATTGTTGTTAATAAATGGAATAGTTTACCCCCGGATGTAGTAAATTGTAACACAATTGACACGTTTAAAAAGAAATACGATGGGGTAAATCGGAAAGCTATCCATACTTAGAATAAGACAACCATAAATATTTTTTATGGGCATCGTACTGTATTCTATCATATATATAGTCTTTAGTTTTCATAATCGCATTTTCAATTGGGTTGCTGTATTTTAGAAATATATGACATCCATATTTGTTATGGGCTATCTCTATGGGCTCTCCTTTTTGTCATCTATCTCGTTGTGCATTTTTGGCAGTTGTGGATTTGTATTTGTGTTTGTATAGAATGTGAAGATGGCGGTTGTTTCTTTTAAAAATCAAGCCTTGACTCATTCAGTTATTTAGTTCAGAGTAAGAGAAAAACCTAAACACCTTTTATAATCAATACGGTGATTTTAAAGACTAGACTCGGAACAAAAAAATCATTACCACTCTGTGCATTGTCAACTCGCGGAGCAAATAATATAAAAAATAATAGCTGGAATGTCTTATTAAGTTGTTTTTGCAGAAGCTAACGAATAACACGCCAAAAATCAACTAAAAAGTATTGTGTTACAATTTTAAATGCATCAACTAAGTCAATGTTTTCGAAAAAATTGAAATCGGGGTAAAAAATAATTTCAAAGTTCTGTGTAAGTCTAATGATTATTTTATTACTTATTTATTTATTAATTATTTTTGGATTTTTTTCGTTACTTACCCTGTAGATAAGAACAGTTTACAGTGAAAACACATTCACGGCGCTAGAGAGAAAAAAAGCGTAACATAAAACCCAGTTCTTTCATGTACAACAGCGCAGTCCAACAATTGACTTGTTCAATTCATCTGAGCTTTCGTGTGTCGAATGAGCATTTTCTCTTACGTTTCAAGCTCGCGAGTTTTCCAATTTTCTCGCAAATTGAAAAAAGCATTGCATCAAATATTTTTTCTCGCAACGTGGATTGCGCATAAGTCGAAACACTCGTAACTCGAGGTGTCATTGTACATCCGAGAATTATCGTGAGATTCACAGAAAAAAAAAATGTCTAAAAAATATCATTACCATTAATTTTGAATCCATTCCTGTTGATGAAAAATTTTAAGTTGAACTTATGCTTTACAATTTTATGCTTATAAATCGTTAAGCATATAAATCTTTAGTATCGTTTAGTAAGGGACAACTGCAGATTGTGGTGTGGCAGGGGTTTTTTCTCTTACACGATTATCAATAAATATATGGAATAGTTTACCTCCGGGGATCGTCATTCTGACACAATTGACATACATGTTTAAAAAGAAGTACGATAAACATATTGAGATAAATCAAGAAGCTCTCCATACTTAGAATTAAGACAACCATAATCTTTTTTATTAGTGGTGTTTTATTTATTATTAATTATTAGTTTATTTTCGTGATATATGCCTTGATATTGGGTTACTGTATTTTAGTCAAGTTTGTGACATCCATATTTTTTATGGACATCTTTTTCCATCCACCTCGTTGGGCAATTTGCCTGTTGTGGCCTTTGTGTGCGTATTCGTGTTATATGACGAGGTACTATTTTTGTACCTGACACTAGGTACTATTTTTGTATTGACGATATTTATCAATAATAAAATCCAGTTTGAAAGACAAATTTAGTGCTTTCTAAAGGATAAACTAAACGAAAACATAAACAACAAAGAACATTGGTGCTTTCGGATGGCAGTGTTTATTTGACAAGTGACAATGGATTACCCTATCACATTCGATAAAAATAGTCGTCATTGCCTGAATATTTGCCGACATTGTCTTTGAAAAATATTTATTTTATGTAACGTCTTAAATCTAGCACGAACTACTATTTATTTTAATTCAAAAATTTTTTATTTTTGTCAGAAAAGACAATATTAAATAACGAATAAAAACGGTCATTATCGATTGTTAGGCACCGTCTTTGTTTCGACATGCAACTAGATATTCAACTCCACAAAAAATCAATTACACAAAAAATTAAACTATTTATGACTTCATCCGAATTAGAAACAAAGATCCAATTAATAAAAAAAACCCGAAAAAATTACTGTATCAGTTTTTCATTGGGATTTACAGACATTTATTCGAACATTAGTTGATTTTTAATTTACTTGAAAACTAAACTTCCGAGCTCAAATTATTTGTTTCGGAGAAAAGTAATATTAATATTTGATTGGAATTTCCGCAAGAGCAATGAACAATAATTCTAGATTAAATGTTGTTATTTATACAATGAACAGAATTTGCAGCTTAATGAATGTAATTATACTAATCCACTGCGAAAACAAATCACAATATTTTCTAGAAAGGAAACTTTGATAGGACCTAGAATTCAAAAACAATCGGAAATCTTTGTTTGCGGAAATGTAAGTAATGAAAACAAAAGAATTTGTAATTTGCAATTTTAAATTAAATGAAACGATAACGAAAACCGTGATGTTACTTGAAGAAATCATCGAAAGATTCAGTTTTAAAAATATTTCGGTCGAAAGTAATTATATTCAGTGGCTTTATGAGAATTTCATGTTGCGCCAAAATTTTACTGAGACAAACCAGTAATGAACTATTTTATGTATTTTTTTTCGAAAAACGTCGCATTTTCTAAACTGTTTGAATCGCTGAAATACTACTCCCGGCAGACAGTGTTCGTTCATCCACGAAAACGTAACCGATGTTACGTTTAAAACACACACACACACAAAAAAAAAAAAAATATTTTTTTTTCAGTGAAAATTTTTGGTGAAAGGAATTATTCTAAATACGGAATAAATAAAAAAATCATAAATTTGTTGTAATTTGACCTTGAAAATCTAAATCAGTTCATAAACTGGCAACACCCGGGATAAAAGCGTTCGATCAGAACTTTTGTATGGAAAAAAGTGCTGGTTTACTGTTTAAGAAAAATACATTGAATCGAAATATGTAAATGAAATAATGTTTGCGCTGTTGCAGAGTAACCAATGTATAAAAAATGAATGCAACGGAGTACCATTATAACTTTTTCTGAAGCGCTATGAAATGGCTTCAGAAAGACATCTTCTGACAATCTCTAAAGCTGATAATTTCCATACTAGAGAACGGAGTACCTTATAGGAAAGTTGCAAAATATTGTTTAACTGTCCTCTATGTACGGTGAGGTATCTTTGAAAAAAATATCAGAGGACTGGCGGTGTGTTAGCAAGTCGCTGTGTAACGTGAAGTGTTTTAGTTACATCCCAAAACCATTTGTGAACACTCGAAATCAAAAATTCTTCTATGTAGAACTTCTGAAATCATAGCTCCCTTCACGATGCAAAGTTCTCTTAGTCCATTAGATGTCATGTATGTGCAAAGTTGAATGAACGACAAAAGAAATTTAGTTGTTTTTGTCTTCTCAATACACTAATCTCATCGAGGTTGGTTTTCTTCTACATAGGAATTTATCGTAGTCATCTCCAGTTTTCAAGCTGAGTTCATTTTTCATTGTAAAAGAGTATCTTCCAGCCATCCATTTACCAGCTGACGTGATCTTTTCGCCATTGCAATCGAGAACTCGTCTGCTACCAATTTGAATGAGGTTTAGGTTCTCCGATTCGCAGTACCTATTGCGTTTTAAACGTAATATTGCTAGCGTTTTCGTGGATGAACGAACACTTTCTGCCATAGATAGTATAAGGTTCTCACTGCTATCGTTAGTATTATGGTGGAAGGATTGCAGGATATGTTTGACCATCGTAAATGAGTAAATATACTCAACGTTTCACTCGCACGAGTGACGGGCATCTTCAGGAATTGGTGATCAAGTGATACCATGCTGAGAAACTTGTACAGTGATACCTCGGGTGTAATGGAGATAATTCGTTCCGGAATCACGTGCTAGTCGAAACGTGATTTCCTGTAGGTTTTATGGATAATCATTTTATTCGCTCGTTCCAGGTATTGCCCAAAATTTGAAGACTAATTTTTTAAAACACCAAAAGACCGCTATAAAAAGGTAAGAACTAGTGGTTGGCTAAAATGAACAGTTTTAAAATTGTATAAATGAAAATTTACAGAAATATGAAATATTTAAGAGATTTTACCCCACTGTGTTCCCCGCAACCAACACCAGCTTTACTCTAATAGTTAGTTGCAGACTACTAGTAGTCCAGCTATTTAGTTGTAGCTGAGTAGAACAACCCAGCCGAGTTCGTAGGATTCCATTCATTTGTTATTTGGGCAGCTTATTTCTGTGGCTGATAAATGCAGATGGTAAAGATAAGCTCCTAGAATATCTAGAGTGACTGTTCAGTTTGACGCTAAGATTCTTGCAAAAGAACGTGTGCTTCGAAAAAAGGGGTTAATATTTTTTTTTCCAATGCATTTTCTATTAGCCGAATCTCTCATTTTACATGAAATGGTTCAAAACAGAAAAAGAAGTGGAGGTTCATATGGAAAAAGATTCCGAGGTGAACATGATTTAATAACGCTCGAGTGACTAATTCTGATGATGATTGGCGCCAAAATTCAGCTCACGACGCAGCTCTTTTAGGTTAGTGGGTGCACCCATTTCGACAAAACTGTGTTATCGGATCCGTATTCGTTATCCGAGAACAGCATATGAACGTATAAAACAAGCTTGTGCCTTGATATATGCTGGTGTTTCTTCTAATATTTTTTCCAGCGATTTTTTGATTCAAATATCTCAGCTAATATTGCATTTAGCAGCATGGAATTTTTTTTGTTGGGCTCAGAAGAAACAGGGCAACAACAATTGCTAGTTAGAGAAAAGGGGGGGGGAAGCATGCTATAAAAAATTTAATTTTGTACTCGGTACATATATATGATCTATAATAAAAGAAATGACATACTAAAATGGGCAAGTTATTTGAACACTTTTTCTAATTAAAATTATGTTTCTATAACCAACGGTTCACGAGTTATTTGAGCTGAAACTGACCAAAGTTTTTGTCTTGTATACACAGTCCTGGTATTATAACACTTTATTTAATATTTAACGTTGGGTGTAATTACCTATTTACTGTAGCCAAACAATCCGAAATCTTGCAACGAAAATGTCTGAATTGCAATTTTGCCTTGACGGCAGACTGAATCTCGAAATATGATGTGATTCAAGAAGACGTCAAAAAAGCAAATCCTGAGAAACTTCAGGATTTTAGTGATAACTATATAAAATACCCGACGCTTCCTGGGTTTTTTCTATACATCAGCATCAAAGCAGTGACAAACCATTGTAAAGGAATAAACATATGTAAAAGGCATTGTTTGAGAACCACGGTGTAATCTTATACGTTTTATATATAGGGATTATCTGTATAATCTTTACCGCACACCAACTCCAGTCATATATCGCCATATGGCAATGTTCAACTAGTAGAGTTGGGTGGGATATGAAGTCGTCATCTATCGGTGGCCGCCCCAGGCTCAACCGGTAAAAAACTTTCGCTGTTGTTCTTTTGGCTGGGTTCTAACCAATGGACTATGATGGTAATCTTCATAGCGGAAGACGAGCATCTTATCTCTGCGCCACTCGGGCGTCGCGGTGTAACCAAAGTAAACATTCCAAAAGCCATTACTAAGGCCGAGAAACAATTGTTACCCAATAGCTTTTATTTACCATTTTCGGGCATTTGCCTGGCTTTGAAGAACTTTTAAAGTAGCTAATTGTTCAATTCTTAGGTCCTGTTTAGTATATATGAAAAACCTAGCGAAGATCGGTATGAAAAATTGCAGATTTGTATTGAGAATATACAGAGATAGAGACACACACACACAGAAAAAAAAAATCAATTATATATATACTGCTATATATATAAGCTTTTATGAAGAAACATAGTTTTTTTTTTTATCTGAAAATAACATTTAGTATATGGCAACAATTAAAAATTGATGAAAAATCACAACGTTGAAGGTAGATGATGAGAAAAAATAAGCATTTGCATCAATTCATCTTCGTATTAGTTTGTATTTATATCCTGTGTAGTTACGTTACTCATCTTCCATGTGTTTCGTCTTAGTCAAATATTTTTGAAATTACGACCATGTAAGGTGCCTCCCCCAATGTTATCTGTTTATGGACTATTTCAACACCAACATATATGAATTTTGTTCCCACACATTTTTCTGAAAGCTTTGTTTGTGACGGGCTTGGTTCTGAAATGAATAGACTGAAATTGTTTGGACTTATTTTTGATTCCTGAAGACGTATTTCAGGTGAAGCGTAGTATACAAAAACGTATGAATAATTCATGCATGCCCAAGAAAATATTGGCAGTTATTCTCACCTTTCAAATATGTAAGATACTAAGTTTGCAATTTCCTAGATACATGGGATATTTTTCATAGTTTTAAGAAAAGCAGCAACACATGCATACCTGCGTCAAACCAAAAATGTAGGATGGACACAAGGAATATATATTTTTGTAAAAAAATAGACCCAGTATAATGTGGGATGAGGGGGAAGAAAAGAGCAAACCTTATTCTCTAAAGTATTCCGCATTAATGTTTTCTGAATAGTTTTAAATTATTAAAAAATTACAGGTCTACTCAGTTTCGAGATATATCTCCAAGCAGCGTTTGTCAATACGCATCTAAATGCGTGATTTACGCATGAAAATTTAATTTTACTCCTCCAAATTTCGTCGCGGAGTAAAAATACTCTTCATTTAATCCTCCTACAATTCAGGTAAATTTTTCTTTAATAGTCATTTCTCACTGATAAAAAAATAGCCCTCTTTCTGCAAAATAATTATTCCTTATAATTTGGAAGAGGAGTGAAATTACTCTTCCAAATTATTTTTCGGATAACACTGTCTCCAAGTGTTATCCTTGGTCGTATTTTACTTATATAAATACAACCATTTCGTATTAGCTGTGAGCTTCATTCGAACGTCATGAAGTTGCTGAAGAGCATTTTATGCTATTTTAACAGTTTGTGGACATTGGATATGTGAAAATACGAACGAGAATGCTTTGACTTTATGGTTTTTAATCCTTTGTCTGTGGGTTCTGACCATTGCTGTCATAGTGAAGGAGTTTGAGTTGAATTTGCCTTGACAGAAGCTGTCTGTAGACACCAGATCAGATGGATGGTGAAATATTCTTGGATATTATAAATGTTTAGTCCAATCAGAAGATTTTAAGCCATTTTGCTTTGAAACTTGTAACTACAACCCGTGGCAAAAGGTGTTCGATCACACTCAAACACACTACAAATGGTACGTTTAAAACGCAAAAAAAATAGTTTTTCTTCCAGTGAAAATTTTTGGTAAAATCAACCATTCTAAATATGAAATAAATGAAAAAAACAAATTTATTCTAATGCGATCTTGAAAACCATTTTATGAACTACTACTGAAGGATTCGAATCCGTTACTGAACCCGTAAACAGGCAACACTCGGAAAAAAGTGTCACAGTTCTAAACACAGCAGCTCAAATTTTCAGTGGCCGGAGCTCTTTAACGAATTTGTATTTTAATTTATTCATTTTTCTATTTAAAGTAGCTATTTTCTAAAAATGGTCAGTGGGCCATAGCAAAAAGCTCGGAAGGCCACATTTGAACCGCGGACCCCTGGTGTAGGAGATACTGACAAACATAAGTCGTCTCTTATTTTTGTGTCACTCAGATTTCTGTCCAGAGACCCCCAAATACGGTTTTAAGACGTATTACGTTAGAAAAATAAATCAATAAAACTTCAAGATTTTTATTATTTTCGATTACAAAAAAGTCTCAGAAATTCCTGTAATTCGTATCAAATTCGAACGAAGTATTTTCGATCATGTTTTTCTCTTACAGTTCTGAATCAAACTCGCAATGCTTTTATATAAAAGGAAAAAAACCTTTAGATGTTTGACGTTTTCTCGTAACGTTTCCGATTTCAAGTCAATAGACATAATGGAGGTGATTTCTTTCATGGCTCTTCGTAAAATTCTTATACGACATATATAGGGACATAGAAAAACTAACGAAGTGAAACTACTAGATATATTTCTAGGTATCTATGTATGGGAAAAGATGATTCATAATTTATACTTTCCCTTGAAAACAGACATGTGGAATAGAAATCGTTTCTGATTTTCAATAGAGTACGATTTGAATGATGTAGATTATAAAATCAGGGTAGGGGGTTAGACTTCCGTGAGGAATCTGTGATTATTTTATACTTGCAACGATTTGTACAAAATGAGACTTAACTCTGAAGATGGCTGTATTTTCTTTTAAAAATCAAGTCGGGATTTGTTAAATTTGCCTTTCAGAGTCGATATGATGGTTTTAAAGACCAGCCTCTGGACAAAAAAAAAATTGGGGTAGGCTGTGTCATGGACACGGCTGCAAAGTTTTGACGTAAATACGTTTTTTGTGCCTTGAATTGTGTGGCTGGTACTTGAATAATGAAATTATGTCATTATCATCGGCTTTGTCTTCGGAATAGCTAACAAACGATACCAATGTCGTCTATTTTCGTTGTGAACTGCTCGAGATATGGCCTGGTGCCTAGACGGGAAGAGATATTAAAACCGGGGTAATATCATTGAATTTGTCTTTGCAATGTGCATCTGATGATACCATCGCTTTTAACTTGGGTTGCGTATTCCTGAGATATGAACGTTTAAAGAATTTCGTCACGAAACTTTTTGCGAATGTTCCCAGTATCGTCAGATGATTTAAAATACGTATTCATGTCAAAAAATGGTTAAAACTCTGCATATTGCAAAAACTCGCATATTTCCACAGTATACGCCACACTCGCCACTCTGTATATTGCCAAATAATAGCTCGAATATCTTATTACTGTAACAGATAACGAATAACACGCAACAAAAAGACCAACAATCAACTAAAAAATTAGGTCGTGTTTTACATTTTGAAAATGTGTGTGTGTGTGTGTGAATCGAATTATATATATTTTTCTAAAAAGTTGCAATCAAAAATATAATGTCAAAGTTCTGCGTTCTAGTGTGTTTTCATTTTTTTTATTTGGAATTTTTATGTTACTTATCCTGTAGAGAGATATAACCAATTTACAGTGAAAATACATTCACGGTTCTCGAAAATGCATAACATGAAACCCAATTATTTTATTTAAAGCTTACGTTTCGCAGTCAAACTCGAATATAACGACCTCTACACAACGACAATACCTCGGCTTTAATGCTTGATTTCAATGTTAATGAATCTTGCTTATAACTCTGATGAAAACGTAATGAACTGGGATAAGGACATTGGTGTAAGGACACATTTTTGGTCATTTTGATTTCGTTTCCCAAGAAATTCCTAGAAAATTCCCGAAGGAATGCCCAGTTTTTTCGCGGAGCTTGCTTTAATTCAAATACTAGGGTAATACTAATAAAAAAATAATCAAGGATGAAGATAATTTGTATAATTGATAGATTATATGACATAAGAATATAATTATAAGTACAAAAATTCTCGCATATTCGTCATCTAAGACTTTTTGTTGTAAAACAATTTTGCATTCCTTGCAGATTTACTGTAGCTCTTTATTTTAAGACAAGATTTCTAATTTGTAGGCAATAATTGAGGTTTCACCAGAAATTAGCGGCATTTTTGGCATGAATTGGGGATGCCAAGTGATCCCCGTATTTTTTTTCGATTAAAATATGGTCATCCTAAAAATAGTGAAATAATAGAGTCTGAGTATATTTTTCATATTTAAAATGTCAACATCGGTTGTAACGAAACCTCGGTTACAGCGACAGGATTAAAAAAAAATCGTCTATATCGTTATAACTGAGTTTGACTGTATATAAAACATGTACGCAACATTGCAAGTTGCTTGTTTTAAATCTCAAAGTTTAATCGATGTATTTTATGAAAATAGTTTATTTTTTATTTTTATTGTCTTTGAGAATTATTCAACTTTACATTGAAATATTCTCTTATACGTTTTACGACTCTCTCTCTTTGGAATATATTTTGGAAATACAGTCGATGAAATTTCCTTGGTGAATACCATTCTTTAACTTCGCTGAAAATTGAATAAATTGGTAAAATAGCGAGCGTGATGAAAATAAGTGACAAGACAAAATCCTTAAAGATAATTTTACTTTCCTGAAACTGCAGCAGTCGGTGCCACTGGTTATTTCCTAGTCGTACTTATATATGCAAAGGATCTATTCCTGAATGTATATTTTTCCTAGACGTAGGAACCGGGTAGCGCAGGGATAGGCAAAAAGATGTCACGTGTCGGTTTTTCTGAAGCAGCTTTCATTGACACAAATCCCTTCTGTCAATTTTCATTTTTCCTCATGTTTGTTGGCATCGCATCTCTTCACGAACGATTTACTAAAAAGTAAACATTTCTGAGCTATACCATAAAAAAAGAAGAAAGAACCCCCCCCCCCCTATGAAAAACATATTTTTCTGAATTTTTTGATCATGTTACCAAGAGCCAATTTCTGTTGGAAGATATTTTCCCTTAGAATAGAATTTTTTTCTTTGAGTTATTGTTATCATGGCATAAAAATAAAGATGGTACGAAAGTTTACAGTTGAGTAAGTAGATTGAAATATCGATTCACGGGATTTTCTCAAGAAAACAGGAACTTGAAATGACATATTTTTCAGATATTCGTGTTTTACACGATAGCGTATAAAGCTGCTCAATAAATTTCTCACGGAGCACTAGCACGAAACAAAATGTATGTTTTTATTATTTGTTTAACATTTCAACAAATGGAGTTACATCAATTATCTCAGTATAATGTGGTAACATTACCTACATCAATCTGTTAAGTTTGTTAACACTTACAATCTTTGAACAAACAGATAGCTTCTGTTAGCACCCATCATATAGAATCGCACTCATCATATTTTGTTTGAAATCATAGTTTGTATTTCAATTTTGATATTCTTATTGTTTTCAGTGAATCGTCATCATCGGAACGTAAAATTTTTTCCTCACAGATATGTATTAATTTGCTGATCTGATACGTGGAAAACTGTTAAACAATAACCATTGACTCATCTTTTGCATTATACCAATAAAACAGGAACTTAAACCAACATATTTTTCAGATATTAATGTTGTACGAAACAGCGTATAAAGTTGTTCAATAAATTTCTCATGGAGCACTAGTACGAAACACAATGTATACAACTTCATTATCTGTCTAACATTTCAACAAATGCGAAATTTCAATCATTTTGAATGCGAATCAATCAAGTTTTATTTTGCGCTTATTCAAAGTTTACCATTCTAACTACATTAAACTAAAGTCTGTTTTAACGAGTACACAGGTGGTAACGAAAATCACGCTATAACGACTGACTTGCAAGTCAAATAGCTAATGTTAATGATACACACCATATTTGGTTGTAGCGAGTTGAAAATTAGGAAGCATTCTCTATAACGTTAAAAGAATTCGCAAAAATACTAGTTTTTCTTTTTATCCAAGGATTAGACACGATGACTCTCATTATGACATCTTGCGCCTCGTAAAAGTTATTCTGAAGGGTACTTCGAACAAAGAATGGACACAGAAAAAAAAAATCTAAATTATTTTAACTCCCTCTTACTATTTTTGGGTTTCCATATTATACACGTGAATAATGCTATGATATTATTCGATTTTTGTCTCTCCCAGTGACTAAGAGATCACTGGACGAGAGAACTTGTTGTTTGAAGTCGTTTTCGAATGATTGAAAAAATCGTGCTAAAAAACCTTTTCGATTAGCAGCCATGGAAGTGAGCAGCTTTATAATAATCGAGACTTTTAATTGTTCAGTTGGTAGACTAAATCACTTCAATAATATGAAATTCTATGCAAAAAAAAAAATATCTTGAAGAATTAACCGCCGTGAGACAAAAAATCGATTTCACGTCTAGTGTTCTGCCTTCACTAATGTTAGCACAAAGCGATCTAAAAGACTAAACTGAACAAACGGAGCACGACCAGGCCCTGCTGCATTAGCGATGTAAGCTTAGTGTCCCGGAAGATGCGGTCGTGCCGGAAAAAGTTCCTGTCGGTAGTAGGGTCGGGGGTAAACAAGGGAACAGGAGAAAGAAAACAGAAAAAAAAGGAGAGGGGGAAAAAAAAGTACGTAACAAAAAAGGATAACAATTAAACTATATACATAAAACATCACAGAGTCCTGCGAAACTTAGTCCAAAATGATATCAGCAACGCGGAGGGAGCCCCGCGAGCACACAATATGGGGGAAGAAGCTGCGGCAGAGTCAATACCGCTTTTGTAGGGTGCCCTCTGCACATGTCAAGGGGTAAGCATGAAATGTGTACTGGAATCCAGCGACATCTAGTTCACGAGTGTTAAGAATCCGTTGTTCATGAGAGCTCGTAAGATATATTGGTTAATATCCCCTGTTGTCTTGCGTGCAGGGTCACCTGACTTGGCTGCACGGGTTTTGTCTCTATTTGGCCTGGTTCATCCTATTCGTCCACTCATATGCGGGGTCTTGCGGCTGGGCTGCCATGGGTATTGTCCCCATCACAAGTGGGCTAACGATCTAAAAGATAAATTATAGGTAAATTATAGGTAAATTATAGATATAAATTACATATAAATTACCTATAAATTACATATAAATTACATATAAATTATAGATATAAATTATAGATATAAATTATAGATATAAATTATAGATATAAATTATAGATATAAATTATAGATAAATTATAGATATAAATTATAGATATAAATTATAGATATTCTTAAAACATTTCCCTAAACGATTATAGCAGATCTCCGAGAAAATAATACAAAAGGTGAGATATTCAATAATTATTGTTTAATGTCAGACCAGCAAACGAATGAACAGTTTTGAGAAAAAAGTTTACATGCTAAAGATGACGACTCACTGAAAACAATAAGATTATTAAAATTGAAATACAGGGTGGTTATAAATAAACTGACACTACTCAGACGTATGTAGCGCCCAATCCGATGGAGGTATTTTAAAGAAACTTGGTATATAGAACAGATAGACCATGGGAAAAAGAAAGATATAATAAAAAGAGTAGTTCAATTTGTGACCACCAGGTGAAAAGTGGCGTGCCTTGGAGTGGTCGGAGTAGTGTCAGTTTAATTATACTGATACTACTCCGACCTATGTAGTGCTCGTATTTGATTGAAACTTGGTATATAAGTTATTTGGACCATGCGTAAAAGATAACTGTCACAAAAATGCTTTTTGTCTGGTAGTCACAAATTGAACTACTTTTTTTATTGAATCTTTAATCTTAATCTTTAATCTTAAAATATAAGTACATTGTGATAATTGGTCATCAATACCAATATCAATATCATATACTAATTATAATTGATGTACTCTGTATAAAAAAGGCTATCAGATTCGATATTCGTGGTCTGTTTCGTTATCTGTTAAACATCGATCGCATAAGATACTTCTTCACCAAACACCAACTCCGGCCATATCATTATATTGCAATTTACTGCCATTAATGAGATGGGTTGGAAATGAAGGCACTCAAGGTGGTCGCCTCAAGTTCGATTAGGGAACATATCTTATCTATATCCTCCCTCGGGTTCGAACCCAGGACCGTGACATAGCATAAGATACTGTCACCACAATCCAATTAATGTTCATCCTGATTATGAGTAAGGGCAAATTTTTTTTTTACACGTCAACGTGTTATCATCACGTCGTAACATGCGTGCATCACGCACGTCAGTTATTTCTTTTTCGGTCAAAAAGAAGTTCTAATATACTCTGTTGCATCTACATGCAAGCCTCAGGAAAAATTGTTTTGATCTGGGGTTGTTTCTAGTGTCCTATACTAGAATCATGGAATAAAATGAAGTCGCGCTGAGTATTTTATTACGCTTGATGACCTTATTTATGCACCGATAGATATTTTTCTCTCTGAAGGCGAGGACATATTTCAGAATGACGATGGCAAAATACATTTGTCTGGAGCAGCAAACGAGCACTCCAGTAAAGTCTGTGGAGTCCATTGACTCTACCTGGATCCACTACGAATCTTGGTGAAATATCGATACATATATGGCTAAAAATAAGTGCTGAGATATTGCATGGCGAGTTCTGTTGCTTCTTTTTCTGCCTGCTGTTGTAACTTGTGTGTGTGTGTACCTCTCAGATTTTTATTCAAATGATGTAATATTTAAAATCCTTTGCACTTATTTAACCACATCTGATGTTTTTGATCTCCTCAGAAGTAGCGATCAAACCAACCCCGAACCATTCTCACCTGAGCTTTCCTTAGTATCAAAATCCGACGTTAACGTATCCCAAACACATACATTTATTCCAAGGATTTATTTACAAATACTTTACAATAGGATATACAAAGAATTTGTTTCAATATTAACAATCGAAATACAAATTGAATTACGATCCGTAACTCCGAGAACAGCAAACTGAATTTGCAAACCATTAAATCTCACCTTAGGAGTAAACAATACTTCCGATCTATCTGCAAATGCGTGTTGTAGTTTATATCACCCTCTGTTTATTCAGTTGAATATTATGGTTATTTTGATAAGACGAGCAGAAATATTTTCTATCTGAACGTTATAAATGTACCCAGGCCTGAAAAAAAATAACGTAATGTAATATTTTTTTCCAGCGCAATCATTATTATTTATCAAAAAAGTCACAAATGATAAGTTATCAACCTCCAATTGAAAACATACACAAAGCTGGCTTGAAACTCTTAACTTAATTTTTGATCTTGATTTCAACCTGATCAGTGAACTAACTTACTGGCAATTCAAAAAGCATAGGACGAGATTGTAACTCCATTTAATATGAATGATAAACGGGAATTCTCGAATGAATATCTCCTATAGATTTGTTGAAAAAAGACTATCTCCATTACTATTTAATAGGAAAACTGCATAAAAAATTCCTATGGAGAAATAAGTCACAGATTCTTTTTCAATCTGTTCTTTGTTTATTTAAATCCCTCCTTGTTTATTTAAATCACACCGGTATTTAGAAACACCACTGAAATTGCGTAATCATCAAATCACTTCACTCTCGAAAGAAACGGGAATAAAGAAAACAAGAGAGGTCTGTTCATCTCTTCGCAAAATACGCGAAAATCCAGGGTCCAAATGCCGCCGATACATCCAACATCGAGCCGTAAAATGCCCGCGATCTTTGAGTAATACTGACAAAAATTAACCAACTTCATAACGATCAAAGTCTGGGCCTGGAGATTTTTTCAAATTTAGACACTCACTTGCAAATGATGAACTTCATCAGCCATAGCTGTAAACTTAGGTCCTGATTACGCCTCACATCCTATAGAATAAACATTGGAAATACCTATACAGGGTGTTTTGTTAATGGACCGACAAACTGAGAGGGTTGATAGTAGGCATCAAGAGGAACAAAAATTGCAATGGAACATGGTGTCACAAACCACGTTGAGAGGGTGAAAATCACGAAAAACTCATGCCGGCTCCGAGTCCAGAGGAGACTAAAGGTGGATGTCAGTTAGCCGCTGAATGGGGGGGGGGGGGGTCACCCTAAATCAATCGTTTATGCGACGCCTGTGGACACACCGGACGATCTCATAGAGTGAATTGTCGTCGATGCGGCAGGCATCAAAAGCATACCTGGTATCTTTGAGCGCGTCCTGGGGGTGGGGGGAATCGTTTTTACGTCGTTGTAGACTGTGCAATGACGTCAGCGGCTGCCACCACCAACACAACTCTTGTAATAATTAATCAAATAAATGCTTTTGTATTTGTAGTTATTATTGTACTTTTTGTCGTTCCAGCGTGACGTCGAAACCTGCATGCATTTTTCGCGATTTTCATCCACTCAACGTGGTTTGTGACGCCGTGTTCCATTGCAATTTCTGTTCCTCTTGATGCCTAGTAATAACTCTCAGAGTTTGTCGTCCATTAACAGAACACCCTGTATATATAACTATATATATAAATATATATTAACTAAATATTATGTATAATATAACTAATAAATATAAGCAACTAAAATAAATGCGTAAATAATAACTGGAAAGGGGGACGGACGGAATTGCTACACCTTTCATGAAAATCAAAAATTTGCGTTGTTTTGATTATTTATTTTACTTTTATTAGAAAAAACGTATTTGTATTACAATCACACTTGCAGCACTATAAGGTATGGAGTTGAGTTGCTTGAATCAGTTTTCAAATTGTTTTTAACTCTAAATAAATTTCCAAAATTAGCAATTTTGCTTGGTAGGGTCGGTATATGGGCACTTTCGATCGGTATATCGGCACTTCTGACATTTTCCCCGAATTTTTCAAGAAAATATTCGGCAAATTGTTCTGAAATTTCTGTCATTTAAACCCTATGCTTGTACTCACAATTTCCTCACAAAATTTACTCACAAGTGCATTTAATAGATTGGTAAAAAAATTAATAAGAGAAAAGGGTTTTTTATCAACCCTGTATGATAGAAAACTGCTAATGATTTGTAACTTTCACAAAATATTGTATTAACTTCATGCAATACTTAAATACATTTTTGTGAGAACAGCACGTATATTCAAGGAGAAATAAATCATTTCTACAAAAAAAAAAAAAGTGTTTTTTGCTTATAGCATGGAGAGTTTTCCACCAATTTTTATGAAATTTACAGACAAATTGGCAATACACATGGTGCATACTGTGTAGGAATTTAGAATGCGACAATTTATTATCTTGCAAGACATGAGCATTTTTGGCGAATGATTTTTTAGCCATAAGTGGCTGAAAATATGTTATATTTTTTCATAATTTGGTTGCCAGATATATAGTGCAATTTATATAAAAATTACAGTTGAATGTCGTGAAAATTCAGAAATATGTAATCGATATCGTGAGCTGTAATTTAAATTACTGGCTGAGAATATACCTGGATGATAAGGAATTTTCCATAAATTGGTATTTCGATTATTTTACGTCATTTGATTATTTCAAAAATAAGCCTTCAACTTTATGGAAATGAGCGCAGACATGTGTCTGATGCTATATAAGAAAAATGCTTGAACATAACAAACGTGTACAGTATGATGCCAAAATGAAGAAACTGCACGAAATAATCAAATGAGATAAAATAATCTAAATACCAATTTGTGGAAAATCCCTTATCATCCACTAACTTAAATTACTGCTCACAATATCGTATATATCTTCCTGAATTTTCCCTACATTCAACTGAAATTTTCATGTAAGTTGCATGCATTTAGCAACCAAATTGTGAAAAAATGAAACACATATTCCTTGCGCTTGCAATAAAATTTATTTAGTAAAGAAATACTCATATCGCATTGAATAAAGAATTATCAAATTTTACATTTCTGTACATGGTATTTCATGTGTAGTGCCAGATTTTCTACGAATTTCATAAAAGGTGGTTGAAAATCTCCGCATATTACACGCAAAAAACCTGCGATGAAAATTAGAATTTTTATGAGAGAAAAACGTTTATATCTCCTTAAATATACGTGTTATTCTCATAAAAATACACACAAATATTGCACAAAGTTAGTTAAATATTCTGTGAAAGTTACAAATCATTTGCGGTTTTATATCATACGGGGTTGATAAATTTTTTTTTCATTTAATTTTTTGTCGTTCTCCTAAATGCACTCGTGACTGAATTTTTAATGGAAATTGTGTGAGTACAAGCATAGGATTCACGTGACCAAAATTTCAGAACGATTTTCCCAGTATTTTTCTAGAGATTCGAAAAAATTTCGAGACTCCAAAAAGGACAGACTTTTGGGAATATAAAGTGATCCTGGCACACCGGATCATATGAAAAACAAAACACGATATAGAATAATTTCAAATAGACATTCAATGATGAGCGCACTTGCGCTAAAAATTAAAATTGGACAAATTTATTTCACAAGGCAACGCAACTCGCATGGCAGGCAGGAATAACAAAATCGAATCTTCAAGCATCGAAACCTCATGCTAGTTCAGGGTGAAACGTAAAGTGTGATAAAATAAGCTCGTTTCAGCTCAAAGAACTCGAAAACCGTTGGTTATAGAAACATATTTCCAATTATAAAAAGTATTCAAATAATTTAAATAATTTTAGATATGCCACTTATTTTACCCCAAAAAATTTAATTTTTAAACGGTCCCCCTGCCACATAACTTCCAATTAGGAAGTTGTTGTTCCATCACTCTTCAGCCCAATAAAAAAATTCCATGTTTCTAAGTGCAATGTTCGCCGAGATATTGCTCAATAAAAGTTAAGCGGGAATCTCAGAATTTATAAAAGTTTTAATACTTTGCACTTTAGGGAAATCTTTCGAATTTTCGTGCTATTTTTTTCTCAAGTTTATCCTCATTATAGGCTTTTTTCCCTCACTTTCAGTGATTTTTGAATTCGAATTTCTCGGCTAATATTGTGTTTTAAAACATGGACTTTTTTGCTGGGCTCACAAGTGACAGAACAATAACTTTCTTCTTGGAAGTTGAAGGACAGAGGACCGTATAAAAACAAATTATATTTTGTACCTCGGTACATATCTCTCTGAATAAAAATATTTGCATATGTAAAATGGGTACGTTAGCTAGATCTTTTTCTAATTGAAATTACAGGGTGTCCAATAAATTCGTAAATAATTTGAAAATTCATAAAAATTGAAGGAACTGTTATATTTCAATGGGGTTTACAAAAAAGTTATTCTCACAAAAAAGGATTTTTTTAGTGCAGAAAAAAAAACTTGGTTCACATTTTTGTCGATAGACAGCGCTGTACGAGAGCAAATCAATAGGAAATAAAACCATAGTCCTATAAAACGCAGGGTGTACGATAAACACAGCTCATTTCTGAATTTACTGTCACTCGGACTTATATACGGTTTTCATTGTGATGATGACATTAGTGGATAATGCACCATTGGTGAACTTTTTTACCTCAGCCCCGAATCTCCAGCTGAAGCTTTATGAGCGTTTAGGACACAGAAGAGATTGCAGAACAGTTCAGCTCTAAAATTTTGTAATTTGCTTTCCTCTATCAACAAAAATTTAAACTAATTTTTTTTACCAAAAAAACTCTCTTCGTGAGAATAACTTTTTCGCAAACCGCATTCAAATATATCTAATCCTTTAACATTTTCATGAATTTTTAAACATATTCGAACTTATGGGACACCCGGTATGTTTCTATAACTAACAGTTAAAAAGGCAAAGGGGGCATATACGGACTTAACAATGCACCCTGTGCTTATACACATAACACGGCGATGTGCAAAAATGTTGACATCACGAAAAATCAACATGAACAATAATTGGAACTTGGTGACAATCCTGAATGTACCAAACGGAATTTTATGTCAGTTTATCTGTTCATACCAAAAGGGACAAGGAAAAATAACCCCTAAAGGAAATAAACGACGGTAATTTGGTACAAAACCCCAAAAACACGACAGAAATATTCAGGGTCTCAAAAAAAAAAAAAACAAAAAAAACCCACCATTTTTTCGTATTATTTATTATCAACAATGCTTATCTTTGGTGTTCTTAGCACCAAGAATGCTAAATGCATTTTTGATGCATTTAGCATCTAATCGGCTTTATTTTTTTAGAAATGAAAAATGAAAAAGTGGAAAAAAAATGGTGAAAAATGTATCAATTAGTTAAACAGCAGGATAATTAATTTTTCTCATACAAAATCACGTCATCGTGTTAGCGAAAAGAGAAATGATATGACATACTCTTCAACCGTGTGAAACAGCGAATTAATTAATGGTTTGAAAAAAATGTTCGGTCATCACATTTAAGACACTTTAAAAAAATTATTCAGAATTTTTTTTATAAATTTAACTAAATCAGATCGAAAAGAAAAAATTGAATAAGTTTATAAACAAAACGCTGCAGAAATAATTTAATTTTTTGCTCAGCAAAATTTTTAGCTATGTTTTCTTCTGGATACCTCAAAAATATTTATTTTCAGTCAAGTTTTAATTCTGATTTTGATGAAAAAAGCCTTGCTGTAAAGATTTTCTTTTTAAGCTGAATAAAAACGAAAGATATTTTACTATCCTATATGTTACAGTGTTATACACATATGCAGAATGGCCCATAAATTCGTAAGTACTTCAAAAATTCACAAAATTTTGAGGAATTGGTATATTTGATCGCCGTTTGCGAAAAAGTTATTCTCACGAAAGGGGATTTTTTGTAGTATAGAAAAAAGTAGTTTCAACTTTTTTGGAGATATGCAAATCAGTCCTATAAAATGCAGGGTATGCGATTAACAGTTCATATCCGAATTTTCCTGTTACTGGCACTTGCATAAGGTTTTCATTGTGATGTTGACATTGGTGTCGCCATCAACCATTTTCAATCCACTGATGGATGAAGGTTTCTTCTAAATTTTTCCATTTTACTCTTTTCTGATGCTTTTGTCATCCAGTTGACTCCGGCCACTTTTTGGGAGCTCGTCAATACATCTTGTTTGGGGACCCCTTCTCGGACGTTTAGCACTACGAAGGAGGGAATACCTATCAAGAATACTTAAGGTCCATCTTTTATCTTGTCTTCTTGCAATATGTCTAGCCTAAACATGTCTATTTTAAACGTTCAATACTTTCCATGATATCATATACCTTTGTGCGGATTCTTATCCAAGTGATTCGTTTTCCGTCTCTCCTTGTGACGCCTAACATACATCTTTCCCATGCTCCTAGGTGTTGTCTGTAGCCTTTGTATCGTCTTTCTTGTGAATGTCCATGTTTTAGCTCCGTAAGTCAGTGCTGGTAGCACACACTGGTTAAAAACTTTTCTTTTCAGGCATAATGGCATGTGGTTGTTTAGAATTACACAAGTTTTGCCAAAAGTGCTTCATCCGATCCAGATTCTTCTGTTTATTTCATTCATGATTCTGTTGTCCATGGTAATTTCTTGTCCCAGGTATACATAGTTCTTCTTCTTCTATCTCTGTGTTGTTGGGCAGGATCTTCTTTTCCTTTCCTCTTTCTTTCAACAGCACATTGACATTGATGTATAAATCTCGAATGGTGAAATTGTTTTACCTCAGCCATGAATCACCGGCTGAAACTTTACGAACGTCTCGGACACAGAAGAGATTGAAGAAATACTCACGTCCAGTCACAATTCGTGTTAGCACCTGAGTGGTGCAGTGGTAAGATGCTCGTCATCAATGCCGGTCAGGGTCTACGGGTTCGATCCAGGGGTAGAACATAGAAAACTAGTTCTTTACTCACCGAGCCTGGGGCAACCACCGAATCCGTGCCACCGATAGACAGCGCCTTCTTTGTCCACCTAACACCAAATACAAATACAAATACAATGCCACAACAGGCAAAATGCCCCGTCTATCCACTTCACAAACTGCCTTTTGATGATAATTTCCAACATTTTCGAGAGGGAGCTCGTCAAACTCACTGGACGATAATTGGACACAGCTTCTCTACTACCCTTCTTAAATATCGGAACAACATTAGCAAGTTTCCAATCCCTTGGAACGATACCCTCAGCAACACTACTCCTGTATATCTGTGCGACTGGACCCAACAATTCATTAGCACATTCCCTGAGGACCCTGGGATAGATATCATCTGGTCCTGGTGCTTTACTTGCACATACATTTCTTAGAAGATTTAGGACCTCCACGTCTTCTACTTGAATATCGTTGAGGGTTTTATTACCCCATGCAACACCCGTATATCGAATATCATTATCTCCATTAAAAACCGACGCGAAAAAGTCATTGAAAGCATTACACATGCCTACATTGCTCTCTTACCTAGAGCCTCCTATCGAGAGGGGTCCACCGGCCCCTTACATCCATTATTGACATATCGAAAAAATGATTTTGGGTCAGAGCCAATGTTATCTGCCAACCTAGATTCAACTTCCTTTTTACTATCCCTTATCGCTTTCTTCAACAGTCTCCTTTTATCAGTAAACAATGATAGGTCACCTCGTCCACTTTTATAGTCTCTGAGTGCTCTTTTCTTTTCAAGATAAAGATTCCGCACGTTGTCCGTAAACCATAGAGGGTACGATGTACACACACACTTTTTTCGAACAAAGGGTATGACGTCGTACAAAACAGAGGACAGCTTCGTACTAAATTCAACCCATTGATTTACCACCGCTACTGATTCAAACCGGTCTTTGAAAACTTCCGCTACCCTTCCTCTCAAAACATCAAAGTTAGTTCTCCGAAAACAAGGAACCAGGCTTTTGTTATCAACCTTACCCAAGGAAAAGTTACAGTGACTATACGATGATCACTAGAAGAAAACTCTTCCCCCACCGAAACATGTTCAACTAGATCCTCAGAACTAGTAAGAACTAAATCCAAAATAGCAGTACCCCTAGTGGCTTCTGATACATGCTGATACAAAAAATTTTCGAGCACCAACTTACGAAAGCCTCTTTCATACTGATCTCTAGATGAAAGGTTCTCCCAATCAATACCTGGGTAATTGAAATCCCCTAGTATGAGAACTTTCTTACGCTTACACATGTAGGAAATTTCATCATGCAATTTGGCGATGTAGTTTTGATCCCTATTTGGTGGATTGTAACAAACCCCAACAATAAGTTTATGACGTCTTTTGTTCTCAAGCTCAACCCATATAGTTTCAATATCATTTCTCTGCACGTTACACTCTCTAGCCTTCAAACAGGATTTCACGTATATCAACACTCCACCCCCCTTTCCTATCAGATCTATTTCTCAAAAAAGTATCGTATCCCGAGATGTGTAAGAAAGATTCATCCCCATCGTTTGCCCAAGATTCTGTAATGGCTATAAGATCCAGGCCCTCCACAACTCTCATAGTTTCTAAAAAATCTTTCTTATTACCCAAGTTCCTGGCATTAATTAGCACACATTTTAATTTACCCGGTGATTTATTGTCAATCGAGAAGTCATTCAAGTCAGTGGTGGGTAATTCCCCGTCAGTACTGTTGTGATTATCATTAACTAACCTGCATTCCCGACTACGTGGTCTGGGAGTAAAAAACCTAACCTAAGACTATCATAAACCTCCCAGACCCCCCTTTTATTTAGATGGATCCCATCTGAACGAAGCCACCTATCAGTAAATGCGGGAAGCTCAAGTGCTTGACCCCAAGTGAGGAGCAAATGCCCTTCAGGCCTATATTGAATTGTTGGATCCTACTCCTATACCCTCTACTGCCCCTTGGCAGCACTGGAATCACTGCCACATCTGAACCCTCCTCCCTAGCGGATAATAGTAAATCCCGGTACTCTGACAGAGACTCACTAATATTCGCTCCTACCTGATTCGTTCCCACCCACAGAATCACCCGCAAGGGCAACTTTCGGCGATGAAAAACGTCTCGAGCGTTGCCAATCTTCCCCCCAGGAAGACAACAGCACTCGAAACCCCGAAAATCCCTACACACTCGGTTCCTAAGTTCCCTAACCATAGAATCGCCGATGATTAAACCCCTATCACTATCCCCCTCTACCTCATCCACGACCACCCATTCGCCCTCTAAACTGTCGTTGTTCGTGGAGATGGCTGTAAATTTCCGTATGGCGATATGACCAGAGTTGGTGGGCAGTATAGTAGTAGGCACAATTTGTGCAGTGCCTCTATCGACGAATATTTGAACAACATTTTTTTTTGTGCAAAAAAAAAAAAAAAACCCTCTACGTGAGAATAGCTTTTCTGCAAACCACATTCAAATACACCAATTCCTTCTAGTCTATGAATTTTTAAACTATTCACGAATTTATGGGACACCCTTTGATTTAAAAAAGATCTTTCTTCATGATTACACATATTAAGGAAACCTTCCGAGCATTTGAGTTCTCTTTTCCGCCCAACGATTTAGTAATTCTAGACGAAGAAATACAGAGAGAAAGAGAGATCAAAGGTTCGAAATTCTACGTACCTACATAAATGAGGGTGAATTCTTTTAGTGTCGATTCTCTTCGGTATTATACTATTCTCTTAGAAGATAGATGTTTGGAACAGACGTAGCAAAATTTAATATAATCCAGAGTAAGTAGTGCAAACATTGGTCAAAAACTTATAAAAAAACTTGTAAAATTTCTGAATATACAGGCTGGGCGAAAAGCTCTGGATACATTTTTAAAAATTAATAAAAAATTCAACCAATTGACATAAAAATGTGTAGTTTACACTAATATACTTATCATAATCTCTAGATATAAATCGAAAGAAATTTTTCAAAATTTCCCTCTCAGATGGAGGTGAGTTATTTTGAACGTGACATAATAAATAAAATGAAACACAAACAATGCATAATTAATGTTTCTTTCGATTTGCGGTGCATAAAATTGACACATTTAAATGTGAAAACCTTTTGTAACTTAGGATAGATCAGAACCAGAGTTTCTCAAACTTTTTGCTCTACCGCTCTCTTCTTGTTCGTAATCATCGCCAATTTAAAAAAAAAACAACAGAAACATAAAAAAACAACAACTCTAAGCCATGATAAGCATTTTCAGGCAAACCACGCACTTTTATGTAAATAGGTTGATTTTCTAATAATTTTTAAAATGTGTCCAAAACTTTTCCCTCACCCTGTATATATATTTTTCAATTTTATAAAAAATGAAGCAATTACACCTCAATAAAACTTCTAATAAACGACGTTGAAGTTATAAGTTACTCGACGTCATTTTACGTAAATATTGACCAGTGACTATCAATGACCAGCATAAGTAACGTGGGAATGAAACTTGCGAACTGTCTCTACCATAGCTTCTCTGGATTTTGAGCGCATATGTGTGAACTGTCTTTAAAACTCGCATAACTTTCGAACACAGTTAAGTCTAGAAAACAGACTTTCTGGGTATTCTTCCGAAGGTAACTCAGAAAGTAAAGACCACTGGAAATCCATCTCCAGTCCTCTTGCAATCCGAGCAAGTGTGCTAACCATTACACCATGGGAGACACGACTTTGCTTCCTTGTGGCAGTCACAGTAGCGTGACGTGCTGAATTAGCGACTTGGCAGCAGTCTCCCTTCACTTCAGGAAAGGGCCTCCAGGTGATGACAGTAGAGACAAGTGATTGCGTGAGAGAAAAAGAGCTGAGGATAATCACACCTCTATATAGATAGATAAATTACGAATATTATGCAAAAATACAGTAAAGTGGTTAGATCACCAGCAGAAACCTCCTAGTGAGAGTAAGTTCCTAAAATTCCGGAAATTTGTAAGGGAAAAGTCATTGTAGATGTTTCATACCATCACCCAAAAAATGAGTACGGAACTAATTTTTTCATACATGAGTAGCGCGAAATGATATTTTATTGAAATACGGATTGATTAGACTTGTAGTAAGAAATGGAGTGCTGAGCCCGAATTCCTCGCGTGAGGTTCCAGGATGAAATGCATCTGGTTTGAGATACGGTACGATTCACAAATATTCCCCGAGAGCTCATCTCGTATAGAAATAATTAAATATAATTCATTTCCATTGATAATGAGGTGAGTATTGCGATATAATACTATTCTTTTCATAAGGGAGATTCATCATCTTCTGTTTCGTATGTCGTAATGTACATGGTATGGTTGATCTCTCTGAAGTTCTCAATGACACCCGTGGTATCATGACGATTTTATCAATAAATATATCATGATAGAACATAGAAATAGTTTCCATAATAATTGAAAAATGTAATCTAGTTTTATTTTACTTTTAGAGAGGTTAAATAATGTGCATTTTGTAATTGAGTCAGTAGAATCATCAAGTAGAATCGTTGAATATTCTATTGAATTTTATTTTAAGACGTATAACAAGCATATTTTTTTTTAAAACCAAAGTTTAAAGATAAATATTTATAGAAAAATAAATGACTGATGCGTTCTGACCCTCCTGAGTGCCGTTATCGAAGGTTATAACCAGAATGAAGAAACTGTCAATCTTGACCTTTTTTGACCTGAATTTGTTTTGCAATTAATTTTTTTAAATAAATTTATTACGTCTTTAGGTCAAATAAAATATGAATAGCAAACGTTTTCCCGAGAAATACAATTCTGGAACGATTTCAATTGACGTCGTTACACATTTTTGGAGACATATATTCGACTTATATAATTTTAAATATAAATATATTCCGTATCATTCTCTGATCACATGAGAAATAAAAAATCAATATTGCATGATTCAAATACATAATAAATACCAGCTGTAATTTTCGAAAGTTTCACAAGTAGTCAGCAATTAGAATGACACATGCTTATCAACGCAGGGAATGAAGTTGAGCTCACACAACCGATTGCAATGGAAAAGTAAACCACTGCAATCTATCGGTGGAGAATGGAATTGCTATATGCAATGCTATTCGGTATCATTCGTCACAAAGAATGGTCTGTGAAAGCCAAAAATGTTAGTGATTCCAATTGAATCACTAGGACAGGAAGGGTTAAAATTCTACAACAATGAAACGCTCGTTGCTTTATTATGTCATATATTTCGACTACGGG
This sequence comes from Pholcus phalangioides, assembly GCF_987345545.1. Lineage (NCBI taxonomy): Eukaryota > Metazoa > Arthropoda > Arachnida > Araneae > Pholcidae > Pholcus > Pholcus phalangioides. Next base: position 11,195,837 of record NW_028301600.1, read on the forward strand.
GTCACCAAATTGGCAACCAAATCCGAACGATCCAATTAGATATTATCTAATTTTTGACTTCAGTTTGTTTATTTTGATATCATATATGTGTGTTATGCTAGAACACTCCTCTTACATAGCATCAGACACGGGTCATTCGCATGATGCTGTGGGCGTATTCTCGAAATAATCACATAACAGAAAATAAACGCATGCCAATTTATGGAAAATCCCTTATTATTCATTTACTTTCAGCAAGTTTCAAAATTACAGCTCACAATATCGCGTATATCTTTCTGAATTCTCACGACATTCAGCTGGAATTTCAACTCAAGTTGCACAATATATCTGGAAATCAAATTATGAAAAATAAAATTTATAATTTTTGCGCATGAGCGATTAAAAACCATTTACTGAAAAAATACTCATATATCTCATTGAATACTAATTTGTCACATGTTAAGTTTCAACACAGTATGTCACATGTATAGTGTCATGTTTTCAGTAAATGTCGTAATAATTGGTTTAGAACTCGTCGTGTTTTAAGTAAAAATCATGCGCTGAAAATCCGAATTTTTATAGAAAACATTTATATTTTCATGAATGTAAGTACTATTCTCACGAAAATGCATAGAAGTATTGCACAAAGTTATCACAATATATTTTAAACTTGCAAGTCATTTGCAGCTTTTTCTAATACAGGGTTGATCCGAAATTTTTTTTTCTTATTAAAATTTTCGTTAGTCCCCTAGTACCAATATAAGGTATATATGACCGAAATTTCAGACGATTCGCACAATATTTTTCTAAAAATTCGACAAAATGTCTAAACACCAAAAAGGACACAGACTTTTTGGAAACATAGTGTACCTAATATAATCGATTTGATGACCCAGATTTATTTTCGGAATAGAGCAACTCACAAATATGAAACTATTTGCGAAATGAGTCATTTCGTAGATCGAAGTATTCAAAGTAACTACTGTATCTGTAATTCACTATTTATCACTATTATTACAGCGAAAAATTCAATTTTGACGTATCCTTTTGTCATCTTGGTCAAGAAAAGAAAGTCATTAAAACACTTTTTACTCAGAAAGAGACTCTGGATGAGAAAACATGTCACGAGCGTTGGTCTATTTATCCATCCTGATTTACTAGATCTGATGGTGGTTGTTAATTTCCTTTCTTTATCTAATTAAAGATCTTCTCTCTGTCCCGCTCTTTATCATTTAAATGTTCCGAATACCACCCGGTTTTTTTTCCTTTGTGTGTAATCTTCAAGTTTCTTCATTGATCTCAGTTTGGATATTTTTTTTTCCTTCAATTATTTCGTTTTCTTTCAATCTAAAGACACACACCATACCATTTCCTGAAGGAAGAGAGGAAAAAAAAAAAAGATTTACTTTTTTGCTTTAAAAACGTCCTGCTGACTCGTCTCTTTGAGGATATAAACTCATTATATTTCTTCTGGAAAAGAAAAATAATCTTCTAGAAGACACGAGAGTCGTGTGTCTTGCGATTCTTCATCGGTCATAGAATCTTAGTTTCTTTTGTTACTTCACGGTCACTATCAGAGGCGTACGCAGTATCGGCTTTTGGGGGGGGGGGAGGCACGAAAATTCTCTTTGCGAGAAATTTTGAGTTACCACCCTTATAAAAAGGCATTTAGATTAACAGAAATTGGTTAATATATCACATAAAGGGTATTTTGTTTCGCTATTTTAATTTTTTAACCGAAGTATTATTTTTGTTTTTATAATTTTTGATCGGCTTCGGGGGGGGGGGGGTCACGGGTTCTCTGAGCACCCCCCTGCTTACGCCTCTGGTCACTATACAGGGTGATTCAAATCGTTTGTCCATAGGACTGTCTCTGCATCCGTTGATTTTAGAAGCAGATTTTTAATTACAAAAAGTTTTCAAATGACATGTGGCTTTTTAAAATGTCTTAATTTATTTCAGGGGTCGTATACATAAAAATAAATATTTCAGGGGTCGTATACATAAAATAAGATCAACTTTTTATACAGTCCCCGTGTGCTTAAAAACCAAATTAGAAACTTTTCGCCCTGTCCTCGTGATATTTGCCGTGATATTTGGAGTCTAATATCGGGGAAAAGGTGGGAAAGAACAGCATACACTAACGAACAATGCTTATTTTCCTCATTTTTATGTTGTTTTTTCCCAACTTTTCACCGATATTTGAATACAAATATCTCAACGGAAATTGCATTTAGAAACAAAGAAATTTCTTTGTTGGTCTCAGAAGAGACGGGACAACAACTCGCTTATTTAAGTTTCTAACGTTTTTTAGCATACGGGGGACTGTATAAAAAATAATTTCTTTTTTTTTTATGCGTACGACCTCCCAAATGAATTAAGAAACCGCATGTCATTTGCATTTTTTTTTTTAACTGAAGTATACTTTGAAAATAATTTGAATCACCCTGTAGATATCCTTCCCTTTGATTTTTTTATTTCAAATACATATACAATGGCCTCAACAGACAAATTGCCCAACGAGGTGGATGAAAAAAGATGCCCATAAAAGACTATTGATGTCAAATATAACTACAAGAAATCGAGTCTTTCTTCATAGCTCAAACCTAGAGCGGGGGTCATGTTTGGTGTTAGTGTTTGTGGTTCTTTGCGGGGTTCGGAGGTCCGGTGACGCGATGCCGGCCGGCGTTCGGCCCGTGGTCTTGGTAACTGGCAGGGCTTTTTTTTTTTTTTTTTTTCAGCACGGCCCAGCCGTAAGGTGACCTGCTTATCTCACAAGGGACAGAGCGGGGGCCATGTTTGGTGTTTGCATAGCTCAAGCCTTGTGTGCCAACAAGAGCACTCTTGTTGCACTCACACTAAGAGAATCCTATAGTTCTTCTCTGCACCCTCTCAACCAAGTCTATGTCCCTCTGTTTGTAATGGTGTTCAAAACCTTATTGCATATTCCAGTGCAGGACGAACTAAACCGCGGGAAAGTGGAAGGATCACTTTAAGAGAACGCGAAGAGACATTTTTAAGAACCCCCCCGCCGAGTATTTTTTGACCACCGCTGAACGATGTTCAGAAAACCTAAGCCGGTCGTCAATGAGAATTCCCAAATCGTTGATTCTAGTTGCATCCGGGATAGTAACACCATTCAACCCTTCAACTCGTAAGTGAAACGTGGGTTGTTCGACCCAAAATTAGCGACCATGCACTTATCAACACTAAAGGTCATTCTTCATTCATTAGCCCATGTTGCAATCACATTCAAGTTTGTCTGAAGCAAAGATTCTCTTGGATTCCCGAGACTATCCCCCATTAGCTTTTTTACTTTATCATGTATTGTTTGAATGACGTCACTCTAACACTCTATGGTTGCAAGATTTTAAATTCATTCTTGGCCTCTATAAGCGTTCAAAATATTAAAGTTTACAATTTTTCTTTGAGTGACCCATAGTAATTCCGCCGGATTTTTTTATATATTTTTGTGTATATTCAAATGAGTAGAAGCAGTGGTAGTTATTTCTAAACTTCTTGAAGATGTCACTTTGGGACCCTTTCCTTTGTAAATATTTCTAAAAAATTACAAACCACCGTTTTTAATGTCATTTGCTTGATTTTTATTTTTTTTTAAATGTGTCATGGACTTTTTGCCCACCCTGTATTTTATCGTGAAATACCCTTAGCATGTGTCCATTTGATCAAATTTCACTAAAACTCATGTATTATGTTTTGGGATATTTATTATGTGGAAATTTAGCTCTCTCTCTCTCTCTGGAATGTGTTCAAGAAAAATCACCACCTTGAAAGATTTAAGTTTGGCACAAAGAGTCAGGAAGATAACGTAACATTGGTTGAATTTAAGTAATTATGGTGTGCTCATACAAAATATTTTGAGCACGTGATAAAACTAATTTTCCGCTCACCACACGACATGCTTAAGGTTTTCTAAACTTAAAACAGTTACCACGAAGTACTTTTAAACAATATCTCATTAACACACGTGTGTAAACTATCTTCAGATTAATTAAGAAGTCATTAAAGTCAATTAGCAAGTTTCGGTATCTATTTATCGCTCGTTAGCGGTATTCATAGGATATAAATGAAATCATTTCAGTGTGTTTCTGAACTGATATCATTGTTTCGAAATTATGAAACTGCGAGATATTTGCATTTAAGGAAATATTATTAGTAGAAGAGACCTCATTATAAATGTTTATTTTCAGTGAGTGATTATCAAGCACTGAAAATGTAAATGAAATTGCAGAAATTAATAAGACACCTATACTTACGCGGCATTTACTATTAGATCTATTCATAAATATTCATTTAACCTTTTAAGAGTTTATACAAATTCACTGATCTGCATTATAATTGCCCCAGTGGAAATCACTAAAACTTATGTAAAATGCCACACCTTTCTTCAAGAAGAATATATTTTCCGATTTTGTGTAGGTGATATTGCTTTCTCCCCAACTCCAAGAGAATATTTGGCAGTTAATCTGACAAGTTGGGGAGAGGGAAAGCAAAAACATCCTGCGCGCTTTACAGAGACATCTAGATTCATCCTTGCCGAAATACGAGGGGTTTGTTAAGGCGAGATATCTCGTAATTGCCCAAATACAAGGCATCAAGTTTGGACAAATATATCATCATCAGCGCTGAGAGGGTTAAATATATTTTTTTTTTAAATGGCGAAATATTTCAGCATTATAAAATTTTTGCTACAAAATTTCTCTCAAATAATTTGGAATAATTTATTTATCAATGCATTTTATTTTATATCGTACGAACACAAAAATTTATATATGAGGTATCCTTCAACCTTTTTTCATCTTAGTAGAATTCATAGTTCAAAAACTAAAACATTGCAAAGTTTACTTAGTGTACCGAAAGTACTTCTTTTTCAGCGTTGAAAGGAAGCAACTCCTCTTGGTTGGTGTCATAGGATGCATGTGATGACACCTTGGGTGTTTACTTGCTGTTACTATATCAGTCCGGTAAACATTAGTGTCACAAAACTCGAATATTTTTATGTCGTTCGGTTTTTTTTTTCTTCCCGGTGTGTCCCCATATACGGTGTCCTGAAGTCAAAGACGTATTCCCGTTGAGTTGGGGGCGCAGAGGAATGATCGTTGATCTCAATGAATAATGCATGCCGGGCAGTTGAAGAGCGTTTTCTGTAAAGAAGTCCAGTCAAAAACGATGAATGAGTGGACGATGGTTGAGAGGCGGAATCAAAATGAGTAAGTTTTTGAAAAATCGAAAGAATGCTCTCATTTCTATTTTTCTTGGAACTCTATGCAGAGAATTCTTCTTCTAAGGCGAGCTATTTACGAAAAATCGAAAAATGATTAAAACGAAAAAAAAGTTTAGAAAATAAATATACAGTAAAAGTCCGATATAACGAGCATGGCTTATAACGAGAGTCTCGCTATAGCGAGTGATTGTCAAATACCTAATGTTCAAGACAGAAAAAATATTCGGTTATAGCGAGTTGAAAATTGGGAAGCATTTGCTATAACAATTTTTTTTTCAAAAAAAATATCAGTTTTTCCTTCTCTCTCTTCAAGAATTAAACATGATGACTCTCTTACACCATGGCATAAGCTCCTCGTAAAATTTACTCTGAGGTAATCCTAAGAAAGAATGGATGCAAAAAAGTGTCAAAAATGTTTTACCCCCTTTCTTCCTATTTTCGGCTTCACATTATACACATGGGTTATGTGGTGATTTTATTCGACTTTTGTCTTTCTCAGTGACTAAGTGACCATGGGACCAGAATTTGCAGTGAAGTCGTTTTCGAATGACTGGAAAAAAACTGTCAAAAAAATTCCGATTTGATGGAAAAATTTTGACCAGTCCACATACACTATGGAAATGAACAGCGATGTAATAATGAATTGAGAACTTTAATTGTTCGATTGGTCAGCTAAATTGCTTTGATGATGCGAAATTCTACGCAAAACGACTTGGAGAATCAACTACCGTGAGACCAAAAATCGATTTCATGACTAGAGTTCTGCTGATTTGTTAATATTAGAATGAAATGATCAATAAAAGACGTTTTAATACAGATAAAAGTAACAATTTTCTATAATTTTATGACCTCAGATAGTAAAAAATTGAAATTCGCTTGTAAATGATGTCCGTTATAACCACAATTTTCCTCATGATTGTGAAATATCGTTATAATAAACTTTTACTGTATTTAGAATTTAGATGTAGTATTTAAAATGTTATTATGTGTGCTTTTATGTTATTGCAGGATCCATTTTTACACCTGGAAGCGACGAACTTCAAACAGCATGGAAGTATACTTTCCACATGCACAATTCAAATGATACACAAGCTCGGTTCAAAGTTGAACTCATAACGAATGAAGTAGACTCTGAAGATCCGTTCAAAATTGCTCGAACTCGTAAGTTTTTAAACTTTATTCTATTCAAATCACACACACTTATAAATTTACCAATTTTTTTTTCAGTTCCCCGTGATTCTGAATTATTCTCTTGTACATCAAACAAAGAGAATGGTCTTTTAAAATTCCGAAGAAAAATATGTCAGTTGATGTTCAATAATATAAACGGCAAAGAAAAGTTATATTTATTTGTTTGGAATAAAACTTTTTACTGAGTACTATACCTCAAACGATTTCTGTTTGCTTTAATATATATAAGTGTGTCTGTTTCTTATATATATATATATATGTTCGTATATGATGTTTCGTTTCTAACTTTTTTGTAAGAGAATATCCAAACAAAAAACATCTAATACACGTTTTTTCTTTAAATGGTCGAAACCTTCGTTTTCCAAAGAAAAAAAAAAATTGCCTTTTCCCGTGGATGAAAAACTTTGACTTTTAGGTTATATACGAAATTCTGTAAGAAGATAAAAATTCCAAAAATATTTGCGGTGACTATTTCTTTTCTTTTCGAGAGCGAGAATTTCGAAAGCTTAGACAAACTAAACTAATAACACTATTGTATTTGTTCACTCGGGGAATCAAAATGTTCAATATAACAAAAAATTGGTTAGAATATATTGGTACTGGTTTTTTGTATACTTCTAAATAAATAGACTATTATATAGGTTTCGAGAACTATTAATAAAACCATACATGTAGGTTTTTTTTGTTTTCATGTATATTATTCTATTTAGTTTTGTAAAAAGCTTCAAATGAATGAAATTACATTTCACCAACAGTACTCAGGTACTAGAAATTAAAAGAATTAACACATTATTTTCGAATTTTAAAAGTCCGTAAACGGACTCCATTATTATCCATGGATACACAGAATATAAGGCAATAATCTGTGCAATTAAACTATTGAAAGTAGCGTAGCACATGATAGCAGGAATGTCCAAAATTGACGTTGCAAAATGGCACCAGAAATGAGGTTAAAACAATGTATGGCGACCTCTAAAAAACAAATCGTTCTGCGAGTCGTCATACTGTCAATGAAAGAGTTAATAAATCCTTGTGGCAGCACACGTGTTCTCAAGTCCTGGATGGTTCAACGAGGCACTTGGTGATTTGCAATTGCTCTCTCAGGTGAATCCCAGATGTAAGTTCACCCGGGTTCAGGTATAGAAATTTAGATGGTTAATCCATCCCCAATCCGCTCTATTATTATTCAAACAGGACGTCCCATAAATAGAGGTGCAAACTCTAAGGAGAGGTAGAGAACACCAAAAGGATGGAGAATTGCATAGGAATCTCCATGATCGGAAATGCATCGTTGCTAGGTGGCACTGCTCATGACAGTGTTGGAGGGGAAGTTTGGGATTTTTCCTAATTTTTTTCTTTCAGCTCCCTGTTCATATACCATTGCATGATCTTCCTACGGCAACTACTGCTCGAATGAGGAAAAATCACATATTCCCCTTCAGCGCTGTCAACAACAGTGCCGCCTAGTGACGTATGATGAAGTTTCCGGTCATTGGTTCCTATGCAATTCTCAGTGCTTTTGATGTTCTCTACCTCCCCTCAAAGTTTGTACCTCTAGCCCTTACAAAGTACTCACGAACCTCAGAGGTCCGCGGACCGCAGGTTGGGAAACACTGCTGTAGAGTGATTTAAAATTCTTGGTAAAAACTTTGAGTTGAAGTACAACACACCTAAAAATAAATTTTTATATGGAATTTTGTGGTTGAAAAACTGAGATGCAAACACTATAATGAGACATATACCGCAATTGAGACAATTCGGCCTCAATCTTTGAATGAATGCTAGCCGATCTCTCATTAGAAAAACTACTCTCTCCAAAGAGAGCAATCGGGCCTACAACATTTAAAAAACTCAGGCATGATATGAGAAAGGCAGAATAAGCCACGTTTTTGTTTGCAAATTCGGAAGCTAAGACAGATGGCGGCGCAATTTGAACACTTAGTAAGCATTCCTCAGAAACAAACTTCACATTAGGTACATAACACATACACGGCACATTCCTACATGCTCCTGCTCGTTAGAAGTTTCTCAGAGGTACATGTGCTTTTTACGAGGTACATTTAGTATTATTAGACTTCAAACACCTGTCATAACATATATAGTATTCTAAATTTGAATATATTCATCAAACAGTATCTCTGTTGGAAAGCGATTTCGTCCATAAAAAAGGACCCGACAGCTCGCTGCAGCCCCTTGAAAAAGTAGCTCGAAAAAAGTTCCGAGATTTCCTTTCTATATCTTTGAACAGTCGTGGAGACTGCTGAAGGTCATTTCCAAATACATGGACTGGTGTGTGACAATCTAACATGATGTTGGCTTAGAACATGGCACCTCGTTGCTTTAGTGGTCCCCCTTTTCCTGATGTTGGAGGAACGGTATCGGGTTTTCTGCAAGTTCTCTTTGGATTCTCCAAAGTTCTCATCAAATCAGGGCTTGCCGAAAATGAATATCTAAGCTGAATCTTGATTCGTAACTGAAGATAATTCGAGAAAACTGAAGTTTGGTTCAAGACTGATATTCTCTGCACCACGTTCTCTGCACTCTTTTGTGCGCGGTGCTGTGAGCGATACGCAAACGGCTTATCTTCTGGTCTCTTTTCTTAAGCCTTGGGAAAACAGTAAACCTTGAAACTAAGATTCCAGTGACAAAGCTCAAGAGAAAACAGTTTTCTGACGTCTGCCCAGAAGTGCCACATACCGATCTCTATCGACCGTTGTCACTCTTGGATGCCCTTGCCCAGGCTTTCAGGATCCGGTCTCTTGAAATTATATCCACAGATTGCAAAATTTGCGTTACTCTTTTGCAACTTGTCTTCATTCTACAAACGATTATTTACGTCATTTCGTTATGGTTACAGCTGACATCAACGAACAAAGTACGAATAACAGGACTGTTTTTCCTAACCATTGTTGCAGCTCCAAAAAATAACGATTACGTATTGAAAACTTGCGCTATTACATTACTATTTAGCACCGTATATTTATAGCACCGTATATTTTCCAATTTTGGTCAGTATTTTTTGAAAAATTCTAAAAAAATGTTTTCATTCTTTTAATTTTGAAAGTAGTAAATTTTCAGAATGTATAAAAAACCCCATTACGTTCTTTTTTTGAATGGAAGGAAAAACAAATTTTTACTTTATTCGAGTACCGTTGCGAGAACGGTATAATTTTGGAATTCAAATATTTTTTATATTATTCCGGAGTTTCTATTTTTCTTCCCAAAAAATTATATTCCTTTCAATATATCTAAATTTTGTAGGGATTCTTCGTATAAGTTGCATTTTGAAGCATTCTATCAAAAACTTTTCTTTTTCCACGAAAATGGAAGATAGTCTTGGGTTTGCGATATTTCAGGCATATTGAAATCCAGCAGCGATGAAAAAAGTATATACTGTGTGCGTATGCATATTTTTTCTTCTATATACGGTGACTGAAATTCAAATTTGTAATTTTGTATTTTGTTTCGAGTAGAGAGCCCGTGATATTTACGTTATATTACCATAACTAAACACTGGAAAGAAATGGAATAAACTAAAAATTTAAATTATTTTCGATTTGGACATAAAAAAGTAAATTTTAAGTTACAGAATTATCAAATTTTACTTTTTATTCACTCATCAGTATACAGGGTGCATAGAAAAGAAAGTCCATTTATCCTGGAATAACTCACGAACCATTGATCATAGAAGCATACTTTCAATTGGAAAAAGTATCCGAATAGCGTGTAGACCTCAGATATATATACTTTATGTTTGTATAGTTAAAAAAACTTTTTATTTGATCACCCTGTCCTAAAAAATCCTATACGATATTCGATGAGATATTTGAATTCGAAAAATCACTGAAAATGAGGGAAAGAACAGCATACGAAGCGTGGAATGAGCTTTGTCCGTTCGTTTATGCGTTTCTTCCCCTAATTTTCCAGAGATTTTCGAATTCAAAAACTGAGTGAATATTACACGTAAAAACATTTAATTATTTTTGTTGGCTCAGGAGAGACAAGGCAAGAACTCTGTATTTGGGTTTTTATGACATAACCAAATTATAAGTATATGCGCTCTGTTTTAAAAATTATACAATACCTTGCAATATGAATGACGTATCTGAGGCCTACACGTTATTTGGATACTTTTTCCAATTGGAAGTATACTTCTAGGATCAACGGTTCGCGGGTTATTCCAGGATAAAGGGACTTTCCTATGCACCTGTATGTACAATGTTCTGCGCGTTTTTGGAATTGATGTCACATCCACTACTATACTAATTAAAATCATTGGCCAGTAAGAGTATAGCTGAGCTGCATATAAGGACACTGATTTTTCAGGGTAAAAAAGATACTCAGTGTAACATGGCAAGTGACGAAGAACATGAAACATTATTTACTGTACGAGCTCGATAAAGGCAGTGCTGTAGCTATAGTAGCTTTGGGGAGAAATCTGTTTAAAATAGTGCAATTTGCCGCAGGTTATAAGCTGGTTCCACACCCACAGCGGTGGCCACTCTGAGCCACTCAAAAACTGGTTTTTGCGCGACGTGGCATCTGAACCCGGGTATGAAAATTCTGACACGGAGAAAAAATTGGCTGGGAAGTTGCTGATTCATGATCAATAAGTAACCTCCAGACGTCCATCAGTGGTTGTTGAAGGGGTTCTGGAAAAAGCCGTAGCAAATATGTCATCTTACCACTGCGTCACTCGGGCGCTGTGGCATAGTACACAGTAGAACCTTTCGATAACGGGACACCCATGGGAACAAAACTTTTGGGGAGGCACGATACACAGTAGAACCTTATTTATACAACTTTCATATTTATACGACGTTTAGCTTCGGTCGCAATCGGTTCCTACATGTTACTGTGTGTAAAAAATGATACACCGGTGGTTATGCATAATCATCAACCGTCTCGATAAAAAAAGCTTGATTAAATTTATCACTACATTTATCACTTTTACAGGTGATTATGCATAATTTCGAAATGAAATCTGATAGATATGGATAAATATATATTTAAAACCTTTCTTCTCTTCATTGAACCAATTAATTATTTTTACCCGTACATGCTACGTGCATTACACATATATTTTAAAATAAAAATTAAGTAAATGTGAAGGAGAAATAAACGTTCATAAAATTATCAGTATGTTATTTTTCTTAATATGTATCAACATGTGCAAACAAAACCAACATTACCATTCGGAATCAGCATTCTGGACCATAGTTATGTTCAGTTAATCAAATAATTAATTGACGGATTACCATATTTACCATAATCACCGTTGAATATGATAAATTCTTGATTTATGAACAAAAACTCACAAATTGGAATTTGGAAAAAAAAATTAGAGTTTGCCTGATTTTACTGTCCGCTAACGGGGAGTGTCCGTTAAGGGAGGTTCCGCTGTATTGACTTGGAATTGTGGAATTGGGGAAAGGGCAGTGTGTGTGTGTGTGTGTGTGTTATCGACATAGCCGCAAGTTTAAACACAAATACGTTTTTACAACTCCGTGAAAGGTGCAATATGGCCTGTTTGGGTCTCGTAACCAAGTTGTATAAACATAAATGAAGGTGTAGTGGGATTTGACTTAATGGGATCTATCTATAGATAACTCTGTGGCTTCTGTTTCAATGTTTTATCGGATTTGCCTGAATAAGATCTACCCGTGAACAATAAAATCTATGATATATTTGGTATACTTCTTGAGATATGAGCGTTTGAATTGTTTCTGTTATACTATCGTTTTAGAAATACTGCCGGTTCATTGAGATAGCAAATTTAGAAAACTTGCTCCATTCAGAAAACGGTTTTGAAAAATAACCAGATATGATATGGATTTCTTGACTAAAAATCTATCCAGTAAAATTTGAATTATTTCTAAACATAAAATCCAGTCACACATAATACTAACACTACATAAAAGATTTTCATCTACATGAAACTCTTCTAACATTATTTCATTGACAAAACAAAATAGCGGTAATGGTAATAGATTCCATGACCAAAGCAACAATAACAAAAAGACGTAAAAAGAGAAGAACAAAGTCGATGTATTCGCTGGAAGATGAGAAACAAGACATAATGAATGAATCGAATCGAGCTTTGTGATGCGTGTCTAAATGCGGCTAATCGATCGTACATTTATCCGTTGGAATAGTTCCAGTATCAATTACGCTCGCCATTCCTTTCGTATTTTTGACTCTTCTCATCCCCAAAAGCTGCTATTAACAGGCGATGCGTTGTGCAACAAGTTACTCAAACACCCACACACATATGTATATATTGGCTACGTATATTTCTTTTGTTCTTGAATCCCATCAACAACTGGCAAACACGGTAAAAAAAAACAAGTCGAGAAAGAGGCTGACTAAACTATTGCATTTAATGAATGTGGGAACTGTTGCTTTAAATAGGCAGAAGTAACGTTGTACGGAGCGGAGCGGCAAGAGCTTAATGACATCGTTGATCGATTATTGGATACCACGTGGACGACCATAAGAGTTTTCTATCCCACTGAGCACGGAATGTCATTTAAAAAACCGCTTTCCTAGTGATTATTGGCGTCAACTTTCTTCATGGCTTTGCTCTTTTCTTGGAATATCTGAAAGGGTTCTTTAGGTTTCACATCGTACACATTATTATTATTATTTCTAAAAATGAAGAATTATAGTAATACGATCTGATGGATGGCATGAATTGGAACAAGATTTCAAATCATTCTACTTTCACAGATAGGAAGATAGGTAAACATGATTACAATAAATAAGTACTAACGTAGATCGAAGGAGATTCAACATGTACCAGTATGTGTTAAAATTCACACAATCTGGAAATAATTCTACATCTCAGGAATCAGAGAAAATGTAACGCCGAAATTTTTTTTTTTCAGTACAATAGACTCTGGACTCCAACGTAACGTGGCGTAAGGACCGGCCGGAAAAAAGAAAAGCCGGATAGGCCGGAGTTCTATAAATGCGCACTTCCTACCTCCACCCATTTACCATTAAAAACACTCTTTTTATACCAAAATCCGCTCCTATTCATATTTTGTGACCTCTAAGTACAGGCAAGTACTTAATAAATGTTTGTTATGTATTGAACTGTATGTTTTAAAAATTTATTACAGAATTAATGGTCCAAGAATAAAAATATTGGACACATTTCAGGTTCTAGGATAAATTCTTTTATGCCTATCTTGATTGAAGGAAACATGAAATCATGAACAATATACAGTATGAACACATACTGTACGCTTTTAAAATAAACAAAACATTAACGTAAAATGTAAGAGTTTAATTCTTTCAAAAATTATTTAAACTTATTTCACTTTTTATTGATGAATGGAAATGCAAAATTTAAGCCTAAGATGAAAGAGTCAAACTCACATTTTTTTGTTTTGTTAAAGTTCTTGATGTAGATGACTGTGTGTGAGAGTTTTTCCCTTTTAACCCTCTTCCGTAAAGCAATGCTCCTCCAATTACGATCTAACCCACGCCAAAACCGGTCCGGTTTTGAGGTGTGGCTAATAGCGCGGGAGATTTTAATGGTCGATTTTACGTAGCCACACCTGAAAACCAGTTTTTGTGCAGCTTGGAATTGCGGAGAATTATTATGTATTAATTTTTAACTAGGCCGGATAGTCAAGAGTCTACTATATTTCATATCGACGATCCAGTTCAACAAGGCAACAACTCAGAAAATTGCATTTTTGAGTTATGCACGAGATGGAAAATGCCTCTACACATTGCAAAACAGTAATAACTCCAAACTCTGATTATACATTCCCCCTACTGTAATTACATCTGTGTCGACTCCCATTCAGCTCCATGCAAATGAACATACAGTGAATTTTTAAAATGTAGATATACTAAAACATAAAATTTTGAATTGCTGCCTTTTTGAACTGGGCCGTCAATATAATACTGTTTTATTGTTTAGTTTTATGCGTTTTATCAAATACAAATAAAGAACGATGACCGCAACAGGCAAATTGCGCAACGAGGTGGCTGAGTAAGAAAAATGCCCATAAAATTAATAGGTGCCATTTATTTCAAAAATTAAAGAAATAATAATAGAGAAACTAAAAAAAAACTGACAAAAATGAGATACATTGCTCAAATAAAAAATATGGTTGTGTCATCATTTTTAACTTTACAGTACGTGTACGTCACAGGTGTATTGTTACGACTTTAAAATTCACGTTGGAAAAAAGGCACTCCTACTCAAGAATTAAGAATATCGTTATTTTAGCGACAATGTCATTTTATTTTAAACCTATCAATTTAGCATACACAATAGATTAGACATGAACTTTCCATTTATTCACAACCATTTTTGAAAAAAACTTCTTGTGATACACTCTTATACAACCCGGAATTGTCCTTAACAAATTGATACTACTGTTCAATTATCAAAGTACTGGATTGACTGAGTATTAATAACTCATCATCTATTCTACCCACCCATTAAAATTTAAAATACTTCATTCGTATACATTGCCTGACACATACTCTTTTCCAATGAAAACATTCCTGAAATCAAGTCTCTCTTCATAGAATGACGAGCTCTTCTTTGCACTCCGGCGAACAACCCGATATCTTTCTGTATAGATATGGTTTGCAAAAACCGTATGACATATTCTAGACCAAGACAAACTGAGCCAAGGAGAATAGGAAAAGATGAATTAAGAAGAACGCGAAGAATATTTTGAAATATGAAAATGAACATTGCATTTGATTTTTGATCACCGCAGAATAATGTTCAGAAAATCAAAGGCTCTCATCAATCGAGAATTCCTAAATTCCTACGTCTACTCCCATCTGGAATAATTTTGCTTTTCAATTTGTAATTGAAACCGGAGTTATTCGAACTAAAGAGAGCAACCATGCACTTGCCAACGATGAAAGACATGCTTCATTCATATGCTCATGCTGCAATCGCGTTGAAGTTGTTCTAGAGTAACTGCCTATCGCTACGATTTTCGACTACACACATTAGTTTCGCGTCATATGCGAACTCGCTAAAATTCCCATCGATAATTTAATCGATAAAAAGCGAAATAATTATGCGATCCAGAGCTCTGTTTTGACAGCCCCACTTGTGACATTCGTCCAGTCAGAAAAATCCCCATTCACCATGACCCGTTATGACCTATCCCGCAACCACTTACTAATCTATCAAAGCCATCAAGCTTCCTCCAATCGGAAATGATTCAAGAGTTCACCATGCTGGAAGAGATTGAATGACTTTTGAAAATCCAGAGATAAAACGTCTTCATTTTGCCTCACCCGAAAGCTTTGAGGATATGATCGTAAAAGCAGAAGAGATTGATTTTACAGGACTTGCTCTCACTAAATTGATGCTTGTTATTCAACAGCACAATATATTTTCCATCATTCATTTCACCAATTAAGCGTATATAGCAGCATACGAGTACATTCCAAGAAATATTGTATATGTAACCATTCTGAAGATGATTTTAAAATAGGTAGGCATCACGCTCTTCACCGCTGAATTTTAGCTCGGTGCGTTGATCGAAAATCAATCTGTTGATAAGCAGAAGCGAGATAAAACCAAGATACATCAAGATAAGAGTTCACCAATACTTTATGTTATTGGAGAAAGTAATAAAAAATGATTGATGAATAATTTTTCTCGTGGTTCTTTTCCGGTGACTGGATTTCGATCGACAAGCCAGATGAATGTCGACTGAACCATTTGCACACAAAGAATCAAGTTTCTCGAAACACTTAAAATTTACGTCTCTAACCAAACTATATAACTATACTAAGAATAAATGACTTCGACTCGGGGATTGCGGTTTGCTTTTTAAAATGCATTGGAGAACAAATATGCGCTAAATTAAAGCTGATAGGTACTCAATATGTTTTCTGTGAAAATGTCGAAAGTCACAGTGCACTTCTGTTTAAAATTTCCCATGATTTTATAAGATTGTTCAAGGAAAGTAATCTTTAAATGTGTGCATGATTTTTTTTTCGAGCTTATAATTTTTTTCATTGTTACCGACACGTATAGAAAACCGGCAAATTATTTAAAATATCTATTTCGAATTGTACTACTTATACAGGGCGTGAAAGTGGACGCATAGCTTCAAAAATCACATAAAATAAATGTATTGAAGCAATATTACTTTCGAAATATATAACTACCTTCTTTGTGATGTAAACTATAGTAAGAAAAAAAAATTGGTTGTGTGTGCAAACTTCAAAGTAAAAAAAAGGAAATGCAACCACAAAACATTTTAACAAATAAACGAAATCACGGCTACACATGCTCTGCAAAAAAAACAAAGAGTTGTTGGGACATCTACCAGAAAAATCAAAACATAAAATGGAAAGAATATGACCTCACCTCATGCGCAAAGGCACCTCTGAACTTTTATCTTCAAAATATCTGCATGACGCATGAACGCCAGGGTCTCTGCCACCGGACTTATCCCGTTGCCGAGATCTTTTCCAGCCCAGCTTCGTGGCAGAGTCTGGAACAAAGTGAGTGTGTACACCTAACAGTCTGAGTGTGTAGCTAGTATTGTGTATGATATTTCAGTGCTGCCATCTATACTTCAAATTGTGAGTGAAGTGTAATGATTGAATATTTGTAACGTTGTAGGCCTGTTGCTCTCTGTGGCGAGACTTTTTAACGGGGAGATCGGCTCGCATTCGCGCCTTGAAGTTGGGAACCACAGAAAACCAACTTCAGCCGACCACCACTGTGGGGTTCGAATCCGGATCCTCGCATCGCGAGTCCGTCACTATCACCACTCGACCACCACAGCGGCTCAAAATATCTGCAGTAATGAAAGTTTAAAAGACACTTTGCACATCTGCAAAGCTATGCGTTTAAGGGTTAAACACATTGAAATGTTTTAAAATGCGTGAATTATGGAATTATGGAAAAATGGAATTATTAAAAGAGAACTCCTCCCGTGTATTTTTTGCTCTATTTATTAGGAAAATACAAATATAAATTATTTTCCCCAGACTTTTAAAACTATTGCTATTTTTGAAAAGTAATTAATTTTTCTGCAGTCATCTTTTTGAGCTTCAGACTGAATTAAAATTTAAAATATAGAATTGTATTGTTTATAAGTTAAGCTAAATATAAAACAAAGGATTAATAGCGACAGAATGGACATGGTGGATTCATAAACTCATCCGCATAAAAGCTAACGGTGTGAGAATATACAAATGTTGGCAGATGACATCAATATGTATGCAGAATTATGAGCAGCTAGCTAGGCGAATGGCATCGATATAAGCAACTATATAGACTGTTTTTTATTATTTTATTTATTGTTTTGCAACATAGATCTTGGCTACTGTTGAGAGAAGTGTAATTTCGGCTGGAAAATGGAAAATTAATGTATCTATCAAAAGAGGAATCGTAAATCGTAAGTCACAAGTTCAAGTGTCTAGATTTGTGAATGCCCCAAATTGTCTGTCCTCGCCGTGAAAAAAATAGCAAAACATGAGAGCTATGACTCAAAGACTTGTAGGAAGTGTGCTGCGTATCACAACAACACGACCGGCCTACTGAATGGTATGGATTGCACACGGTGAAAAGACAAGTTATTCCAGACGCGAAAGGGCTCTCTGAGGTACTGGGAGCGGTTACAGCGGTAAGGGTTTCTAGCAATTGTATAAAAGTCTGGGGCTATAGTCTCTGCACCAGACGGCCAGCAGTTTGTCTACCGCTAACGTGTGCATACAGGTTTGTCGGTTTGCAGTGGAGTCGGGAGTATCCTAACCGAACTGTAGCCACAGGAGCACCGTAATGTTTGATGATGAGTTCACATTCCGATTGTAGATTGACTCTTGATGATCTGAAAGAAACCAGGAACCTGTTTCTACTCTCAATACATCACTTAAAGGAATCGCTTTTGAAGTGCCGAAGTTCTGGTGTGTTGGGTACTTCCAAAAGTCTACGAAAGGGGATTCATTACTTGTAAAAGTCCCTATTAAACGCGCTTAATATTTGATTACGTCCTTATGAAAAAGGGTATCCGGTGAATGTTGCGGCCATTGAAGTCTGCTGATCTCACAGGATGCACGGGAGCTAAATTACATCCTTTCATGCCCGATTAATGACAGTCCTAGAGGTGAGAACACTTCTGCACCCGAAATTAGGGGACTTGTTGCTTTCTCGATTTATTACTACTTTCTTCAAGATTATGAGCTCTTATTGCGAAGCTTGCGTGGTCTACCGGAGGACAATAATCAAATATTAAATGTGTTCAGCGGATCATTTGATATCTCCTAAATAACTATGCGATGGGAGCTTATTGTTCAAAAATTAATCATAACAAGCCGAAAATAACAACAAATAGAAAGCATAGTGCTTCTATTGTAGATGCTTCATTTTTGGAAACATTTAAGGGTATTTTATAAAAGGTGTGCATATATAGGTAATGCGCTTCTATCTAAATAAATACAATAGAAGCAGTATGCTTTCTGTTTGTAGAGATTTTTATCATTCATACGACTTATTACATACGGGTGCTACGTCTCCGTCAATGTTAACTACCGCAATTATGTTAACTTATAAAAACTACATTGAATTCAATTTTTAGTTTTTTTTGAAAAAAAATATTTTTTTGGATGGAAAGAAATAATTTTTAATTTTTTTTGTGGTTGAAATACACTAGATGACAAATGGTCTTTTAAAGGACTAGTAGGTAGAACATTTGCCTTTGTTCGGATAAGGAAGGGAACCGCATTGCGCATCACATTCTCTGATGGAGCAAATTGAAGCAAATGGAAGTTGGAAGCGAAAGACATTAAGAGCAGCTTCCCGCTGCAAAATGGAAATTATTTGAGAGTGTGGCTTCTACATCTTTCAAGTTTTTACGTCTCAGAGCTCATTAATGTCTTCAATTAGCGTTCCGCTATGTCGTTGCTATGGTAAAAGCGTCTCACGGTTCATCAACCGACGCTGTCTCCATGGTGAAAGATGAACAGCGCACACGCTAAATACTTGACAAAAATGTTGTTTCATTCTAGATTGGGTACTATTCAACATCGTTGTTGTTCGTGCTTCTGACGTCTTACTATTATTGTTTTTTGAGAATATTTATTTTATCTAGTGATGCGAAGGAAACTCATGCTCATAATTTCCTCAGTATTATTAAAACACGAAAAGATAAGGTTATTGTATCGAAGTTCTTGCTCGGATTATCTTTATCGCGTTAATTACGCCAGAGGGAGAATATAAACAGCCAATTATTTCCCCCCGCTACAATAAGGAAGTAATTAAAGCTTTGAAAGAGGGTATTTAAAATATAAAAAAAAGTTCATTAATAACAACGCTGTTCAGTGTTCTATGAAATGATCAACATTTACGCTCACTGACTTGCGTTTGGCGAAATTTCAACTGCTATAGAATTAAGCAGTAACTTTATTAACGGGGCTAAGAAAAGATTTTCAAAGATGAGTTTTGTGAAACGATGGATAGCATAAAGAAAAAAAATTTCTTCATTGTTCTCTAGTTACTAAAATGCTATAATAAAATTTTTATAGGTTTTGAATGAGCGAGGTTATTTTGTCAAAAACATCTTAAAACCTTACACATTCAAAATTAAAAAAAATAAAAATTCAATTTTTAGCATGGTAGTTTCACCATGCTAATAATAGCGCAAAAATATGCGTCGATATTATAATTTTTTTACTTCTCCCTTTCAATTCACTTTATAGTTTCATTTTGTTGCATAAAATAGATGAGACAAAAATTCAGTCAAGGAGACCAGAGACCCATACTGGTTGATACATTGTTGATACAAGTTTATAATGAATACTAGTGAACACTTATTTATATTAGTGGATAATATCAACAGACTAAAACGGAAAAAAGAAATAAAATAAAATAAAACACGCAAAAAAGGGGGGGGGTTTAAAATTAAAATTTCCTTTTTTTCCTGTTTTTTTTGTAATGGTTAATATGAGGGGAAAAAATCAAATATCAAAACAAACTTTCGCATGATTTGTAGTATTTTTGGCAACAGAAAGGAATGCAACTATATGAAATATACATTGCATGGTTTTCAGATGAGAGCAAATAACAAGAATCAATATAATGTTGCAACGATCGAAGTGTTCAAAATTTTCAGCGGGATGGATAGGATGGACCATGAATTATTGGTACGCCGTCAATCGACTGCTTTTACAAGGGGACACCAGTATCGATTGGTAAGGAACAATGCGAGGTTATGGTGTCGCAGGGAATTTTTCTCTAATAGGGTTGTTAATAAATGGAATAGCTTAACCCCGAAGGTAGTAAATTGTAACACAATTGACATGTTTAAAAAGAAATACGATAAACATGTTGGGGTAAATCGAGAAGCTATCCATACTTAGAATTAGACAACCATAAGTATTCTTTATGGGCATTGTATAATATTTTATCATGTATATTGCTTATAATTGCGTTTTTAATTGGGTTGCTGTATTTTTGAAATATATGACATCCATATTTATTATGGGCTTTTTTTTTCTCAGCCACCTTGTTGGGCATTTTCCTGTTGTGGCCTTGTATTTGTATTTGTATAATGCATAAGATCGAATAGATTCATAATTTAATTGTGTAAGGAGCATATGGCAGTTCAAAAGAGACTCTCAATGCCACTAAGTAAAAAAAGATATTGCTTCATGTGTTTTTTGAAAAGTAATAAATTAGTAATATTAAGGATATCGGCATAAGGTGGCAAAGAGTTGAAAACTTTTGGTATGAAGTAAGAAAAAGTTCTTTAGAAGAGTTTTGGGAATAAGTAGTAGCGAGTATATATTGTTCAATCTATTTGAGAAACGAGAACTGTTTAAAGGCAAAGTAAAAACTAAATGTTTTATATAGACTTCGTTACTGAAAGAAAATATCAGCATTAGCTCCCCGAAAAACAACCGAGTTGTTTAAGATGTTATTTTGAATAGTTTGATAAATTACGATAACAATACGATAATAATTTTATAAATCAAGTGGAAACACATTTGTTCTTTTTTAGCTTGAAACCCAGACAGCCTTTTAGATACTATCGAAAATTCCATCTACAAAAGCTTGTCTTGTTGAAAGTATTTTTCTCATGTATACGTAG
Organism: Pholcus phalangioides; assembly: GCF_987345545.1. Classification (NCBI taxonomy): domain Eukaryota; kingdom Metazoa; phylum Arthropoda; class Arachnida; order Araneae; family Pholcidae; genus Pholcus; species Pholcus phalangioides. The sequence continues at coordinate 11,217,350 of NW_028301600.1, forward strand.
ACATTTCAACAAGATTTACTTTTTATACCAACTGTATATTGCGGTAAACGCATAGAAAAAGTAAATTCTAAGTAAAAAGTTTTCATATTGCACGATGAAATTCGTTTTTCAATTCAGAACTCCTGAGACAAGCCTCTTATCTACGATCCTGAAATAAGTTAATATAGAAGAATTATTCATCAATTTGTTTCTCAACAAAAAACTTTGAATACGTCATAGAAAGAGGACGAATTTGGTGATTGTAATTTACTGTTGTTGTGGCACCATCGGGACTGGCGCCAGAAATAACGATGAACTTATTCCATTTCTGTGCACAGCTTTTAGAAAAAGTTTAAGCGCAAAAGGAACCAAAAATCTAGATGAAGAAGAAAAAGAGACGACTTCGACTAAAAGTTAGTTTGTATACGTTTCATTTTTCAATTCATCACAACCTTATGGTCTTTTCGTATTTTTTTTTTATTCTGAAGGATTGAAAGATGTTATTCAGCATCAGTTTTTCATTCGATTTTGGCCTATATATAGTTACGAGTTCTTTTAAGAAAAAAAATCTTTCATTATTACTATTTTTTATATAATTTCCACTTTTCTCTTCAATTTTTTTTTTTCAGTTTCATTTTCTAAATTCTTTTCCTTTCTTGAAAAAAAAAAAAAGAAGAAATGGAAACATGATAAAACTTCCATATCTTTCTATCCTTTTTTTTACTGACAACACGTCGAAGTTGTTTTGTACTTTCATCTGTTCAACTAACGTTTATTTATTTTATTCCTCACTTTTTCTTCGATCTTTCCTCGATTTCACCTTTTTTCCCCCTCTTTTTTTGAAATAAAAAAGTTTTCAAGTTTCTTTTGTATTTGATATTAGCTCGTGGTTTTGGGTAAGAGAAGTGTATGTTCAAAAAGAATTCATGGGATCGTAAAGGAAAAAAACTGAAGAATAGGTGCAAATGGGACTAACATTTTCTGTTTGAATTCTATAAATTTTACAGTATAAATCATAAATGCTCAACTCATGGTTCGCGGGCCGAATGTGTGGCCCTTAGTACCTTCTCGAAGAACTAAATATGGATACCAGACCTTCACGAATATCTGTTTATAAATATAGGAATGTATTCCAACTGATGACAAATCGACAATTCCGGATTCTCTACGAGTCAAAATCGAAAGGAGTGTGAAAATTTTAAAGAAAAAATTTTGATCCTGATCAGGGTAGACTTGAAGAGCTCCGGGCCTTGAGGCATGAACATTTTTGGGGCCCTGTTTTAACTTTTTGCCCTCTATGAAAACGGTATTTTCCTAGTAAAGCACAGAACGGAAATTCCTAATAACCAAATTAAATTGACAAAAGTTTCAATGTAAAAGTATCAAAAGTAAAAAAAATCGAAGTTGGCGAAAGCAACAACTATTCGATAGATATTCTTCAATTATTTAAGATCTGCTTTGTCTAGGCGCAGACCCCGTGGCCTACACGTAAACACCCCACTGATATTTATCATAATTTGAAATTTGCATTATATTTTATTCGATTGGAAATATAAAACCATTTAGTTTTGTTGCGGTCCATGAATATTTGATAAGTTGTTCAAGTTACCCAAGAATAGCTAACACATTGGGCTTCAAGTAGCCGATGACCCAAAACAAAGCCATTCAAGTGATCTACGCTTATCAAAAAGTTGAGCACTCTTGATATAAATATACTACATAATACAGAATTTATTTTTTATATTTAGCCCTCTATGGTTCACCCCCCCACATAAAAAGGTATTAATTTTTTTTAATACGGATGCAAATGGGTGCTGTTAGCATATTTTTAATTGAAACACTATATCAACATGTTTATTTCATTGGAGTTGATTGTTTATCAATCTGAAATGGTTTATTAAGGGTAAAATGTAAAGAAATATATAGTTTGTCTCGATGTATTAATGTTATTTTCACAGGGTGTCCCGTAAGTGCTAATGCGGCCTTTATCTCATTGACCGTCCGTCATAGAGTATCATTTCAATTTAAAAAATGCACAAAAAGCGTTCAAAAATTACCCTGTACCCGTTTTGAGAGAGAAAATACAGTGCATAACAAAATAAAAAAAATAAAATTTTTTGTATGATCCCCTTTCTTTAACTTCAATTACAAAATTGTTGCCCTGTATCTCCTGGGGCCAAGAGGAAACATTCCATATTTCTAACTGCAATACCCGCTAGGATATTTGAATTTAAAAATCGGAAAAAAGTTATGAAAGAAAAGCAAAAACTAAAGGACAACGCTCTTTTCCCTCATTTATGCTGTCCTTTCCCAACTTTTCTCTCAAATTTCTGAACTAGCTAACACATTGACAGTATCAAAAAATTGCCAATAGCAAACCACTGATAGATGGTGCCTTCGTTTCCAACCCAACACATTAGTGGTAGTAAATTGAAACGTAGCGATATAGCCAGAGTTGGTGTTTGGTAAAGTATTATCGAAAAATTAGTTGGGATTACACAGTACAAATCATAGTTGACTTACGCCGAGTTTAGCCGAATGAATGAACGCCAGAACTGCGCCACAGGACTTATCCCGTTGCCGAGATCTCTTTCAGCCCAGCTTCGTGGCAGAGTCCGGAACACTTTATTTTGAGTCAAAAAATAAAAAAAAACCAAAATTACACAAACACAAAATTTATTACAATATTTCCCCCGGACAATTTGGTACTGTCGCGATTAACAAATTTTGTGGTGATTACAGACGAGATGGGGTTGGGAGATGGAGAAAAGTTTCGAGATTTCGTTAGGATGAATGAACATATTAGAATGAAGGTACATTTTAGAAGCAATTGGAGAGGGCCCATGCCATCTCACCTGTTATGTTACACTTGTCATATTATACACATAGGATACAATAAACACCACGAAAATCTTATTGTATAATATAAAATATCTATCGGAGTGAGCCATCTCGCTTAACATCTTGTTGGTGAGCAAATAGGTTTGATAACTTGTGGAACAGTATCAGTTTTATTGGGTTGAGTTCCCTCGCTCCGGTGGATTTGATGAAAATATAAGAAATAGAAATATTGTGTGGGCGAATATATACAATTAGGGATCATCCGTGCCATCTCGCTTAGCACCTTATTCAGTGAGCAACATAAATACGACAATATGAGTACGCACATGTGTTGTGGACATGAAACACATGAAGAACTTGAATTGAGGAAAGAGAAATACACATACATTCATATAAATATATATAACTGCCAAGCCGAGTCGTCCCATTCTAAACCTATTTTGGTGAGCACTGTGGGATTAGTTTAAATGGGGGATTGTCTGGAGAGAGCCTTAGCTAAGAATTAGCTTCGGTCTTGTTATTTTGGTGGACTCGCTCTGTCTGGTTATATAGGGTGGGCAAAAAGTCCGTAGAAACTTTAAAAATGAATAAAAACTGGAAAAGTAACCGAAATAAAAAACGGTTTGCAGGGCTAGTTCACGGGGATTTTTTCAGACAGGAAAAAAATAACTCAAAAACAGCCGATAGGTGGTACTGGTAAGAGCGACTTCTGTGGAAATATGCAAATGAGACGGTTATAAGAACTTGTGCTCCTAATCCACAATCAGTTCACCGTTGTAAACCGTGTATGTGAACAATGATGCTGAGTGCGAAGGATAAAGCTTTGTTGGTGAAGTTGTTTTACGTGAACCAGGAATAAGCTACCACTACCTTGCGTAAATTCCGAGTTCAGAAGAATGTGAGGACTGGAAAATGGCCTTCAACAGAGCGACAGGCCTTATAAAGCTTTTTTAGCGGTTTGAGGAAACGAACGCTAGAGGATCATGTAAGAGTCGGACGACCATGTTTCAGGAAGGCACGTTCGCCGCATGTTACAGCCGAAATGGAAGCGTTAGCGTCCGAATCAGCTGCAGGGACCAGCAGTGCTCGTCAAGCTGCCAGACGCTTGGGCTTACCACCATCCTCAATACGCAATGTTCTTTATGGAATCCTTGATCTGTACCCATACAGATTGCAGTCGTGCCATGAACTTTTACCAGCGGATATCGTACAGAGGGAAACATTTGCGAGGTGGGCTTTTTCCAAAATCGAACAAAGTCGCATCTGAGTCTTTAACATTTTGTGGACAGATGAAGCTTATTCTTCGCTTCATGGTGACGTTAATACCCATAACTGTCGCATCTGGGCGACGTCTAATCCACGTGAGTACATACAGAAACCATTAATTCCTCGAAAGTGACAGTGTTTTGTGGGTTTACAGGTTTGTTCATCATAGGACTCTTCTTTGAACCGCAGTGCCCTGTAATTGGGTGGAAAACGGCTCCGGTGAATGCGCAACGTTATTTAACGCTTCTGCACGAGAAGGTCGTGCCGTGTTTGCTTGAGAGAGATGCGCTTTCTACCGTCACGTTTATGCAAGATGGAGCAACTAGCCACACTGCTACTCCGGTTAAGGCATTCTTGATACAGACGTTCAGGGAAGACAAAATCATTAGCAGGCGTTGCAGGTTCTCATGACTTCCTCAGTCTCCAGATTTGACACCGGCAGACTTCTGGTTATGGGGATATTTGAAACCCCGGGTGCATCGATCCGGTTCACCCAATCTGTCGGAACTGAAAGATGCGATCCACCGAGAGGTGTCATGTATACATCCGGAGCTGCTACACTCTGCTGTTGCTGGATTTGTGACTCGCCTGCAATGTTATTCCCTGTGGTGGTGGTCACGTAGAACATACTGCTGTAATGAACGATTTGGAGGCATTGTGTCCGTTATTTGCACATCTTTTCTTTGACTTGTGTACGTCAGTGCAACCTATCGGCTGTTTTTTTAGTTATTTTTTGCCGGTCTTAAAAAAATTCCCGTGACCTAGTGATGCTGAAAAATATTATTTATTTCGGTTATTTTTCCAGTTGTTATGAATTTTTAAAGTCTCTACACGGACTTTTTGCCCACCCTGTTGAAAAAAAAGAAGAAAAAAAAATATATAAAACAAAAACTGCATGTAATGGTTGTTATGAAACCATTCGTATCATCCCGCCTAGCACCCCGCTAGAAGAGCTGAATGAAAGACACTTATGGTTATCACATTTACATAATTGTTCTGGAATGTCATAAAAAATTCTTGTTCGGGTCCCGTTAGTACATGCTGTATCTTGTACATGTTTATTTTTGAAACATATGACATCCATATTTTTATGGGCATCTTTTTATCAGTCACCTCGTTGGTCATTTTGCCTGTTGTGGCGTTGTATTTGTATTTGTATTTATTTGTAATGGTTATGTATTAGTAGTGGCAGTCATGTGTTTATGATTTTTGTTGTTGTTTATATCTATCTCGGTTTTTCCTTTATTTTTGAAAAACTTAAAAAAATTATTTTATAAATTGCTGGACAGATTTTTTTGTTTCTAGTTGGCTTGTATATATTTGACAAGGCTTGTAATCCTTGCTGCTGTGTTTTTGTTTTTGATTATTTGAGTGAACCATTGTTTTCTGAATATTTGTACATGTGTAGATGCTTTGTAAATTTGCACTCTGTGGCATAATGAACTGGAGTACCCACCACACCGCAGGCACATTTGTATAATATTTCGTACAATATTTGTATAATATGGGAATTGTATAATATTTCATCATGTATATATATTGTTTGTAATTGCACTTTTGATTGGGTTGCTGTATTTTGAAATATATGACATCCATATTTATTATGGGCATCTTTTTCCTCAGCCACCTCATTGGGCAATTTGCCTGTTGTGGCGTTGTATTTTTATTTGTTGTTCGGCGGCATTTCCGTTCGTGTAGATATATAAGCCGTGTCCTGTTATGAAGACAGTCACCTCCCTATTCTAGTTTAGTGTGTTGTACAATATATGACTCGAGGGACAATGTGCACTTTCCTAGCTGTTGTTTCCTGGTCCCAAATTTGCTGCCATTTCTGGATGTTTGCTTGTTTAAGTTGTCGCTTCAGGAGCGTTAGTGGGAAATGGTTATAAAGTTTTTTTGTTACAGTTGATGGCAGCCTTGGCTAGAGAGTTTGCTCTCTCGTTTCCAAGATTACCTACATGGGACTTGGTCCAACCTAGGAAAATTTTTGCGTTATCTAATAAACGCCACCTCAATAGACGCTGCTTCTGTCGCTTACAGTTCTGTTTGAAAGTTACTATTGTTTTTATCTAGCGCCGCTTGCCACGTTTGTTGTTCTGTATTGTTGTGTATACACAACAAGCTGCCCGACGACTTCATAGGTTTTGGAACCTGTGTAATGTGGATTTTTGCTAGTTTCATACCGTGGTCATCAATCGAAATTTGATTGAGGATAGTTGAGCAAGAGGGGTGGTGGTACCAGCCATGCTCCCGTTCTTCAAAGTTATTGGGGTCAAAGTCGAAAAGTTCTGTTTGAATGTTTTTCTTAAACCTAACTGAGTTTTTGTGTAGACTGCTTCCATTTGGAGCTTTAGGTGTAGTGGGCAGTTGCCTGTGACCACCTGGAGTCCGAGTGCGGCTGTTGTGTCGTAGGCCCCAGTTATCGTTAAAAGAGATTTTCTCTGTGCGCTATCTAGGGCCTGTTGTGTTTTTTTTTGATTGTATGCTTATACCAAGCTGAGAAGATGAGGCACCATAGTCTAAGAATCCCTCGACTACCGTCTTGTAGATGGTGTTCCTAATGCTCTGTGTGATGCCCCAGGAATTACATGCTATTTTAGTTTAAAATGGAAGCCAGTCCCTTTTAATTTTCGTTCATTGTTTTGTCCTTCTACGGGCTAAAAATAATTCAGATTCTGATCATTTTTCGTTATTCTATCTTTGTATTTTCCTCTAGTCAATTAACCGAGAAAATTCCCACAAAAAATTTCTGGTATGTTTTCTGGATCCACTCATATCAATACAAAGAACGTTAAACGAATTAAATTATTTTTCCTAGAAAATGTGGGCGTATTAGAGAAATAAATACGTGACATAAGTGCTGAATTGGACAAAATTTTTGTTTTCTAAAATTAAAGTTTAGAATCTGAGGCCTTTGGGGGAAAAATGAAGTAATTTTTCGTACCAGAAAAATAATATTTTAAAATTAATCAAACAGAAACTCTTCAGAGTAACATTTACTAGGTGCATGTGCGGTTGAATAGACTTCTAAGATAACTCACGTCGTTAAACACTCAACCAGAGGCTAGCGTTATCAAAAGTTACTGCACATTTCCTACATTCTGAAATAAGGTCTTGGAGCAAAAACTTTTGTGGGTCCCCTTATATCTAATAATTTGATTTTTCTACGAAACGAAATTTATTGTATGAAATAAAAGTAAAATTATCTCTTTGAGCTCAGTCAGCCTTTTCCTTCAGGGGTCCATCAAAAATAGCCATACTGGTCATTTTTTGACGGAATGAACAATACGTGAATTAAAAACTCTGTTACGATTTCAAAAGTGGTTATTAACACTGCTGGATTACTAATTGATGTATTTATTATCACTTGGGAAATGTTGATTTCCCTAAATTATAACAATAGATGTTCATTTCCGAAAATACGCTTGAAGATGGTAAAAAACAGTCTATCGTAGTTTTCTTGGCTAATTCAGATTTTTGTCTATTACGGATACGTAATCTCGATTCTTCAGCCTAAAAAAAAGCAACCTTTCAGCACCATTTCTTATTTCTTTATGCGTTCACTAGAATCTTTTAGCTCTCGAGTTTTATCAGCACTCTAGATACTAGACGAATACACCGTGGTACGTGACTGCCGCGAGTATGTTCTTTGAAAAAAAATCTAAAATGTGTTGCTGTGTTACATCATTCGAGGTCTTGCCGAAAAAAACAGGTACCGTGTTTGTGTCTAGGTATAGTCTGGTGTTGAACTTATCTCGAATCTCGAACCATGCTTGGTCTGTTGAGGTACCACAATATGCGGTGTTCGCATTACATACCCTCCCTATCCAGCTTTCACTATCTACAGGTGCAAATGTGCTATTTAAGACATGAATTTTATGTGGATTTATGAATTTTTTTGCTTCCATTTTTCAAAGCTCACATCCAAAGGGCTTAAAAAATTTAAAGTGCACTGTGATAGCTATGACAACGTGGAACCGTGCCTTCCCAGAATCAACATCTGCAAGATATTTTTATATCATCACATTTTGTCTACATTTGTTCATTTACTAGATGCTCCGTATTCAGCATTATATTTACATCCCAATTTTTACTGCGTCTCTTACTCATATGAGACTCAGAATTCCTGGATCATTCCCGTTTATCTTATTATTCCCAAGAAAACCGAAAAGAAAAGAAGCAAAGGTGTCTTATCAAAAGAATCTTATCAGGGCCAATTCGCAATTTGCGATAACATTTATACATATTCCTAATTTTTTAATATTATATAAAATATGTTGCTATTTATTAATATCTTATATTTACATTTATTTACATCATTGCATATACATATTAATTATATTTTTAATACGATCATATTTTTATTTTAAGACTACCTTTCTATGTACAAATCTAATAGCCTTCCACGACTTGTGGAGGCCTATACTTTATTTTGTGTAATTACGATATTTTATCCCCCTTAAAAGGGAGAAAATTACTATTTACTATATGCGTAATTTCTGTGTTAAAGGCAGGAAAAGTTGGTCCTAGACATCGTGAGTAAATTCTTAGGCCTTCTTAGCCTGAGGTATTTTTCACTTCTGTAAGGGGATGTGATATTAAGATGTTCCCATTCAGATGTATCAAGTTGTTCAAAGAGATTTTTTTTCACAGTTAAATGTATTTGTGTTACTAATTTACCAGAAGCGTGTTTGTTTTTTTAAGACACATCTAATTCAGGGATCCGGGATTCATTAACATCATAACACTATGTTTGATGTACACTCAGTGGTCAAAATATTAGCACCTCTCACTCAAACTTCGACTCATCCTTGCAACACGTGCGCTGACGTAATAAACCGGATTTGCTGATAAAAAGCTTTCTTCTGGTCAGAAGTACCAGTTGACGTTGCAATTTGCCTATTCATGAGGAAAACAAGAGATTCGAGTGACTGAACGCGGCATGATTGTGGGCCCCAAAAGGGCGGTTCCAGTATCTCCGAAGCCACTAACCTTCTTGGCTTTTCTCGTACAACATTATCTTGAGTTTTCAAAGAATGGCAGCTAAGTCAAAAAACTGAGCGGAAAGCCGAAGAGTAGGTGGAAATCACTTGTGGAAGACAGAAGTGCCAGGCAACTGACACACATTGTGTGCAGCAACAGGAGAGCTACAACGCAACAAATAGCAGCGCAATACAATTCAGGATTACCACAAAGCATACCTGTACGCCTTACAAGACGGATCTTAAAATGAATTAGTTTTAATAGCCATCACACAACCAACAAGAGGCTCTTTGATTTCACTGCAAAACAGAAAAACAGGTTTTGCGGGCTAGAGAAAGCCGAAATTAAACACTTGATGAATGGAAGAAGATTGTCTGGCCAGACGAGTTAAGATTTCTTCTCAATGACGTTGATGGCAGGATGCATGTGCGGCACGAGGTCATGGATCCGGCATGCCACATGATAGCTGTTCAAGCGGGTGGCGGTGGCTCTTGGTTCCTTATTTGCATTTTAAAACATTCATCAATGCCAGCGCCTACCTCCACATCGTTACTGATCACTTGCACCCGTTTATGACCATAATGTTTTCTGATGATGATGGCTATTTGCAGCAGGATAATGCACCTTCCCACGGGGTTGGAAGTAATTCAGATTGGTTTGAGGAACATGGTTCAGAGTTTCAATTGCTTCAATGGCCCCCTCAATCATCCGATATCAACCCAATTGAACATTTGTAGGACGAGGTTGAAAAGTCTGTTAAAAGCTCGAAACACCACCTTCTAATCTGACGGAATTCAGAGCTGCCATTTTTGTTAGCATGGGCTAATATTCCTCCTCAACGGTTTCAGCAACTTGTAGAGTGCCTAGACATGCCTAAAAGAATATCTTCTGTCGTCAAAGAAAGGGGAGGTCCTACATGATATTAGTGGTGAGTAGCAGGGTGTTCCTAATTTTTTGGTCACTTTGTGTGTAATATAACACTATGATACTCGCAATGTTTGTCCTGGACAACCAGCCTCATTTCTCAATGACCGGAGACTAAAAAGAGCATAAAAAACAGTTTTATACTTTAATCTTTACTTTTTAACTCGGGAGAACAAATGTTTGCCATTTCGGAGTTCAAATACCTGAACAGCAGGATAACGTGAGTTGCAAGGAAGTTTCACGAAAATATTATGCTATAAATGACAGTTTTTCTCTTGGTTTGCCAGTTACCGATTTCAAAAATCATGGATATCCATGGGTGACCATATTTAATTGGAACTAAAGCAGGACGTAGATCCAGTTGTCACCAATCAATCATCAGAAGTATCAAATTGCCTCTCATTAACAAAACTCTGATACACCTAACAAAAAGTAGCTAATTCGACAACAAAAACTGCAGTTATACAAGGTAGCAAGGAAAATCCCTAGGTCACATTTTACTGGTGAACCGCTGATCTTAGAGGCACATTTCCAATTAGAAAAAGTATCCAAATAACGTGTAAAGCTCAGATATGACATTCATGTTTCAAGGGGTTGTATAGTTATTAAAATACAAAACCTGACTTTTTATATAGACACCCTGTCCTCAAAAACCTAATTCGAAAGTTGTTGCCCTGTTTCTTTTGACAAAAAAAAAAACCACTTATCTAAGTGCAAAATTCACTGAGATATTTGAATTCGAAAATTGAATAAAAACTGGAGAAGGAAAGCAAAAACAATTAATTAATGGCACAACGCTTTTTTTCCTTTTTTATGATGTTCTTTCCAAAATGTTCTCCAATTTTTCGAATTCAAACATCTCAGTGAATGTTGCACTTAGAAAAGTGCAATATTGTTGGCCTTAAAAGAAAGAGACAGGCAAGAACTTTTTAAGTGGGTTTTCGAGGTCTGGCTGCCGTATAAAAAGTTAGTTTTTGTATTTTAATGATCCTACAATCCCTTGCAATATGAATGAATTATCTAAGGAACACACGTTATTTGGATACTCTATCTATTTGGAAGTATTCATTTAGGATGAACGGTTCGGCAGTAAAATGTGGCCAAGGAACTTACAGGGCGTCCATAATTAAAAGACCCTATTTTAAAGTAGCCTACAGGCGAAACCAGTCATCAGAAAATTGTGAAATTTTGTGGAGGACTTCATGAAGTGATGGGAATTTGTTTCAGGGGAGAAAAATTTAGTTGCATGTATCGCCACCAGAAGGCGTTTCACTTTGAATACCTGTAGTAAACACGTAAATTTTTGTGTCGTCACGCAGCAACTGTTATAAAACCTAGAAACATTTGCAGAGATCATGTTTCTCAATGTGTTTGCTGCTCACAATGACGATACGTTTATGAGATCGCGATTCCTTTGTCAAATTGTTTTACCAAAACAGCAATTCCGCAGTAACTGCTCTACGGAAATATCGGACTTGGAAGAGGATTCGAAAAGGTCCAATGAATGTTAAAACCTTCGGAGTATGATAACGAAATTTGAAACCACAGGATCATTCGCTGTTCGTCCTGGAAGAGGAAGAAAACCCGTTTCTATAGACGCAGTACAGGAGGTTTCGCTTCAGGTGGAAGAGGACAGAGCTTCAAAGTCTCGTGGTAGCACTAATGTCAGGCGTGTAGCACAGGCGTTGGATAGGCCAAGTTCAACTGTCTATAAGATCATGCGGAATGTCCTCCGATATTATCCGTACAAACTTTCATTTGTGCAGCGTATTCTTCCACATGATTATGACGCTCGACTCCGGTTCTCACTGCAGTTTCTAGCTCGCGTTGAGGTCTATTCAGAATGGCCTTGGAATATCCCTTGGACAGACGAAGCACATGTTCACGTGGATTGTGCAGTCAATACTCACAACTGCCGAATTTGGGAACCAGAAAATCCGCACGCTATCTTAGAGGTATGGTGTGGATTTATTGCATCATTTATTCTCGGTCCCTACTTCTACGAGGAGTTACGTTCTACCGGTCCAGTGACATGTTCGATCACCGGGAAACCATATGCATTGCTGTTACAGAACGAAATTGTTCTGGCTCTGCAAGCACGTCACTAATCACAATCTTTATGCAAGACGGAGCTTTTCCACACATCGAGTGTGTGTTATGAATGTTCTTAAAACACATTTTACAGAAGAACGTGTCATCAGCCGGCACTTCCCTAATGTCCGATGTATGGCCTGCCCGATCCCCGGATCTTGATTCATGCGATTTTTGACTTTGGGGGGCATTTGAAGCGTGACAATCCAAGAACTTTATCTGATCTTAAAGACAGTATTTCACACCACGTACTGAACATTTCCCCGCACACACTTCGGGCAGTTGTGGAACATGCCATCTTGCGATTTCACATGGTATCTGAAAATGATGGCCATCATGTGGAACCTGTTTTGTTGCAGTAATAGCATGCAAAAGTGCATGCAAAAGTGTTTAACAATTGTTAAAATCAAAAACGTTTGTCTAAATATGCCATTTCTTAATAAAACGCTCTCTGGTGGTAACACGTGCAACTAAATTTTTCCCCCGAAACGAATTCCCACCACTTCATAAAGTCTACCAAAATTTCACAATTTTCTGATGACTGGTTTCGCCTGTAGGCTACTTTAAAATAGGGCATTTTAATTATGGACGATCTGTATTTGCCATGCATATTCAAATATACATAGAACCTAGAGGGTTAAAATCTATATACACAATTTGAGAAAAAGAAATTTCTATTTTTCGAATTAATTTCATGGTAGCATGTGGTAAGTACACGCGAAATTGGTTATGCAAGTACAGTGAACTTAATTTTTTTTTTGGACTAAAGTTTAGTAATAATCATGTGGTAGTCATTGGCTTCCTTTGGAAATACATATGCTAGATATGAATTTTTTTTTCTAGCGCTCTTGGAATGCGTAGATTACTTTACTTAGGTTTGAGCTTCAACAAAAATATTGGTTTTCGTATCAGTTTGAAATCGGCAACAAAAGTCACCTCCACTATGTTATTCTAAGGATATGGTCTGAGGTTATTTGCTAAGTTCTTGCCCATATAAAATCCAACTTGCGAAAACGAATAAATAACTTTCGACCTTTCAGCAGCCGTGTGGATATCTCGTTGCTTTCTGGTGTACATGCTTGAAATCGAATCCTTAGCTGCGGCGTATTTGCCTTTCCCAGACTTTTCGAATTGCTTCTCAATGTTAAGTTATCGTGTCTAATTAGCTTAGCTGAATAAATAAAACGACCGTTCTAAAAGAACATCGTATTTTAAAGAAAAATGTTAAGCTGAACCATCTTTTATGTTTTATCTTAAGTAATTGCAGTTTTTTACTTTTTCGATTCGTTGAACACGCAGTGAAAGCTTATTACAATCATGTCATATACACTGCTCAAAACAATTAGGGGAGCAAGCAAAAAAGTGAAGAAAACCGTGCGAGACAGCCACGTATTGGCATACAATGGATAGTACACGCGTATCAATGCGCAATACAGAAAAAAGACGTAAAAAAATTTGGAATTAAGCTTTAATTCTTTGAAAATATGGAAAAAACATGAAAAGATGATTTAGGGCAACAATTTGGTTACATATAAACGATAAAAAAAAGTACTGTTTAGACATGATGCATGAGTTTTAATAGGGCGTGTGGTCTCCTCGAACAGCTAAGACTGCTGCACACCTGTTTGCCATGGATGCGATGAGGTTATCGATCAGACTTTGGGGAATACTGTTCCACTCCTCAAGAAGTGCAATCTGCAAGTCTCGCAGCAATTCGTCGTCCGAGCATGTTTGGGACATGCTCGATTGGATTCAGGTCAGGAGAGCACGCTGGCCATTCCATACGCTGTATTGTTTCAGCTTCAAGCATGTTCTCCACCAGACGAGCTCTATGCGGTCGGGCATTATCATCCTCGAAAACAAAGGGATCTCCAATGGCTCCAGCGTAAGGGATGACATGAGGTCGCAGTATCTCGTCTGCATACCTTCGGGCCGTCAAAGTGCCATTCCGAATGATATGCAGGTCCGTACGTCCACCTATGCTGATTCCACCCCATACCATCCAACCAGCTCGTCTGTATTGTGACCTTTCACGAACGAATGCGGGGTTATTTCGAGTGCCCCTGTCCCTCCATACCAGAACACGTCGGGTGTCACACTCCAGACTGAATCGGGACTCGTCTGTCAACAGCACTTGGCTCCAATCATGTTGCTCCCAATCTCGATGTTCAGCAGCCCATCTTCTTCGGGCCGCACGGTGGCGTGGGGTCAACGGAATGCAGACCATTGACCTACGTGCATAGAGCCCTCCCTCATGAAGCCGATTACGTACTGTTTGGCTGGACACCCTTCTTTCTGTTGCCAAGAGCAACAGTCTTTGAAGCTGCGTAGCATTCTCTGTTCTGTTTCGACGGGCTGTTAACCGTACATACCGGTCATCAGTTGCTGTAGTGGCGCATGGCCGACCTTGCCCTGGTCGACGTCTAACATTTCCTGTTTCTTGGAATCGATTCCACAGCCTTGCAACAACACTTCTGGCGACTCCAACAGCGTCCGCGACACTACGTTGTGTTTGCCCGGATTCCAGTCTGCCTATAATACGCCATGCCATGGATTCCGGTAAATCACGTTGTTGAGACATCCTCAAGTCACCTTGTCTCAAAAAAAAAAATACTGCGCAATCGAATTTCACAGTTACGGCAGTAAAACAGACGTTTCTGCAACATCCCGATTTCTGCCCTTATCTCCTTTTTCTGGTTTTTGACGTCATGAACTTTGATTTGCATATGAAGTTTTCTTCTTCCGTTTCCTGCTAGGCTTTAAATTATGGATGATTCATTTTATGTTACTTATCGGTATACATCTTTGCGTGTGCTCCCCTAATTGTTTTGACCAGTGTATATCATTGCATTTTCAACTTTTAATAAAGTCAAACTTTTTGTAAAAATGCAACCAATAATCGTATCGGCTTATTGTTGTTTTTCACGTTTTGTAACGGATCTTTTATCAAACTTTTATAGTGTAAATCCCGGACTTAAACACATGAACGATAACTTTACCCTAATCAGTTATGCAAACGCAGTGTGTATGTATCATTTATATGAATTGAGACAAAAATTTATATCAATGTATGAATTGTTTTCATTAATGATTTTTTTTCTCAATAAGACCATTGTTTTGCCCGTCGGCCGTAAAGTGCAATCTACAGGGTGATTAGTTATTTCCTATCGCCACATTTTACTGGCGAACTGTTGATCCTGGAGGCATTCTTCCAATTAGAAAAACATACGAATAATATGTACAACTCAGATAAGCTTTCTTTCCATTTTTGCATTCAAATATCTCGATGCACTTAGAAATGTGGAAATTTTTTGTTGGTATCAGAAGAACCAACTAAGAACTTTCTAATTGGGTTTTTGGGCACAGAGTGTCAATATAAAAATTCTAATTTCTTTAATAACTATATAATCCCTTGCAACATGAATGACGTAGCTGAAATTCCTGATTTCGCACATTTATATTCCGCTGGAATAACTTTAATACCTTTTACCGCATTCTTGTCATCCCATTTTGAAAACCGTCAGTCGATTGTAGAATAATCTGTATATACAAACGGACGACGTTTCTTTCCCTTATTTATGCTGTTCTTTTCCAACTTTCCTCCGATTTTGAAATTCAAATATCTCTGTGAATATTGCACTTAGAAACGCGGAATTTTTTTTAAGCCCTCACGAGAGACAGAACAACACTTTTCTAATTGGGTTTTTAAATACAGAATGTCCGTATATAAAAAGTTAATTTTTTATATTTTAATAACCATACATCCCCTTACAATACAAATGACGCATCGTTCTACATCGGCATTTGGTACTTTTCTAATTGGAAGTATGCATCCAAGATCAACGGTTCGCCAGGAAAATGCGGCAAGGGGAATTAAGTGTAATCACCCTGTATACCATAGCCAAGTCCCAACATAATTTTGAGGGGACTTCAATACTTTATTATGTGTTTTTAATGTGAAACAAATAAATGATAATAGTATGTAACGCAATTTCTGGAGGAAGGGCCACGTCTGTTACATATTTAAAGGGCCCCTTTTTAAAGCATGCTCATACAGCAATTACAAGTAATTTTTTCGCAATAAATATTCTGTGTTAACGTTAATTGGGGATGACTTCTCCTTTACCCGTATAGCAAAAATGTTGCAACAATCATTTCTGCAATAGTGACTAAAATTAGATTTTATTCTAGAATTTATCTTGACAAGTAAATTTGAAGAGAATGAACACGTAAAAAAGTGATTCTGAGAAGTTTTCAGACCTCATCAGGTTATTCTTAATAGGTGTCAATGCCACTTTTCTTCCAACGATATTTTAAATTAAATTAATAATTCAATACAAATAAAAAGGCCACAACAGGCAAAATGCCCAACGAGGTGACTGGAAAAGATGCCCGTAAGGTATATACGGATGTCAAATATATCAAAACTTCGGCAACCCAAAAATGAAAATAGAAAAAATACAGCAACCCAAAAAAAGCAATAAAAACGAATAATTATGATAAAACATAATACACTGAAGGAGATTTTTCGATTCGACTTCTTATCGTGATGTAGTACAATTTATACGTAATAGAAAAGTTAACTACTGTATTTATACGTAACAATCATTATTATTATAGATACTATATTTTACGGAATCCAAGCAGATGAAAATTTTGAAGTCGATAAAAACCCCGTTTTCTCCTGATTTGAATGAGTGTCAAAAGTCTGTTCATTTTCCGCCAGTCTTTCCAACACTTTATGTCACGACTTAATGATCTATTTATTTGATTATTTTTGTCGCACTTTGGTCATTTCATATACATAAGAACTAATGAGGCCAGGATCAAAAGTGTTCAAGGGGGTGATACCAAAAGTCTTCTTGTACGCGAACCTGTCCAGGTGTTAATAATTTTTTCAAGGTTTATAAAAATTCAAACACAAAGGCCGCAAAAGGCAAAATGCCCAACGAGGTGGCTGAAAAAAAGATGCCCATGAAAAATATGGATGTCGAATCAAATGAAGAGCAATTATCACGAAATATTTAATACACACTAAACTGAAACGAAAGAAAAAAAAAACCAATTATGATGATAAAATAAAATACACTGCCCATAAAAAAATATGGTTATCTTATCTAAGTATGGATATCTTCTTGATTCACCCCATTGTAAACATCGTATTTCTTTTTAACTCTTTAATTGGCAATCATAGAAACACCCAGGAGAGAAAAATTTTGAGAGGTTATACTAAGCAATTGAAATACCCGAATGCCATTTCATGACAAAAAAAATAGTGTCAATATTTAAAAAAATATATTGGGTGTTGCATTTTATAAGCAACGCATTGTATTTATATTATTTACGTAGATTAGAATAACACAAAAATGAAATTTATTGCTTGCTTATTTATTTTTCTATCACTTTTGAAGATTTCAGAGCACTATTTCATCTCCACACATGGTATTTCGCTACAAAATGCAAAGGTAAAAAATCATTCTTGCTTGGCTTGTCGAGAAAGACGAGACGTGTACCTTTGAGCCACTCTTTGGTAATTATGGAAACTTCATGAACAGCTCACGAGTAAAAATTGAATGTTTAGGAGTTGTTCAGAGGCATCAGTGCCGAAACGAGATCAAAATATGCATAGAATTCTTTTACTTAAAAAATATAAATACAAATACAAAACACAAAATCCACAACAGGAAAATTGCCCAATGAGGTTGCTGAAAAAAGATGCCTATAAAAAACAAGGATGCCAAATTTAACCAAAATACAGTAACCCAATATAAAAGACATATTTCACGAAAGAAAATAATAAATAAATTAGATTATATATGGGCGTCATATGTATTTAAGTATGGATAGCTTCTCGATTTATCCCACCTATGCTATCGTACTTATTTTTAAACGTGTCAAATTGTACTCAAATTGTATGGTACCGCAATTCGAAACTCATGTTGCTTAAGAGCAACATTGCCAAATAAAGGGTTTTACGTGTCAATTGAAGTAGAATTTACGACTCTCGGGGTAAGCTATTCCATTTATTAACTAACCTATTAGAGAAAAATTACCCGTGATACCACAACCTGGAGTTATCCCTTAATGATCGATATTGGTGTCCTCTTGTCGAAACACTCGATTGACAGTATATAAATAACTCATGGTCCATCCTATCCATTCCGTTGGAAATTTTAAAATCTTCAATCATTTCCATCGACACTTGGGTTGTATAAATGAAAACATATTCAAAAAATCAAGCATATCTTCATAGCTCGAGCCCTGTGTACAAAGAAGAGTGCGTTTGTAAAGATTCAAATTAAGTGTATCTAGTCCATACTTCAAGAAATTTCACATATGGCCAAAACACGTTGAGGAATGTTTTTACACAAAAGAACAGAATTAGGAGAAAAGAGGGGGAAAAAAAAAACAAGATTTTTTGCTGAGAGAGTGATTTATAGAGCTATCCACCGTTACTGACTAAGCTATTACTGTTATCAAAGTGATCTCTCATCAAACCAGCGAAACTTGAAAGAAAGATCGAATTTTCAGTATACAGTATCCATGAATTCGTATTGCCAAATAAATGTTCCGAATCGCAATCAATAGTTTGTAGCTAAAGATGTCCGACGCAGAAACCATTGCCACCGATACCATTGCAGCGCCTGTAAAGACTTGCTTGTACTAACGTTCTTTATAAGACGGAGTGAGGTACACGGTAGGCAATAAACAAGTAAGGAGCAAGTTTTGAAGAAGATGCTGCTGCACTTCGTATCTTTTTTCTACATAGACCAGACCGCTTGCCCTCTTTGCAACTGAATATTTTATAACTTCAACGGAATGGCCCCTTCCAATCCGAAGATGAGGTAGGAGATACACCGGAAGAGAACTAAGCTTTTCTTGTTTTCAGTTTAAGCTCTTATTTTTCTAAGGTGCAGTGCATCCACGGGAAGAGCCACAGAAAGTCATTTCCTTGGCCAAAACTATAATAAAACTTTTTTTTTGTTCAAATAATATTTTTGGCAATTACAACCAAGTATCTAATATATATATGAGCACACACACACGCACAGAAAACTCTCGGAAATGGCTATTCTGTACTGGTTTCGTTTCAGGAAAAACAGAGTTAAACATTAGCACATGTTTCTCGGTATGGGATTTTTTTCAGTTTATGTATTTGCAGTTAGTACAGATGTCAGCCACTTAACAAGCAAATTTTCTAATGTTTAAGGTAAACGGTGAAAAACTACACTCTAGGTGAAATATCATTAAAAATATTATTTAACTAATGATTTATTTCGAATTCGGTACACATAGATTTGGTTGTATGTGCTATCCTATGTGAACAGAATGTTTTGCATATCTTTAATACTCTTTTTTTGCAAATTTAAGAAGAAAAGAGCATTATTAACACCTTACGCGCATGATAAAATAGCGTGACGTGAATGTAATTGGAAAAAAAGATTAAAAATAAAGGAAATTGTTTAGCCTATAGAATGATGAAAAAGATTTGAGATCCTTTACCAAATATACAAATAAAAACACAAAGACTAGAACAGACAAATTTCCCAACGAAGTGGCTAAAAAAAAGATGCCTATAAAAAATATGGATGTCAAATATAACTAAAATACAGCAACCCAATATAAAAACACATATCTCGAAAATAATTAATAATATATAATACACTGCCTATAAAAAAGATTACGTTTGTCTTATCCAAGTATGGATAGCTTCTCGATTTATCCCACTATGTTTATCGTACTTCTTTTTTTAAACGTGCGAATTGTTGTTAGAATTCATGAGCCCAGGGGTAAGCTATTCCTTTTATTAGCAATCGCTTAGAGCAAAACTCCCTGCAATACTTCAACCTGGAATTGCCCCTTATTATACGATACTGGTGTCACTTTGTCGAAGTAGATTATTGACGGTGTATTAATAGCTCATGGTCCTTTCTATCCATCTCGCTGAAAAAGTTAAAAACTTCGATCATTTGCCCCCAACACCATAGGCATCATCTTCCAATGTAAACATAATCAAAAAATCAAGTCTGTCTTCATAGCTCAAGCATTCTGTGCCAACAAGAGCACGCGTAGCTCTTCTCTGCAACCCCTCAATCCAATCTATGTCCCTCTGTAGGTGCGATCTCCAAAACCATACTGCTATAGTGCAGGACGAACTAAGCCTCGGAAAAGCTTAAGAATGACTTTAGGAGAACACGAAAGACATTATTAAGAATGAAACCGAGCATTCTATTCGATTTTTTTGACCACTGCTGAATAATGTTCAGAAAACCAAATCCGCTTGTCAATAACAATTCCGTCGATGAGAATCGTCAATGAGATCATAAATACTTGGGTTATATAAAAAAAAATTAATATTTTTTTGAATTGAAAAATTTAAAATTTAATTTTTATAAACATTGATTCAATGAAATCTCAATTTCTTTACTCCTTCATTTCATATGAACTGAACAATTTTCTTTATTTTGAATCAATGTTTATTCAATTAAATTCATATCATGCAATATTGTCATGCACGAGGTGTTAATATTGCATTTTTTTGAAAATTTACAAAAACTGAAGTACCGATGATATGTAAAACTTAAGACTGGTATAGAATAGCAAATACAATCAATTATATGTATGTACCAAATTTTAAATAAATCATAGTTAAATAGTATTTCCAGTGATATTTCAACTAGAGCATAGTGTTTCACCATGTTTAAAGGCAGTATAGGAGACCCCTTGATGAATTTCAACAGATGTCAATGATATAGAATCTTAAAGAGGAAATATCCGAAATACCTAGAGGGGCCTCTACTATTTTTTTACTGGATTTGAAGTAACATATGCATATAATATTCGATAATAATTTTTCATAGCCAAAAAACAAAACAGAAAGACAAATAGATGAGCAGAAAACGATATTAAATCATAACAATAACGTAAACGAATCGCTACTGCAGTTATTAATATACTTCTGGATAATAGCTTGGAAAATTAAATTTTAATATGTAACGAAAGATTTCTAACAATAAAGATGAAACACGATTAAAGCGATTCTAATTTAAGTATCTTTATTACCCCAGGAAATCGAATAATCAAGTTTATATGTTAACAAAATTAATGCTTACAAAAGTACATTTCTTTTCAGGGGAAATATTTGAAAGCAATCGCTTAGGGGGCTGTTTTAGAATTACTTTTGAACGAGCCTTGTTCCGTTTCTCTGTATTTTTAAACAAATAGAATGCATATTACCATTAAAATGCATATATCATTAAAAAATATATTTTTTCATTTCTAGAATAAAAAATCACTAATGTCACATAACAACCCTTAAATGAATCTCTCCTGATATTAAAAATTATACTAGACTAAAAATAATTGTCATTCTTGGTAAATGAAGATATTACAGAGTAAAGAATGCGGGAGAGAGCAATTATGATAAAGTGTCCATAAAGAATTTTAATGTTGTAGACAAAAAGAAAAAATTGCCATTTTTAGAGGGATTCTTCATTTTATAGACCCAGTTCAAATTGAAAATTTACGAAAAAAAAAACGCGCATCAATTACTTTTATCGGTGATATATGACACAACATTCAAAATAAGAACTAATTCATAAGAAATTTAATGATTTTTTGAAGATAAAAGTTAAGTGTTCTAATGTAATTGTGTAAATAAAAATATTTTGAACAAACAAAATTGCGAACTGAAGTGTCTCTTCCGTTCTCTTAATTAATTGAAAAAACAAAATACGAATTTCTAAAAAAACCATAATGGTGATGCTATTTTCTGAATATCAATTAAATTTGAAGGATCATAAATGAAAAAAAAAATGAAAAACAACAACTTGATCCCAGTTTAATTATGAGAGATGCTTACAGTCAAAATGAGAGTCAATGAGAGAGATTACAGTCGGAATAAAATAATCATCAATGCAAGTACTTGAAAAAAATAATAATAATTCTTTTCTAGATATATATGGTGATGTGTGAAGGCAGGACTGCTATCAAGATTATGATGATGATGACGATGGACAGTTTTTACGAAATTATTCTCGCAATTTGAGCCCTGGAAACACGAGATCTTGTTTTTCTGAAAAAGTCGATATAATACATTATTTGTTTGGTTTTATATTTACGGTTTTCCAAGTATTTCTAATTTTTGTAATAATTTTTTTCAAATCTAAGTTAAGAGGTTTTTCAGAAATGAAATTCTTTTAAACCATTAAAATACTTTATACACGTCATGTTAATATGATGAATATGGTGGGCTGAAAAAAACTGAAACTGTACGGAGAGAAAAAATTACAATAATTCGGGTGAAGTTGATTTATCATGTAAGAAGTGTGCAATAATTTTATCAAAAATGTGTTATAACTCTTCTTTTTGGCCGAAAATTCAAAAATTTGCTAATAAAGTTTCATTCCTAAAAAATGAAAGCCATTGTTGATGCAATGTTTTTACTCACAATACATTTTACACAATTCGTGCTACACTTTTTATACACCCAGGGCCACCTTTACTAGACGTGGGGCCATTGCGAATATAATAGAGGGGCCAGAGGAGCCTCTCAAGAATTTTAGGTCTCAAAAATGTTTAAGACCTCCTTCGTCCCGATTTTATATATTTGGGGGGGGGGGTGGGTGGGGGGCAAATCGGCATCTATTATTTCAGAATGTACAGGAATTCTAAGATAAATCTACAAGATAATTTAAACACACAACTGAAAGTAAATAAACACAAAAATTGATGAAAAATTCAACACTGAAGTTAATTTTGAACTATTGAAGGAAGGAAGTCCCAAGACTAATAAAAATTTTAAATTTCATGAACTACAAATAATTCAAACAAGTAATTCCAGCACCACGATGAAAATGCAGGATTAATGAAAGAAATCACTCCAGAATTGATGAAAATTCTGAATTAACGTAAGAAATAGTTTCAAAGAGGAGAGAAAAAATTGTGATGAAAATTTTCCGAACTAACGGAAAAAATATTTCCAGAATATAGATTAAATATAATATATAACAGTCGAATCCCGTTATAACGAATTACAAGAGACCGGAAAAATCACTTCGTTATAACGAAATTTCGTTATAAAGGAATTCCAGGTTTTTGCATTGTTCCTATGAAAACTTGTGGGGGGGGGAGACTAGAAAAGTGTTCGTTAAAACCAGATTTTTTTCGCTATAACGGTATTCGTTAAAACGGTATTCGACTGTATATATATATATATATATATATATATATATATATGGGGAAATTCAGATCTAACACACAATTAAATGTAAATTAACACAAAAAATTGATGAAAAATTCAACACAATGCAATTTGAAGCTAATGAGAGAAGACTAATGAAAACTTAACGCGATAAAGTGAAAATAATAGAAAGAAATTATTCCATTTCCAGTGAAAATTTCGAATCAATGAAAAAAATAATGTCGGAGTTGGTGAGAGAGAAATCATCCGGAAAATCGATGTAAAAAAAATTATCCGGGATTGATGAAAGTATAGAATTAACAGAAGAAAAAAGTTCAGAATTGTGATGAATATTCAGAATTAATGAAAATTATCATTCCAGAATTGATGAAAATTCAGAATTTACGCAAAAAAACTTCTAGAACTGGCGAAAATTTAGAATTCACGCAAAAAAAACTTCCAGAACTGGTGAGAATTCAGAATCAATGCAAGAAACAATTTCAGAATTCATGAAAGCTTCCACTAATTAAGCGTGAGTGCGGAACCCTACAAAAGGCGGGGCCCGGTGCAACCGCACCTGTTGCACACCCCTAAGGGCGGCTCGGTATACAGTGAAGTCTACATTGCAGAACAAAAGAGACTATACATCAAAATAACAATTTCAAAGCCAATAAGGCCGGTATATTATGCTTAATTTATTCATTTTCTACATTGTGTGGAAACTAAAAGGGAAATAATATGTTTATGCTGGTTCTCCAACCTCTCATATCAATGAGAAAAAACATAAAATATTAATCGAAATTGATAAAATTTTGCGCATTAGCAATTCTTATCGATGGTTAAAATTTCTATGCTCTTTGATCCGCACAATATGTTCTTAGAAAATAACCAGTTTTCAAAAACTAAAATAATTCATTCATACTTATTTCTTTTTTTTCATCCAAAATTATTTTTGAAATGCGTTGATTTTGCTCAAATATTCCAAATTGATTGATAAGCTTTATTCGATAACTTGATATTCTATCATGAAAACAAAAAGAAAGGAATTTTCAAAAGATTAAAAAAATCTATATATATCTGCATTTCTTTACATTAAAGCATCTGTGAATTGTTTTATTTCCATCGGTTTTTTTTCTTCAATTTTCACTGACTTTTCAACCTTTTTCTAGGCGCACGAGAAAATAGCTACCCAGCACGAAACTTTGTCATTTTCTAGAGATGATGGAAAGGATGTTTTATCGTTTTATAGGGTTATTGCACGAGAATTGGGATTACGTAGCAATAACCTTAAAAGCAATAAAAAACTATATAAAATATTTATTTTATCCGCGTAGAATGGCGTGACTGACGCGTAGATCATTGTCAACATTTATGGCCGAAAAATTACTGAAAAAATACCCTCGTAAAACTAAAAGTAACACGTAAAAGAAAACAAAGCTTGCAAATATTTTTATGTATGTTCTCAAATTGTGAAAGTCATTGCAACCGAAAGCATGGGTTATTTTTTTGACGAGCATATCCTCCTTTCTTGCATAATAAGAATGTGCGTACACATTTATACGGACGCAAATACACTAGCTTCTTTCCTATTTCATTAAAAATATCAATTCTCTAACTTCCTTTAATTATTTAGATACTTGGACGTATAAAATCGTTGTTATGAGGCGAAATCCATTATAACATGCACCAATACAAAAACACTATGAACGGGAAAATAAATGTAAGTAAAACTCTTCAATGGGAGAGCCCGTATATATCCAGGGCTATAGAGTAAGGGCTGTCTAAACCGTTTCAAGTTGCTCTTACCGCGTTAGCTCAGTGGGCGTGGTCTCGGATCAGGTGCGTGTGTCGTCAATGCTCTAATACGTTTTAACTACAGCGTGACCTTCAAATATCAGAATAGCCAATGGCAATTAACCGGTTGTGTCAGGGCGATGACGTCAGCTAGTACCGAATCCGTTGCGTTGTGAGCCAGCACTTATTACATGGCTCTGGTATATATCTGGACAAGCAAAACCTATTCATTTCATTAATTACCAGCCCAGATAATTTGTAAATCTGATTTCTCAATGGAGCACATTTTCTCACCCTCTTTACTCTGCGTCTGCGGAAACACGGACGAAAGCCAATTTTATTAAAAAAAGATATGCCATTTTAAGGAGGGGGGGGGGGGTTCAGTGATTTCTGATTGTACTATTAATGGTCAATTATGCAGTCATTTTCAAGATAAATTATTATAGTATCAGAGTCGAAACGAAATTTGAATCTGTGTGGATTATATAAGCTGGTCAGTTCAAGTAAACAGTATCAAAATGTGTTTCATCTCAGAACTATATAGTAAGGGCTGTTTTTATCTCTTTGATGTTGTGCGTGCCGCCTTGCATTAGTGGGCGTGGTCTTGAAGCAGCTGTGTCGTCACACATAGCATGTTATGTGTTATGTGTGACGTCACGACTCTGCCACACACTTTTCTGTCGCACAAATGACATCCCTTCAATAGAGTACGTTTTGTAAGTTGGATTATTTTAAATTTTAGTTGCTTATTCTACTGTTTCTAAGTGAAAGATCTTTCGTTCATGCTGTTCTTTTAATATATATTTTTTGTGATTTTTGTGTGAATCAGTGACAAGCAAGTATAAGTTGTGCGATTGCACCGTGCAAGAACAACTCTCGGATAAATTTCTCTTGGATAAATACTTTATCCTTTAGTGGATTAACAGTGCCGTCGGAGACATGGAGAAGAACGGTTGATAGCTTCGAGAAAGAGTTTTTAAATCTCTCCATGGTGAGCGCGAGACATTCAACCATATAAAAGCTATTACTAAAGAGCTGAAAGAGAGACTCACGAAGGAGTTCTCTGATATAGCTCACAAGCTATAAACATTTATTCCAGAATAAAGATTTTTATCAGAATTAAAAGTTTGAATGTAAATAAAAAATGCATTGGAGAAAAGAGATAAAAAAAAAGCAGTGAAATGGATAAAATATGAGAAACAGTTGGCAATTAATGTCTTTTGATATTAGCATTCACAATAATAATAATAAAAACAACAACAACTAAATTTTATATTAGGATTTTTTTTTAATTTATTTCTCATGTTTTTATGTTGCAGTTGTATTGGTAATAACGAAAAATCCAAGGCTTTTAAAAACTATACCTATTTCAAATGGAAACAAAAAGATAATTAGAAACTATTAGAAAGTTCAGAAGATAATTGAAATTGACTGTCTCGTGTTGGCTTTCAATCAACCCAATAAAAGTTGACAAACGTACGTGATTCAACTGAAACGATCCGAGAAAAATATAGTGGAAGTTATTTCATAAGCAAATGCACTTCTTATTTTAAATGTTTAAATGCCTGAACGAAGCATGCCAATAAACAAACAGATACAAATGAAGATAATCTAAAAAGAGAAATTTTGTAAAGAATTCAGTAAAATGGGTAGTACACAGCGATTGCGCAAACTATCGTAATTAACAAGGTAGCAAAGCGTGCGCACTCGGTTCTGCAAGGGATTGATGTCACGCGTGACGTCAGTACCGACTCCAGCGCCACATGAGACAGCCCTTGTGTTATATGGCCCTGGATTAATCTATCCTCATATTGCTGAATGTACAATTCAAATCTGCATATTCTCATAGATTTTATTTCTAATAAAATAAGTGATCGAAAAACCCGAACGTAATTAAATTATCAAACGAATGAAATAAATAACCTTTTGAAAAGAAACGAAGAGTTTTGCTATGTAATCTCATTGATATAGTAGCATCATGAGATTATTTGAACCAGACAATTTCCCTCATGAAATAAACAATCTAACTGGCTACCAGGGTTGAATTCTATACAATCAATGCAACTATGCATGCTACCTAAATTATGCTTGGTCAGCTAAGGTTAGCTTGTCGTCATTCTTTTTTGTAATACGTATAGGCCTACGAGCATACATTGATAATATCTCTTCAGTTGAACTGGAGCTGCCCACAATTTATTATTTTTTAACCGGGACTTGTCCGGGAATTATCAGGAGCTACCTGGTGGAATGAGTAAAAAACAGACCTATATTATTTTGCTATTCAGTAGCCCACGTGACTAAAGCATAAGGATTGCAATCGCTAAAGAATGAAGATGATTTTAAACGCGGCAATTATATATAGAGATGACAGTTTAGCACTAACAAATTTATGCTTCGATAGCAACTGGCTCTGATAGAAAATTTAACTAATTTTTAGCCATGAGAAACGAATCTTTTCGGGAAAAAAGACTTTCTACATTATGATATCCTATACTCCAGCGGTTCTCAACTGGCGCTCCTTGTGCACTCTCCAGGGGCTCCGCGGCCGCTCGAGGAAAATAAAAAATCTAAAATTAAAAAAAATAATTATAAATATTTTTAAATAGTAAACATAAATCAGTAACTTTGATGGATAATTAAAAAATGGGCCTACGGGGCTCCACCATAGAATCTTTTTACTAAAAAGGGCTCCGCGAGTCAAAAAAAGTTGAGAACCGCTGCTATACTCTATCCGTAACTATTATCCTTCCGCAGAGGGCAATATTGCTCACTTTAGGAAACACTAGTGTGTATTTAATGATTTCCCGTCAGAATCGGTGGAGGCATAGTTATAGGGTTACGCAAGAGGGTTATAAGACGGAAGGGGGCACGTGCTCGCCCCCCCCCGCAAAGACAATCAGATATGGAAAACATTTTTGAATAACTGTGAGTGCGGTAGCCAAGATGAATAATATACTCGCCTAAAATCATCCATAGCAAAGGTTGTTTCTAGAAATGCCGCGAGTTCGATACCCGATCCATCGTTGTTGGGTCAGAAACTTTCCTGACACGGAGGCACAACAGAAATGACAATACCATGTCCACAGAAAAAGAGTCCTACCACGGGGAGTCCCTTCACCGAGAGGTTACAGCACTAACCTCTCGCTGAGTACGAACAGGCAGAATGTCGAACGCTGCCGTTCGGAAACGGTAATAAAATGTAGAAACTAAATATGCAGAAAATGACTGTGGTTGCGACAAAAAAATATCAAATGATCAATGAATAATTTTGTAAAAAAAAAATTAAAATATCAAAAGAAAACACCTTCGCACATATGCTATCTTAATCAATTTCTGTTAAGTTATAATGCTTTTTCAAGGTTAGTAACTTAAAATTTATCTGGAAGAGATTCTTGTGCTCTCTTTTCTTTGTGTGCCGCCAAGTTGAGATCTTGCTTTACTTATATTGCTCAACCTGATACTTGACTTTCGGACATGAGTGTACTTGTTTTTCCTTTGAAAACAATCACAGAAAATGCTTGAGAATCAAATAACAAAGCTGACCATCATCAGAGTATACATATTAAGAAATTTATAAATTTGTCAACAGATAATATATGACGAATAGAATGTTGAGTCTCCTAACAGAGTTCGAAATGTAATGGAAATGAAGTAGTAATTTTTTTAAAATTTTCTCCTGTAATACATTTTTGCTCATAGGTATGTTGTCATTCATACCAAAAGATCTAACTTGGAAAGTTCGAATGAATGACTCTGATTAAAAGTGTACCGAATTTTTTTTTACTTGGGTGGCCACCATGGTTGATACTTGAGGTGCTAAAATAATTTTTTTTTCACACCACTTTTGTGGATTTCAAATCTGCCTTCGAATGATCGTACTAAATTTCTTTTGAATATTAATCGAAATGCAAGTTTTTTTCTGTAGGGTATCAATCGCGCTTCAAGAAATTTTGTAATTTATGTTTGAAATTAAAGCATTGATTCGAAAGATGGAAACAATTTTTTTCTTTCTGCACAAAATTTTGTAACTATTTTAATTATGTGACTTTCACTAAAATGCGTTTTTCTCAAAACTAACTGTTTTGATATAGATAAGGAATATTTTTTTTGAATACCACTAATTCAAATGTCTTGAAACTTTGTTATGAGAGACTTTAACACGAGCTTTTAGGATTAATTGTTGGTTATTTTTTTCTTGAATTTTAACTTTAACAACATGCAACTTTTTCAAAAATCACCAAAATTTACCCATATTTTGTGAAATAAAATTTTTTAAATTAATTTTAATAAAAAATCCTCATGTTAAAGTATGTAACACTATAGTATTGAGAGACACAATAAGTTTCAAGACATGTGAATGTGTGGTGGTGTTCGAAAAAATGTTTCTTATAACATTCTTTCTTTCTTCTACTCATAAAAAAGTTATGGATACATCCTTATTTTCTTCACTCTACTAAGTCCCTTATCGAAAAAAATGTAGGATATATATTGGATTTCATTAAAAATACATTCCCGGGGTTAAATTAGTACCGGTAGAGAGTATTTATTTCAAAATATGATCACCAGCTATATCCAGAATTTTGATGAATGCGCGATCCAAGGAGAAGATAAATGGCATTGAAGTGGCATTATAATCTGCTGGAAACATGTCACAGATTTTTGAAGAGAAAAAAACAACAATTTATCAGATAGCTGCTTAAAAGTCCGGGTCAGAAGATCTGAAGTACGAACATGATGATCGAGTTGGCTCCATATGCACTCGATTGGGCTCAAGTCTGGGGGATTGTCAGGTAAGAGAAGAAGTACTAGGAGGAGTTGAACATGCTATTCTTCCAATTTTCAGACATCAAAAATTTACAACGTATAACCAGAAGATGTTATACGTCCCCAGAAAAGATAATCGGCATTTACTGATGTAAATGATGAGCAAAGATGAATTCATAATCATAATAGTGGTTTCCAGACAGGGTTGAAATTAGACAGGAGTAAAGTGAGTGCGTTCCCTGGTCTTGAGGTTTGTCAACTTAGTTTGTTTTAGGAATAACATTTGGAGAAAAATTATTTTTTATTTAACAACATAATGAAAAAATAAATAATTAAAGCTGGTGGTTTTTCAGGAATGGGTGCAGTCTTGTGCACAGAGAACCGTCTCCAAATGCGACAGCGGCTGAAGAGGGCAACCATTTGCCAAAGCGAGTCCTTTTCGATACCGCCTTGTTAGTTAATGCCGTTTCTGGCAATGAGGAACTTTGTTACCAACAGCGCAGAAACCACCCATCTGCTTTAGACCCCTGTATAAAATATGGTTTGCTACTCTGACGTTTCAGGCAAGAGTTTGGTGGCTCTCAGATTCCTTATGTAGACCAAGGGTGTTCGACCTTTTGGAAAGTGTGGACTACCTCAGTGGATTGGAAATGTGCCGCCGGACACTTGAGCAATCTGTAAATGTACCGTGGGCCCTTTAACTGATCTGGAAATGTGCCGCGAGCCATTTAAGTGACCTGGCAGTATGCCGTGGACCACTTGACTTGTTTGGCAATCCGCCATGTGTGGGCCAGTCAAATAAAATATTTCACGATTTTCAAATTATTGTAAATCAATAAATATAGAAAATTTTGAAATGAAAAACCAGAATCACACATCTATTTACATGAGAGCTATCTACGTTTTGAATTTAAAAACATTTTAACCCCAGGTCCGTCGATATCCACAGTGGAAGAGTGCAGTGCGTGATAACCACTGTTTAACCAAACAATAGTTGTATGAACTATGTTGTATTTTTAGTCGATTTTGAAAAGATTAGGTTAATTTTCGTGGGTTACACCAGATGGTTCCGAGGGTCCCATTTGGTCCCCGGGCAATGGGTTAAGCATGCAGGATGTAGAAAGTTGATTACTCAATAATAATGCGTTGGTTGTGTGAATTCAGAGTCAAGGACATATCAATTTGTGCCCTGCTGTTTCTATATTTTAGTTATTCGCTGTTATGCGATTTGTCTAGTTACAGTTAATTTTAGCGACGGTATATAGTGTGCAAACAGTTCACCATTTCCCAAGCGCAAACCGAAGATACTGTGATCGTCGGCTAAAAAGCCGTCAAGCATCTCTTTCGAAAATCTGACGAATATTCGGTTTATCGAAAATGATGCAGAAAAACTATGAATTTTAAAGGAAATTATCCGAAATAAAACATTGCGTATCTATTATACAAATTTATTCATTCATGAGTTTTCAGGGCATCAAGATTTAGCAATAAAATTTCTAACCACATAATAGCAGATAATTACGCAGATACAACGCGCGCGCGTTGTGTTGATTTTACTTTATTTGTTACTCATTTATTTCTTTTAAATGTGATAACGGCGAAACAATTTCTGAACTAAAGAACGCACACGCAAATAACGTATGTTTGCTCACTTTACATATTCGCCGGAGAATTTTAGTTTGAGAGTAGGGATGTAGAGATTAATTTAGACTGGACTTAAATTGAACGCCCTCACGACCATCAAGCTGCTATCCTCATTAAACGACTCGGTGCTTAGGGTGGTTTGAAGACTACTTGTGGAATGAAATCTGAGTGCTCGTCATCCAGGATTTATGTAGTGCATCAGCAAACAAGTAGGATAGAAATATATGAAGCTGTGGAATTCATAATGATTCGATGAGTGAATTTCTGAGAAGGATATAAATGGGATATATATATATATATATGCATAAAAGCAAATGATGCAGTTGGGATATGGTAAATGTAGTCAACAAAGAGTAACGGAAAGTAACGACGAGTAAAAAAAAACACGAAAAGCAAACAAATTAACAAAGTGTTTTTGCTGGAATAAGCAATTACGAATGTCGTTGCGTTTCTTCAAAACTTAACATGATTAAAACAGGATAACATTTTGAAAAGATCTATTATAAATTTCAGTGAAAAACCTGAAGTTAAAAAAATTCTAATTTTTTAAGAAAACTAAGAGTACCCGAAACCTAATTCACCTTCCTGACCTTTTCTTAAGTGATACAACAGTGAAGATGCATGTTGAAATCGCGACATATTATACAGGGTGAAAACTCAAGTCCGCGTTTAATCTCAAATAACTCGTAAACGTTCGCTATAGAAACATACTTTCAACTGGAAAAAAGTATTTAAATGACGTGTTTTCATGTCTTAGATGTGTCATTAATTTTACTTAGGGCCATATATGTATAGGGATGCGAATATAACTTTTTACATGGTGCCCCTATCTTTAACTTAAATATAAAAAGTTGTTTCTCTGTTTTCTTTGATGTCAACAAAAAAACTCATGTTCTCAAGTGCAATATTCGCTGAAATATTTGAATTCAAAATCGCTGAAAAGGAGAAGAAAGACCCGCGGCTTTTCCACTTTCCAACGGGCAAGCTTTATATTCTACGCTTCACATGCTGTTCTTTTCCTCATTTTCATTGTTTTTGAATTCAAATATCTCGGAGAATATTGTACTTGGAAGCATGGAATTTTTTGTTGACTTCGAGGGAAACAGGCCAATAACTTTCTTGTTGTAAGTTAGAGAACTTGAGGCCGTATAAAAATTAAATTTGGCATCTCGGTACATTTACA